>NC_088173.1:25453575-26771345 GCF_028769735.1 Zonotrichia leucophrys gambelii | reverse complement strand
TAACCCAGTAAACTCATCCTTACACATTCTTTTAATTAAAAAAATTAAAACAACAAAAGCTACAAATCTGGATAAAACTGCTAATGGAACTGAAATGGTGGGATCAGATGATTTTCCTTTAGAAATTGTTACCATCTCAAAATACGAAAGGTCATGGGTAGTAACTCACTAAAAAGTATGTTGTGATATGCTCCACTGCTTGCTTTAGAGCATCCAAATGTTCATAGAGTATAAATGTGTGACTGTGAACCTGGACATCACCGAGCAGAGGTCATGGGCAGTACAAGTTTCCTTTCCCATCTGGTTCTGTAGGACATTCTAAGATGTGTGAATTGTGAGATTACTGGGCTGACACCGAGTTTTGTGAACTATGCGCTTCCTGCAGTGGGGGTGAGCTGCATCTGGAGCTGACGATTAAAGTATCCAAGACTGAAGATCCTGGTCCTTGAACACAGACTCAAATTCATGTGGCTTTATTCACACTTCTGACCAACCCTTCCTAGTGGGTTTTTTTTCCTGCTTTCTCCTTCTTTTCCAGCAGGCTGTTTGCAGTCTACTGCAGAGATGGCAGAGGTACTCAAACCAAGTTGTTTCAGGCACCAGAAGCGGCAGGGATTTTACACTGTGCTGCAGGCATTCATTGCTGCATTCTTCTGTAGCTCGCACTGCACAGTTCCATTACTTCCAGTGCCACAGTTCCTTTAGCTATGTTATGGGGATAAACTGGTAAATAGTCCAAGATAAACTGAATAGGAGATAATTCTGGAGCCAATATGCCCTTGTCACTCACCAGTGCATGATCCTAAAGGATCCATCCATGATCCTAAACTCCATCTGTGATCATGGCAATACAGTGTGTGACTGCTGTACAGTTCTTGGACATACTAATGACAGTAAATTATGCAGAATTTAGGCCACCTAGTACTGAACATCTGCTTTCCTTTCCTACAAGATCTTAGCATGCAAAGAAGGTGGCTCAGGTATGCAGCAATTACTTTTGAGTCCAGAGATTGTTTCCTTATACAACCTGTTTTGTGTGTAGGCCTAAAAATTCTCTGCAGATGCTTGATGATTACAGTGGAAGTTTGGGAATGCAGCAATATAGCACAAAATAACATGTCTTCATTAGAGCACTTAGTACTATGCATTTTCCCCTGGTTGTAGCACATTTACTGTATTACTTTCTCAGTTACTTTTCTCTCTGCAATTCCATAATGATTTTCACATGTCAATGAATTTAACTCTTCGTAAAAGCAACTCCTCATGACTTAAAAGTATTCTAATAGCAATCATGAGTAGTTGCTGATCCTATTCATATCTTACTATTTCTTTTCTTTCTAGTACACCTGAAAGTTTTTGGTCTTTGAAGGCAGAAAACATTTGTTTCATTTTATTTGACTTTGTATTTATTATTCAATTTTATTTCTCTGCTTGCACAGTCTTCTCTCTTTTTTTTATGAACCTTAGTATTATCTAGTTTCTAGCAAGCATATGTTTATCCTTATTCAATACCTGTCATTCTAGTTTCCCATCTTATTTTCTCACTTTTAATATATTTACAGAAGCACACATATACTGTGTCAGTTTTCTCTTTTTCCTGTGACATTTTTCAGTTACTGATGGCTGTTAATAATCCCTCTATATACTCAGACTTCAGTGAAAGTAATGATACGAGCTTGTAACAGAAGATGGACATGAGACAAACACAGGATTCACCTCATAAAATAAAACCCAAACTCATCACATATACACACTCACATCCTGAAAACATCACTTAGGCTCTTCAATCTCTCCAGATGTATTCTGTAAGAGCAGTTATTATTGTCACAAAATAGTACCACATGCCCTATAAATTAATGTTACTGAAATTCTGAAGTAGGCAGTTGGCACAAAACTGTCTTATCTTTCCAGTAGAATACATTTTGGTATCACACTCTGCCTGATTTCCCATTCCTGGGACAAACTGCTCAAGGCCTTCATGCACCATAAGCATTTTAAACTGATAGTCCTTCCAAATCATCTATTATCTGACTGTTGTTAAGTACCTGTTACCTACCTTGTGTGCTCAGAAATAATAAGGTACAGGGAAACGTGTATGTATAAAAGTGATCTCAAACATTTCTGGCAGTTTAAGACACGGAGTGCACAGGGCATGACCCTGTGTTGTGATGATATGGCAGCAGTGTCAGCAGGAGATGCACATCAAGATCTTTTGGTATTTGCAACCTTGAATGTGAGCCTGGCACCAAGTGTTTTGTGCTTGGCTCACTGGTGAATGGAGGAGGCTGAAGCAGTGACAGAAGGAAACCTGCACTGCCCAGCTGCCACACCTGGCACAGAGCTCTGCTCAAACAGAACTGCAGCCTTTCGCCCCTCTCTCATTCCCTATCCCTCAGATTTAGATGTCTCAAAATAAATGGTTTTCATTTAAAAAGAAGTGAGAATTTGCACTGAAGACTTGTGTGAGAGAGATGAGCATCAGAATAAAAACAAAAAATGAGATGGAGGTTTTTTCAAGTTTCTTGTGCTTCACAGGCTAGAGACCTCCCACTCATATCTGAGAATATTTTCACCATAAGAAATTGATAGTGCTTCTATTTTTTTCCATAAAATGCCATTTACTGTTATCTGGCTTTTCCTAAAGCCTCTGGTGCCACATAACTACAGAAAAAACTACCTGCCATACCCCTACTACAATACTAAAGTGCAACACAATGTTTTTTCAAACTGATGGATGATTTCAAAATCACAACTTCAGGAATTAGACTTGGTCACTGCACATCACAAAGGGCAAAAAATGCAAGATATGCTTTAGAAATTATCACTATTATTTCTATTCTTACTTTGCCAAACTATAGAATTCAAAGAGAAAATCCCTTCCCTATTTCTGTCTTCCTCAAAGAGTATTTGAAGATGAAGCACATCTTATTTAGGGGTTCCAGTATCTAGGCTGCCCTCTCTGAAAGCTACCAATTCTCAGAACTGGAGAGACATAGGAGGGCATTAAGGGTTCAAATATCAAGAGCTGAAACACAAAGGACTCACCTGGAGGTCTAAAATATTTTTTGGACTTGACCATTCTCTTTCTCTCTTACTAAAGAGGTGAGATAGTTTCTGCAGAACACTTTGAAGCAATGGCAACAGGATTCAGAGGCCTAGGAAAAACAAACCTTTTCTTGCAATGGTACAATTTCACAGTGATTGGGCAAAAAGACAGGTCTTTTTTCCAGTTTTGGTCAAAATTCATGTCAGAGTTAAATTATTAAAAACATACTGGAAAAGTCTGGAAAAAAATACAGGCATAACAGGTATTTTTTCCTTTTTGTTTTGTACTGAGTAAATATTCTATTTAATAAGCTGCTTTCAAAAGGTGCTGTAAAAAAAGAGGTTTATACACCAATATCTTGAGAAATATAACGAACATTTACAACAGCAACAAGTCCCCAGAATTCTTGTTCCAGAGAGGAAATATCCACCAAGTTTTAACCTTATGTTCAAACAAGAAGTTCATTTTAGACAGAGTCTTAGCCTTAAATGCATACTCTTATTTATAATTTAATGAAAACTATTAAAATGTGCTCCATGGTTTACTATGCAATGTGGCCTGTGGTACTTTTAAAAGTTAGTCAAGGGTTGGGGTGATGAATTTTTGGGCGAGAGCAGTTTGTTTTGTTTGTTGATTTTCTTAAATATTATTGCCTAAACTCATGTTTTTCTGACTAATTTACCAACCAGGAAATAAAGCTCTATCATTCACATTCCTGATGTTTCCCTAAAACAAAATTATTTCAAGATAACTACAGAAACAAGAAGGAACCCTTCTAGATGACAGTGGAAGAAAAATAACTAACAGGGGTTATGCAGCTGGAGCTGTTTCTACAGACCTTGCACTGGTCCTCAACAGCCTACACAGATGATATTAAAAGGAGAAACAGAAACCTCTCTGTCAGGGGAAGTCAGTCTGTCATTTTATGACACAGGCCTTTTTTATCAATATTCATAGATATAGAATACATTGCATAAAATGAATTACATACTTATAAAAATCTAGCCCATTGTCAGTTACCAGATCCTCCTCAAGTAGAATGCTCTGTTTATGAGAGCTCAGCCATCCTGGAAACTTTCAATGTTACTGGTTTTAGGTTTTAGTTAAGAGGTGCTTGTAAGCAAGGCAATGGAAGCTACTTCTGATTTCAGAAAAACTGTTTCCCCCTGCTCAAAGCACAAATAGTCATTCACCCAGAGCAACACACATTCCTCTGCGTAAATCAAGGCCAAATTATACTCCTGGGATATTGATGTCTCAAATGTACCATGTGTTTACCTGTCATGTTGTCACACACCTCCTTTATGGCATTAGCTTTAAGGTGAACACTGCACAACAGGCCCTTCAGGGCACCAAAACCAGTCTGTCTCAACAGCCAGTTCTAGTCCTACAAAAATGCCCACAGCCACTCTTCCTGCAGAGAAAGTCAGACTAAATAAATGAATACAAACCAGTCACATAAGAAAAGAAGGAGCCTTGCTCTAGTAGGTAGCAGATATAGATTAAAGAATACAAAAGTTAAAGATTATGTTTTCATCATACAAAAATGCCTTTAAAATCTCAGTTCATTCCATGACCTTTAGTCTACCCTATATAGCTTACATTTTGGAGGATTTTCTACACCAATATTCTAAACAAGGGCAGGGAATCACAGCAATTTCCTTAAGTTTTTTAAATACCAGTTGCTTCTAAATAGAAAGTCCCAAGATCAGCTTCTGTCTTGAGGGAATAACAGCTTTTGTGTATTCATGAAAGAAGCATGCTCTGCTGTCTTCTGTTGACAAGTCACTTACATACAAGCATTATGATTTTTCTCTGTCTCTTCCTTTGTCAAGTTCCAATTTCCTGTTACAATCTGGGATGATTACATTTTGCCCCATGTGAGTTTATAAACACATTGTAAACAGGTGAAACAAATCAATTAGGATGATTAAAGGCTTCCAGCTGGGTCTCCAAATGGGCATTTGCAGGATCCAATTTTAAACATCATTTTCTTTTAATAACATCTTGTGTATTTTTGCCACAATTTTCTAAATGATGTGTTAAAGATGAAAGGTCTTCCTGGCTGTATTAGCCAGTCTATGCTATTTTACAAAAAGACAAATTAGGTTTATTTTTTATCTTTTCTATTGTTGGGACCATAATACACAAACTTCTCAAGCTTTTATAGTATTTAGCAGCTATTTGGCTCATGTTACTTGAAAACTGTAAGAGAGATATATGATTATGCTGCCATTCAAACTACTGGCTTAAAGAGTTTATCAATGGTATTCAAAAGAAGACTCCATCTCTCTATTTCTGTTTCAGAGAAAACAGATTTTCTTGATTTGGTGAACCCAAGACACAAGAAACGAAGAGTCCAAATTGTAGACTCTAGACAAACAGAGCAGTTCAGAAGGGAACTGGATCTGTTCTGACCCCAGCAGCTACGAAAAGAGTGCAGCAGCAAGTACACCATGATGCACCAGCCATTGTAGCATGCAGCCTGAATGATTTCTCATTAGACTCAGTGGAAAGACACTTGCTGACTTTAGTAGTAATCAATTAGGGACAAAGATTAACATAAGATAAAGGTGTAAGAGAAATGATGACAGAGGGATGTCATACGGCCACAAAAAAAAATCATGTGCTAATGATGTGCATATGAAACTAAAGTGCTATCTAAAATGCTTTGGAGTCATACACGGAAGAACATGGTGCAGTTGTTGAGCAATCCACATTCTTGGAAGTGCTAGCTTGAACTCTACCTGTACATATTTCCATCCCTGCATTTCTAAATATGCATATTCAATCTCATAATTATTTTCCAAGTATAAATTTTTTGTTGGGTGGAGTAAAAATAATTTTTGCTTGTTGTGATGAGTATAATGAGTTCATTCCTTTCAGTGATGTATATTTTATATCCCTGCTTTGTTGTGTACAATAAGCTATCTGTGGCACTATCAGCAGCTCCCACTGGAGTGAGAAATCATTACAAGTCCCATCTTTAAATCAAACCACCTCAGTGGGAGTTCAGAACCCTTTATTCAGCAGGGAACCACACTGCTCAAGCCTGGTGACAGACTGAACAGTAACTGTCCAAAGACTGCAAAGCAAATTGTCACAGCACCCCACTGAAAAAATGTCTGTGTGGCTCCAGAATGCTTTTCAGTGGTGTAACAAGGCTTCATCAGTTGCTTGTAGCCATTAGAAATCCTTCTTCAGCTCAAATGCCTACCATCTTTTACTGTCCCTTGAGAGGAGGTGTGTAGAGGTACAAGGTCTGTGTATAAATATCACAGAACATGGTGAACCTATGAGGGCTTCTGCATTTATCACTGGCTTGAGAACAACTGCATAAATTTTGGGCACTATAACATAAAGGCATTACTCTATCTAGAGAGCATCTAGAGGAGGACCACAAGGCTGGAGAAGGGTCTGGAGGGGAAGCCTTATGAGGAGTGGCTGAGGGCACTTGGATTGCTCAGCCTAGAGGAGGAAACTGAGGGAAGACCTCACTGCGGTCTTTAGCATCCTCACAAGGGAAAGCAGAAGGACAGGCAGTGATTTGTTCACCCTCCTGACCAGTGGCAGGACCTGGAGGAACAGCATGAAGCTGAGTCAGGAGAGGTTTGGCTCAGGTATCAGGAAAAGGTTCTTCACTGTGAGGGCACCTGGGCACTGGAACAGGATCCCCAGGGAAGTAGGCACAACACAGCCTGTGTCAGCTGGATAATGCTCTCAGGCACACAGTGTGATTCTTGCGGATGGTCCTGTGCAGGGTCAGGAGTTGGACTCTGACTCTCATGAGTTGCTTTCAACTCAGCTTATTGTACGATTCTATGACGAAGCTCAGACTACTTGAAAGAACCGTGGAGTAGCAGAACAGTCTGTAAGACAGATGACACTGGAGCACCCAAGAAGTCCTACTGTTCCCCTTGCATGTTGTTTATGGTTGGCTGACTACAGAGAGAAAAACTCTCTGGGAGTCCTCTCCCATACAGCTGCAGAGGCAGAAGGGCTTGCCACCAAGCCACACTGCCAAAATGTTCTGGTTTTATACCACATCTACTTACCTTGGAATCTCTGCTATGCTAGGGCTGATTTCTGTCATGTCTTTTGCTCTCACATGACCCCCCCACTTTCCTTTCTTACTGTCTCCTCTCTCAACACAACTTCTATATGCTGTTATTCTACAATTCTCCTTTCTTTGCTTCTTCTCCTACTAGCTTCTCATTTTTCTCTTTTCACTCCTAGTTTTTTCATTCAACAAACTGCTCCCTAGTCTCAGTTCTTTTGCTAGATCCTATATATCTCATAATTTTCCCTTTCACTCCTGGCCTATTCAAACATTTCTTCTATTTCTACACCATATTCAGCACCATTCACTGCAAAATTCAGATAGCATGTCTATTCTTCCCCCTTGTAACTGGCATTTTTCCATCTTTAATATATGTAAGGGTATCATATAGAGCAATCGTAATATTCAGGGGCAATATGTTCATTACACATACCCACTATCCTATCCTTAGCCTCCTTACTGATTTTCTGAGCAACACCTAAGCATGGAACCTCTAGCCTGTGCTAGCAGGAGCTTTCATTCCTGCTGGAAGCACTCTTGCTGAATGGAGAGAGATCAAAAGCAAGAGCAAACCAAAAATTTAGTGACTGCTACTTCAGATTGAGCCTAAAGAGATAGACAAACTAGCCATAGATACTTGTAATGGCAAGATAACATTTACAGCAAACAAAATCATAAGCAGGAGCATGTGTGCCTCCTTTGCAAATGGCAGCTAACAGTGCAGGAACAACTCACTTCTTTTCAAGGCTTCTTTTGGCTAAAGAGATAACATCCAGATTCTGTTCAAACATGGAGGTAGTTCTTGACCTTCAATAAAGGCTCAATCCACATTTTCTACTTTACTTCTGGCAATGATGGCTTCCCTAAGAAAATGCTACCAAACATGTATGACAAATCTGAGTGAATGTAATAATTGCAGTTATAAAGCAATATCTCATTATGTTAATGAAGCAATTTTGTTTCTAAGAAAAGCCACTTAGAGAACTTACACTTACAGAACACACTGTAATTGTTAGTGTACCGGCAAAGTAGAATAACTTAGATTTGTTATCAAAGGCTCTGTAACAGAGCTGTCAATACTCTCCACTAAATCTATCCAGAACAAAGCTATTATTGAGGGAATAGTCAAAGCTCCCCTACTTCCTTTCCATTTTGCTTGTTAGAACGACTGCCTGTGACATATTTGTAATCAATCTTGTGCAATAGCTAGGCTGTTGGCTTATCATTCAAATTTGAATTCTAAAAATAAATAGCGCGCTTTTTATCTGATCCTTGGCCTTTGACTTATTTTCCTCAGACAGCCAGTTGTTAAAATTTCCATCAGTACAGCTGTATGAGTCACTTCACCCAAACAATCCATGTCTTTAAAGGGCAGACAGGGAGATAAAACAACCAAATTTTATCTTAGGCAACAAGAACTACTGTTGGTATCTATAGGGAGTAAGATTAATATACTGGGAATAAGAATAATGTGAATGTAATAGAAATCTGACAATAGCACATAAAATAATAGCAATGTGCAATCTGAATAAAAGTAGCAATTTGAAGGAATGATTCCAGGCTAGAAGGAGATGTCTCAAGAATCTCACAATCATGTGAGATTATTATTTGCTTACAGCTTATCACTTACTACAAGTAAAGATCTTCAAATATTTGGACAGTGCTTGGCAGTCCACACAAAAGCCAGCTCAATTTGAAAGACAGGGCACACGACTACAAACTTGACTTCTTTACCAAGTGGTACTTACTCTTCAGAGGAGAAAGGAACTAGGTAGAAGAGGGCAGCAATCCAACTGCTGTTCTCAAGAAACAGAAGACACCCAGCGCTCAAAACTATTTCATACTATGTAATACCTAACACAATAAAAAGCCAAAGGCACGTGAAAGAGAGGGGAACTAAATGTTACCCTACAGAGAAAAAATATCAAAGTGTAGTGAAAACAAAAAATTACCAAACTTGAAATTCCAGATATGGAAACTGATGATTCAGAACTGAACTGAAGCTGTTTTAGATCGCTCCCTGTTTCTGACAACACTTAGATGTTTTAAGATACTAGGGCAGTTATGTCTACTAGAAAAGGCATAGCACTATTATGACCAATGTTGGATTTATCACATATTTTATCATTAACTATAAACAGAGTTAGCTTTGCTAAAACAAATATCTGTTCTGTAATTACTCATCTGTCAAAGATAAAATTTCCAAAAAAATAAGACTATCTTGAGTAAAATTTGTGTACCACAGCATGTAAATTTGGATGTAAAAGATTCTTGCACAAATTCTTACCAGAAACATTGTTTTATAAATATTATTGTTATTGTCTCATGGCTAATGTCGATATGTAAAAACCTTGGACAAGTCTGCCACGAACCTAGATGTGTACCGTAACAATTAAAATATATGACTCCATTTATTTGAAATGAGTATGAGTCTTTCAATTGCAGTAAACACAAGATATTAATCAAAAAATGGTTGATACAAATTTTGTGTCTTCCTTATTCCTTGCATCTGTAACAGAAATAATAAAAAAAAAACACAAAACAAGACTTGTTTTTCTATTACTGTTGATTTAGATGCTTTTTCTCATTGCTTTTTTTTCTAAACTTTTAATTGTAATTACTTAAACATTTTGATTCTTTTTTTTGCATGTTCTTCTAAGGTTACCGCATACCTGAATTGCCAATACAATTATGGGCCAGGACAAAGAAGGCTATCCTTCCTGGGAGCACGGGAACTGAGACGGCAAATGAGATGTTTTCTTGCTTTATGCATCTACTTCCCTTAATGCTTTTACCAGTTCTAAAGTGGCTCTTCTCTCAGTTCTCTGTATGAATCAGTTGCTCTGGTGTTCTTTGGCAGACAATCTGAAGTCAGTCTCTCTCTACTGAAATAAATGCATGTGGACTTATCAGGTTCCTGTAGCTTTGGGACAGATGACTATTAATCCTGACAGCTTGGCTGCAAAATTTTGTATAAGAAATAAATGTTGTATGACCTAGCAGAGTAACAGAGGATTCAGCTGCATTGTGCTTTCCCATCAGGCTGTACAGTAACAGAATTGTCTAACTTTTTGCAAAATAGTTTCTCTACTGATAGCTCATGTGATTAACTGGGTGTCCCATGACTGCAAAATAATATCCAATGAACCTGCTTCTCCTTTCAGCGCTGCCTTCACTGGAGCAGAACTACACAAAGAGCACAGCAACATCAGAACTGCAGGAAGACAAATATCTCCACTTTTGCCCTAAGCTTTGGCTGATTCTAGATATATTTGAATTTCTGAAGAGTTCTTACACAGAGGTTTTTGCTTTCTTTTACAGATATATGGCCATTATTGATCCCTTGAAACCTAGGCTCTCTGCAACTGCTACCAAAGTGGTCATTGGGAGCATATGGATTTTGGCATTCCTGTTGGCCTTTCCCCAGTGCCTATACTCCATAACCAAGGTGATGCCTGGGAGAACTCTTTGCTATGTAGCATGGCCAGGTGGTCCAAAACAGCATTTTACGTAAGCTTTTGTTCTTTTAAACTTGTGCATGGTGGTGTTGAGACTTGCAATGGACTTGGCAAAATCTCTGGCATTGTGCAGATACTCTACACGCAGAATAACTAACAGCTTTGATCACTGAGAAATGCAGAGCCAGTTTTCTACGGATGATAAAGCGTTATGTGTGATAAACAGAACAAATTTATTCTCTTGCACATCTGAGTGTGCTCCTTCCTGTGCTGCATTTTTACCGTCATTGCTGCATGTAAGATCACTACTTCTATACAGATAGATGGTCAGAACTGGGAACATAACATGCAGTTCAAAGCAAACTTCCTCTTTATCCTAACCAGGAAAAAAAAAGGCTTTCTAGTCTCTCCTCAGAATCATTTAGGTTAGAAAAGACTTCTAAGGTCATCAAGTCCAACCATGGACCCTACACTACCAAGTCCGCCACTAGACTATGTCCCTGAGTGCCACATTCACAGGTTTTCAATAAATCCAGGGATGGTGAATCAATTGATTCTCTGGGCAGCCTGTACCAATGCTTGACAACCCTTCTCGTGAATAAAATTTTCCTAACATTCAGTCTAAACCTTCCCTGGCACAGCCTGAAGCTATTTCTTCTCTTGTAACTAGGGAGAAGAGGCAAACATCCGTCTCACTACAATCTACTTTCAGGTAATTGTAGAGAATGAGAAGGCCCTAACCAGCTGGTTTTTTCTCTAGAATTCTCCATGGGAGTGCTGGATTTTGCCGCTTCATTCTGTTACTTATGTCAGATATTAGTCCAATAGAGAAAACTAGATAACCTGTAACTGATTCCACTTTCTGAATGTGAGAATATCAGTCAATTAAATTAAATATATCCTATTTGTCCCTCTGGTAGAGTTAGGAATAAGTGGCTACTTAGGCATCTGTCCTTTCATGTCATCACTGACATTTAAGAAAAATATTGTGTTCAAGGCTGAAAGTCTGTGTAACTATCTAGAATCAAATTTGACCTTTTGCTCTTTATGAGGAAGGTGAAAGACATCCTAGTCACATATAATTTTTATCACTTTAGGAGCCACTCACAGACATTTCTCTTTAGGGCAGGAAGGTCACTCTCAGTGACTGTTGGGGATCCTTCACTTATCATTCACTAGGATTTCATCTGAAGTTGACATTTAACCAGGAACTAGCAGGAGGCAAAAGAAATGATCTTTGTTTTCCCAGTGCTGACATCAGCAGCGGTGACTATACTGCACACAGATTTGTGTTGTCTGTGTGCACAGATCTGCCATATGAAGAACGTTGGGTGATAGGACTCTTACCAGAGTTTTTGCATCAATATATCACTAAAATACTTATTTTCCTCTTTATTTTATGGTCCAGACTAGAGCTCCAAATGCCTAGGTTTCCCTCATGATACTTGGTTGTGCAATTAAACCAACTCATCTAGTTATGGACAAACCCACCCTATTCTGCAGTCAGTAATCAGAATAACCATAGAGTCACTCATAATACACTAGTCCAGGCTCAGCATTAGACACCCCACAAAGCACATGCATTAAAATGTACATAAATTTGCAGTGCAATTCCAGACTTTCAAAAAGACAGTGAAAACACCAAGGACTGGCCAGTTAATATAAAACATGCTTTGTGCTAAAATAGAAGTCTTGACTTCTAGCAGTCCATTCCATTGGTATAGCTCCTCTGAAGGCACTTACCACCTTACTATCTTTTCATTGCAGGTATCATGTTATTGTGATTGTGCTGGTCTACTGCTTCCCACTGCTCATCATGGGCATCACTTATTCCATGGTGGGAATTACCCTCTGGGGAGGAGAAATACCAGGCGACACATCCAACAAATATCATGAGCAGCTCAAAGCGAAGAGAAAGGTACTGTTCCAGTAAATCCCACTAAGTGAATACTTATAAAATCATCTGCAATTGTGTTGCAACATATCACAGTAAATTCTTTCAGAAACACCAAATCACCTGAAATAGCAGTAATGAGAGATCAGCTTCAATACAAAATTTGATTAAGTTTGACAAGTTGTCTTCTCTGTTCACTGGCTGTTCTTTTCATAACATTAATGTTTGTCATTAAATAAAGGAAACATTTGGGTTTTAACTTCTTACTCCACATGTAGCAGCACAGACTGTGCCTGCTATGTGGAAGCTAAGGCAAAAAAGTTTAGCCTTCAGAGAGTTAAGATACTGACTTTTGAACAATGGGCTAGCAGACCATTAGCTCTTGTTAGATAAGATTATTATCCTACTGAAACAAAAGTGAATCTTGCTGTAACTGTGAAGTGATTAAGGTCCATGCATATTTGAGATAAGAACTGATCAGCCTCTTTGTAATATATAAATTAGATTTTTAAACAATGACTTTATTGTGAGAAATGCAAACAAGTTTTCCCAGATATTTTCTTTCAATCCCTTTCACTGTAGGTATTGCTTAAACTCACTAGATTTGGGATTGCTTATGAACTACTTGACCATCTCCAGTTCAGTTTTCCTAACGTTGCAGTGCAATGAAGGTTTCTTTCCTACAACATTCTTTTTCTTAACCTAACTTTTCTTATTTAGTAAGACAGCCTTCTGCATTTTTATTTCTGACACAATTTTTTATACTAAAATCTATTTAACCTTTCAGACTTGAAAAAATCATACCCTAATACAAACTTCTAATTCACAATGATGAGCACATTTTCAGTTGCCCAGTTTGCTTCCTGTTGCTGTATGTTTGAACAGTGGAATATGCTACTGGGCTGCAGCAACAGCAGAGTGGGGCATATTGGGTCCTGACAGAACATGAGATCTCCTGCAAATTCTGGAGAACACTAACATTTTCATTTCTTTCAGGACACTGTAGAAATAACTTTCTGTAACAGATACATCTTGCAAAAGCAAATGTGGAACGGAAGTTATTAAATTATTGCAGAACCAGGACATGCCAGAACTGCAGGACCTGTTATCAAAATGACTAAGTAAAATAATCACCTTGTGACATAGAAACTAGAGGTCTCTGAAGACCAAATCTGTTTTTTACTCTATGAAACAGAGAGCCCAATTAAATCCCTTGAATACTTTAAAAGCAGCACCTGTTTAGAATTCTAAATATATACAAGAGACAAGGAAAAGCATCCCTAATTGAAGGATTTTAAATGTGAGAGTACAGAGATGCATACCTTCAAGACATGCAACAAGGGAATTAAATTATGTGCAGATATATTATAACTGCATCAGTGACTTTATGGGTAGAGCTCCATGACAGCACTCTAGCTACACTGCTGTGCTCTCCAACAGGATTTATGAAATAACTGGTATTTGGAAAGATGAATCATAATTGGTTATTCATGGAGAGGAACTAACAGACTGGAATCCAAATAAAGCCATAACTCAGCCCGCCTCTTATAACAGAGCTAGTGCTTTGCCCTTATCAGACAGAGAAATAATCTGTTTCTCTTGCTATTTAGTATATAGGTATCAAGACATATGGAAAACCTGTGCACTTATAATGAAGGAGAAATATATTTTATATTGATTGTTTAATATCAGGCAATGTTACAGCACAAAGGTGTCTGATTAGGGTTGTTTGAAATTGTATTTAATATTAAGAAGTTAGTGAACAGTTCATGCAAGACCTTTAAAAGAAACAATGTTTGCCAGCAAAAGATTTGAAGCTTGACGAAGTTGTTACTAGTTCAACAGATAGTCTCATCACTTCCTATATATGATTGGGCAATACAGTCTGAATCCTCCTGAAAGCATCATTCCTTCATTGGGGATGAAGGATTCAAAGAATTTCACACTGCACACTGTAGGCTGGACAACACAAAGTCATGCTTAGTATTGGTAAGGTCAAAGACCAAATATTTAGAAATTCAGGACTGGATGAAACTACAAAAACCTTTTTTTTTTTTTCCTTGACACACAGCTCAAATATGTCAGGCATTGTCCCATTTAAATCTGCCTGGTATCAGTTTTTTGAACTTCTGAATATTTGCTACATGCGGGGACTTTGCAGCCATTATTCCTTCTTCTTAAAGCCCCTGGCATGAGACTGACTAATGTCCAGCTGAACATCATCTATTCTCCTGCAATTTCTATTTTCATTATATGGAATTATAGTCTCAGTGGTGTCACACATAACAAGTTTGCACAAGTGTCTCATAATATTATTATAAGATTTGCTAGGCCAAAATGTTCTTTATATCCACTGCAAATCCCTGTGCTCAGATGTTGTCTCCACATCCTGCTTTTGCTATCTAAAAAGTCCCAATCATTCTTTCAGCTTTACTTAAACCATAAGAGGGAATAATAATGTACTGCAAGTAAAATCAGTTAGTATTGTTTTTATCAAGAGGTACAATTCTGATAAACCAGTTTGCTGAAAAAAGAACATTTATTTCATGCTATAGCCTGGCCACAATGGAAAGAATACAGAGCAGCAGAAAATGCTCTCCTTAACTTCCGTATTTCCTTTACTGTTCCTTTTACTTATGACTGTTACTTTGTGATAGTATGTCACCAGGCATCTTTTTCAGTAAATTTCATTCCTCCACACTTATACTTCTGCATTTTCTTCTTCTCCTAACATACCCTGAGGTGTCATCTCAATTTATTTTAGCAATGAAGATTGATTAAAAGACACATTGTTTCAATGTATTTCTTTCTCTCAACTTTGAATATGAAATGAGAAAACAAGTCCCATATGCTTGCTTCTCACAGCCTCTGTGAGAACTCCGGTATGAACACTTCACACATATTTCTCTGGTTTGTTCTTTTTTCCTTTCCCCTTCTTTTCATAGATTTAGAGAAAGTCCAAGGAAGGGCAGCTAAAAATGATCAAAGGACTTAAGAAGTGATTAAAATGGCCTGCACTTTTTAGTTTGGAGATGAGGAGGCCAAGGGACAAGATGTCAGCATTTAGAGAAACACAAAGGTAGTGGATAAAGTGACTGAAGAATTGTTGGTCACCAAATCCTGAAATGCAAAAGCCAATAGGAAAGGAGCACAAGGCTGGTAGAAGAGAGAGCACTTTAAGAAAGTGTAATTTAAAAGTCAGTAAAGGGCATCTGAAAGGTTCTCCTGCCAGTTGCTTATTATCTCACCGATTTCAGAAAGGTTTTAGAAAAATTAACAAGCAATAAATTCATAAATCATAGAGTTGGAAAAGACTTCCACGATCAACAAGTCCAACCTCTGACTAGTCTCCACTGTCAACCAGACCACAACACTAAGTGCCATGTCCATTCATTTCTTGAACACTTTCAGATATAGTGACTCCACCACGTCCCTGGGCAGCCTTTTCCAATGACTGACAACCCTTTCAATGAACAAATCCTTCCTGATGTCCAAAATTTCTCCCTAATATCCAAGTAGATACTGAAAGGATGAATCAGAGATGCCCTCCTCTTTAATACAACCCTGGGACAGTATCAGGAAAATAGAAGATGGAAAATTGCCAGGTTCATAGGGTAAACAGCACCTTCTACTGCCTCTGAGACAGAACAGTAGGATAGATGGGGAGCTGTCTGATTTAGAAGGAACTGTCCTATGTCTTTATGCTCCTGTTTTTACATAGCAGTGTAGCCATAAAAACACTCTGATTTCTCACTGGCTTTCAGTACCACTAAAAATGCAGGTTTTCCTTTTTTATTTCTTTATTACATATGAATAAATTACATGAAAACACATTAATATGTATTTTATACCACACTTTACAAAGAGAAGCACTAGTTAGAAATAATGATACTTTTGCTGGCATTAAAGAGTAGCCAAACATGTCAGACCAGAAAAAAAGGAGATTAATTGCTTCTCTATGGAGTAATTTATTGTGGAGAAGAGGCAGGAAAAAAGAGAAAAGGGAAAAAAAAAACCCAAGAAGTCAAAGCCTAAAACATTGCAGTATGGCATCAAAACTCTTGAAATACTGAATTATGGGCTGACAGATTTGAAAAAACAAGACTCTACTCATCACATAAAGCTTATTCAAAATAAATAGGTGATGAAATATTACACTATGAACTCACAGATCAGATGATAGCCAATAATTAACTCTAAAATCAGAGATCCTTCTAGTTAACAAGCAACACTAAGCCTAGACAGACTAGGGTTAGATATTGCTCCATTCATAAAAACTTTTGTGAAAGTTTGCATCCAGCCATGTGAAACAAAATGTTTTGATACTCTGGGTCCAAGGGTTTGTCTTGCATGTGACTTCCTACACCATCTTGAAACTTCACTTTTATCCTACATATTTGCTCAGACTTCTTCAAGGTTGGAAAGCAATTGCTTCCTCATGGGAGTGCATAAAGACATAGTAAGTTGAAAATCTTCAGTCAGTTATTTAAAACCAGTTATTTAAGCAACCCATCTTCTGGCTTATCCCAGCATGGGAATCAGCACTGTAGTCTCCACTACCTTATATTTATATGTCATTTTCAAAATGACATAGGGAATAGAAGTTTAATGCAGCAGAAAGCAAATATAACTTGATTATCCTAAATTCAATTAAATCCCCCTCTGCAGTCAACTACTCTACACAAATTTGTACTACAGATTTCAAGGGAAAGCCCAATCTTGACAGCTGACATCCTTATATATACTGAAACATCACCTGTGACTAGTTTTTAAAAGTCAGACAGTAAGAAACACAATTTTATGGTCTTTTTTTCAGGTAATGGTTTACCAAGGCTGCACACATGTCAAAATATTCACTACACATATTTAGGTGTGCAAAGAGAAGCAAATCCTAGAACACCCTGTATGTACAGTGAAGGCATCTTCACCCTACATACAATCTAAGACTACAGATCACCCAGATCTGCCATGCAACAGATGTCTGCTGAGGAGAACTTACATTGCCATGGTGCCTTCCTCATCATTTATTTATTCATGGGTCATGAGTGTTTCCACCTTGAAGATTCGTTTGTGCTTTTGCACCCAGACAGGAATGACTGCCATGGTGGTCAGACACAACTCTTCCCTTTAGCTGATCTTACATTTCTGGGAGTGATATGTGAAACAACCTGCCCATCCTGCTGTGGGGTAACAAGGTGCAGAAGCTCAGTTTGCTAGGAATACTGTGCATCTCCTGCCAAAAATAGGGGCCTGTATAATTCTTTGGTCCATTGATATACATCTTCTGTAAATGTGTCTTCTCTTTGACTTTGCAGAGAGTGGCAATGAAAACAAAGTACAAAACAGACTAAATAAATACTAGAAGAGAGCTAACATAGAAGATTAAGCTGGAGAAATAAACAATATTTTAAGAAGAGGTGATCTCAGTGATCTAACAGTCACAGCACTATGGCTTATATTGTAATGTGTGAGTGGCTGCGTGGCTTGACTAGCTGAAATTTCATGCAGCTACAGTTAAATTACCATTTATCCAAAATGCTGATGCACAGTGAGCATCTTGCTGGCCAAAGCTCTATCATGATTGAAAGCCACAGGTGTACTTAAGTGCAGCCACATTGACAAATTTAGCAATCATTGTTCAGCACATTCAAAAAGAAAAAAGGCTTAGTAATATGAGGTTGAAGAACAACTCGCCCCAACTACATCACTTCTGGGCAGTCCACTGCTCTGTTATCAGCCAACAATCAATAGAAACAGAGATGCTTTTTAAAGACTGCAGTCCTTACATAGAAATGTCCCTAATTAATTCCTCAGGCAACTGAGGGTGTAACAAAAATATCAAAGTGGCAGCTTATGCTCATACATTGTGTTTCCCCTAAGCAAAATACAAAGTGACCAAAAAGTTTCTGAAGTGGTTAGTCTGACTTTATTATTTAATACTTTTAAGTCCGTCTCCTCTGAGGTTATAATCACATAGTCATGTATGTCAGATTTTGTGAAGCTACTCTCAAAATTAAACATTTTTCAAAATTTTCATATCAATGAGTCATGAAAAGTTATGTGTTTGACAATGTCACATTTCTTACTTAATGTAAGGAAAAAGAAAACGGGAAGAAGGAATTCTCCGATGGTTTTAAAGGGTCTTTAGAAAACAAACTCATCCTTTGTTTTCCAGACACTGGAAGATGTCGAACTGTGCTGCCCAGTGCTTTCTCCACTTATTCATTGAGTGTCAATTTGTGTTCTTTCAATGGTAAAACATTAAATGAAAACAGAACAAGAACCAGCCCTCAGGCCTGTCACCACAAACAACTCCTAGAGAATTCCATTGATATCATCTTAAATCTCCATCTTGTAAAAATCTCACTAACCATAGAGTTCAGTTTTCCAGCTAAAATTCTTTATAGACAGCTCCATGCCATTATTTTCAGTTAGCTTAATTAATTACTTAACATCCCTCACTGGTGTCATGTTTACAGATGCTTTTTTATGTCCATTTCTTCTCAGTCTTTGTTTACATTTGTTACATAAATAAAACTAGTGCTTCTAATCATCTTTTATGTAACATCTTCATGCAACAAGTGACCAAAACCAGACAAGGAAAGCCAGCAATGTAGTGTCACCATGGTCGTGCACAGGGGTAACTCCTTGTTCTCTACTGAGAATGCCTCATCTAGAACATCCTAATATTTCATTTTTTTTCCTTTCATGAAATGGATGACCTGGTCTTGCTATAATGAGTCAATAACATTTGTCTCCTCCTCTTTTGTTCACAACAGGCAAACAAATTCACAGCAGATAATTTTATTAGTCCTTAATTGAGCAAATCCCAGAATTTTGCTGAGTATGATCCTACCTGTGGACATACACTGTAAAACAACGCATCAAAACTAGCACAGTACCAGCGCAGCAGTTCCTATCTGCTCTGTGATATCTGTGACTGCCAGCACCCCACCAGGGACACAATCACTACTGGTACCATACAAAGTATATGAACAGCACTGTGAAACTTCATTTCTGCTCCCACAGTTCTTCCACATCACAGTTCCTTCTCACTTCTGCAGCAGCACAGTTGCTCAGAAGTGTCTTGTCATCAAATTTATCTGGCATGCCTTTATTTTGCTGTACAAAACTCCTAACACATGAAATTAGGTAGATCTCAAGATTGATGCTTAGAGAACATACCCCAGATTAGAGAGAGATTAGTATGAAATACTTTCAATAATATTTTTTTCTCTCAACTACCTTTCCAGTGGAAAGTGTTTCCCAAATCAATAGTGAAATGTAACAGGCAAAATTACTTACAAACATTAATAACTAAAGATAGGTTTCCTCTCATTCTGCTTCAGGGCACCTCCCACTATGATATCCTTAACTCTGACTATTCACAGGAATTATGAAATAGCCTTCTTAATATGGCAGATGCAAACCAATCCTAATTAAGCTAAGCCTGACTTCACAAAGTGCAACACATGCCTAAAATAGGGTTTGTAACCATGTAGATGGACTAAGTTACACAAGGAGATGTGACATGCTTCCTACAGAGCACAGATGCTTACCCTGCCTGCTGCCCTTCTCCATGGCTCTGCAGGTGTGAGCCAGGACTGGCCATTAACAAGGTCATTGGACCCAACTGCAAATGTTAGTGTCCACTAACATTTTGAGCAGTTGTTCCATAATGATAAAGATAAATACCCTGCCAGACGCACCAGGTTGCTATTAACACTAAAGTCAACGTCTCTATTTGCAAGTAATTGCTATTGCAGTCAAAGTTTGCAGAACAGGACTTTTTTTTAAGCTATTTTTTTTAAGTTTTTCTTGAACTTCCAAAGGGTAATGAGGGTCATAAAATCACATGAGTATCTTTCCTGGTGAAAATACTTGCAGAATAAGATAGTTGTTACTATTTTGACCAGTAATATATTCCCATAGCTATCAAAAATCTCCACAAGAATACAGAATACTAACATGAAACTAGCCTGATTTAGGCTTTTCATTTACAATTAAGTTCTTGCACAGTCATCACATTAATGACAATGTATGACCCCCTCCTTAAACACATACACACAAAGAGGCACCTTTTTTTCCATTAGGATGAGGCAGAATAACCAATAATCTTTGGTTTTACATTTTAAAAAGTTCTGTAAACTCTTTCTATTACCAAGTATATAGACTCAAAACCCACCGAAAATGTAGAGAATGAGCAAAGTAACTATTAATATTGTGAATCATGATTTCTATTTCACAGTCTCACTCTTCAAATGCTTAGAAATTGCCGAGGGAAAAATTGAGGCATGAGTACAGGAGAATTACTGTCATTGCATGTTAAACACAAAATATTTTTTACAGAGCTGTTTTATGGTCTTAGAACTTCAGGAAAAAAAGGATTCACCTATTCTCTTTTTCAAGATTTTTTTCCTAGCAATTTGTTCTCTTTTTAATGATCTGCCCATAACTTTGAACAAGATTTCGTACTGAGGTAGAAATAAAGTCAGACATCCTCCTGATCGCTCTCTGAACATGACTGACACAGTGAAATATAACAAAATTATTGGAATTATTGCTCTTCTCTGCTCTCTATCTCCAAATAGCTACAGAACACTCAGCAGCAGTACCAGTTTCCATTCATTGCCTCAAGGTCCTAAAACTCAGCTATGCCCTGTGAACAAACACATCTTTCCACACCCATCATCCATGCTTCAAGCAGCAATCACAGAGAAGTAAAAGCAGAGTAAATACTAAAAAGGGCTTTATACTGTGCATACGCCTTGCCAGTTTACCTATTTACTGACAAAGTTTTCTGGTCAATACATTTTTATAGAACAGCTGGCAACATCTCCAGGTCAGGAGCAGATTTAAGAGATTGGTTCTGCATGGTCAGTGATTAGGCTCAGAATTGTGCACTTACAGTTGCTGTGATGTTTCTCATTATTTTTATATTTTCCATCACTATTGGCAGAAAATTTATGTGAATTATGAAGTCCAGGCACAGTCCTAGGGCAAAAATTTCTGCTTACTAGTGCCTCATATATTTAAGAATGGAAGTAACACTAGGTTAAGAGACAAAAAATTTCAACAATGCTTCACTCTAATGTAAGCGAGCTCAGTGTGTTTTCAAATGCATTGCTGAATTCAACTATACATGTTTGTTAATAATAAAACCAAGATACCTACAAGAAAGAGAAATGAAAGCCAAGTATCTCTTTTTCAACATTCAGATTTTCAACATGGAGATTAAGATCTTCATGTTTCAAATGATGGAACTGGGTTTAAGATAGACTTCACTTCTTCTTTGCAGTTCTCCCCAAGTTCAAGTTTGGGACCTGTCCCTCCAGAACAATAACCTTAAAATGCCACATTCAGGACAAAATGTGTTCTTCAAGTTATATGCAAATTTTTTCACCAGCATATAAACCAACCTTGGAAACTTCAAAAGGTCTTTTGTTGTATCATCTAATCTGCAGTCAAAGTCATCCCATTACATATGCTAAATTATGATCACATGAATATTCTTGTGTGTACATGGGTGCATAAAAACACATTTGTGTATATATACATACACACACACATATATATACACACACACATATATATACAGAGAGAGAGTGCATAAGAAGCCACTTCCTCATCAAATCCCTGTAGGGAAGTCATGAACAAATTAATTTTAGCATGAGTTTTCAGTGTGCTGAGCTTTCCAGAACACTGCCAAGCATCTGTGTGGTGGAAAGCCCAGGAAATCTGATACAGATCACTCATTTTGGAGGACTGCAGAGCCAAGACCTGTATATTCAGCAGAACAGAACTGCAGTTCCAGTACTACACCCACACACTTTGGCATTTGTTACAGGATGCTCTTCATGTCAAAACAAAATGTAACTCCAGCACAGGTTTTTTCTGAGTTAAAGCAGAAATCTACACGCCTCCACACAGAGGGGTGTCTATGTTATGTCTATTAATGCCTTGTCCTAACAAATCTAATCCTTTCACTCAAGAATATAATTCTTTAGAATTAATAATTCTGTACTGCAACCTATTCAAAGCACCTTTATTTAATTACTCATTTTCTGGGGTGGATAGAAGTAGTTTATTTCCCCGGGTTTTAAAGCATGTTTCCTAGGAAACAGTTTCAGCCACCCTGGCATGGGTCAGCTCATACTTTATTCCGCAAATTGGGATTCCACAGGAGTATCAAACCAGTGCAACAATGACCAATGTGTTGACCACTATGGCCAAGCCCTGTGGATACTTCAATTCTTGAAGAAATGCTTGTCTCTACAAAAATAAATGCTTGTCAAGGTAATGACAAGCATTGTCATCACACGTATCAGCATGACTCCTGATACTTTTCATCAGTAATTGACCAGAGCAATTACTCTCTCAATACTTTTTATTGACCAAGTATTTCCAAAATATTATGTATGGGAGTTACAAGTCTACTTCTCCTACTAAATTCACAACCTTGTGCAGTCATTTGAAGAATGACAAAAATAAACTAGGTGCATGAAAATGAAAATATAAACCTCAACCTCACTGACATTAGCAGTTTCATTTGAAGTCAATTTATATGAAAATGGACTGGGGAACAAGATTAAAATTTTTTGCCCTTTTTTTTTTTTCTTAGGTGGTAATAGAAGTTTTTTCTTCAGACTTTGAAAGAGAAGATGCTCTTACCACTGCAAATGCATAATTAGGATGGCAACTAAAAAATAGCTTTTATTGTGTTTTTCTCTAACAGAATTTAGTCATGCAATTTAAATAAGTACAGTTCAGGAATAATTCATAGTTATTTTCTTATCAACAGAAAAGAGAAGAGGTTTTTCAAACTATGTAGGAAACAATCTGCATTACTTCTCATTATTTTCTTGTGCCAAAATTCTAGAGAAATATGGTAAACATTCAAATGGCTTCTAATTATATAAATCTCTTATTTAATTCCCCTAGGTGATTAAGGTGGAAATAAAACAATTCAAACAGTAGTCTTTCCATATGAAATAAGAGTCTGTGCACCTATTCTGAAGATAACAAAAGGTACCCATTTCATTTTAGGTTCAGGAGGGCAGATTTCATTATAAGGAGCCCACATAAAGTAAAACACAAGTAGGATGGTATGCAACTTTTGCATAATTCATCATAGCATTAGTTGGTTATTGCAGTGTCCAATACATAAGAATAATTTTCAATAGAGAACATTCACTAGAGCCATTCCTTCAGAAGTCTTACATGGAAAATTAATTTAAACACTGAGCCTACAATGAGGACTAAAGGTTCCAGAACACTTTCAGAATTATGTCAAAGTGGACTTCAGAATTAATTACCCCTAATAGCAAAAAAAAAAAAAAAAAAACCCAAAATATATTATTATTTTATTTCCCCCCACACCAAATCACATATTTGGTTGGAGGCCTGGAAATGAATTCTGCCCCATCATTCACTCCTGGTAAAAAAGGAAAGTATTGTAAAATAAGTGGTGGTATGAATCTTAAGCACAAAAGCACTTAATCAGTTTTTCTACTTTTTTCCAAGAACTAGATCTCAGGTTGATAATCATGCCAAATAACACCAATCCCACAACAAGCACTCAGAGTCATTTTCTAAAGAACATAAACTTCTTATGCCACTCAATGCTTAAGACCAAGACAATGATAAAGGCCACCTACCTTTACTTGCTGTCTAGCTTACAGAAAACTCTCTTAGGCTGAGTAGCAGACATGAGCCTATTGCCTAACACTCAACAATCTCCTGTGAGAAAGTGAGACATCTCTTCTTGGATAAAGTAACGAAACTTGTGGAAACTTTTCCTCCTTGCCCCCGGTCAGATGCTTGTAAAATCACACATTCTCAAGGAAAATAAAACTCTGAGCAAAATATTTACCTCTTCTTTGCAATGGAACAGATATTTCTTGACATGCTGAGAGAAACTCAAAATCGCTGTCAAATTTGTGTTCTATGAAGCTTTGGGGGAAAATAATTTAAAACAGCAGTAGCTGAGACCATTCATAAAAAATGTCAGAATTGCTTTGGTTTGAGGGGAGTCCCACATTGGTGAATTTGGAAGAAAGCAAACTAATTAAAAACTACTTCACTCTAGACAAGAATATATTTTTGAACTTTTGAGCTTAACTAAAAAGTAAATGGTTATTAATTCTGTTTGCAACAAGGGATTATGCCAATTGAAATTAAAAACAGTTTCTTTATTTCAAATAACTGAGAAAAACAGATGGAAAACATAAGTCAGAAGACTAAAAGTATCTGGAGGACTGGAACTGGCAAATACCTTGTCTGGTTGAAAGACTTCCAAGCGTTCTCATACTTTCTCCTCCTAAATGTGCATCTCCTTCAACTATTGATAATCCATCCTTTCCTATGGGCTGAAAGAACACAGAAAATCCCTGAGTGAGTCAAAGCACTTGGTACCTCAGAAGTCAGCTCCATCTCTGTACTACTGCCAGCAGAATTACCTTTGAATCCTAAATTTCTTGCAGAAGAGAGATAGTTTACTCCAAATAAGCATCATGGAGAACAAAAGCTATATTAGTGTTCCTTTCTCTCTGGTGCCTCATGCATAAGTGCCATGTATGTCCCCAGGACTGGGAAGTGGATTTACTGGCTGCATCCTAACATGCTGGGAGAAATACTTTGTGAAATGTTAGTGTGGTATTTTACTTCTCCCAAGAGTACAGGGCCAAAGTTATGATTCCAGGGATTATCTGTGAACTGTGTTTAAGCTATGTTCATGAATAAAAAACATCCAGGAGAGGGTAAACAAGACATTCTTACACTCCGTGGATTCTTAAATCATTTGCTTCTCGTTCATATCTGCATAAACCCAGGAGTAAAAGTTCTGAAAGTAATTGTTCTGTGTGACATAAGTGGAAATTAAATCAAAAGCGAAATTCCTGTACTTGTACAAGCAGCAGTATCAAAGATGACTTAGAAAGGCAATAAGGAGGTGCAGAGAAGATTGAAAAGGAAATGATTGCAGGGTCCAAGTCTTAGGTATTGCTGGCAATTCATTGCCTTGCAATGTGAATGGCAATATTCCTCCAGCAGCAACTGAGTCTCTCAGAACAGTATATATTATTCCCAATCTTTCAAGAGCTGCTCTCAATGCTACATCTTAAACCAGACTACTCTTCTAGCTATTCTTCATGCAAAATAAAAACAGTATGGAAAAATAAATGTACTTGCTGGTTTTTCTAAGTGCAGCAGAATCTATTAGCTCCTTTTCACTTTTACTGTTCCAAATATTTCACAGCAAAGGCAAACGTGGAAACTCCAATTCCAAAGAACTTACATCGTTTTTGCTCTTTCATATACATTTTTTTCTCATTACATTCATTAATGAAAGAATATTTCTTACTCAGAAAGGATTTAAGGAATGGATAAAGACCAGAAAGCACATAAATTAGCTTTTTCTAGACAGAGTTTTTCTTAGACATAGGCAGCAGTGCATTAGTATCAGCAGAACTGGTTGATGAAAACCAATGTATAAAAATAAATACCTTGATTTTACATTTACAAATCAAGCCTCAAGACTTGCATGAAGGTTGCATAACTGAGAGACTCAGTGCAACTCATTTAACAAAAGTATTGCCTAGAACAGAAAAAATCCTCTTTCTTCCAGTCATGCTGCCCACAATATACACAGAGGGAGATTGAACAGAACACCAGGAGAAAATGGTGCCACTGGGATAAAAGATTTTGACTGAAATTCACATTTTGGAAAGCTCTGTGGAGAAATGGTGGCAGGAACAGAACAAGATTTTAAGCTAAGTAACTGAATTCAGTCATTTTCTTGCTTTAGAAATGTTTCCTAATGCACAAGAGAAAACCTTTCTAATCAATTCTTTGTAACTCAGAACAGAAGAAAAAGCAACTGGAAAATAGTAATATCTCAAAAACTGAAACAGAACAGACCTATTAAAAAGAGTTGGGTTTTTTTCAGTTACAGGTTTAAGTAGTAAAAAAACAACTGAAGGTCTTTTATATTCTGCAGTTGGACCTGTAAAGTGTCACTGGGGTTTCTTAATGAAACACCACAGTGTACTGGGAAAAGACAATCAAGTTTTTGTGGTAAATTCATACTGGGCCTGTTTGTTTTACTTTCTCTGTTGGTTTACAGGCACTTGTTCATCAGAATTTATTCCAAGCAAACTCAAGGTGCCCTGGGTTTAAAGACTTTGAAGTCACTTTCAGTTCATAGTTATTGATATAATCAAGAAATGAAACTTTATACTGGAAAGACCAACATTACAGACAAGAACTGCAGCTATAAAATGGAAGGTATGGCCTTGCAGTGGGTGCCTCTCCCTGAAAGGGAAAAGGACATTGGGAATAATCTCCCTCCTTCTCCTGATTCTTTTTTTCCCCTCCATTTTTGCCAACACATAGTCATTCTTAGATAATGACATGAGAACAGACTAGGTCTTTTTGATTCCTCTCACAATTTTTGCATTTGACTTCAAATTTAACCTTAATTGCCTTCTGTTTCCAACAATTTCACACCACACAGACTTATAACATCTCACTTATCTTCTTGTAGGAAATATGTCAATAAGTGCACTGTACTATATAAATACTTAAAATGACATGCAAACCTGAATTATTAAGAATGTAATGTGCTTCACTGTCTGTCATTCAAGTGACTCACTACTTCACAAATTAAATCAAACACTAATGTCCATCTAAAATCATCTGTAGCTTGTTATCTAGTTTGACTATTTGGTTCAGAAATTTCTGCTTTCAGAAGGATGATGACTTAATATTTAATCATGGATTTCCAAAGAGAAACAGCAATAAGAAAGCCTTATATGAACCTCACTCTTTTAAACTATAAGTATTTTGTTTTAAACAAAAGAGTAACCTTGCAGGGAAAGATGCAATTCTCTGGGGGTGATTTGGCATTTTTCATTTCAAAACTTAAAACATTCAAAATTAGAACTGAATTGCCTGAAATTGTGACAAGAAAAATTTTGGATTTTCTTTGCAGGGTAAAAGTTAGTTTGGGATTTCTGGTCCCTTGAAGAAAACCTGAAATGTTGTATTTAATAGTAATTTAAACTGAAACTTCATTCCTTCAAAGTTAATTTGTGCAGCAGCTGAAATCTAAAAGCTGGTTTCCGTACAGCTTGTGAAGGTTTATTAGCTTTAGGAGACCTTTCAGTAGACTCTAGAAGCACTTCTTGCCTTCACTTCAATATCCCACAGAAAACTAGACAATGAGCATTTGGATATCAGAAAAAAGACAAACAACTTTCTTTTGGAAAAAAATTGACACAATTGAGTAGGCCAAACAGGCAACATGGACTCTTTCTGTGATTTCCAGCATCTCTGGGGCATGAGTGACACAGATTAAGCTACAACAGATTAAGCTCAACCAGATTGAGCTACATTTGTTGCTGGGATGCTTTACTGTTTTGGTTCTCAAGCACTGCACAGATGAACTGTAAGTTGTAAATACAGATTGACCTGTTTACACTCTGAAAATTTTGACACAAAATCCTTTCATTCAGTACCTATGATATTCCAGTGATGACTAATTCTAGGAACAGTTTCACATGCACAGCTGGAACTGCAAGGCCTGCTAATTAAATATCAAAATAAATAATGAAGACTCTCAAGTGTTCTGAAATTACAGAAATCCTGAAAGGTGCTGAAGTAACACTTATCATTTCTGACAGATCTATAAAAACACAACAACAAGCAAAGGGCACCTGTAAATCAATGACAGGGAGTTGAAGTAACAGGTAAAACTACAGAATTAAGACTTCTATCTATACAATGTGTGCAAGGCAGAGGTGTAAGTCCCCAGCAGAACAGTGGAAGTTACGTCAAAAGCAATGAAATAGCAATGCCATTTAATGATAGACTGATTTGACAACATATCTTATGCATCACTTCACATACATAGTTTAGTCTAGAAGTTTCTGTCCACATAAAATCATAACCTTTTCCTCCCTACCCCATAAATCACATATATAGTCCCATAAACTTCTATATATGCCTAGACGCAGATACACAGATATACCTGTGAAAGGCAGAAGTGATACCATGCTTTGGTGTGTTGCTTTCCTTTATAAAACTGATCTTCCTACTCACAGGATGATTTATAGTTAACTGATGAAAAGTGCTTCAGAAGAACCAACTATTATAAATGTTTTATATTTGGCCAGATGTCTCTTTTTTGCCTTTAAATGATGATCAGTGCACATATATAACAATAAGCATTCTTATAAGCAAAATCTTGC
Source organism: Zonotrichia leucophrys gambelii (assembly GCF_028769735.1). Lineage (NCBI taxonomy): Eukaryota > Metazoa > Chordata > Aves > Passeriformes > Passerellidae > Zonotrichia > Zonotrichia leucophrys. Next base: position 26,742,640 of record NC_088173.1, on the reverse strand, counting down.
ACATTACAGTCCCATCCAGCAAGAAAGATTGTTAATTGGTGCCAGCTATTAAATGAAAAATTGCTTTATGCTTCCCATAGGAAGATGTAATGAGAGTTAAGGAGGATACCATAACATTTATATGTAAAATTATTTAATTATGTTAGTTGGAATTTTATAAAAACATTAACCAAACACGTGTAAGTATGGCAAATTTCAGCTCTCTGGATTTTTCCCTTGGTAAAACTAGAAACAGTATGAAATGGCACTTTGTACAGAGAAAATACAGGAACTGTTCATAGAGATCCCTGTTATTCCTCAGTATTCACTAGTACAAATGAACAAGAGACTTCCCAGCATGGATCTATCATGTCTAGTTCCGTTTCAGCTACAAAAAGAAAACCTGTGGTGTAAACATGTGACATATTGTGCTGAAAATGGTATCTGGACTAGTATTTGACATAGCTGAAAAAAGAAATGTGGGAGCAAAAATTTTACATGAGTTGCAAGTTTTCCTCACGTGTTTGGAGCACAAAGCAGAGCCCCTCTTCATTTGTGCTCACTGGAAACTATGGTAGCTAACAGATGCCATGCCTGCGGAAAACAACAAATAAGGATTACCAGCCAAGGGAATTGTTAGGCTCTGAAATTACACAGGATGCTGCAGTTGCTCATTTCCTACAACCTAGAGATATCCATTCAAATCACATCTAAAAACTGGGGACAAGAAATAGACTTGCAGACCACAATAAAAATAGACAGCAAGGTCAATAAAGGCCAAAATGAGGAGTCCAAATAAAACACACTGTAAGCTTATGCCATGGTTAGATGTACAAAAAAGAAATGATATTTTAGAGAGCCAAATACATTACTTGCAAAAATCAACACAAATAACTTCAGGAAAGGTTTTCTTGCTCTTTTTTTTCAGAAAAAGAGGATCTCCAGTCAAGAAAAAAATAATAGAGTCAGATTAAAAGGAAAAAGTATAAGAAAGCATTTTCAGCTTTCCTTTGACTAACCTTAAAAATTAATTACAAGAAGATTATTAATGGATGTTGAAATGCTAGCCCAAACTAAAAAGGCTTAATAACATTATTACTTCTTTCAGGTGGTAAAAATGATGATTGTGGTTGTGCTGACATTTGCGGTCTGCTGGCTGCCCTACCACATTTACTTCATAGTCACTGGCATCTATCAACAATTAAACCGGTGGAAATACATTCAGCAAATCTATTTAGCCAGCTTTTGGCTTGCCATGAGCTCTACAATGTACAATCCCATTATCTACTGCTGTCTTAATAAGAGGTAAGAGCTGGTTATGAAATGAGGTGCATAACTTCACCAAGAGCATAAACTGCTTAAATGGAAAAAAGACACAGAATTTTCACTTAAATAGATTCCAGTTAGCGGGGAAAAAACAAAATAAATAAAAAAAAAACCCTTTCTTAAGGTTTGTACTTGAAAAGAAGCCCCAAAAACCCAGAGGCAGACTTCCAGTAAACATTCTGGTCTACTTAAAATTTGACAGCAAAATGCAGTTTTCAAAAACCAGTCCTTTCCATGTGCACCCCCAAAATTTTTCTTTAAAAACCTATAGCATTTTAATGGTTTTGGTTTGCAAAATATAAAAATAAAGAAGATGGTAATCAGTGATATAGACTGCAAGCTGTGTGTTCACCAACTGTGTACCAAATTCTGTTTTGCTGGAAGAATGCAATACAAAATGTGATTAACTGTGCTCTGTAGATCTCAGCATTAGATTTCTACTGCGCTCCAAGATCTGCAATAGGTTGATAAATATTATACAAATATTTATAATTTCATTACTTAATACTAAATTACAGTAGTGTTTGATAGCAACACATTATGCTCTGAATTTCAAAGACACTGCACCTATTGAGTTTGGCAACATTGTACAGATACTTGCTAGCCTGAGACTACTGCATTCCAGAATAGACTCAGATCTTTCATTTCAATTTATAGGACCAGGATCTACACAAACCTCATCCTGGCCATCCTATTCACCAGTATTTCTTCTAGCATTACTGGATAAAGAACACCAGGAACAATTAATTACTTCACAAACTCAGTCAGTACGAATCAGTATTGATTAAGTAATCTTAAATATTGTTTTAAATCTCTTTTGACTTAGCAGCCAGTGCAAAGTTTAATTACGGTCAAACTTTATAGCAATATTGCACAGTATTCCTAAACCCCAACTAAAGATCATGTAGTACTTGTCAAAAGGAATCTAATAAAAAATGAAGTGAGCAAATCCTAACGAGTTTTTATTGGTGCAAAAACACTAGTGTCATCCTTCTTGATGAGGATAACTTACGACAATTCCATTGATGATCTTTTAAAAAGACAAGGCAAATGACAAAATTCATAGAGCCTTCTGCCTTCTGATGAGCTTTTCATCATTTACAACTGTTTAAAGACAAGGTAAGGTTTTAGCGTGCCAGAACAAAACTAACTCAAATGGCATATTTTCCATTAATTTCAACAGAAACCAAATTTCACTAAGTGTCCAGTGTCTGCAAAATCAAGGACAAGGAAAAATGAGGCCTCATTTTTTGCAGTTACCACCATAAAACTTCTAAACCAATCCCATTTTCTTCAAAAACTTTTTATGGCACAACTACAAAAGTATTTATAAAAAAATAGTATCTCTGATGTGGCTTACGTTGACACTTGCAAACTGCATAATTAAATGTCTGGATTAAATAATACAGTCAAAGAAAAATTAATATTTTGAGACATACTAAAGGTCACCTTTTCCAGAATTTGATGCAAGAATGAAGTCCTGGTGACAGTGCTCTTATAATTAAGTTCCATATTGAAATGAAGATACCAGAATATCTGCTTCCTTTTCATTAGATAGGAAAATAGAGCTTGTTGCTGGGAGTCAGATCAATTCATGCCTCTGCTGGATCTAGTTATCAGACAAAGTTAGAACATCTATCCCCAGCATCATCTTCCAGGCTAATTAGGATATTACGTATCTAGATAAAGAGAGCATTATTTCAATATGAAGAAAAAACATGCCCTGAATTAGAAAGAGGATGGAAAGTGCCAAGAAAAGTAATACAGTTAAAAGATGGTTTGGTTTTACAATTCCTGTCCCTAAATCCATTTCCATTAGAGGTTCTTTCAGTATTTTTCCAAAATTTGGACTGCATGTAAACAGAGAAGCTGAATAGCAACCTACCTGCTCAGTTGTCATCATGTGAGAACTGCATGGCAAACTTTAAAATTTGAGGAAGAAAAAGTCACGTCTGTGAGATCTGTTAACTTTACCTAAACACTTGATCTGAATTTTTACCTACAGTCATCACTGTGGTAATTTAATCACTGCTCCAAAAAAACTTACAGACAGGATAAACAACAGAGCTGATTGTTTAAAAAGAACAAGAGCAGCAAGAAAAGGGAGGAAGATAAGCTTTAGGTCAAGGTGAAAAGGTGTTCTTTTTCCATTTATACACAGAGAATTGCTTTTCTAATTAATATATTAAGCTTTTATTCTGGAAATGCATACATACAAAATGTAACAATGGTCTTTACAGTGAATCCCTGCCTCTGTACGAGTATTGCAAACACTGATGCTCTAAAGCCTCAAAATGCCTGTTTATAGATTGCTCACATTCAGATTTCAACTTTCTAGGATCCTCTTAATTATTAAAAATTATTTTCCAAATATTTCACATGAACAATTATTAGTCATTAACTCATTCCCATATAAGCATCCCTGTTAGAGAGAAACACAGAAGTGATATTGAAATTTGGAAATTGGGATGGCACTTTACAGAAAAGTTACAAAGTTCCTTGCTGAAAGAAGATGAAAATATAGGTGCAGATCTCATTAGAGGTCAAATCAAAACAATTTCTGTGAAGACAGTTCTGTGAAAGTTAGTGTTTGTTTACTTTGCAGAGGCAAAAGATAGGAAATTCATTATAAGGAAAACACCACTATTAAAATGCAAGGACAGCATACAGAAAATCAAACTGAAATGAGTTACCACTATCTTTTTTGTCCTACTCTGACTTCAGTCAAGAAAACTCCCACTGACTTCAGCCCACCCAGACGTAGGGGCAGGATAAGTGGCCAAGTCAGTATCCTGGCAGCACTCTGTGCTTTCAGATGAAGGCCTGGGGCCTTGCAAGCCCAGGCTTTCACCAGGCTTCTTTCCTCCTAGGTTCCGAGCTGGCTTCAAGCGAGCTCTGCGCTGGTGCCCCTTCATTGAGGTGTCCAGCTATGAGGAGCTGGAGCTGAAGGCAGCCAGGTTCCACCCCACGCGGCAGAGCAGCCTCTACGCTGTGTCCAGGATGGAGTCCAGCATGACCGTGGTGTTGGACACCAACGATGGAGACAGCGTGCACGCCAGCCATAAGAAAAGAGTAGCTCCAAGGGACCTGAACTTCAATGGCTGCTCACAGAGGAATTCTAAGACTGTCTCCACAGCCTCAAGCCTCATCAGTTCACTGCATACATCAGCAGATGTTTATTCCTAAACATTTCACTTTGCTAGAAGGGCAAACACTGGACAATGTTCTCCTAGTTTGGAACTCGGTATCCATACCACAGGAAAGCAAACCAGATTCCACTAATAAACCCTAGCTATAAATATTGTGAGATTTTTGGGAAATCTTTTTCTTTGTTTTGGAGAGGAAGAGGAATTTGAAGACCTGTGTATGTCTCAGTCCAAAAGCATAGTTGCACCTCAGCCACAACAATGTTTGTAGGGATTATCCAGAATAAACCAATGGCATTAAAAACTTTGTTTCAGTTGTCTCTGACCAGTGGCATTCATGTTTGACTTACCAAAACGTAACAGGCTCCTTTACTTATTGAAGCAGAAATGTACTGTGTTTTCCATTACGTGTATTAATTCTACAGTAACAAAATTACGTGATATTTGATTATAAAGATGTATTTATAATGAACACCTAATGAGCCCCAAGTCTATTAAGCTGTTTCACAATTTAGCTCCATTCCCAGACAAACAGATAAAATTAAGTTCACATGAATGCAGTTCAGCTCTCTCTGCAACAGTAATTTTACAAATGTATATAAGAACATGACTAAGAGACTAAGTTAATTCTACCAAAGTTTGCATATTAGTAAACATTAGATTCTAATGGCATTGTATTCCAGGGGAATATGTTGCTTTGATGAATCTCTCATAGCTTTGTTTCTTAGTTCTATGGGTAAGGTCTGTCACAGTGACCTTAACAGAACCTTTCTGATTGACTTTAGAAAGACCAAAAGATTTTAAACTGGAGATTCACATATGAAAAAATAAGACTGTGGCAACAGACTCTTTTCAGCAGAAGATAAAGTAACAAGACTCAAGATGACAAACTTCCACTGGGAAAAAAACCCTATTTGGGCTCTTTCCACAAATTTTCCATAGTTTGATCCATGCAAAAACAGTCCTGTGCCTGCCTCTGAAAATATTCTAGGCATCCTTACACAGACATGTTCCCAATAAATTCAGACAAAATCCACTTACCATCACTGTTGCAGAGGAAGCTGAATGTAACAAAAAAAGGGACCAGAGAGCAGCCTTAGTCTTAGTTAAATGACTGTGTCAGTTGCATGGATAGACTGGTTTCATGAATGTTTGTTGTCAGTTGATGAAAATACAAACAAGAGTGTGAATGTCTTCCCGAGTTAGCCAAACAAGCATAGGACAGGGTCTATCTGGCTGAATCCAACACAGTACCAAAGGTGAGCAAATAATAAAGAGACATTTGAAGAGAGAAAGGCTTGAGCTGGCTTTAGTCCACATTACTTCCCAGCAACTGGGGATGATCAGCTTTGTGACCATGAGCGTATCAAACAAGATCAGTAAAACAAGAATCATATTTGTATTGTGATTCATGTGCATAGTCAATTGTTACGTTCTGCTAAGTGTGAACTTGTACTTGTATAGTGATTGCAGTGCACTGTGGTATCAGTACATCAAAATCCTAAGGTAAAATACCCTCAAATACATAAACCTGAAACATTAAATTCTCCATGTACGGAATAACTGAAGAACCTGATCACAGAATATTGTACTCTTACAAATATGAATCACAATTCCATACTCACACTTTTTCTATCTATGGCCTGATATTAAATCCACTGAAAAAATCCATTCATTAATGACTTCCCTTTTAAATGTTGGTCCATGCTTTTCAACAGTCTATTTCTCTAAAAAACAGGTATTTTCCAACATTGTAAGTGTCATGCTCTCATTTCTCCTTGTCTTTTTTTAGTGTGTAGTAATCCAGCAAGTGTCATGCAATGCCTATAAAATACTTGTGAATTTTTTCCCTTCAAATACTCTGTTTTAAGAACTTTAAATCTTCCCAGGTTTTTAGCAACTCTTTTAAGAAGATCCAGGATAGTCACACACAAACAAAAAATTATGCTAAGTATATTAACCTGATGGTGATGTACTACAAACACATGCTGTGAAGTCCTCTGTCTGCTTATGTACAACTTCTGAGAAACATAAATAGAAAAAATGTATACTTGTTAAATAAACAGTCTTTTCTAACATGGCTATTACAAAATCAGTGTCGATAAATTTACTGTTTTTAAATGTAGAGTATAAATTTTAAAAAGCTGTATATAAAAGTACAGCAGCATAAATGTATAAAATATCATCTTCATGTAACATTTAGGATTTTTCATTGTCAAATATCAAGAAAGCAATGATGGCCTCCAAACACTTGTACCTCTAGTGAAACAATTTCACTTTAGGTGTTTATGATATGACGTCCTGGACAACTAATCCATTGATAATATCTCTATATTTTCGTGGGCTAGAGGTATCAAAACACCCTCACCATTTCTATAGTTCTTCTGAAGTTACAGGATATTCCTGTATAATAAATTGAGAAATCTCTCCCTATAATCACAGCATTGCTTTAACAAAACATTACAGTGATAATGTGGTGCAAATCAATCTGTGTCTCAGCCCCCAAGAACATGCAGGGCTACACACTTAAACAAGTAGCACAGCAAAAGCTGTGACTGACAGCAGCTTCCATACGAATTACTATTTCTGAACAAGCATTTTCAGCAAGTGGCCTGGTCACTATAAAATTCATTATAGGCCTCCTGACACCCCTCACTAAGTGTAGAAGAAATCAGATCATCCTCAGTTTGTGTCAATAAAACTGCTCAAAGTAGTAGTGGGCATACAGAGCACATGCTCTTGCATGATTGCTGGTGCAGCACTGTGGCTGTCTCATGTCTGCAACCTTCAATCCACACTCTTCAGTTTTGCTAGGTGTGAGTTACGGAAAACACATCAATATAGACCTAGCTTCTTACCAAGAAGGGCACAATAACACTCCAAAACAGCTGCAAATAAACAGCATCAGGAAAGGTCTTCTGATCCTGAAATCTTCTGAAACATGTTCATCCTTCTCAGTATAACAGTTCGTAGTACTTCAGCCCAGGCTCCTACTGGAGTCTGCCTCAAACATTTATGTGATGAAGAGATCATTGCTCCCTGAACAGCCATTTTGCAAAGACATTCCCTTGGTAGAGAACAAGTTTAACTTTCACATCACCAAAGACAAAATAATCACCATCAGTTTATTCTGTCATTCCCTTGACATTGGCTAAACTTTGGAAAAAAAAAAAAAACAAAAGAACCCCCCCCAGAAAAACCCCATGCAACCAAACCAACTTAAAAAGCCAAACACGACTACTTAAACAATAAAAAGTCCCCTCATTTCTTGTCTCAAGTCTTCACAGTGGTGCATTCTCCTCCCCACACTCTTTCTTGAGCCGCTCTACAACCTCAGGAATCCCCACTGGGCACTGGCCTTTGTGTGATGAGTTGGGTGGTCAAGCTTCCCTTGACCATATGGCAACTCTTGAGTGGTTGAGCTGGGAACATCCCTGAGATGAAGGACAAGAGCACAGTCAGCCCCCCACTTACAGCCTTGGGACTTTCCCTGAACTATAACCCAAGGGGAATAATACCATTGTGGCTGGAGTTTTGGAAAACACTTGAAATTGTATTGGAAACAATTTGGAATTGTTTTGGAAACTCTAGTCATTACTGATCTGAGGATGGAAATCTTACAGATTACATCTCACTACCCTATAAATAGAGGTCCTAAATGAGGCCCTTTGAGCTTCCCTGGACTCCAGTGGAATGCACCAGAATCTCCCTTTGAGTGGGAGATGGCTCTCAGAGCTTGCAAGCTCTCATGTTTGTGAGAAAGCTGAAGACAGGGCATAGGAAGATAAAGTCTCACTCCTTGAGCCCTAACCGCTGAAAAAAGCCAAAGCACTCGACAGGGTATTTGACTGAAATCAGGGGGAATTTTTCACAGGTACTTCTGTACACACTTCATTGTGTCTGTGTGCATGCATATGTGTGAATTGATTTAAATATCCTGCAGCAAGTATAGCATAAACACTGACATCTCAGAAGGATAATTAAGTCACTACTGCAATTTTAGTCAATTTTATTGAATTACTGCATAAATGCTGAATTAGTTAATTGATTAAGTACTACTTAAATCCTTTCAGCATGAAACATTGATCACGTGTAAGGTTAAGTTTTTCAATGGCATCCACTCTGAACCTTGTGACTCTGTGGGAAGGTCTTCCTTCCCTTTGCACCCTAATCACTTGCATCCCTGGTCTCCATGCAAATCATTCTAGTGATTTTAAGCCAATATTCCTTTGTATGCTTCATTTACGTAGTAAATAACAGAGTGAACATTGCCATTGAACTTGGTTGCACTTTCATGAATTTATATTAAAACTTACTTTTCTCAATACCTGTGACAGTGATTCTTCAAGCCACCTAAACCACTCAATTGTGACAAATTGGCATAGTCAGCAGAATACTAAAACAGGATTTGCAACAGTCTTCCACATAAAAGCACAATCTTGAGAGAAAAAATGAACTCCAAGCAAGCTCAGGGTACTTGGACAGTATGCTTTCAGCAAATTGCAGCCTGGATCTCTTTGGCAGGAATCCCTTGACAGCCTTCCTTCTAGGTTACTTACAGCACATTGTCAAGGTTGAGAGGCACTGGCAGACCTGCACAGAGTGAGCTATTTGCAGCATGTTTACATCTGGTAACTAAAGGTGTCACTGAGGAAGGTCTCTGATCAATACCAACATGTATTTTCAAAAATAACATACAGAAGGAACTGAAGAAAAAAAAAGGAAAACAAAACAGGTTTTAGAAGTTGGTGCTTTCTTATCTAAATAAAACCATTCAGGTATTCTGGAAGTGGATGTTCCTCCTTTAATACTGGGGAATTTTTTTCCACACCAGTGATGAAGAACCTATTTCACTGATATAAATTTCAAAACCTTTCAGGCTGTGCCCACCAGGATACAGGATTCAGAGGAACTCTTGTTCTTTTTGCATTTATTTCAAGGCATTTGAAATGCCTATTCCAAGTGGAAATTTACGGCTGAACTTCTTCCTCTAATTCAAGATGAGTTTAAATTTAGTGTCCTAAATACTATGGGCTGTTTGTTAAAGAGTATCTCCAAAGATTGCTACAAAAGTTGCAGGAGATACTACTAAGGGCATACCACTGTTTACAGATATCTTGCAAATTCCCTGTATTAAATAATGCATTCAGCTCAGTTTGTGTCTTCCTGTTCATGAGCAGATTCAAGTGGTTCTACATTCATAAATCAAAATGATCTGTTGAGACCAGTCAAAGATAATTCTTTATCAGTCCATGAGCAGTTGCTGTGGGTACTTAAATACAAATTGTATTTAGATGAGTTCATATATCACATGGATATACTTACTGGCTAATTGAATTGCTTCTCTCCCATCTATAAAACTGAAACATGCATATTGCATTGCAACTGGCATCAGATTTCCCAAAGCAAAGGGTTAAGCTTTAAAACACCAAAGCTGTTTGCTATGAGTACTCTACAACAGCCTCTGTAATCACTATTCCCAAGTTTCACAAGGAGTTTTTCACTGCAATATTTGTGATGCAAACAGAAAAAAGGACACCAGGAATACTCACATGAACTGTACTTCCCAAGCACACTTAGTATGAAAATTCATGTTGCTCAGCTTGCTTGTATTTACACACTTTAGATTTTAAAAAATCCAAAACCAACCAACTAATAATTTAATCAGTAGGCATTGACCAACTAAATCCTACAAATGTGACAACACCTGAAATGTTCATCAGCTCTTCTACAACACTGCCCACAAATTCACATGCAAGTGAAGGTAACAGATCAAGCCTGTAGATACTACACACATCAAAACTTCAGGCAAGCTCCTTCTTGAATGCAAGAGAAAACTTCCTGGACAGCATCTCCAGATTTGCAGAGGTTCTGCCAGAGAAGGTCTGACCAAGGACAGGGATATGTTCCAGCATCAAAGGACTTCACAGCAGTCCTTTGAGCAGTCCAGCCAGCAGCTCTTTCCTGTTTGCAATACTGAAATCTGTATCTTGCATGAGAACTGAAAAACTTAAGGCAGCCTGCAACATCTTCAAGATCAAAGGTAGAGCTTTGCATCCATCTGAAGCTCTACTCAGTAAGACCTTACACTAGGCAAAGTAAGCTTTTATTCATAAGTATGTTCTAATTTATTCACATCCTTATATATTCATTAGGTTCAGTTTGGAACCTTGAAAACATTTAGACAAATGCATCACCAAGAAGGCATGGGCCAGGTGAGGGGGCCCACCTGGAGCAGCTCTCCTGAGGATTGGCACCTTCAATAAGGCAGACAAGAAGTGCTCATAGAAGCATCATTATCTTCACTTCTCATCCTATGTACACCCTGCACTGCAGCACCCTCATGGCTACTGAGTCATGCGATTGCTGTCACCTGGCCAGGTTAATGTGTATGGGGTAGCAGGACCACTGCTAACAGAGGAAGGAGAAAGCAGCCAAACAACTTGCCCCTGGTTCCCAAACTCCTTTTCACAGCTTGTTAGACATAGAATCACCCTAAAACTAATAGGATGTAGATATACTTCAGAGCTAGCAGCAGATAAGCTTAGGTACAAAAAATAGCACAGATATATGAACAGAGAGCTCTGTGGGGGCTAAAATTTACCTTGAAATTACCAAACTATCACAGGTAAACTTGCCTATGCTGACATTTGGCTGGACCATTCTATTATCCCTAATCATCCATGTCCCACTCATAGTATATGTAGCTACCTCCACATTCCAAAGCAACTACCCTAATGTGTACTGGGGGGGGAAGGAGGGAAATCAGCCTAACCATCTGCCAAGCTCTCAAAAAATGAAATGGTTGAACTCCTCACACACTCTACACACCTTCCATCTTACTGCCATAACACCACCTTTGGCAGCCTCTCCTTGCTTCAACCCAAAGAAGCCTGACCCTAAGGCCATGAGGGAGCTGTGGTTCGACCTGACAGATTTCTCAGCATGGCTGCAAGTTCTGAGACAGAGAGCTCCACACCTTATCTCAACATAGACCTAAATACCTGAAAGAGCCAGGAGTGCTAATCCTAATTGTTTTCTACCAAATCATTCAATGTGCCTTGCTTGCCTAGTGAAATACCAGGGTGAGTGTTTCACAGAAATTCTTGGAACAAATAATGCACACATACACACACAAGCTCCAGGGAAGGAAAACAACCCTGAATGAAATTCACAAATTTCATCTATAGAAAAGAATTAAGCAAGTCCCCAGTGCATCTTGAATTCTTGAATTCTTAGCATGGGTTCTGGGGCCCATTCACAGAGCTCAGAGCCATGCAGTAATTTTTAAGTAATATAACAAAAATCCAATAATAAACAGGAATTCAGAAATGAGACATGGGGACAACCAAATAGTTAAATGCTAATAATCTTCCACCTTCTTCCACTGGCAGGTGAGTATTTCAACAGAAATCCATGCGGATGTGTCAGAGGGTGATATGATAAAGTGCGCTAGTCATATCACTTTGATATACAGCTTTGAGGGGATTCGGATGACCATTTGCCCAATCAATTTAATACGATAGTCAGACTGCAATGCATGTTTCTGTCCTACTGAAAAATTTTGCCTGACAACTAATAATTACATAAGGGCTTTGACTCTTTTGAGGCTTCTGAGGAGGTGACAAAGGAACTTGGAGTTCAGGTACCAAAATACTTAAGAGCCGTTGCCCTTAGGGGTAACTGAAAACAGAAAAGAAATTCCTGTGACACAGGGAACCATATGTTTCTGGATATACTAAAACAGGTCTCCATGTTTTAATTGAAAAAGCCCTGCTAATATTATTCTGTATTTCAAATCCCTGCAAAAGCTCTAAATAATGATGGTCAAACACCAAATTAACTTTGCTTAAGAGGTAGATACTTACCAGGGCTGGAAGCTCTGCAAGGTCCACAGCTCCTGCCTGAACCTAAGGATAAAGAAAAACAGAACAAAATAAATTAGAATAAGAAGCTATCTTTTGTCTGATAAATGTGAATTTGGAATTTTGAAAAGCGTTCTCTCTGGAGAGATGTTCACTGGTGTTGGGGAACACCAGAGGTAGCAATTCCAACATATAGCTTAGGCCACAGAAGGAGCCTGTGCACATGTTCTGCAGAACACCAAATCATGAGGCAAGGAGCCAGGAACCTCACCTGGAGCAACTTGTGTCTACCTGGCAGGGACAGCATTACTCTTAATGCACTTATGACACCAATTCTCAAACCATTCTCCCAGTTTGTACAATGCCTTTTCTCCTTTCTCTTTTTTGGATTTTTTTTTATGCGATATAGTTTCTCCTCAAACTAAGAAGAAACTTCACCTTCTTTCTCTTCATGGGGCATATTTAATCAGACTGAAGATGAAGGCACAGAATTCTGTTGTCTATGCTGGGATTATATGCCAGTCAACCTCGAAAAAAGCAGCATAAATATCCTGAGAGTTAACAACTGAGTATCAGCTGGACGCTTTTAAAAACTCACAACTGTGAACACAGATTAAATTAGCATTTGTAAGTAACTTCTTATCACAAGTTATTGATGCACAGGGTCAGACTTGACTATGATATGATTATTCAAAATGGATTTTGCTCTCTCCTACCACAGCTTTGCTGAATGCTTCACCAAATCACACTATTGCAGTGTAAGACAGTGATGAAATCCAATCCCTTGAAAATATTTGGAATTTGCCATATTTCTCCAGTAGATTAAATAGTGTCAGACGTGTCAGTTTCATCATCAGCTTCTACCCATATTTGTAAATTCCACTTCTTTCCTCTTGCTCCTCCAGCATGACTATTATGACTGTTGCAGTGTGTTTTAACCTCCCAGGTCCCTTCCCAGGTGTGCCTATACGCCTCTCCCTTCCCTCTTGCCCCCATGCTGAGTGAGTCCTGTCAATCAGGCTTAACATTCCAGGAAAGGCATCGTGTGGTTGGTCGAGTTCAAAGGATGCCCCTCAGGCCCAGAGGTCATTGGCCTGTCTAGGTGTCCCTTGTCCCTTGAGACCCCGCCCCTCCCACCTGGTTGGTGGCTCACCTGTCCCCTCCCTTCCCCTCCCCCTGAGCTTAAACGGTGAGTCCAGCCACGTGCTCGGAATTCTGTTGGAGTTCTTCCCAAGATTCAGACATCTGTAACCATGGAATAAACCTCTGGATATTAAACCCTCCAGCAGAATCCCTCCTTTGTCCTCACCTTCGCCTGAAGCCTTCTTTCTAAATTAAACGGAGTCCCTATCAAGCCTGGACTTGTTTAGTGCCCAGCTGAAACCATCAGCAAGCTAAAGGTGTCTCTGGGGTGATACAGCACAGACGCAGCCTTCGGCTCAGCAGCGAGGGTCAGACTAGCCCAGGCACAATCTAACTGGTAATATTGGGATTCATATTCCAATAATGACTATTATGTATAACCTATACTTGTAAGGCAGCCTGGAAATGGTCCCATGGAATTACTGTGACCTCCATTAGTAAGTGTGCCAGAGTTAGGCCACTAAAGCTGAGAAACACTAGTCTCCAGCTCTTCCTCCTCTTTTGTTAGGAGGCTTGTCCCAAATTCTATAGATGGAAAGGGGATAACTAGGTTTGTTCATAACCCCAAAGATAAGAATTGCAGAAAATGCTTTGGCACTTGAGGAAAAAAACATTACTCTTTAACACAGATTCAAAGCAGCAAATGTCAGCTCAAAATTATAGTTACGTATTGTTCCCTTTAATAATTAATATAAATGTTTTTAAATAACACCCTTAGAAACAGCTGATAGTTCATTTATTTCAAAGAATTTCAGGGGGAAAAAAAAGAGGAAGAGATAATGGGAAAAGAGAGAGAAAAGAAGAAGGAAAAAGTAGATTAATCTTGTCTACTCTGAGGGAAAGCAGTCAGTCTCTAAGCTATAGAAATCATTAGATGCACATTTGTAAAGCTCAGCATTTTCCTCAATGAACACACCAGAAAAGCTTATACTGGAAATAGGAAGGGGCGGAAGGCAAAGGTAATTCCTTTCAACTTGCTTTCCCACAAATGTTAGGCGAGCTTTTTTTAAGCTTTTTTATTTCCCACCCCCAGATAATCTATGGCCTTTTACTATCAAAGTACAAACATGTCTGTACCATTCTAATATGAAAAAGCAATAGTTCTGTGTATATATATATATCTCTCAAACTGCGTACCTGAGGAAGGCACTGCATAAACATGGCACTGCAAACCGTGACAGGGCATGGATATGTCTCATGATATCAGTACAATCAAATTAATTCTTATTTTATAATCCTAATATATTAAGTACTGTACTTACTTCTCTTACATTAGTAATGTAATACTAAGTTCTTATGGAATAAAACCCACTGTGCTGTGTATCTCAGCAGAAAACAAAACCACTGCTTCAATGTGCTTAGAATTAAAATGTAACACAAAGAACATGTAACACAATGACTGGCAGATGAAAAAAGGTTTGCTAATAATAATAGTCAACTTGATTAGGAAAGGCCCTCAAAATGTCTCCTGGTAGTCTCTATAGAAAAGTACAATGCCTCGCTTCCCTGGCAAGGTTAACATTGAATTCACAAGATGGTCTGAGAGAGAGTATTTGGGACCAAATACAGTCTTCTTTTCAACTGCATGCAACAAAGTTAATTAAATCACACAAGGTACACTCTGATCTAACTGAGAAAAACTGACTCAGATATTTTCATTATAAAGTTTCATTTGTATTCATTCAGGTAGAAAGAAAAAAAACAAACCATTATTTTTAGCTTTGCACCTAACACATCCATTCAAACAGAAATTGAGAACTTGTGTAAAATTATAGAGCTATAAATGACAAGATTGGTTGAAATCACAGAATAGGCTGAGTTGCAAGAGACCTGCCAGGTTTACCAAAGTCCAGCTCCTCATCCTGCACAGGACAGCCCCAAGAATCACACCAGGTGCTTGACAGCATTATCCAAACACTTCTTGAACTGTGTCAAGCTTGATGCTGGAACCACTTCCCTGGGGAGCCCAGTGCCCAACCACTATCTGGTGAAAAACCTTTTCCTAATATCTAATAGTTTGCCTTTCTGGGCTGCAAGTTCACAATGCTGGTCCATCCTGTCTCCCACCACCACCCTCAAGTCCTTCTCAGCATGGCTGCTCTGACTGCTCATCTCCAGCCTGGGCTGGTACCAGGGCTGTACAAACCCAGCTGCAACACCTCACACTTGGTGTTGCTAAATCACATGAGATTCCCATTGACCCACTTAAGCTTGCCCAGGTCCCTCTGGAAGGCATCCCATCCTTCAGGTGCAGCAACAGCACCACTCAGCCTGGTGCCATCTGCAAATTTGCTAGAGCTGCACTCAACCCCTTCATCTATTTCAGTACTGAAGATGTGAAATAACTCTGGTCACAATACAGATCCCTGAGGGACATCACTTGTCACTGATGTTCATTGGAACTCAGAGCCATTGACCGCTACCCTCTGGATGTCATCATTCTACCACTTTCAGATTCATCTGACAGTCAACTCATAAAATCCACCTCTCCTTCTCTCAATTTAGAGAGAAGGATGTTGTGGGGAACCATGTCACGCTTATGAAAGTCTAGATAAATGAAATCTGCAGCCTCTCCTTGTCCACTGACATAGTCACTCGGTCACAGAGGGCCACTGTGCTCATCAGGCAGGACTCACCCTCATGGAAGCAAAAGGAAAAAAGCACTGATAGTATCCAAACATTAAGGAGACCTTAGGTATTTCCACTAATCTATTCAAGTTATTTAATTTCCTGAATGTAAGATGAAAAGTCTTTCCTGCTGTACAACAGTGGGTATTTGTAAAGAAGTCTTAGAATTATAAGAAATGTAACAGCCAGGGTCTGTTCCCAGAACCTCATGACTTTTAAAAGCAAGGTGCACCATGATGGTGAAATAAAATCCTTACCTGTGGATGGATCACATCCAACAGAGGCAGTAGGTTGCACAGCAGTCTTTGGCTTCTGCTAGAAGAATTCTGTCTTTTTTTCATCCTAAGTCCCTTGAAACTACTAGCTTTTAATGATCTTGTTTACCTTATTGACACAGGGTTTATGACCTGTCTCAAGTGACTTTTCCTCCAAACTACCTAATATTTACCTTTCTTTTCTTAACTAATCCATCATGCATGGAAATCTTGACTGCACAGCAACACAACCATAGTCCTAACCTTCCAAAACCACAAATCCTTCTTCCTAACTGCACAAAAGCAAGAACTTCTAATAGGCCAAATCACTTAAAAAGACAAAATTTTAAAAATTGAATGTATTAAAAAGCAAGAACTGCTTTTCTACGTATTCTAAAAGCTATTAATAGGGGTTATTCTACAATTTGTCTACAATATTCTGCATTATTAAGAAAATACAGAGCTTCTCAAAGTACCTGTGGTACCACACCTGACATGGGAGGGCACTTGAGTGAGTTGAGTGATGTGGACTTAATACAACTGAACAGAATTTCCCACCACTGGATGGAGCTCATTAGCTCCTCCTCAACTAAGAAACCAAAGGCTGAAACAAAGGGTCTAAACCACCAAGCAGTTTCTCTTCTGCATTTGAGTCAATTAGTTCAATACCAAGCAAGATCTTTTCATACTACAGAAAGGCATCTTCCCTTGAAGTACTGAGAAATTCCGATTCCTGACAAAATCAAGGGAGATGCTCTCAAAGTAGTTCAGCATCTTGCCAAAGACACACTGCACATACTAAATCTTATAGTGCTGTAAGTTGTGACACTATGGAGATGAAAAAGAGCACATTTCAGATCAATGTCTTTTTTGCAAATATGAGGCAAATGCACAGAAAACAAGCTTTTACCTCAATGACACCTAGAGACTCAAAAGTCACAACTTAGTTGCTTTAGCCTCTGTGAAACAGGTTTCAGGTGCAAGTGTCAGAAAATGGAATTCAGAGAACTGGTTGTCCTTTATTCTTATCCACACAATTGTAACTCTGCAGAAGTATCTAAACAGAAATGGGCCTGAGTGAGAGGTTTTTATAAATATGTATTAAAGTCTAAGGAATAGCTTGCCTGAATGACTGTCATAAGTGAAACATCTTGTTCCAGGGGAACAAAAAGACTTCCACAATTAACCTCCACAACATGTGATAAAAGCCCCAACAACACAGTAAGAAGCAAAGTGAAACAACTAATTTAATGCTACAAACGGATGTATATATATGTGTGTATTAAATTATGTGGAACATAAGCTTGGTGCAAACCATAGGGAATAAAGGGTGGAGATTGTATTGGGCATAAATATGATAGAGCTACTCTTCCCCACAGCTGCCCTCACAGTGCTATGATTTGAATTCATGGCTATGAAGGTGTTGATAACATACTGGTGTGTAAGTACAAATTATGGAAACCACTAAATCACTCAAGGCAAGGCAGAAAGTTCTCTTAATACAAACATGAAACTTGTAAGCTGAACAGTGTGATGCACATTCAGCGACTGAAATGGATGAATCACGGGTACAAAGGAAAAAATCTAACAAGTATCACTGAAAATTATTCTTGGGCAGGTATAATGCATACACCCCATCATTACAAGAACAAGAAGTGGTACAGGAATCACTCACTTCCCTTGTGTACCAAGAGTTATTAGTTGACACCTTATATCTCTGGGACATACTACTCTTTCTAACAAGCATCACAGAAAGCACATATTCAGACTCGGCTATTCCCTTTCTATGCCTTGTGTTCACCATTGAGGCTGGGGCATCACTTCACAACTAAACAAAAGCCAAAGAAGTTATCATTAGAAAATCTTATGTAGCAGAAAACCTTACAATTGCAATGCAACTGAAAGAATGGGAAAAAAACACAGGGGTCAAATCACAAACCAGCTTAGAGAAGAAGAAAAGGAATCAGACTTAGATTTTGTCCTGTTTTTAAGAGAGCTTCAATTCAACTACTAGCTAAATGGTTGTGGCTGTGTAGGTATTTGGGCACATACCTGGGTTCCCTGAGACAATCATGTAGCTTGATACCTCACTAGAGTATCATTATCCTTCTTCCCTTGCAACCAAAATGTTTTCATCTTGGTAAATTTGGGACAGAATTTAAGAAAAAATGCTAAAAGCCAATCCCTTTTCCCTTAGGAACTGGTAAAACTTAAATGAACCTTTAACTAAAATGACCCACCTCAGGCATATGCAGAAGTTGCATAGGCTTCCAACCAGAAACTTCAGTAGCACCCATTAAAAGTTTTGATAAAACTTTCATTTTAGCAAGTAAAGTACTTTCTCATAATATTTGAATAAAGTAGCACAGGGAACATCAGGCCTTATAGGTCTGCATTACTTTCACAGACATCTGTAAGTTTAAGCATGCAAGATGATTGACCATTTGTTTTTTAAGATTCATATAAAGATTTTATGACCTTCTCCTTGCCTGGATGAATAGACAGTCCAGTTTGCAAAAGGAGATTTTTTCCCCCCAAAACAGATTGTTAACAACCTATCTACTCTTCCATATGCTTTTCTTATCTATCTATTGGAACAAATGAAGAGTATTTGTCAAATCATTAATTTAAAAATGGCAACTTCTTATACTATTTAAATCAGAGGAAAGAAAGCATTTACAAGTTCACAAAAATCTGAACACTAGAAAGTCCTAAATACAGGCAAAATGCGAAAATGTTTTGCATTTTTGCTCGCCCTGCATTCACTTTTTTTTTTTGCTTAAATTTAAAGTGGATCTTGAGCCAGCAAAAATGAAGATGAATCCTTCTCCACTAACTTTCTGTCAAAGCCAAAACATATTGGGAAGTTTAATTTCGTAAAGTTTATTTTGCTATTCCAATTACATCAAGAAGACCTATATGGCATTACCTGAAAAAAAAAAAAAAACAGGGCAGCTGACTGGCATAATTTATATGACACATCCAATAACAATAATGATTCTTTTACAAAACATTTCAAGTACTATCTCTCGTGTTTTTGGAATTTTATTGCATTTTTCCCCCATCTGTCAGAGATTCTACATCACTGTTCTAAAAGATCAAATTTTCACTCAGTTTCAACTTCTTGTTGATTCAAACATTCTGTTAGTGGTAAACAAACTGGTAGAATAACGATAAGTTCAAAGTATTGCTGTGATAGTAGGAAAAGGTGTAAGGCTGATGTGAGAGCAATATCTTGGCAGCTTTGACTCTGAAAGTAGAGCAGATGCATGAAACAGGACCCAGAATAAATAATAACTGCAGTCACATCAGAGCAGAAATTCTGTAAAATCATAAGTAGGTTGAAGAGGGAGAAAATACCCTGACTTACAAAAAAGCACAAGCTGAGAACTACTGAATGCATGGCATCCAAGACAAGAGAGGCTGTGAAGACACAAAGGAATTTCTACTCAATTCTCAGCTTGAGGAACAATTTCAGCAAACAATTCACCATATTTCTGTGAAAAAGTATTACCCTGTCACCCCAGAGAGTGTGTGGGCATGTGTCTAACCAAGTCTCCACATCTTCACACAGTAGACAGTAATGATTCCTGGTTCCCATTTCCAGATTTGAGACACAGAATAATCAGCATACAGGAGTGAAGGTGGTCTAAATTAATAAGACTCAGTGCAACATACCCTAGAAGATATAGATAACATTTTTTTCCAAAGAAACAGAGAAGTTCTCGAATACTGCCACAGGAGTGACTGACAAACTGTTCTATAAAGTAATTTTGCTACCGAATAAAACAACTTGAGAAGAGTTACAAGCAACCTCCACAAAAGTAGCAGCTACAGGACAAAAAATGAAATTGGTAACTCCCAACCAAGAAATAACGTGCCATTCACACCATATGCTTAGCTTGCACCTAAGCACCCATATTGCCAAAAAAAAAAAAAAAAAAAAAAAAAAAAAGAGGAAGTGGGGGGTTCTGTCTCTAGATATTATTGTTGCTGGCAGGAAGATTTGTGAAGGTATCTTCCAAAACAGCAGTACTAGAGAGCTGATTGGAATGGAAAAGAACAAAAAATAAACCAACCCCCAACCCATAATCAACTGAGCAGGATTTACTCTCCAAAGAGATGACTGAACCACTGCCGAAAGATTAGTTCCATTAATGAGGAGGTGAGGGAACACAGGTAAGAATAAAAGCCATGGAGCAGCAAACACAGGGTTAAGACAGTTCAAAATAGTTCTGTTGTCCAAGGTAAAAATCATAGCTTCCAAGTCACTGTTCCTGTCAAACTGGGATAGCCACTGTCTGAATCTTCTCATAGTTACATCCAAAGTCCAATTAAATCCCAATGATTTTTTTTCCTCCACATTTTTCTCCAGGTAAAAAGCACATCTTTCAGACAGGAGAGACAGAACAAGTAATCTTTCATACCTAAATCTGGCGTTTGCTGTAGTCATTCAATTGAGTGCACTTTTTTCCTCACACAGTTATTAAAAATATCCCCTCTATATATTTTTTGTATCATCTTTAAACATGGATTTCTACTTCAGAGGTTACTTGCCTCTTGTTCACTTTGGTAGGCTTTTAACCACTGAAAAAGAAGACTATGAAGTAGAAAAGACTTCTGGTAAGTCAGTTCACTGTGTGAGTAGTAACCAGAGCGGTGAGCATTATTCTCAAACTCACTGGCTACATATTTATTCTTCACAACCTGCTTGCTTTTGAAAACCAAAAGCAGGACTATTTTTAAAAACCAATCAATTGTCTGCTAGAAAACTCTGTTGGTGTGCCAGCCGTATACATAAAGCCCTGTCTGGTTTGTTCCCAGATCTCTCTATTCAGCATGTAGACTCCCATAGGGCTTATACCCCTCAAGAACATAGTATGAAGAAAAGATACCAGGTTTGGAGCACAGGCAAGTCTACAGTGAGATCAAGAACTACCAACCAAGAGCTGGAAGGACAGAAAGGGGTAAAAGAGAAGAGGAAATGGGACTGGAATGGAGATCGCTGGCGAATGGCACCATATGAGTGCACAGGTGCATCATAAATAACATAGGGAAACTGCAGGAGGAGTTGACCAGCTGGAGTAGTTGAGCACTGCCAGGACATGCAGAGCAGAAGTTCCTTAAGCTCTTGCTCATCAGTGCAAGATGCCATTTGTGCTGCCAAGCACTGAGGCTTTGCAGTGCCTTGAGTCACTGTGTTAATCTGCCTGTGTCACCAGGAGCCACGCATGGAACTCAGGTGGGGTTGCTCCCTTTGGGCACCGCAGCTCCTGTCAGCACTGTGATGATATTGCAGCAGCAGACAGAACATCCCAACATCCCTTCACCACACACACATCCTCACACACCACTTGCTTCACAAATACCACCCTATTTACATTTCCTTGCAAAACAGTCTGTAACCTGGTGACACTCCTTTGAAGAAAACTATTTTGATGAGTTTGAACACTGAATTTGGCCTGTGCCCTTGTCTCAAGCTACGTTTTTCTTTACAAAATTTCAGCAGCTACTTCACTAGGTCTGTTCCATGTCATACCACAATCTGTCTACACTTTTCTTGTCTGCTTCACAGCTTAGTTTCCTAGAGAGCTAATCAAAAGTTGTCTTCCTTTCCCTATCCCTGATAGAACCATTTACATTGCAGAATTACACATGCTCAAGGAATCAATGCTGGTATATTCCTATTCTGAATTAATACAGACACTTCTAGCAGAGACAGATATTCAGCAATTTGTCTGCAAAAAGATTCTAAGAAAGAAAAACAGTAAAGAAATTACTTTATATGTCTCCTGAATAATGCGCAGGGGAAAAAAAGCTATAAAGCATCTCCATGAAAATAATTTCCATAATTTTAAAGTCACTTTTCAGGAAAAACACATTTTCATTGACGAAAAGAGTATCAAGTTCTATCTTGTCCTTGTTCTAGAATTCCCTTGCACCAAAAAATGGAACAAATGCATTACCTTGACAAAAATATATCCAGGATACACCCTCTTCCCACAGTAAAAAGGCAGAATTTAGTTGCAATGCTTTTATAATTTAAATGGTGAAGAAATCGGAACCTCCACTAGGCTGATAAAAGAGATAAAGCTCGAAATATTTAAGTCAACGTGAAGTCAAAAAAAAAGCCTGCCTTTAGGCTCATCATAGCACAGCACAAGGGCTAAAGGGTTGTCCAAACATCTGCTTAGACAGAAACTGCATGGACAAAATTATTTTGTGCTTTCACCAGCTGCTACATCAAGTCTTTCAGACAACGGACCAGAGGATAATTGCAAAAGTGAAAATAGCAGAAGCCTCCTCCTCTCAATGGACTACAGAAAAGATCCAAATATGATAAAATTTCACATTGGGTAATTGAATATAGCAAAAATAATGAGCTGTAAATAAAAACGTACCTTATGTGAAGTGCCCCATAGTAGCATACTCCAAAGAATGAGATTAGTTCTTGTCTGCATTCTGCAATATTAAAAAGTCCTTCTGCAAGTGATGCTCATCAAAATAGAAGCCATCTTCAATTAACACAAAGACTCCTCCTTATTATAAAAATATCATTGCTTCACCCTCAGAAATAACAAAGAAGCAGCTCTGTAGACACAGCTGTTTCAGGATTCTTTGAATCCTGGCCACCAAGAAATGCATATATCTAAAGTTTACAAGATGCTTGGTACAATAACAAACATACTGCAACTCCTTATTTTTACACTGGAGAATAATGCACTATTCTCCAGCAAATTTCCACTTATAACCAAATCATTACAATGAAAATTTTCATCTCACACACAGCAATGGATGTACTTAATCTTAGGGAACTTCTCCAACTTAAATTTTTCTATGATTCTATATAAATTTTTAATGAAAACCTCTTGATAGTTCTGTTCCATTGATTCTAAAGAGATGAAAAGGGTTCTATTTTACTATTCCAAACACAATTATGTAATATAGTCTAAAATCAATAAATGCTTTGAAAAGAGATGCTATCATCTCATTCTCTTACCCTGGAAGCCTCCTCTGTGTAGACACAGTTTTATGTTTGCATTAAAGTGGGCAAGGAAAACTTGACTTAAATACACCATTGCTAAAAAAAAGAATAAAACTACTCTGTCTCCTGGAATATGAGCACATTTCCTTCTTAAGAGAGTTTTTAAGATTTCCACTAAATTAGCTCAGTTGGTAACTGAGATACTTGAATTAAGATATTACCATTCTGTCTTCTTCCCAATTAATTCTGTTAAGATTTGAATTACTTTGTTTGAACAGCCATAATTTTCTTTTCATACACTGCCTTTGAAAATCATTCAGCACAGTTGCCTATGAACAATTTAAACCTAACCTCCAGTCTATTATTTTAAAGTTTACCATTTTAAAAAATCTTACCTTTAATCTTTATGATTCATTTACTGTCAAGTTGAGTTATATTACTCAAAAATATAATTTCTAGCTTTGATTAATTAGTGTCAAAAGGTTGAATTGGTGCATTTATATTCAAAACGGTTCAGAAAAAATTTTCTTATCCAACAACAAGAAACCTGTTGCTATTAAACTCTCCAAAATGTATAGCATGCCTCTTTCTGAAGTTTTTCTCTATTCCCACTTTCTTACTTGCTCAATCTTTCTTAGTTCTTACAGATGCAAATAGAACAAAAAGCTGAAAATGAAACATGAACTCACTACAATTTCTTATGAAGGACTCCTTGCTGATGTTCATAAGTGGCTGCTGGGAAGTTACTGCATTACCAGCGTAGGCTTCAACCAGTACACCATGTTCTATGCTGGTGAAGTAACCTGGAGACTAAAATTAAAATGGGAGCGAGGATTAGAGCCACACACAACGGCAAGAAAAATCAAAGAAAGAAGAAAAGGTTTTTTGTATTAATGTCATAGCATATGTCACAGTTGAGATAGCCACAATACACGGAGTACCCTCATACCATTTCAGAAAGCTAAAACCCAGACAGAGTAACACCAGACCACGCCAGAAGGCTTCAAGTGTCAGCCCTTCTTGCTCTTCAGCCCAGCCTTTTATACCCTCATTGTCCATGCATTGCACCGGTGTGCCCTCTGTTCCCTTTGGTGATGGGTCAGTGCCCTGGGCCCTCCATGGCTCATTGCTGTCAGTGCTGCTCACCTGCTGCTCACAGCTGTGCCCATTGGGGATGAGGCTCAGCCACAGCCCCACCCCAATTACCACAAACCATGTGTACCTACATATTAAGCTAGTTATTTATAACTATTATTAATTATTAATATATAGTAATACAATTCTACTCACTGGATCTGAAATGTGAGCAGGCTCTGTATTCATTTTAAAAGTCTATAGGTCACATGCCCTCTGTTTGGATCCACATCCAGGCACTAATTCAAACCTCTATTTATAAAGACACTTCATCTCCCAGACTTTCCTTGTATTTACATTCAGTTAAAAGAATCATTTTCACAGATTAAATCCATTGCTATTGCATTGGCAATCAATGCTGCCTGCACTACTAGCAACTCTCCTGTTGCCCAGTTAGGCAGCAACAAGAAATCACATAACACAACTCTACTCATAATTACTAAGCTTTAGCAGGGAAAGTTCATAGACAAGGTAAAATCTGGTGCTTCTGTGAGTAAAGCTAAGTTTACTTTCTATCAGTCCAAGATTTGTCCTTACTCAGAGAAAAAGCTAGAAGAACAAACAATAGCTCAGGGTAAAATTTGCCATAAACCAGCAAGTAGTCCTTATGACACAAAGCTTTATTTTAAACAGGCCTTCAAATTTTAGTACTAATGACCAGATTCTTGGCTTCTAAGGATTTGACTAACAAGGCTGCAAACAATGGAACAATCATCAGCTTTTGTGTTCCAGCACCTGCTCCTTGTAGACCAGGTGACAAGGGGTCTACTCCATCACAAGTATGTTGGACAAGGGTCAATTAGAAGATGATGACCCTGGATATCATCACCTGCACTGCCAAACTAAGAATTAATTACAATTGTACATCTGTTTTGAACTCAAGAAACGTAGACTGTTCAAAGATCTCTCATTTAATGACTTCAACTCGAGCCCCTTTTCATCATAAAGGGTGAAAATAAGAAATGGGATTCCCTTTGGCTTCATCTGGAGTGCTGTAGGCAAACCCTCCTTAGGCATTTTGTAAATCTGCAGTATGACCAGTCCTGTACTGTCCTGTAAATTAGCAGTAATTAAGCAGTTACACTGATACTAGAGGTTGACATGGCACTGAGGCTGGAACTCAGCACCTGCTATCACTAAGCCATTATTCAATAGTTACAGATTCAGGCAGAGAATATTACACCAGTGACTCACATCCTGCAGATTTATGCCAAATGACAAGGATCATACAGTTTTTTAAATAAAGACTACACTCATCACAAAATATCTACTTATTTGCTCTAAGATGTAGAAATTCATTTAGCAATAATAATTTTGTCCTTTCTTCCTCCCCCCAGAAAACTTTGCATTCAAACACTCCATTGCATCTTGAATTGGAATGGACAGTTGTTCTTCATGCACAATAAAAGAACTATGGTATTTTAAATGTATGGCTGAGCTGCCAGCCCTCTCTCCAGCCTTCCTGACAGAAAAGCACCTCTATAGACAAGCACAAAACTTTTCCTGAACACAATGTCACTCAAACTACCTAAAAGGAAAACATGTACATATAGAATATCAATAACCATGAGAAGGAAAGGAAATTTAACCTTTCTTGAGACAGCAGAAACAAAAAAAAAAATGTTTCTTAAGCATCGGCCCTCATTGCACTCTCCAAACCCAAGTTGAGGGGACTTCTAACCCTAATGACAAAAAAAAAAAAAAAAAAGCACAGTCCCCTTGCTTTCTTCAAAATAGTTCAAGTGCATTCTTTCAAGTTTTCATGCTGGGAGAATGTACAGGATAAAGCTTTTTCTTCAGGAGTAAAGAAGAAATAATGGACAAACCGATTCAGGAAGAGGCCAACAGAGAACCAGCTGGCTATAATCTGTGTCCTTGCACATGATGGCATGCTGGTACATTTAGTTAAGGATTTAGATCAAAGCATTGTAAGGAATTGTAGCATTTATTTCATTTTAATTTTATGTTCTTCTAAATCACCTGCCTTTTATAAATGTTCTGCCTCAAATTGTCAGCATTATATTACAGCAATAATAAAGTGACTTATTGCTGACCTGTTATCTTTGAAGTTCCAGAAAGTCAAGAAGGGCTGAAAAATGGATTTTATGACATCCATTTCCCTTATGTGAGAACAGATCAGACTTCTCTGATTTATTGATTCTTTTTTCCAGCAAACTAATCATCATCTAACTTATCCATTCATATATCAGTTCATGGCTGTTTCACATTACTACTCACATATGAGGAAAAAGTCTATTAAGAAATAATAAGAAAAATAATTTAAAATGTGTATTGCACAAACCACAAAACTGTTTAGCTGAAGAAAAGTGGAAACCAAGTAAGAACAGAATAAATTAAAGGGGAAAAAAATGGAATTAATTTATATATGCAAAACCCAGAAAAACAGATTTCAGCTCTAAATCAAAATGACAAATCTGAATTATTTCTATGTTGATATAAGCTTTAACTACAGAATCTTACATATTTAAATGGCAACTCAATACAACACAACTTCAAACATAGCTTATTGCTGTTGAGATTGAGCAGTTCATTTTACACAGCACCATAAGAACACCACACAGCCTAAGTTTACAAGGGTTTTCCCAAGTAAGTAGTGACAATTTGTCAATCTTTTTGATAAGTAACTCTTCATAGGTTACATGTAGTGCATTTGAAAAAAGTTTACCTTACTAAAGTTCATATGGATTAAAAATCTAGTTATAGGAGCAACAGGTCTAGACTAAAACAATTTTTTTTTCAATTTTCATTCATGTATTCATCTGATAAATTTTCCAAATGCTCATTACTTAGCTCAAAGAAATTCCTCCTTACTCTCATAAACTCTGTTTCACGGCTTCACTTGCGACAACCATTACTTTGCTAGCTTTGCATATAACAGCAAAGTTCCATGATCGTATTTTCCAGGATTTTAGTTGCCTTGTTACCCAGATGGACCTTTTCAACAGCAGAATGTTACAGTTTGCCCAAAGTTTTAATTACTCTGGTACTGTTAATTGAATCATTGAATCCCCAGGCATTCCACAAAGCCAGGCTCCATTTTCACTGCCCTACTCTATCAATCCTGTTAATAATCTCTTCTATCTGGATTACTTTTTTCCATTTCACCATTTCCTCTGTCATCTTACTTTACCCTCACATCACTGTAATTTTTCACCCTATCATCAGTACTGGTAATATCACTGTCATTTATAAACATTACAGGAATAAAAATTACTCCTCACTCCCCCACTGAGACTGCTGCTTATTTTCCATTGTTAATTAGCTTATGATATTTAAAAAAAAATATCTAATGAGGATGACAGTCATGATCAGGTCTTACCATATAAAGGAGTTGTCTAGAACTTGATCACAACTTAATTTTACACTTTATACCCAGCTGAAATGGATAATTAGCTCATCATGCAGGGAAACGGTCAGCAGTGTTCAAGGGAAGTAAACAGCAGGAAAGCAAGCTTCAGCTGTTATCACAAACCATGAAACCTGACATTATACATCATGCTTTTCACTCTTCTAGTACAGATTCCTTTTGCATACTATTACCCTTTTCCTACATTAATGAATTTCTGCATTAATTGACAGATAGCAATATCAGGCTGTTTGTGTCTTAAAACTAAAGTTCACATAGAGACACACACATCTCAAAGGAATATTAAGTTTGCTGATGACACTAAATTGGGAGGGACTGTTCACTGTCTCCAGAGGGAGAGGCCCTGCAGAGAGACCTTGAAAAATTAGAGATGGACAATCAGCAAGTGTAAGAAGCTTAAAAAGGGCAAATGTCAGATTCTGCACATGGGACAGGGCAACCCTGGTGGTGTGTACAGTCTGAGGAATGAGAGGCTGGGGAGCAGTGCCACAGAAAGGGACCTGGCAGTCCTGGCTGATGGCAAGCTGAACGTGAGTCATTGAGCCGTACCAGCCAGGAGGGCCAAGCACGTCTGGGGGGGGATCAGGCACAGCACTAACAGTGAGGCAAGAGAGCTGCACTGGAGCAGCCTCGCCTTAAGCATTGTGTGCAGTTTTAAGTTCCACAATATTAAAAAAAATATACTAAACTATTAGAGAGCCTACAAGGAAGGGCCACAAGGAGGGTGAAGGGTCTGGAGGGCAAGCCATATGAGCTCACTTGGCTTGTTCAGCCTGGAGGAGACCGAGGGGAAACAGAGCAGCAGACACTGATCTCTTCAGTCTTGTGACCAGTGACAGGACCTGAGGGAACAGCCTGAAGCTGTGTCCAGGGAGTTTTAGATCACACATCAGGAAAAGGTCCTTCGCCCAGAGAGTGGTTGGGCACTGGAACAGGCTCCCCAGGGAAGCAGGCACAGCACAGCCTGTCCAAGTTCAAGATGCATTTGGACAACGTTCTCTAGCACATGATGTGACTCTTGAGCCAAGGGTTGGACTCAATGATCCTCATGGGTCCCTTCCAACACTGCATATTCTATGCCTCTGTGGTGAATTGCACTGGAGTCATTGTCCACTTTCTTTTCCAAAGCAATGTCCACACTAATTCTACATGCAAAACTATGCTTTGACTTTTCTGTGAAAAAAAAAATCTATTGAAGAGAATAGCCTCTCCAGTAAGTAATATGCAATTAGCCCAAACATAGCCAATGTCTCTGCTAAAAGGTTGTAATAATATAAGTCAGATATTGCTTCATTGCATTTCATTAGAACATTGCATTTCATTAAACATTACTTCCACTGCAGTATTTACTTATCTCAATGTGTAGAAATAAACATAGGCCAAGCTGCTAGAATGTATCATTGACAGAATGATTGCTTCAATCATTAGTTTAGTTCACAGACCCCACAGTTTCAGGCTAGAAGTTCTTTCTCATTACACCTCTGTGCTCATAACAATTGAGAAAACATCCCTACACTTCCACAGGAAATATTAGTTCACACTACATGAACAAAATTTGTAGCAAGTAAGTTTATTACCATAGATTCAGACAGGAATTAGAAAATTATCTTGCAACATTTACCACAAAATAATATTCTGCAATGCAGAAGAGAAGTGCTCTTTGCCTTTAGTTACTAGTCCATGGGGTTAAGTTGCTACCTGCTTTTTCTACTGACCTGTCCACACAGCATAATCTACAGACAGAAAAGAAAATATTCCTCTTCCCTCAAAGTCACACAAAGCAACTGTCAGCATTCAGCTACACATTTAGTGTGCAGCAGCAGCCAACCAGGCTTCAGAAGCTTTTCTGGTAACCATTTGGACAGTCTTTGAGGTACTGTGAAAGACACATTGGCAATCCAGAAATTGATGCATTTGTGCTGTCTCTTTACATACAGCTTTACATGTATTGACATCAACTACCCATTCCAGGACATGCAGGCTAAGACCACTGCAATGAATCTATCATCTGTCAGGTATTTTTTCACTCTGCCAAGCAACTGACAACACTTCATATAAATCCATGTTTATTGAATAAAGTGCACTGGCCACTAAAGAAAAACCTGAACTGCAATTTAAATTTTCCTATACTTTGGAGCTGGACTCTTGACTACTCATCTTTAGCTGCTGCTTCATATCATGGTTGGTTTTCAACACTTTTTCACCTAGTATTTTGTGAGGAACAGAGGGAGTTGGCAACACTAAGTGCTGAAGAAGCAGCAAGCCTAAGGCCAGGCCCTGTGGTTTGTCTGTAGGATGATATGAAAGATCTTCAGCAACAGGATTTGAAAAGTGACCATCAGCCTACTGCACAAAGGCAGAGATGGACAGGGCTTCATGCCAAGAAATAGGGCTTGTGGAAAATAATCTATTCTTTTATCTTGCCAACAAATAATCAGAGATTAAAGGGAAGTGGCGAAAAAAGGATTCATTCTTTTTTTGCTTACCTAATCTCCTTCAGTCTACTCACCAGCTTCTGTATATTCTTTATGAAGAACTTTGATCTGCTCCAGGTTAAAAGAGACTAAAGGCATATGAAGTGAATACAAATCAGATCATTTCATTCAGAGATAACCAAAGGAAGAGACAAAAAGCCCTAAAAGTTCTGACCATTACAAAAAAACAGCTTCAGTTTTCAATGATTTAGTGGATTTGATATCAAGGCAGACTGTGATGGACCCAGAAGCTAATGGGACTTTGAGAAAGAAAGTGCCATTGTCTAGGTGGGACACAAGTCCAAGTTTTAAACTTCTTATTACTTTTTTGCCTTTGAACAAGTAATTTCAGATTTTACTCAGGATTCACTGCAATATTTAAAAGCAAGAATTCAAGAAGCATTAAGAAACTTAAAATGCTTTAGAGGACTAAAGAAGGCTGAGACTTCCAGCCAGAGTCCAAAATGACAGGGTTCTGTCTGCTATCTGTGAACAGAGGAGGACTGAATTTGTCTACTGTGTAATTCAAACTTCAACTTAAGTTTTTTCTAGTACCACATGGCTTGGTGCAATCTGTTTAGAGTATTGTTACTCTTAGCTTTTGGTTAGGTATGAGAAATTAATGACTGAGAAGTAAAAGACTGCGAATCTTATTCCGTGTTCCCCAACTGTACTAAGACCCTCATCCATAATTATTATATGGATGGTAATATATATGTCTATATCCCTGTATGTTTTTATACAAGAATTTATTTCTTAAGGCAACAAAGTAAGCATTTGAGGGAAGAAGAGAAGGGACAGGTGCTACATACAATAACATGAAGTTTTCCCTTCAAAGAGCTAACATTCTACACTCATATATATGCAATTTGGGAAATGACAGCATTAAACAGAACACATCAATTTAGGCAATGACCTCTTAAAATAATGTTACAGATGTAAGATTGCTGCAGCTATTTGGAAGAAAGGCCATCCAAAAACCAAAGTATGCCTTTAGGACTTAGGAGATCTTGTTATAAATCCCTCTTTAGTCAGAGGCACTCTGTAAACAGATTCGCAAAATTATTTAGCAAATCCAAATCAATGGAATAAAGACATTTAAAAGCATCTCAGCTTCAGTGCCTCTTTTTTCAGTGTTCTGTCATCTAAGCATTCTCCCATTTCACCAGTGCTGGGAGGGAATAAATATATAAGAGAGTGAAAAGTGTTCATATCCTTGTGAACACATTATTTTTATGTATAATAATAGGAACAGGCATTACATGTAATTTGGAATCTTACACATGTCCCAATGCAGAGGAAATAGCAATTAGAGCCTTACTGTGAAATGCTGTAAACAGAAAAATCACAATGTGGTTCTCTATTAAAGAATTCCCAGTGCCAGATGATGCTCCTGCCATTATTTATGCACAGCCATAACTCTAAAAACACAAGTAGTCCATTGACTGATTTATGACTCCAACAAGTGTTTGCACAATCAAACCCAAACTATTTGATGACAGGCAACAAGTGGATTACCACCCAGACAGGGAAAAATAATTTCTGAATAATTTCTGAGCTGAAGCACATTAAAACATTTAATTTTGATTAAAACATTTTCATTTTGATTTCCCAAGAGACTGCAAAGTTAGGCACCAAGGTTTTGATTTAACAGGATTCTACTAACTAGCCGTCTCCCAAATGCAAACATGGAATTCTCTAGCATAGAAGCTAATTATCCAAAATACTGCTAATTGTGACTTTTATGCTATGCTAGTCAAAACGAGTTCTAATTAATTCGTATTGCCCTGGAACCTGTCTGCACAGAAGCAACGAAGGAAGGAAGATGCCATATAGCACCAATGAGCATGAAAGGAGAATTACAGCACCCCCAGCTGTTCATCCACAGACAAGCTCTGCTCCTCAGGACACAATGCCGCATGGGGACTCGTCCTCTGACACTTGGTTGACACCAATAACACCTTTATCCTCCATAACTGATCTTCAAAGCCTAACAAATCTCATGAGGAAAGAGTCTAGGAGTTCTGTTAATAAGACTCTTTACTGCTCTATTTATACTCATGAAGAATGATGCAATCCCTAATTTTCACACCAAGCTTTTTCAGTAAGATCATTGTAAAACTAACATACATTCACAGCACATAAACTATGGTAAGTCAATTTATATAACTTTTAAATGCATAGATGTTTTATTACTTGTCACAGGGAGCTGTAGTAGTGTATTGGTTCTGTAATGCTTCAGATACAACTCAAGAAATTCTGTAAGTTATCTAACAGCATCCATGAACAGATGCTTCAGGTTAGTTTATGTCATCAGGAACAAGGTTTTGAATTTAAGCCAATTCAACTGCTCTTCCCACAGCTTTTCATCACCAATCCCATACGCTTCACTTTCTCCACCTTTTCAAAATGTAGCTCACATAAAGCTGTAACTCAGCCTATCACATTCAGGCATTTCCTTGCTTTCCTTCCTGTCTTTCAAGTCAGGATTTTATCCTAAATAATTCAAAATACATAATCTTTTTTTATTGTGTCCAGTGAACACAACAGATGACAGGTCTCTAAAACTAAGACCTCTACACGTCCATCTCCAAGTGTGATACTTTTAAAAAACAAGCTCACTCAACTCCTGATGCAAGATGGAACCAGTTTGTATATGACTACCCATTGAAAATTTTTTCATTTATATTTTTTCATACTGTTGCTGCTTTTCATGTTGACTATTAGTCTGTTGTTTTTCTAGCATTTACTTCTCAAATTAACTCTTTTCAATTAAAAAAAGTTACTGAAACATAAGGAACCAGGGATGGAGAACCATCATACATCTCAATATAGTACTTCAAGGGTGCATTTTTGTAAAAAAAAAAAAGAATAATTATAAGTAAATAGCTTACTTCAGAGCTATCAATGTGCAGCATGCTCACTGCAGTGGCTGCACAGGTCAGCAGCAGAGGACCCCAAATGTGACTTCAGGACTCTCAGATGATTCAGGACAAACGTCCCTGGAGTTCATTCTCGTCGCTTCTGGTGCACCATGAGCTACATCTCTGTGAATCCAGTCTCTGCTTCGGGACACCAATTAAGCACAATTCTGTGCTTACCAAACCTTGCTGGGACTGATGTTTGTTCTGTTACCCACCTCAAACGCAGGGCTGAGATCTTGGAGTGCCTGTGGCTAAGAGCCCCTCAGATTCCTTCGCAGCATGCTTAAATCAATCAAAACATTGCGATACGCAGAGCACAGAATTTTAGGGCACTCAGCAGAGGGAGTATAGTTAGGAATTGGGCTCTACATCTCTGAAAGATGTTTAAAGTGTGGAAAACTGCAGCTGACTTAGGATCTGTTGATAAAAGACTAGAAAGTCATGGAGAGACCATTCTCTTTACAACCTCAAGATTTTTGTGCATTTAAGTGGCAACAACTTAAATGTTATGTTTTAATATGTTAAAATAATTACACCCAAAAGTATCAAATATATATTATCTTGATAAGACAGCAAGTTTACCACATGAAAAATATTCACTGTAATTTTTCCAAAGAACATTCTTGAAAACATTATAAATTAAATATGTTTACAGCTGAAAAGTGTCAGAAAGCAAAACAGAGCAGAAAATTTTGCTAGTCTTTTAAAACCTAAGTCCTACCAAGTACAGCCAGTGGAATCTCATTATTTCACAATTTTTACCAGATTTTTGAGCTTTCTAGTGGGGAAACAGAAACCACTATTGGATCTGGACATTTCAGAGAGCTCCTTCTTTAGTCCAGAACTGATTTCTACTATTTGTAATTATTCCATCCAAAGATCTCAGTAATATTTTCTGGAAATAGTGAGTTCTCAATATGCCTCTTCCTCTCCTAGGCAGGCAGAAAACCATGAGCTTCAGTAATCAGTTACATGTTATGACTTTGCTGCATCTAAAATTCACTCCTTGCAACTAACACTAATAAACCTTACCTTCCAGTAAGATCAAACCATGGTCAGCTCCAATTTCTGTCTGTTATCCAACCTCCCCTGGTGTGAACATCCAGAAACATTTAAAATTCCACCCTAGCTCACTAACCAAGTGAGGAATACAAGGCCACAAAAAATGTAACTGAAAAGTAATTCAGTACTGACATTGACAAATAATCACAAAGACCAACATAAAACTTCCACCTTCTTTTATCCACGGACAAATACAAATAAACACACCAAATATACACTATTTTGGCTGCCTGCTGGCACACCACAGTCAATAATATACCACAACGCACAACATTCAACACATACGGTGGAGCAACCAATGGCAAACTCCATCCAAGTGTTTGGCATAATACTCTCACTGCTGTTGATCAAGCTGAACTGAGACTTAAAGTGAGAGAAAAGCCTGTTTGTTTTTAAACACTTCATTTTCTTTGCATATTTATTAAAGTCAGGATGTGTTAGGTAGTCATTCAATCATGGAAATGAAATATGCAAGAAAACCTGAGCAGCAGAGTAGGTGCAATCTGCTTTGACATGCTCCTGTCTTAGGGGGCATCTTTCTGAGGAATACAGGTTGCTTTCATTTAGTTCAAAACTTGATAAATCTGGTAAATAGGTGATGAAATTCCCATTTCTTACACAAAGTAAAAAAATCAGAGGTCAAATTTATGTATTAGCTTTATGTTTATGCTTCAAAGCATAATACAATCTGAAGCTGACAGTGCTTATCTGACATACTTTTAACATGTCCAGGGGAGCAGAGAAAAACACATTAGTATACTGATTTTTCAAAATATTTTAAATACCTGCTCACTCTAAATAACTTAACTTCATGTGGCATTTTAGCTGCTGGAAAACAGTGTTGTGTGTTCTGCTCTCCTCTCCCTCCATACTGCAAGGGACTTCACAAAGACAACATGATGGAAAAGACTACTAACTTTCCATGAGTCTGGATCAAAGCTCACTAAACTTTCACAGTCTTTTGCTACAAGCTCCACAGCAATATCTTTAGAAAGCCAAGAAACAGCAATAAAGCCATTTTCCCAAGTCACTGATAGTCAAACGCAACAGCACTGGAGAAACAAAGAAAACAGTAAATCAGACTCTGTGGCTGAGAAGAAACACCTGAGTTTAGCACCACTTTAACACAACTACTGACATCTCTTATTCTTTCCTTTCAGCAGCATGCAGCAGTTTATAGAATCAGAACCTGAGCCAAGGATAATGACAAAATGCTGTTGCACCAATCACATTTTGGCAGACGTTCTTCACACCTTTTCTTATCAGCTTAGCCCAAATTCTTGGCACCCTTTCTCACAGGCTCTTTTATATTACATTTCTCAGCTTGTCCACTACTACTAAAAAGAATCATCCCAGCTGCAAGCTCCAGCTGAAGGTCTCATTGAGATCTATTTGCTTTACACCACCACTAGACATGAATTCATTAATAGCAGGGATGAGAAAGCAACCTGTATGTGATCACCAGTACTAACTGTGTCTTGCGACACTTCCACATTCCAAGGCAAGATGACACCACTAATATGACTTAGTAACACTTTTACTTTGTGTGGAGTCTAAAAGCACCCAGCTATGAGAAAGCAGCAAAGCAACACTTTTTTTCTAAGCTACATGTATAGAGAAGAAATTACAGACAAAAAAAGGGAAAAAAACCACCACCAAAACTACCGTATTTGTATGTGTTCTTTTGAAAAAATGCATCTCTAAATTTGAAGATTTGATCTAATATCCCACCAGCTTTACACAAGATTTGGCAATTACAGAGCCTGAAAGCTGCAGCAGATAAAAAAATATCAGCATTATTTTGTATTTTACACCTCTTCTGAGAAAACTCAGTTTGTATCTTCCTTGTCTGAAAACTACCAAAACCTGTGAAGTCTCTTCAGGAGACTCTTCCTGGGAATCAAAACACTCTTTCTCAGAGTAGTAGAATACTTTGGTGGTGGGGCAGGGAAGAAACTGGATGATAGGTGGTTATTTTCAAGTTTTTTATTCCTACCTAAGATCTAGTCAAAACTAGGTTCCAATTTTCTAGCAATTAGGACATGTTTTCTTCCCCTTTCCTCCTCCCCAAGACACTATGTGGTAGTTTTCTTCAAGCTTCCAAGTCCTCAGCTGAGTGGCCATGCTATGCCAAGCAAACAGCACATAATCATTTTATGCAACTCAAAAGCAGTGAGGCGATCCATCCTCCCTATTCTGCAGGAAAAAATTAAATACAACGTGTAGTGTATAGTGGTTAAGAAGT
Organism: Zonotrichia leucophrys gambelii; assembly: GCF_028769735.1. Classification (NCBI taxonomy): domain Eukaryota; kingdom Metazoa; phylum Chordata; class Aves; order Passeriformes; family Passerellidae; genus Zonotrichia; species Zonotrichia leucophrys. The sequence continues at coordinate 26,706,087 of NC_088173.1, read as the reverse complement.
AAAATTTCCCAACAGCATTTCTATCTCAACACAAGAAACAACAATCGAAGATTGGCCATGGCTCCTGATAACATAGGAAACATATTATCATAGGCTTTATTTGCATAGGTAGACTAGCAACCAAGTACTGATTACATTTTTACCTCATCTGTCCTTTGGAAGAATAAGCAGTTTCAGCAAAAAGACTGGTTTATTTCCAAAAGGGAAAGAAGGAGTAAAAGCTACACAAACAAAATGAGGCAGTCACTGGACAATGACCTTATTGGGTCTAGTATTCTTTATGACCACACTAGAGAAATACCCAAAACCTACAGTCATGGTGCCACAATACCTGTTCATTGCAGCACACTGCTTCAGTGGAATTATTTCCATGCTTCAATTTCAGTGAGGGGATGCCTGACTGATCTCTCCCAAGCTGACATTCTACTCTGTCTGTGCTCTCTGGACAGTTCTGCTCACATTAAGCCAATTGTGCTATGCGTAGCTGTGTGGGTGCAGCTTCCAACCACAGCCTGTGTACCCCTGAATGAGGGTTGTTAGCTCAGTCTCTGAGCCACTACCATGGAAGGAGATTGTTTTGGACAGCTTGAAGGGCACGTGGGGTGAGACTATCTCCAGGCAAATAACACCATGGACAGAGTATTATGTTAGATTAAGACCACTGATCTGGCAGATCTAAATTCTAGTTTTCATATATCTTGCCCCACAGGCAAAACTGTACATACATCTAGAGTTTATAGATGTAAAGCCTTCCTTAACAATCTTGGAAAATTACCTGTCAGTCCTAGGATAAAACTCATGATGGCCTTAACTTTCTTGCTGGAAATACTAATCAATCCTATGGCTATAACTTATATATTTTTAAATTGCTATCTATCAGTTACTGCTCAGTGCTGCTCTGTGCTATCAGAATTGCAGCCCTACCCTATGAAGAAGTTTGTTGGAACCCAGGAAATTCCTCTGGCTGCCTGGGAGGACTCAGATCCCTGCCCAGGGGGCTCAGAGACCTTGGCACAGAGCCCAAGACCCCTGTACCTTTGATTTAGCCCTTGGAAAAGACAATTACCAACCTTATATGAAGAATTACAAACCATGAAATTTTAAGTAGAATGATAGTGAACTTATCACAGGTGAAAAATAGATTTTTTGGGGTTTTTAGAATGGGGGTTCTGGGGAGGGGGCAAGATGGAGGAATCTGGGCATGTGCAGCCTTTCTCCTTCTTCTTGCCTCCATCTTCTGCTGTGATGTTGGCACTTACAGATTGGTTTAGAATAGAAGCTCACTGTCTAGCATAGGTGATGGGTATTGGAAAGCAATTGTAAACATTGTACACGTCATTTTTAATATAAAGACATAACACCGCCCTGGGGGCAGGCCGAGTGCCTTAGGCTGGCTTGCTGAGCTGAGCTCGCAGGCCAGGAGAAAATATTTTATAGATAAGGAACGATAAACAACCTTGAGACCGAGAACTGAAGGGCTCTGACTCCTTCTTTGAGCACCTGGGCTGGGTAAAGAGACTTTTGAACTTTTCTCAGGGTCACTGTGACCAGCGAGAGGCCCCGAGAGAGATACACAACCACATGTATCTCAAATTCAAGGAGAGCACCCAGATATGCTTATGAGTCCCTGTTTGATTAAACAATCACCATGATCCACACACCACTAAAAAACTGCTAATTTTGTTTAGGGAAAGTTTGAACTTGGAAGGATATATTACATCAATTTCTCTAAATTAAGGAGACAACATAATGCACACCAGCAAAAACTTTGGCATTGGAAACAAAAAAAATCAAGACGTTTAATTCAGCAAAAATTTTTAAATCATACAACAATCAATCAAGATAATTAGGGACCTAAAAGACTGCATTAGTGAAGCTCAGGAAAATTTAAGAATTGTTTTCTTTCAGCTGGTATTCTAAGAAATTCAGTGTGTTCGTAAACAAAGTCAGGATCCATACTATTATCCAAAAAAAAAAAAAAGCTTGGAACTAGAGTATGCACAGAAAGCTTAAGCTATAGGTGAAAAAAAAAAAAAAACCACAGCAGTCACCTGATGCTGCTAGTGCCATTTCACAGTGTGACGATCAGATTAATGTCCCACACATGCAGAGAACTGAGCAAGGCAGTTCAAAATTTTTGTACAAAGCCCAGGCAGTAACTGTGATTTTTCCTGCCACCAAAGTCCTCTGTGAAGTCTCATGGGGAAAAGTATGAAAGGAAAAAGAAGACACATTAAATAGATTTTTTTTTAATTATAGGGAGAGAGTGCTTTCTTCTATATTGATCTTCTGTCAGTGTTCTTTTATTCTACACCAATTTAAATTCAGAATCAGTTCTTAGCCCTGCCAGAGCTGACTATAAGGGAGACACATTAAATTCATTGCTGAGATTCATAGGCACAGATGGGACCTGACATTTTAAAAGCAAAACAGTTTAGTGTGTTCAAGTGGAAAGGCTTCAGGACAAGCTTAGACTTAAGCTTACACCCCAAACATCCATGAAAGATACAGCAAAAGCCTCCTCTCCTCCCCAGCAGAATTAGGGCTCTAAATTATGCTGGGAGACTATAACCAACACAGCTAAGAACAGAAAATAATCACATCATTCAAACTCAAACCAACTGAAAATGTTAGAAGGCAGATATTCTCTAACCAGAGGACAGCTGTGGACCAAAGAAAGGAAGACCAGGAAACAATCATCAAATGAATTCTCACATCATAATGGTACAAATAAATAACATCTGGCCACCCAGATCTGATTTTTGTGGAAGAAAAATATTTTCCTTCCAAATACTTTCCCCAAAAAGAAGTGTTCATATCTCTTTTAATGCTTCTTTTATGTTCTGTGACAGCATTCGATATTTGTACAGACAAATCAAGGATCCTCAATATTGGATTAAGGGATTATGTGCAGCAGGTTTTGCAACCATTTTCATTTTCTCACTCCTATCATACCAGAATTTGCCAAGCTGATGTGGGCTGGAGGCAAGTTCAATTTCCATCTCTGCTTAGGGGAGTGATTAAATTTAGCTGATGCTGAGAAAAGGAAATTCAGTGTGATGAACATAGCAAGACTTGACTTGCAAGCCTGTGAGACAGGATTAGTACCACAAGCAAAGCAGAGATACTAAAACACCAGCAGAAAATATGGGGACTTACACTTAAAAATGGCAGGGCAAAGTAGGAAGGAAACAGAAATTTAATCTTAAAAAAAAGATCAAACCCCAAACACTATCAGCCCAGGACTTAGGCACATTAAACTCAAATCTGTATTTCAATACCAAAGAGCATTCCAGTAAAATTTTAGTTTTGTGAGAATCCCCTTTAATTTTGAGACAGTTTGGAATACAATGTGAGCTTTGGATTGTGTGGCTAATATGCATCTTTTAACAAAACTGAAATGGAAACCTAAGTGGGTTCCACTAGTGTTTGGAGCTAATTCAAATTTTACAGGATTTATTTATTCCTGGCAATAAGACATTAAATAGCTGCCTCTGTTAAGAAGAACTATTCAAACATTTGCTTGTAGCAAACTGGAATAACCTTTCCTATAAACTGAAACTTTCCCACCAACTGAAACAGCAGGCATCTCTTCCCTTAGAGAGATGAATGAACACTTCAAAATTAACCATGGCACAAAAAAAATTCTACTCATACAGCCAACTGTACACCTTCTTTTGGAGCTATATATTAGTCCAATTCCTCTTTTTGTAACTTAGATTCAACTGAGAGCACCACCTTGTTGAGACTGACAAAAAAAATTTACTGACCCAGCACAACTATAGTCAAAAATTTTCACTGCTTTTACTATTTAGAGCATGGTGTCATTTTAACATGATGTTATCCCTCTTGTCAGAATGAAGGATTAGAATGTATTTTCCAAGACTGAATCAAACATATGGAAAGAAGGGATTTTCTTGTTTTAAACCCTGCTTTTCCTCAAGAAGGAAAGCACAAAGGTATTTTGGGATTCTCTTAGCTTTTTTTCTTTTTTATGAGAACAAGCAGATCTTCTGGAGTTGAAGCCTGTTAACTTGAGTAAAAGCTAAGGAATAAAACAGGTCCAAAATTAATTAATTCAATATTCACTAACTGTTGATTTTGAATCAGTTCAAAACTTTTCAGTTTTGCATTAGGAAAAAGACATAAGTAGGTCAGCTTATTTAAAATATAGTTATATATTATATAATATTTTTATATTATTATAACAACTATGTCAGATACCAGCGCATCAATATCAAAAAAATAACCCTGTTCATCACAAACTGCACAGAACCATTTCTACTTAAAAGCAGCTCAATTTGATAAATTACCATCCACAATATGTGTGTGGATTTGTGTGTGCTTTAGAGATCATATCCACAACTAATTTACTAGTTTACTGGTTTAATAATTTTAACAGTAAAACCGTATTACTGCATGGCCCACCTGCCCTAAGCAGAGTTACATTTTTTCTTTTCATTTATTCATTTTAGCAAATTCACTTGGTATGGGAAAAAACAATTAGCAGAGAAAAATGTTCCATTCAGCTGCACCTTCCAGATGGTTAATGTTAATATCAGCACATTGATACAATCTGCTCTTCACTTAAGATTCAAGAATTAGACTTGAAGATGCTCAAAACATTGACCATTGATCAACCATAAATCAATTCTTGCTGCCATTTTGAGAATCTTGCGCTCAAGAGTAAAGCTATTTCACCTGAAACTACCAGACAAGAAACAGAAATTATATGTATCAAATATAAAATGTCTTCAACATTTTGAAGGAGCTGAGTATATTAGAGCATAATTACACAATCTCAACACAAGAAAATATCCCATGCTAACACAGGTGCCAGTTGGCCCAGCACCTGTTGTAAAAATGAATTCCTACCTTCTACAGGCAAGATGTGGGCTGGTGCTCCCACCTGCATGCACATTACCACCAAAGAATAAAGCAAATACGCCTGTAATCACAAGACAAAACTGCTTAATGACAAAAGGATAAGAGCTCCTTGATTTTGCATGCAGAGCCATCGCAGAAATAATGTTTGTTCTTGCAGCTCCCCAAAAGCTACAGAGTTTTTCTAACTGCCCTCTATATGAAGTTCAGAAGTACATCTCTAAAGAAATGTCTCTAATTTCTGCCATTCATCTTGTTGGAAAAGAATAAAATATTTCAATAATGAATTCCCTAGTCACAAACAGCACCATCAGTCAGATCTTTCGCTCCTTATTTTATCTCACCAGTGTCTCATCAGACAGCATCTAGATTATATGCCATAAATATATAAATCCCAAGTAACATAAGGAAATCTCCTTTCACTTTTCCCAGGAGGTTGAGTGAACTGTCCACTGGTGAGGTTTTTACAGCATAAACATTTGTGACATCAAACCAGACAGTGAGCAAATGCTGCCCAGGTGTGCGATATTTACAAAAAGGTGAAGGACAGAAAACATTTATTTAGTTTCAGATTTGCTTTCAATTTCCAAACTCATTCAGTCACAGCAGAGTCAGCCCACACTTTTAAATCTAGAACTAGAGCTAATCCTCACAAGGCTTTACTCTCTTTGGGGATTCAAATCTCCCATACAAATAGGCACACAATTTGCCAGCTACTCCTTCATATTAAGCAAATGGGCAGTGTCCAATCTTAGAGAAACCCAAAACAGTGATTACAATGAAGTCAGGGAGGGAACTGTAAGGGCAAACATTCTAATTGGCTAAAAATCTAGACTAAAAAAAATTAAAATAAAGGCTGACATAAAATCCATAACAAGTAAACATTTTCACACATAACTATTCCCTGTTATATTTACTCCTGTGTATGTTAAATAAAGATTGAATACTTCCAAGCAGCTGATTTCTGGGGTTTGAGTTTTGGGAATCAAATAATTTATTTACTATTCATTTGTTAAAACATTTTCCACTCTTTCCCTAAAGGTATTAGCAAAACAATCTTTCAAGATTTTCCTTTCAAAGGCCCTTCTTCATAGATGAGATGTAAAAGCTCCATTAGGACAAGCATTTGATACACAGAAACTAATGAGCTATTATTCAACTTCATCCTAAGTGTCAGAAGCCTAAAGCAAAAAGGCTTAATGAAGATGATGTGTGCCCCAAGTCTTCTCCCAGGAAACAGGTGAATCACAGCAGATTCCCTTCACTGCCAGATACATGCACAGAATTATCTGAACACATCTGTCATCAATATATGAATGGCATGACACCTCCTGCTGTTAATTCAGACTGATTACTTGTTAAACACATTTAATTGAGGCAGAAGGGAGCTTAACTGATGTTCACATAAATATATTTAAAATAATGGAGAAGAAGTACTTGCAGCATTTAAAGAGAGATTGAAGGACTGTTTGAACATTAGGTCTTACACATGTTCAGATGCAACACATGAAATAACCATAACAGGTAATAACCAAATAACCAGGACACTAATGTTTCCTTTTTCTCTTTTACTGTTGTGTACCTACTGATTTAACAGATCAGTAGGTACACAACAGTTAAAGAGAAAAATGTTTGAATAATATAAACTAGACATGGTAGACCCTTTATTGTTTCTGACAAGAAATAAATTATATTCCTTCATCAAGCAATGACTGCTTCTAAACCCTATTACTTCACTCTACAGGCTGTTTACAGAAACAGATGCATTACTAGACAAAACTTATGCTCCTGAAAATACATTACACCTAACTAGAGGAATGTTTTCTAAAACTTTCATGTCCTGTGTTCATTGCCCTTCCATTCAATCTCAGAACTAGAAGCGATCTAGCCAGCTGAAAATGAAAGACTGCAAACACTCAGTCAAAGTCAAACCAGGTATTTTTCAATTTTTGTAAACTCACCATGATTTTGCCTTGATCCCTCTGGGAAACCTACCAGAAAAGTCTCAGCTTCCTCTCTGGTAACTGTTGCTTATGTAGAAAGCTCTGATTCAGGAAATCCATTTTAGGAACACAGCTATTGTCACTGCAACCCCAACCTCTTTCACCAATGTCCTCTCTACAAGTAAAATAACCATTGCCTTTATCTGCTGACTTTTAGGCAGAGTGTTTCAATGTCTTCTGGAATATTATTAGTCAAATCAGTTTGCCTTTCCTGAGACTTAATCAACTTCTTGATTAGTAAAAACATCCATTGCTTTTGCCACTTTAATCTTATCTGCTCATCTCAAAACACTCTTGATCCTTCATTTTAGAATTAAAATAGGTCAAGAAAGTTGGAAGGGAAAAAGATAGCAAGACAGTATTAAGAATGCCACAGATACCACAAGAGAGATGTTCATCTACCAAAGGGAGACGAAGTTTTACAGATTGCAATAGAGCAGTTCAGATTCGAACCTGTTGAAAACAACCTTCTAAGTACAGCTTTATCCATTCAGAAATTATTACAGCTGTTTCTCTTCCTCTCCCTTTGTCCAAAATAAAATGTATAAATTAATTTCAGTTACAAATGGGAATTATTAAATACAGTATCTTCAAATAGTGACACATTTTGTGGTTTTTTTGCTAAGAAGTGCTCTTCTCTTTTCCCCATAATTCAGGCAGTAACCTCTGTATAATTAAACTAGAATGAAAATAGGCAAGCTTTCTGAATGATTTTTCTGTTAACACTGGACCAAAATTTCCAATCAGGGTAAAAGGTAACTTGTGACCTTACTGCAGGAAGAGATGAGACAGGACCAACTCCATAACAGAGTAACCGAGTTCTCCCTAGCAGGAAATGAATTACTAAACCTTCCATTCCTCTCCCCACAGACCCCGGGTGAATAGAGCTCACAGACCCTGAGTTATGAGCTCTCAGACTCACTCGAGGGCAAGTTCCACAGTCAGGAAGAGGAGATGGAATGGAAGACAGTTGTTGGTAAATGAATTTATAGCACATGCTTAGATGAAATGAACAGCCTATCAGCTGCAGATGGAAGATACACCTGGGGCAAGAGAGGCAGCTTTCAAGAAACGCCTAGGGCCACAACTGAAAAGGGGAGCAGGTAAGGCTTGGGAAAGAAATACAACTTCTGGAAAAGATCCAGAATTTCAGAAGCTACACTGTTTCCCAGAAATTAGATACATGGCAATTTTGCCATTACTGTGCCTTGATTCTTATTATATTTGGATTTCTGTGTTTCTCATAACACAGCCAGAAACCTGTAAAAATGTTAGGATTGAGAGATGTAAAATTCAAAGTACTAACACTTTTCTCCCCCCATTTTTGTTGTACTTCAGTATCAAGCCAATGAAGAGAAAGGCAACATGAACCATACAATTTAATACTGGACCTGATTTTTTTTCAGCACAACATCAAAATAATCCAGTTTTATTACTAATAATAATCCAGTTTGCTTAGTTATCAATGGTTAACTTTCTAATCACAAAATTATTTAACACACAGAGTGAAAGGCCAATTAAGAATGGCAAGAGTTGCTCAATTAATAATCAAACAGATCAATACAAAATCTATACCTCATTCAAATAGATTTCAAACCCTGGATTACATATTAGAAGAAGCTTTGAATCTCTAAGATGTCAGGCTGAAGAGATTAAAAACAAGTCAAGCATTCACAAACCTGGTAATCAAACCACCTGGACACTATTATCATCCCCACAGAAAGAAGAATACTTATACAATGTGTCTTCAAGTGTTGGATAAGTTAATTCAGTGTCATATGGTGCACAATTAAACCTGTTAACTCAGAATTCCACAGTCATTATATTCTTTTGAATACAAATAACAAAGTGTCTAAACCTATTCACAAAGGTTTTGATGCTTGTCTCAAAGCAGCAGGTAAAACAGCACCTCACAATACTCAGTAGTATTTATTAATAATTATCTCAACCCACAGCACCAATTACCATGAGCTGTCAACAAGAATGGAAATGCAAGGTAGCAGGCATGTTGAGACTGCTGCAAGTTTTCCTGTTATGATTAATTTTCATCTGTAAATACACCACATTGTGAGTAAGAAGCATGGTTTTCTTTTTTTAAACTCAAAGCATCATTCTTATTGCTTCACACTTATTTATGTCCATACAAAAAGCTAGGGTGTTTTTTTTTTTAATGCATGAGCTTAGTATGTCCTTCTGTGAAATATCATAAATGAAAAAAACCATAATGCAGATTCCTTTCAGACAAGATTTTTGAGCCATAACTGTCTCTCTGAGATAACTAAGGAACTATACAAGGCAGTTTGGCTTTCTGAATGAAATCATGGTCACTTCAGGAAGCAAACCTCTGCTGGACTAACAGACAGTGCTTGGACCTAAATTCCTTACAGAGAAGAATAAGCGCTATTCTGAATTATTGTATTGCCTGGACTTTTTGCTCCCCATGTTTTCTCCTTACAGTTATGACTGTATCCTGGAAAACCACTGTTGGCTGTCAAGTATTAGCACTCATTGTTTTCATCTTGTCAGTGATGGTACTGGAATCTCCTAAGAAATCACTCATACCTGTAGTCCAAGGTCATGGTTTTGCTTCATCAAAGATGAAAAGAACAACTTGGAATATTAAGCTAGGAAAAGGCTAGAAGAATTTTGGAGTGTACCCAAGTCCCCCCCAACAAATCCAGTTTCCTTATTTAGATGAGAGGAATATGGTTTGAGTCTTAGCCTGAAGGGAGCTGAATTCAGGTCCCTCCCCTAGTGAGCTCTACCCAGGCAAACATAACAAACATAAGGGGTTTGTGCCCCAGCACCTGTTCTTCAGAAACAAGTCTTACTCATTTCTTTGGACAATAAAGGAAAAGGCAGAAAGTTGTCTTCTCCTCCAGCAGAAGATCAATAAATCTGGAGTCTGAAACAGATAATCGTGACCCCTTCTGTTATAGGGAAGGTGACTAAAGCCTGAAGAGATGCATAATTTATAGCATACGATGACAATTTCCCAATCATTCACTTAAGCAATCCTTGCTCAATGCATGGATTGTAATGTCTTTTTAAGTTCCAAACGTTTTACCCCATGCATGTTAACTCCAAGGATCAGAGTTCTCAGTCTCACTCCAGACAGCTATAAGTGAAATGTCATAGCCCCAAAGTTTTACATACTTAAGCACGCATTTTCTGATGCTCTTACATTTTATTACCTGGAAACAATGTTTTTTCATATTTTGACAAAGGAATGCAAAAAAAAAAGTTATGGTTTAATATGAATGCTTTGAACACTTATTAACACTGGCAGCTAAAGAAGCTGTTTGCATCAACAAAGCATAGATGGAAACAAGTTTCAAATGCACGTGAGCAACATATTGTTTAGAATGGTTCTATAAATATTTTGCAAGAAAAACAGACTAACAGAATCTGCAGTACTATCTAAATTCACACTGTATTTTCTATGGAAAATGTATTTATATGTAAAACAGGATGGAAAGACAAGACACTGCAAAGTTGTTAATATAAAGTAAGGAGAAACATCTCTGAGACACTTCATATGTACTCCTGTTTACTTCCCCTAAATATAGTACTTCGAGTGCTGATGCAAATTTTTGCTTTGTTTATCTTGTGCTTTTCATAGAGGAGAAAAAGGACATAGTGACTAAACAACTAACTGAAAATAAAAGCCGTATCCAACATAATAAAAAGGAAAACAAAGAAGAAAACAAAAGCAGTTTTCAAGTGAGCATGTTTGTTACTAGGAGAAGATTGTTTACAGGAAGTTCTACAAGTCTGGAAAAAAGAAAATGGGACAAAATTGTCTGCAACAATGGATACTGATCACAGACATCAAATTTACAAAGAAAGACTATTTGAATTTGTAGGAATTATTTCCAGATAAAATTACTGATCTAATGGCATTTCATGAAAGCCCAAGGATAAAGATGGATTTCTCTTTAGTGGAAACTAAAGTCAACTTTATAGGCTTACTTCCCCATTATGCTTTGAGTATTATTTCCAATTAAGAATGCAATTGCATTATTAACTCAGTGAATACAATTTAAGCACACTATTTTGACTATAGTGCTATCCTCAAACACGTCCATTATTATACATCACACAGTCAAAACACTGTAATTATAGGACAACTTGATTGGGTGTTTGTTGAAAAGCAACATGGCCTGAAAAGTTGAATTGTTCTAAAGCCATATTCAGTAGCATGAATTTCATGACAGGACTGCAATATGAAAATGGATTTTTGAGTAGAATGTCATATTCACTGAGTCTAACATGGCAAGCTCCTCCTGTTAAGAATTAAGCTGAACTTACATGTGACAAATGCTATTGAAATACTTAAACCTCTTCTCTATATCCCTAACTTCCACAAAACCCTGTAGCCATTTATTTCCAGTTTCCAATGGAAACAATTCCATCTACACTTCTGAAGGATTCTGGTTTTAGAATATTTGTTTTATCATTATTTGATAAATAGCAAAGAATATACTTCTCTTCTCCTCCTAACAATCTGAAAGGGGAAAGCGACAGGATATTTCCCCATGATTTAGATAGTTTTGGTAAAATATTGCTGAATCATTATACCCTGTTCTACACCACTGCTGCAAACTAGAGGGCTTACCATAATAGGGGTGGAAATGAAAGAATCCATTCTCTCTACAATTAAAGTGCTGTGACACACAACTAGGGAAAACCAAAATAAGGAATGAAGTTTTTAATCATCTTGAAGTACTTGGGCTTGTTCAGCTTCATGTAAGAATAAAACCTTTATACATAATCATTGTAAATTGAACACAGTATCTAATAAATATAAAAGACGACTCTCAGAAATACAGCAGAAGTTCCAGATCTGCAAAGCAAAAAGTGAACCTTCCTTCCAGTAATGACAATTAATTGACTCTTCAATGAAACAAAATCGCCAAGAATTTCCACAAGGAACAAAACCTCCCCTTCCCTCTCCCATGCCCCTATAAAGGAGAAATTCACATGCACAGCAAGGAGAAAACGAGCCTGGTAAGGTTTCACAAGCCTGCAAGCAGAGGAGGTTATTTGAAGCTAATTCCACCACATTACTGCTGCAGCAAAGATCCTAAACTCCCATAGTCTGGTTTTGCACTCTTGCAACACAATGATCTTTAGGATCTATACTGCTCTGAGGAAACAACTGGGTGTCCTCAACATGAGCCACAGGATCAGTTGAGGTGAACAGTCCTGCAACACACAATTATGCATAGTCAGAACTTTCTGAGGGAAAATCCCATCTCACCAAGACATTCAGAATTCTCTGCACATCAGTTGACAAAAACATGTAGCAGAAGCTGAGCTGGCCCTAAGTGGATCAAAAGCAGGTCCCTTTGAGCCCTGTATCACGTCTGTAACATACTAGCAAGAATCACTCTGCCTTTCTTCCCACCCCAGAAAGTGTCACACAGCTCCAAAATCTGCAGTTGTGATCTAACAGACTTGTAGGAAACAGACAGCTCTGAGCACCAGCACAAAGCACCTCAGCTGGAAGTGGTTAAACTCAGCATTTACTTAAAAGTTTGATGCACAACTGCCATACCTTCTTGGCCAAAAATTTCAGCTTCCTGCTCCTAAGTATCAAAACCCACCATGCTCTGATAGCACCAGCAGGTAAGAAATGATACATCAATGAAAATAATTATAAATTAGGAACACAGCATTCCATGAGACATTAATCATGCTGTCCCATGCAAATTTAGCCAGTTATACAGTGACCAAAGCCAGAGAAACGCCATCACCTTCAGCAATAGAAATCATATACCTAAAGACTTGACATGCCAGAGTCTAAAAATACTATCAGCATCAATTTCCTACACTTCTCCTAATAAATCCTCACCATGTCGCTGTAATAACACAGTTTGAACAAAAGCTTACCTTACAACAAAGCTTTAGAACTCAGATTACCAGGTGACTAAAAAAAGTTTTTCCCCTTGAAACTTCCCTGGTCCATGCCAATGCTGCTCCCACTGCACCACCACCTGTAACTTGTAGTGATTTTTTGAACTCAGGGAATGTAAAATACAGAATTCACACATCAGGATGCAAAGTCACACTCCACATTAACCACAGGAACTCTCCACCCTAAGTCAGAATTAAACCCAGTTTGTCTCCCAGCGTATATCCTCACCTATGTTGAAACATGAAAATGAAATAACAAAGGACCTAATCTAACTTTCACAGCAGTCAACAGCAAAGCTTCTGCTGACTTCAATAAGAGCAAAAGCCAGTACTAGATCTCCAAAAATCATTATTATTTCCTTCAGAGCACCAAATGCATTTCCTATCAGTACTGTGCAAAAGGATGATGGTCTCTCAGCTTTCCAATAATATTGAAAAGCTCTCATATAGAAAAGCATCTCAGACTGCCAGTGCTAACCTAATGTCTATGACCACCTGAGGAATACAGTTTGACTTTAGCACACAGCCCAAAGAAAATGAAAGAATCAATCTCCCTATGAGAGAAGAAAGATGTATGCCTGCAGTAATGACTCAGTGAAAACGTTGGAACCAACAGAAAAAAGTTTGCCATATTTTAAGGAGAACTTGTATGAATATCTTTTCCTCTCTGCACCATAAACAATTAAGATTTGGGGACTAATATCTACTTTTACAGATACAAGAACTTCCTTAGATATTTAGCAGGAAATTGCTATCCGAAGTGACATACAAAGAAGAACTTTGCTTTGATGGAAAACTATGAAAAAGAGAATAAAAAGAAGTTATGTGGTTAATAGACTTTTAACAAGAATAAACAAAGGCAGCAAGACAAGATCTGTACTTTTCAAGTACCTTTCCTCTTGAAGTCATTTGGAAGCAGTCAGAAAAAGCATAAGAATTTAATCCCTAAACACAGTGAAAAGCAAAAGCTGAAGACAATCTTCAGACCCTCAGGAACTGCAGTCTTGTCCACAGCATGCAGTTTGAAACCTATGCCATGGGAAAGCCAACAAGAACCTACTCATTATGCCATCCTTTTAGAAGAGCTGCCAGCCCACCTGCAACTACTTGATGGAACAAGCTCAGAGCAGAAAGCAACAGCAGCTGCTTCCTATTATATAGGCTGGAATTGAGTTAAATTTGCCTTGCCAGCTACACAGAGAAACCAGCTTCACCTCATTACTTACAGGTGCTACTTAGTGGTCTGGAGATGAAGGCATTCTTCTAAGAACATGTTCAAAAACCTGAATCTGGGCTTTCCAATTCAATACTTGTTTGCAAAGAAATCAATAGAGCAGAGAAGGTGTCGGATCTCAAGATCTCAGTCCTGAGATGCTGTGCCACCGAGACCCTGGGGGGGGCTCGGGACTCCTGGAATGTTGCCAGAAGTGTCTGGTAGCTGGACTTTAACCCTGCGCAGGAGACGACAAGGATGAGGGCTTCACAGGGTGAAGGGTGAAAAGATTAGCTAATTAGAGAGTGAGACACAAGGTTTAGGATTTATGTACAGGGGGGTTTAGAGGAGTAAGATGGAGGAATTGGGGTGTGTCCTGTCCTTCTTCTTCTTCCTCTTCTCCTCCATCTTCTTTGGCCACGGTGGCACCTTTCTATTGGTTATTACTAAGAGTACACCGAGTTATAATAATAGATGGTATTGGGGAAAAATGATAAATATTGTACACGTCACAATGGGTATAAAGATAGGTGCCTGCCCCGGAGGGCAGAGACAGTGTGCCCATGGCTGACTGCTGAGCAGATCTCTGCTGGCTGAAAGAACATCTTTTAGATAAACAATTAATAAACATAAAACCAGAAAGAAGAACTGAAGCCTCTTCTCGTCCTTCGATACGCGGGCTGCCCCAAGGCCACCTCTGGGCCTTTCCAGGCCCCTCAAACAGCCGAGATAAACCGGACACTTGGCGTCCCTGGGTGGGCTCCACCACCACAACCTTTCGGGGGGAGATAACCGGACATTTGGCTTCCACTGGGTGAGCTCTGACCACCACAACCTTTCGGAGGGGGGCACCACCACCACTCTCAAAGCCCTGAAGAAAAAGAGAGAAGAAGAAAAAAAAAAGCCAACAGAGACTGCAAAAAAACAGCAGTCACTGAGAATTCCACCTCTCAGTTTCTGCCGAAGACAATTCGTAGCAGGACAGCCCGGACTGGAACCAGAAGGCGCCCTGGGACCACTTCTCGTAATCTGCTGGACAGATCGAGACGCCCAGACTGCTCTGAACAACAGATTTGGTAAGAAAGCCTGAAAAATAAGAACATGGGGGCACACTTTCCCAGGAACAACAGGAAATTTTGTCCGCCTTATAAGGTGTGACACAAACATACACAAAAAAAAAAAAAAAAATTAGCTCTGGCCTTAAAAGGCCAGGAAGGAAAACCCCCAGACGCAGCAGACATCTGGGGGGGGGGCCCTCAAAAGAGGGGGGAGCAAGACTCCGGAAAAAAATTAGCCATGGCCTTAAAAGCCCAGGAAGAAATAACCCAACAGACGCAGCAGACGTCTGGGGGGGGGGGGCCCTCAAAAGAGGGGGGAGCAAGACTCCGGAAAAGATTAGCTCTGGCCTTAAAAGGCCGAGAAGAAAATGCTCTTGCAGAAAAAGAGCAAGAAATATTATTAAAATACCCGGTCCCAAAACCCAGAAACCCTGGGAAACTCCCAAAAAAGCGTCCAAAAAGTCCAGAGAGCATGGAGGACTCAGGAACAGAGGGGAGAGAGCAGGGGGGGGGAGAAAAAGGGATCGGAGGAGGCGCTTTCTCGCGGCAGCCAGGCAGTGGCGGAGCAGGCGGCGAGCGCGGCTGAAGAAAAAACAAAAGACGCGTGTTCAGATACGGCTTTGCTAAGCTCAGGGCCGGGGGGTGCAGCGGCCCCGGGGGCCGGCAAGGTAGCAGAAACGCCCGCGGCGGGCAAAACTCGCAAAAACCCGGGGGGGAGAAGCCACAAACCAAAGCCGGGAGACGCAGGAGGCGCGCGGTTGTGACGCAAAAAACCCGGAGCGAGTCGCGGCGGGCGCGGGTGCCGGCGGGGGCGGCCGCACACACCGACAAAGGGCCACACACACACACAGCGTCGGAGGAGGAGGAGACAGAGTCGGGGCAGACCGAAGGGGGAAAATTCAGAGGCGGAACAAAAAGGGAGAGGGAAAAATTACCTCGGGAGAGACAGAGAGCAGCTCGGAAAGCACGCATGCACCGGGCGGGGGCGGGCCAGACCCCCGGTGACGTCTCAGGCGAGGAGGGGCCCTCTCCAGACTTGGTGCCTTTGGTAAAAACCCTCGTGGAGTCCCAAGCCTCTCCCCTCCTGGGGAGGCTTGTGTGTTTTCTAACCCTATTGTCAATTGAATCAAAAACTAGGTAACCCCTGAGTGAGCTTGCAAACAGCAACAATCGCGGAACAAAGAGGCAGTTGTGAGCAGAGCTACAGCATCATTTCGTAACAAGTCTGCAACTATGCAGCGATTTTCCTCAACAAGATATAAGAAGAAACGAATACTCAGACAAAAGTCGGGACTCAGACTGCAAAGGACAACTCAGAAGAGAAACAAGAGAAACGAAAGACTCTGGGGGGTTTTTTCTCTTTGGGGTCTTGAATATTTCTGTATAAGGACGAAAGACTGGGAGGTTTTCTCCTTGGGATCTTGAATTGTAATAGGCAATGGGGTAAATTTACCTATTACAGGGAAAACTGACAAAGGATCATATATTGGTCAGCTGGTAGATTTCTTTGACATTTCTCCCATTTGGAGAGGAATTTTAAGGGTAGGATTTCTTTGACATTTCTCCCATTTGGAGAGGAATTTTAAGGGCAGATTTCTTTGACATTTCTCCCATTTGGAGAAGAATTTTAAGGGTAGGATTTTATGTTTTAATAGTTTAGGATTTTATATTGTAATAGCTTTCCTAGTCCTCATCCATGTCGTCCCAGATGCCATGAATCAGATTGTAAAAGAGGTTTTCTTGGGGCAAACAGAAGGGGGAGATGTCGGATCTCAAGATCTCAGTCCTGAGATGCTGAGCCACCGAGACCCTGGGGGGGCTCGGGACTCCTGGAATGTTGCCAGAAGTGTCTGGTAGCTGGACTTTAACCCTGCGCAGGAGACGACAAGGATGAGGGCTTCACAGGGTGAAGGGTGAAAAGATTAGCTAATTAGAGAGTGAGACACAAGGTTTAGGATTTATGTACAGGGGGGTTTAGAGGAGTAAGATGGAGGAATTGGGGTGTGTCCTGTCCTTCTTCTTCTTCCTCTTCTCCTCCATCTTCTTTGGCCACGGTGGCACCTTTCTATTGGTTATTACTAAGAGTACACCGAGTTATAACAATAGATGGTATTGGGGAAAAATGATAAATATTGTACACGTCACAATGGGTATAAAGATAGGTGCCTGCCCCGGAGGGCAGAGACAGTGTGCCCATGGCTGACTGCTGAGCAGATCTCTGCTGGCTGAAAGAACATCTTTTAGATAAACAATTAATAAACATAAAACCAGAAAGAAGAACTGAAGCCTCTTCTCGTCCTTCGATACGCGGGCTGCCCCAAGGCCACCTCGGGCCTTTCCAGGCCCCTCAAACAGCCGAGATAAACTGGACAAGAAGGACTATCAGCTGATATCCTTCTTCACTATGCCTGTTATTCCCTTTCTAGTGCAAAATTCACAAATTAACCTGTATGGAAATGTGACAGCTGTCCAATTCTATGTGCAACTTTTTTTGGACCTCCATTTCAAAGCCAATAACAGGTAGGAGTTCAGTTCAGAAAAAAATAAAAAAAAAAAAAAGAAAACTACTGAAAAGCAGAATTGATTCCACTGGACAAGAAACAATGGCTACCTGGCCACAGCAGAGACAATACAAACCTCCTTTGGAAAGGGACAACGTTACTACTTTAGTTACTGTTCTGCTAATTAACCCATGCTACTGACAATGATCAGAGTATGATTATGCTGCAGTATTGCACATATCCATTTCCTACTTTTGTCTATCAAAAAAAGACCATCATAGCACCTTGGTGAAACATCCTTCTGCACTGATGAGTTACCTATCCTGGTCCCTTGCACATTTCACATGTATCCTAACTTAGACAACTGCAATATAGGTGGCCCCAGTTTTCTTTCTTTGCTGAATGAAATTGAAGAGACAAAGCACTTGCCTTTTCTTGAGCAGCTACTTCACTCAGCACACAAGCAGAAAGCTAACTTAGTTCATATGGTTTTAATAGAATTTAAGTACTAAACAAATTTTCCCTCCAAATATAAGATATGGAACTCAAATAAAAAGGAATCCACAAGTAATTTGCAAGTACTGTATCGCCCTCTGCAGTCAATGGGCAAGTTCTGCAAAAGTGCCTGGGCACATTCCTTGCAAAGATCCATTAAAAAACCTCTACAAGTAGAAACCCAGCAGAACTAAGTTTTTTTTATCATGTCTTACCTGTTGGAATCATAGGAACAGAATGCAGAAACTTTTTAGTTCTTGATATAAATGCTCCACTCCTTAAGGATATGGAAAAGTATGTTCTGCTGCTCCTCCTCAATGGGTCAGATTCCTCAATGATACTTCTAGCATTTACTCTCTTGGAATGTAACAGAAGTTTGCCATAGCTATTTCTTTTTTTTTTTCTGGTTGCTTCTAATAAATAATATCATAAATAATATTATTTATATCCAAAATAAACCATAATTTTTAAAAGTTACATTAGCTGATCCATCAATGACAGAGAAGTGTATTTTACAGTTCGGGTATTGCACTACTTTATTTAACAAAACTTGCAACATTCATAGGGCACTCAGCTGAGATTTTTACAGCACTGTATTGGTTTCACTTTGGCTGGATGACAGGTGCCCCCCAAAGCTGATTTTCTATCACTCCCTCTTTTGAACTGGAGAGGGGAGAAGAAACACAACAGGTCAAAATGAGAGCAGGAAGATCATTCACCTATTACTGTCACTGGCAAAACAGACCTGCCTTGCAGAAACAGACCAAATCCTTTACCAATGAAATCAAAGTAGGACACTGGGAAATAACACCAATTCTTTAAACAGTTTGAATACCGTTGCAAACAAAAGTTAACTCAGATTATGGCCACCTGTTGCCTTAATTCTTCACTTTCTTGACCTGTGACAGTACTGGAAGAAACAGAATGGAGCTGAGTCAGAGGAGGTTTAGGTCAGATACCAAGAAAAAGTTTTCCACCCAGAGGGTGGTTGGACATTGGAACAAGCTCCCTGGGGAAGTGGTAACAGCACTGAATCTGTCTGAGTTCGCAAAGCATTTGGACAATGCACTGGGGCACGTGGTGTGACTCTCAGGGTGTCCTGCGCAAGGCCAGGAGTTGGACTAAGTGATGGGCCACTTCCAACTCAGTAGATTCTATAATTCTCTTATTAACACTGATTATGCTTTCTATCCAAGCACCTTCATTCCATCTTAACTGCTTGGGGTCTTTTACCCTTGGATCCAGGAATAGAAAATTTTTTCTCTTAAAAGAAAAACCCTTGTACTCTATGAACAGCATATCACCACTTAAACACACATGAAAGCAATGAAGGCAAATTAACAACCTTTCAAAACAAGATTAAACTTTTGAAGAACCACTCTTTTGCTCTCAGCAGACAGCTGAAAGATTCATACCACAAATGTTCACGGGAAAGTATTGACAGCATTTCATGGCTTCACAGAACAGGACTGGTTTGGGTTGGAAGGGATATTAGCCATCACCTACGTCTCACCTGATGCCATAAGCAGGGACGCCATTGACTACACCAGGTTGCTCAGAACCCCGTACAGACCAGGCTCAAGCACCTTCCTCTCGCCATCACCCCGTGGGTCCCGGTGAAAGCAGCGAAGAAGGGCTCAAAAGCGCTCTGGCAAGGGGCGCGGCAGCTGGG
Source organism: Zonotrichia leucophrys gambelii (assembly GCF_028769735.1). NCBI lineage: Eukaryota > Metazoa > Chordata > Aves > Passeriformes > Passerellidae > Zonotrichia > Zonotrichia leucophrys. The sequence continues at coordinate 26,686,342 of NC_088173.1, read as the reverse complement.
GCGGGTCACCGGGCTGCCCTCCCTGCCCGCGGCCGCGTTCCCCCGGTGACGCCCCGCCCGCCGCCGCCGTTGCCGCTGAGGGGCCGCGCGGAGTCCCCGGGCCGGGCCAGGCCGCACCCCGGGCCCCCAGCGAGCCCCCGGCCAGGCCGGCCCGCGGGAAGGGCCGCAGCGAGCCCGCCTGGGTTCCGGACACAGCTCCCACACTGCTCACCCGGCCCAGCGCGGCCCCAGGCTGCCGCCCTCCTGAGCCCCAGACGTGGGAACCGGGACCGGCTCCCTGGGAGTAGCGGGGGGTAAGGCGAGGGCTGAGGGGAAGCATCTCTCAGCCGCCCCAGGACCTGCACCGAGCGCAGGAGCGCAGGGGACGTGCCGGCCGCCCCGGGCAGCACGCCAAGCGCGGTGTCGGTCACCGAGCCCCTCTGGGCACCTCGGCCCCCCTCGGCAGCTGCAGGTGCCAGCGCCAGCCATCAGCCAGAGACGCGCCGGGACAAGGCTCCCAGGGCACCGGGGGCACGGCACAGCATGGATCCGTCGCCAGAACCAGACGCTTCACACGAACCACATAGTGCCTACCCTGAAGGTGCCTACCCTGAAGGTGCCTACCCTGAAGGTGCTTACCCTGAAGGTGCCTACCCTGAAGATGCCTATGAAGGTGGGCATGGCCCTTACCAGCCACACGAACCGGGTTATGGTCTTGACCAGCCCGGATACAGCCCGTATGAGGATGAGATTCCCGATGCACAAGCCCGGATGCTGGCGATCAAGAATGCAAAAGCCTATTTACTGACGACCAGCACAAAATCTGGCCTGAACTTGTAAGTCTGAGAAAGGATCGCAATCAAATAGGGTAGGAACTATGAGTGGAGAGAAAGGTAAAAGGACAAAGGAAGGTACATATAGAATGGGATAATGTTATACAGGCAATATTTCATCACTAGTGATAACTTGCAGACGAGTGTCCAACATCTTTCAGAAACAAAATCCCTACTGGAATTTTATAGAGAGTTCAAATACAAGTTTATATGATTGAGAATAAGTTTAAATTCAGATTCAGCTCATAGACAGGAGGGGTATATACTAGAAATGGAGGATGGAAATGCTCTTAATTATAATCAGACTACTTTTAACCCTAATTTGCCTCAAGGCTCCATGATCCCCTTTCTTCTGTTCCAATGATTTCTCCAAAGATCCAGATGATTAGCCTTTACTTTTTTTACTAAAAGTATAATATTCTAAGACTTTTGCATAGTAAGCCAACAATATTTACATTTATATGACAGATATGATCATTTAGCGACTATACTGACCAAGATCCTGGATGAACAGCCCGCAAATACAGTAGACATAATTGAGACCATCAGCCAGGATGTGAAGTGGGCGCAGTTTCGGAAAAAAATGGACACTCTTCGAGACGAACATCTGATCCCTCCAACATTTGAAGCTGCAGAAAAGTGTAAAGCTTTGTTCATCAAGGAAGCTGGAGAAGAAGAACCTGAAGAACTAGATGAAGAGATGGTGAGTTATTATCAGAATGAAACAGGTACCAAATATACCAGGGAAAGGGATGGGCAGATGCTGTGAAGGGGAAGGAGAAAGGAAGTTGTTCTCTTCGATAGTACTGCCTCTCCTGACCGTACAGGTAATTGCAGTCACAGCACCATGTAACATCTTCTCAGCTGAGCTCGTCCCATGTCTAGTTCTGAAGAAAAACCCATCTACTTACTTAGTTGAGATTTTTTCCTAATGTAAATCTAATATCGTGAGCTGTTATAATCAGGGATGTTCTAGAGCTGATACACAGAAAGTAAGGTTTGTGACATCTCCCATATGCCAGTTCAGTACGGAATATTGCATCCAAGTTAATTTCTTTTTATAAAAGGAAGGTTTCTTTACCTAAAGTGATCATAATTCTTGATATATTCTTTAACGTACATTCTTCTTGGAGATATATTCTTATTGACATATTCTTTGACAATATTGTGCACTGCTGCTGCTGTAAAATAGTAGAATGCAGAATGTTGTGATTCTTCCAGCTCCTGGTGCAGTTCTAGTCTGTCCTTCTCCAACTAAAACAAAATAGGGTTTTCATGGACAACTAATACAATTGAAAAGCCACTTCTTAAAACAGGATTTTTGATTATTCAGTTGCTTATATGCAGAAGCATTTGTACCCAAGGAAAAATGAGAAATCTTATAATGAGAAATAAAAGAATATATTTAAGAATTATAATAGCCAAGAGAAATGATTCAACAAGATATTGATTTTCATATGAAGTTAACCAGTATATATTCAAATGAATTACCATTGCAGAGTATAAATACCAGCCACACAAGAGATAGTCCTTCATCTTTTCCATAGCTTGGTACGTATCTTACATTAACAGTATAAGATGCTGAAAATGGGAAAAAAGGTAGGGTATTTCAGAAAGGAATTCTGATTTTTTTATAATCCTATCAATCTTGCTTTTTTATAAGAAACCTGTATGATCCAGAGAAATTCCATATGAAACTAGTACTAATTCTTCAAAATTCCCTACCCTGTCATGTCCAACTTCTAATAACTCTGTCTGTGTTATATGATCACCTGCCCCCATAAAATGAGAGATGGGTGGTACAGCAACTGGAAATACTTAATTATTGGCCTAGTTCTGCTTCCACTGAAGCCAGATGGAGTCTTACAATAGACTTTAATAACAGAGGGAGCAATAGTTTAAAAACTGCAGGGAGCTGCACTATGCCAAGCAACATTCACCCCAGAGAAATGTTGTTGCTCTGGTGCCTAAATATATAAAATCTATATTATCTACAACACAAGGCAACACAGTGTCACCATTTCTAGGCATCAAAGGCCTCTTAGCTGACATGCCCTAGCACTGAATCCCTTGTAAATCTTGTGTAAGAATGCTGACTTTCCTTATTTTGCAGTAATTAGGAGTTTAAATTTTGAAATCCTGCGTTCTAAGAGCTGCCCTTCATCTTCTCATCTTTACCACTAAAAGACTTTTAATTTTTCTAAATGATAGTAAAAAAAGTAGTGAATGAATGTCTGCAAAGCACTTTGACATGATGAGTGGCACTACAGGAAAGTGAAGTATAATTATCTAACTCTGAATCTTCTTTCCTAGGGAGAGCCTGCTCTACCCAATGTGATGGAAACAGCCTTTTATTTTGAACAGGCTGGAATTGGCCTGAGCAAAGATGAATGCTATTACATATTCCTTGCCTTTAAAAACCTAATTAGTGTTCAGCCAATCCAGACCTGTCGCTTCTGGGGCAAAATTTTGGGCCTGGAAATGAACTATATTATAGCTGAAGTACAGTTACGGGAGGGGGAAGAGGAGGAGGAGGAAAGAGAAGAGGAAGAAGAGGAAACTGTTGCAGAAGAAGAGAAAGAGATGGGTGAGGGTGAGGAAGAAGTGGAACAGAAAGAAAAAGAACCTGAACCACCAAAGTCCACTTATAAACCCCCACCTGAGATCCCAAAAGAAGCAAATGGGACTGGGACGAATAAATATGTCTATTTTGTGTGTAATGAGCCAGGCAAACCCTGGGTGAAGTTGCCTCCAGTGACACCAGCCCAGATTGTCTGTGCCAGGCAAATCAAGAAGTTCTTCACTGGTCGCTTGGATGCTCCTATTGTGAGCTTCCCTCCTTTTCCTGGGAACGAGGCCAACTACCTGCGCGCACAGATAGCGCGGATCTCAGCGGGAACTCACGTCTCTCCCACTGGGTTCTACCAGTTTCCAGAGGACGAAGAAGAAGAAGAAGGAGGAGATACATATGAAGAAAACCCTGAGTTTGAGCCTCCTCCTGTGGCTGAAATGGTGGAGTCCCTGGCCATGTGGGCACACCATGTCAAGTGCATTCTGAAGCAGGTGTGTCCAGCATAGCTCACATGGGCCTTGGGTGCTGCTCACACTGCAGTGCTTGTGGGGTAACAGTGTGAGTGACACTCCTCACCTGCACATGCAAACTATTCACCAGAAATGGTGTTGGATTGAAAGATTTTTATATAGAAAATGCATTTTATATCATATATAATACCAAAATATCTTACACATAAAACATGTGCTGTTATATGTTATATAACATATAACACACATATATATAAAACATATATACATGTTATATAAGGCATAAATATCTTGCATATATTTACATATACCATCTATTTTTATGTATGTGTGTATATATATATATATATATATATATATATATATATATTTTGGAACCCTCTAGGTTTAGTACTTTTTCCAGTGATGTATGCTTGAGATTGAAACCTGTCTTTAAAAAACAGTATGGAGCTAGGCCCTGATAAATAACAATCATTTCTTGCAATCTTCTGTATTAGGTGTTCTGCTCTGAGATCCTCATTTGATTAAAATATTTAACATTCGCTTTTGTTGGGTAGGATGCTAAAACCCAGACAGCTTGTGGTTGTATGCTAAATGAAATTTACATGGTGTTTTCCTCTGGTTAATTTTTTGGTTTATACTTTCTGCTGTGAAACATTTGAATGAAAAAAACTTTAAAGCATGTTCTATCAGACTACTGCTAGAAAGAGGTATTACTAATTTAGTTTTTATTGCTGGATGATTTGATGGGCAGTCTACCAATTCAAGAATGCTAGTGTAAAATAACAGCAAATTATAGGAAATAAGATTTAAACTTAGTACCAGCAAAACAGTAGTTGTCAAAAATAAAATTAGTATGCAGGAGAATCTTAAGAACATTCTGTTACATTCCTCTGACTGGTAGCCAAGTAACAAGGCATATTTTAAAAATAAGGAATAAGTCCATAGTTTGCAGTAACTAGTAATCTAGCAAGGATATAAACCAAACTGGCCAGGAACTGAAGAATTCAAAATGACAAAAAGCTGATGACAGCACTATAAGGTTATTCTCAAACAGTAAGCAGGAGTGAATGAGGGGAACATTCTGCCAAGAGGATACAATATTTTGTTAACAATATTCCAGTTAAGGAATATGTATTTTTCTTCTCCCTATCCCTTAACTGTGTGTGAGTCTCAGTCAATTGTTTTAACTAGTTTTAACTTGCATTCTTTCAGTGATTGTTACATGTATTTATTACTTTTCCACATCAATTATAGGGTCGCTGTGTTTGGATTAATCCTGCTCAAAAATCAGAGGAAGATGAAGAAGAAGGTGAAGAGGAGGAAGAGGAGGAGGAAGAAGAGCGCCAGGAAGAAACAGGACAACCCCTCCTTACTCTGATCTCTGAAGATGAAGGTATTCTTCATGGAATATGAAGTTTATGATAGAGAGTCACTAGGATTGTTGTCATTTAGCAGTAAATATTTGAAGTTAAGCACTGACACTTCTTGGAGCAATATACTTTGCCTCTGTAGGGTAAACACATTCTTTTACAAATCAATCAAAAGCAAGATGGTTAATAGTATTGACATTAAAGCTGAAATAATCAGGTTTACTAGGCAACCATCTTGTTGAGATTAAAGGAAAAATATTGTTGAGAAAAGGAAAAAATAATTTAGACTTGTCATGTTATTGCAAGTTCAAAACAACTTACTACTTGAAATACACTCGGCTATTTTTATCTCATCTTTTTAGGAAAAAAGAAAAATGTATGTTTATTTGTAAGTAAATAGAATAATTAATATGTACACACATACACTGATGTACATTACTTTTATAAGAATTTAGATCTTTAACATATCACTGCAGCAAATCACGGGAATAAGGGAGCCTTAATATTAGATTACATCAATATCTGATTATTTTTCTACTCTCCATTCTTTAATCAAGGTGAGATATAGCTATACAATTTATCTGCTAGTGATAGAAAGTCCTTGACAAAAGACACAGGGATGAGTGCTACTGAATTTTTTCTGTACGTGGGGGGGTCTGTCAGCATTCCTGTGCAACTGTCATGGTTTGACCCGGAAGGAGTTGGGAATTCTGGAAGCTGTGGTCAAACCAATGAAGGTTTTGAGTTTCATACTGACACCTGGTGTAGCCAGTGGGGTTTGGACACACCTCCGAGAATACACAGGGGTTAAAAGCAGGGCACTGCCCTGGCATTTCCTCTTTGGGACTCGTCGGGCGAGGAGGTCAGATCTCTCTCCCCCGCCCGGCCCGCTGCTGCTGGGCGGGGGAGGGGACAGCCATGCGGTGAGGCCTGGGGCCAGGGCCTGGACAGAGGGGGCTTCGAGGATGGAAGGGGGGGGGAGCCCCAAGAGATATCGGGCAGCCAGCCCCTTTTCCCCCCCCCCCCCCGGAGAGAGAGAGAGCCGGCGGCACCGAATGTGATGGCAGCCCGCCAGGAGGAGAAAGGGGAGAGAGAGAGAGAGCCCGGCCGGCCGCAGCAGCAGCATGTGTGGGAGTATCATCTCCCAGGACAGACAGAGACTGAAAACTTTTAACCCTTTCTTGCATGATTGGGGCCTTGCGAAAATGCTAATCCTCCTCGAAGCTGAATAAGAAGGGAGATGAGAGATGAAATGAGATAAGACTTTGGCCCGGAGATTGTGGAGATGATTGGATGGGGAGAGATGATTTGGAGTGGCCTTTTAGCTGGACTTTTCTTGTAGCCATGGACTCAGTTGTTCCTGTGACACAGACTGCATTTAGGGGGAGGCAGTGCCTCAAAACCAGGAGGGTTCATTTGTGAGGACCCCCCGGCCCCAGGGGGTTGGAAATATATGGGGGGGACAGTTGTCCCAAAAGCAGAGACTGTGCCTTTTTGGAGTGAGACAAGGCATCCTTGAAAGACCACCCTAAAAGCAGCTCTGATCCATGTCTCGGTGGTGAGAGCACTGAGCATGGAAGGAACGTGTCACAAACGGCAAATGGACTTTCCGGGCGGTGCCGGAGTGACAGGGAAGCACACGAGGGTCTCAGTGTGTCTCCACGAGAAGCCTATGGAACAAGAAGGACTCCTTTCCCTCTTCATGAACTGATGTTTGAGTATACTAAAGTGTCGTGCCGGACTGGGCAGTTGGTATTTTTGAGAGAATGTATTGGATTGGGAAGTCAGGGAGTGGGGAGGAGGAAAAGTGGTTTTTGTAAGGTTTTCAATTTTTTTTCTCTTTTCCTTATAGTCTTTCCTATTTTTTCCTGTAGTTTTAGGTAATAAAGTGTTATTTATGTTTAAGTTGGAGCCTGTTTTGCTTATTCCTGGTCACATCTCACAGCAGACACCAGGGTGGGGCATTTTCATGGGGGCACTGGCTCTGTGCCAGGCTCAAACCATGACAGCAACCTACCCACTCATGCAAACCACCTGTTGGAAAATAGTGCCTACACTTAGTGTTTCTGACTTCTGGCTCTTTCTGTAATGCAACTTAACATAAACCTTGCCTGAATTCTGTGCAAGTCTTGTAGCTCAGGCTTAAGTATTTTGTAGAGGCTCATCAAGTTCATTTATTCATAGACAGTATGTGTTTGGCTGTCTCCAGGCATGAAAAACATCCCTGCTTGGACAGCTCAGGCTTCTACAAACCTGATCCCAGAATATTCAATTGCAATCCTGCAGTCTAACCGATGGCCTGGAGCTTATGCCTTTGCATCTGGCAGGTGAGAGTCCACCTGACATGGTTACAACACTGACTGTATGTGCTACACACAGGTGCCTCTCTAATGCAGGCAGAGTTACTTTATTATTAATTCATTAACTGAGTTCCAGCTATTCCAGAGACTGATGGACAAGGCCACTTAAATATGCACAGCAACAGTAAATAGGTATTTAAGACTGAAAACAATTAATTATTGGAAAGGCTGGCATAAAGTTAATGGATGTAAATGCTGAATTAGTATTTGAGCACAGTCCTTGATTTAAAACATATACTCTTGTGTTTGTGGGACTTTTTAAAAACCGGCTGCATTCTGTGGTTCTAATGTTTGTTTGCTTGCACTACACGTGGTTATTACCTCCATGTAGATTTCCATGACACAGTCATTGCACTAAACAGTACTGCAGTGCAGTGCAGTGACACTTCATCATTTTAAACAGAAGATGTATTAATAACCATTAGGGCAGTTAAAAAGAGGTGCTGTGCTTAAAATTATTCTGCTATAGGATATCTGCACCACAGTGACTCCTTGCACAGCAGAGTAAGGATGCCTGATGGTCTCTCTGCTAATATTTTGCCAGGGAGTGAACATGTGATCTGTCACTTCTCTTTCTCAGGAAATTTGAGAACATCTACTTCGGCTGGGGTCACAAATACAATCCAGAAAGCCACACTCCTGCGCTGCCCCCGCCGGCAGAGGCAGAATTTCCCACTGAGCCAGGAATCACTGAGGCAGCAGACCCCACTGTGGAAGAGGAGCTGGCTTTCAAGGCTGCGCAGGAAGAAGCCTTAGCCGAAGCTGAGGAAGAGGAAGAAGAGGAAGGGGAAGATGATTAAAATATGGAAGAAAACAGATTGTTTTAAAAGTTTGAACATAAAAAGAGTTTTCATAACGTAGTCATTTTTTTGCTGACCTCAAAAGAAATTATTTTTGAGTGTGCCTTCTTTTTTGATTTCTGTAGGCTTTTCTTTGCAGCTATATTCCTCTCCTTCCCCACCCCTAAACCTCTCCACACTGGCATGAAAGCTTTTTCTGTTTGTTTGACTAAGCAAACATAGTCTGCTTCCTAAAATGATACTGCTTTGAACAAAGAACTACCACCCACAAGATGTTCACACTCTTTTTCTAGCCCTCACTTCAATACGTATATACATTTTACTTAAATAAACCTTTTTTTTGAATCCCATGACAATGTCGCTCTTATGTGTAAAACCGTACTATTCGGAGGCAGTGGGCAGCCTGTTGAGGCACTGAGGTCTGAGTGCACGGCAGTGATACCGCTCATCACTGACATTGGGGGCTGCACCTCCAATCCTGGGCTCAGTTCTCGGCGCCTCGCTGCAAGAGACATGGGGATGCTCGATGGCATCCAGAGAAGGGCAGTGGAGCCGGGGAAGGGTCTGGAGCACGAGTCCCGTGAGGAGCGCTTAGGGAGCTGCGGGTGTTTAGCCTGGAGGAGAGGAGGCTCGGGGGGGACCTCATCCCTGTATACAAGTGCCTGACGGCAGGGTGTAGCCGGGTGGGGGTTGGCCTCTTCCCTTCAGTCACAAGCGACAAGAGGAAGCAGCCTCAGGTTGCACCAGGAGAGGTTCACACGGCAGATTAGGAAAAAATCCTTAATGGAAAGGGCTCCCAGCCTTGGAACGGCTGCCCAGGGACGCGGCGCAGTCACTGTGCCCGGGGCTGTTTAAAAGGCCGGCAGCTGTGGCTGTGAGGACAGCGTTCGGTTCCCCGGCCGCTGCCATCCGGCAGACGGGGGGGGGGGAAGGTATCTCAGGAGAGCTCGGGGGCTGCTCACCCGTCTGCTCCTGGCCGCGCTTCCCTCGGCCGCCCCCCCACACCTCCCCGCCAGCTCGTGCTAGTGGTGCACTCCACGCACAGCGTGCGTCCCTCGCGGCCAATAGGGAGCGGCTGCGGGCGCAGTTCAAATTTCGGCGGCGGTTGGGGCGGGCGCTCCCGGTTCCGTCCCTTGTCCTGGCCCTGCTGCTCTCGTGCCGGCTCCGTCCCTTGTCCCGGCTCCGCTGCTCCTGTCCCGGGCGGGCATGGCGGACGAGGGCGCCGTCACGGTGTGCGTGCGAGTGCGGCCGCTCATCTCCAGGTGAGCCGGCAGGGGAGGCTCCCTCCGCAGCCCTGGGTGCCGCCGTCCCCCACAGCTGGGCAGTTCGCGGTAAGGGGCCCGCGTTTTGGGGGCAGAGTCCTCGCCCAATAAAGGTAACACAATGTTTCTTCTTTTAGAGAAAATGCCTCAGATAAAGTGTCCCTGCACTGGACAAGTGAGAATAATACTGTTTCCGACGTGAGTGGTACCAAAACGTTTAGTTACGGTAAGAATGTGAAAGCAGTTGCTTTACGAAGATGCTTATGAGGAACTTTGCTACTGTTCTCTTGAATGCGTCGACTGTGGTGAATGCCCTGAGCTTCTTGAAATGCCTCCCAACCTTCCCAGCTTCGTAATTCCCAAGGAGGGTCATTGGGGCACACAGGATTTCTGGTGCAGGCAGCACTGGGATGTGCTTTTGACGTCAGCTTCCTGATGGACCTTACTTGCTCTGTTCTGGTTTATGCCATATTGGCTTTGGAACACATTTATTGATCTGGAATCCAGTGACAAGTGGACTAAACAAGGGCTAGTCCAAAGCATTTAGGGGGAAGGGTATGGGAGAACACCGTCCCAAAAGTGACTAGTGTGAATGTGGGATCCTCATAACTAGCTGGCTCCCTTTGAGTCTTTTCCTGCTGATCAACTCTACTTGTTAATATGAACGTAGCCACTACAAATATTTTTCCCAAAATTCAGATTCAGTAAAAGCATGCCCGAGGCTAGGAGTTTAACCATTAACCTGTCTTGTCAGGCTTACTATCCTTGTAGATAAATTAGCCAAAACCTTTTAGGGTTAAATAGGATGACTGTTTAACTGTGTTCATCATTCTTAGGGTTTTTTAGTTGTCTATTATCTGTGCATAGTGTCTTTTTTTATTTTGTGCTTAATATTTATTTTGAAACTAAATTTTAAAAGCTTGCATTAGTGCTACTACAATGATATTTATATTGGAGCTAACCTGGAGATGATTATGCAAATGTACTGGATTTGAAGTCAGCAATACTGAATGACAGCTTGTTTTGACTTGCAATAGAGTGGGTTCACACCCTTTTTTTTGTTTTTGTTTTAAGATCGTGTCTTTCACTCAAGTGACAACACTCAGCAGTTGTATGATGGTGTAGCTGTTCCAATTATACAGTCAGCTGTGCGAGGCTATAATGGTAAGTTTTGAAACTGTTTAAAAAACTTTTGGAATGTATTTCAGAGATACTTAGTAAAACTTAATTATCTTTCTAGGCACAATTTTTGCTTATGGACAGACTGCTTCAGGGAAGACTTACACAATGATGGGGAATGAAGATTCTGTGGGCATTATCCCTAAGGCAATTCAACATGTGTTCAAAATTATTTGTGAGGTGAGCAATTCTATTAAATTCTATTAAATTGAAAGGGCTAGTAATACTTGTGATGGTTACATAAAAATTAATTTTAGTATCAAGAGGCTTATGAAGGAACTTAACTTATATTGGACTAAATGTAGCAGTTACTTTGCCAGCCTGGCTACGATGAGCCAGGCACATCTTTTGTTTTCAAACAAAAAGCTGATGGGGACTCTATTAGCTAAAACCAAATCAGAACAAAACTGAGGAGTGTTCTGAGACATGAGGAGTCAAAAACTTAACTTTGAGTAGAACCTTAACCTTCCAAATATGCTAAACTGATTACAAATACAAATATGGACTTGTCAGGACCCAGGACATCCCTCTGGCTGTCCTGAGCAGCCAAGACCCCTGCCAGGGATCTCAGAGACCCTGGCACAGAGCCCAAAATGCCTATGGTTTTGATTATGACCCATGAAGCAAATGGCCAACCTTATATGAAGACCAGCAAGCCACAACAGTTTAGGTAGAATAACAGTGAAGTTATCACAGGGTGGAAAAGTAGATTTTAGGGTTTTTGGGAATGGGGGTTCAGGAGGTAAGATGGAGGGAACTGGGTGTGTCCAGCCTTTCTCCTTCTTCTTGCCTCCATCTTCTGCTGTGATGTTGACACTTACAGATTGGTTTAGAGTAGAAGCTCACTGTCTAACATAGGTGATGGGTATTGGAAAGCAATTGTAAACATTGTACATGTAGTTTTTAGTATAAAGACATAACACCACCCTGGGGGCAGGCAGAGTGCCTTAGGCTGGCTTGCTAAGCTGATCTCGGCAGGCCAGGAGAAAATTTTTATACGTAAGATAAAATAAACAGCCTTGAGACCGAGAACTGAAGAGCCCTGACTCCTTCAAGCTTTTTTTTCCAAGCCGGGCTAGGAAAAGAGACTTTGAACTTCTCTCAGGGTCACTCTGACACGCTAATGATCCCAACAGGGACTCACTTATTTATGTGGTAGATAAGATAATGTGAAGCTTTGTGGTTATTCTGCTATTTTAAAAGTCTGAAAAACTAACAATTAAAGATTTTTTTTTTTTAGTGGGAAGACTATGACACTATATTTACTTATTTCAGGCTTACAAAAGAATTGCTAATTGCTCAATATTAATAAAAGTAAGGAGAAAGTGTACATTAAAACAGTGATTTCTAAAACATGATTTGCAGAGTGCTTGCTTCTGCCTAGAGGGTTTCAGGTAGTTGTTACCAGTGAAGTGAAATGGTCACTGCTCCTTTAAGGAGGTGCAGAGTATCCTTAGAGGGTTTATAGAAGTAACTAAAGGCAAGAAGATTTTTCTGGAATCCATTGTGCAGCCTTTCCTCATTCCAACATTCTCTACCAAGTAGCAGCAAAGTAAATCCAAACAAGCAAAGAGAGAAGACAAGGTTTACAGAGAGGAAAAAGCCTGAGCAGGAGGAAATTGGTTATGGAAATGGCATTTAAGTAGGAGAACTATTGTCATGCTTCTGTTGGGCAGTTAATTTAATAACCTTAGAAGTGGTATACCATTAATGCAGCTGGAAAGAGGTGAGATAGAAGAAAAATTATTGTCTTGTTTTATGCTAATGTACAGCAAGGATGAAGGGAAAGAAATCTCTGAAACAATATCCAAACTTTTATCTCCAATTTAAGAATATTTGTATTAAAAGAAGTCCATCAGTTAGTCTGTTAATTTGTTTGATTTTTTTTCCTTCCCCCTTTCAACATTAGATTCCAGACAGAGAATTCCTGCTAAGGGTTTCATACATGGAAATCTACAATGAAACAATTACTGATTTGCTTTGCGATAATAGGAAAAAGAAGCCCCTGGGAATTCGTGAGGATGTTAATGTAAGTGGATGTTATGTATAAGTACTGTATCTGCTTGGAGTAAAAGAAGTTGGGGAAAAAAAGCCTTCAGAAGCACCCAGTGGAAAACTTTTCTAGGACAAACTGTGTAATTGTATCTTCAGCATTAGCGGAAGAACATTTGATGTAGCAGAATAACAACAGTGACTTTGGGTTTGCTATTGCTAATTCATCTTTGTAAATCTTTATAAAAGTAGACTTAATCCTCAAGGTTTCCAGGATGATATATTTTGTTTAACTTTGACAGTAAAACCTCAAGAATTGTTTAGTTAAGCTCTATGTGTTTCAAGTTTCTGACAGATATATAGAGTTACTTTAATATCATCTTTGTATCATCTAGCAAGTGCTATACTGCTGTGATCATAGAATAACCATGTGACTAGAACTATTCAGTAAGATTATCACTATAGAAAAAGAAATCTGTATTAATGCCATCTTCAGTTTCTTTATAATGTAAGGTTTTGTAGGAAATAAAAATTGTTGGTTTGGGCTTTGGGGTATTTTTTCCTTTGGCTCCCTTAAATGGTCATGGTTTTGGAACATAGGAAGAAGGGAAATTTATCAGTTGTATAATACGTTCTTATAAGAATTACTGAGAAATATACTTCTAAATTCTCTCAGAAAATGACAAGGATATTTCACACAGCCCTTCTGTTTTTAGGAAACTTTCTAAATCTATTGTTTGATTCTCTAGACAACAATTGCCTTTGACAATTTTGGTCAAAGTCTAAACTTTACCCATCCCTTGTGTTTAGAGAAAAAAGACATTCAGCTGTTGAATGAATACCATAATAATTGCTGGTAATGTTTACTTTATGTATTGAAGTGTGTTTTGGAGTTCAGTAAAATTTATGAATGTGCTTATTCTGTAGAGGAATACATATGTAGAAGATCTGATTGAAGAAGTGGTGGTTGCCCCAGAACAAGTTATGGAATGGATCAGAAAAGGAGAAAGTAAGTATTTAGACAATGTCAGCTGATAGCATTAAAAAGTTTGGGCTAATCAGGTATACTTAGAACCATGGGATATCTCTTTGGCTTTATATTCATAAACTAAAGTTTTTCAGAGAGTTTTAAAATTTGTGCTTTTTGTCTATCAGATTATAAGCAGAAGTATTCTAATGTTGCTTTTTGGCAGGAAATCGCCATTATGGAGAAACAAAAATGAATGAACACAGCAGCCGTTCTCACACTATCTTCAGAATGGTAAAAACTGCTTCACTACTGGGAGTGGTTTTATTGTTTTCAAAGTAACAAAAACTTCATTGCACTTCATTGTATTTCTAGATCATTGAAAGCAGAGAACGAAGTGACCCTGCAAATGCAAACTGTGATGGAGCAGTCATGGTTTCCCACTTGGTAAATGTCTATTTAATACCTTCTTGGAGTACAGGTTAACAAGAGAATTTGCTGTTACTGCTTGTTTGAGAGACTATTGGTACTTCATAATGACTTACAAGAGCTCTTTGTTGTTAACTCTGACAGATGTTTCTTAAGTATAGAGGGAGACTCCTGTGGCATTATCTAGAGCAGATGTTCCCACCAGAGGGAGTTCTACACGAGAATTACTCGTGCTGGATTGGATTGTGTTATGTGTTATGACCTTCTTGGAGCATAAGGGACTATATCAGAGTGCTCTTGCATTTTGTTAAATAAATCTTCCCTACAATTGTTTCTGACCACTGACAAGTCCAGTGAAATAACCTGTAAAATGGGTAACCTTAAGACTTCCCTTATCCTCAAATTTAGTTTCTTGTTAAAAGAACATATGGCCTACATCTGCAACGGCCAAAAGATTCATTTTTTTCAGCAGTAACCCCTCTTAGCATCTCTTTGGTATATGAAATACCACAAACTAGGGGGAGTACCACTGCACATATCTAGAGTAATATTAAGCCTTTTCTACAACCTTTTCTTGATTCTTATAAAATTATCTGAAACAACAGGAATGGAACCAATATGAAACTATTTGAGCCTGCTTAAAATCTGATGAGCACTCTTACTCAGAATTGGAAATAGCATTAAGTTAATCACATGCATTGTGGAGAGAGCTTTCTGTTCTGGCTTCATGTGAAAAAGATCTGGGGTCTGAGTGTAAACACTGCTCGTGCAGTATCTCAACAAACTAATACCTACTTTTTGTCCTTACCATAACTTAGGGTATCCACTCTTCCTGCTCTGCCCTTTTGCCCCATCTCAGTTCCAACTGACTTTACAGTAACCATGAGTAACAGGGGTGATGGGAGAGGGATTCTGGCCCTCTTGGCCTGCTGCTGCTTAGTGGGGTTAGTACAGGATTTTACTCCTCTGAAGCAAAAATTAAAGTGAGGGCTAATTGCTCATTATGGGGTGCCATAATGTTCTAGTTGGCTTTTAACCAGGTTCAGAGTGAGGCTTTTCCTCTGGTAGTTCATTTATTTTCCTTATCTCCACAATGATAGGCAAGGAGAGACACACAGCCAGCTCAGGACAGGACACTAGATCATCTCACCTAGGCTCTTTCCCATGAAAGATTCCTACAGCTGGATTAGCGTTGTAATCTTCACTGCAGTGCTGTTCTCACCTCTCTGCTGGGGCTCTTCTCCACTCTCTGCAGCACAGTCCTTCCTGCCTTCTCAGGGACTCCTCCTGGGCTCTCGACCCACCCCTATTTATTCCAGTTACCTTCACGAGCTACAGCTGCTGCCCAACTAAGGACCCCACAGCTGCAGCTCGTTTGGAGCAACTCGGACCCACACAGATCTTACAATACAACATATATTCAGGCCCCCACATTTCCCCCCTTTTCTTTTAGCAATTACACAATTACAATACACATACAGTCCCAGCTCTCAGGCTGCCACAGCTCTCGGCTGTCTTAGATATATACACAGAATATATACATATCCCTATACAGTCCCAGCTCTCAGGCTGCCACAGCTCTCTTTAGATACATACATAGAATATATACATATCCCTATACAGTCCCAGCTCTCAGGCTGCCACAGCTCTCGGCTGTCCGGGGGATTCCAACCCCCACAGATTAGTAGTTAACACTTCTGTATTGAGAAACTGTTTCTCTTTTTGCGACCAAGGGTAGAGGTTGTTGCACTGCGAGTTTGAGGCACTATTTGGGGTGGAATAATAGAGTTCATACGAACTTACTCCACACCCTTATGTACCTTTGAAAGTATTGGTTGTGTGTAGTAGCTATGCATTAATTCCAGTAATGACAGACACTTTTCTTTTTTTTTGAAGGTTAACTTTAGTTTATGAAATTCTTAGCAGAGATTTAGAATTATGAGGACTTAAAGTGAATTGCCTCAGAACTAACCAGTGAAATATTTAATGCATTTGCAGAACTTGGTAGATCTGGCAGGCAGTGAAAGAGCTAGTCAAACAGGATCTGAAGGTGAGTATTAAATGAGGCTCCACTGACAACAAAGTCTGTTAATTAACCCCTATGAGAAACTATGATAGGAAATTATTTGATCCATTTGCTATTATGTTATTTACGGTTTATAAATAAGGCCTTTTCCCCTTGGTAGGACAGGATCTACTCAGGAAAATACTGTAAATGCTGTAAAGTGCAAACAGTAAAATAGTAATATGCCTTTTCTGGAATTGCAGGCCCAGCAACAGTCCTGCACTGAGCTAATACAATGGGGATGACTCAGTGAAGATGCACCTGTAATAACAAAATCACAATAAGCTTTTTAGGGACCTGTGTGTCAAGGTGAAGAGGGAATAGATGGCTCACTCTTTAGTTCAGAGGAAGCTCACCTGTTAACAGTGACAGCATGAAGCTGCACAAAAGTGCCTTCATCAGAAAAAAGTGATCTGAGAGGGACACAAGTAGAAGTCTCTCTTACAGAGTGACTAACCTAAAACTTGTATCTAAGTCAAGTATGTTGTATGTGTAAATGTGGGCATTTGCAAAATTTAAACAGGAAGCAAAATTGTAGTTCTTATGGCCTCAGATGCTTACTATGTAAAAGTTCCAAATGTTTATTTTTGGTTACTGTTTTATTTCAAAATTTGGCTATCGTATTTATTTTGGCTATCATAAAGGATTGGGTACTGCCTGCTGCCGGGTCAATAGTGCATTGTGGCACTTAAGGTTTAACTCTTGGACAACCAATCCCTCTGAGCATAACATAGCACAAAAGCTTGACAGGTTGCAAATGTATCTTAGTATTGTTATAAATTTAAAATAGTCCTAATAAAATGTGTGGTACCTAGGTGTTCGACTGAAGGAAGGCTGCAATATAAATCGGAGCTTGTTCATTCTGGGTCAAGTTATCAAAAAACTTTGTGATGACCCCTCTGGGTAAGCAACTGTTTGTACACCTGTTATAAGATAAGGTGCTGCTAAACTAAGCACCTTAAACTAAATTAAAATCCTTTCTTTATAACCTTATGTAGATAACTGTTTCACATAACCTATTACCTCTAGAAAATGTATTTATCATGTTTATGCAGAAATCTGACTTTTTTGTTATTGTTGCCTCCTTTTTATTAGCTTCATAAATTACAGAGACAGCAAGCTGACTCGAATTCTGCAGAACTCCCTTGGAGGAAATGCTAAAACAGTTATTATTTGTACAATTACTCCTGTTTCTTTTGATGAGACACTCAGCACTCTTCAGGTAAAGCTTCTCACCTCTTCTCCAGCACTAGTAATTGTAGACAGGTTGAAGGAGTGGAAATGTAATCTGCTGGATCTTTAATGATTTGGTTCTTCTGAAGGGCTTCTGTAAACTCAGAATTTGAAATACTTTTTTTACACAGCATCTTTTCCCAATCATCTTGTGCTAGGTTGTCTACCTAGAGCTTTTTGGAAGTTGGAACAAAGCTCCTTCTCTCACTTTGCAGGCAGGAGATAACTACATTTATCTTATTTGCCTTTTCCAAACCTAGTTAGAGAAGTCTTTGCTAGCACAAGATGTTAAGCACTACAGGAATTGAACTGTTAATAAACAGTATACATTCTGTAGGTAGGATTGTCCCCCTTTTTGAAGATCTTTTGAGCTTTTTATTAAATAAAAAATAACTTTGGATACTCTTACTTGTTATGCCTCACGTTTTAGGTCTTAATATCAAGAAGGGAAAACTTCCCCTTTTCAAAGCTTAGAAGACATTAAAAATAAGCTAATTCAAATATTTGTGTCCTATTATATGTTGCTCTTTATCTAATAAACTCTCCCTTTAATTCTGTTGGGAAATATGGGACAAAATAAGTCTTTAGATATTTGTTCTTCAGCTATTATCCATGAAAGACTGTTCTTCCAGTTTGCCAATACAGCCAAAGGAATGAAGAATACACCAAAAGTCAATGAAGTTCTTGATGATGATGCCCTCCTGAAAAGATACCGCAAAGAAATTCTGGACTTGAAAAAGCAGCTGGAGGAAGTATGTAATAAACTTAAATAAATCAATCCTTAGTACTGATAGCTATTTGGAAACTAGCTGTTTTAAACCAAAACCAGTTAAATTTGGAGGAGTAGGTGAACTCTTTGAAGTGGTATTTGCCATTTTTATTAAGAGAATAAAAATTGAATAGGTGATGAATAGTCTAGAACAACTAATGATAGTCAACATCTGAGTGCAGGCTAAGTCTGATTGAGATCAACTGACAGAATTGTTAATTGGTTACACCTAATTAGTAGGTTAACATAATTAAGAAACAGAAATTTGTGATGCCTTACAGCACACTTTAACTGATCAAAAGAAATAACAAATCATATAATTAATGATCAAAACAAATCATATAACTAATTAATCTAAGAAGTGATTGAATGTCTAAAATCCCAACTTCATATTATTTCCTTCCTTACTGATGTCTAACTTCAATTTGAGTTGCAGGAAGTTGCAACTGCATGAATATCACTGGCAAAATTTAGGTCATGTATAGGTGGAAGTTGCATTTAGAAAATGAACAATAGTAACTTCTCACCAAACAATGTAGTCTTTGATGTTTTTCCTTCTCTAAAAATCTATGGAGCTGTGAAAGAATCTTGCAAGTCTTGTTAGACCACAGAAAATAAAACAAAGCACAGGAAAACGACAGTGCTGACTGTACTGTTCTAGTGCATTAAATCAAAGAATCCATGTTTTTTGTTGCAAACTATAAATATCATTAGAAAAAATTTTTAGAACAATTGTTTCTTATTTTTAATGATAATGAATTTGCAACATGAACTTGGGAGTATGTTTTTTATCTTCTGTGATAGCAGGTAGTAGTTATATTTGGGAGAATGCTCATTTTATACCTAGAAAAATCTGAGGCTGTGTTGTTTCTGGGAATTTTAACCACTTTTAAATACTAAGTCTACAGTCAAAATGTAGACTTAAACTACAGACTAAACTGTCATTTTCATTCTAAAGGATTAAAGACTTCTCTTCCAGACTTAAAGGAGTATATGTGTGTAGTTGTTTTTAAGTATCAGGAATTGTGTATCTTCTGTAGGAGTGATTTCTCCTCTTAAGATGTCAGTGTAATTACTATTCTCTTTTTGGAAGGTGTCTTCAAAAACTCAGATTCATGCAATGGAAAAGGACCAACTGGCCCAGCTGTTGGAAGAAAAAAATTCTCTTCAAAAAGTACAGGAGGACAGAATACGAAACTTAACCGAGATGCTGGTGACTTCTGCTTCCTTTGCCTCAAAAGAGAAAGTTAAAGTAAGCACCTGTTCAGATCTTAACCTGATAACTCTGAAATACTTTGCAAAAAGTGACATTACATACATAGGTTTATACTGACGATGAAGAGTAAGTGTATGATGGGTAATTTTCACTCTTTTTTCATATTTTTAAAGGGCTAATTTTTAAATTCTGTCAATTCAGTGTTGCCTTGTGGTGAATAGACTGCAGGGACTTTTTTGCTATACAGCTAATTTTGAGGAAATGGCAAAATGCTGTCTAGTTAACTGGTGATACGGGTACTGATACAGAGCTAGCCTGAGGCAACATTTACTCTCTGCCTAGTGGTTTGGTTTTATTCTTTCTTCTGTAAATATTTTTTTAAAGGCCAAGAGAAGAAGAAGAGTTACTTGGGCTCCTGGTAAAATAAACCAGGCAAACGTGAGCTTTTTTGAAGACTTTGAAAATGCAATGCCAACTGAAACAAAAAAAATGAAATTGTCTCTGCCAGCAGTACCAGATGTGGAGGATTGTAAGTAACTACATGGTCTTTGAGGTCCTATCCAACC
This sequence comes from Zonotrichia leucophrys gambelii, assembly GCF_028769735.1. Lineage (NCBI taxonomy): Eukaryota > Metazoa > Chordata > Aves > Passeriformes > Passerellidae > Zonotrichia > Zonotrichia leucophrys. Next base: position 26,666,277 of record NC_088173.1, on the reverse strand, counting down.
CAGACCATTTCATTTCATTTTCTGTAGAATTCCCAATGAATAACTTTGCAAGCACTGCATTACATTCCCCCAAGGGAATAAGTTGATCCTTTGATAGCACAAATTAAAAAACAAACCAGACTCCAAGGGTTGATGTATACTTTTCAATGAAAAGTGCTTCTGCTACCCCAACTTCACTTGATATAGAGCTTTTAATTCTTTAAACCAAAGGGGAGAGCTGTGAGGTAAATGGCAGGGTCTATGAACACTTGCCATGCAGCCTTCCCACACGCCCTAGTATTTTGGGAAAGTGTTCTTTGACAGACTATCCATTTCAACCTATGTTCTCTTCCCAAAAATGGAGAGGTGTGTGTGTGTAAAAACCCCAAATCCTAAACAAGAATAGGAAGTCATTACTCAAAAGTCAGGTTGAGACAGAGAAATTCAAGGATTCATAAGGAGTGAACTGAAAATTGGAAAAGAAATTTTCTAAGATTGAACTGAAGACAAGAGACAATTTAGCAGTATTGTTGCTGAATTACATCTTACATCCTTATGACCTCTCCTGTCAAACATGTATTTGCTTGTAAGTGGATTGTTCTGGGCTTTTTTTTTTTTTTCTGTATGAGGGTGGGGTGCTTTTTTTCCTTATATCTTGCAGGGTATTGTTGAGTGGTTCTTTCCTTGACACTCAAACCTCTCCTAGTCTGTACTTAAGCATATATTCTGGATTTGATTTAGAATTCATGATGAGATGGTCAACATAAGTGTAGGGATTGGACTTCAGTGGTGTTCCCTTTCAAAACAGAAAATCATGAGAGTCAGAAGTCTTACCTTACTCAGTGTGCTGTGGTTTTGCCATTGAATGATTGTTTCCAATGTGGTAAAATTATTTTAGGAGAAAATTTTTGATGCTCAGTTTAAAATCTACTGGTACTTTTGTTAATACATCTTTCTTTTCAGCTGCCTTAGAGAATTCTGGGTATGACAGCCATTTCCTGATGGTTCCAGATCAAATTTCAGAAGAAGCTTGGATTGCTGGTCCTAACATGAATTGGGTAACATCATAATCTGTTTTGACTTTTTGATATTTCACATATGCCTAACATGCTTCTCAGTAATATCAGCCTTACTCTTCTGTAGAACAGCAGTGTTCTGTGTCTGCAGAATTACTGAAACTGGCTAGAAAGTCTCTTGGAATCTCTGTGAATCTGTGGCATGGTTCTGTGCTTCTGTGGGTTTGTGGCAAACGATCCAGTCAACGTTGGTCTTTAAACAGAATTAGCTATGTGCAAAGACAAGCAACAAGGAATATAATAGTCCACTTGCTTGATCTTGTAGATCTGCTAACTGAGGGAGTTTCTTTTTCTAGACCCAGAAAGACTTTGAAGAATCTGTGCAACTCTGTGAAGAATTAGCACTAGAAAAGGTAGGTCTGTTCTGAATTTGCTAGAAATAAGGCTGGTATTGCAGCAACAGCTTCTAAAGTTTCTTGTGCCACTTCTTCAGGATATTGCTGTAAACAAGGTCAACGTCCTGCAAGCTAACTTTGATAATCTAGTGCAGGAAAATGAGCAGTTGAAGTCAGAAATAAATGAACTGAAAGAGAGACTGAAGGAAAAAACAGAAATAGATGAATTTGAAGCACTGGAAAAGCAAACACAAAAAGATCATGAGGTAAGGTGCATTGAAATAGAGACAGATGAATCCTCTATGCCCAAATGCTACCTGGAGTTTATTCAATGTACATGGCCTTGCATGCTGATTCACAAACAGATGGTGTTATAAGCTACATTCAGCAACAGAATGAATGAATGAACCCAGGATTTAAACTGGATTTACTTGGAGTGTAGAATTCAGACAAATTTTTGGAGAGTTACATACTGAAGCCTGGTTAAACATGTATTTATGTGTATATGTATATGTTATTTTTATAAATCTGTGATCTGAATTTCACTCCAAACTCCTGTGTGGCAGTTATTTTGCTGCTTAAATACATTTTAGAACTGTTTTGAAGTTCAGGTATGGTTGCTAAACCATATTTCCTGTATTTCTTGTGTGAAACATCTTGTCTTAAATTCCAAGATAGTTCATTTTGGTAGTCTATGAACTACATGAGCATTAACTTTGAACATATTATTTAGCTTAGTCATGAAATTATTTTAAAACAATAGTAAGAATAGCAATAGTAAAAGCAAACATTGTATTTTGTTCCAGGAAGTCAAAAAAATGTGACGTTATCTACTGGATAACTTGGAATATAGGAAATGCTGACTTTCAGTTGTCTTCACTCTTTGTGTGGTTACTAGAGATGTTCCTTGTTTATCCAAATGTTTATGCTCTGATACTATAGCCTAAGATACTTGTATTAGGTTCTACTTGCCTAAAGGCTGGACTGTGAAATAAGTTATGGCAAAAAGAACCCCAGACAAAACCAGTAACTTGAGGCCTTGAGACATGGATGTATTGTTCCATTTCTTTCCTGATACCTTTCTGGACATTACTTGTGCACATTAGTCTGTGTAATATCTTCTGATCATGACACTAATGCTGAAGTTTGTTACATCCTTTTGCATTTTTATTTCAGGCTACAATTTTAAAATGTTACTGCTTATTTGCATTGTGTTCCCTACAGTGATTTACAGATCTTAAAGAAATTGGCTCTATAAAATATTACCATTTAGCTTGTATTTAAGATTCTATTTAGAAGACCCTTTCTATGTGCTATCTTCCTTAGCTAATGTTTAACAAATCCTAAGTTAGTTTTCCCTGCAAAGTTTTTGGGTATCTAATAGACACCGAAAACCAAAGTTTTTGGGTGTCTGAAGTAACTTCCATTGCAAGAACTGCTTTTTAAATTATTTGTTTGCAGATATCTGATGACAGTCCATAAAATGTAAACATTTATTGATACCCATGTAGTAGATTACTTGTAGCAATACTGATATGTCACATACATTACCAAATACATTAAATGTATCAGTTTATACAGGTAAACAACATAGGAATGCTCACAGGAGTGTGCTTGTTTTAAAGCTTTTCACTAATATCAAATTTGCAGATTGAATTTTCTCACCTTTGCTTGTGACTATACATAAGTACTTGTAGATGAGTGCTTATTGTAAAACTTTCCTAACAAAGACCAATAGAAAGAAATGGAAAAAGCTCCTAACTGAACTTCTACTTGTGGCTTCTTTCAGAGAATGCCACTGAATGTGTTCATGGCTTGTTTAAGTTCCATTTTGGCATCTTCTCACTCCTGTGAGTGAATAGATTAAATCATAAATATCTGCACTGTGTCATAAAAAGCTGCTTAACATGACTGGAATTTGAAGTGTTGTATCTGTACAATTTTTGCGTTAATTGCTTTGATCACATTGCTCTTGCTTTTCAAACTATTGCAGATTAAATTGTACTTGAATCCTTTCTAATTACTGGGGAGCTAAAACACAGAGCTTTGCATCTCACATATCCACTTTGAAAGAATATGCAGCATCTTGCTTTGTAGCTGTTTAAGCAGATGTGTGAGTATACACTAATAAAAAAGAAGACACAAGATAGACTGGCTTGTTTTCATGGTGTTGGCAGCTAAAGCTACGGGCGTGGGTGCTTTTAACATCCTCTGCAATTTTGCTTTAATTTGCTCCACAGATTCAACTAATGCATGAAATTACCAACTTAAAGAATCTAATTTCAAATGCTGAAGTGTACAATGAGGAACTTGAGGTGAGCCTCTCCATGAATTTACAGATAGTAAGACTTGTGTGAAATGTGCTTGGTTTGTTTAGCTTGAAATAGCATATCTGCTGAGGCCAAGCTAGACATCATTGTGCTTGGGTTAATCTTACCAGCTATGAGGGGGATATGGCTAAGAACCATGAAGGCTTTCTGTGTAGGTTTTGATAAATTCGGAGCTGAAAATCCAAACTGAGCACTCCAATCTTCTTTCCTCCTTTCTTCCCCTCCAACTTTTAGGCAGAAATAAATTCCAAACTGGAACAGCTGAAGGAGAAAGAGAACAAAATAAAAACATTACAGAATCGTGTGGAAGAACTACAAAAAGCAGAAGTGGAAAGAAAGGAGACATCTTTTGCACTGGTAAACTTGATTTTTCTGCTGGGTTGAGAGACTACTTTGTTCTTCTGAGTTGGATTAAATTTAGATATAGCCTTGGTATGAACAACATCTGCTTCACTACAGGTCTTGGGAAATTTTGTTTTACAAAGTTTAAAATGTAATTACTAGATATCATACAGCAGTAGTCTAGAGGAGTCAAGCTATGAGAAATGCTGCTGTTTATCCTGTCTCTCAAACAACCTGCTACTCTTCCTCTTAAAGTAAACTTACTGAGTTTTCTAAGCCTGCACTTACATCTTAACCACATTAAAATGAGCGCATTAAGTTTATTATGGCTCTGTCGTGTTTTGCTTATTTGAGTGTTGTCTTTTTCAGGGAGATTGTGATAAACTAACTGAAAAAATTCAGCAGCTGAATAAATCCCTCTTAGACAGTGAAACCATAGCCTTGGATGCCAAAAAAGAATCTGCTTTTCTCAGAAGTGAAAATTTGGAGTTGAAGGAGAAGATGGCAAGTACATGTTGAACTGCATTTATAACTGCACCAAATGCTGTTAAGGGCCTGTCTGCTTCCAGGCTTGTGAAGGAGGCCATCAGTGTGGTGGAACACTCATCATTAGCTTTCTCCAAATACTCTAAGTAATACTTTTATTATGCAATTTGTGCAAAATGGGTCTTCAGGAAAGAGATAAAAAGAAAGTAAAGGCTTTTTCCATAGGAGTGGGTGGTTAGTTTTAAGTTTACCAGGAGGGAGAGAGAGACATCAAAGAAGCAGTCTTTAGTGCATTATTAGGACATAAGACTTCAGACCTAATTTTACCAGAGGACAAAGGAGAATAAGAGATGTGCACTCAGAAGTGGGATGGAGCTTACTTTGAGCTTTCCAACAGTAAAGACAAAATAGTAGCAGCAGTTATGGCCCTGAACTCGAAGGCATGTTTTCTTAGAGGACTCTGACAGGAATGCAATTAAATTGTGCCTTAGTCTGCCATATTTATCAAGGCCAAAGCTGGTCAGAGTGACAACAGAAAATGTACCAGATGCATTATTTAAATGTCAAGTACATAGACTTTTACTCTGTGTGACTTATATGTTGTATTGTTTTCCTGAAGAATGAACTCTTAAATGACCATAACCAAATGCAAAAGGATGTCCAGTTATATCAAAGCCAAATAGAAGCGGGAAAAGCCAGTTACCGAAAAATGCAAGCTGACTTGCAGAGAGAGCTGCAATCTTTATTTCAAGAAAACACAAGACTAACTTCACTGATGGAGGGTAAAGTTCCAAAAGGTACTGGTCCAAGTGGTGCCTTTTCCCTGCTCCCTCTCTCCTCCCCTTGCCCTGTAATGGTGGGAGGATAGGCAAGGCTTTGGCTCTTGTCTTCTTCAATATATGGAGACTCTGGTTAGTATAAAGCAACCAAAGTATCTGGTATTGCTGGCATGGAGGAACTACTTGAGCACTTCCTTGAACATTCTGGAAAATTGCAGCTTGCAAAATATTTTGCACTGTCAAGTTAATGAAGATTGTTAGAGAGAATCTAAGATTAACTGGATATCAACCTAAGAAGTGCTGACTGATTTTCTGACCAGGAGCTTTGTCTTATAATTGTTGGCAACAGTAAAATGTACTTTTCTGGAATTAAAACAATATAACATCCAGAATGAAATATAAATATTCTGCTTAAATTAAAATATGCTCTTTTCTCTTGCGCTTGCTTATTAGTTTAAACTCCACTTTCTAGATTTGCTTTCTCATGTGGAGCTGGAAAAAAAGGCAGCTGACTTAAAAGGAGAACTAGAAAATGCTTTGAAAGAGAATGCACTTCTACAGAAACAAGTAAATGAGCTATCAGAATTTCAATCGCTACCAAATACAGTTGAGATACAAAAGAAAGAGGTAAAAAAAAAAAATCTAACTTTTTTCCTTGGTTTTGTATTGTTCTTCACTGGTAATGTACTAATGGAGGCCTATTGGATATGAAGTTTTAAAGCCAAAAGTTGTCATGAGTCCATCTGAGATTTTACAGTTAAGTTTGTTAAATTTTTGCTTCTCAGATATTTAATATTTGTACTGAGGAATAAGTTTGTTTAGTTTAATATGTTTAGTCACTGACTACTATAATTATGCATTATTTTCTAGTCCAACCTTGCATGTCTATTTGCTGTGGTCATCACTGACAACTGAATGTAGAAATATAATGGTGTTTGATCCTGGGCACTTTTTTTTTTTTTTTGTGTAACTGGACAAAGAGAAAATGTCAAGATCTCATAGCAGAAATTCTGCTTGAGAAGTTAGAGATGTACCTTGCAAATTCTGGAAAACTTATTAGGAAACTTTTTTATTTCCTAGCAGGTAAGGGATTAGTAGACTAAGTATGATGTAAAGGTTTTAAAGGGTTGGTGTGCAAACACTTTCTAGCTTTCTTGGGTCTAAGAACCACTTGCACAGTGAAAATTATTCAGGGCAAGTAATCTACAAACTTATTAATGCTTTGTCTACTTCCACTAATCAACAAAATGTAATTAAATGTTAACAACTTTGTCGATATTGATGCCTTAATGTTTTAGCATTTATATTGTTGAGATTCTGTACTGCATTAGTGTAGAACTCTGAACTCTATATGAAACACTAGTTAGCTTTCTTCACATTTTGGTCAGACTGAACAATCCTTCTGGGCTTCGGAACCAAGGTCACGCCACTTACCTCAGGCCCTGGAAAATATAAACAAAAGTGAATCAGGGAGGGAGGGAAAAGCAAACCAGGGGAATGTGTCTTTTACCTGAAGCTAGAGTTGGACAATTAACTTCTGATATGCAAACAGACCAAACTTCTGTCTGAGAAATCTTGTGACTGTTGTTCATCTTGGCTGTAGCCTCTGCCAGGCTTTTGCACTGCCCAAGGTGAATCCTTCAGAGCCCTTTAATAAATACCTACTTTATTCTCTAACTCTGTCTTGCCTCTGTTCTAAGTAGCCAGTCCAAGCCATCAGTATCATCAAGAAAGTATTGATAAATGTAAAAATTCAGTTTAGGAGTCCAGTCTTAGCTCAAACTTAGGAAATAGGAAGTATTGAAGAACATCTAAAGAGTTAGAAGAGAGATTTCAGGACTTGGGAATCCTTCTCTTTTAAAGATTCTTTGCTAGACAGTTCCTCCCAACAGAGCAAAACCCAATGCATCGTGTATGTTTGCCTGCACTTTATTTCCTACATCTTCATATGTACCTGGTTTTTATTATTTAGTTCTGACAAATACTGATTTAGAAACCGCTATATATTAATATTGTTTTCTTTTGGCAGATTGTTGAAAAATGTGAGGAGTTACGCTTATTAAAACTGGAAAATGAAAAGCTGCTTTCTGAAGTAGCTGATAATGAAATGAGACTTAAACATATGTCTGAAGAAATTGAAAAATCAAAAGACAATCTCACAGATGTACAATTGAAATATACAAAGTGTGATGAGGAATATGTAGCACTTAAACAACTCCATGAAGAAATAGAACAAAAATACACTGCTGCATCAGAAACTAATGAACAAATGAAGCTCCAAATAGAATGCCTATCTAAAGAAGCACAAGAGTCTAAAACAATTTTGGATGAAGTGAAATTAGAGGTCAGTGTCAGCTTGCTCCTTTTTACATATGAGACTTGAGGAATTAATTCATAGTGCTAAAAAAAACTGCATAAAACGTTTTTGGAGAAATACTCTGAAAGGTATAAATGACATGATCACTGGCTTCCTCTGGCATGAGTGGGTGCTACTTACTCTGTGCCAAGACTATCGAAGGCTTAGTCAGCTCAATGGACTCTTTTGATAGGAAAAGAAATGTAATTGCTCTAGATTCTTCCGTAATTGACCTTTTAATTCTTGTTTTTCCATTCTTAATAATACCTTTATTATGTAAGTTTTTTTCTATCAGTGCTGCTCTCACCTACTCTATATAAAGACATAGAAACAAAGTTTCCTCATTGGGAACTGGAGACCTTTTAGAACATGAGTTCTTTCAAACCAGAGGGAATAGCAACAGAAATTGACCATTTGGCCAGAATGGAAAAAATATTAAAAAATTTTAAAGACAGGGAAGTGAAGCATACATATTTTTGACAAAGCTTTGGGCACTGCTCTGGCTGTCACATTCCAACTATGGTTTTGATAATTCCTAAGCGATGCTACAGTTTGATGTGTATGTTTTAGTAAGACTTTTGCTACTAAGGAGCCATCACAGGAAAGTTCTATAAACAAATGCTTATTAATAGTGGGCAAGAGTGTAAGTAGTGACTTACAGAGAAATCATGACCTTGCTAGCTAGCATCTTTCTTCCTTTCTAAGCTCATAAAAGCTCATTATATGTACTGTGAGAACATGTACATATAATGGAGTTCTGCATTATAATGCAAGTGTCTGTCCTTTTCCTTTGCACACTAAAGCTCTCTAGCAAAATGAAAGAACTGGAAGAGAAAGAAGCAGAGCAAAAACAACTTCTTGAGCTAAGAGAAAGTCTTGTTCAGACTCAGCAGAAGTTAAACGAACTGGAGCAATTAAAAGAGAAGGAAAGGATTAGTGAAGTGAGACTGGAGGCCAAAGACTTGGAGATCCAGGCAGTCTTGCAGCAGCTTACAGAATGTCAGGAAGAAATAAAAACTCTAACCCAGGAAAGAGATGACCTGAAGCAAAAAGAGGAGTTTCTCCAAGCTGAAACAGAGCAACTCAGAGAGGATATAAAGGACACTGTTTCCATGGTAGGAGAAGGACTTTTAAATTATGTTAATATTTAGGAGAATATAGGAGTGGGAGTTTCTGTGGTTGTTTTTAATCAAGGAATGCTTACTAATATTACAAAATACATGTATTTTCTTTGTGGAATTTCTCTCTTGTATTCTAAAGAACATCTTGGCACATGAAGATTTGAGAAATACACAGAATTCTCTGAAGGAATCCCAAAAAACTGTCAAGAAGTTGGAACAAACTCTTTCTGAAAAAGAATCTCAGATTCTGAGTGTGGAAGAGGCACTAGGGAAAACCATTAAAGAACTCCAAATACAGGTAAAACTTTATGCAATAATTAAAACAAGGCCAGTTAATCTGCTTCTAGTCTCTTCTGCATCTCTCTTTCTTCAAAACATTCTGGGCTCTTGATAGTGAGTGTACAGGAAAAGAGTACTGTCTAATCCAAGGCTTGACCAGCTGCTGCTGTTTCTGTAGAGCTTCAAGGGGTAATGTACAGTCAGATTAACTTTTGCTTAACTTGTGTGCCCCATGGTTGTGGACTTGAGTGGTGGCATTGGATAGGAAATGGAAAAGGAGATGAGGGTTACTTAAGTGTAGAAATGAGGCTGATTTATATTTAAAATAGAAATTTCATTATTTATAACAGTCCCAATGAACTGTAAGACATGATTGTCAATGGCAACTCAGATCCCAATATATCACAGAAGCCTGTTATAAATACTGTAGGAGAGTGAATGAAACAAAACTTTGGCATTTAATTTTATATTGAATTCATGAAAACGCTGTCTTTGCATTTTTTTAAATAGATCTCAGAAATGACAGAAGAAATGAAAATCATCACATCAGAGAGAGATCAGCTTCAGGTGCAAAAGGAACAAATCATTTTCCTTACCCAAGAGAACCGTTCCTTGCAGGAGAAGCTGGACAGTTTACTTTTGAAAACAGAGGAGTGTGGGGAAGGAACTTGGGTAATTATGCTAAAGCTTGCTTGTAATGGGAAGCTTGCTTATTTAAACTTTTGCTTGAGTGAAATAATTGCAAAACACACTGCAGAAAAGGGTCGTGGTACTTTACTGCACCTCATTAAACTCCAAGTTTATTATGGTTTACTTGAGATATAGGCCACCCATATTGTTTACATAAATAAATGTGTATATATACATATATATGGACATCCAGTAGGAGAAGGACTATAAATAGAACATTAACTTGATACAGGATAGTAATGATATGTACTGTTCTGCAAAGGAATGTTATATAGTTGAGTAGATGAAGCTAAAAACTCCTCTGAAAAGGGTGGATTAGCTGTTCTAAAGCAAAGGTAGAACTTTTTCACTGACACTGAAAGGGACATTGCACAGATCACTTGTTGTAATTGTAATTGGATGTGCTGATCTCACTTTTCTGTGTGTGCTTTTATAGCAGTGTTGCTGTCTGTTGTACATAATCAACCTGTCAAAGGTGTCAGATACCTTTTTCCTAAAAGTACTTCCTGCATGTGTTTACTTGAATCTCTTACAAAATAGATACCACAGACTCAAGGACAATCTGTGGAGCAAGAGTTATTGCTTCTGAGAGAAGAGCTGAGCCAGGCACAACAGAAATTGCATGAAATGGAGGAAGCAAAGGCCAGTGAATATCAAGGGGAACCGGAAAAAATGGAGAGAACAGATGTTATTCCAAAACCACATGACTCCCAGGAAGTCAGCATCCAGACTGAAAGAGATGATGATGAATTTAAAATGCAACTGGAAAATCTCCAGCATGAGAGAGACCAGCTGAGAGAAATGCTACAGGAGACAATTAGCAAGGTAAAAGAAGTAGCTCTCTCCCCACAGGAGAACAGCTCTAGTGGATTTCTTCAATTTTTGGAAGGGTGGTTCAGGTGTCAATGTGTTAATGTACTTTTATTGTGTCCAAAGAACTCAGAGATACAGGAGGAGTTGAGATGTACTTGTGAATGTCTTGCACAGCAGCAGGAGAAGATTGTGGAGCTGAAAGGAAGTATTTCAGAGAAAGAAAACCAGCTCTCAAAGGTGCAAGGGGCATTGGAGGAGAAAACTGATAAGCTGCAGCAGAAGGTCAGAAGCAGTTTTGTCAAGAAAATTACAAGTTCTGCTGGGTTTGGTGGTCCATGTCTACTGCACACTTCAGTTTATAGAGCTCCAGTAGATGTACTAAAGAAACCCATTATTTGTAACTAAAGATGTCTTTGTGCTAAATGAATGAATATTATTTGGAATCAACAATGCACTTTAAACTCTCTCTTTTTGCTCAGTGTTAAATTTTATGCATCCCAATAATGTCATTTAGCTATCTCATTCTGGAAATCTGTGAGCAACTTTAGGAGAGCTTAGGTCATGTTTTAATTTATTACTCTATTATCAATTGGTTCTCTGCTTTTTGTTTTCATGTCTGAAGCCAGTGTGGATTGTAGGTTTTATTTTAGTGTATTGTGATGTCTCCTATGCATACAGCAATTGAGGGATTTTTATGGATTTACAATGTCTTGCATGTTTTCCCACATTTTACTTTTGCCTTCCACTGAGACAGAAGCACTGACATTTGATTGGCTCTTAAGCAAAATTGGGGTGGGTGTTTTTGTTTTTTTTTTTTTTGTTTGTTTGTTTTTTGTCTTACTATAGCAGGAAAACAACGGGGGGTATTATTTTCCTTAAAACAATCCATTTACAACAACCCATATGTACAGACACTGCTTCTGAATGATGATCCAACAACACTCTTCAATCTAAACTTCATTGCTGGGACAAGAAACCTTAGGAACATATAATGTTACTGGTTGTATTTTCTCCAAAGCATCAAGTTATTTTTGCCCATGCAAGAGGTGATTACAAATCCCAATCCTGCTTTGGATTTGTTCTTTGCAGCTCACTGAAGTCACTGAAAACCTGACTCGTGTCTCAGCTGAGTATGGCGACCTCGTGGCAGAAAAGCAGCAAACTGAAAGGGCAATGAGTGAGCAGCTTGAGAGAATCACTTCACTTAGCAAGGAGAAGGATCAGCTTCAGCACCTGGTAGAGACTTGTAAGGAAAGGGAAGAACACTTGTTACAGGTTCAGAGGCAGTCAGAGACTTTGAAGGACAGCCTGACAAACAAGGTGAGGAGTTTTTGTGTTTAGTCACTACTTTGTATTCTGATGTTTTCTCAATGGTGTGCCAAACTCTTGCTCCACCTAAATCCTATTTAATTTTTATTTCTCAGAGGATCAGTTTTGTGCTGGCAAGCAAACATGAACTTGGGTGAATGGTTTTGTCTAAGTTTGGTTTCTACTGATATTTAGCAGTAACATGCTCCACTTGTCTCAGCCTTGTAGCCCATTGGATTGGTCCTTCTTTGGAATGAATGTGGATTTGCCGGAGTGCCTATTCAATACAGTAATCAGTAATTGATCATGTATTCCACCTTTTTGAAAGGCACTGTGTAGGCAGCATGAACCTAACAATTTTGAATCCTTAGTGCTTTGCATGCTCTTTGAATAACAGGTTTTTTTTGGAAGATGTTCTACTTTGGTTGTACTGGTTTAACGTTATGAACACTGTAGGAGAGTGAATGAAACAAAAGTTTGACATTTAATTTTATATTGAATTCATGAAAGCGCTGTCTTTGCATTTTTTTAAATAGATCTCAGAAATGACAGAAGAAATGAAAATCATCACATCAGAGAGAGATCAGCTTCAGGTGCAAAAGGAACAAATCATTTTCCTTACCCAAGAGAACCGTTCCTTGCAGGAGAAGCTGGACAGTTTACTTTTGAAAACAGAGGAGTGTGGGGAAGGAACTTGGGTAATTATGCTAAAGCTGTAATGGGAAGCTTGCTTATTTAAACTTTTGCTTGAGTGAAATAATTTGCAAAAGCTGCAGACCATTAAAGAGCAAATTTATTGTTTACTTGAGGTGTAACTCCCAATATATTTATGAATGTACATCTGGTACCAGAATGTGACAAATGTTTTTCTGTTAGTAAAATATTGACTTGATTTAGGATGGAGATGTTCTGCATTGATCTGCTCATGGATATAGTTCTTATAATCAAGGAAGGTGAAGCTAAAATTTGCTCATCTGTAGAGTATTTCTGCTTTTTTAAAGCATAACTAGAATTGACTTTGTCCTTTTTCAATGGAAGAGACATAGCAACCAACACTTTCTATAACTGCATGATTGTACTTTGGTGTGTGGGGGAGTGTGTGTGTATATATATATATATATGTACACAAACACAGGCACACGTATATATAATGTAAACTTCAAAAGAAAAGTATTGTATGTGCATTTATTTTTAATATTGAAGAGGCCTTGGACAAATTTCAAGTAAATAGTTTTCTGGGCCTACCTAGCATTTTATACTTTTGAGACTACAAATAGAGATAAGGTCTCTAGTTTTAAGATGGGAGAGGTTTGTTGTTGGGCTTTTTTGTTGCTGATATTCCCTCTGTGCTTTAAGTATGATAGTGAAATACAACTTCTGATAACTTCTTTTAGAAGTTTTTGCTTCAAGTTTAATTTTCACATGTCTCTTATTTTACTAATGAAACTTAAATCTAACATGGACTTTGGTCAAATTTTAATAGTCTAAAAGAAGTACAAATCTTTCTAAAGCAGTGTTGCTGTCTGTTGTACATAATCAACCTGTCAAAGGTGTCAGATACCTTTTTCCTAAAAGTACTTCCTGCATGTGTTTACTTGAATCTCTTACAAAATAGATACCACAGACTCAAGGACAATCTGTGGAGCAAGAGTTATTGCTTCTGAGAGAAGAGCTGAGCCAGGCACAACAGAAATTGCATGAAATGGAGGAAGCAAAGGCCAGTGAATATCAAGGGGAACCGGAAAAAATGGAGAGAACAGATGTTATTCCAAAACCACATGACTCCCAGGAAGTCAGCATCCAGACTGAAAGAGATGATGATGAATTTAAAATGCAACTGGAAAATCTCCAGCATGAGAGAGACCAGCTGAGAGAAATGCTACAGGAGACAATTAGCAAGGTAAAAGAAGTAGCTCTCTCCCCACAGGAGAACAGCTCTAGTGGATTTCTTCAATTTTTGGAAGGGTGGTTCAGGTGTCAATGTGTTAATGTACTTTTATTGTGTCCAAAGAACTCAGAGATACAGGAGGAGTTGAGATGTACTCGTGAATGTCTTGCACAGCAGCAGGAGAAGATTGTGGAGCTGAAAGGAAGTATTTCAGAGAAAGAAAACCAGCTCTCAAAGGTGCAAGGGGCATTGGAGGAGAAAACTGATAAGCTGCAGCAGAAGGTCAGAAGCAGTTTTGTCAAGAAAATTACAAGTTCTGCTGGGTTTGGTGGTCCATGTCTACTGCACACTTCAGTTTATAGAGCTCCAGTAGATGTACTAAAGAAACCCATTATTTGTAACTAAAGATGTCTTTGTGCTAAATGAATGAATATTATTTGGAATCAACAATGCACTTTAAACTCTCTCTCTTTTCTCAGTCTTACATTTTATACATTCCAATAATGTCATTTAGCTATCTGATTCTGAAGATCCTTGGACAACTTTAGGAGAGCTTAGGTCATGTTTTAATTTATTACTCTATTATCAATTGGTTCTCTGCTTTTTGTTTTAATGTCTGAAGCCAGTGTGGATTGTAGGCTTTATTTTGATATATAGGAATGTCTCTTGTCTACTATGGATAGACCAACGGAGGCATTTTTATGGATTTACAATGTCTTGCATAGTTTCCCACATTTTACTTTTGCCTTCCATGAGACAGAAGCACCGACATTTGATTGGCTCTTAAGCAAAATTGGAGTGGGTGGGTTTTTTTTGTTTGTTTTTTGTCTTACTATAGCAGGAAAACAACGGGGGGTATTATTTTCCTTAAAACAATCCATTTACAACAACCCATATGTACAGACACTGCTTCTGAATGATGATCCAACGACGCTCTTCAATCTAAACTTCATTGCTGGGACAAGAAACCTTAGGAACATATAATGTTACTGGTTGTATTTTCTCCAAAGCATCAAGTTATTTTTGCCCATGCAAGAGGTGATTACAAATCCCAATCCTGCTTTGGATTTGTTCTTTGCAGCTCACTGAAGTCACTGAAAACCTGACTCGTGTCTCAGCTGAGTATGGCGACCTCGTGGCAGAAAAGCAGCAAACTGAAAGGGCAATGAGTGAGCAGCTTGAGAGAATCACTTCACTTAGCAAGGAGAAGGATCAGCTTCAGCACCTGGTAGAGACTTGTAAGGAAAGGGAAGAACACTTGTTACAGGTTCAGAGGCAGTCAGAGACTTTGAAGGACAGCCTGACAAACAAGGTGAGGAGTTTTTGTGTTTAGTCACTACTTTGTATTCTGATGTTTTCTCAATGGTGTGCCAAACTCTTGTTCCACCTAAATCCTATTTAATTTTTATTTCTCAGAGGATCAGTTTTGTGCTGGCAAGCAAACGTGAACTTGGGTGAATGGTTTTGTCTAAATTTGTTTACTGATATTTAGCAATAACATCCTTATCTTGTCTCAGATTTGTAACCTTGATTGGATTGGTTGTTCTTTGCAATGAATGTGAATTTATCTGAGTGCATATTTAATATAGTAATCTTTACTTGCAGACAGATTCCCAACTTTTTGAAAGGCACTGTGTAGACAGCATGAACTTAAATGGGTTTTGAATCTTTGGTGCTTTACACCCTCTTGAAGGTGTGAGGGGCATTGAAGGAGAAAACTGATGAGCTGCAGCAGGTCAGAAGCAGTTTTGTCAAGAAAATTACAAGTTCTGCTGAATTTGGTGGTCCATGTCTACTGCACACTTCAGTTTGTAGAGCTCCAGTAGATGTACTAAAGAATCCCTTTATTTATAACTAAAGATGTCTTGGTGCTAAATGAATGAATAGTATTTGGAATCAACAATGCACTTTAAACTCTCTCTCTTTTCTCAGTGTTAAATTTTATGCATCCCAATAATGTCATTTAGCTATGTGCTTCTGAAGATCCTTGAGCAACTTTAGGACAGCTCAGATCGTGTTTTAATTTATTACTCTATTATCAATTGGTTCTCTGCTTTTTGTTTTAATGTCTGAAGCCAGTGTGGATTGTAGGCTTCATTTTTAACTCTCAGTTATGTCTCTTGTCTACTATGGATAGACCAACGGAGGCATTTTTATGGATTTACAATGTCTTGCGTGTTTTCCCACGTTTTACTTTTGCCTTCCACTGAGACAGAAGCACTGACATTTGATTGGCTCTTAAGCAAAATTGGGGGTTTTTTTGTTTTTTGTAGCAGGAAACCACTGTAGCAGGAAACCACTGGGGGGTATTATTTTCCTTAAAACAATCCATTTACAACAACCCGTATGTACAGACACTGCTTCTGAATGATGATCCAACGACGCTCTTCAATCTAAACTTCATTGCTGGGACAAGAAACCTTAGGAACATATAATGTTACTGGTTGTATTTTCTCCAAAGCATCAAGTTATTTTTGCCCATGCAAGAGGTGATTACAAATCCCAATCCTGCTTTGGATTTGTTCTTTGCAGCTCACTGAAGTCACTGAAAACCTGACTCGTGTCTCAGCTGAGTATGGCGACCTCGTGGCAGAAAAGCAGCAAACTGAAAGGGCAATGAGTGAGCAGCTTGAGAGAATCACTTCACTTAGCAAGGAGAAGGATCAGCTTCAGCACCTGGTAGAGACTTGTAAGGAAAGGGAAGAACACTTGTTACAGGTTCAGAGGCAGTCAGAGACTTTGAAGGACAGCCTGACAAACAAGGTGCGGAGTTTTTGTGTTTAGTCACTACTTTGTATTCTGATGTTTTATTACTCATATGCTAAACGTTTGCACAAACTCTTATTTTTATTCTCAGCCTACCAGCTTTATGGTTGGTAAACATACATGAACCATGGGCAGTGGATTTTGCCTACATTTCTTGATTGATTTTTAGGAATTACTTTGTCTACTGATCTCAGCCTTGTAACCCGTTGGATTGGTCCAGTTTTAGAATGAACGTGAATTTATCATATGTGTGCATTTTTAATATAATTATCAGAAATTGAACGTCTTCCACCTTTTTAAAAGGCCCTGTGTATACAGTGTGGACTTAACTGAGTTTTGATTAGTTGGTTCTTTGCACACTTTCTGAATGCCAGACAATGTTTGAAAATCTTGGACCTAATTCTGGCCTACTCATGCTTTTCATATTGTTTACTTTGCAGCTTTTCACCTGTCAAATTTTTCCTTTGTAGATTAAAGAGTGTAATTGAGGATTGCTTCAGTTTAGCAAATATTACTCTCCAGTTGAGGAAATATATTGTTCATCTTTTGTGCTCATCTTCTATGTATTTTAATTTTCTTATGATATAGACATAGGTTGATTGCCTTTTCCTTTGATGCCACTTGTTTACAGAAAACCAAATTCGACTGACATAAACTTTTTGGGTGTCATGCTGTTCCTCTTCCTTGTAAATTTTTTCTATGTGCTTAGAACACTAGACTTTTTTTTCCACTAGTGTGATTTTTTAGTGATTAGGATTTGTGATTTTTGTATTTGACACAACTGATTTTACTACTTCATAGGGTGTATAAAGACCACAACCACCAACTTGTGATTTGCGTTTTTCTCCACTGTTCATTGTAGATTCAACAGTTAACTGAGACATTAAATAGTGTCTCATGTGAGAAGGACCTTTTATTAGCTGAAAGAACTAATCACTCTTTACAACTTAAAGAACAAATCTCATCAGTTAATCAAGAAAAAGATGAGCTACAAAAACTTCTTCAGGATGTCAGGTCTGAGCGGGACCAGCTCAAGACAGAATTACAAAAAAATTCTGAGATGGTGAGTGTTGCAATTTGCATACCTGAGTTATTCATAACTTCTCATCTCAACTGGTACTTAAAGATGTTTTTATTTTAGTGTGTTGAAACAAAGGCAAAACTGGAAGATGCTTTAGAACAAATGAAGCTGAGAAACCTGAACAATATGTCCATTCAGGTAAACCCAGTGGATATTGCAGAGCAGGTGGCCAATGACAGCTTGACAGACAAAACATTGAAAATTAAGGTAAGCTTATTTTTCTGGTTGTTTTAAGGATGCACATAGAAACTTAATGACACTTGTCATGGAGCATAAGCCTTTTGTGCATTATGTATAAAGTGGTTTGAATGTCTTGCTAAGGTGCTGCCTACCATGGGATCATTTGATTTGCTGTTGTTGTTCAGTGGTTGCACATCGACTTAATGCTCACAGAGTATCTCACTTGCTTTCATTACTGTCCAGCCACCCCAATGAAAATAACTAGTCATACAGGCTCATAGAATCATTTAGGTTGGAAGAGACCTCTTAGATTATAGATTTCAGCCCTTAAACCAGCACTTCCATGATCACTGCTAAACCATGTCCCTAAGTGCCAGGTGTACACATGTTTGAAGTAGCTTCAGGGATGGTGATTCCACCACTTCCCTGGGCAGCCTGTTCCAGAGGTTGGCAGCCTTTTCAATTCAGAACTTTTTCCTAATAACCAGTCTAAACCTCCCTTAGTGCAACTTCTCACATATTACTGGAGACAAGAGGCTGACTCCCAAAGAGGGCTATGCCCTCCTTTCAGGCAGTTGTAGAATGATAAGGTCCTTCCTGCTGTCTCCTTTTCTCCAGGCTGAAGCACCCCCAACTCCCTCACCCACTCCACAGGACTTGTGCTCCAGACCCTTCCCCAGCTCCATTGCCCTTCTCTGGACACTCCCCAGCACCACCATGTTCTTTTTGTAGTGAGGGGCCCAGAGCTGAACACAGGATTTGAGGTGTGGCCTTGCTAGTGCTGATCCCTTTCGTAGTCCTGCTGGCCACACTATTCCTGACACAAGCCAGGATGCCCTTGGCCTTCTGGGCCACTGGGGAACACCCTGGCTCATGTTCTGCCAGCTACTGACCAGCACTCCCAGTTCCTTTCCTGCTGGGAAGCTTTCCAGACACTATTCCCCCAGCACTGCATGGGGTGTGTTGTGACCTGGCAGTTCAGCTGTTGAACCTCAAACAGAAGCACTTTGCCTGGGTAATTATCTGTGTTTGTGCCTGGATTGGTATTTTTGTCATATCCCCATGGCAAGTCAAAACTGAAGTCTTAATCATAATAACTTTTCCTGTTGTAAAACCAGTACATACTGTAGGGGTTAGTCCTGGAGTCAGGTAATTTATGTTTCTGTTTATAGCTAATCACACTTTTCCTCATTGTGAACAAATTAATCTGTTTCTCTTGCATTTAGGAGCTTCTTGAGAAATTCCCAAGCATGGGGAAGAGATATGAATGTCTCTCTACAGTGTCTCTTAAGCTGAAGAGTGAACTGAACAGTCAGAGAGCACTGCTAGCTGTGATACTGCCTCAGCTTCCACTGGAGCAGAGTAAACAAGTCAAAATGCTTCAAACTAAAAATGAGGATATTAACACTCGTCTCCAGAAATTATTGACCAAATTGAAGGTACCAACTTATAATGCTGAATATGTGGATGCTTCATATTGTTTGGATTTGGGTTTGGGGTTTTTTTAAATAAACTCTCACTGGTAACAGCTAGGATTTTATATACTCTAGCTTTGGGTTTTGATAATCCATACATTGGAGAAAATAAGCTGAAGAGTAATTGCTTTACAATCTTAGAAAATGTAAATCAAACTTAGTTTTTAACTGTAGTTCAGCTGCTTTGCACAGAATTATTTCATTAATATTATTCCATTTTAATTGGAAAATGGAGTTTCCTTTCTGTACTCTATAAATCAAATAATAGATGACTTTCTCTGTGGGGGAAAGAGACATGCAAGATGGCTTGGAGATGCATCCTTACTCTGCAAAACTGCCCAGGTAGTTTGATTTTACAGCCTTCCCCAGTTTGGAATCAGTTTCTCCATTGGGCTAAAATTATTAGCAAAAAGGTTAAGGGTAATTGGGGAAGAATTCCTGTTAACATATGCAGAGGTACAGTGAATGACAGTTTTTTCTGTTTCTTTTGTTTACCATTAAATATTAAGGGCTGGGGTTTTTTTGGTTAGAGCATGGAAACATGCACAGGCCTAGAGAGAGGGGCTGAGATTCTTGAGAGTCAGTGATGTCTACAAATAACCATTAACTTGGAAGCTGAACTAATATTCCGAAGGGTCTCATTTTATAACTTAACACAGACATTGTAGGTTTAATTTTTTCCATAGTTGGCTTTTAACTTTCATGGTTAAAGATGTTTAAGATTCAACTAGTGAGCTCTGCTAGAATAAAGTTTTAAATCAGCACAATGATATTATTCTTATAGATCATCTGCACCTTTCACAACTCCAAGAGAAAATAAATGTAACAAAGAACACTTTGTTTTTCAAAGTTTAGATTTCTGTAAGACTGTCTAGGCCTTTTAGACTTCTTGGCTTTTCTGGAGTCTACAGCAAATAGCATCCTGGACAAGTGCTCTCAGCTAAAAGGCCTACATGCCATTACTATAATGCACATGTGAACCTGATTTTCTTAGTCATGTGTTAGTTATCCTGGACATTTAGAGACTCAGACAGTAAGTAGATTGAATTATAAAATACTGTATTTTAGCTGGATGCAGGGTACCATTTTAAAACAGGCTCACTGATAGATTCTGTGCTTCTGCAACAGCTTCTCTTCAGCTCTGTTTGCACAAAGAGAAGAGAATATCACACTACTGTTCACAAGTATGAAATGGAATTGCTGGAGGAAAAGAGAAAACAAGATCACCTACAGTCCCAGATTCAGTGTCTCAGGAAGATTAATTTGAAGCAGAATGAAGTATCATCTCAAGAGTTAAACAGCTGTGAAGGACTGCAGAGTTTCTACTTGGATGCAGAGGTAATATTTGGGGGAAAAATTGACAATAAAAACCCATTCCAGGGCATGGGGTCATGTGGTGGTGGGAATCTAATGGCATTGGCTCTATCTGTTAAAACTTCTTTTAAGGGAGGGGTGAAAAAATAGAGATATTTTTTATGCTGCTAGTTCTATACTAAGAAGGTTTTGCTTCATAAAGCAGCTGAAAATAAAATTATTAGGTTAGAAAATAGTTGTGACTGTTATTTACTTAATTTCCCTCTACATTACATACTGTTCAATAACAAGATGACTTGTTCTAAAACAATGGAATAAACTTTTACTAATAAGCACTTTTCTCCCCCCCCTTTCCACCTGTCCCAGGAACATGGATTGCCTTCTTGCTTTCCCAATAGGGTGTAATTTTAAGTCTAGCAAAACTCCTTTTATATGATAATTAGATGCTAAAACAGACTCCCTGCTATACTGATAAGTGAGAGGACAGAAGGTACATTTAGACATGTGATAATCAAACCAGTACTTAAATTTTAATTCCCTTTTTTTTAAGAGCATTCTCAAAGATGTATCAGAAATGGAAAATGAACTTCTCTGCATAGAAGCAGAGTTAGACCAGGAAGCAAGTGCTAGAAAAGAAACAATACAGTTCTGGGAAGTTTGTTCAGAAACTCACTGGGATACAGAGGAATTGAAAGAAGAACTAAAGAAAGATAATGAAAGACTCCTGCAAATCTTTCAATTCTGGACTCCTAAAGTGAAGGTAAAATTAAATGTTACAGAATCAGAGATCTATTTTGTGTAAGCACTGCAAATACCTATGATTGAAAACAAAACACAAAAAAGGCTCTTAAATCATCATTCATTTATTATCAGCATTTACTCATACTTCAACTGTAAAATGTAGGAATATTTAAAAGATTTTCAAAGATATTTTTAACTTGAAAAGTTGCTTTCTAAAAGACTTTCTAGGTAATAAATAGGAATAGGGTTGTTTATTTGGGGTTTTATTACTCTGAATTCTGAAAAATGTTGCTTTTCTTGCCAAACTTTATCAAAACTACTATAGCCATTTTTGACTCAGTCAAATTTATATTTGCACTCCTTTCTTTCTCATGCTTACTGCTTGCCTCTTTTGGAAATCTGGAGAGCATTTTTCAGGATTTAGTGCGCTATGAACAGGATTTCACAAGATTTCATCTTTCTGATTAAATCTTAAATTTAGCCTATTTTTATAAGTTTCTTCTGTAGAGTCAATAGTCTGTCTTGACACTTTTAGGATTTTGCAGTGTTGGCAAGGTGTTCACAAGAATTCCCTACCCTAATATTATGTAGATCAAAGCTTTTAACAAACAAAAATCTAGTAAACATTGTCATTTCCTGACAATTGTGAATTTTTTATTTATCTGACATGTTAAACATGTGGGTTTCTAGAATAGTCCAATGTGCAAGTTTCATTTCCTTTAGTCAGTGAATACATTCTAGTAAGAAAAATCTGTGAATAATTAGGTTTTCTCTGGCTGACTTTCAAGTAGTCTTCCCATTATAATTCATTTTGTTTCTTTAATATTAGAGTTTGAGTTAATGCAGAAAGACTTGTAAACCTGCAATACACTATCATCGTGTCTTGTGCCCCTTCCTTCCTCCTGTTCTTTTGTAAATTAAACTGTTCTTTGAGTGATAATGATACTATTTCTGACAGCAAGCATTGTCAAATGGGGCACAGAAACAAGAATGTGATAATAATGCAGACTAAGGTACTTCCTGTTTCTTCACTTGCCATATTTCTAGCAGATTAAAAAAATATTCTGTGTAATGCTTCTGATTTTCAGATGCTCCTTGAACTTTCTTCAGAACTGGATGCCAGAACTGCTGATTATAGTAAAAATGCTGATGTTGAATTAAAACAGAGAAAAGAGAAAAATGAAGAGTTGCTTCAGGATCTAAACACTCTAAAAGAAAAACTGGCCCCTGGTGGCTCTGCCAGTCTGGCATTAGAAGAAGAAAATTATAGGCTTCATAATAAATTAAAGGCTGCAGAACAAGATAAAAAGGTACCAGTACTTGCTTCTAAGGAAAGCTTCTTTAATGCTTGCTTTCTAAGGGAGAGTACTCCAAACTCAAAATAAGGATTGATGGCAACTGTAAATCTATGCCACCACAATACAAATAGAGTACACTTTATTTCAGTAGCTCTTTTATTTCCAAAGTGGAATTTTGAGCTCTTGCCTGTAACATGATTATTTTAATGGCCTGATTTCTGTACACAAATAGATGCTGAGTTTAGAAATTTATTTGAAAGCTTTTATTTGCTTTGGAAGTATTGACTTTAATAGGGTGATACTGTTGATGCTTCCTGTAAGTATATGGTATTCACTATACATGAAGCTGGAGAAGAATTCTCTGTTTAATCACAAGAATTGAGAATTCATTTTTTTATGCCACAGTTACCCTTCTCCAAAACACTTTTTCTTTTCTTAGGCTTGAGTGTTCTAGACTATTAAAAGGTGACATAAAACAGTGACTTGGACATGAGGAGTTGCTATAGAGCCTGTAGTGTTGGGATTTTTTTTGTGTGGTTTGGGTTTTTGCTAGTTCTTGCTAAGAATATGACCATGTGCTTTTACTGTTACTGCTCATAACTGACTGATGTATCTCAATAGGCTATGGAAGTAAAAATTCAGAAGTTAGAAAATGTAATAAATGAAGTGGGAGAAAGTATCAAAGAGAGAGATGACAGGATAAGCAAGTTACAAGCACAGATGAGAATAAGAACAAAGACAAGTGAGCTCACCCAACTGCAAGCCAAACTGAATGAGATGGATAATTGCCTCAGGACTGCCTTAACAGAGAAACAGAGTCTTCAGGTATGAGCAAAATACTTCACTCTTCTCTTTCTCCTCTGATTAAAGACACAAAGCAGGCTTGACAACAGTTGTAGATGAAACATAGCTCTCCATATCTCCAGTCAATGTATTTATTCTGTATGGCATTCCTAGAGGAAATTCCACTTGCTTGTTTTAGCAGCCAGTTTCACCTTCTACCAGTGCAACCATCAGTGGCAACATTTAGAATCCATATTACAATACTATAAACTAAATGTGTCACTTGTATGTGATGCATTTCTGAAGCACTTGAAACATCTTAAAACTTTTAAACTGAAGCATGATCTATTTACTCAACATTTGCATGCTAATTTAGAATTCACAGATTTATATCTGCACAGAAGTCAGCAAAACTTCCTAAAATATGGTAGCATGTAATACACCAGTGTGGGACACCAACTGCTACTATAGTGCTAGTTGGTAATGTGAGCCACCTTAGTGGAAAATAACTTCCTGCTCCTGGTCTTGTCCTGCAAAATCTAGCAGATCTATAGTAAAGATACAAGGTAAACATCCCTTAATTTCATTGCTAAGTAAAAAGCCCTTATTTGTACTAATTATTTTATTTTCAGGCAAAATTAGATGAAGGTGCTGAGCTGTACAAAGAAGAAATTGACCGTCTCAAAACACAATTGGTAAAATGTGATCTAGAAAGAATGAAACAATCCAACTCCTTTGAAAGGAAGTAAGTTCAAATTTTATCTTAAAATTCTCAACTACTTCATTCTTAGCTTCTGCTTTGCTCTTTTCCTACATAATAAGTAGTTAGCATTCAGCTTGAGGTGTTGTAAGTTTTTATAGTCGTTAGAGAAAGTAAAATCTCTACATACCTTGGGTTGCTTACAAAACTTCTTCTCTATACACCCACCAAAATTTCTCAATCAACTGTGTTCAGCCATATATGAAATAACTGTTCTCACAAAAGAAGGCAAGGGGAAAGCAATAACTGAAAGCACTCTCTACTTCATTAGAGAGAAGGATACACCAAAAATAATTAGTCCGACTTTTGGGTGCACTTTGTCCAAAATCTAACTGACAACCAGGTTTATGTAGTTTTTCTTGTAAAACATGGCTGTGTCTTGTATTTGATAGCTCATTGGAATTCAGCTGAAACTGTAATAATTATTAAACTGAGGTTTTCTGTGGTTTTTTCCCCCCTCCCTTTCTGCTTCATATAGACTTGCTAATTATGAAGCCCTTGCAGAACACCAAGAACAGCAGTTAACAAAGCTAAAAGAAGAACTGAGGAGAGCATACCAAGAGCAAGATGTTACTGGTAAATTCAAGATAAATAGAAGGGACTCTTTCATGTTAAACTCTGAGTTTTGAGGCTAAATCTTTCAAGATGAGATTGAGATGCAGGCCTTGTACTCAAAGGGTATGAGGAGAACTGGGTGCATTGGAAGATGAGATGGAAAGTAGATTCCATCAGCTGCATATGAACTGCATTACAATCACAGCAGTTCTTGTGTTTTTCTCCAGCCACGTTTGCTCTTGTGGAGGGATAAGCTGCAGTGGTGGTAGCTCATGTTGACACTTTCTCCTTGACATATGAATACCTAGTTCTAATCAAAGCTGTGACATACCTGCCCAGTGAAGAATTTGTCATTGTTTCTTATTATCTCCCTGGCGGTGTGAATAGTGGGAGGTGTATTTTTTGTGGAAAAAAGAGTAACTGTTGGAATGGCACTTGTAACCCCCTGAAGTTTGACATATAAGACCACAAAAAGGAATAGGCTAAAAAATGTATTGGTTTGATTTTAAGCACTCTCCAAATTATGCACACACATTTGTATAAATCTATTTTCTAGTGCTGAAAGAAGCAGATCCTCAGCAACCCCAAAAACCCCTTACCTGTGGTGGTGGCAGTGGTATTGTGCAGAGCACACAAATACTTGTTCTAAAATCTGAACAAGCCAAGCTACAGAAAGAGAACTTGCAGCTGAAGAAACAAAATGACCTTCTGTTGAGGTAAGCGGACAGCTGACTAGCAGCATGTCAAATCATTTATGTACATTTATGTATTTATGTACATCATTAGTGTATGTTTCTGGGAGACCTATAGAAATGAGTAACCCTTGATTTTAGATTTCACATCATGAACTTTTATTTAAAGCTAGTGTTTTATGGCTTATAAAGCCATAGAGGCCTTTTGAACTTTAAATTGCTTACTTTCTTAAGAATCTTTTAAATTATGGAAGCTACAGTTGAATTGTACATTGGAAGGAATTTCAGTTTAAAAAAAATCCTCTGAAATCAAGATACACAACTATTATACTGCTATGTCTGTCACACATCATCTGAAAATACAGGAACTCTCTGTTCTTCAGGAATTTTTTCTTAAAGAAATTGCTTTAAACTTTTCTTAATTGAATGCTGGGGTTCTTTTCTTTGCAGTGAAGAACTTCAACTGAAAGAAGAAGTCAGGAAATGGAAAGAAAGAGCACTAAAATGGAGAGAAAAATCCTCAAGAGAAACTACTCGAGAGACAATACCAAAGTCTCCTAAGAAGACAGTGTCATACTTCTTTAAAGAGCAAACACCTTCACCCTGCAAGGAAACTGTTTCTCAGGAAACAGTGACTCAGGACCTACCAAAACCTCTAAATCCGACTCGTCCGACAAATTTCTTTGATAATTCCAACTTGGGTGTGCTAACAGGTACGTAACACAGTGGTAGTGTCCTATAAGATTTGAAGATGCAAAATGTAAGGGATGGCCTGAGATCTGAAACTTGCATGGTAACAGTGTTCCTGAATGGTTTGTCATATGACTGTTGAAAAGCAGACCATCTGAGCTGTGAAGCTTCTGTATGCTCTAGACAATCAAAATACCAAAATGAATCCTTCGCCTGCCGAAGAATATACAAACCTTTTTTCCTTTTCTACAGTGGAAGTGTTGATGAGTGACTTTTAGAAGTGAATCAGCAAAATACTGTTATTAGATAACAGGTGCTCTAAAATGTTTTGCTTTTTTAACTTTGCTTAAGCACAGATTTCTGGTAAAACTATATAAAGTTAACTGGTTAGCTTTTTTCTGAAGTTTTTCAAGATGGTAGACTTTAGCCTTTGATGTTGCATTTGCTACTCTGCCTGGTCCCAGCTGCAATAATAGCTGTTTTGATGAGAACTTCTGTTCCTCAGCATCACTTCAGATTTCTTGTATCTGGCCTGATGACTTTTAGTGACCTTCTGCCCTCATGCTTCTCACAGCTTTCAGAAGGCCCCAGCAGACATGTTGAAGAGTAGCCAGGTTTTGAGGTATTAGTAGCAGGCTTCCAGAAAGAACATGACTCATTATTTGGTTTTGTGATGGCCACTTGGTAACAGCACAGCTTTCCTCACAACACAAAGCTCCCCAGAGGGAAGTTTGCATAGCTGACAGACAAAACACTGATCAAGATTAAATCACTGTACTCCTGCTGCTTGTCTAACTAAGAAAGGCTTTAATGTTCTTGTCTTCTGTACAGATACACGACCTGAGGGCAGAGAGTCCACAGAAGAACATCTGAGGCACTTCTTTGGGACTCCAGGCAGAGATAAAGCCCCTGACTGCAAAACCCAGTAAAGATGCTCTGTTATAAGCTGCCCTTACAGTGCCTACAGCCAGGATCTGCATATACAAAAGAAAATTGCTTCAGGTTAAAAACCATCAGCTGCTTCCATCTTTGCTGTCTTGGAGTTTCTACTTCTCACAGCTGGGAAAGCTGGAATATGAGGACAAAGATGGAAAACCAGATGTTTCCCCGCAACCTGCTAAGCTGCTGATGTTCTACTTTGGCGTTTTGGTGTGGATTTTTTTAATAGGAAAGGGAAGCTAATGTATTGAAAAAAAAAGGGAAAAGGAATGGATCACAAACTAATCTACTGTGAAACTTCTCAGTCTCAAAGTTTTCATTCTGTCATTCCTAAACCAGCCCTTTTCTGAGGTGTTGACATTTCTATCTTCAGAGTGCTGTTGACTTGGCAAGAAATATTCTTTGTTTCTTAGCATGTGGTTTTTATACCATATATTCTTTGGGCCAAGAAAAACCGCGTTTTCACAACAATCTTGACTTCTTAGGTCACTGCAACCGAAGTTACTGATCTTGTGTTTGTAGAGCACACAATCAAGGGTTTCTCTTAAACTCCTTAAAAGTTTCTGCAGCTCAGCCAATTATGGTTTAGTGAGTAACTTTGAATTTTGCATCATTTTTCAATATACCTGTCTGACGTTGTCTAATTGCACTTTTTTAAAATAGGAAGCAATGGACTGCGCACTTTTCCTTCTCTAGTGAAGGGAAAACAAACCAGATCATTGGGGCAAGATGGACTCTTATTAACCTACTTATCTGTATTGTGAGACCTACATTTTGTATGTTTTATATATGAAATTTTGACTTGACAATAAAGTTTGTGTTAAATATGTAAAAATGGTTTTGCTGTTCACTTGTGCTATGATCCAGGGATGCTGACTGCAACATTGTGTCTAAATGTTACCAAATTAGTCTTTTATACTGATTTCATCACTTCCATTATTATTCTTCTTCTTGTCTCCATCCTCTGTAACCTTCTGCTGTAATTACTTGTGCAGAAATTTACTATTGTCAAAGTTTTATTTAATTCTTTGGGTCTATCAGAAAATGGTTGAAATCTAAAATATAGATCCTCCTCTCTTTCCTGCCTCCATTACCAACTAAATAGGAATTGGCCACTCAGAACCTGTGATCAACTCCATTAAGGATAAAATCATTACCATGAGATGAAAGTCATACCCTAAGGAAGTTACCTGCATCAAAAGCATCATCCTTATTTTATAGGAATAAATCTCTGTGATGCTAGGTCCTGTTAGGATCACCCAAACTGACAAGCAGATGGCTCCACTGCCATGTTCCTGAGCATTCAGCAGTTACTGGAACTGGAGGAGGCACGCAAGGATTCTATACCTGATGGAGGCACTTCTTTGGTAAAGAATCAACCTTCTATTTACTTTGAATGGCTGAAAACTGCCAACTACTGTACCTGTAAGCTGCAAGGATTTATCTATCTCTAGCCTGGAATGTGTTTTGGAAAGCTTTTAAAGGCATGATGATATACAGGTTCCAAATACCATTACAGAGTCGGGCACTGCAATGTCTTATTTCTGACCACAGCCACAGGTATTTATTTTCTGACAGGGATAAGGATAAATGCAAAGTGCTGGTAGGTCTGTGGTGGTTTCTTTTTTGAGATTGGTTGTAAGTTTTCTGGGTTTGTTTTGGGATTTTTTTTTTTTTTTTTTGATTTGTTACTCTTTTTTTCCTACTATGATGAACGAGATTTCCTTTGGCCACCAGCATTTTGTTGTTCTAATAAATGAATTAGACTGATATTTTTTCTTCCAGAATTGGGAAAGAAGGTGTATACATATATCTACCTCTTCTATATACAATTTCCATTGGTTTTTTTGTTAATTATTACTTGCTTGAAACAACTAGGTTTGGTGATTTTTCTGGTGATTGAACTAAAAAAAGCAGAAACTTATTGCAACAGGTGGCAAAAGCTTAGGGGCATAAGGATAAGTGCTTTTAGCAAATTGAGTCATTACAGGTTTTGTTTACTGGGGAGCTGATTTAGAAAGCTTTAAAAAGAAAGAAAACCTTAGCAGAAACACAGGATAAACTGAACTTTTGTGTATGTGTCCCCCATTTTATCCACAGAAGTGGCTTTTCTGAGAACTAACTGATGTTTAGGCAGGACACCAAATTCCTTAATAATACTATCAGATAGCTTTAAGTCTGGGGTGAGCTTATAACTAAATTAGTTTGTTCTAGAATTTTTCAGTCTAATGACATTCATTCTGCTTTAATATATGCTAGTTAAACCACTAGAAACAAAAGATAAGTTGGCAAATCTCCAGTTTAACAACAATAAAAAAATAGTCACATAAGTTTTGTCCTGGTTTGGAATTTGATAATTTACATTGCAGAAAGACATTGCTTGGAAAAACAGGTTTGTGGCCTTTTGGTGGGAATCCTACTGATCTCTTGAATTCCCATTGTAAGAGTCAGCTAATGCTGGTGATACTTTTGTGTCCTTTCGTGTGCAGGAGAAAAATCACGCTTTTTTAAAATCCTCAGTTTCACTAGATGGCAGCATCTCAGTATTTCAACAGGAAATTACGTTCGTCCAGGTTGGACTACAAATCCCAAAAAGCACAGGGAAAAAAAATAATATAGAACTTCCTTTGGTACAAGGGTCGGTGAATATAGCAAAGCTGTTCTAGATCTCTTGGTGAGTGACTGTATTAATATTTATTTGAAAAGGCTTCATAGAATCAGTATGGCAAATGTTCATAAAACAT
This sequence comes from Zonotrichia leucophrys gambelii, assembly GCF_028769735.1. NCBI lineage: Eukaryota > Metazoa > Chordata > Aves > Passeriformes > Passerellidae > Zonotrichia > Zonotrichia leucophrys. The sequence continues at coordinate 26,636,477 of NC_088173.1, read as the reverse complement.
GACAGATTGAAAAATGTATTTATAATGCATTTTGCTTCCCACGTGTTAAGGCATTTTGGGGAAGTACTTGAACTGGTCCAGGTGGCTTTTGGAAAGAAAAAAAATTCTTCCCTTACGTTGCTTCAGAAGTCTCTTTTGTTGAATGTGTAACCTTCAGGAAACAGTTTTGGTGCAATTTTGTTAGGAAAAACATCTAACAATACAGAATTTCTGATCAAAATAAAAGAATAATTTATTCAAAAAGTAGGACACTAAATTTGACTCCGTAATCTGAGTCACAGCATGGATTTGAACATCTCTAGAGGACAGCACTGGCTGCTAACATAGGGAAGATTATGGTACCTTTATTTTAATTTCCCAGTGAAGTACTTGATGTGTTGGATTTGTGTGTATATTTAAGGACTTTGTTCTTATGACACCTTTCTACACCCATATCTACATAGACGAAGTTGCTTGGAGGAGTATGAGAATGCAGCAGTTCAGCTTATGGGGAACCCAATTAACAAACTCCAGATATTTCACTGTGACTAGAACACAGGGACCTCACTTTTTAGGAAGCTCTTTGAGATTTGGTATTTGTTTTCACTGGTTTGCCTGCATTTTTGTATGCTGTATTTCGTTAAACCTAACACAGCACTTAAACAAGGCTGTATTTTGCCTTTTGGCTGCTCCACCTAGGCTACCTAGAGGTTCCCTACTGCCCCAGGCACACTCAGTATTCCCTGAGAACAGGGAACAAGAGGCAAGACTGGGGGCTTCATTCCCTCACAGTTTGCTGCTTCACTGGGACTGGGAGCCTGCTGTGCTGGAGGATTCCTAAGACAACTGAGGGCAGATTCCAAGGCCAGGGCATTGTGTGGGATGTATTGCAGTCTAGGACATGGAAAAGTTTGTAGAGAAACAGAAGACAGACCTGCTTTCTGAGAATACCACAGATAGTGGAAACTCTAGATTATCAATTATTGTACTGCTTTTTTTTTTTTGCCTGTTTAAGAAAAAATAAAATCAAAATTCTTTTATAATGAAGCTTAACTTCTGAGCTCAAATGCCTTTTGACTTCTTGAGGCCCTTTACGTACTACTAAAGAAAAGAAAAAGATGGGGCAGCCCTGCCTCTCAGAACTCTGGAAAACTGAGGGCCACAGGACAGTTGTGATGGCAGAGGTACACCCTGGATCGTGTCTAGTTTTGGGAATGTTTGCATCTGATTCCGGGTGAGGGGGGGATGGTGTTGCCTTGTTTGCTGAATTTCTGTTCATTCCCGCGCAGGTCAGCGCCATGGGGCGGCTGGATGGGAAGATCATCCTGCTGTCTGCAGCAGCACAGGGCATTGGCCGAGCAGCTGCTATTGTAAGTTGGAAAATGTTTGTTCTGCTGGGCCTGTGCAAGGTCTCTCATTCTAGCTTGTCCAGTGACACCTGCACCAAACCAGTTCTTGAATTAATAAACCACAGATGATGCTAGAAGCACACAGTGAAAAAATCTGGGAATAATGTAGCCACTATGCTGTATCATGCAGGCTTTGTGCTGTTTCAATTTATGAAAATCTTCAGCTCTGAGTGGAGATGTTAGACAAGGATAAGAACCAGATTTGAGGACAATATATGGTTGGTACTGCCTGTACCTTTTATTCAACATCTCTGTTGCTTTGTTCTGGAAGAAAATAGAGATGATAGAGGGAATATTTCCTGGTCTAAGGCTGGATACTGTGAGTATCTCTTACAGTAAAGCCAAGGTATTTTACCTATATTCATGACTGACAAAACCAAGTTCACATGATACTAGCACATTGTTCACAATGAGCAACTGTAAGAAACCCTTTACGAATTTTGTTTGATTACTGATAAACAGAATTTAAGGTATGTATTAACTTTCCAGTTAGCTTATAACTCCTTTTGACCAGTTCTTCTCCTGCTACTTCCCTTTTCCATGGCAAATAAAAAACCCAGTAGAATTATCTTGTTATCTCTCTAATGTAATTAACAGCTCAGGAAAAGCTCCTGTAGCATTTTGACCAGACTGGTTAGTTTCTCATTAGTGTGGCTGAGAACACAGAAGACTGCTGATCTTGGCTCTTACATGAATCACTCAGTCCAAGGAGCAGGTAATCCTCCTGATGGCTTCACTTTGTAAATAGCCAACCAACCATGGAAAGCTGGTATGGTTAATGTCACTGTCCTCTTAAGTTGCACTTGGGACACCTATTTTGAAGATAAGGGGCTACAGTCCAAGATATCAGAATACTTTTGACAGACTTTTACTTCCTTAGCTGTTGATTTATCAGTAATCACAATAAAAAGAGGCTTTTGAGGAGTCTGTTAAGAATGAAGGAGTGTCTCTGGTTAAATATCAAAAGTCATGCTGCTCTTAATATTGTTCTATTCCAATTACTTGGATACAAAGGATTTTGTTTTAAAAATCCTGGTTTATGACTTCTGCCTTTACCTGTCAAATTTTGTAACATTTTAATCTAACAATGGATTTAAATTAGATTTAAATCTAACAATACAGACAGTTCTAGCCCCATTGCTCACTACTGCAGCTAATAAGGGCAATAATAATTTCCATTATCTCAGTCGGGTTACTGTTCTTATACTTTGTTTATGGATTCCTTCCTTTAGGGAAAACACCTTAAATCTGTCTTATCAGACAAAGTTAAATAGTTGTCTGCAACTCCCTGATATGCCCAGAATGAAAACTTAAGAGATCAGCTGCTTTCAGCTTGGCTTGGCTCCTATTTCAAGCCAAAAAGCACCTGAAAAGAAAACAGATTTTATTTCTGGTATGACCTGGAATATCTAAATATAAACTGTTTCTGTATTCTCCAGGCTTTTGCTAAAGAAGGAGCCAAAGTCATTGCTACAGACATCAATGAGTCTAAGCTGCAAGAACTGGGGAAATATCCAGGTAAATGGCCCTACATCAGGCATTAGTTCAGCTCTTAAAGTTTTGTGTAGGCTGTCTGAGATACATTCTGAGGATAGGAAAGCTTGAAAAAGACAGGAAAAAAGAAAACCAGACTAATTCTTCTGATGTTTGCATTGCTTTATGCTGTGGTATAAAAGAACAGAGATTTGCCATGTAAAATATTGCAACGTCAGCGTATCAGAGTATTATTCCAGAGTAGACATGTGGAATAACTGATTTTCTTGTGTCACAGAAGAAGTTGATGTTTGCTGGAACAGCACCCATTTCAGTTACCTTTTGCCTTCACTAGGCTAATTATCAAGTGCATCACTCTGGAAGGCACGGGATGTTTTTTTCTCTGATCAAGAGAACATCCCACTATACAAAAAGGTAAACCTAGTGTCTTGCATTTCTATGGTCCATACTTGGCTTGTCCTTTTAATGCATTCCTTATTGTCCTATAGAATCCATATGTCTTCAGAAACGTAATTCTAGCAACACTAGATATGCCTATTCTGTGGTATAAATGTTCAGGCCTGAAGGTTGTTTTTGTACTGCCACCACAGGAACATGCTTCAAGGAGCAGGTTTTGCACAGGTGTGTTTCTAATCACAAGTGGGATAGTAGGTTAAAAAGTATTTTTTCAATATTGAAATAAAAATAAGACTTGGGTATAGTTCACAGCTGACAATGCTTCTAACTTGATTTGAGAAAAGAAAGTGGATTTAAAGAATTCCTACTAAGGGCTGATAGTAAAATACACAAAACCACAGCTGGCACAACTTTTAGCATGACTATCAGGCTCTGCCAACTGCAGCTCACACCAAGAAATCCCTTTGTAATTTTTTGGGAACTTGAGGGCTTTTCAGGTTCCTTCTGAGGGTATTTGGGAAAATGTTACATTTTTTTCCTCTGCTAGTATGCTCACAAGGAAAGAAATAATTTTCCATATACTCAGAGCCATTCCCATCCTTTAGACATAAGATTAGTCAGTCTGTAATTCATCAAGACTTGGCACTTTGAGGTCTTTGAATTTTATCCAGGAGAGGTAATTCCAATGTGATGTTAATCACCAGCCTGTAATCTGATCAAATGCACAAATCTCTTCAAAAGTGTCTCTACATTTAACTAAGGCACAGAAAGCCTTTTCATGGAAACCAAAGCTTGGTGCTTTGGTTTCAAAAAAACCCAGGGTTTTATCCATTTCAACTCAAATTCTCCTTTGACAATACTCAGAGAGTATTTACAGCTTTACAGAGAGCTTTACAGTATTTCATGGAATCCTATCTGTTGGGTTAGACTTTGGGAGGCCATGCAGTTCCATCTAGTGCTCAAAGTGGCACTGGTTAGAGCAGCTTGCTCAGGGCTATGTTTAATTAAGTTCTGAACATCTCTAAGGATGGAGTTTCATCTGCAGGACCCTGTTCCAGTGTGACTGCCCTCATGATTTTAATTGTTTACGCAATATAATTTTTAATTATTAATTAAATTATATAAAGCTCATTTATAATATCATCAACTACACATGAGAATGTGGCATGTAGTGAGACTGGAAGACACATATAACTAGTTCCAGGTGTTATTCTATGATAATGAGTGTGAAAGTTTATTATGATTATGTAAGTTCTCTAATTCTTCTGTGTGAGACTATAGTGCAATTCAAACTTCTTTGGAATGTTTTTATAGTAAGTTAAGCTAGCTCATCTGCTTGTCATGCTGTATAACAATTAAAACAGTTGATAATTTTCATTCTCTCCTGAAATTTTAAATAGCATCATATGCTGTCCCAGATTAACTTAATCTGCTGCACTAACTTAATCATTGAGTGAATTGAATTTTAAGTGCTACCCTCAGCACATCAGAAAAACACTCAGCTAATCCTCAATGAAATACATTGAAGTAAATGCTATGTTTTTTCTAGGCATTCAGATACGCGTTCTGGATGTCACCAAAAAGGAGCAGATAGAAAATCTGGCCAAGGAGATTGAAAAGATTGATGTCCTCTGTAACATTGCAGGGTAACCAGAATCTCTTTGCTACTACTGTTTTTCCAGTTTTCCCTGTCCTCCAGAACTACTTTCTATTACTTCAATGCATTTTATTTGTTATGTTTTAATGGATTTTTAATCTTAATAGAAACCTCCATGTATTTCCATCAAAACAGAACTTTTTTTGCACAGCCACATAACCCAGGCCAAGACAGAACAGCTCTGGAACTTGTGTTTTCCTCACTCTATGGGTACCCTGTACTGATGGCTTTGGCCCTTCCAGCACAACAGTGAACAAAAAGCCTGACAGTCTGCCAGTGCTTTTTTTCTTTCTTTTTTTTTTTTTTTTTGGTTCTTCTGTTGCCAATCATTTTGTTGCACATATTGAGTCTGCTTTGTGTCCTTGATGTTTATCAGAAGAAATACACTGCTGCTTGCATTCTTCAAAGGAGCTCTCTTTAAGGATTGGAGAAGTTAATTGCTACAAAGCAGCAGTGGAAAAAGAGTCACAGAAATGTAAGCCACAGACAGTAATCCACTTCATGCACTCATTCTAGGTTTGTTCATCATGGAACCATTCTGGAGTGTGAGGAGCAAGACTGGGACTTCACGATGAACCTCAATGTTCGCAGCATGTACCTGATGATCAAGACATTCCTCCCCAAGGCAAGGCTTGGCTGCCCATGACTTTCAGTCTCTGCTGCCTTGTTTAAAGTGTGACAGATCAGAGTTGCTGCCACTGTGGCAGTGTACAAAATACAAACGTGCCACTTTGGATAGGGGGCCCTTAGAGTATAATAATCCTACTATTAAACATTCTCTTCATTGCATAGTATTTCAAGTAGACAATTTATTTAAAGGATGTGGTAGAGAAGATTTATCTGGGGAGTTGGCATATGTAAACTAGCTAAAATACTTCAGACTTTATGCAGAGCAGTGATGGAGTCATTGCAATACAGTGCTAATGTATTCTACTAAAGCACACAGCTGCACAATACCACTGCTACAAAGTATTAATAAATCATCTATATTAATATGAATTTTGTACAGCTCTGGAGACTATCTTGTGAAAAAATTCAGGGATACTGATTAGAGCACAGCAGCTCCAAGATGCTTCTCGGTTTTTCCATAATCAGTAGGTTTGGGTCTACAAAACCTTGTGGACTGAATAAGGTGTTTGCATTCCCAGAAATGCAAAGGCCAGATTTGAAAGCTGTGACTATGACTGGATGACAAATACTATTTTCAGTATTCTTCCAGTTCTTTTTGCTTGGTTGGTTTGATTTTTAGTTTGTTTGGGGGTGGTTTTTTTCTTAGCTGAACTTAATTTTCAAAGTTTGGGGGTTTTTAAGAACGTCAGGCATATCAGATTTTAGGATGCCTAAAAAGGTAGTAACTTGAAGAAAATTACAATTCATAGATGCTAGAGTGTTGTGCTTTAGTCTTCTCCAAAACAAGAAGAGTTTGAGTGGGATCGGTGAGTTGCTGCATTGGTAGATGGTATGGGCAGATGTCTGTGTGGTGTAACTTCCTCTCGTGACAGAGGGCAATGACTGAGAGGTGGCAACCTAGGAAAAAATTCTTTCCTGGCATAGTGTTCAATCCTGACATGGCTCAGGGGAACTGAGGGAGAATTTCAGACTCTGCTTTACTGCTTCAGTCAATGGCACCTACCCATGCCAACTGAGCTTTACTGCCCTGTGTATCAAGTAGGGCTGTTCTGTGTGTTGCTGTGGGCTGTTTTGCTGAACCTGCAGATGACAAAACAGTTTGCATTTGAGTGACATAAGTACTCTCTTTGCAGATGCTTAAACAGAAATCTGGAAATATTATAAACATGTCTTCTGTGGCATCCAGCATCAAAGGTCAGTAGCTTGCTAGAGTTCCTTATGTAAATCCTTATATAAATGTGTAAATTTATATAGAATTCCTTGTATAAATAAAGGTGATGGATATACAATATAAATATTGTGCCACCTTGAACTTAGAGGACATTCTAAATTCAAAGCTATTTCTAAATGCTGTGGAGGGATCAGTTAGGGGAAAAAAAGGGAACACATTCAACTCAAACATAAATGCAAGGAGACAGATAGAAAATTGTAGACACATCAAGATCCTTACCTCTGAGCTTTTTTAATATTTTGTAGCATTCTTTTTACCAGTATGTATTAACTAAAAAGGTATTACTTCCAGTGATATCTTGGTAGATATGTTCTTCAGAGATATAATAAAGAAATTACAATTACATAAGTGCTGTAACTATGCTTTCAAAAGAAGCCTGATCCTGACTAACAGATGGATTTCTACTGTTCCTAAATCTTTGCTGCTTGTTACATTTTCTAGACAATTCCCCAAGCTTGCACTATTGAAAGATTGTGTGCTTTCCTCTGGTGTATACCTGAGTGGAATTCTGGCAGTTGGCATTCCAGCTAGCCTGCCCTTATGGAGAGGCTACAGCTGCTACAGGAAATCTGGAGTCCAGAAAGCAGGTGTATATTGAACAATCTTGGCTCTTTTTTTCCTTTAAAACTCTCTTTCTGTGCTGCCTTGACATGGACCTTGTGTTAGGAGTTGTGAACAGGTGTGCCTACAGTACCTCAAAGGCAGCAGTTATTGGGCTGACAAAGGCTGTGGCTGCTGATTTCATTGAGCAAGGCATCAGATGCAACTGCGTGTGTCCTGGTAAGTGTTCTTACATTATCCTGTGATCCAGGAGCAGATGCTAGAAGGCCAGATTGAGTCTGACTTTTTTTAACAAAGAATAGACTTGGAAGTGGTAACTGAAGTTACCAGCAGGGGCAGGCTTGAAAGGCTTAATATAGAAAAGTTGTTGTTCTGTGGTTAAACTGGATGTTTAGTCTGATTAAGCTAGTATCTGCACTTTACACATACATTACACAGTAATTGAATGGTTCTTTTCAAAGATGCAGTCTCAGAAGTTAGAAGCAAGCAAGAGCTACCTAACAGTCTGACCATTGTTTAACCATACAAAAAATATTGAAACTAATTCTCAAACCTCTTGCCTTGTACAGAAATTTGAAAACTCTGTGCTCAGTTGGTGGCTTTGTAGTCTTTCTCCTGAATTATATTGCAAAGTTAAACATAGGTGTTAAGACATACAAATAGAACAAATAAACTTTTGTTGTGATTGCGGATGCAGTTGATTTTTAACACTGAATTTAAAATTTTGCTTAGGAACTGTTGACACACCATCTTTACAGGAAAGAATCCAAGCCCGGCCTAACCCGGAACAGGTGAGAAAGCAATTTATTAGCTTGGTCACATGTATATATGTTTAACTCTTTTAAAAACGAATATATAGTTGCACTTCTGCCCATATTCAAGAATGTCCTCAACTTCAGAGTATTGTGGATAACTTAACATTGCTGTCTCCTTTGAAAGTGTGGTCAGCTTGAACTTGAGACAGAAGCCTTACAGCCAGACCAGAACTGAAGCCTCAGAAGGACAATATTGTTAGTGAATGCACAGGGGCTCTCATCCAGGGAAGCAACTTGAAGTGTTGGTTACAGTATCCAGTGCAAAAGAAGAGGAAATTTTCTATTGTGGCATGTGTCAGCCACAAGGAAGTGCAAAAACAGCACAGACAGAGGATTCTGGCCTATGCATTTCCCACATTATTTGGGATGCTTAACCATCATTATTAGATAATGCTAAGTTCTCATTTGAAGGACATGGGAATATCTGCCACCAAAGGAAGAAGGATTTTATGTTGGCTTTATTCTAGAATCAGAGATTTAGCTGCTTTCTAAAAGTCTCCTTATGTTTTTCAACCTGAAATTCATATCCCTGTTGATTTTATGTTTTTCCAGCTTTAATTCCCTACATAGTGCCCTAAAGGAAGTTATGACTAGAAGCCTGTTTCCAATACTGCTTTGTAGATGTCAGTAGGTAAAAATAATTGGGTTTTTATTTTTGATATCCCAAATGCTCTTGCATATCCAGGCACTGAAGGACTTTCTGGCCAGACAGAAGACTGGCAGGATGGCTACTGCGGAAGAAGTGGCCCATCTCTGTGTGTACCTGGCCTCTGATGAAGTAAGTATAGACAATGAAATGTCCTGTCACAGAATCCCATACTACTTTGTTATTCCCAGTAAAAAGGGTATTTGTTTCAGGATGATTCTCTTTGAGCTGGATTATAACAAAAATTAAAACCAAACTATGTTCTTGTACTGAGTTCATCCTGCAATACAAAAGGAGTTCTGAATGTTGACAGTGATTGCAAGGCATTATGTATTTGGTGCCATAGCCTGGTGATTGCATGTCACCTGAGCAAACTGACTGACCCCAGGTCATCCTGAATGGTGAACAAAATATGCTTGTCAGCTTTACCAAGCTTGCACCATGGCTAGATCATGTTTTAAGGAGGTAGAATTAGTAGAGCTGCTGGAGATTTTAGCTAATGCCCAGGGTGATTCTGCCATCCCAGCATAAGGAAAACAACAGACCCACTGTGGATGTTACACACCAGACTCCAGATGACCACTGCAAACAGCACCAACACTAATGAGCACACACCAGTGTTATTTCAACTGCTGTGATTTTACTGAGACTAGAAACTGGACTGGATTTGGCTGGACATGTCCAGCAGTCCTAATGTCCATGTCAAAATACTTCAGTGGATTTAGTTCAGTATTAATGTTGCTATCTGTCAGTAGTCTGTTTCTCAATTTCATCTTGGGTTTAGTATTTCCATAATGCTAATAATTTTTCCAGTCTGCTCACAGGGTTTTCAATGGTGTGTAAACAGAATTCCATTTTTTCAATATATTCAGAATGTTTCAGCAGTGACATAAGGAAGAATGTCAACAGTTCAGTTGCTTACCCCACTATCCATATAATCTAAGTTTTTAGTTAGGTCCCATTATAATTATTGGCTGACCTGATCAGTTTCTGCTCAGCTGAACAGACCTAATAACATCACAGTGTGAGGTATTTACTCCTGCAAGTAAGATATCTAAAGTCTAGCTTTTTTAAATTTGTGCTCCCAGGATGCATTCTCATCTTAATGCCTCTAGTAATACTTTTGCCACACTTCCTTGAATTAAGTAAAAGGCCTCAATTTCTGTTTGTTTCTATTTAGATATTATATTACTTACTGAGGTATTTTTGTAAAACAAAAAAAGTGTATAAAAATAAAGCATATTTTTTAATTTAAAGAAAGTGTTTCCCTGTAATTAATAGCCATGAAAAATTACTTGAAATCATTGTTTATTTTATGTAATTTCAGTCTGCCTATGTGACTGGTAATGAGCTAATCATCGATGGAGGATGGAGCTTGTGATTGACTCTACCTGCAAATGGAAATTCATGCTATGATGGGCAAAAAATGAGGATGGTGTTTCTTGCAAAGACTGAGATCATGCATGTAATGTCTTTCCAAACAAATTTGCTATTTCTAGATTGGTCTTACTGATTAACTTTTCCTTAAATAGAGAAATAGTGGAGTAAAACATACTTCATGTGGCTTCAATTTATGGCAGCTCCAAAACCATGAAAGAACAGCAGTTTAATGTTTAAGATTTCAGGAGGCCAAAAATACTATTCAAGTTCCAAAATCTGAGTTGTGTTTTAAGCAAAATCTGAGTGAAAGGAATTAACTATTATATTTAGTCTCATCTTACTAGGTATTTGGAAATTAAATACAGGTATTTGGAAATTAAATACCCACAAGAACAACTATGCAAGGGCAATACTCTAGCAGGTATGGATGGGGGTATATGTGAGAGGACTATTCTTAAAAATATGGGTGGCTTTTCATGAATATGCTTGACTTGAAGCACAAAAGCAAAAGGAGTGGATTTTACCACTCTAGATAGAGCCAATATATTTGTCTCCAAAATGTACTAAAGTACTAATGTACTAATATTGGACAAATTCTGTAAAATCTGTTGCTAGGTGCTACACTTTGGTGCTCTATGCCTTATTCTCAAGTACCAATAGAGCTCACACTAAAGCACAAGGCAAAATTTCTCTGAATAGGACTGTTTCCACAAGAGTATGTGCTGATGTTTTTATTGTGGTAGCACATGGTAGCTTGGATTCATGAAATAGAAACCTATTATTGTCAAGTTTCATACTCTGGGAAACAACATAGGTCCTGTCCCAGAGATCTAAGGCAATGAATAACCTGAATTCACAAAGCATTTGTTTTGCTAACATACTGCTTAAAACCAACATGAATTACATGGTCTGACTGTCAGGTTACCTTTAACATTTATCTAGTTCATAAATGCAACTCTATGTAATTTAATACATATCTTCACAAATATTATATACATATATATGTGAGGGAGCAATTAAGGACTAAATGCTACTTAATATGATTCATCAATAATCAAAGCACAGGAAAAATGTACAATGTTGTTTGTGTGTTTCTGTAACAACAACTGCCATGTTTATAAAATCATTGCTTAAGCTTTTCAATATCAGCTGAAACATTAATATAAATTACTTGATTTCAAAGATAATGAAACACGTCTAGTTAAAATCTTGCCTCTTATTTTAAAATCATTGTATGTAAATCTAGATTTTACTAATGAGAAAAATATTATGAATATTGCCTTCACTGGGCTCATTATGGGCTTAACGTTTACCTCCGACCTTCTGTAGTTTGTTTATGGGGTTTTAGAGAATCTAATATTTCAATCAAGTGACCCTGGCAGCCAAGCAGGATCAAGTTGGGGCACAAATCCAAAATGGCTCCAAAAATGTTCACTGACATAAACACAAAATATTAAAAATTAAGGCTTGCAGGACACAATTTCAATGGTTTCAGAGTTTAATATGAAGGCCTAAGTCCTTTTGTAGTAGGTGCATAAGGCTTACCTTGAAAAGAGAATTTCCCCTTTGCAGTAACACAGGGACGTGTACTGTGTATTCTGAAAATATAATTAAGAATAGGAGAGAAAATTCATTATACTTATTGCACACTGACCATCCTTACTTGATGTTTCTAAACTCACTTAAAATTGTAGCTCAAAAATGGCTGCTGCTGCTGCTGTTGTTGTCCAAGTACTTTGCAAGAAAATAAGTACCACTTGCCTTTAAATTGCACTAAAAGGCACAAAAGAGTTTTTTTCGTGGTAGGCCAAAAATCTGGTGGACCAGAAAAGTACGAATCAGCAGAGCTTGCTGCCTCTTGCCTTATTAGCAGTGCTTTTCATGGAGGTGTTAACAGTTGCAACTCTGAAATGTGTTCCAATGTCATGAGGTTTTTCAGCAGACTTGCAGGAATTATTAAAGGAAAATGCTTCTTAATGCTCTCATGACCTAATTCCCTGGTCTGTTTTTAATGGAACTGGGTAATTCTCTTTGTTTTCCTTCCACCCTAGTGATAATATAAAGAGGCTTTTTGACTTTTCAGATTCTAGGTCAAACTTTTTTCTTGTGAGGGTGGGAGAAACAGACTTCCCTAATTCTGAGTCCTTCTGGAAAATTTAATCTGATCAAAAAATGCTTTCATTTTCTCTTGGATTTGTAGTCAGCTTAGTTCTGTGTTATGATACCAGGAGCAAACTAGCAACATGTGGCATTTGACTCTGCTTTCACATGGACTGAGTGCAGCTTGCTAATTCAGGGTTGAGAAAAAGAGAAGGTCTGAGAGAACATCTCAGGTCTGAGAGAACATCTCGTTACCTCATGTGCACTTACAAATGGCATGGATGAACTTGCTTAAAGAAGTCAAAATGCCAGGATGGGAACAACATAAATATGCAAGTTGTGTTTGTTTGGGGTGGTTTTGGGGATTGGTTGGTTGGGTGGGTTTTTTCTTTTAAATCTCCTCCCTGCCCCAGTGCATTTTGTCTGTGTACACCCAGAGCAGAATCAGCAACAGCTCCTTACCCTTTCCTTGCACCTCATCTCCAACCTCTCCAGTGCTGAAGTCTGGTTAAAAGACGGTGTGTAGCTTCTCTCTGCATCTTCCCACAGCCACGGGAAAGGCAGCACAAGAAAGCCTTTTTCGTGTGTAGCAGATGCAGTGAATTTCATGGGGGACTGGCTACAAAAGAGACAAGAATCTTCCTCCTGGGTGCCCTGACGGCTACCCAGTGCCTTGGATGGACTCAGGACCGGTCCCATCGCTCTCGCCAACCTGACAGCTCGCACCGTGGCCCGTCCGCTGCCGCCTTTCCCGCGGTGACCACTCAGCAAGGCCTGCGGGCAGCCCTTGGGGGCATTCCAAGCTGCAGCCTCTGGCCTGGCGGAGCTGCGGCGGTGGAGGAGGGCCTGTTGCGCCAGCAGCAGCATTAGCAGCGGGGGAGGAGGAGCCGGAGCCGAGCAGCGGGGCTGTCCCCGCTGGGGCCGCGCCGGCAGAGGCTGAGGGGAGCTGAGGCCCCGCCGTGCCGCAGGTGAGTGCTGTGAGTGCTGTGCCCCCCGCTCTCGCTGCAGCCCATCCCTGCAGCAGGAGGGGTGAGCGGGGGTGCGAGCGGAGAGCGGGCTTGGCCGGCAGGACGCTGCTCCCGCGTCTACTTGGCGCCTTTTTGTAGATAATGATGGTTTGGGTGTTTTAATCGTTGTTTATTCTGAGTGCCAGTTGCTGCCGTGGGGTTTGCGGGATTTCGTGTGCATGGCTTTCTGTACCTGCTGTGTGCAAAGCAGAGCACTGACAGTCACCGAGAGCTCATGCTGTAGGCGTGCATGTGCTGTCCCTGTCAACCAGCTCTCCCTCTACCATTCAAAAACAACTGGAATGAGCGGATCTAGTGCAAACCTTTCTGCTTTCCATACGAGAAAAGTGTATTTTACAGGGAGGTACTAAAATAGGTCTGCTGCTGGCTGGTTTCCATGGGATAGGCCTTAACCCTGAGATATAAATTCCTCTCAATGATTTCTCAATCACTGATTTTTGTTGGCACAGAAGGTGGAATTGAAAAACCAAATAAACCCCCCCCCTCCCAAAACACCCAAAATCTGTGAGCTTCCCAAAGACCCATGCTGGCATAAGTACAGTAACTACTCACTTTGGTCCTGTTGATCCAAAGGACAGTTCTTGGACGTAGGTTCTTGATTCTCTCAACAGGGTGAAGACCTGCCACAAACCATATAAAGACAGCACTGTCAGATTCAGATTCATCATTCACTCCCTGAAACCATTCCTGTTAAACAGAACATTCAATATCCCTGCTTAGTCCATTTTGTCTGTCCCACACGCTGCTGGGAACAGCACTTTCTGGAGCTGAAGCTGTGGCGAGGTGGATTTGCCCTTCTCAGAAGTATTAATTAATCAATTAACTCTTAGAAGTATTAATTAATTTTGTGTCAACAGCTATGTGACTGATCTGGGATGTTGCCTGTGCAGAGCTGGATGGAGAACGATATCCTTGTGTTCTTTGCTTGCACACAAACCAAGTGCAAAATTAAGTACAGAAAACCACCCTGCGAAAGTGGTCGGTGAAGGGAAGGAGGGAGGCACTGGTAGGTTGCTGGTATTTTCTGTTCCAGTCAGGAGGATTGGCATTTGTGGATTCCCAGTCCCAATGAAAGGATAAAAAAACCAAATCAAAAGTATCACCAATGTCATTAAAAAAGCCTAAAATCCTAAAACCACAACTATTTGGTTCTGCAAGTATTAATTAAAAATACAGAAAAGTACTGAAAATTGAGTAAATAAGCACTTTATCTTTAAATAGGAAAGAGGGGAAAAAGTAAAACTATTAACTTATAGCACACTGAAAGTGTTTGCCTATAGCTCTGTATTGTGCTGTGACTTGGTCATGCCTCAGGCCAGTTTCATATCAGAACAGCTCAAACAACACCTTATAGGTGTTAAAATGGCCCTTTTCTTTATGGTATCCGCCCTTCCCAAATATCAAATATTTCCTTTTAAACTTGAGGCTTGATAATTGTGAGAATCAGCTCTGACTTACTTCGAACTATCTAGCAAGGAAGGCGTTTCTTGGCTCAGAAGTTCTGGCTTAACTTCACTGATGTTTTATATGGCCAGAGCAGTGTAAAAGACTTGAAAGAGATGTAGCTGATGGAGAATATGTGCCAACCTTTGATGTAAGAGAGAACACTATCAAGTCTTGCCTCCAGATATATGCCTGCCCCCTTGATGGCTCACACTTGTGAAACTACAGTAAACACATGCACCAAAAAATATCTGACATGCAAAACAGTGCACTGCCATATTTCTTGTTAGAATCTGTGGGAAAAGTAGTGGACCAGGTAGAGTTGAGCAAATACAATGGTAACTATCCACCAATGACTTGGATCTTACTTCTCACTCTGAGAAGTAACTCCATGGGATATAATCAGTAAAAAAAGAACCATGTTTAATTAGGCTGCAAGCTGTGAAAAGTCCTGATCTTTATTCAAACAGGCATCTTCTCTTTATTAGATACTCAGTCAATGTGTTTGTAACTAGTAGCATCTAGAGAAAACATGTTGTTAAAATTGGTCTGAAAATCAACCTGGATCAGTCAAGCTTAAGTTAGGGGGGAAGTGTCCCCTCCTGAAGCCTTAGAAACCTCTTAGAGTTTTAGAAACTATAGTTGTTCTAACTTCATTCAATGGTCACTTGCACTGACATGTACACAGGACCCGTGACGCTTTCAGGACTAATGGTCCTGCTAAGTGGTACTGACAGCAAATAACATTTAATATGTGCTGAAAGGAGGCACAAATGGAGAAGGATTACAGCTGATGTTTTAAGAAGAAATTAAGAGGTTAGCACAGATAGTTGTGATTCTAAAACTCTTTTTTTTTTTTTTTGGTGCTTGAATTTCTACGCTTAATACAGTTATTCAGTTAGTTTCTGTCCTTTGTTCTTAGGTACAGCATACAGAGGGACACAAAAATCATTAAACTTGAAATTTTATGGGCTGAGAGGATTTTTCTACATGGTGGGAAAAGACATCACTGAGAAGTCATCCATTTGGAAAACTATTTGCTGCTCTGTAACTTTTTCCCCCTTATATCTTTCTCTAGGTTTGCAACAATGGTAAGGGAAGATGTACATGACAGTGAAGATTCTGAACCATCAGTATGTGAGAGAAATGGCATGATTCCTATGCATGAGCAAAGTGAGGTAATTAACTAAGATCCCAAAATATTATTCTAGTCAGAGAGAACTCTCCTTTTTTCCCCTTTTTAAGAATAAAATTCTTAATCTAAAAGGCACTTAAAAGTAAGCATGTAGTATTGAGTGTATCTCATATAGATGTCTGTATGGCACATCTTTATGCACATGGTGATCACAGAATCATGGGTTAAACAAGTCACTCCATTCTGAACGCTCATGGGATCTGTGTTCCAGTCATGACACTGAGTAAGGAAAAAAAAAAATATATATATATATACACAGAGAGAGAGAGAGAGAGAGAGAGGGAAGAAACAGAAAAATAATCAGAAATGTGGAACTACTACTGGAGAAGGGCCAAACCACATTATAAGCAGAATTCCATGTCTACAGTATGACAATATGCTGACATGAATAATCATACAGGAAGGCAGATGATTAACTTGTCAAAAATAATGTTAAAATTAAGTGAGACATATCCAAAAATGGTCAAAAAGTCCTTTGGTTATGAATATGGATAAGTGGATGTACCAGTATAAGAGAACAGCTCCAAGGGAATGACTCGCAGTTACAGTATTTCTCCATCTTTACTTTGACTTACCAGCCTGAGACTTCCAGCAATGGATCATGTGAGTAAAGCTTGTGCTGGCCAGCTGTGCTGTTTCTTTCATCTTTGTTTTGTTATTTTGGTTCAAGACTTTGCAACAGTAATTATTAAGGAGTTATAGTAAAAGTACCATCTCACTGGAATGATGCTAATCACTAATTCTATTGTGAAATCCAGTCTGGAAGCAGAATATGAACAAATTGTAGAAAATATTAATAAATGTTTAGTTGTGTATACAAGACAAGCTGAGCCTGGCTTGCTATTATTGCTTCTTCATCAAATATGCAAATATTGTTACTGCACAGGTGCCATATCTGTTGGGACAGGAGCCCTGTCAGGTGCAGATAAAAAGGCAAATTTCCTGCAATTTCTCACATCCAGTTCTTGGTGCAATGCAGAAAAACAAACACAGGGCCAAAATGCCAGAATTACATCAAAGCTGGGCATTCCTGTAGTGGTTGTTCAGTTAATGTGGTTGCCTGTAGCCAATGTGGATCCAGTGCATCTCAGCAGACTTGAGGTGGTGCACACCACTTCAAATAAACACAGTGCCACTTCTGAGGGAGTCTCCTTGTTTGCCTTCAGCAGGAACCAACAGCAGGTGCCAAAGGTACTGATGGGAATGCACAAACAGAAGAAACTGCTCTCTTAGACCACTGCACTCAGCAACCTCCAGAGCCAACAGCAGAGTCTTCAATACCTGCAAGAACATGGAGGCAAATATTTGCTTGTCCTCCTCAGGGTTTACTGGCCCAGACAGTGACAAATGGTAGGTAAGAGACACAGAGTTTAATTGAAACAAGAAGTGGTGAAAGAAGTACTTGTTTCTCTGAATGGGATGATATCTGTCCACTGTCCTTGAAAATAATGAATGGAAATAGCTGTGTTTTACTTATCACACCATTGTTTGAATGTTTGAGCCAGAGGGGAAAAAAAAGATGAAACAAATGTTTGAATGTACAGTTTTTGTTTCTCCAGTCTCATATGTTTACTATGGTAGGTATATTTTGCACTGCAAACTATTTTTATCAAAAGAAAGACCTCCTAATTTTTGTCTTGATAGTTTGTCCTTAGTACTACAGGCTTGCAAAGGCAAACTGATCTATTTTATTTACAATTTGTACTAAACTGAAAACTCTCAAAAGAGATGCCTGGCTAGCTAATTATTTGAGATTTTTCCTAACAAAAGACATTTCATGTGTCCTTGATTGCTTCCACAGCCACTTGGAATTCTTAAGCTTTTACGTTTGGAAATCTACTGGTCTTCCTTTGCCCCCTGTCACTCTCAAGTAAGATTAAGAAAACTCCAGTTTGAAAATGCAGGACATTTATTCAACACATTTTTTCTTCTCCTTCAGTCTCCTGTTTTATATGTCTGCATGCCTGTTCTCGTTGGGCAACTGTTGGAACAGATTTGTGAACCTTGAAAGAGCATAATGTTTTCACATATCTTATAATATTTTCACTCACTGTTCTCATAATATTTTTCAGGATTTTTCCCCCTCTGTATTATTCTGGTTTGATTGCTGTATCAAGGAAAGTGTTTTACTCCAGAGGTCCAGAGACATGACCCTCTTCACAATTTTTTTCCCAGGGATAACAATGTATTGCACAAACACATTGAGCCAAAAAATGATTCTTCAATTATTTTAAAAATTAGACTGGAGCTGCATTCATCAGCTTGAAGATACAGCCAGGCTGTTCAACAGTAGATTTTACTGTGGTTCTGAAGTAGCTGAAGGAAGATAAGCAAATGCAAGATAAGTTAGTGAAAGTCTTTGCTTCAAGTTTGGAACCTGTGAAGTGCTTTTCACAGCAGACAAAGGCTCACTAAATTTATTTATTGATGTTCATGTTACCAATTTTAAAATATTTTAGCATCTATAAAATCAGAACATCAGTTTGGGGACCATCAAAGATTACCTGCATTGTTATGATTAAATTAATTTTTAAGGTAAATAATTTCATTTCTAAAAGTCATGGCTAACGTTTTTCTTCAATAGCAAAACAAATGTGACCTAACAGCAAATTTGTTGCTAAGAGATTATTAACTGTTAATTATTTTTTGTTTTGTTCCAGTTGCATTTGTGGTTCTGGTTTGGGCTGTGGTTTGGTCCATTACTGGGGCTGAGTGTCTCCCAGGTGGAAATCTCTTTGGAATTCTGTTTCTTTACTTCTTTGCTGTCATCGGAGGTAAAATTTTTGGATTCATTAAGATAGGAACACTACCCCCTCTCCCTGCTCTTCTGGGTAAGAGATCCTTCCTTCTTCCTGCATATTTTGTGTTGTCAAGTAGTATCTGTATGGGTAGATGTGTTTGGATTGGGAACAAATAAACTGTGTCCCATTGAAAATCTGTAGCTTTTCCAAATTACTTTTTCTGGTCCTCTCTGAAAAGGTGCAAAATTCCTCAGACTGGAATTGAAATTAGTCAAGGCTCTCTTCTTCATTCTTTGTGGGTCAGAGAACCGTTTGCCTGCAGACTCAGTTTATCGTCCTTCAGACCATTCTGTCACAGTTACTTAAAATTTGGGATTAATAATACCAAACAAGAATCTTAATCCAGACATCATTTTACAGTAATCTCTTTGCAAAATTATTGCTGAGCTGTTTCTTTAGTATCTCACACAATGAAAATGTTTTCCAAAGAAAACATTACAGCAATTCCCTGCTACTGGTGGTACAAAGGATTTCTTTCTTCTCCTTCCTTTATCTCAAGATAATTGAAACCTAAGAAAATAAATTCACAACAAGGAATAATTCTTCTGCAGAGAGTTATACTGATTCAATCATAAGGTTTTTTCCACATCAACATCCCATTTTATCTTACATAGAACTACAAAATAGAAGTGGGAGATTAAAATAATGTTAATGCTGACATCTTTAGAATCTTTTCCGGTTTCTTTCCTAGAGGAGGTTTTATCCTCTTAGATGAGTACAATATTTTGAAGTGCTGTGATGTCAGTGGAGCTGGAAATGAACTCCAGGTTCTTCTCCCCAGCTGTATGCTGTCCCCTTGCTGTGTTTAGTGCATTAATGAGTAAAGCTGCTGACAGACAGTAAAACTGCTTGGCAGGGTGGGCCAGGTGTGGCTCTGTAGCCTGCAGGGCTGGTGCTGTGCCTCACACAGGAGCTCCTCACACAGCTCTGTCCAGGCAGCTGTGCACTCTTGTGCTGTTTAGTTTCACCAGAGGAAAGAAATTCAAATGAGAGGGAGGGAGGTTTTGCATATGGCATGCATGCCTGCAGTTTGAACATGGAATGTCACATGCAGGGAGGGAGTCTGCCCTTTCTAAGTAAGCACACCTCTTAAACAAATAAAAGTATTTCTGACCATTTGGGTTCTGCTTGCTTGGGAGTTTTTTAATTACATCTCTATTTGAAAGTTATGAGTTGAGCGTGAAACTGCTTGTCAGACAGGTAATACTGGACAGGAGAAACTTCAGCATGACAGCACATGTCTCTTGGGTTGTTTAGGACAGAGTTCATTGTTCACATCCCTGGTCTTTGAGGAAAACTGGAGAAATGTATGACTCAGAAGACAAGACAGACAATGTCTGTGAATATTCTGGTTTTACATTAAGAATTCAAACCATGTGCTCTTACCTGCCTATAACCCACTTTTGCTAGGTCCAGTAGAGTGTGAGGTGGCTGGCTGAGCACTTAAGCACCTTATTGTGAGTGTCTCTCAGGAAAAAAGGAATGAAATTGGTACTGAAACAATCACATAATAAATTTTAGGTGCATGTTGCAGAGAGGTTTCTGCAACAGGAACCATGAAGCAAATCAATTAAGATATCCTTTGGGGTGGAGATTTTTGCTTTGTTAAATAGATTCCCAGATCAGGGTAGCTTCAGTGACTTGGACCTCATGCAAATGTTGCAAACAGCTTGTGATCACAATGCCAGCCTCATAAAATTGTCATGAGGTACCACAGATTAATTATGACACTGTTCTTTTTCTGAGATGTGGTGGAAAGAACAATGTCTGAAAGTTTAGTGTCCCAGGACAAATCAAGTTCACAGTCAAGGCTCACACTGAGCTGGACCAACCTGAGCACAGTGATTTGTTTACTTTTTGGGGTTTTTTAGTTTCCTGTTTCTGAACATGACTAATATAAAATTATGCTACAAAAATGTATCTTTGAGTCATCAGGACTCACAATGAATCCTCTCTAGATCCGTATTTGAAGTCAACTTTTCCAGTACTTTTCCATATGCTTCCAGAGCTGTGGCTTCAATAGCTTTGCAGGAAGTCTCTGCTTTGACAGTTTTACTAATATTTGTAAAATGTTGTGTCTTGCAAGTAGCTCAAATAGAGGATAAAACAAAGTTTATGATTTCCTTTCCCTTTTTTGTCCCCTCTTTGTGTAAGAGTTTCATTGCCAGAGCCCTTGAAAATGTTTAAATTAGTCCATGATGAGCTGGTTTAGATTATATTTCCTAGTGAATGCAGCATACTGGTTCCTGTGTTACCTGCATTTCTTACACATAAGAGGATTTTTAATAATTCCCAACTTCTGAGATAAATACACGATATTAGATGATCTTCCTATTTTTGTATTAAAATAAGCTAACAAGAAAAAAATCTCTAAGAATGCAGAGGTGTCTTTGCTTATGCTAAGTATGACCTGTACCTTGTAATCAAAGCTGAGTTCTTTTGACTCAGACTAAAGCTGTGTATCAGCTGATTTATTAATTGATAACCTGCTGGGTTCTGAGGCCACTTTCGCTGCTTTAAATGTGTTTATCTCTTCTCATGCCTCAGGTCCGATTGTTAAAACATGGCTAATAATTTGGAATATAAATGATTTCTTTTTCTCTCATAATAACATGAAATGGTTATCTGTTTTTAAGAGTGCTATACAGGCTTTTCTCGTGTAATAAAAAATCATTTGACAGGAGTTTATTTGTTTTGACTTAAGGGATGCTACTTGCTGGTTTCCTAATCCGAAATACCCCGTTCATCAGTGACTTTGTCCTGATAAACCTGCGCTGGTCTGCAGCACTGAGGAACATCGCTCTTTCCATTATCTTGACCCGAGCAGGACTCGGCCTGGATCCAAAGGTATGGCACCAGCCATTTGTGTGTGGCAGACTATACAACAGCAAACAAAAAAACCTGAATAATTGGTTCCATTAAAAATATCGAACTGCTCGCTCTTGGAGCATCTGGAAATTAGATCATTACAGAAAGCATAATTTCTGTTGTATAATTATATGGTAATATTGGCAGTTGAATTTGTACATTAGGCAAGCAATAAAAAAAAAAAAAACTGAAGAAAAAAAATTATTATTATTTTTATTTCCTGAATTTTGTGAGTAGAACCTATTGAAGATGTGTGCACTGTCATGGTCTGTCAGGAAGAGTTTATACATTCCCTGACCAACTCCCTGTTAGTTTATACTGAAAATTTGAAGCAATGCAAGGGATCCCCAGTCCTTGAAAGAGAATGTTTTTGAAATCCCAGACAACCAAAAAAGTGTAAACCCTGTGCAACTTTTTTAACTTTTTTTTAATCATTGCCATTTTAATGCAAATATGTTAATTGCAAAGATGAATCCAGCTGCACTACTGAAACAATGATTCTCATCACAATGAAGCCCATAGCAGTCCTGTGAACAAAAAGTAGTCTCTGCACCCTGAGAAACATGATACTTCATAAATTGATGAAGGCAAGGTTTTGCTTATTCAGAATGGGCTGGCTGAAATAAAGCCCTACTGGCCCCTCCCTGTTGAAGGAACCACTCAGAGTTTATATAAAACTTAGATAAAATATGGGTAGTTTAGAACATCTAAATTCATTTCTCTTAACCAAGAAAACCTACAGAATTGCCAATGCTACAGTTATTTAGGAAAATAAGGTTTTGTCAATATTGAAAAATACCTGTTTTCCTTTATTATCATCATCTTCTTTTCCAAAACATTGAGGTTTGTATGAGCATGAACTATGTGTTGTTAGACACAGTTTGGATGTCCAGTTCTGTGAGACTCATTTTTTTCTATTCATAACAACTTTTTTTGCTGAGGGAACTTCATTTTTGACTTCTTTTTCTTCCGTGTGGTAAGAAAACTGTTGCTTGGACTCTGTGTGTGGCAATGCTTTGATGCAGTTACAATTGTTCCTCATGTAATTGAAACTCTGAAGACATAGAAGTCAGTTTCTCTTAGTCCTGATTATGCTGGAATAAACTGGTCTGGTAAAAAGTGGAACTCACTGATTATAATTTTTTTTTTTTTAATTTCATGTCCAAATTAGGGACCTACTGTTTGTGATTATTAAAGATAGCTCTTAGAAGCAAATATGCCAGTTTAGAAATTTTTTTAAAAGTTGCTGAGCCAAAAGGAGCCTAATCTCTGAATATCAAGAGAGAGACAGCTGAAAGATGCTTGGCTCCTTGAGCAAAGTTGATGTAGGTCTATAACTTTTCATTATTTGTTCATAGATTTTGGGGCAATTTTGAGGGCTGCTCATGCAACTTCTGGGATTATAGTAAAATATTTTGTGGATGGAGCAAATGAAAAGAAGCCAAACAGAATTTTCTGTTACTCCTTCCCGTGACATTCAGGCACCTTATCAAACCTAGATTCACTGCCACACTTGAAATTTTATACCAAATCCGGTTGGGCTTGGGCTTATCTCTGGTTTAGGCCATGTCATGTCCTATAGTGCAGCTCAGACAGGATTCTTTAACAAGCCATATCAGATTGTAAATGTTTTTCCTCTCTGTAAAGCCAAGGGTTCTGACACTGTTGTGCCTGTATGGTTGCAGGCTCTTAAGAAGCTCAAAGCTGTCTGTTTACGGCTTGCTTTCGGACCGTGCCTCTCAGAAACAGGCACAGCTGCTGTCCTTGCCTACTTGTTCCTGCATTTCCCATGGCAATGGGGATTTATATTAGGGTAATGTACTGCCTTTTCTCCTCTATGACAAAAGTGCTGGTTTCCAGGCTGCAGCTCAGTGATCCAACTGTGGTTAGTTGTCTGTGCCAAGCAGAGACCTCAGTTCAGTGCCATTCGGGAAGCTGTACTCAGCCCCTCTGGTCTTCTGCTTACCCTTTATATCTGGCTCTGTGGCTTATTTAAAGGTCATATTTTCAGGCTGCAGAGGAGTACTTGCATCATTACTTTCCTGTGTTTGTGACCTGAGCACTTGAAGAAAGAAGGATGGTGCAGTCCCTGAGTCTTGAACCACAACAAAGGGGGCTTTTAGGGACAGCAAATTATACCACAGTTTGGACAATCTTCATATTGGAATTCAGAACTTCCATTCAGAGAGATCCACATGGGACAGCCTTCCTGTCAAAAGACAAATCAAGGACAAGGATGTGGCATAGTACATTCTAGAGTAACATCCTTGAAGAGAAGACCTTTTCCATCTAGTCCTATCTAAATTGGTGGACTTGGGCCAGACCCATACACTAGAACAAGATGGGTGAACTCCTCCTCTGACACCTGCTGAATTTTATGAGAAGGAACTGGGCTGCTGAGTCATAAATATGCCTAGACCAGGTTTCCAAATGGGACAATCCAGGTGTCTGTCAGGGAGCATAACTGGCTGGTAGTGGAAACTCCAGTTTTAGCCTGTGGAGCCTTTTACTTCTAATGTTACTGAGTTGGACAGAAAGTACGAGCTGATTGGAGATCTGCACAGAAATATCCCTGCGTGTAATTAGAGGGGAAAGATTAGGAAAATGCTTTACATAAAGGTCTACTTATTTATACTTCAAAAGAATTAAGGTCAGAACATTTTGAAGTTTTTTTTAGTTCAGTGCTTTCTTTTTGAGATGCTGAACCTGTGTATTTTCAGTTTTGTTTTAGGTGCAGTCTCCCCTGCTGTGGTGGTTCCCTCCATGCTGATTTTACAAGCTGGGGGATATGGGGTGGAGAAAGGTGTCCCAACTTTGCTAATGGCAGCTGGCAGCATTGATGACATTCTGGCTATCACAGGCTTCAACACTTGCCTTGGGATGGCTTTCTCTTCTGGTATGCTGGTTAATCTGTACATAATGAAATGCAGAACAGTGATATTTTGGAGAATGTGTGCTCTGTTATGGCTGACTGGTTTAATGGCATCTTGTTATAAAAGTCATGTATAGCTTTAAATACTGAGATGGAAATTACCCATGTTCAAAAGTTGGTGTAACATGGTCAGCTCTGAGTTGTGGGTCACAACAACTTTTAGAGAACATTTTTCCCGGAGTGCTTCCTTACCTGCCAAGTCTGGGCTCTGCATGCCCAACATGATCTTTGAAATTTCACTGGGTTTGGCAATGTTCTTACAGTGGCTCTTTCTCTGACTTCTCTTGCACACTTTCTTGGCACGGGCTTTCAGAGAAAGAAAGTTGCACCATCCAATTCTTTCAGGCCCATAGGTTCCTTCCTGAACTCCTTTGCCCCGAGTAATTTAAAGCAGACACTGTCCTGGAATCACCTCATAGGTCTGGGGAGCATGGTTTGAGTGAAGCTCTATGAATGGCTTACTGAATGTGTTTTCCTTTTGCAAAATAGGTTCTACTCTGTACAATGTGCTCCGTGGAGTGCTGGAGGTCACTGTTGGAATAGCAGCTGGGGGAATTCTGGGAATGTTTATTCGATATTTCCCAAGCCATGATCAGGTAAAAACCTAGTTTAAAAAAAGATTACAATCAAGTGATTCTTTGCTAAGGGATTATTTTCTTTAGTTATTAATTTCCAACTTCCTGTGAAGCTGGTTTTGGGGAAAGCTTTTTACAGTGTAGCAGCTTCCAGATTGCAAACCTATCAAGTGAGGATGTGTTTTAAAGGTGATTATTTATTTACTGCACCAATTATAATGTATGATAGTGCTCCCTGATGAAAGTCAGGAACCCAGCTCACCATCCTGCTCTCATTGAAGGTAGTGGAAATGGAGGAAGGGTCTGATACCCATTTCAGACAGTAAAATAATAATTTATTAGACTGATGCAAGACACCTGTACTTCTTTAAGATGTATCCAGTAGGCCTAAGATTAAAAATTACCAAAGCAGATGTATTAGAGGTTTTAAGTGATCGAACATATCATAAGTATTAATTACAATGTGTTACTTTCCATAAAAGTTACATTTATAGAAAGTGTGAGATGAATTTTCTATTGAGGGGTAATTAAATGAACAGAAAATTGTGGAAGAATGTAGATACACTCTGGACTACCAAAGTCAATATTCAGAGCATCTATTGCCCTCAGTGGCATCAAATTTGTTATTAAATAATGTAAGAAGTGTGATACAAGAGCTAAAGAGTTAGATAGAAATGAGGAACAATGGCAGATAACTGTCTGCTGTGAGACTGAATTAAATAAAACTAGATTATTCCTGGCAAATATTTGACTTGTCCTTAAAAACATCTGGTGGCAAAGATTTCACCTTTCCTTGGATAAACTGTTGTAATACTTGACTACACAGGTAGAAAATCCTGCTATCACAGAGCTGAGGCAGAGCTGCTGGAAGAGAGCATCATGTTCCTTGCGATAAAAATAGCCTATTGGCAATAAAAATTTGGGTGGGCAGAGGGAAAAAAAATTGCATTTTCAAAATTTGTATTCTTAGGAATTAATGTCTGAAAAAAATCCTCAATCGAACTGAGCAGTTCAATTCTCACTTGGAAGCTTTGATTCCTTCAGAATTATTAATTTTTAATTTTCTTTTCAAGTTCTTACTTTCAAAATTAAGAGGAGTAACTTTTTTGTTTGTCTCTTTCCTTGGCTGCAGGCATCTTTGGCATGGAAGAGATCGTATTTTATACTTGGACTGTCCATGTTTGCTGTTTTTGGCAGCATCTACTTTGGCTTCCCTGGATCAGGAGGACTTTGCACATTAGTCTTAGCTTTTGTTGCAGGTGTGGGATGGTCTGATGAAAAGGTGAATGTTTACATAAGAAGCATACCATATCCAAAGTCTGATGAATGTACAGCCTGACAGGAGCTTGAATTTCTGTCTGGAGTGGTAATGGTATATTTCTGAAGCGTTAGAGGGTGTACAGATTTAAAAAGCAAACAAACAAACAAGCCAAAAAAACCCCCAAAACCTCACCACACCAAGCAGCACATTGTACATTTGTTTTGGAAGTGTTTAGCATTTTCTGTGACAGAAAGTGACCATGTGTGTCAGTAGAGCAATATGTATGCCAATACAGAGCCTGGTGTACTGACTGAGAAATGCTCAGCTTTTCTTAGACATCTTAAGCCATATGAAGGAGACTTAACACTTGACAGTAGCAATCCAAAGCTTCAATTCCCAGCTCTGGGAGTGTCTGTACACAGTCAGTTTATGGTTAAGTTTACAAATGAGTGTCCAAGATGCAGTTGTGTACATGGCCTGAATACCCTGAGGGTTTGTTCCCTGTGGTTTGGAGGGGGTGAAATGAAAAGCAGTGATTAACTGTCCTCTCTCATCTTTCCCAAATCTCAGCCAGTGTAATTTGGATAACTTAGAGAGCAGAGTGCACACAATAAATGATGATGTAAGGCCATAAAAAAACCATACAAAAGACTGCTTTTTAGTCACTTTCTCTTAGGCCTAGCCTACTTCATCTTACTGCTGCTGCCCCACTGCCTTTCTGTACCCTGCTATGTCTGACTGCCTCTTTTGCTTGATCCCATCTACTTTAATGTTTTGAGGGCATCTTTCTCTCCACAGCTATAGCTTTGTGACATTCAGTAGAAGGAGGGGAAGAAAAAGGAAAGGGGGTTAGATATAGTAGAGTGCATGTTATTATCCCCATCTTGACCCTGACTTTACAAAGATACCAAGGTTTGTTATAACAATGAAAAGGAACTAAGATTGTCCAATTTTAAAGGATGAAAAGCTCTTCTTCGGACTTAACTCGTTAAGGACATTACAACTGATAAAGTTCTCTACTGAAAAGCTTTTAAACCATTATAGGAGGAAGAACCTTAAAAGAGTATATGCAGTCTGTAAAGGCTTAGTTTAAATTCTTTTAATCTGTAAATGAAGCTTCATGGCCTTAAGTATATTGATGTCAAATGCCTTAGCTCTTTTTTTCTCAGATATAGATAGAGGTTTGTGTGTACTCAATATATTACTGAGGTTTTCCTGCTGAAATTCTCAAAGGCCACTGCCTTCCACTGTCCATGGTGGAAGGCACTTGACAAACACTGTCTACAGAGAACAGTGAACATTGGACCTATTCCTGGGACAGTCAAATAGGTAGTAAATAGGCTGAAATCCCTAAAGAGGGGATTTCTGGGGGCTCTTTTTTATTTTTTTTTAATTTAATTTTATTTTGCCAGAACTGAAAAGGGTGAAATAACAAGGGGAAATGAGGCCAAAAATGTTTATATATATATATACACACATATATATATATTTCCACCTCATTTCTTTATGGTTACAGAAGTTTTTGTGTTACTGTAACCTACCATTCCTTGACAGAAGAGCAAGAGGTGTTGCAGGATCAGTCCCAAAGACAATACCAAGGATGGGACATGTCTAGGCCCTGGATTGATTATTAAGTGACAGAGCACTGCACTTATATTTTCCACACACTCCTGCCTGAAGGTTCATTTGCTATTGTAGAACCCACTTAATTGAAAGACAAGTGCTATTTGATATACTATGTGTACCTTGTCATGTAAGTGGAAGATTCCTGTTTACACTGGCAGCAGTTGTTTTAGGAAAATTGTGTAAAGTTCAAACGTGAGGAGAAAAGATGGTTTTGCCTTGATACACTATATTGCAGTGGAAAGTTCAGCACTTGTTCCTGCTATGTGATTTCAGACTTGCTCAGGCTGACTTTGCTCCTGCTGACATGGGGAGAAGCCTCTGACTGAGTGTAGCACGAACAGAGGTCGTGACTGAAACTTGGGAGAGTCAGACTCTGCTCAGCTACAAATGGAAGAACATGTTTAGGCATGCAGTTCCCAAAGGCTCAGAAACTTCATGGCATAGCTGTTGAAATGACATCTTTCTAAATACTGAAAATCAACAATGCTCTATTTTCTTCCTCCTGTCTGCAAACTGCTCTGTTACTGTTCAAACACCAGTGCTTTTTATTTCTCCTCTCAAGACATCAAACATTTATTTACTAGGACAGCCAGACTCAGTCTGACCTTCAAAAGGTGTGCAACTGATTTTGAATGTTTTTGTATTAGTTCAGAGAAAGAGGAGCAATTCTGGACAAACTTTATGAAACATTTTCACTTTTTCCTATGATTACTTAACTGTTGTGTCTGCTTGGCCATCTTTTTGTGAATTTACAGATTTGTTTTGTTTTTATTGCAGAGAGAAATAGAAAAAATTGTGGCAGTTGCATGGAATATCTTTCAGCCTTTTCTTTTTGGTTTAATTGGAGCAGAAGTATCCATTACATCTCTTAGGCCTGAAACTGTTGGTAAGATCATTCACAAATTATTATCATTCATTCATTTTCCAGCTTTCATACTGGCTTTGAAAGAATCTCTATAAAGAAATCTAAAACAAAGAAGTTTATGGCTGACCCCCCAAAAAAATCAAAAAGCCAGAAGCACCTATGCACAAAAGCACTGAGAAGTGTTTGTCTGTTGCAGGGCTCTGTGTTGCTATATTAGGCATCGCCCTGGTTGTGCGGATCATAGCAACGTTCCTGATGGTGTCCTTTGCTGGGTTTAATTTCAAGGAGAAGGTATTTGTCTCACTGGCATGGATTCCCAAAGCCACTGTCCAGGTAAACAATCCAGCATCACTTTCATTCCAGGCTAAATCTATTTTCTTTAGCAAAGCTCCCTAACTAGTGTAGCAGTAAGCGGGGAAAGGTTCAGGCTCAATGACAGCTGAATGTAGAATATTGACTGTTCGTACTCTAAAACACTATAACTGCTTGAAAAGTGTGTGGAGAACCTTCTATGTGCAAGTGTTTTGCTTGCATCCTGGGCTTACTCTTTATAATGACAGTGAATTGTATATATACCACAGGAAATGTAACCACTTTTCAGCCATTGCTGATTATTGTGCCTTCACATACAGATTCTGAGAACTCTCAAAGGTAAAAGCATTTCCCTCTTACACATGAAGTATCTGCAAGGACAGTCACATCTGAACTCAGAATGGGTTTCAGTTTGTGATTATTTTGGTAAGGAGTGGTCTGAGAGCCGTATTAACAGAGATGCCTCTGGCTGGCTACATTCCTGCTCCTTTATTTCAGCAATTGTCATGTCATTTGGACTTTGCCTCAATAGCATGATTACTTGCAAACAAAAGTTAATAACCAAAACAGGCAAGGCTTATTACATGATCAGTGATATAAATTTTCAGAAGCTTCTACTAGTTGACTATTGTCAGGATACATTCTCCAAGTGAGGCATTTTCACAGCTGCAATACACAGTATACTGGCCTATTTCATTAATCACACATTCCCCAGAAATGTGGATAAAATGGCAGCTAAGCAATGTTCTTCACAGGAGGAAGCCACACAGATAAACTCATTAGCTTAGGAAATTCCAAGCATAGTCAAGTGAAAATTGTCCTCATAGGTGTAATACAATGCTTGCTTCACTATGTACAGCCTAAAAACAGGTTGAATGTATTAAAAATGTCAAATTTCTGTGGAAATGATAAGTTTGCTTTTTTCCTCTTTCAGTGCTAAAGATTACTTTCTCCATCTCAGCAATGTTTTCTTCCCTGCAGGCTGCAATAGGTTCTCTTGCCCTGGATACAGCAAGACAACATCAAGATGAGCAAAAGGAAAAGTATGGAATGGATGTACTGACAGTAGCTTTCTTGGCTATCTTGATCACTGCTCCAATTGGAGCCCTGGTTATCGGCTTGGCAGGGCCCAGACTTCTGCAGAAGGCTCAGACAAAGAGCAAGGAGGATGAGGAAGGTGCAGAGGTTGGCGAAGAGGCAGAGGCCTGTGAACCTTCGTAAACAGACACTGCAGCAGTCTGGTCCTTCAACCCTGACACTTCTGCTGTATAAAGGTGGCATGTCTGATCTTGCTGGAGGAACCTAAAACTATCAGTCACCCCTGCTATTTTTAAAGCAGCCCTGGTGGAGTTCTATAAAATAGTTTTATGTGAAGATGGTGCCTTGAGATGAAATAGCTGAACATACAGTGAATAAGATGACCTGGCAGTGAGTCACTGAGTCAAGACTGACTTGAAATGTGTGGGTGGTGAGGCCAAGGAGAGAGTCAGAATTGTTGAGGTGTGGAGTGGAGTCATGAGGTAGAATATAAGCCAAAAAAAATGGAGACTAATGTGAATAACTTATTGATGGTTGAAACTGAGCTGTGAGATGACAAGTTATACAACTCAAAGAAAGCAACTTCAAAGTGGTTGTTGATACATAGTGAACAAGTCCTCCATCAGTTAGTTAGTGATTGGTGATTGATCAGTTGGTGATTCCCTCTCCTTCCTCAGTTGTGTTCCAAAACTTGCCTTTCCTATTGCTGTTCTTCCTCACAGCTGATGCACTCTTTTGTGCCTTCAAGGACTGTCAGCTCTGGCCATACAGCAACTGGTACTTACATGCTCAAAGAGACAGTTGGGGCCATCATAGACTGGTAATAAAGATGTTGGTGCCAGCAGAAAAAAGGACAGAGCCTGAAAATGAGATGAGGGTTGTGGGATGGCTGTAAGGACTGGGGGAGGGTTGTACGGGATTGGGATGGCTGCTTCTTCACCTGTGTACCTCAGCCTTCACACAACATGATGTCAAGAGAGACATGCTCTTCTACAGCCAGGATTAACCTCTGTTGATCAAAATCCTACTCTTGCCTTTCAGGTTTGGTATCACTTGACAGATAACAGCAAATCTGTCTGGCTCCAAGGAAGTTGTTGGTAACTCCATTCTGAGGCACAGGGTCAGTACAGCATCCCTCAAAAACTGGAAGTTACTGGAAAGGCTATTAGATTGTGCCTGTAACTGAGGTGGGCAATACTCTCCTGCAGATTGCTACACTACAGTTCACTGAACTCATTTTACCGCATCCTGTGTAGAATACATTTGATGGTGTCCAGGTTTTGGCATTAGTAAGAACAAATAATTTCTATTTTAGCTTTTAAATTTTTAATATGCAAAACAAAAAAAAGTATAAAAATACTTTTAACTACTTAAATATTTCTAATGTTGACACTGTACTATTTGCAGGTAAGCTCTATATATAGATATACAGATGAGCTGTATATGTAGCTGTACATGCATGCCTTTATATAAGCCTTACTCTCTAAGCAAAAAGAAAGCTTCCTGATAAATAGTTCAATTTCATAGCCTGCAGTTCCAGCACAATGATAAAAATGTCAGGAAATTTATCTGTTAAGTTTTCCCCTAACAGTTATCAAGTACATTATATTTCTCTTAACTGTGCACACTGCTGTTCTCTCTGCCTCCTCGGGAACGTACCATCTTCAGTTCAGTTTGTCTCCTGACCCGAAAGGAAGATGCTTTCAAACTGCACCTGATGGGTTTGAAGCTGGAGCAATGGTTAAGGGTGCTGTGCTTGGTCTTTATTGTGACATACCTGGCCTTCTGTGCCTGTTCTGACTACTTCACATGCACTCCTGGTGTCCTGGCCCGGTCCTGTTCAGTATCTTCACTGATGATCTGGATAAGGGGATTGAGTGCACTCCCAGCAAATTCGTGGACAACACAAAGTTGGGTGGCATTGTTGATCTGCTGGAGGGCAGGAAGTCTCTGCAGGGGATCTGGACTGGCTGGATCAATGGGCTGAGACCAGCAGAATGAGTTCAACAAGGCCAAGTGCTGAGTCCTGCCCTTGGGTCACAGCAGCCCCAGGCAGTGCCACAGGCAGGGACAG
Organism: Zonotrichia leucophrys gambelii; assembly: GCF_028769735.1. Taxonomy (NCBI): domain Eukaryota; kingdom Metazoa; phylum Chordata; class Aves; order Passeriformes; family Passerellidae; genus Zonotrichia; species Zonotrichia leucophrys. Next base: position 26,604,161 of record NC_088173.1, on the reverse strand, counting down.
AGTGCCTGGGGAGCTGCCCAGTGGAAAAGGACCGGGGGGTGCTGGTGACAGCAGCTGAACATGGGCCAGGGTGTGCCCAGGGGGCCAGGAAGGCCAAGGGCATCCTGACTTGTGTCTGCAGTGGTGTGGCCAGCAGGAGCAGTGACTGTCCCCCTGTACTGGGCACTGGTGAGGCCACAGCCCAAGAGCTGTGTCCAGTTCTGGGCCCCTCACCGCAAGAAGGACACTGAGGGGCTGGAGCGTGTCCAGAGAAGGGCAATGGAGCTGGGGAAGGGTCTGGAGCACAGGTCCTGTGAGGAGTGGCTGAGGGAGCTGGGGCTGTTTAGCCTGGAGAAGAGGCAGCTCAGGGGGCACCTGACTGCTCTGCAGTGCCCTGACAGGAGGGGGTAGCCAGGTGGGGGCCGGACTCTTCTGGCATGCTGCCAGTGACAGGATGAGATGAAGAGTCTAATCTTTACTAGGGAAGTTTTAAGGTGGACATTAGGAGGAATTTCTTCATAGAAGGGGTTGTTAAACAGTGGAATTGTCTGCCCAGGAAGATGGAATCATCTTCCCTGGAAGTGTTTAAGCAAAGACGGCACATAGCACTGAGAGTCGTGGTCTGGTTGACATGGTGGTCATAGGTTGGTTCAGTGATCTCAGAGGTCTTTTCCAACCTCATTGATTCTATTTTTAACAGTAGTTTTAACAGGAGGTTAAGTAATTGGAATATATAATTTTGGTAAAGTTAACTGACAAGGTGAGGAAATACAGTGTGCATTAGTAGCTGTCTATAAAATAGTTCTACTTCAATAAAACTTAAAGGAGTTCACTTTTTTGTAAAGCTTTATAAAAAGTAGAATCCTCACAGAGGGATCACTATGCCAAATTTGGAATGTGTTCAATAACAGAAGTGTGATGTTGGAAGGATTACAGCCCTTTAAATTTGGACACAACCATAAGTACAAAAGCAAACCTCTGATGAAGAGCTCTTGTTTGTGATAGCCTCTAATACTTCCTCCCCAGCAAAACAGCATGTCATAAATGGGATTTGCCTGTTCCTGTAAACTCAGTGTGCTCTCAGTTATACATTAGATCACTTCCACAATTCTGAGTGCCTGAATAAGCTATACCAATGAAAACTTCCCATCTTTTTTGTTAATCTAAGTGAGATTGAATAGATTTTTCTTTCCCTGCCATTTTATGTCCATATTTCTCATGAGACCCCTTTCCCCCAGCTTTTATTAAATCTTCAAAAAGTATCAGGTTGGAGCTATTATAGGGACCTGCAGATCTAAAATTAAAAGCTTTAATGTTTTATAATGTTCCCTCTCCTTATCTTCCAGAAAGAAAACACTTGCATCTTTTCATTAAATGATATGTCAGGATTAAGAACTTAAGAGACTGGGGTTTTTTAGTAAGTATCACGACAGTTTCAGCTGCTTTTGAATAGCAACTAACTTTGGGATTAGATTTCAGTTTTTATCAGAGTACGAGTGAAGCCTGACATTAAAGAACACCTCCTTTTTAACAAAAAGCCTTGAAAATCGTTACTGAATAAGGCATAAATTCAAGCCAATTAAATAATTATGCCATGGTATTCTCTTATTTGCAGGAAATAAAATAAGAGCACAATGTGCAGTAACTGATAAGCAGAGTCCCGCTGTCATGCAGGCATAGTGTGGGGGAAGTCTGAGTGTGCTGTTCCAGAAGGTTCACAAGAACCTCTGCAGCAGAAAGGTCTGTCAGCAGAGTGTTCCCAGCAGCCAGCATCCAGCAGCTACAGCAGGCAGCATATGGGAAAAGATAGAAATTGTCTATCTGCAAGCAGGGAGTCCAACAGGGCAGGGGATGTGATGATGATGTGATTATAATCACTGCTTACTCTCTCTTTTTCAGCCAAACTGAGCTTTTTATGGAATTTAAACTGAAGTCTAAAATTAACTGTGAAAGAGTCATGGTGTAATACAGCCACAAAATGGATGATAGTTTCTGTATCTTGATTTTTAAATAAAGAGTGCAAGAGACCAAATTTTTGGTCAATTGCACTTCAGTTACATTTGTCTAGTAGTTGCCCCAAGTCAGACACCTTTCTCCAAACCTATTTTACAAGTTTATTTGTATTCTATAACCATGTTCAAATTAATTATGAAAAGAAAGGAAAACATTGCTGTTCTTGTAAATAGGTGTCACAAAATGCCAATTTCAATTTCCCCAGATTTTCCATCAACACTGAAGACCTGGTCCTATGACCTCCGTTCCAGTCTTTATTGGTATTTAGGGCAAATTTATTCCTGTGTATGGAGCTTCCCAAGTAGATTAGAAAAGTCAGGTAATTAGTTCAGCTTCTCAGTAGCTGGTGAGACACAGAGCTGTACAGGCACTTCAGCTTTTAGCTATCTATCTCTGACTTCAGATGGGAAAGATTAGTAAATTCTTTGAGATTTTCTATAGGAAGTTCTGTGGACATGAGAGAGTATTACCTTGACAGATTTTGAAATCCAAGGAAATTATGATTTATCTTGCTTGTGAGTCTCATTAAATTATCTTGTGGAAATTATAAAATGTGCTTTTTACAGAAGAACTGTGACTTGCTTTTGCAACACAACAAATTTGTTCCATGCCCTTACAAATATAAGTACAAACAAAAAAAACTGCCCCTGTTTATCCTATAGCCATGGTCTGTAGATTGCTGTTAAACTATCTCATCTAAGAGCAAGTAGGGAGAAAAAAATAATTCCATCTCTAACACAGCTTGATTAAGTAATGAAGAGGTTAAACCTTACATTGTTCTTCTCTTCAATGAGTTTTTTGGGAGAAACAAAACCATGTTGCTGTATTACTCACTTTAACAAGGTTTCCCTTAATTTAACAGGTTTGGTTGTGATTTCAGAGGAAACCAATCTGTTTGAATACAGAAGTATCCTGATAAAAGCTGGAAGCACATACAGCCTGTGTCTAATAAGTCTGCTACAGTAGACTGTGGTTTTTAAACCCTGAAAAAATTGTCAGGGACAGGGCTTTACATTTCACAGTAATTTCTTCACCAAACCCAAGAATTGGGGATTGATATTCTATATACATCTGTAAGTGAAAACAGTATAAGACACTTACCTTTATATATTTTTCCCTGTTATAAATGTTTATATCCTAATACATTTATGGTTTGCTCATCCATTAAGGTAAGACCACCATGAAGCATTTAAACAATAAACATTATACCATGGTTCTGTTCCACACTTTATAAAAGCAGGAATTTAACACACAGTCACATCCTGATCTGCCATCTTTTGCTGCAAGGCAAGAGGTTTTGGAACCTGGAACTACAACTGTCACAAATGGAGGAGGAATGATCTACCTTAACTCTGCTGCTGCTGCAAGAGCCCTTATGGGTGAGAACAGCTTTCTGACTCGCTTTCTGTTTCAGCACTCTGGTGATCAGCTTTGGCAACAGCTCTGGGGCTTCCCACCTAACAAAGGGTCAAATAAAATGCTGTTAAGGAATGGGTGAGAATCTGTCATGGTACCATTGTCTGAAACTGGAGCATGGACCGAATTTTTATTTTTAAACTAATGGATACACTATTTCATGGGAGAATTAAGCACTTTAGAATAATTAATTAGAAATCCAGCTGTTAGGTAAGTAGTAATTATCTGCATCTGAATTTAAGCCTCAGCACAGCAACGTTCTGACTTGCCTAAGTAATAATTCTGAATGAGTAACAAGCCAAGAGAACATCTCAGCTCTGCATCCTCACTTCTGTCTCTTAACCCATTCATCCCTTGAAAATTCCCAATGCAAAAAGTAGTGACTGTAATGCAAGGGAACTTGCAGGAGACAAATTTGTGTTTCCTTACCACCAAAACAGGGCCCAAAATACAGGGTTAATGGCGGTGGGTGACCTGCTCAATAATTTGGTTTATATACGGCCTGGAACTGCCAGCACTCCACCTGGGATGCTGTGTGAAACTTTCCAGCAGTGTGGGGTTTGTCTGAGCTGGACTGCTTTGTGTAAGACCAACAAAGTGCCCCCTTAGACACCATGCAGGCCAGACCTTCAGCTAGCATGACTTAACACTGATCTGCTGCCTGAAAATACATTCACAAAGGAGAAAGTTGGTATCTTTTTCTCCTCCACTTAAGTACACTTAAATTTGTTCCTGAAAAGCTGAGTAAAACATGATTTCTCAGCAGAACAAATTCAACAGAAATGTGCACTTGAAATAGTGACAGTTTTATAATTGTATGTTCATACAAAAAAGGCTTAGTTGTAGAAAGTCAATTTATTATTGAAATAAACGACTTATTTACAGAGATAGGTACTTTACAGTTTTACAAAGCAGGCAAAATTCTTCTCAGAATAAGGTACCAAAACAGTGACAAATTCATCACTGTCTAAATGCAATTTATTCCAAAAAGAAATCTACAGCAATCATGAAACTAAATCATACCAGTCACATAACAAAATGCCGTCCCTTGCAACTACAACAGTATAAAAGACTTTTTATCAGTCATGATCTAGATTAAGCATCTGCTATACTTCTTTCTTCTTGAGTATTAGTGGACCTACATTATCTCCTGTTAACTCATTGTGCTTGTTGTGGGAGCCATCACAGACAGGGAACTGAAAAATAAAAACCAAAACCAAGGAATTAGCATAATTCTGTATAGCAGTTGCACGGTGATTTCTGTATTTCTTCCTGAGCCCTGAGTGCTCTGATAATGTTGCTAGTTCCTCCTGTGATGTCCTGGTTCAACATCAAACTCCCTCTCTCCTATCAGACACAGGATACTAAGGGCAACAAACACAGTTAATGGGTAACTAAGTTTGGGAGATCCTAAAATAGCTGTTCTTAGACACAGAGTCAGGGACAAAGCCTTTTCCATGAAAGAACAGCAAACAAAACAGCCATCACAGCTACAAATGGATTTACTGTACAACTATTAAGAGTGCTCTTTAATAGATTTAGTGATTTGCAACCAGAAAGTACTTTTTTAAGAGAAGCTGAAATACTTGGCTGAAGTGATTAGTCCAAAGTGAGAATAGCTGAGTTAAGCTTCTTCAGTTCAGGGCAGACTTTATTGTTTTTATTAAAAAAGGAAAGCATTTGGTCCAGGGAAAACAAAACCAGACTGTGGTCAGGACATTCAAAATTGAATCAGGAAATGAAAATTGAGGCAAAATGAAATACACTTGTTTACATCTAGCTGGTTTGGGGGATATGGAATATCCCAACCAGTCATCTCACTGCTCTGGACCAGATAGGAATCACCAACACAGGCCTAGCCTAATTTTCATTCTAATATGAACAACTTTCTAAGCATTGTTCTTTGCAAAATAAGAGTAGTTTTCTCTTAATTAGTTGCAATGTATTTCCAAATAGTAAAACAGGTTTGCTTGGTTTTATTCTTACTCACATGTGCTCACACTCTAAACATTTTTAGAGAAACCCTACTGTGTTTCTTTCAAGTTTCCACAGTTACTTTCTTCATGTAGTCAGGTTTGTGCCATTCTGCAAAGTTCAGGAGCATGTTCCAATTCCAGACAAAGGCAACAGCTCAACACAGAGCAATCCACCACCAAAGCTCTGCTAAAAATATGCAAGTTTCAATCTCTAACCCTAGAGCAGCACAATGTCTTACCGTCTTCGAACGCCAACACCTGCAGTAAGCTTTGGTGAGGCACAGATCTTCAATGTTGATCTCATTCACTACTTTGGGATTTTCCTTCTGGATCTTGAGGTTAATCAAGCTATCCTTCTGCTGTTTCTTCTTGGGGAGGAAGGGACGAACAGCCAGGTAGCCGAGCAGGGCCAGCACGCCCAGGAAAGGCAGCAACCGCAGCCATTCTGAAACTGGAGACAAGGCGGGATTTAGGCCGGCTTTGGGCACCGCCCCAGGATGCTGCAGCAGCAGCTACCTGCACATGGCTTAGGGGCTCAGCAGGGCCCTCAGGGAAAACAAGATTCCATTGGTGAGGCTCAGGGAAAAAAAAAGAAGACATAGATTAAATCCTAGGATTTACTCCAGCCAAAGTAAAAATCTGACTCCTAGAATTTATTGAATTGAAATTAATTGATGAAATTGAATTTTATCACTCTAGAAGATGATTCAATGGAAGAATATAAAACATATAGAAGATTTATTGAAATGGGCAACACTAAGGTACTGGTAAAACCTTCACCAATCTCTTTGGTTGTATTTTTCAGACCTCTGCTCAGGGATCTGCAATCAGTTTCTACAACACAGAGAAAGAAAGACACCTAAGACCAGGAGGTGAAGTCACAGAAAATTGCTTTTTACCAAGGTAAGGAACTTCTCTCAAGTACAGTTAAAAAATAAAAGTATCCACTGCAGATCTGGCTGCCCTGCTGCTACATCATTGTAAATCTTCTAGGCATACTGGTGAGAAAAGGCTTACTGGACTTTTTAAGAAATGCATCAATAATTGGCATTTATATAAATAAGGTGGATCTACTTTTCCAGCAGAACATGCTGTGAAGAACATGCACCCCAGTGCAATTTAAATACCACGGTGCACTAAAGGTTGAGAGCATTTTTCTAAATTTCTGGAGAATAATTAAGCACTCATACAGAAGGGCGTTTAAAAATATTTTAGAAGAGAAAGAAAAAAGTATAACAAGATGGACCACAAGCAGCTGCACAAGCACTTTTTAAGACAAGACACTAATTTATTGAAGATTAGAATATAGCAAGATTCTGCTCTAAAAATTGTTTTTTTGAAAATAAGATGTACAAGAAATAAAACACAACAGAGCAGGCTAAGTCTGCCAGGTGGGTTGCAGCCCTGAAAAAGTACAATATTCTGTATAGCTTGATTTAATTTGTACTAATAAAACACAAGTTTGCTAATACTTCTCCAGTTAGAATCCAATAGATTTTTCTTAAGGATTTGAATTTTCTAGAACCAGACCATGTAATGAAAATAATTTGTGGGATTAATATTTTGTTCTTTGTTGCCTTTGATGTGACAGCCACATTTAGTGCATTTATCTGGCAATGCATCACAGCTGCCTAAATGCTAAAGGCACTGCAAGAAGTGTCAGCAGTCATTCCCCAACTGCACCTGCAGCAGTCCCTGCACACCACAACTCACCACATTCACTAGGACTCACTGCAATGCATTCATCTCTGGTGCTCTCTACTTAGTTCCTCCAACGAGCTGCAAGCCTTAAATAATAATTAACACTGAGACACTTAAATGTTTTCAGCTGCACAGAACCCTGAGTTCCTGGACAGCAGTGCCTGTTTGCCTTCTCTACCATTACTTTTCCAGAACACTCCATCAATTCCATCAGGAATCCAAACACACTTTCTTACCTTACCTGAAGGACTGACTTGGAATGTATTTCAAAAGAGAGGTAAAATATTTGGTCACTGAAAAATATTTCCAAACTTTGTATTTAACCTGACTGTTGACAAAAATGTGGATCTCTACAAAGCTACTCCTCTGAACTCCAAGACAGAACAGTCATTCCAAGAGGCACACCAGGACCAGGGCATCTGTCAAGTGTGTGGTGAATATAACTGGGCTAAGACTGACACACAAGAAGGACAGGTCTCACACTCAGATACAGCATCAAAATGAGAACAGGGGTCATGTCTCTGAATGGCTCACAGCCAGCTGGGTTCATACAAGTGAAAGAGGAACGTGATAGCTGTAACCTCTGGGAAGGGAAATTAGAAATAAACATGAATAGGATGTACAAGGCTGTTCTTTAGGATGGTTATTATTTAATATTTGTACCAAGATAACTGCTGATAAATACTTTTGTCCTCACTAGCCAGTAAATTCTGTGCTTAATTCTAATGTGGGAGTCTCTGGAAAGCCCCCAGTTACATTCATGTGTACACTAACCATAAACTGGCTTGTTATTGCCAAAAGACTGCCTGAAGCTCCTGTGTTTAAACTGAAAAATCAATGTGATCGTGTTCTAAGGCATGGATACAAGACACTGTCAGAGATCTCTAGGCTGGGTGAGCAGGGATGGTAAAAACCCTTCATCCACACTAATGCAATGCCTCCCTACAAGTGTAGACTGCTCTGGTTTTGAAGCCATGCATACCTTTCTGAAGCACATGTAGGGCAATTCACAAGACTTTATTTTCACAGCTGACAACTCAGAATTCAGCCATTACACTGATTCTGGAGATTCTTTATCGGTTCTGCTGCATGGGGACAGGCAGATTTTGGAGACAGAAATGAAGAGCAGTGTATGGAACAGGTCAATCTTCAGACTTGTGTTAGATAGAGACTAATCCCAAAGATAAGTCCTGGAAAATATCAGAAACCAGAGAATTCCAAGAAGCTGAGGCAATGGATATTTTCAAGGAGAGGTGGTCTTAATTTTTAGTCCAACAGTAACATGTCCAAAACCAAAAGAAACACACTATGAATAAAGGTACAGACCAGTCACTGAGAAGAAAATCAAAGCAGGTATTCCCTGCTTATCTTCCATCACCTACTCCTTTGGTATCTTTGATTTATGTTTCAGCTACTTTTTGTGGAAATAACCCTATGCAGACCCAAAAGCAGCTTCTTACAGTAACAGCTCAACTACAAATCAAAATTTTAACAAGTATTAACTACCAGTCAAAAGGAATATTGGAACTGTGCTTGTATGTCCTCTAAAGTGATGACATTCTTCATGCAAATTCGAAGTACCTACTAATTACATTCTCTTCAGAACTAACAAGCAGATCTATCCTGGTTTTGGTTGTTTGGTATTTTGAGGTAAATCTCTATGCCATTTTAATGACACCTTCCAGGGCGAAAAGCAATGCTGGCACGAGATAACACTGTTCATTTCACTGAACTTGAGAAGACTAACAAAGCAATTGCAAGAACCTGCAAGAGGCTTCTGAGCAGCACAGCTTGATAATTTAGATATCCACTTTCAAACCCAAGGTCAAACATTCTTTCCTTCCTCCCTCACTGCTTTTCCCTTCAGGAGTTATGCACTGGATGTTAACAGTTTTCTTCTTCAAACAAGCAGTTTTTCATTCTGGTTTTATAAAGTTACACCAGATAACAGATGTCCACATCTTTAACCAGCACCCTATACAACATCCTATAAAAAAACCAAAATGCTCCATTTACTTTTGTTCTGTTGTTTCTACAACTGATGCACTACAGGAACTGAAATTGCCTACAAGCTAATGAGAGTTTAGAAGCAATAAAAGAGTTAAGACTGCACTGTTGCAAATCTGGATTCTGGCCTGCATTTGCAAACAAGGTCTATGTTGCCCAGTGTTTCATAGTGCTGCTCCCTGACTAAGTTCAATAGATGCCACCAAAGGGCAAATATTAATGCACTTTAAATATTTTTAGACCAATGTTCCTTCTCACTTTCCAAAAAGGAGCAAAGTATGCCGTTTGCCAAAGAATATACTTTGTAATTACAGTAGCAAACACAAAAGGTCACATTAATTTTCTTTATTGTCTAATAGTCTTTCCTAATGATAATTCCTGGCAAAATAACCCCAGGATTGGGAATCCCCTGCTCTTGGAGGCTTTAGGACAGGACAAAGACCACAACAACACAGAAGAGGCAGCACTTGCTCCAGCAATCATTTTCTCAAATGAAACTTAAGACTGACAGCAGCTCTGCGTGCAAGCAAGCACACAGCTCTTCACCCAGCAATGACGTTTCAATGACTTTCAATAACCTTTATGCCCTAAGAGATGGTAACTCTCTACTGTAGGTGCCCAGGATGCAGTGTCCTACAACATCCTTCTCAGAAGTCTCACTGTGTTGCATTTATCCCATGCCATGACTTGAAGCACCTGTACAGTTTCGCTTTTTTCCCCCCTTTTCATTCATAGTCACCCTGGCAGGAAGAGGTATAAGCATGGTGGCAGATACTAGTCTAGTCTACTACTGAATAAAAATTTAAAATGTAAAAATGTTCTCTCTATAGCCATGTATTTTTAAATATACCTTTGCCTCCTGTTTTTAGAGACAAAAAAATCACTAAGAACTAGAAGCAGTGGATTTTTCAGGTATGCTCATTAAATCCTGCCAGTTCTCAAAAGCAGTTTCTGACTCAGCTCCTTCTTTTACTTTTGTTTAGTATTTTTGGGACTGACATTTCTCATGTTTGGTCTGCACTTAAGAAAGCAGTTATTTGCTTCTTATCCTCTCTCCAAATTTGAGGAAGTACCTTGAAGTCAGTGGGGTAAACAATGTGACAACAAAACAGTTCTCCCATGCTGATCACACTACGTAAAAACCCTAAAGCCCTGATTCTGGTCTACAGACCCAACCTTCCAGAGGTTTTTCAGAATAAATCATATTACTACTACACATTATGAGTACAGAAGACTACACAAATAAAATCCTGTTACAAAAAGACGTAGTTAGACGAGTGAAGCAGTAAGGTAGTAAAATATTACTAAGCTTAACAAATTTTAAGTCAAGTTGTGGTTACAAGGGCAATTGGCTTCATTAATAAACTGACAAATACTAGAAACAGGAGAAGTTGCATTGTTCTGTAGTTTGTTCTATCCTCCCTTTCCTCCCAACTCTGTAGCAGCTGAATTTCTCTATTTGGTAAATATAATTAACAGCTTTTTCATATGAGAGAGTACTTGTGGAAGAAGAACAGTTAGTTTAAAAGAGATCTGCTTGTTTCAGAGGAAGATAATGTGACTTGCAGGTCACAAGCAGCATAAACATGCTGGAAAAAAGAAGTGCTCAAAGCTGGCTTTAAATAAACTGTGCCTGTTCTAAATTTAACATTTTTCCAACACTATTACAGTCTGGGTGTTAGTGCTGCAAGATATAAGATTGATTCTGCACTTTGATAACTTTTTCTACTTCTACTTTTTGTGGAGAGCGTTCCTTCCTTCTTGTCAGCGGACTAATGCTGTCACTTGGCCGTGCCTGAGGGCCCGCGTGTGTCACACGGCCGAGCCTGGCCCCAGAGCCCGGGGTGCGGAGCACGGAGCGCCCACAGAAGTCGCCACCGCTCACTCTTCGCTCTTGCTCACTCTGTCAGAGCTACAATCAATGAACTGCTGCTTCCACTCCCTCACGCAGAAAACACTTACAATTACTACATTTAAAAACTATCCTAACTTTAGGTATGTGGCAGGTTCCTATAAAGAATTTTCTTTGGTTTAACTCAGTTCAGATGCTGCCTTTGACCTGTGAGGAAGAGGAAGAGGCCGTGCTTCAGGCCTCCGGCTAAATCCCGATCCATCCCGACGCACGGCCTCTGGCCCACCGGCCTTGGTTCCCGGAGGAATTTCAGAGGCGGACGTTTCACTCTGTCCCTGCACTTCACCCCGACACCTCCTGCTGCAACAGTTCAGGGTTCGGCGTCCCCCGTTCTGTGCCGCGGCCGGCAGACAGCCAGCGATGCCCGGAACGAGGGGGGAGAGCCAGATCCCAGGCAGGACCGACCGCGCCGCCGGGGCGGGAAGGGGGTCCCGCTGCCCCCGCCTACCTGTGAGGCGGATGAAGCCGCCGACGCTCTCGGGCAGCGGCAGGCGCTTGAGGTACGCGGGCAGCTGGACCTTGACGATGCGGGCCAGAGTCTCCAGCACCATCGCCGGCCTCTCCCGCCGTGCCCCCGCGCGCCGACCCGGGGTGCGCGCGCCGCGGGGCGGGGCCGCGCACGCGCCCGGCCGGCCGGGCCCGTGCCCCCCGCGCGCCGCCCGGGCCGCGCTGCCCGCCGGCGCCGCTAGGGGGCGCTGCCACGGGACCGGGGATCGGGAGCGCTACCGCCGCCAGGGGGCGCGCGGGCGGGGAAGGGAAGGGAAGGGAAGGGAAGGGAAGGGAAGGGAAGGGAAGGGAAGGGAAGGGAAGGGAAGGGAAGGGAAGGGAAGGGAAGGGAAGGGAAGGGAAGGGACTGTATTTAATAATATGTAGCTTATGCTTACAGGTTTTATGTAATTATCTGTCATCACCCTGCTGCACTCAAGTTGTATTCCATGTTGATGGTCTTATAAATATTGAAGTAAAAAGATTGAAGGTTTTTCTTCATGTGAATGAGGTAGGATAATGGGAGTGCTGAGAGGTTCAAATTTACAGGAAGAGGCCTATCCGCCTCATGTTTGGCAATAATTTGCACAGAATAAGACCTATCACGTATGTTTGTTTGTTTCTTTTTTTGTTTTCACTTTATTTTATTGTTATGTCTAGGAGACTGGACATTTTTTGGCATAGACAATCCTCCCTGTATAGGCAGATGAAAAAGTGGGAAGCATGTAGTCATTCTGGGTCAGTTTAGACAATCCATCCAGACCTGGAGACTCTAATGTTAATCCCTTGGACATGACAACACCATTTGGTTCAAGGTGCTTTACTACCATAAGTGAATCTATCATGTGCTAATAGCATATAGCAGAAGAGTATGAGCAGGAAAGCTGAAGCAGCACAATCCTACAAGACCTGTCTCCTTCCTTACATGATCCTGACTGAAGCACAGTTCTCTCTCCTCCCTCAGTGTACTGAAATCCCACCATATCTACCCAAATCAACTGTGTGCTTCTCCTACTGGAAAATACTGGGAGCTAAGTTTAGGATAAATCAAATTTATTTGTGCTTCTGGCCTATTAATTTTCTACCTGTGGCCCTACATTAACATTTCCTGATGAATCATCATCTTTAGCTAGTGGGAATATTCCTGTGATCTCAGAGTATCTAAGTTCCCTACCTCACCTAAATTTATTCACCTAATGACTGTGTCTGATGTCCTAAGACGATTCCTTCTTGTCTAGGCAGATGCCAGCTATTAGACAAGATAATGAAAGAGTAAAACACTTGGTTATTCCTGTAAAAATTATACATCAGATGTCGTGATGTGACCTCCTTTGTGAGACTTTCTGAGGGAAGAATACATAAGGTAAATACTCCAGCCCTAAATCAAGCACCTTCACACTGAGGTTGAGAATCTCTGTCCTGCCCTCCTCCTCTGGATGCTGGGAGCACAGCTGACATTGTGGGGAAGCTCCTGAGCCCTGCTGTGCTGACTTTGGTCAGTGCTGCACTCAGCACACTGCAAGTCCATCTGCACATGTTGCTCTCCCTGTGTCCCTCCTGTTGTGTGGGGATCAGCTGACATGAGTCACACATGGGTTTGGTTTATCAGAGTCTGAAAGTCACAGATTAGGGCAAACCTATAAAGAAAGTGAAACCTGGATGAGATCTTTAACCAAAGCAGAAGTGAAAAGTGTCTTTAGAAACCCAGTTTTAACTGGAGCACAGGAGATGCATGTTCACCCTGCCATTTGGCTGCAGACTTCTGTTAGCTTTAAGGGGAAATGTAAGCTTCAGGCTTGCTCAGCCCTGCAGGAAAGAACAGGCTTTTACAAAGTAATCCATCTTTAGAGACAACATTATGGGTTCAGAACTTAGTCAACATCAGGAGGTTTAACAGGCAGGTGTGACATCTTCCCTCTGTTACACATGTTTAACACCCTATGTGGACATTCCTATTCCAGAGGCAGATTTTTTCTTCAGGATTTTATCAGGGTGTTTTTCAACTCAAATATCAGATATTGTTTCATATCTGGAAAATGTTCTAATTTTTTTGTGGGGAGAGTAACATGCAACAATTCATTCTTGTATATTTAGTCTCAGTCTGTGAGTTGCTAAAAAGTAGAGATTGCCTCTGCTTGTGTGTTTCATGCTAAATTTGGCCACTGAAACTCTGGTATTGGGAGGATATGTAGAAGTTGCTGTAATAAAAGAGCAGCACAAAAAGCTCAGACATAGACACTTGAACAGAACCTAGGTCACCTGTGTGGAAAGATGAATATTGCTTTCAGCACTAGGTATCCTCTATCACTGGGATTTTTCATCTAGCAAGAACGTTACAGATAAAATGGAGCACAGAGCCCACATGTAGAGGTCTCCATCCATGGGGCTAGCTCAGGTCTTTGACATGGAATTCCCCAAGCATTGCCCAAATGAGAACCAGCCCATGCTTTGATAAGGATGGGAGAAAAGTTGGTGGTGCAGATGATGTTTGGCAGAATTTGTTCTTGTCGCTACAACATAGCTGCACTGGTTCTGCTCACAGCAGAAATAAGAGCTGTCTTCAGCATCCACAAGCTGGTTGGTCCTGGTCCAACAGACTGAGGATAAATGAAAAGAATCTGTTTGTGTTCCTCCTTATGTTACCCTTTGAAAATTGCTCTGTTTCCCTCTGCCCTTAATTCAGCTGTAAAATGAGATAATATTTACTGGTCTGTCTAGAACATGTGAGATTTGCAAAGGAGAAGAACATTTATAAATTCCATATATTTATTTTATTTCACCAAGTACACAACAGTAAGGATAAAAGATAAAAGGTTCTGAGGCAGCAGACACACAGTTCTTACATCAGTAAAACAAGCCTAAGTAGTAATTTGCTTAGTACTCTTTCATGGTAATGAGCTTTTCTATCAAGAGAATGTCTGGTGTTGTTTCAACCATTTTCTTGGAACTGGTATTGCCATTTTCCAAACTGACCACCTGGAATAATGTCTGCAGCAGGCTAAAGTACTAGTGCCAACTAAAAGGGCTGGCTTCTGTGATCAGCAAACACAAGTCTCCTGAGAAGAGGAAGCTAGATCTGTCCTTTTGCATTTGAATAATTTCACAATGGGGTGTGATTAGCTGCTGTTCCTGCTGTATGCAAAGATCTCTCTCTCTTCCACTTCCCCAAAAGCAAGCGAAATCATTACACCCCAAAAGAGCTGTAGGAACTGTGATTCACTTCATGCAATATTTCCATCAACATCCAACATCCAACTATTAAACACCTGAATCTCAAAAACTAAGCAGACTGCCTTAAAATTGGATATAAGACCACGTAGATACAATTACTTTTCTGTATTTTATGCATAATAACATTGTAAGCAAGTTGCAATTGCACTGCACACAAGTTGGGTTTTTATTTCATATTTTTACATCCAGAGGTTTAGTTGCCCAGAGAAGAAAGCTGAGAGTGTTGTGCTTTCATTTGACTCTGAGACCTGGCACCTTAAGTGGCTTCTGCTGGTGTTCACTGAAAATGAACACCTGTCCATGGTGGGCAAAGTGTTCAAGAGAAAAATAAGTTAAGGAAACAAATCACATTTATAACAAAATCAGTGGGCTAATCATGTGATACCATAATGTTCATATTATAAAATTACTACTAAATGAGCATGGCATTACTTTCTAATCTAGCTAATGTCCAAGAATTTTACAATGTAACCATTGTGTTTTGAAGGGAGGTACTATCATAATTGCCGAACTGCAGTGTCCCACTAACAGCATGTATTATTGTTGAATTTTAAAAATCCCCGTAGCTTAGAATGGCACTTATTGTTGGAGATTGTAGGGAATTAATTTTGAAGGGAATGAAAACAAACATGTAAAGAAAAATTGCAAGATTTCTAAGAATTGCATCAGGTTCCAACATGGCAACTTTGTACATGAGAGAACAGAACAGTAGACACTGTTTTTATTTATTTGAGAAAAATGCCATGCTTTGATCTCTCAGCCATGGGTTTAACACTTTAATTCCTTTCTCTGATTGCTACTGCTGGGGAGTGGGAAATGTTACCCATGAGTTGGGTATAAAACAAAGTTGAATAAATCCCCTGCTCAAGAAAAAATAAGTGTATTCAGTGCTAACTTCCCAGATATCCCCAGCCAAAGTTCAGTTACTTTCTATTTACATTGTATGGGTTTTTCTGAGCTGGAGCTGTCTTTTTATGAAGTGGTTATCACTGGTAGTAGTTTCTACAGCTACTCTAACCCCTGCAAAAATAGCACAAGATGAAACTAAGAATACCCACTCTATTACCCTGAGTTGAAATTGCATTTATTTAAAGCACAGAAAGGAACAAGTTGTATGACACAAAACTGTTGTAAAAAACATCAGCCAAGTAATACTAAAAATGCACAAGAATACTAAAAATGCACAAGAAAGTACACAGTAAATTTAATATTACAATCAGTTTTAAATTTTGACCCATTACAAATCACCCCGTTTTTCCATCTGCATGAGGTAGCTGATCCAGAATGTACTGCTCGTGGGGATCCAGAATGATCTGATTGTTGGTCACATACAGACTTGCATAGATTTGGAACTTCATTGGCTTCCAGGGAGCTGCTATTTCACAAGTCTTACTCAAATCAGAATAAGTATCTTTAGGATTCACTAATATGTTCATAAGAGACCAGATATGTTATTGATTTGTAGCAAGTTCTGCCTGGTTTGTTGCAATAAACCAGACTGCAAAATCCCTGATTGTCCCCTGGGAGGAAGCTGCAGTGATGGAAAACAGATACATCCTCCCCTTCACTAAAGGACCTACAGAGGACAAAGCTGACATAATCTGGGAAGTGCACACTGGTAAATGAACAGACGTGAAATAAAACCACTATCAAAACACTGCAAGCTGTAATCATGATGGGAATTGTGGGGACAAGAAGATGATATAGATATAGATATAGACATAGATATAGATATAGATATAGATAGATATATAGCTATAGCTATAGCTATAGCTATAGCTATAGATATAGATATAGATGTGTGTGTCAGTATATTCTCAGCAGCAGACCACTCACCTTTCCTTTTTAAACTGCATTGATGAGTGAAGATTGTCTGTTCTTGACCAGATATCTGAGGATATATTTTTCCCTTAGTGCTTTGCTCCCTTGGCATAAGAGCTGTCACTGAAAGATATTTCCTTTATTTTGGAAGGCAAAGGTGAGAATGCCACAAGACTAATTCCTGTGACGCCATGTGCATTCTTTGGCACTGGCTAATTATAGCACAAAAAAACTACCAGATCCCTGCTGAGGACAGAGTAGATGATCTCTGCTGTAGGACTGCACTCTGCTCTTGGGTTCTTCCTGTGTCACAATGCCAATGACACTGCAGTGAAAGGGCAGTTTGTCATCCCTTCTCAGACAGCTGTGCAACAGCAGCGCTGAGGAGATTTCTGAGCCTGGCTCCCCTTTTCAAGGTTAGCCAGGTCTGGCACTGACAGTAACCCATACTCATTCTCTGTCATCTTACAAGAGTAAAGAGGAGCAAAAGAGAAACCTCAGCCCCCAAACACCATGCCTCTTTAGTTTAGACATGTGTATGTCCAACAGATGGAGATGAAAGCCAGAAAAAAGTGGCTTTCTTGATTCCAAGGCAATGACATGGAACAGTATTACAGCTGGTAAATAGGATTAATACAGCCTCATTTATGCCTATCTTACTAATGCTTTTTCTTTTCTATTTTTTTTCCAGACATTCCTCATCCTCTGGACCATCATTCAGTTATAGCACAGTGCACTTCTAGATCTACACAATTAGCTATTCCCTAGATCTTTAAGTTACTTCATTAACTTTTAAAGATATTGCCAGAAATTTATATAAATTGTACTCCAGCCTAGTGCACAGAGCTGTAAGATCTGTAAATATTTTTTAATAAGATGCTCTCTCTGCTGATTCAAAGGGGGAAAAAAGTAGCAAAAACAAAATGTAGGATATAAACATATCACCCCCAAATTTACAGAACTTACTTTACAGGAAATGTAATCCTAATGGCTGTGAAAGGTACATGATAATTGAGAGGCATTCATGTTGAACAACATGCTCGGAGAGTGCTTTTGGAAACCAGGAAAAGATCCTAGTGCCCCTTTTTATTAGAACAGAAAGGCTTTTATTGAAAGCTAATGTTGTGATAGTATCTAGTTAATTTATTAAAACATTTGAGAATGTTTTAAACTGTTTTCCCAAGAGGAATTAAATTATTTTTGGTTGGGGTTTTTGTTTTTTTTTTACTTTTGTGTGAGTTACTTTGACAGTTTCAGGGGCAGAAATGTTTTGATTATTCAGGAAACAAGTATAGTAGAAACCACTGATGCACATAGTCCCTCAAATTGCCTGTCCATCACGATTTGATACTGTCAAATATCCTGAATGATGAATGGGTAAGGGTATAATTTAGTCTCCAAGTACTTGAGTCCTCCATTTCTATTGTAGCAGTGCTTTCCTTATATGGGAGCTAAATGGAGATCATAAAATCATTTAAGATAAGCCACCAAGTAGTCAGGAACGAAATTATCTTTTTTGCTGTTATTTTGAATTTAAATCGCTATGACTGAGAAAATTAGTATCTTGGATTCCACTACCAACTCCTTAAGTGAGTATTTTTCAGGGGGTATTTTTTTTTTACAAGATGATATCCCATTTTTCAAAGCAAAACAAACCAGAATATTTGCAGTTATTATTGTCTTTATAAAAACAGATTCACATTTATTGCTTGGAAAAGTGACAAATCCATGCAGTATTTCTTGACGAACTGAAAAGCATGCTTGACCTTGAAGAATAAAAGTCAGCAGGAGTACAGAAGTCAGGTTGCCTTTGCTTTATGATTTGCAAAATTTCCAGCGACTTGCCAAAACCTGGCCATATTTCATTACTACCATGTCTGTCACAAACCCACCTCCCCAGAAATACTGCCCTGGTCCATCCTCCTAACCATAATGATGAAATAACTGGCTAATTTCAGTACTGGTGACTTAGAGTCATCTACAGTATTTGCCAAATTACAATAGGACATCAAACAAGAATAATATGCTATCCTTCTAAGAGATATATTTGGCTGTAATTACCTGGATATTTGAGGTCTAAGTAAGCTCTTGAATACCCTGTGGTTAACTGGAACATAGCAAAGAAAAGAGCAGGCAAATCTTTAAAGATGAGATTGCTCAAAAAGACAGAAAGAAAGTAAAATGACTCCTCATTCCAATGATACTTGGCTAGTTAAATCCCTTGTCTAAATAAACAGCATATACTCCTGACAGTTCAAAGACAAACCAACCAACCAAAAAAACAGAAGTATTTCTGTGGAGTTTCTTATTTTCCTAAATCATTAAATTAAGTCAATACACCATCAAACAATTAAAACACAGCACTCTACAAGACACTAATAATTTCCCCAGGGAAACACACCATTTTTCTGTATAAAACACAATGAGGGGAAAAAAAGAGAGAGAAAGAATGTTGAAGAAAAAAAAAACTCTAAATGAAGAGTGACAGCAAATCAACCTGCTGCCTCTGCTGAAGTGTAGTGTTTATTTAGTTACAAATATGTGAACAATTCACTAGCAGGACTGCCTCGGAAGGAGGAGAAGTAGTTTGCTGCAGGCCATTTGTGACATCAATGGTACCAGGGCTTCTAGCCCAGTAAGGGTCTCTGCCCCAAGTCTTCTGGAAACACTTCCTTGCTGCAAGTCTGCAGGGAAACCTACTGAGATAAAAGATGGTTTCTACTTCAGTGTATGAAGTACACCATCAGTGTCCTGATTAGCTCAGGCTAACTCATTCCCTGTACCTCTAGTCAAACAGTGAAAACTGTATTTTGCACATAGCTGGGCAGGTGAATGGAAGCTGCACCTCAATCAACAGAGCCTGCTGTGACCCCTGAACAGCCGTGCCCATACCAGGGAGCCAGCGAAACACCTTAACTGGCCTGTTTGAGTAATTACCTTTAAGATTAACATTTTATCTGAACTAGCAACTTTTAAAGCCCATTAGGCACACTGCTCAAATCCTTTCTTAAACCCAAACACCCCTCAAAGGTTGTGGTTTGCTTAGTACACTTGCATCCTGGAACAAGCACTGGAGTGGCAACCGAATTAGGATGGTCCAAATCTGGCTAGTAATCAATTACATCAAAGTAATAAAAATAGACATATCTTGAAAGCTCTCCAGAGAATCCTTTGATGTCTCCTTTAGTAAACACAATAGGTCAAATTACCTACTGCTGAAAAGTGCTGTTAAGAGCTTGGTCATTTTCAGTAACAGTGTAACCCACACAGACTTAGCTTGCAGTCTGAAGGCAGCCTGAGGGGACAAAAAACAGGTATAACAAGGAGAAGCAACCACCTCCAAAGGGATAGGGTAAAGTAGGTCACCATTAAACACCCTTTTGACAAGGTCTGCAACCGATGTACCCTGGCCTCCTGAAACTGATAAAATTCCTGAGCTGCTCCAGAGAGGGGTTTTGCCCACTGAACTCAGCCTGTGTTACCTTATTTCAGCAACAGTGGATAATTGCTTAACCCTTCACACCCCTCCTATTTTGCCATGTATGTTTATGTTATCTATGTTTATTCAGGCATGTAAAGAATTCATACAAAAGAAGGAAACAGAGGTAGTTAGTAATTGCACGACAACAAAAAATTTCAGTTTTCAAATTTGGCATTATAATTACACCATGCACATGCTCATCTGACTTTCATGCCTTAGTGTCCATAGAGCTGAATCAGCAAAGAAAATGAACATTCTTGTTGACAAAAACTGCTGGTGACTTGACAGGGATATATTTTTCATCTAGATCAAATGGTAGTTTTGCTGGGGGAAAAAAAAAAGAGTGATACTCTGTATGCATACTAATAAATAACCTGTAGTGATTTTCAGAGATTCTCTTGCTTAGGTCTGTTAAAAAAGCATAAAGGATTTTATGTTTTCATATGTTTATTCTTGTAAAATAGCTCTTATTTTCTGGAAGGATTTCAAGAGAAGAAAGAGAAGAGAAAAATCTGTAACTGAAAGAAAACTGTGTTGTTGCTATGAAGATAAAAAAGTGCAAAACAATGAAGTGCTATACAAAATCCTGAAGACCAGAAGATTTTGTGGGGGACTTAAGTCTATTTATCTTGGTGTAAGTTACTGAAGTGTTCTATGCTCTTGTGAATCCCACATGATTGTGCAAACTATGAAAGCTTAGCATACATTCAACAAACCACTCCAGATTTTCTCTGGGAGTCATATGTAGACTTAAACTCTAGGCTTTCCAACACCTTACACAAAGCTGCAACAACTTAAAATGGATTGATGTAGGGACTCAGTGTTTTGCACTTCTAATTCAAAGGAAATATGGATTAGCTTGGGAATTGCTTCAGTGAAAATGTCAGAGAAGCTGTTGAAGAATTGGCCAAGTTGGAATACCAAGGAAGTTACCTTTTATCTGGTATTTCTTGAAAACTAACTGCTGCCTAACACACTGACCTTGGGCTTCATTCCAGATGTGAAAGGGGGTTGCCTACCTCTTCTTCCTAAGAGAAGGAGACAGAATGGTCACAGATGCAACAGCCAGGGAACTAAGCATGCACTGACAGCTGTGACCTAGGACCTTCATCCTCATTGAAGGGGAGGTACCCCAGCTACACAGAAAGGCTTGCTGATCTAGGGAATTTGAAACAGATCAAGTGGAACACAATGGCATCCCCAAACCTGTTTTTTTCCACTGTCTTGTCATGGTTCTTGGCAAATTCACCCTTTTTGTTGTTGTTTTGTTTAAAAAAAAAATCCAATGGAACAATCTTATTTTATCAGCTTTCTCCTGTGATCTTATTCTTTGTGGTATCCACTGAATCAAAAGGGCCCTCAATAAGGTGAGTTTTGCTCAGATTAAAGAAGGATTTGGCTGCAAGCTTGATTTACAGTAATTAAAGGAAAAACAAGTTGGACAGGATGCTGAAGAGAAAATTGAGGCCTGGTAATACATGCAAACAGGGAGAAGCTGTTGTTGTTGTTGATCTTAGTTCTTTGTTTTCCATCAGCATGAGCTGAAGTGTTCTGAACAGTAACTAATAGTAATCTGTTGGATGATTAGATGGAAATCTTGCTTTTGTTGAAGTAATTTTTTTTTTTGTCTCCTAAAATGGAAAATCTTTTTGGAAAACATTTGCATCTTGTTTCCCCCTTTCCCCTCAGATATATGAAGCATCCTGTATGGAATGCTGCTTAGTGTCCAGGATGCTTGGTTGCTCCACCTGTTTTGAAGGCAGGTAGAATAGCATTCTCCAAATATAAAACTGGCTGGTCTCAGGCAAGCAGAAGTGAAAAACCAGCACTGATGTACAAGTAACCTATGTTAACCTTTGCACTAAAAGGCTGGGTTGCTTTTCCCTCCAGGGCCGAGGGGCAGTGCTGTAACAGCCAAACAAGGCAACCTCCATTCATGGCTGGACCATCCATTCCTCTGTTGGACCATCAGGCAGCAGCTGAAATGCACTGCTGAATCCAGCCTTTGGAAGCTGTTGATCACTTGGCCACACAGGGCTCTGGAACACCATACTCGAAAAAACAAAATTTAAAGACAGGGTTCAAGAGAGCTGGTTTGCTCTCACTATTTTTGTGCAAACTGTTTATTAGCAGGCCACATCTACTGAGATATTTTACATAATAAACCTCTAAAAGTCTAACCCGACTCCACTCCTGTGGAGGATAAGACATGGTAATACCTCTCTACAGCCACTTCTGAGGATTAGCTTCAAAAATCAAATTAAAATGAAGCAAACACAAATAGTTCCACAATAAGTTGCAACACCCTTATTCAGTAACCATCATCTGCACCTCTTGCATTTTATATTAATGTATGAGGATTCTATGCAAAAGAATATACATGCTGTGTGTGGTAAAGCTGAAAAACTCTGCATGGGCACATCACCATATTCAGGTTTTGAGGCCTTGCTTGCCCAAATATTCCTAGTGAAGTAAAAAAACGAATTGGTTTTATTTATCTCCAAATACTGAGGAGAAAATACATGATTTTTACATCACAATTTCAGGAAAAGGGGGTGAGAGTGGAAAGGATAATGTTCTCCAAGAGGAACTGTGTGCTGTGACTTGCAGAACTGGTCACAGAACTGTGACTGCATATCTTGTTTTTCATTCCTACACAAGCCATAATTTTTTATTATTTTTCTCAAAGGTCAGTATTTAAATGGGCAGATTTGTTATTCAAAAATGACCAGCAAGTGCAATGAAGTGTTTGCCTAAACAAGTATACTAAACTAAAATTGGCAAATCTGTTTCTGAGCAATGGCTATAAACAAGAGCTATCCAATAAATTTTAAATTCTCTTAGGGGTCAAATGCTAATAGACATATTGAAATTAACATGTAACAAAACTTGATTTACCAGATTAACAATTCCAGTTGTCTTAAATTAGCAGGGAGAATTACACACTGTCAACAGTATGTTTGGGCTGTTCTTAATTTCTTTCATTATACAGAAAATGTGAATCACAAGTCTGATCAAAAATGTTAATATAGAGTCATATTAGAGGTCATTAATCTCAAATAATAATTACAAAATGTAAAACTGGAATGCTGCCAAGTATCTAAATCTCCTGAGATGACAAACCATAATGAAGCTCAGAAAGTTTGTGAGCAATTTACAAGGCAGAGGATCATGTCTGTGGTACAAAGATAGACACGCTGCTGATTTGGAGCAGTTTAATAGCATCCATAATCCAAAGCTGGAACAGCAAGGTGTTCTTCAGCAATATTCTTGACTAAGATGATAAGAATGACAATCAAATAGTTTGTAATTACACTTCCTGAACATGCTGTTCAGTACAATTAAAAGAATAAGCAGAAAAGGAAGACTACATAAGGAAGTTGCTAAGATTGGTTTAGGAGATCATAGCAAGATAACTACACTTTACAAGTACAATGCATTGTTTACTCTTTTGCTTGTAAATATCAGTGTTAAAAAACTATGGCAGTCCTGCTACTGTGCTATTTTTTAAAGTAATAAAAAAACCCCACTGCTCTCCTTATTCACTGCTGCCTATTGTCAAGCTTCATACTGAAAATGTTGTTACACAGTAAGCTTTTCTGAATATTCTGCCTTCTCCAAACCAATAATAATTTAGTATCCTAGACAGCAAGACAACTAAGACTACAGCACTATAACAAACACAAATGGAGTTCAGTGCAATTATGGGGACATCCCTCCTGGACAGCAAATGCCATGTTTGTCACTCTGATACATCCCATCATTACAGCAGAGGGGCAGTCAGGTAATCTTTCTCTTCTTGTTTTACAGAAATGGAGTAGGAGTCTTTCCCCATGTAGAGAACTATGCATAAACCTGCACAATTTATTACTGTGAGAAAAAGTGATCTGTTGGCCCATGCTGCACAAAATAAAAACCCTCCAAGGAGCTGGAAGTGCCACAGATGGTATCGCTGTAAATAAAATAATCATTCCTCATTCTCTAGAACTGCCTAAAAGGTTGTTGTGAGGCCGGGGTCAGTCTCTTCTAGACTGCCTGTTGTGAGGGGATTAGAGGAAATGGCATTAAGGTGAGACAGGGTAACTTCAAATTAGATATTAGAATAATTCTTTTCAGGGTTTAGGTGATCAAGCATTGGAAGAGGTTGCCCGGGAAGGTGGCAGAGCCACCATTCCTGGAAATGCCTAAGAGGCGTCTGTAACTGGCGCTGGATGATATGGTTTGGGGGCAATGCCCTGTAACAGCTCGACTTTATGATTTTAAAGGTCATTTCCAATTCTGATGATTATACGACTCTGTTTGATGCGTCTGACCCTTGTACTGACATTCCACGTCACCATATTTTCCTTTTGGAGATGTTTTTTCCCCTATACCGAGACACTTGGTTTGGTACCCTCGTGTGTGCCGATACGCCACTAAAAGGAAGCGCCTGGGCCCGTTACCCTCAGACCAGGCCCGCGCTCTTCCTGGGCAAGAGCAGCGCTTTAGCTTCGTCATTCGCACCGAATGCGGCGAACGCTGCAAACCCCATCGCTCTGGGGCTCCCGCCTTGCTCCGTGCCCAGGCGCTCCCGGCACGGCCGGGTCCGTGGGAGCGCCGTTCCTTCCCAGGCTCCCGGCGGGCCGAGCCCTGCTCCAGCCGTTGGGGCGCGGGGCGGCGGCGACCCCTCCGCGCCGCTGACAGCCAGCTGACGCGCGGAGGAACACCGCGCCGCCGCGTCAGCGGGCGGGCCTAGATCCGGCCGCTGCCGCCATTTCGCGGGGAGGCGGGCGGGGCGGGACCCGCCGTCAGCGGTGCGCGCCCGCGGCCGAGCCCCGGGAACCGCCGAGCTCCGGAGCCGCCGCGACCCCCAGGAGCCGCGGGCGGGAAGAGCCGCACAGCGGTCCCGAGGCGGCGGCGCCCGCGGGCGGCCCCAGAACCTTCCTTCCCCTGCCCCGCCCGTTCGCCCTCGGCCCCGCCCCCGGAGCCGTTGGCGGCGGCGTGCCGGGCCCGGCCCCGCCTCCCTCCCTCCCGCGGCGTCCGGGCCTGGCCAGCGGCGGCAGCGCGGGGCTCTCTCGCCCTTCCTCTCTCGCTCTTCCCTGGGCGGGCGACGCCTCTCGGCTCTCCCGGCACTTCGCACCCTCTCCCGGCCGTGACGGGCGGCGGCGGGCGGAGCGCTCCCCCGGCAGCCTCACGGCCCCGCTGCCCGCAGGCAGGCAGGACTTCGGGCGGCCGGCCGGTCGGGCGCCCCCCCGGCTGTTTCCGGAGGAAGGAGAAGAGCAGCTGCCCCCTCCCCCCTCTCCGCCTTCCTCCCCGTTCTCCTCCTCCTCCTTCTCCTCCTCCTCCCTCCCGGCCCCCCGAGCGGAGCGCGGAGTCACCGCGGCGCGTAGACGGGCCCGGCACTCGCACACACACAATGGCGCTGAAACGCATCAACAAGGTGAGTGAGCACCGCGGCTCCTCCTCCTCCACCGTCCCCCCCCTCCTCCTTCACCGCTTCGCCCTTCTTTTTATTGTTATTTTTTGGGTGTTTTTTCTCCCCCTTCCCCCATCGCCTTCCTCCCCCCCTCGCCCCTGGAGGAGACGGGCGGGGGGGGAGAGGCGGAGGCTGAAGAGGCCGGGAAGCGGCGGCTCCTTCCGGCGGGGCAGCGGCCCGGCTGCGGCTGCGAGGCCGCTCTCTCCGGGCCTGAGCTCGGCCCCGGCCCCTTCCTGAGGGCGGGGGCCGGGGGGTGTCGGAGAGAGGCAGCTCCCGGAGCCGCTCGGATGTCAGCGCGGCCCGGGGTCGCTGCCGCTGCCCTTCCGCCGAAGCCGGCCCGGATGGCGCCGGCCCGTGTGTGGCTGCCGAGGGCTTTCGGCGCGATGGAGGCGCTGCCCGGGGCAGCAGCCGGGCCCCCAGGCCGGGTTCTCCCCTCTGCTGTGCAACTTCTCTCCCGCATTGTAAGATGGCGGCGGGTCCGCCTGGCCCGGGCGCTTTCCGGGATCCCTCGCGTTCCGCAATAACGCGGCACGGACACACGGAGCAGCCACCGCGGCGCTGCCCTCGCCCCGCAGTCGCCCCTCTCCGCCGCCCCGGGGCCCTCCGGACACCCGGGAATCCATCGCCCGTCCGGGAATAGCTTCCCCCCGCGCCCGGCGGGAGCGCGCTGCGCGCCGCCGCCTCCCCCCCGTTGCACAATCGGAGCCGGGTGGAGCAACTTCGCGGCGGCTAACTCGGAAAAAATGCCGAGGTGATGAAAGTTTGTTGGTTTGGGGTTTTTTTTTCCTTTTTTTTTTCTTTATTATTTTTTTCTTCTCTTTTTTTTCTTTATTTGCTTGTTTGTTTGTGGCGGTGGTTGTTTTTTATTAAACCGCTCCCAGGCTAAGAAGGCTCCCGGCGTGAAGTAGCCCCTAAGTAGGTCTCGGTTTTCTCGGCAGGTTTGAGAATTGCTGGGATGTAATGGCAAAACGCGATGGGGAGCGCAGCGGCGTAACCGGGAAGTCGCTGTTGGTCTGTGCTCCTTCTTACGCGAGCTACGTGGAGCATTTACGTGTTTCAAGAGCTCAGAGGAGTTTCTTGGTCATCTCATAGCCTGCCAAGATGGCAGAACGTCAGTGTGTCCTGAAATCGGTGAATTTCAGTGCACAAAACACCTTTTGTAGACAGTGTGTAAACTTCATGCCGCCTCTTAGTCTCGCTTTAATTTCACGCAGTGCCTGTGGTCATATTTTCAACAAAAAAAGCGTTTTTTATAATATTTGTAGTGAATGGATAGTACTGTTTTCCTACAAAATTTCAGTTCCGTTCTGGGTAGCTAGCTGAATGGATTGTCTTTGAATTATGGCTGTACTCTGGCAAGAATTTCAAAACAATTCCTTTTGAATCTGCCATCAAAACTTCTTCCCTGTATTAGTGGATGATATCACTTGAGTTGAAACATAGCTAGGATACTCCCTGGTATGCTTTGTCATCAGCTCATGCTTATGAAACACGTTCAGGCGCTGCAGGTAAGAATTTATTGTCAAATGTAAACCAAGACAAACCCCCACTTATGTAGTAATGTGGTGGTCAGAACCTGGAAACGATTCAGCGTGACTCTTGAACCAGTAAGTCATCTCTGACTTCAGCGTCTTGGCCTGCTGTGTACAGTCTTGTCCTGTATTGGTCTTTACGCTCTGTGGCACTGTGTGGTAGGAAGGCTCTGCCTTTACTCTTGCAAGAGTTTAGGATTGGGAAGATAGTTGAGTTAAGGGTTTTTCTTTTTGCCTTTTTTTTTGGTTTTTTTGTGTGTGTGTGTTTGGGGTTTTTTATCAGCTTAATCACCCCACACTACGTGATACACTTCAAAATTCACATGGAGTTTTTAGTTTTGATTTTTGTGTTTGCAAGCCTGGAAGGTGAATTTATTTGTGAAATGAAACCATTCTTTGCACGTTGATTTCTTTCCTTTACTGCTTTCCAGTACAAATGTTTACAGGGGCTGATGGTGACATAAAAAAACAGCAGGGCCAGTTCTGTAACGAAATGGTTGTGAATGTAATTTTAATCCTGTCTACCAGTAAAGCCCCGAGAGAACGGCATTGTCACTGATAAGCTGGGATTCCCTGTCTTCCAACTGTAAGATCACAGATCAGACCTTGGAACTCTCTGCTTCCTTGCAGTAGGTCTTTGGCAGTAGATGAGAACAGGCTAAAGAGAAACCGGGACCTCAGAACATTGTAATCATCATAGCTGATTTAGTTTGTGTTATTACTTGTCAGGACTAGAATTCATTGTCTCCTGCAGCAGATGACATCCTCAATGTCCCAGTGAAGATATTTTCAGTCTGTTCATTTGGCTCCCTGTTTGTGGGCTTGACATATCAAGCAAAATACCATTCTTCATGCTACTGAGAAAACTAGACTGTGAGACTCTGTTAGTGTGTGTGTATATCTTTAATTTGAAGTCTGTTGCACATTCAGAATGCAACCACTCTTAAGGCATAACTGGCAAGTTCTACTTCTGATTTGAAAACGAAAGTAAATGAGTATTTATGTATTGGGTTGTCTGCTTCTGGAACACCCTGTATAAAGCACTCCCCAAACTGATGCAGTTGTCAGGTACACAGCCAATCCCAGAAAGATTATTGTTACGCTGGAGTTTGTCATGGCATCAGTGCCATCTGCTCTGGGGGCAGCTTGTGTTCAGTTGGCAAAACTCTGTCCTTGATATGGCTTGCTTTGCAGTTGTTTTATGATAACAAGCAAGTTCTTTTCCCATAAAATTAAATGCTTTCTTTCCTGAGGATGAAATTTCCCCTCCCAGAATTATCAAGAAATTCACAATGATTTATGAGCATGTATCTAGATGCTTGGTGCATGCTGTGGCACATTGTCTTGGTCTGAAGTGTCAGTGGTGCCTGCTAAAAACACGTGCTGTAATTGCTGCAGCATCCTGGAGCTTCCGCTTCCAATGATGATGATCTGGTAGCAGGGAAGCGTTTATGTACGAGTAGGGAATCAGGAATGCATAGAATTTGGAAAACTTGGAAATGGTTCATCATTGGTACATGTCCATTTTATCACTGCTGTACGCACCCATTAAAGTGAGGTAATGTAAGTGGCCTAAGTGATCTTGATAGGCTAAAAATAGAATTAATACAGGAGATGTATGCATGAAATGTCTTGTCTGTGTAATCCTTAAGAAAGCTTGTGCCTGCTGTGTTTTATGGCCATTTGATTAAGCATAGCACAAGCCAGCATCATTATATTGGAATAATTTATTAGAAAATCTTAAGTGGAGTTGGCATCCTGGAAGCTAAAGGCTGAAGGTGGCAAAACCATTTATTGCTATTTAAGTACAGATAGGCTTCCATTGACACTGCGGAGTGGAGACTGAATTAACTATTTTCCTCAGGCTATAGCCTCCAGCACTGTTCCTAGATGTATAATTAATTGCAATTTTAACTCCCCTTCTCCAGATGCTCGTAGTAAGAAATGCTGCTAACCCTGGAAATACAATATTTTCAGAGATGAGGTTTAATGTGCATCAGTGAGGACTGCATGGAAATCTGCATTAGTTTAACCAAAGTCAAAGCGTTTGAAAGCCTGCTTTTTACTTTATTTTTAAACTGCTACTTTTTTCTTTTGAACTTGGTTTGAATTTAAGAAAATCAATAATAAAGCTGGTTGGAATTAAGTTTTCTTCTCTGGATGAAACCCACAACACTTTTGTGGGCAGTCTTGGGTTTTGTTTACTGGGCTTTCTCAAAGTTGGAGTTATGTGATTGATCTCATACTTTGAATGAAGGTGTAGAAATAAGTCTGGATTTGTGTGTTTAGGGGCTCAGGAAGTTAAGATTAGCTAGCTAATGAAGTTCAGTTGATGGAAGCTTAGTTGAAATGCTTTAAACCTTTGTAAATGCTCTCACTGTGTATTGAATTACCTTTTTTACTGTAATTTCACTTAATTATTGTGAATGTCCAGGGCTAGACCAAGGCCCTGCCTTGAGTGTGTAATTCAGCACAACTATTGCACTCGGTGGTAAGAAGGTCACATTGAGCCAGAAGGCAGTGGTTGGTTTTTAAATCATGATACTGCAGTAGTGGAGTTTGGGAGGCCCTAGTATTGAAGAACTTAAATTATTTTTAAAGTCAGAATAAAATATTTAGCATTAGATGAAAGCTGTCATCACTTAAATTCTCTTTAAGATTTAGCTTAAACAAAAAGAAGTGACAGTTCTACTATGAAATTAATATCATTAAAATGGAAATAAAGTATTGGGTGTGTTTTAAGAACTGGCCATTTTTTTATGGGAGAGGAAAACCTATATTTCCTTAGCTGGAAAGTTTGGACTGTGATAACTTAAAGATTGGTCTTGTTAAATGAACACAGTGCTTGTGAAACAAGTTCCCAGTCAGCATAGAACTTTAAATGTGTGCATTGGAGTGGGAAGAGAATGGGGATTGTTATCTCACTTAAGTGATTTACAGAACTTCAGAGATCAATATTCCATTAGATGGGTACTTCTTGCATACTTGAAAAAGAGTCCTCCAGTATCTCAAGGATTTAGGTGGGATAATGTATACAGAATAAAAAGGGTGGCCAGCTCTTATGATCTTTATGATCATTCCAGCTTTTAGAGATCTAGTTGGCCTGATGTGGAACTTTACAGAACGAGCTCCCTTCGACTTCCTGCCCGGTCTGTAACCAGTTCTGAGGCTTTTCTCTGAGCTCAAATCCAAATAGTGGATAAGGGAGTGGAGAAGGATGGAAACAGCTGTAAGCAGCAGCTGTTGGGTACTGAGCAGTGAACTGCCTCTTGCCAAAGGCATCTCTCTATTCCTTGTGGAGCCCAGTTCCAGCCTGGTGTTGCGCCCTCCCTACCCGTGGATGTGTTCTCTGCATCCACTGGATTGAAATATTGGAGGAGAGAGAGGATGGAGGTTCTTAACCTTCTCTGAGATATCAAGTGACAGCTGGTAAGGTGGAGTGGGAAAGGGTTGAGCTTTTGCGTCATTCGGATTAGGGCATTGATACACCATCCCTGAGAAGTCTTTCTGTTGCAAATATGAAGGTTCTGCCACTTTTACTGTCTGCTCTGTGCTCTTGTGTAGGTCCCTCCCCTTTGCATCAGAGCTGGCAGATGGGAACTTGTGGTTTGCACTTCAGCCTTAGGTCTGATCTCTCAGAATAAACTGACTTCTGTTGATGCTTTTAGGCTGAGATGCCATAGCTTATGTTGGAAGGGCTGAGTTACAAGCATTCTTTGCTGTGATTGATTTGATGTAGTAACCTGATGGTAGAATATGCAGAAAAAAAATTAAGAAATGAAAGCAGTGCTGTGAATGTGTGTGTATATATATAACTGCAGTCAGTAGTGCATTTTTAAATGGTTGCTTTTTGCCAAGTTGGTCTTGAGGTCTTAAATTGTGTAGAGTTGCACGTGCTTGACAAAGTTCTGTAAACTTCAGAATATAAATTTAATGTCTTAAACTTCAAATTAAAAATGCAGGAGATTTAAAGAAAAAACTACAACAAAACCAGTTTCTCTTCACTGGTTTTCTAGGGGACACAGATCTGATTAAATTTGTGTTGGGGAAGCTTTGCAAAAAAAAAAAAGTTCAAATTACATTCACAAGTTTAAATTGGTGTTTATACCTTTAGCAGCTCTTTGTAAAACACTCGAATGTAGACAAGATTTAATACTGGAAAATGCAGCATTGCAAGATTCAGGACTGAAAGCTAAATAGATAGGGGGATTGTTACCAACAGTAAACTTCAGTATTAAATTTTTGTGTAACGGAAGCCTTTGTTCTGAACATCATCCTTTTGAGACGTGTGATATACTAGACATCTTCAAGATCTGCAGTTTTTTCCACTGTAATTGTGATAGGTTTTTATTATGGTCTTAAGAAAGCAAGATGAGAGGATTGTAGACTGCTTTGCAAAAGTCACAGCCCAGCAGATAAAGGTCACCAACATTTAAACCTTTCCACGAGCATCTGGACTCCAGAGTTGCCGGTTGAACTGAGTGCAGATACTGAAGTGCTTTAGGTCTTTCTGATGGGGAAGGTAAGAAGATGGTATTAAATGTTCAGTTACCTTTATAGTGAGCAGCTTCCTCTGTAACCTGGAGTTAGGTTGGCCAGGTGTTCATCACCTCTTTGAGCTCTTCTGAGTGTCTAATAAATAAGTGCACTGCTCACAGGCAGTACTTCTCAACCTTTGTTGGCCTATTTGAGTAGTAATGCCAAAAAAATCTCTTAAATCAGATAAATGAAAAATGTTTTTCCTTTTAGCCTTACTTACAATTTTTTTCTTGCCTTGAATAATATAGGAAGATCTCCTTAATTACTGTTTGCCACATGAGCAAGCCCCCACTTCTACTCCCTTACTTCAGGATGCAGTCTGCTCATAAAGATGCTTTGAAACTTAAAACTTCCCTCATTTATTTTTTAAGATCTTTCTGTACATCACTATTCTCTGGATAGCTGAGGTGGAACTCAACTGTAAGAGCAGGTGTACTCCAGATAGTTTTGTGTTTTGTTTTGGTAGTGGTTGGTTAGTTGTCTTGCTGTGAGTTGATTTGTGTGTAACTGTACCTAATCCTAGAGCCAGGCCTTTAGAATGATTATGAAGGGTAGTGTCAGAAATAGCATAATATGATATATGATGGGTAATTGTACAGTGTAACTAAGGCAGTATAGTCAGACCCACATAGTTGTGTCCATAGGCTGCACCCCTGTGGTATAGTGTAATAACTTTCACATGTATCTTTGTATTCATAAAAAATACGGACCGGTGAAAGTTAAGGCAGTTTTTTAAAAGGAGAGCTGATTTTCAGAGTTTATTAGGTTAATTAATAAATTTCAGAATAATATCTCAAGCTATTGCTAAACAGTGAATTCACCATGCTGATTGCAGACATGGTATTGTTAGAATACTAATTTGATAATTCTGTTACAGCGTCCTCATTTTTTTTAGAATATGGATAATTGTTGTAGCTTTTCAGAAAGTGGAGACTGACTGATGTTGTGCCCCATTGAGGTCGCTTGTCATTTCTACAAAACCTTGTCCTGCACACTGTCAGTCTCCAAACTTGTTTGTGTAGTTTTGGCAAACTCTGGGACTCTTCTGTCCCATGGAGCGCAGGGTGTACAGGTGCCATTTCTGGTTATGTGTCAAATGCTGCTCTGAGTTACTGTGCCCTCAACAAGCTGAAAGGCAGCATGTTGGGAGCTTCTTGCACAATGCTGCCAAACTCCAGTATCTAAGGAACAATGAGCCTGCATTGGTGTGAAAATGTCTAGCACTATTCCCAAATTGCATTTCTGAGAGGTAGCCTTCAGGAAAGAGCGCCTTACTTCCAGTACAAACTTTTTTCCACCTGCATCAGTTTACATTTGTCGGTACTGAATTTCAGCCTTCCCTTTGTTTCCCTGCCATTCTGTTTCATTTAGCAAGGCACATCTTGGTGTTTCTTGTGTGGCCTTTGTTTATACCAGTTACCCTCTTCTTTGAGGGCTGCATTGTAGTCCTGGGTTACAGAACCAAAGATTACTGTGGTTCTTGCAGAAAAAAACTCCCAAGGGAAAAGCCATGCTAAGTTTCGGTGTCTGATATTCAAAAGCTTGGAAGTGGCAGAATTAAAATACTCAACTGTCACTGAATGACTCAGTAGTTAACCAGTGCTTCACTTCAGCCTTGCCCCTTCAATGTACTTGAGCCAGTGTGTACAGTCCTCATTCTTCACTGAGCCCAGGAGCGTTTTCATAATCTATGCTGTTTTCAGGGTATGGTAATTGTTATAATAACTCAGAATTTGTGTGTTAAGCAGTCAGATTTTCTTCATCTTGAGTAAGACAGCTTCTGTGGTTTTGGTTACTTTAGGGGAAACAAACTGCACTTTTGGGTTCAAAGCACAGCTACAGCTGTGTAGTTACCACCTTTTTTTAAAGTTTGTTCTGAAAGCCTTTAGGGAATGACCAGGAAAGCAAAGTCTGTAACTGCATTCCTTTTCCATTTGGATCTTTCCAGCTACTCTGCAAAACATTGGAATAGAGAGCCATTTCAGTTGCAGTAACTCTGAAATTTCCCAAAAACCATTACCTGCATTGTACACCTTCCAGATTCCAGAACAGATGAGAACAGCTGTAGACAATACTCTCATTCACAGAGGCCTTGTATACTGAAAGGCAGGTTCTTAGGTTCTTTGAAGAGATAGTAGGGAGTCACCTGAGTAGTTTGTATCACAGTCCAAGTACACCAAGTGCTTTAATTACAGTGGCACAGCACTCTGGCATTTCCTTCCTTGAGAGTGAGGCTTAAAACATGAATATTTCCATGTTTGTCTTTTCTTATACCATGTTGGTATTACTGCTAGACACTGTACAAACAGTATGTGAGGTGTAGGCTGAAAAATCCGGTACTGAGGACTGAAGGGAGAACCATGAAAAATAGAAGCAGAATAACCAAAATAGGGAGAATTACAACTGTTACATTGCTAGTTGTGTTTTGGGTTTCTTAAAAACCTTTCTGTGCTCATTGTCTTTGCTGGTTTTTGTGCTTGTTTTTCATGTGTTTTCTTTGCATAGTTGTCCTTTTTTAATCAAGAGGAACCTATGTCTTTCTGTATCTTGCACTGCCATTACACGTGTCTTTTATCTATTTATTTTTCACCAGAAGGCCAGCTTGTTTGAAACAGATAATTTTCTGCTGGTTACATTTGTTTTGTGATGTCTATTATGCCATTCATTTCTTACTCAGCTTAGAAATCCACATTCAGTGTCCTTACAAACTGTTATTTTCTGCTTCCAGGTGTAATTAATTTCCATGCCGAAACTACTGTTTCAAATGCAGGTGTGTGGGATGAGGCAGTAGTTCTTTGCTGCTTGACACTTCTTAATCTTCAAACAGGCTTAAATGTTCTTCCCCTCCCTTTATAGCTGCTTCCAATCCTTCCTTCTTTTTTAAAGCTGTTTTCAGCTGTGAGCTAATGAGTAAGACTAATGCAGTGATGACTTTTTGGTTGCCTAGAGTTTGAAATATCCTGTTTGACACATCATTAGACAAGCAGTCAAGTTAATGAATGCTGATTTTTTGATTGGCCTAAGTGTTCATTTTTCTCTTTGTCCTTTTTTGGTTGGATTGGGTTTCTTTGGGTTGGGGGGTGGGGTTTTTTGGGTGTGTAAGCATTGTGTGTTGTTTGGGTTTTTTGTGTTGTGATTTGTTGATTTATTTTTTTCTTAACTTCTGATATAACTGCATCAACTTTCATGTCCTCCAAGTTATTTTCTGGAAATTTAAGGCAAACCCCTCTAAAATAGCCCCTCTATGCTTTCTTGAGTGCAAACCAGAAAGCTGCAGTATGTAATTTGAACAAATACCTGTGCTATGAACCAATATTAAATGTAACTGTGAATTAAGGCCTGTGGAGGACAGTCTTCAGTCATTCTGGTTGGAGTGATCTTCTGTCACTGTGTTTAAGTCAGCTGTTACTATCATTAAAAGGAAAGGCTGCCTATTTCCAGCTTAAACTAAAAAAATGCAGTAGTGCCACAGGGAATATGGAGTCTGACAAATGGGAAGAAACTGGTGCAGATGCTGCATTATTTGGTACCTTGCAAAAAGGCAGCTTGCTAGGCACCAGGCTGTCATCTCTTACAGAGTTTTCTGGGACCTGGAAACTTCTGTTTTCTTGTTCATGCATATTTGGTTGAGATAGCCTTTGTTAATCTTTAAAGTTTCTTCATTCTTTAAATGGCTTCTGTCATCTTTTAAATAGCTGGTAGAGGGGAGTTGTTTGAGAGTTTTTTTTAGCAGCTTTTCGTCAAGAAAAGAAAGGTACTTCTGGTTTTATTATATAGGATCATAGTCCTGCATTTGCTGTCACGTGTCAAAGTTTTGAATCCTTACTTGAAGCTTAAGCCATATTTTCTGTGTTAGTTGTGATTATATTGCTGCAACACAATCAGGTTAGTTAGCTTTTTTATAAGCATTTTTTCTTGAAAATACTGGTTTGTGGGTTTTTTTGTTAGCTTTCTGATAAATGTATAGTGAAAGAAGGGAGGAGATAAAAAATGGGGCTGTTTCACCAGTGAAACTGAATCTTGCTAGCAGCCTAATGTGAGACTGGCAGAGGACAAAGTGCCGAATTTGTGTTAGAGCAGATCTGTCTGTTGCAGTGATGGGGGCTGCTGTTTTATTTCTATTGATCCCTGTTTTCCAAAACTGTTGCAGAACTGTACACGTATTGCTCCTTGTCTGTGATACTTTGCTGTTGTCCTGTAACAGAAGCATTGGTGTTTACTCTTTTAACAGTGTTCTAGGCTGTAGAATGCTGAGTGACTAATCATCCTTGTGGAAAAGTAGGAACTATCACACTTTATATTTGGAAACTGGGCCACAGAAACGGTGACATGCTGGAGCTGCACCGGAAACCTCTGGCAGTGACAGAGACTGCTGGTCACGGTTGTAATTCAGGACTAATCCTTCCCCATAGGTGCATGGTGTGACACTCCTCACCACATTTGGGTTATTGTTTCTGTAGTCTTTCACATTTGCTGCTTGGGAGTTTTGGTTTGGCTTTTCTTTAAAGTACCTCTGCAGTGAAAAACTGTAACGACCAATTCCAGGAAAATGTGGGCTCTGTTTTAAGGATTTTAAAGAAAATTTGGGATGTAGCTTAATAACCCTTGAGAAAGGGAAAGCATTACTGAAGCAATGTTAAAAAAGAAGCTAAGTTGGAGAAGTAGGTACTATAGAAGGAATAGGAGAAGCAGAAAGCTCTTCTATGTAAAAATATTAGATTCAATATTTTTTCGTTACAGAATTGTTACTCTTGGTTGCTGAGCTGAGAAAGTAGATTTGTATTTATATTGCTGAGTGGGAAGCTTTTTTAAAAAAAGCCCCCTTCCTTTCCTTGAATAAAATGCTTCACCTGCACTCCAGATCTCACAGCCCACGTGTCTCTGCTTGTTCAGTTTCCAGTTATTCCAGTTTGCTTGTTGTGTTCGGTAGAGTTGTAGCTTTCAGAAGGAGGTGCTTTTTAAAGTTACTCAGAACTTTCCACTCCCGTGATAAAAAGCCTCCCCTTTCTATGTAGATGGGAAGTGTCACTCAAGAGAGAGATGAAGTAGGTCTGGTGTTACTGTGAACCAGGTTTGCTTCATGTTTGCCCAAGTTCTCCACAGCCCTTGGCACTCTGCTGAAGCAGCTTTACTACAGACTGCTCTGAGCATAGTACCCAGAGAAGCAAATACAGAGTGTGTGCCACCTCAGCTTCTTCCCCTCCACATTTAGTGGGTGAATTACTTGCTTTGTGGGTGAAATGCCAGCTGGGATATCATTTGTTCCCAGAATTATCTGTATATTGAACTGCTTTGATTAGCACAGTTAGGGTGGTTTTTTTTTTACTGAGCTGTTCTAGACCAGACAAAACTTCAATCCTTTTGTTAATGAAGGTCACTGCTACCTTGTTATCTTAAGCAGTTCAAGTAGTTAAAAGGAGTACAGACATAAATTTTGAAATGATTGGAGCCTGGAATATTGAAACCAATTTGTTTTAGCTTTTAATTATTTTTAGTATTTCCAAAGGTTTTTTTTTTTCACAAATGTATCACTGGAACTTACTAAATTTAATTTATGTCTTACATCTGCAATTACTTTTCCTGGTTAAATTATTGATGTTGAATTACTAATTTTCCTGCTGTGATAAAGTACCTATTTTTATCTTGAGTACTGAATTCTTGTTTCTCTGAAGATAGTAGTACCTTTTGAAGACCTCTCTAGTCTAATGTACATATCTCTGACAGTCCACTTTATGCTAATCTTGTCTCATCCTTGTCTTTATAATTTTCATGTATGGCATGAAGAGTCTTCATAGTTCTTAGTCCCTGTGAGAGTTTAAAAAAAAAAAACCTTGAGGATCTAAATGTACTTCTACTATTAAATCCAGTAATAACTGTACAACTGCATTAAATAATATTTGTGTCTTTCTGCTTATTTTTTTGCTACAGCTTACTTCAAGGGACATGATATCTTTTTTCCTCTCGGATTTTGGAAATGATTGATCACTCTTAGAATTGGAAAATACATTTTGATGAGAAACAAATCTGATTAACAAAACCTGCTGTATTTGTTAAACAGCAAAAAAATGCCCTGACAATGAAACCTTTCTATCTGAAGCTTCTTTTACATTTATTGATTGCCTTTACCTGAATAACATAAATCTAAGTTAGCAGATTTTTCTGAAGGATAATGAACAACATATGGAACTAAGAAGTGATACTAAATGGCAGAAAGAAGTCTGTCATCAGGCCTCCCAGTAATATTTGGAGAGAGTAGCAAAATGCATTGTAAATGCATGTACTGTGATGATGTGGAAAGAGCTGTTTGCCTTCCACAAACAGCAGCAGTGAAATGAGCTGCACTGTTATTAACTTCATTGTGCCGTTGCTTATCAAAACTGATAGGGTTTCATTTTGTAAAACAGTGTGATGCCAGTGCAAAATGGAAATATTTATTAACTGAAAAATTCATCAGAATTAACGAGTGTAGGGAGAGGAAACCTGGGACTAAATTTTCTTGGTGTTTGGAAGGAAGGGGATTGTTTTGGGCTTGGAGTGATGCGGTTTTGTTGTTTGATGGGGAATGGTTGGTTGGTTGTGATTGGGGTTTTTTTTAGTGTATGGGCTTGCACATGTTGAAGTGGTGTTATTCTTTCTGTGTTTGCAGGAGCTATCATCTTACCAAAGAACAACGTGTTTTATGTTACAAGAAACATAAATTGGGGTTCTTTCCTCATTTTCCGTTGGCTTATACTTAGTAAATTTTTATGGATTGCAGAACTCGTGAAACTTTAAGTATGACCATTAGGATCTTCCCAGGCAAGAGTTAGCTGTCTGGTCCAAATATGCATATGTTTCCAGCGTAGTAGATATGCCTGGCTTTCTTAAATGTCTGACAAAGTTCTTGGTTGAATGGCTTGTATAGACTTCCAGGGGAAAAAAACCAACTTGTGTGAAACTGTTAATGTATGAAAGATGGGCCGAATAGTTTGCCTTTTCTTAAGACTTCTAGATTGTTGACAAGTGCAGATTAATCTGTAAAAGCTCTTGAAGCCCTTTTTAGAGTCAGGGGAGAGCAGGGGAGAAAGAAGGTGGTTGTTACATGCTTTAACTGAAAGTGTAAATTTAATTTTAAGACACTGTCCAAACAAATGAGTTGTGTGCCATTAAAACAATTTAATAGAGAGCTTCTTTGTTTCCTCACAACAGTATTGTAACTGCCCAAGGAATCCTCCATCTGAACTGTTTCCATTCCTCTGTAGTGGGGGAGGGAGAGAACTATTCCTGCAGTCAAGTAATTTTTAATTTTAAAGGCATAATTGTCTGAAATGCAAAGTTTAAAATAAAAAATACATATATTTTGCCTGATTACAGCACTTGTGGGCCTCTTGAATTTTCCTGTTTCAATCTTTGTGAGGTACATCCCTAATGCAGGTAGTGGGTGAAGTGAAACCAAGTTTCTGTGGGGTTTTTTCTTCTGTTCTTAGTTCTAATGTCAGATGTTACATAGAGAGTTTTTCCTGTTTCATGAAGACTCATCAGCAGATTTCTCTGGTTCCACTTCAGGCTTCTCTGGACTTGAGTCTTTGTAACTCAATCAAAAAGTGATTAGACTTTGCCAGCTTAAGGCTTTGTGTCCTGCTTCTTTCTTCAGCAGGAGTGTTTACCCAGAAGTGACATACATGTATTTGGAAAGGCATAGTCACTGTAGTTACAGGTGGTTTTGGTGCTTCTTTGTCTGTTATAAACATTTTTGATACTGATCTAGTGGTTCTTAGAGTTGTTAATTGCACATTTTTCTGTGTTTGTATATGGAAAAAATGTTAAAGGGTTTTGCTGGACATGAAGTGAGAATTAAATATTTTTGTTTGTTTTTGTTTTCTTAAAGGAACTTAGTGACTTAGCCCGTGATCCTCCAGCACAGTGTTCAGCAGGTCCTGTTGGAGATGACAGTAAGTGACTTTAAATTTAATGTTTTGTTTGCTGACTCAAAGCATATCATGCCTAGATAATAATGCGGAGTTTTTCTTTTGTAGTGTTTCATTGGCAAGCCACAATTATGGGACCTGTAAGTATTCTGATTCTTGTGATGTAATATTAAATGAGTAGTTCCTACTGAGGAGAAAACTCTGGGGTTTTTGGTTTACTTTTGTTAGCTCCTCTTATCCAAGTTCTAGAGATCTTCATTACAGTAAAAGAAAATGAGGGAGGGGAAAAACCCACCAGTTATTTTGTTGTTGTGGTGTTTTTACAAGGACATGTACTTCAGCTGAAATAATCTCTAGGGCAATGTTAGGTATTATTACTAAATATCTGGAAATTTTGGTTGCATTTAACTTTTTCTCAAGTTTTAATCTAGCATGAACTTTGTACCAGGACCTGGTTCTACTGTCAGGAATTAGTTGGGATGTTTTTGTGTGGATCTTCAAAGGGAATCTATATTTGGTCTGGTGTAATGCTGAGATCTTGAATATTTGGGTTTTAGTTATGACTGGAGAAAAATGTCAGTGTTGAATGTTCGGTAAGCATCTGAAACCTGAATGGGACTTTTTCCTCATTAAGGATGCCAAATGTTTGGTTTTGTTGAAAACAACCTGGAAGCAGTTCACATCTGGAGTTTTCTGGTTACCTGTATATAAAAGACAAAACCTGTAACCTGTGAAGACAAGCCTTTGGTGAGGCTACAGAGTAGGCATTAAATATCAGTGATGCTGAATTATCGTGGCTTTATATATAGCTACAAGTGTGTTATTAGGAGGTGGCTATTAGAGGTTCACTGGACTGAAAGATGTTTCTTCATCCCAAAGTACCTGCTCATCATTGGTTGTAACTAGGTTCCTCACAAAGATAGAATTGTTCAATAGCTATATTCATGCTTAAATGGCAAGGAGTGTTGTGCACTCCACTGCATATGATGATTTTATGTGGCTGGTGTGTGCATGGTCATGAGGTATTAAGCACTGATTGAATTTAAATTGGGATTATTATTTTTAGTTTTCCCTTGTGGTGTAATAATGTACAGCTCATTTTTTCCCCCATGTGGTTTTCGTGGTGTCAGAAGGTCTGCGTTCCTGTTTCCAGATTGGGCAGTACCCTGACAGAAGTGTGTCAGTGTGGTGTCAGTAGTTCTAGTGCTGCTGCCTTTAATAACAGACAGGGATTGTGGAACCAATCATCTGATCTTCACCTCTGCAATAGGATATTTTGATCTTCCTGGGTGTGTGAGAGTTTGGTTTAACACATTTTGGAGAGGAGTTTCTGTAATTGATAAAATGTATCCCCACAATATGTCCAGTGAAAGGGCTGGTGTTTTTTGGCTCCTTAAGGCCTCATATGGTATCTGTTGACCAAATACAAGAGGTTCTATCTTGATCACTAGATTTCATCACAGACAGCAGAGGGTATAATATGCATGTTGAGGGTTTGAGTCCCCTGTCTTGTGGTGCAGATTTTCATTCTCTGGTATTTAAGTAATACGTAGTTACTTCCTTACATTGGTGAAATGTTTTTGCAATTAAGATGAGAATTATATTAACAAATGATGTAGAAGTGTACTATGTATGCCACAAATTCATTTTCCCTAGCCCTGAGTCCAGAATTAACAGCAAAGTATTCTTCAGGTTCAACAATGAAATTGTTAGCTCTATTTCAGAAATTTAGTTGTAATTTTGAGTTAAAAGCCTTTTGCTTCTTTCTTCTTGTAACTGCTAACTTAATCCCTATTTAGTCACTCCAGTTTTTTCTTCTTCTTACTATCATCTTTTTTACTTCCACATGTTGCTTTACTGTTTATAGTTTAACACCTTAATGAATTATCCCAGTAATTCTTCCCTTGGAGCAGGGAAATGTGAAATACTCTCTCATAGTAGATTACAGTTAATTTCTAATACAGAAAGAGAGGAAAAATTCACTTGACTTATGATTATTCTTTTGTCTGCTTGGTTGTGCTGGTGGAATGGATGAGATTTTTTGTTGGGGTCTTTCTGGGTTTTTTTTTCAAGGAACAGGGGCCTAGCTGTGTACTCACAGGTTTTCTGCAGGGCTGAGGCTAAGGACAGAATTTAGCAGAGAATGGGAGTCTGTGGCCACTCTAAACTTGGGTGGTCACAACAAATAAGCTCCAAACAAAGAACTGGAGGTTTTGGAATCTGATGGGATCCCCACTCTGTTAACATTACTTCTTGGAGCTATCTTAGAAGCATTTGAATGCTTCTGCCCCCTAGTCCTGAGTGGATTGTCAGAGCTGCTGGGTTTTATGATGCGTTAGCTTGGAGAGGTCCACGCAGTAAATGATGTGTGTGTGTTCTGTATCACTTAGCTTAGGAAGTAGGAATTGAGTTTTAATTATGTCTCACTTGTATTGGTGGGTTAAACATTTGGGTTTAAATGAATTGCCTCTCCATTTATTTAAAACCAAGATCTTCAGTGATATTTAGTCCTAAAGATGATAATAGGAGAATTATTTGTTTGCTTTGACAGAACGACAGTCCATATCAGGGTGGTGTATTCTTCTTGACAATTCACTTTCCCACAGACTACCCATTCAAACCACCTAAGGTAAGTATTGCCATGTCATTTGTAAAATTAGTGCTTTTTAAAGAACTGAGTACAGGAAAGAAATTACCACCCTCTCTATTGTAGTATTGTCAAGTTCTCACTTCTTTTCAGGCATTCTTACCATCTATGAGATGTGTGGGTCCCATTCTGATTACCACAGGAACTGGGTGTGTTAGCATATTCTTTATGAGCAAATCCATCTGTGTGAATTCCAAATGTCTTAAAATATTTGGGTTCATTTCTGGTTTTCTGAATTGATAGGAAAACTTCATTAGCTTTGTGTTACTATAATAGAATTCTTGCCAAGGAGACTGTCAAGTATTATTGTAGCTGTTTGGATTGGTCTGTAGGAATGTGACACCGTGGGTAGGGATTTACTTGCCGAGTGCCTAAAATTGAGAGAAGGGGTTATTTGCTAAGAGTTTGGCAGTAATTGCAAAATGTGCTCTTTTGT
This sequence comes from Zonotrichia leucophrys gambelii, assembly GCF_028769735.1. NCBI lineage: Eukaryota > Metazoa > Chordata > Aves > Passeriformes > Passerellidae > Zonotrichia > Zonotrichia leucophrys. The sequence continues at coordinate 26,561,622 of NC_088173.1, read as the reverse complement.
GGTAGCTTTATCAGCCACTAGCTTTGTCTTCCAATTTTCAGTCAATATGACCCCCTTGGGGTCACTGCAGTGTTGGAAGTTCCTTAGCTCTGTGACCGAAGTGTTTCTGTGGTTTAGGCACTGCTCTTGGGTGTCTTCATCAAAGGCAGCTGGGATTAAAACTCACACTTGCCCTCTCTCTGTTGGAAATAGTGCCTGGTAGTGGGAGACTCACAGCTTGTGGTTTGGGTGCGTTTCCCTGAATTTCATGCAGTTTAACTGCTTAATCCTTTTCTTTTGGAGTAAATGGAATTGACTGAGGGCTTGACAGAGCAAAACAGGTGCAGTTACTGTCATAGACCCAAACACATTCTTCGTTTCTTTGTTTTTTGTTGCAGGTTGCATTTACAACAAGAATCTATCATCCAAATATTAACAGTAATGGCAGCATTTGTCTTGATATTCTAAGATCACAGTGGTCTCCTGCTTTAACTATTTCTAAAGGTAACTTTTGTGAAGGAGAATTTTTTCCATCTTGTGCTGAAAACTGTGCTTTTAGCTTTGATTGTGTTAAGTTCTTACCCATCTTGTTGATTTTCCCTTAACTTACCTTCCTCATTCAAGCCTGTGTTTTGTCAGTTTGATGATACTGCATTTTTAATGGACTTTTTTTTTCTAACACTTTCTCATATGTGGCTGTGTAAGGCCTTGTCTGGCCATTTACTTGCTTCAGTATTCCTAGCAGAGTTTACCAGCTTGGACCCAAAGGAATTTACTAGTGTTTGGATTGAACTAAGCCTGTGTTGGGGTGTTCAAGCTAAGGCTAAGAAGCTGCTTGTTTGGAGCTGCCCATGTAGATACATATGCATATTAAATGAAAGATTAATTTCAAGTCAGTTTTTAATACTGAAATTTGCGTAATTTTTTCATCCTGTCTAGAGTTACATGCATAGTTCTTTTGGCATATCTGTGGTAGATGAATAAATCTGTTATTGATACATACTGCTTTCTACCACGGTGCACTGGCATTGCATTGCATTACTTAATGAACTAAGTTTACTGATCCTGCTTCATGATAAATTGATGTTGTGTTGCAAGAGAAGATTTGTGGCTTTCCTCATTTTACTACAGTAAATAACAGATAATTCTGAAATATTTTCATGATGATCTAATTGTTTTGCCTCAAAGCCACTGGTCACTGTGGCTTCAAAAGATCCCTCAAAGTGCCTTTTTGTCTATAGAACTTGTAATTCCTGTCTGTCCAAACAGTCAGTTTGTTATTTGAATCTGGATTCCCTTCATTTTAATCCTTCACTGTTTCCTTCTAAAGCATCTGTGAGAGTAGAAGATGAAGTCCTCATAGTTGCCCGCAACAGTGTTACTGAGACTTTTACAACATGTGTGTAGTTTTTGTCAGTCTAGACCAGAATATTCTTGCCTTAAGTACAACAAATAAAGAATTCAGTCTGATTTAAAAACAAAAAACTTAAATCTGAGGATTTTCTACTTTTAGTGATAAGAACCATGGATATGCTGTTCATCAGAGTACATAATGTGCTTTTGTGTTGGCTGCTATGTTACATCATAGTGCAGAGCACAACAGTGCTCTTCTCGTGTATGTGCTGACAGCTGTAAGTATGGGGATATAGGAAGCAAATAGTTCTTACAAACCTTTAAGTTAGTATGGGCTTTTTACTTAAGAGTTATGAATTCATATTGGCTGTTTTTCAGGAAAATAATTCTAAGTTCTGTCCTGTGACAACATTGTGCTGATGTAAAGATCTGTGCTCCATTGTTTCTGAGATTGCCATTCCTCTTTCACTATTGAGATTGCTTTTTTTTTTTTTTTTGCAGTTCTCTTATCCATTTGTTCACTGTTATGTGATCCAAATCCAGATGACCCACTAGTGCCAGAGATTGCACGTATCTATAAAACAGACAGAGACAAGTAAGTACAGAATTGTGCAAGACTGGTATTTTTACAGACTGTAAGAGTTCATTGTCAGACAGCAGTTGTGTTCAGTGAACTTTTTGTAAAGATCTGAGATGGAGAAAACTTGTGTGTCAAAGTGAGTAGTGCATAATTTAAAAACAAAGGAGCTTGGCATCTTTGAAGTTTATGGGTGAAAGAGACGTATCTTTTTCTCATGTGCATGGAAGTATTTTACAGTATATATATTGACTTATTTTGCTTACCATGCATAAATCTAGTTAGATCTTCATAATGCTTTTTGAACAGCTTTTTGTTGTTTTAATGCCTTCATTTGGCAGCAGCTTGGCCTTAAATTTTGGTTCTTCCCTTGAAAATGGGCAGCAGATTTTTTTTCCCCATCTGTGTTGCAACAACTTTATTTTCCTTAGGTATCTTTAACATTTTGCACAGATAGAATAATATGAAGCAGATTTGGGGGGTTTATATATATTAATGCTAAATATATTTGTCCAATTAGGTACAATAGGTTAGCAAGAGAGTGGACAGAGAAATACGCTATGCTGTAGGGTAAGAATATTTGCAAATTATGGTGCATTTAACAAAATGGAAATTTGTCAGCACTTGGGTGCTGCATGCTCTAAGGCACTGGATTAACTAACAGATAATGGATGCACCAGTTAACGTGGAAATTTAACAGCTTGATCTGTGGTTAGTGTGTAATGTATTGGCTAGTCACTATTTCTCACAGATACTACTCTTGCATGGTCAAAAAAAAAAGTTAGTATGAAGTAATTACTGAGTTCTGAGCTACGTTGTCAATTTGTTCTGGTAAGTATTTTACCCAGATTTTGTCAGAATTTGGTTGAAAATGATGCCCTGTAGTGAGACCTCATATATAGACATGAGTGATTTCAGACAATCCAGATTTCAATTATCTTTAATCAGCAGTGTCTGTCTTCCACATATAAACTTGGAAATATATGGGAATTATATTCTGCTTGTATAGTTAATAATTAACTTACTGACAAGCATGGAGTTAAGTGTTAACTAATTGTCAGCTCAGTTCCTGTGAAAGTAGTGTGCTTTAAACAGTCTTAAAATTTTGAGCAGTATATTTGTATGAAAAGAATATTCAGTGCTTTGAAATGCTTAGTGTTGTTTTTCTTTAAAATTGGAAATTTGACATTTTGTATCCAGTGGCATTATTAACCAAATAATTGTTACTTATGGCATGGGATAGATACTGTAATCTTAACCTAAGAACAATATGCAAATGAAGTATTTGCATTTATTCCATCCCAGATAGTCTGTTTCTTCTCTTTCAGTAATTTTTTTCATGACAGACTTCTTGCAAATTTGCTTGTCTTGACTTGAAGGCTTTCCTAAAAACTAGAGAATATCTATCCTAATTGGAGTAGGGAGGAAATTGTTCAATTTTTTGAGTTCAGGTATGTCTCGGTACATAAAGAGACTTCTCACAGTGTAAAGAGAACAGAGAGATGGGATTAAAATCATATTTAATCATAAACTGCTTAGGAAATTGTCATTTTCATGCTGATGTTAATTCAGTTCCTGGTTTTGTCTGCAGGTACAACAGAATATCTCGGGAATGGACTCAGAAGTATGCCATGTGATGCTACCTTAAAGTCAGAATAACCTGCATTATAGCTGGAATAAACTTTAAATTACTGTTCCTTTTTTGATTTTCTTATCCGGCTGCTCCCCTGTCAGACCTCATCTTTTTTATTTTTTTGTTTACCTCCTTCCATTCATGCACATGCTCATCTGAGAAGACTTTAGTTCTTCCAGCTTTGGACAATAACTGCTTTTAGAATCTGTAAAGTAGTTACACAAGAACAATTGCCCAAGATTCAGAATTTTTTTTAATGGAGCATGTGTATTATGTGGCCAATGTCTTCATTCTAACTTGGTTATGAGATTAAAAACAAACAAACATTCCTCACTGCTCTAACAGATACTGAAGATACCACCTGAAGGGGGGAGGGGAGATGGATGTTCAGTTTTCTCCCATCAAAGAAGTAATATTGCTGTAGCAACATCCATCTTGTTCCAAACCTTCCAGTGTTAGAGAACTGAGGTTTTATTATATGCTTTTGCTCATAACTGATGTGTCTGGAGAATTGGTACTGAATCTATAGCATCAGCAGAACAGAAAATGTGATGTATCTTATGCATGTCAATAAAGGAATGACCAGTTCTTGTTTTACAGAGAATGGAAATTGGAAGTCAAACATCCCTTGTATTCCAGAATAGGGTTTAAGAACATTTTTGTAATTCATTTAAATTTTGTTAGGAGGCTTGGAGCTATTAGTTAATCTGTCTTCCAAAACACTGTTTAATATAGCACTGAATAAATGATGCAAGTTGTCAATGGATGAGTGATCAACTAATAGCTCTACTAGTAATTGATTTATTTTCTTCAATAAAGTTGCATAAACCAATGAGTTAGCTGCCTGGATTAATCAATATGGGAAACAAAATCTTTTGTAAAAGCAAAGCTGGTTTTTGTATATACTGTTGGCATTTGCCTCGTTGTTTAACATCAAATGATGTAAAGTTCAATAGAGTGACTCTTCTGCCATTTTCAGTTCTAATGCTCAGTCTGTTGCAGGTTGGCACATTGCTCGGCCTGGTGGATGCAGAGTTAATAAGCTAACATAGTCGTGTAGCCGTAGTGGGGGGCTGCACTTGGTGCTGGGAGCCCAGCGTTCACGGATGGACTTGGGACCCAGCAGATCTGAAGCGGTGTATTGTGGAGATACTTCCTGATGCACCTGTGTTTGCTGACTGAGAACCTTTTTCTTTACCTTGTACACTTGACAACTGAAAGATCTTAATGTGGGGGTAATGATGAGGCAAAAAAATTATAAAATAAAGTACTGTTTTGATGTGGGAATTGTCATGAGGCTGTGTTGAAGTGACTTTACTATGTGGGATGTTCGTTGCCATTGAAAAGGACTTGTTCAGCCATGCTGCCATTTACATTGATGACTATTTTAATGCAACAGACACTTTCTTCATGTCAGGTGACTAAACGTGAATAAAGACTCATTGCTATTGGATTTTTGTTCTACAAGAAACATTGTCTTGTGCCATTAGTTTATCTTTCAGCAACAAGGGCATTATTAAACATCTGACTCTTTCCTCCCCTCTTCCTTCATATTTTTCCTTGTTTAATCTTTTTGGTCTTCATTCTTAACATCCATAGCTTCATTTTCTCTAGTCTTGTACTATCACTTTATTGTGCATCTGTGACTTCTCACTGGCACCACTTTTGCACTGCTTATAGTTATGTACATTCTGATTCCTTGTCCCCACATGAATGTGGAAAGCTAGATGTAAAATAAATGTTAAACCTTAATTTTTATAAAAATTTGAACATGTAGTTTGGACATGGTTTGTTCTGGCTCTAAACTATGAGAGTGAACTTGAGATGTTCAAGTTCAGTTGACTTGGAATTTAGAAACCTGGGCTCTCTTTAGCAGTACATGCTTCAGTGATTACTGTCTGAAATCTGTTGGTGAAGTTGCAGTTCGTTTCTGCTTTGCTAACCAGCTTACACCGTTTTGCTGGAAAATTGGAATACAGCTGCCAGTAGCATTACAACTGAGGTAAAAGTTGATTTTTTTAGGCTTAAAAATGTGCTGGTCTCAATTGTTTTTTACACTTGTGTTAATTTGATGCTTATTACTGTGTCCTGGGAGTCGCAGCCACTGAAATCACTTACATGATCAACTAGGAAGATGTTTTGTGAGGTGTAAGATTGCGGGTGTTAGAGAAAACAAGGAAGTGTGCATGATGAAGGGTCAGGGAAGAGGAAAAAATAGTAAAGTATTTTATGGAAGACAGAAGTCTTGTTTGGACCAGTGCCTGTTTCTTTTTGCATCTGTCATGTTCCCAAGGTAATAATTTTTTGTAATAAGCAAGTGTAAACTTTGATGAAAGAATGGGGATGGATTGTAGAGGTTCTAGAAGCATGCTGAAGGTCCAAAGTGGGAAATGGGAGGTGTTTTGTCCTTGAAGCAGACTCAGTCCTCTCAGGTACAGGCTTCTTGTACTAAAATTGCATTTCGGCTTCCTCTTCAAGCAGGGGGCAAGGGGAGGAGCTGGTAGACAGGAGCTAATATGGGGGGAAAAAAAGCCTAATTGGTGATTATGTCAGTGAGTACCTACCAAAACCACTGGTAGTCTAAAAACTACATCGTGGATCTTGGTTCCTTTGAAACATAGGGAGGGTGCAAAATTTTCCATTTGAACTTAATGTAAAAAGTGAAGAGTTTGGAAATTGAGTTTTCCTGTTCTGCTGTGGTAAAATATTGTTTTCTCATGATAAATGCTGTAATAGCTTCAGTGGGGTCAACTTCATGCTAGAAAATTTGGATTAAAATTCTTTCAAAGACTTATTTGAGATCGAGTATAGAGAACAAAAAGTCAAGCCAAGACATATAACAGGCAAAGAAACTACAGTGTTCTTTCTGCAGTAATTTTTTTAAGATTGCTTGCTGTGTTTAATTGGGATTTGAATTTAACAACACGATTTTAATCTCTTTTTTACATTTCACTTGGAAAAACCTTGAGTGGTTTTAAGCAGAAAGAAGTCTTTTCAGGATGCAGGAAAAACTTGATCTGTGGCATTGGCTAGGGATTTTTGTGGTTTTTCTGTCTTCTGATGCACACAGCATCTGTATTTGTTACAAGATGAATATACATGCATTTTTGCATGCTTGAGTAAAAACATTTACTCAGTTGCACTGTGTCATAGTTTTATATGAAGATAGCAGATGATAACTTTTTCTGAAAAACCTGGCTTTAAGCAGACCACAGCAACAAGCTTTTGTTGTGGAGGCATAGAACTGAAGTCTAGCAAATGATTAAAAGACAACCATAGATATGCAGATGTACAGTACCAGTCCTGTTAGACTGGATAGTTGTTTATGCAGAAGTTTGCATTAATCAGCAGATAAGATGAGGGTTTAAATACAGCCAGAAATGTTCTAAATAACTCCTTTGTAATTTTTTTTATGCCCTCCCCTACAATTTTTCTCTCTAGTAATTTTATTTCAAACTCTTCATTGCTTTAAAAAATAGTGTTATAATAGGCATTATCATCTGAAGCAGATACCTTGGGTCCATCAAATGTGGCTGGTGATTCAGAAGTCTTTAGTCTGCATATCCTTGGTAAAACTCAGAGCATAATTGGAATTTAGCTGAGTATTTCTTGCTGTGTTTATAGCTGTCCAAGAAAACATTAAAGTAGTTGTTTTTCTCTGATTTGTTTGTAGTTTCATACATGAAAATGAGACTAATACAAAACCCTTTTTAGTTAAATTAAACTAAGTAGCACTGGAAGAATGGAATGAGATAATACATGATCAGTAAAAGATCTTAAGGTATGAAGTTTATTTTACTAGAACACAGACTATACTAATTTCTTCAAATGTGAAAAAAATAAGGTACTGATTGGATTTATCTGCTTTCTGGTTTTTGTTGTCATTGAATGGATGGTATTTTTACCAGCACCTTCAATATAAATATTAAGTAGGTATAAATTGGATTCAGATCATCAGCAGCAATTGTATATTTTAAAAGGCAGATTGAATTGTGGCTAAACTACTTCATGTGTAAGGCTGAGGGCTTGTATTTTGGCAACAGTGCAGGAAGGACTAGTGCAGAGAAAGCATGGGAACAGAGCGAAAATGCATAAATACGTGATGTCAAGGGGAGGTACAGAAGGCAAAGGTAAGAGCTGTCTGTATTACTGTGAAGTGAAAAGGGTCTGCTCTCAATTCATGCATTCTAGTATAAACGCAGCTGGTTTCAAAATAATCTGGAATATGACAGTTGATAAATTATAATTTTAAGTGTCCATCTTAGTCTAACAGAGAATAGTAATTCAGGATAACCTTTACCTGGAAAACCAGTTCAGAGTGCAGGTGTGTGTAGTGTAGAACAGTTCCTAAACTGATGTTTGTGAAGGTTAGCTGATGCCTGTAAACTCACTTGACATTCTTGGTTAATGCAGCAGTAAATTCTGCAGTAACATTTCTGCAGTGCATTTAGCACTCAGTCTTCTGCAGGGATAGTTCAAAGTTGTCAGTGTCTTTTTCTCTGTACTGCAGGGGTTGGTTTAATGTCAACCAGTTGTGGGGGAAGAGTTCAGTAGCTTCCAGATAAGCAGGAGTAAGGGATGTAACTATTTCTAGAGCATCTGTGTGCCTTGAGTAGGTTAGAAGAGGTGACAGGCATAATCTTCACAGTGATAGGTGTCAGAAGTGAGACAGTAAATTTGATAAGACAGCCCTGTGTAAAGTTATACTTGAAAATTTCTCTGGTAAACATCCCTGTTTGTCCAAAATAATTTTTGTTTGGGGTATTTTTGCCTATGCATTAGAAGTATTGGTGAGACTTCAGTATCTTCTTTAAACAGTGAAGGATTTTAATTCATGATGGGACAACGCTTTTATCAGGACACACAGTTGAACAGAATATTTTTGTTTTCAACAGCTTTTAATACTGGTCTTTGGTTTCTGGGGTTGTTCCTGTGCTCTGGAAGAGTAGGCTCCTCTCTTTAGATGGTTTCTGCTGACATTGGTTCCCCTTCAGGAACTGGAAGCAGAAATACTCAAGCTCTGAGTACTTAGGAGTCCTAGGTTTGGCAGATCAGGTAATTTTGGCTTTTGCCTAAGCTTCATTAATCGTCACATTAACTGTGCATTGTCCCATCACAGACTTAACCTGGAGAGTAAGAACAGTTGCTTAGAAGATGGTGATACAAGGTAATCCTCATGGGAGGAATGCTAGCTGTAGAGCTGGGCAGCTGGCTTTGCTTCAGCTGCTTTGGCAGACCAGGGTTATGGAGACAGAATTTCAAAATGCCTTTAGTTTTATCAGGGATGGGAATCTGACTCAGATATGATCTCATGTTTCATTACAGGGAATAAAAAAATTAAGCTGTTACTTGTGTTTTGAAGAGCTGCCTAAGAGATGATGTTCTCTTAGAAAGCATTTGCAGACACTGAGTATGGTAGTTTCATGTATGCTGAGGAGAAGCTGTGCTTGTTTGTAAGTCAAGCCTGTTTTGTTTTTTTTTCTCCTCTGGCCAGGTAAGCCTCAGCACTTCTTATCTTACAGTCTTTGATGCAAGTCAAAAATGAAACTGTTCAGTCATGAGTCATGCAGAGAAGGGGGGGTGGTTTGGTTTAATTTGTTTTGGTTTTGCTTTGCTTTGTGGGGTTTTCTTGAGAATGTTCTAGAACATAACTTTGTACTAAATGTGCAGCTCTAATCCTCTTGAGATCTAAAGGAGGAACTGCAATTTGGAACCTTACATAGAGAACTTAATGTGAGTCTGTAGTCCCATCTTCCTGGCAAATTTATGAAGGTAAATAGTGCAGATCTGTCATAGCTCTGGCAAAGATCACTGTTCAGTGTGAAGCTGTTAATTCTTTGGGGAAGGATACTCTTGCTAAAACAGGCTTTGCACATTACTTTCCATAGTGTTAATCCTGCTCTGACAGTGAATGCTGAAAATTAATTCACAGATACCTCAGTAATTGAAGGATCTATCCAATATAACCATTTTTTAATTCTTTTTCCTGTTGAAAGGTTTGGAATGCTTTTGTTGGAGTAAGAGGTCCAGATCTCTTCATAAGGTTCTAGATTTTGTGTCTCTACTCAGAACAACATTGAGGAGAGGATCACTGTTAGTGACTGTAGGAGTTCTCAGGTAACAAACCTAGTGGAACGTGGCAGTGATAGTTTTCTAGAAGGTATTAGTGCTGGCTGAAGAATTGAATACAGTATTTGGGACTGGTGGTGTTCAATCTCTGTGTTGGCTAAAGTACTGCACCTCTCAAGCATGTTTGTCTGGTCTGAGCTCAGTAACAAGCTGCCAGAGCACAAGTGCAGATGATGAGTCTAACCAGCATTAAGAGGTAGAACTTTCTTGTGTAAACGAATCGTGATCCCCTGGTTTTATTGGCTGGTTGTACTAACTGCTCTGTTTTTACAGTTTGAATTGTATTTCATGAGGATATCTCTTAAGTTCTTGTTTGCATCATGATTTATGTTTCCTGAGAATCCATTCAAAATTCACTGAAAGCAGCACTTTAAGGTATCATCCCACAATCACAAGCAATTGAATTAGAGAGGAGGTAGGTAGATGATTGCTACTTAAATTAGCTCTTTTTGTCCTCTCCTATTTCGTATGTACTGCACTTCACACTCAAAATTACCATTTGGTGCAAAGGATGTGAATTTTCATAGCCTTAACTATTTTTTTTAAACTGAGAAAAGTGTAAAAGCATTCTTCTTGGCTTAACTATAAATGATATAAGAAAAGCTTTGAAAAAATGCAGGTAACCCTGAATCATATTTTCACACATAATATTCTTTCCAATACTGATAAAACTGATGTACAAAAACGTTCCAAATTTTCAGAGTGGAAACATGAAAAGACAAGTTTGTGGAGAAGCATTGAGCAGTTACTTTGAAATTTTTGGATGCAAAATTTAACTTGAAACAGCCTTTTTCTTTCCCATTTTTTGTTTAATGTGACTGGTGTGACATCTTAATATCTTAAACATGCATTATGCTGTGCTTTATGAGTGGTGGGAGGGGAGGAGAAAAGGGAGGTGAGAAGTTGCACTTTGCTGTTCAACTGAAGCTATATGTCTGGTTCCCAGTGCAGAGACCAGATCCAGAAATAGGTTATAGTTGACCAATCAGCCCTCCTAGACTAAGAAACTTCCTTAGGTTTTTAAGTTATGTGAATCCAGGTAAAACAAAGACCATGCTTGTATTAAGATTAGGAGTCTAGAGTGCAAATGTGCAGAGACAGAGTGAAGGGCGAAAGCTCAGTGTTGTGAGCCTCAATGAGGTTTTAAAAAGAAGTTCCCATGAAGCATATGCTGACACACACATCATGAATAATTTAGGGTGTGGACAGAGGAGAGGGCAGCCAGCTGTGCTTGGTGAGCCAGCTGCAGCACACTGATAAGCTGTTCTCGGAGTTCTGCTGGGCGGAAGTAGCAGTAATAGCTGGTGGTTACAACATTATGGGTCATTGACGGGAAGCTGCAAGGATAAACAGTGGATCAGCATGTTTGGTAATGAGAGAACACAACAAAAGAGGTCTTGAAAAACCTCCAAGTTCAAGCTACCACCAAGATGTTCACTAAACAATGAGTGACCTTCTTATGTCAGCATTAAGCTGTCCACTGCTAACTGAGAGCTGGAGGTGGCAGGAGAAGCTTAGCTGCACCCTTCTGTCCTCCAAGTAAATCTTCATGTGTCTGACCAGGCATGGAGGACTCCAAAGGGATTATTGTGGAAAAATTGTTACTTGTCAACTTGCTAGGCATAGTGAAGTATTTCATTAAACTGGATTTCCTGAAATGTGTTTAAAATAGTTTTAAGTATCTTTTTGATGTGATTGAAATTCCTCAGGGCATTTCCAGGCCTTTAAAACTATTTCTCAGTATGACCACTGTTGATAAACTGTACTGAAAATATGCTGAGAGAATCAACATAATGGAACCTTTATTGACAGATAAGTACTCAAGATAATTTTGCATCTTGAACCTTCTAAGTGCTTAATAACATTCTGGAGTCATGATAGCTTCCTGTGATGAAGAAACCCTTTCCTGAGAAAGCCCTAGCTTTGGAAATGTTTGTTTGGTGAATGCTGTTTATTATGCTAATAGGTAGAAAGTGCCAAAAGCTTAGGTGGCTCTTCACTCTTCAACACACTAATTAAAACTTTAAATACCTTCAGAATATTGTGGCACTTCTGTGAAATGTTCTGTTAACATCCAAATGTATGCTGAGTGTTTAATACAAGATTTAATTGAAGTTATATTGCATCTTTTGACCTTTCATTAGATCTATACTAGTTCAGACTAGCTGAAGATGTTTGCTCTTGCTGAAACAATCTGGGAGGAGATTGGTTCCAGGCAGTGATCTCCTGTGGTTTTTAGAACCTCTCTATGGGCTGTTATTACCTTTGTGCTTTTCTATAGTCCTTGTGGTGAGAAGAGTTCTTCAATGGAACAATGACATTTGTAACAGCAATCAAAAGCATAGGGACTAATTTGAGCACAAGATTATTTGGATCCACTGGGCTGAGTATTTTGCTGTAAACAAAATGTGTGAGTAGTATTTTAGCATGGCCACTCCTTGAAAGGGTCCTTCTCTCACCAAGGACTTAGCTGAAGAGACAAGGTTCTTTTCATATCTCTAAGGCTCTTTTTTAATGTTTCTAGACATAAAACTACTGCCTGCCTTCCCTTCTTCCAGTGCAAATATCAGAATGTTAAAATTCTGACTAATACCAAAACAAGAGATCTAGTCAGACACTGTGAGAGGACACAAAGAAATGGAATGAAGGTGTGTCAGAGAAGTTCCAGTTGGACATTAGGGAAAGATTCTTTACTGAGAGGGTGGTTGGGCACTGGAACAGGCTTCCCTGGAAAATGGTCACAGCATCAAACCTGACAGAGTTCAAAAAACAGGTAGATGTTACTCTTAGTCATATGGTTTAGTTTTATTCAGTCCTCCAAGGAGATAGGAGTTGGACTTTTGATGATCCTTAGGAGTCCTTTCCAATTTGAGCTATTCTCTGATCCTTCCAGTACTCTTTGTATACTGCAGTAGTCTTTTCCTTTTTGTTGCCATGAGAATCAAGCACATAATGCTTTTTTTTAACAGATGGGTGTATATATAAAGTAGTATTTTTAGTGCTGTTTGTGCATGAAGTCATTTGGGAAAAAAAAATAGAGCCCATATTAAAGTAGGTCTGTTTCCTGAATGTGCAAGAGTCAGTTTCTGTAAATGTTACTCCTGAGACATTTGTACCAGTGCAGCAAGTGACAGGGCATGTAGCATTACATACAAGGGTTTTCACTGGAATAATTCAGACAAGTGGATATTTTTGCCTGTGTAGCCATGCTCTTGGCTTATGCTGTTGTCTAGGTAGGGCTTGAGTTGATTCAGTGAGAACTTTGTTGATTAAGAATTTGGAAAATTCTTACAGGTGATGAAATAATCACTAATCTTTCAAGAGGGGAAAAAAGTGTCTCTCAAGTACCCAGAGTATTCAGTAAAGTTATTTTGAATATTCTCTGGTGCTTGCATTAGAGTAATTTTGGTAGAAATAAAGGGACAGGATTTGTCCTAGGGCTGAAGCCAGGAGCATTAGCCACACTGAAGGTCTGAGAAACAGAGGTCCTTACCTGCCCCAGTGGTTTGTTTGGAGGCACTTAAGTTAGAAAAAGAAATGAAGCTCCCAGCTGTTTCAGCAACTCCAAATCCATTTATGTTTACTCATCCAATTTATCAGCTAGAAACCTTTGTTGATATTCTCTTAATACTCACCTGCACAGAAAACATCCATTAAAACAGTAGGGTGGATGTGTGCTTCATATGTAGTGTGATCTGTCTGGTATGCCCTGCTCTCAGCTGGTCAAGTGTCATGCACATGGGCTCAGTGAAGCCTCTCAAACTTCCATCATGGGGGAAAGTTTGCTACCTACAGATCCCCACGTGTTGAGGGGTTTCATTTTAGGCATTCAGGGACAAGTTGTACATTGTACTGTGGTTATAGATGACTGTCTAGTTTTAAGCCTCTAAGAAAGGCTAAGCAACCTGTTTCATAATGTCTGCATTTGTGGTACTTCTTTTCTGTAAGTGCCAGAGAATCTGTTTGCTTGAAGTACGTTCTAATGAGAATTGAAGGGGAGCTTGGACAGCCCTGTGCAAGACAATGATTTTGCTGCTTATGAAACAAAGGGTAAATGGCAATGATCAGTGTTACATAATTTACACATAGACTAGGATTGATTCAAAATTGTTTATAAAATGAAGAGAATAAAAGCTGTGGGAATGCCACCTTCTAAATAACATGACTTTAGAAATCTGGCCATGCTGGCTTTGAAGATCCTCAGGCTTTTTTGTGCCTGTTCTATGGAAGGTGGTCACCTGTCACCTAAATCTTTGGTTTAAGTGCATCTCAAAGCAAGATGTTATGTAGAGATACAAATACAGGCTTTTGCCCCAGCATGCCTGATGAAGTTGACGGTTATACTGAAGGCATCACCTGTCTTTCTGCTTCTGAAATTTTAAAGTTATTAGATATTATTCGCTTTTCCCCTTCCATTACAGCATTTGCCTGGAGCAGTAGCTTCCCTTCTACATACTTATTTTTAATTACTTGTGATTGTTAGTGTTGGGTAATTTTGTTTACTAAGGAAATCCCCTTGCAGTGGCCTGCAGACTTTGCTATAATTATGAAAGAAACTCCAGGCCTACCATTTATATTGTCACTTTGCATTTTGCTCATAACCTACTACAACATTCTCTTCTAGTGATGTATTAATAATATCCTCATCTAAAAGCAATCTTATTTCCTCATTTTATTTTTAACATCCTTTTGGATGGAGTGCGACATAAGTACAGAATAATGTCCTTTAGAAATCCATGGCTGGAGAACTCCCTGCATCATATTGTCTTTACTGCAGTGCAGAGGGTAACTGTTCTGCACAGTAGTTGTGTTCTGCAGGTGCAGTCAGAAAAGAGAGGTCTGGTGTTATGTTGAGGAACTGTGGGGCTTTATTATGAATATTCTGTACTGCCTGAAGGTATTTACACTCATACAAACATTCATACAGTGATATTGCTGCATCTGTAGGAAATTCCCTGAGGTGGATGATCCTTTAGTTCCTTTGCATCTTTGACAAATGGTCTGTGATGGTGGTGGTATCCTCAGCATCACACAGTTACCACAAGAGAGAGCAAGCCCTGCCACAGACCGCTGTGAGCACAAGTTCTGTTTGGCTTCACAGGTGTCTACCTTCACTAGAAGAATGGTACAGGGTGGACAGGTGGGAGCAGTAATATCTTGAAGCACTGCATCCAAATCTGTGAGAACCTTTTTGTTTAAAACCTTTACATGAGCTCATTGAACATGAATTTGAAAGAGAAAATAGCAGCAGCCTGTTGTAATGATAGAGATTGCATAGCATTTGGAAACAAAGGACTTCTGGATTAACATGGCAGAATTTGGGCAGCTACAGTGGAATTGGCTCTGAATTTATGCTAATAGAGCCAAAGGCATGGTTTTGCCTTCAGCTTTTTGTCTTAGTTGATAAAGAATATCTGCTTGCAGTATCACAAAATAAGAATTGTAATAACCTCCTAAATTTGTGGTATTTCAGAAAGAGGGTTAATATAGTACACAGTAAAAGAAAGTACTTGGGTTTATCTTGTTTTGTGTCTTAAGATTAAAAAAGATTAAACCACAGGCTTTAAAATTCATATCTTGAAACAGCAAAAATGTCATTTGTTTAAAAATACCCTCAAACAAACAAAAAACAAACCCTAAAACTGGGACATGAAAATGAGACATGATTTAACTTAATTATAAACCTTGAACAAGGAAACAGCATGTTCTCAGAATACTTAATTACAGCATTGTTTTTAGGTTGAGATTTTTTGGTGTGTGTGTTGCTCCAGTCAGTCTTAAGCAGAAAGAATAAAAGGCAAAGCACGGAAGTACAGTAAACATCTTGAAATGCAGTTTCCTTCTTACTGGGAACCTATCATGTGACTTGCTGGAAAAGATTTACTAAAAAAAAAAAAAAAGGTAGTTTCTTTTTTGATGGCTGTAAATCTGATTCTTGAGAAATTATATCCTGTAAGATCTCTCAAGCAGCACTATAAGGTTTAAATGGTTTTAGTGTTGTATCAGTGAATTTAAGGAAAGAACACTGAAATGTTTGATTGCCCTGAAAACATTACTCATTGACAGATGAAGACAGAAACAGAGTAAGGCTTTATACTATTAATGTATAATTATTTTATAATTTGGACTCTTAAAGGTGAGAAGATGCTAATTTTGATTGAATTCTACAACATGCAAAGCCAGTTGGGGTAACTCAGTCTAGGATGATAGCCTTTTTTGGCAATCTCACTAAAAGACAGCTGGGAGTTGAATTGAAATGGGACCAGCATTTCAGTTAGTCAGTAAATTGAATGTGGCTTACTCTGTCTGAAAATTACACACATGGAAACTCTTCTAACAGCTAAGTTTCCGCATGGCCTTCTGCTGCCTAAAAGTGTGGGTCCCAGCTATCCCTTTTTGAAGTTGGCAGCAGATATTTTTTAAGAGAAAAAAAGATCAGTTACTTTCTTTCTCTTTGAGTCAGTATTTCTCAGAATTGCACCCCCTCTTGTGCTTCCACAGGTGAAAAAAAGTACCTGTGGCTGGATTGTGTACTTTTTATTGAAGGTGAATGGAAGGACTGACATTTTTATATTGCATTGAAACAAAGGGTTGTCAGCTTGAAAGGATTTGCATCAAAAATATATAGGCATGTTGACCATGTTCAGTCATGCCTTAAGGAAAAATTTTAGGGTGGATTCCTACAGATGCTGAAATAGGTGTGTGAAAGCCAGGAGCTAAAACAAAACTCGGGTGTTCCTGTTCTTGTCAGTCTGGGGGGGCCTGGTGTGAAACACTCCCTGTTGATGGAGGTGAGCTAGAAGCTCCTGCACGCCCTGGTGCAGTGGGAACAGAGCATGAAGCACCATGGATGCTACACCGGGAGAGTAGCTAAGGCCTTCTACGGAGCTATTTAAAATCTTGTTAATTCCTGCTTTTGGGCTGTGAATGAAGGGAATTAACCTAGCAAGGGCACACAGGAACGCTACAGTGTGATTTGAAAACCATACTTCTTGTATGTTCTTTCTTAGGAGCTGATGCTTCTGTCCTTTTGCAAAAGAATGTACTGTATTTTTATACACTAAATCCACAGCCCTGCTTTATGAGGAAACCACAGTACTTGGAGATGACGTTCGTTACAGTTTTATATGCCTCTGTAATTTTATGGAAAAAAGGATGTGGAAGTCTGAGGCCATATAAAAGCCTCACGACTCGAGGGAGCCAATATTGAGAGAACCCACTGCGGTGTTGCCACAGCTCTTCCTCACCCCTTCCCCGCCTCCCTGCCGTTTTCTAGAGCTCCGAGTGCATTTGCTGCATCTGAGCGATTCGGAACCGCATTAGAGCTCCTGTTATCGCTGTTCCGCCGTGCCTCTTGGAGGAAAAAAGAAAACCAACCTGCCCCTCGGCCGCCGTGCCGGGGCAGGGCTGTGCACTGGGGCCGCTGTGCTGGGGCGGGAGCGCGGCCCGGCCGTTCTCCCTCGCGCTCGGGGCTCAGCCCCGGGCAGCGCCGCCCCGGCCGCCCGCAGGCCCCGCGCGCAGCCGCGCTGCACCGCCCTCAGCAGCGCCGCCGTCCTGCCTTCCCTTCGCTCCCTTCCTTCCTTGGGAGCACCGCCCCCGCTCGCCGCTCCCGGCGGTTGTAGTCATGAGTCCTGCTGCGCTGCTGGTGCTGCTGCTGCCGCTGGCGGTGGCCACGGGCGGCCCGGAGGTGCACAGCCTGCGGGGGAGCTGGCAGCTCCGCAGCGGGAACGGCTCGCTGTCGCTCCCAGCGGAGGTGCCGGGCTGCGTTCACACCGCGCTGCTCTGCCAGGGCTTCATCCAGGTACGGTACCCCGAGAGCCGGGCCCTGGAGCGGCCCTTCCCGCCGAGGGCAGCCCGCCTCGGAGGGGAGAACGCAGCCCTCCAAAACACAGCCCTCTCCCGGCGGCTGCCCGGCCACTGCAGGCTTGCTTGGCATCGCCGGGGCAGCAGCCAGGCTTCCTTTGGTGGCCGCAGTGTGCTCAGTCCCGCATAAGGCCGAGGATACAGATGGAAGCTTTGCAGTATGTGGGATTGTGGTTTTGACACGCAGCCAAGGGACTGACACCAGATACCCGCAATACCCTCACAGCGTGTAAGTCATGCGTACCTATAGTGGTACCTGAAAAAAATGCAAAATTAAACCTGTACTCCTCAAGTTTGACTCGTTGATGCAGAAAGTTTAGGGAATTCAGGCCATTAAAAAGCCCTTGTAAAACTTGTAGGGACTATCAGAACAGTTGAGGTCATATACACCCATTCTGCCTAAGGAAAGTATAGTCTGAAACAAGTTAAATTTAAAGGACTAACTCCTGTTTTAACACTTTGAAGAAGCTTTTCTGCTTCTGTTTATACTTGTCTCTATTAGATTTTTTTAATTTATAGAAACACAGCAACCACTTCTTTGGGAAAATTTTCAAAACTACAGTTGCAGATAAGGTAGTGAAGTAATCTGATACTAGCATAAGGTGCCTGTGAGTCAGACCTAACAAGAAACGTGGCACTAACTGCATCATTGTTGAAATAAGATGGCTTTTTAAAAGGAAACAAGGAAAATGGAACATGTACCCGGAACAAAGAAATAAAACACAGTGAAGTTAACAAAGTAATCTATAAAGATGAGAAATACAGTTCTGTGCTGGAAAATGTACTGTTGTATGGTGTGAGTATATCATATTGCCCCTCCTTTATTGTGGGCCTGATTGTGCAGTTCTTGTGCATCATTTATTTAAAAACCACATTCTGGATATATGCATTTTGTATTTTATATTTCTTGGGTTTCATCCTTCAGCTTATTATACTTTGATTAAAGTTAGAGAAGTAAAAGGAGAAAGTGACACCATTTAGGCAGGATAATTTTAGCATTTTCTGTGTTGGCACAGGTTGGGAATCCCAGCACTAATAATAGATTCCAAAGAGTGTCACTGCCAGATACAGAGCATCAACACTGGAAAAAGAACTGTGCTGTGAAGGGATAGGCAGAGCTATGATGATCTGTTGTTTTAACATCTGTGTGCTAAGTGATGTGACATCTTGGACATTGAAAATTAAGGTTTCAGAAGGGCTCTTTTATAGTTGTCAAATATGCAGGGGTCAGGCAGGGAGACTTTATGTGGAGGATCCGTGAAGGGAACTGTGCTGGTTTCTCTGATGCAGAAGTGCTTGAGGTGAACTGGACGTCTGGGATGTCATGTTTGACTGTGCTGGGAGGTGTTCCTGCAAGAAGTGTGAATAATCATCAGGAGAAACTGTGACCAATGCACTGACTCAGGCACACAAGGTAGTGATGTAACGAAAGACTCACATTTAACTACTCACACTAAGTACATTACAAAGTGAGAAGATGTGATTGCTAATTTAAATGCATTGCTGCAAACTGACCTGTAATTTAGCAGTATATTTGGAAATGAGGATCGTGAACTCTCATGGGCCTGGGCAGAATCCCAAGCCTGCACAGAGGCATGAGAGCTTAGTCAGCCAGCTGGGCAGCAGTGGGTGCTTGGCTAATTAAATCCATGATGGTTGGTTGTGGTCACTTAGAACACGTTTACATGAATACAAGTAAGAACTTGCTCCAAACACGTGCGGGTACAGCTGGTGGACTGGAAGCTGTTGCCAAGTTGGTGATGCTGCTGTTGAAGTGCTGAGTTAATCAAAATGGTTCACTAGGGTGGTTGCTTGATCTCTGGACTGGACCCGGCTGGTGTCTGGCTAGTTCCAAGCTCAGAATAACGAGGTAGCCTGTTTCTATGTATAGGTGTGTACAGGTAACTCAAGGCCAGCTGAAACCCATTCTTATTTTAGCAAAGCTCAGTTTACAGAAAGAAGCATTCATGCAAATTTGCACTTGGATAACTAAATTGTTTTAAAAATCTCATTTTTGTTTAAAAGATAGGATGCAGATCAATGCTTCCCAAAACAGCAGAGCAACCTTAGCAGATTTGAAATCTATTTCAGATGGTGTTAAATGCTTTGCATTCTACAAAGCAGCAAGCCTGGGTTGTTTGACTCTTGGAGGGAGTCAGTGACATCATTCATTATTGCAGTGTGAGGCTTCATGCTCCAGAGGGGGGCTCAGCTGTTTGTCCTGAGGTTTCTTCACTGCAGTGAATGTGACCCAAGGTTTTCAAATGCAGCTGCCTAAAATCATGTTCCTATTTTCCCATATTCCTATTTATAGAAAAGCATGCACGCTGCCCTAATTGTAGAGGCATAGAGCACTGTTTGCTTCACTTTTCAGAGTTCATTATCTCTGGAGATCAGCCCTTTTTGGTGTTGTGTCAAGTACAGAAGCAGGAGATTTATTATAGATGCCTAAATACAAGTTTTGATCTTAGATATTATTTTTTCATTTGCTCCTTTTGCTCTTTGCAATGGAATTTCGGATCTTTATTCATCTTACAGAAGATGTCACTAGATCAGTAACCCTGCTTGTAATCGAAAGTGGAGATTGATCTGAAAAGCTGTACCAGGAAATAGGATAACAAAGCTAGTAGGAACAAAATCATTCAAGATAGCAGGACCCCTATGTTCAGCGACCTGGTGAAATCTACATGCTGTTTTTCTGTGTGATTTGCCAGTGGCAAATCTCACTGCATCCTTTGCTTTTGTGCCTGTGAGATTTTCAATGGGTTAGCACCCATAACAGAAATTCAAAGCAGAATTTGGAAAGGCCTACTCCAGCAATGTAGCTTAGTGGGCACCTCACAACGAGGGGAAAGGAGAGCAGCAGGGGTAAGCTGATGAATATTAAGCCTTCAGAATGTGGCTTAGATTGCAAGACTAGGCTGCAAGCAATTTATTTATCATTGTGTGGTTCATTTCAAATTTAGGTCGACAAACAAACTGTTTTTGCACAGGGATGCTCTAGCTGATTGCGTGTCTTTAGCCTTACTTTAATCTGCTGTGCAAGCCATACACTTGAATTGAAAAACATCTCTCTGGTGCTGAGGGTTCATTACTCATCTCTCTGGATCCCCTCAGCATTTATTTTAGAGATATCTTTATTCTGGCTCATAAAATATACATTGGACAAACACGTCTTTCTGAATGCACCAAATGCACGTGGCTCAAAAAATGCTCTTGGGGAAGACTCTTGAGTTTCTTACCAAAGTATTATTTTCTTTCATATTCAATCAGTGTAGTTCAAATGCTGGATTAACTATGATAAAAGCTCCAGGGCCAAGAGATTGCATCAGAGTATGTGTTGGCTGGATTGTTTTAATAGCATTTTATTAAGATGCTGTAGCTCTTACTACTGTTTACCTGTAAAATTAAAAAAACACATGAGAAATGCACATAGGGAAGGGTAATAGTCACTTGCATAAAGTTAGAGCAAAGCTTTGTTTTGAATGCAGACATTTTACAAACTTGCAGTGAATCTTTTACTAACCCTGCAGCTCCAGGAAAAGATTTGCCAAAACCATTTTGTCTGGAAGTTTTGCTTTTGACCACCATCAGTGTAGTATTTTCTTTCAGGCACGGTTCTGGTGAGCCATATGTACCCACAGGTAACTTGCTTATTAAGTCTGTGTGCTGGAAATAAGCCTCCTCTACCACATACTGTCCAGGTTCTGCACGATGCCATTTCTTGCTGGCAGGTGACTCCTGTAAATTTCCAGTTCTGAGGAATATGGCTGTTGTAGCTGGATTTTCTCATATGACAGCCATTTGCATTTATACATAAGGCTGTTCTGTCTTATTAGTTGTCACTTAGACTTGTATGGAGTATTATGAGAGGTCTGCAAGTGTGATACTGATATAGGGGCTGGGTAACACTGCACGTTCTGGCCTGTTAGACAAGGGCATACACTTGACAGAGAAGCTAACAGTGCTCTTGGTCATACTTGGATATCAAAACTTACTAGAAGAGACAGAAGTTTATGTACTAATAGCTGGTAGCTCTTCATTTCTGGAAAGTGGTGTGGTTTTCTGTAGCTTGTTCTGCATTTGTATAAAATATGCTGTTGTGTATTTTCTGACACTTCATCACAACTTAGATTTTTTTTTTGGAACAAGCCAGGTAACAATTCCATTTGGTGTCTTATGGTTCTGTTCAGGTTAGGTGGCATTCATTGTTGGAATAGTTGATGATTATATTATTTTTCAGTGAAATATAGGTGCTCTGCTGAACTGTGAGAACACGTGTGCAAACATTCAAAACCCTTAGTAAAACTTAGCATAAATATTAAAGGACACTTTATTTTTTCTTTCAAAAGCTTGTGATTTTAAGAGAGGTAAGATTTATAGTGGTCTGTTAAATACATCCAAGTATTCAAGTAATATTGAGCAGTGGGTATTACTGTGTTAACTCTTTAGTCATATTTGGCCTAGTGTTCTGCTGTGACACATCTTGAACATTGGCAGTGACATTCAGTTTACTGCTTTCTGAGAGCAGCTGCTGAAATTTAGTTACTTTAGGAGGAACTTCCAAAACTCATGCTCCAAGAGTACGGTCCATTCATCACTGCTGTTGGTTCAGCCTGACTTCAAGCTGTGAAAATTATATAAATGTCCTGACTGCTATCACTTGTGATGTCAAGGAGCACATGGGTATAGATAAGTAAATATTAACTACTTAACTTTCATCTGAAGTTGCCCAGAGCAGAATCATTAAACTGCAAATCATGAAACATCACTTCTAAAATTTTATTCTGGTGGTTACATCATCAGAATTTTCTTATGGTGTACATGATAAAATATCAGCAGAGTTAATTTATGAGAGAAGAGCATGTAAGGTGACTTCAAACTAGGCCATAACAAAAGCAGGGTAAGGCAAAGGAATCTGGTTTTTGTTCTCTTTATTAAATTTGGTTTTACTTCATGCAGATCTTCCACCTGGGTACAGCTGACTCTGGTGTCATTCAGGTGTTTGTGCCTTGCCCCTCAGAACTCCTGGGTGACCAGGAGATGTCCTTTCTTTGAGCCAGGGCATGCCCACTCGCTCACTCCCTTGGGCTTGGAGCTTCTCATATTTTCATATCTCATCCATTTCCTGCTTAACAGGAGAAGCTCTTGGCTTATATCGCCGTGGCTTTTCAATATCCCCTTAAAATCATTGCAGGGAGAAGCTTCCATCTGGGCTCTGGCAGATCCTTCACTGTAGTGCTGCCAGTGCTTTTGAAGCCCTGCTGGTGTCCTGCTAGCCGACCTGGAAATTGCTTCCTTTGATGATCTGTAGCAGAGCTTTTAACCTCCTCTTAGGAGGTGATTTCCTGCTTGCTTGCAGCGTTGAGTCTGGGAGCAGGGAACAAACAGGCAGCTTGAGTACTTCAGATTTTCCCCCCAAATTGCAGGGAGCAGGAAAATGCAAGGCTGTTATGTTTGGTGGGATCTAAAAATAGCTATAGTTGACTCCACCCCTCTATGAATTGCTTCCAGGAACATACTGAGCTGCTGAGCTATTGAATGTGAAGTGTATTTAATAGAGGTGCAGCCTATTTCCTACCATCTTTCAATTTCTTCCTGTGCCTTTAAGTGGTTTAAATTTGTTTTTTTTTTTTTTTTTGCATGCACTTTTCTGAACTAAGCCTTTCATTTTGATGTGAAATGATTTAATGTGGGATGAAATTCTGTTTCAGAGAAATCCAAACAATTTGACTTACATGATTACATCTTCCAGCACTCAGAACAGTTGTATTTAATAATGGAAAAGTCAATAACCTCACAAGTGTATTGGCAAAGTAATTCTGCTTTCTTAGAGGACTTTGTTTTGATCATGCATTTCTCCTGAACCTTGAGAATTGTCTTAAAAGCATTGCTTGAACGTTGCCACAACTGATTTTACAACACTCAACATCTGTCATGGTTAAAATGGCTGACCAGCTATTAGCATTTAACAGCTTTTATGTGATATATGAGCTGTCCTACTGGTTAGGTAGCAATGATATCAGTAAACTGTTAATTGTACATGAAGGTACACGGAACTGTGAGCTTTCCATCTGAAAGGGCCTGTGAGTCAGAAGGGCTAATTTGCACTTCTATGACACCTATTTTAGCAGTCAGTGCATTTCTTGAAGTTTGAAGGCTGTAGACTAGTAAAGAAGAAATCTCCTTCAGGAAAAAGGATCTGTGGTATATTCTGAGATTTAATCATGTCACTCTGTAAGCTCCTGTAGGAGCCCATTTGGCAATGATTTCTGCCTCTGATAAAAATATTCCTGCATTTCTCCTGCTAGACAACCAGTTTTGTATTTTCCAGAAGTCAGGACTTTGTTAGTTAGCATCTTGGTGTGTGTGCTTTTGTGGGAGAAATGGTGCAGGTTTCTTTTGTGCATCTTTGCCGAGGCACTGATGTTGATTGTTTGACCATTAATCAAATGGCTTTACAGTCTGCTATTGGTAGTGCATTTGCAACTTTCCTCTCACTTTTGTTAAATATTTCACACATACAAGTGGCAAATATTGAAATTTCACATGCACATTTTTCCAAGGATAATGTGAAATAAAATAGTATATAATGTTAAATACGAATATATATGCATATGTAAATATATATAAGATCGTATATAATGTTAAAGCAAGACCGTTGTTAAAAAATGTGATTTTTAAAGTACATATTGTGGGGTTTCACAGTCTCTGACATTCTATGCTAGCCTCTCATTATCTTAGTACAATGATCTCAGTGAAGTTTTTTTTATGAGCCTAAATTTTGCATATTAATATGCATTTCTTGGCTTTAACTTTTACATCTCAATAAAAGTCTGAGATATATTCACCAAAAGTAACGGAGTAAATGTCTTAAAATTCAGTGATAGTCCTGTAACCTCATGATGACTCAACTTTTAGAGAATACACTGTATTATCAATACAGAGGCCACAGTTTTACTCAGGTGACAAGGCTTTTCCTTTTTGACCCTTCCCTTGTAGTATGAAATTTGGTAGAGCATGGCATGTAGAAGCAGGGTGACACCTTTCTCTCTGTATAAACTCAAGGAATGATGTTTGTATTCCTGTAGGACTCTAGAAGGGTCTGTGCTGCTGAGGAGAGTCACTTAGATGTTATGATTTTGTTCTGCTATGAAAATAGGTTCATGTGTTTATTATGGAGCCTGACCATGTTAGTTGTAAAACAAATATGAGGTACAAGACCATTTTTTTTCAGACGACTTCAAATTCCAAATGTTGTAATTATGCATACTGACTCCTGAAATGGGGAGAAAAGTTAAGTTCCAGCAAGTAGGAAAGAAAAAAAAAAAAAGCTGGGCAGATTTTCTTTAGTGTGACTGAGAATATCCAGGGTGGCTAGTTAAGTGTGTTGGTGCTGTTAGAACACTCCTGTCAAAGCAAACCCCAACACAGCTCCCCTCTCTCTGAGCTGGGCTGAGTCACGCAGGCCACAAGAGATTGGCCTTTGTTTGGGGGAGCAGCTCAGCCCTGCAGGGGCTGCAACGGGGCTGCCAGGCTGGGACCCGGGTACTGGCACTGAGACAGGGATGGGACACTGCCTGTGTGCTCTGTGACAGGGGTGGGACACTGCCTGTGTGCTGTGACACAGCATGGGACACTGCCTGTGTGCTCTGACAGGGATGGGACACTGCCTGTGTGCTCTGTGACACAGCATGGGACACTGCCTGTGTGCTCTGTGACAGGGATGGGACACTGCCTGTGTGCTCTGTGACAGGGATGGGACACTGCCTGTGGGCTCTGTGACAGGGATGGGATCTTTTTGCTGCCTTTGTGCGAGGTGTGAGGCTGTGGGGTGTCAGGTCCTTTAAGCTGGGTGAGGGACATGGTGACCAATAAATACAGCATGAAACCAGAAAGGCTGAGGACGTAGCTCAGACCAACTGTGCCTTCTGTTGTTACTAGGTAGTGTGGTTAAAGGGAGAGGGACACCTTTGGTGTAAATGCAATACTATTCTCAAAAGTACTAATTTAGTTTTTTACCAAAATCAGAATGGTGTTGCTTCTCCTTCTTCTCTTTCTCCACCCCTCTACATACAACAATTTAATTTATCCTTACCACAACAAGTCTAGCTGACAAAGAACAACTGGATTATTTGCAATAACTTTAAACTAGAGATTTGTTCACTGCTGCCCCTAGAGGCCTAAAATGCTGTTTCTCTGCCTTTTAAAATCCTATTAGTCTTACTTTATCCATTATTATGAGGATGATAATATTTCTTTTCCTCTCATTAAGTCACAGGGTCTCTGGATTTATTGGTTAATTTCCAGACCAGTAATTTCTTCTGTAAAAACAAATCCTGCTACTTCTAGTTTGAGTGATTATAGTAGACAGGGTTTTGAGCTATATAAATAAAGTCAAATATTACTAAAGCTTTGCTTGCACATTAAATTTTAAGGGTGAAAAGAAGTATCAGGACTAACTGAGGTCATGATTTTGCATTTGCAGACTGAAATAAGTGTTCGTCTAATGGATATTGTGATGCTTTTAATGTAGTAACACTACAACTAAATAAATAATGTAATTTTCTTTTTGTTGGTCTGTTATTAGGATCCATACTATAGATTTAATGATGTGATGTACAGATGGATCTCACTAGATAACTGGACTTACAGCAGGACGTTCAAAACTCCTTTTGACATCAGGTATGCAGTAAAAATATGTCTAAAATAGTTCTTTGCCATCTTTCATGCAGAATTGCAAGTTAATCCATCCACTCAAAATCTGCTTAATACTTTTGTATCTGATAAATTATGCAATCATGTGCAGCTGCAAAGCTGTTGCTACAGAACATTTCAATTGTTGCTCTTTTCTTTTTTTTAAATTGATTGTTAAAAATTACTTATGAATTGTCAGCTGAAAAAAAGATAGTACTTAGGCTAATTGAAAGTTATCCCATCTAGTATCTGGTGGGTGTGTGAGCCTGATGTGGAACCTGATGTGTTCTTGAGCATGCTGACTTGAGCTACTTCAGCTGTCATCTTAGTTTGACTATTTAAAGGTACAGTGTAGCTGCACTGAGTCAAAAGTACCTGAAGCAACTGCTGGCATAATAGAGATACACATTTTTACATTGTCTGTGCCCTGTGTGTTTTTAACTCTAGGCACTCTGACAGTTTTTCACATGTATGTTTTCTTTTGTAGAAAGTGGCAGAAAGTGAATTTGGTTTTTGAGGGAGTAGATACAGTAGCACAGATCGTGCTCAACAATGTCACTCTCGGGAGAACAGACAACATGTTCACCAGATACGTAAGTAATGTGTTTGTTTCTGTTTATTTCTGCTTCTCTGCTTTCTTCAAAGCCCTTTTGTTCTGAGCACTTCCAGTGCATTCACCTACCCATAAAAGTAGGTGCTTGGATGCAGAAAGTGTTGACTTGAGGACTGTATGTGGAATCAGGTAAATGTTAGGAAGGGAAGTGTACTTACCTTTTCATCAGCAACTGGGTCATATCTAGAGGTGAATGTGCCTTGTCCTGAATGAGAGGACCAATGCGAGAGGATCAATTCAGCTAATAATATAATATGTCCTGCTTCTTGGGATCTGTCCCAGCTTCAAGAAAACATAATCTTAAATCTGTTTTATTAGCTGTAAACCTGCTTACTAATTGGTATTAGAATGGTTTACATGTCAATACTGCAATGAAAATGCATGTGCTGTAAAGCCTGTGTATATGTTTCATGCTTTTGGCTTTTAAAGAGGATGGTTTATTTTGAATATGGTACTTTGGGTAACATTGTCTTGCGTTTTTGAGCTTTGCTTATGTCAGCATGAGAGTATTCATTATGGAATGATCTTGAGAGTGGCAAGCTAATTTTATAGCTTTCAAGCTAATTTTATAGCTTTAAAATACAAAATTATTCTGGTAATAACAAAAGGAACAATTCTTGCTTTTATCTTAATCAAAAATCTGAAGAGTTAAAGGGAGATTGATAGTGGAATAACTGAATTACAAATGAAATCTGGTGTCTCCATATCTCAGCATTTACCATTCTGGCAGGTTTTATTGCAGAAGCACTGGACTGAGACATAAGACATTCTGCCACCTGGGTCTATGTAACCTAGGACAAACCACTTAGTTTCTCTTTGACTTACTTTACCATCAGTGAAATCAAAAATTTCATGGAGTTTTTATGAAATTGCAATTATTTACTGCTTGGAGAGTATCTAAAGGCTTGTCAGTAGCAGACTCTGAAAGTCAGAAAAGTGGTATTATTTTGTCCATATTTCTGCAACTTCATTTTGTATCAGATTGTAACAATTCATGGAATGGCCTTCACTGTAAAACCAGCATATACTGCATTAAATTGAGTCTGGGGTTACTGTGACCCAGGCTTGTGCCTTGTTCACCTGTTCCACATGGCAACATCATCTGCAGGAAGGACTCTCTGAAGGCTCTGGACTGGGGAATGCTATTTGCTTTCTAATGTCCTGCTGTATGCTACAGGAATAAGTGATTCTAGCTGGGTTGCTCCCAAATTAAAGGAAAATAGCCGAGACTTGGCTTTTCACAAATGTGCACTCTGAGGAATAAATGGGTATTAGCCATTGGAACCACACTGTCGTGATAGCAGAGGATTATTCTGAAATGGAACATTTCTTCTGTTCTCCAGCCACACTGAAGGGGATTTTGTGACTTGGTGAGAAAGCCCCCAAATGCTTCATTTGGTGCTGATGTAGAATGTGTGCCTTACATTTGGGGGATTAGAATACAAGTCATTCCATTTTGGGGAATGAGCTACAGCTTTGCAGCATTCATGGACCAGGCAGGTCAGTGCCTTGTGGTGGTTGAGCTGGCAGCACAGTGTGAGCTGGAAGCACTCCTGTATGGAGCAGCTCTCTGAGTTGGAATAAGGTGTCTTTCCAAAGATGCAGATGGGTTCTGGATGAGGAATGAGGGTAAAGATTCTCTTGCTGTCCTTGTCCTTCAAGTACTTCTCTATGCAAGCAAAGTGCTGCAGCTTGCCATGAGAGCTTGATGTGAAGAAAGCGGTTTGCCCAAAAACATCTTTTCTTTAAAACCAGAGCACGCTGAGACTGTATTTCAAAAGCTTTTGAATAATATATGTATGGTATTAAAATCCCCATGTAATAGTGATTATAAATCTCATAGATAAATGTCAGCACTGTAATGGTTTTGTTCTGTGTTTTGTCCTAGAGCTTTGATATTAGCAGTGTGATCCAGGAGGTCAATTGCGTTGAGGTCCGTTTCTTGTCAGCCGTTTCGTACGCAGCGGAGCAGAGCAGATGTCACAAAGGACACAGCATCCCCCCGGCGTGCCCTCCACCTGTGCAGAAAGGAGAGTGCCACGTTAATTTCATCAGAAAGGTAGGGGCAGAATTGTCTGTCTCTGGCTTCAGGCTGGGAAAGAGGAATGCACCACAAGCTGTCCTTACACTTGTGCTCTGAAACCTGCAATGTTGTTTTATAAGCAGGGCATATTTTTCATTGCATCTTCCTTCTCCCATCCCCCCTAGAAACCTGTACTTTTGTATGTTGACAATACAGGAGGTGTGAGAAGGCCAGGCTTCGTATCTAAGTGATAAGAATGTTTAAAAGGCTGTTTTCATCAAAGAGTCAGCAAGGAGACTTGCTGCTAAGAGGGCAGGATAGCATTGGGAAATGTGTAGTCATTCCATTTTGATCCACTGGGTGGGTTTAGCAATGTATGCTGACAATAGAATTCACTGTTGCAAATACCAGTGTGTTATAGCCAAGGCTGTAAAAATCTCATCCAAGTAGCTTTTTGAGTGTTTGCTGTTGCTCATGTGCTGTGCCATTTATCCTGGGCAGCTCTGGCATGTCCCAAGAAGTGTTACCTAACAGGGAACCTGTTCTCATTTTATTAGTGTTCTCAAGTGTGACTTATATGTACATATTCAATGGAAACAGCAGTGTAATATAAATGAATGAGACTTAGAAACTTTGATTTAAGATATGGCTTCTTTGTGTTAAAACAACTCAGGGCAAACTATCATTTGAGTGGCATCTCATGTATTTCTGATAGCTTTGCAGCAGATAGAGGCAACATCTAGGTGATCTTACTTTCTAATTTCTCTTTTTGGGTGTTTTTGCATATTTGTTTCCTCTTAAATGCCTTTCTTGATAATTATTTTCAAACTTTCTAATAAAGTCCTTCTAGAGTTTCCTCAAAAATGACTAGGATTCTGTAAATCTGGTATTTAAACTTGGATATAATTTCCTTTAAAAATTATTAATGTAAAAATGGACTCCATGTTGTCCTGGAAAGATCCTTTAGGATTAAGATGCTGTCTTTATTTCTGCTTGCTGCTACTTTAATTTTCCTTACATTTTAGAAAATTTAATAGTTCTTCTGAATCCACTGTGTTTCTCCGCAATCAGTGCAAGGAGAGCCTTGGAAGGAATAGTGGACTTACACAACTGTAGTCTTATTTATAGAGCAAAAGAGACCTGGAATGATTTTATGCCTCACTGAACTATACCTTTAAATTTGTTAGAAAGTACCCTAGTGCTTTTTCCTCAAATGAAGTTTTTGATTGTACTTGGAATTCAAAATGTTTCTGGAAATTTCTGGAGCAGTTTCCAAGTATTGGCAGCAACAGCAGCTATGTCACATCTAAAACTAAACAGACATACCAGGACATTGTTATAAGCTGGTTGCTTCCCATCTGAGGGTAATGGAGAGCTATTTACACATTTCAGGTGCAGTATTAAGTGCAGTGAACTTATCTAAATCTGAGTAGGAATTTGTGGCAGAACACAAACCTGTCACTGCTAATGTACCCCAGTGATACTTGTGATATAGTGTTTTTGATAGCAGTGTCTGCAGTGTTTTTAGTGAAACCTGTCAGTGATTCATTTGTTTATTTTTTATAATGGGAAAATTATTTCCAACTGGACATGTTTTCTAAGAATATGTTATCCCTGGTTTTCTGTTTGAAGTAGGTGCAGTGTTTGCTTCCTGGAAGGCTCTTTTGCAGTTTCATAGACAGGGAGGCTGACTGGCAGTGCAAGGGATAGGCCAGGCTTGTGCAATGTGGTTTGCCCAAATTAGTATGCCTTGGCTGTAAGTTATTAGTCTCTAAATTTAGAACTGTGTGTCACTGTACAAGACTTTAGGAGATCTATTGTATTTGCTTTGGGGGCTGGGGCTGTGTGAAACTTGGAGGGCAGCTGAATAGATGTTGTCAAGGGATTTGTTAAGTAGAGGTCTGATCAGGTTTGAAAACAGCTAAATGGAAATTAGTGTACGTACTTCTCTGCCTGAGCACCATTTTATAATTCTGACAGTTATTCTGATGTTAGTACCAGAACTAAGCTACTTCTCAACCGTGTTTTTGTTCCCTTTGTTTTTGTATAAGAGAACTATAAAAAGGGGAGAAACAGTGAACATGACTGAACTACACAAATACTCCAGACATAGCCATTTCTTTCCTTGTATTACTCTGTGGTGTTAAAATTAAAAATAGGAGATAAACTATTTCATGTAGGGTTTTTAATTTGATACTTTTCTTCTAGAATACTGTAACATTTCTAATTGTCAGTTTTCTGCTTAGTTAGTCTTTTAGGTATACAATTAAATATTGACATTACAAACAAAGATAATTCACAACTGAATTGAGAATAATCTCCTGGATTGTTTTTTTGATCTTTACTGTTTGGGGTTTTGTTGGTGTTTTTTTAGCCATGCACTAAGTGTGTTTTGCTCTTTTGGTAATACAAAATTTCTCCATACTTGGACATTTAATACAAAATTTAATTTTTTGTATAATACAGGTAGTAGCAGCAAAGTTCTGGTTATGAAGTAAGAAAAAATACTGTAGGATCTTCTGGATTTATGGAAACTGGAAAAATTCTTTCAGTGCATGTCAATATTTTATTCCCAGATAGCAAATGTCTTTTATTTCTGGCAAGACATCAATGTCTGTGTGAACCACAGGCATGTGTAACATAATCATTCTGTTTTCCAGGAGCAATGCTCATTTAGTTGGGATTGGGGCCCTTCTTTTCCCACTCAAGGAATCTGGAAAGATGTTAGGATTGAGGCCTATGACCATTATCACCTGATTTATTTTTCTGTAACTCCTCTCTTTGGTAAGTCTCTTATTTTGTCTTGTTATTGGTTTCACCTTTAGAATACAAACCATTTTATTGGTAAGCCAAATTAAGTGTCAGGAAGGAAATGTTCCATGGGTTTTTTATGACTTTGTGTGTAGTTCTTTCCAGAACACACCTTTATTAGGTATTGAAACAGTACTTCAATACAAACAATAACTGTTAAAAATGTTAGAATTCGGAATATTTTTTTGCTTAAAATCCTGAATAACTGCAGAAATAAATGTGGTATAATTGAGATTAGCACCTCTTTTCGATTTTGAAAAATTTCCTTTCTAATTTCATGTGTTTTCACCAAGACTCCCTGTAAATATGTCTCATTTTATTTATTTCATCTCACTTTCATTTCAAACAAAGGCAGAGCTGCTATGGGAATTTGGTTTTGTGTTGGAAGGACAAATGCACAGTGAGCAGAGTTCGAAGAGTGCTGAGTTTTCAGGACACAACATGAAGTCTGAGAGAAAAAAGCAAGTTGTGCTAGGCAAGGATAATTGTTAAAGCTGCAATTGGAGAGGATAACCTCCTGCATTCTTGTACCTAACTTACCAAACCGGTTTCCTCTCTTGCAGTGGTCTCTGATTTTCCTCTCCTTTGTCCTGAAGATCATTGCAGCTGTGCAGAAGTAGTTAATTTTCCCTTGAAACTTTCTGCAAATGGTGATATGCCTGGTTGAGACCACCCACATGCTTTTTTCACTGCCTGTTGACCCAGTGGAGTATAGGCTAGCACGTGGGTCCTCTGCAATGGGGTGAATTTTGGCTCTTGGGAATAGATTTGTTGTGTATGAATAAAAGAGGAAGACATCACTCCATGGCTGTTTTTAAAGCATCCTGAAATAGCTGCAGGTCCTAAATAGAGTTGACGTGATTGGAATTTCCATGGAAAGCCCCAGCACAGACTGTGTGCTTTCTGAAATTTAGTTACAGTAAAAAATCTTTTCTAGTCCCTCCCACATTCCCACAACTCTCCCTTCTGGTAGGTAAAGTCTTGCTCTCTGGGTAAGTGAAGAGAGCAAACCTCTTTCCTTCAGCACAGAGTGGCTTGGAACCAGAGCAAGAGCTTATTAGTATTCAAACATAATAACGTTTGAAAAAGAAAGAGTAAATGAACAACCTGAATTTAAGCTGCATATGTACTTTTATTGTTCATCAGATTTAGCGTCATAGCCTTTTGACCACTGAGTCTGTGAAAGATTCATTGTTCTTGGTTTCTCTGTCTAGACCCCACAGTTCAGGCAGTTAGGAGTGGGTTGGAATTTCTATATGCTTTTGTAAGGGAGGAAGAATGCACTGTAATGTCTGACCTTTGTAGGGTGGGTACTTTTAAACCTTTTCCACATTTCAGAGAATTGGTCTTCACTGAGTAATGCTGGGTGTAATATAAACTTGGGAACTCAATCATTGCTCTTCATTCTGTGCAAAACAGTGAAAATCACACCAGGGCTGAATGCAATTCTTTGTTTTTTGGAGTGAGCTCTTTCTCTTGTGAAGCAAGGAGAGCTAGACTATATAAATGAAAAGAGAAAGCAAGTTGTTAGTAATTTGAGTATACAAAATGTGTCTTAGTTCTAGTTCTCCTTGTTTTCTGTTTTGTTTGCTTTTGCTTTTATGTTGATCTGCAATATTTGAAGTATAGGATTAGCCAGGCTGTGTTAGTAGCTAGGCAATTCAACTGTTGAAGTTAGTGGGAAATTTACACATAGATCTTGAGTACCCTTGACCCTGCCTCTCCTTATTCAGTAAGGTCTGTAAAAGAGAGGATGCTCTGTGGTAACTTCAGAGAGATCTCAGGGAAGTCATTAACTTGTTTCTTTCACAACACATGGGTGGGAGAAGGGACATAAAGATATAGCCTGTCAAGTCTAGACACAGTGGGCCCAGTTCATCCCCAGTAGCTCCATTCATTTTGTCCAGTGAGTCTGGGATGAATTCAGCTCGTTTTCTGTTAATACTGTTTTTGTTTCATTGACAAAAGTGATTGTACTGGCTTGTGATTACAATCTTTCCCAAAGAGTGCCATGTTCATATGAGTGCTGACTAAAAGCAAATACAATGTCTATGGGAGTTGGTGGGAAAAAATTCCTTCCTAATGAAGTGACTGGTGTCAAGGTCTCTGACTTTTGTACAGAGCTCTGAAAAAAAACTGGATGGC
Organism: Zonotrichia leucophrys gambelii; assembly: GCF_028769735.1. Classification (NCBI taxonomy): domain Eukaryota; kingdom Metazoa; phylum Chordata; class Aves; order Passeriformes; family Passerellidae; genus Zonotrichia; species Zonotrichia leucophrys. Next base: position 26,527,799 of record NC_088173.1, on the reverse strand, counting down.
TTTTGAATTAAAAAAAGAGTTAAAAAATATAAATCATATTGCATTGTTCTGTTCCATTGGACTCGGTTGTCAAATACACTAAATAAGCAGATTAACCATGTAGGCTGGTTTAGACACAGCCTGAAAATTGTTAAATTTAATCTTAGTTTTTGAATTTTTTCTTTAATGAAAGATCATGTTAACTAATAGGCATATAAACATAATTCTTAAATTCCCATTTTTTTCCCCCTCTTCACTTAGTAAAGAGTGCTCAGCAGTGGTGTCTTGAAGTCGAGTCTATTTTTGATGTAGTCAGCTCCAAGCCAATCGCAGGTCTCGTGACTGTGAGCATTCCCAAGTTACAAACGCAGCAATCGTTCAGTGTGAAGCTTCAACCTGGAGAAGGCAGCATTGTGCTGCATGTAAACATCAACAAGGTAAAGAGGTGTGTGTGGAGAGCTAGTTCAGCTGCAAAATGTTTCCCCTGGTTTCCAGTGTGACTTTCTGCCTCCATGCCAGTTTTAGGCCTCCTTCCCATTCCTTAGTGTCTTCCTGACTTTTATCAACAGTTCTGTATCCCTTACAGGGTAGGAGAACAGTTCTTTTCATTTCTAAAATCTGATGTCTGTGAAGCCATGTAGCTCACTGCCAAAAGGTGATGAAACCTTAGAAAAAGGTCACATAATCACTGGCCACTGTTAAATGACCTTTTTTGAGATGTTTAGGTAAATAACGTTTGGGTACCCTGTGTCACTTCACTTCTTTGGCAGCAGGTATCTCACATGCTACTGTTTACTGGACTGACTGGGACCAGAATATACTACAATACACAGGATTCTCCCAGGAGAGAGAGGAAGCATTCCTCAAGCCTCTTAGTAGATATTTATTTACTTTCACGTAAATAAAAACAAAAGAAAATTTTGTGGAGTAATACCCCTTACATTCGCTTGTAGTCCTTTCGATAGGCAAATCTCAGGAGGAATTTTTGACTGGTAGAAGGTGCTCTAATGAGGAGCAAACTCAATTAAAAAATCAGGCTCCAGCCAGTGGGCAGAGTGCGAGCCTTGGCAGGTGCAGCAGGAGCCACACCTGATGAAGTTCTCCACGGGAGCTTCAGGGCTGCAGGACACACATTTGTGGGTGGGTGATGTGCTGTGAGCAGGAATTTGGGGCTTTTGACCATACTGGCAGTTAGTAGCACTAAATAAAGGGTCTGCCCTCAAGCTCTTCTATATTTTACTGGCTCTGCTGTTTTTCTGAGCTGCTGTGTAATGCTGCAGCTGTTTTGCCTGTTTGACTGCATTGTCCGTGTTGTTCTTGAGTTCACTTGTCAGCTGTTTGCATGGAGAGAGAGCAAGCAGGGTATTTATGTTCCAGCGTGCACACTCTGTGACTTGCGTGCTTATGTGCTTTGTTTTATTTTGACACAGAAGCATAGAAACATACAGTTTTTTTACTGATGTCATCTGATATGCAAGTTACATGAGCAATTACCAATATCCAGTTTCATTTAAAGCAACCATGAGTCTCTGCTTAGTCTTTTTAATGGATTACATTAAACAGGCACTGCAAAGTGAAACTTCAAAAATTATTTTTGCCTATTTAGTTGTCCCAGCCTCAGAAGAAATCTGTTAGTATAGTGCAACTGCAAGTCTGGGAGGAAGCACTTCCTTCAGAGCAGAGGCAGCAGTGTTTCATTATTCTTTGTGCACAAAAGGCTTTGCTGCATGAATTCACATCAGCTGATTTTATGAAAAGCCCCAAAATATGTTCTCATGTATTGATGAGGCTAACAGAGCACTTACTCTGTACACACACTTACTCTGTACTCTTGTGTGGTGCACGTTAGATACTGAGACCTCACCAGAAATGTATTTTTACTGAAGAGCTTATTGCAGATTACGTTGTGGAGGCAGTAGGTGTTTGAGTGGTGCATATCGCAGAGATGTGTATCAGCCTTCCTGCGGTTGCCACGCAGAGTGCTGTGCTGCCAACGTGACAGCATTTTGCTTATCAGCTCGTGGCGAGCAGAGGGGTGACATCATCAGTGGCCAATGAGACATCCAGTCGTTCCAGGCAGCTGCGGACGCTCCCTTGTTGTCGAGGCTCTCGCTGAGTCTGTGCTTCCGTTTGTATCCATGCAGCGCAGAGACCAGAACTTCCTCACCAGCGGTTGGGAGAATTCTCTATCAGAGAAGCTGAAAGATAGATTCATGATATATTCGTGGTTGTGTCCAAGTATAGCCGCAGCAAAACATATTGCTGGGCTGTTTTCTGGCCTCAATTTACTTGAAAAGATTGAGATACTCCCTTCATGACTAAATTCAGTGCTGATCCCTCCATTGTTTGGTTGCATGCATTATTGCTTTCTTTCCACAATTTCTGTGTTATGCACGCAACAGGCAAATGCTGACAACAGGAATGAGCAGCAGAAGAAGGCTGCTAGAGTGAAGATAAATATTCTGTCATCTTGGAGATTGTATTTCATGTTTGTAAAAATTATGGAGTACTAATGATGGGATTAGGAAACATATAGAGACAAATCAGAAAATTACCGAATTAATGAAAGAATTTGACTTAAAAGCTTGACATAAGTGAAGCTGTCATTATGGTCATATAATACCAGAACCACAGTTGAAAAGTGTTACTGCTGTATATTGAATATTGCATGGGATAGGTAAAAGGATCAATGAGAGGAGGTGTATGATACAGAGCTCAGTGAACAATGGCTGCTGCTGACACAGATATTTGGGGTTTGGAGGAATAGTGTGTCAGTGTACCTCAGCTGAGGAGTGCTAGATGTGTGCCTGCGTGTCCAGGTGTGCTTATGGCCTGTTGTGAGCACAAAATGAAGTGATAGCCTGGACCGGAGCAGAAGAAATCACACAATCACACTTCTCTCTTTAAATGATTTTTACCTCAGAGCTGCAGCTGGAGAGAATGTTAGCATGTCTCAGCTGAAGCACAAAACCTCGTTAGGCTTGTGGTGATTCACTCAAAGATACCTGAGCCCAGGTGCATTTGATACCTCTTGTTATACCTATTGCTCAGGCTTTCTCCCTTGTGTGTTCAAGAGTGCTGCAGTGGAGGCTTGGTGGCCAAATGGACATGGAAAGCAAACTGGATACAACATGACTACAACTTTCATGATGGAGGCAGGATGCCAGATTGAGAAGTTTTCAAAGGTGAGCCCTAAAGTTTAATTGCATCTGGCATTGCACTATTGGTGTTAGGACATCTGCTCTGCATAACAAAAAGTTATGCTCAGTCGTAATATGCGTGTGAAAATGCTAATAAGAAATGAAGTTTTTTTTAATGTCACAATGTGTGGCTACCTCTTTTTTGGTACTCTCACCTTGTGTGGATGCATTTACTTGAGGCTGCAGGATGGTTTACAGTTAACCAGAAACCTCAGAAGAGAAAACATGTTTACTTCTTAAGTTTTCTAGCTTATGAAAGAAAACAGCACTTCTCAACTTCATATACCATGCTCTTGGTTTTGTATCATGCACTGAAAAACCCTTTTAGATTTCTGTAAGATTATGCAAAGGTTTATTACTGAGACTTTTTTTGCTAATTTCAGTTTGTAAAAATTTATGGGATAGACACATTCCTAAAAACCTAACATACATTTATTTATTAGAATGTGCTAGATGTGCTTCAGGCTTACGAAAAGATAAGGTCTTAAATATTACCATAAAAGTAATATTTGGGTGTTTTTGCATAAGGGTTCCCCTAACACACTGGGTGTTTAATTATCTGTTTGGTTTTACTAAGGAGCCTAGAGGAGGTAATTTCCAATTGTCCATTAGAAATAAAAATCTTAGAGATTAGACTGGCCTCGTTATGTCATGAACATGTGTTAACAACCACATAAATGTATGCCTTTATTAGATGTTTCTGGTGTGGACTGCTTTATGAAAAACTAATCTAGTCACCAGGCATCTGAACTGCTATTTGATCTAACATTTGTTAGTGTGAAAAAAACTTAGGAAAACTAGTAGCTTCTGGTGTTGTATCATTATAGGACTAGCCCCTAGTTTGATTATGAAGTAATAATAATAATAATAATAATTTGCTTTGATTAGTGTTCTAATTTTGAAACAATTAAAAAACCCACACCAAGTAAACACAGCATGTGTTGCTTGGAAAAACTGGTGGTAGGAAATACAACTATAAACCCTCTAAAAAGGAAAATTCTGTTACTATGTGAAAATTACACAATGATAGGAAAGCTAATAATTTCCATTTGGGTGCTTGTGTCAGAATATTTCATAGAGCTCTGTGGCATGAGATCATGGGGACTTCATGGTCTACAACAGAAGCCTCTTTTTTTTTTTTTTTTTTTTTTTTCTTAAAGGGAAGAGGGGGGAAAAAATCCCCAAATGCACCACATAGTGGGCATTGTGAATTAACCAGCATATGAAGCCTTTACAGCTTACAGCGTGAAGTCTGGTCATCCTTCCCATGTTTTGTGCATCTCTGTCTTGGTTTCTGACAGACACACGTGCACACACACACCATCACCCCCAGTCAGAGCTGTATGAGTGGAAAAAGGCTCTGTATGCAGTTTTTTCATGTTGTAGCATAATTTTCTCTCATGTCAGCAGGACTGAACAGCAACATTCGTATAGCTTGATAAGAACTTTGAGTAGTACAACAGAGTAGTTCAGGAGATACAATCAGGGATTAATATTCCTGAAAGTGGTTTTTTTGTCAGTTCTGTTGTCCATGTTGTACTGACTGTATTCAGGAAGAATAAATTTCCTACTTGCATATCCCCCCCCCCCCCAGAAAAAAAGCAGAGGTGAGGCATTTCACAAGTGGTTTGTGTCCCTATGAGTATCTACATAACTTTGGACAGGAGAAAACTGAAGCATGAGAACTGTACATGTGAGAGAAAGCACAGCTTGATCTTATGTCAGATTTGGCTACTCCAAACTTGAACTACTTTCTGGATTCTGACATGATAGAGTAGTCTTCAAAACTTTAACCAATCCTTTGGGAATATTTCTGGGTGGCCTTCCAGTATGTACTTGCAGGAGCTCTATAGAGCTCTAGCCAGCAGTGCTGGGAATCTCTTTGGCTCAGAGAACTACTTACTCATTCCTGTTCAGAGCAGCAGAAAACCAAAGCAGAATAAAAGCCAACATCTAGGATAGGATGTGGTTTGGTTTTGGCTTAGTTTTCCATTTGAATATTTTGTTCTAGAGTTTGTTTCTCAGGATAACGTGAAACAAAGTCATATCTCACAGTGACATTGGTTTTCTTGATGGAGGGTCCTGTTTGCTATGGATAAGTTGCTTATTTCTTGCCATCCCCACATTTATTACCTCTTTCATTGCCCCATGAAGCATTTGTTTGCTTTTCAGTTCTATTTCCCCATCTTTCTGTGTGCTCATTTCTCCAGCATTGTACTCAGAGTTTTTTGGTTTTTAAGACTATTTTTGTACTTCTAAAATCTTGGCCTCCAACAGTCTTTCCCTCCATCCCTTTACACACTCTTTTCCCCTCAGGCATTTTAGCATGACTTCCAGAAGTCTTTTCTTTCTGGCTTTGTAGTTTTCACACCACTTTCATGCTGTGTTCTAATTTGTTAGGTCACTGGGTTGTTCTGTGATCTTAGTTCAGCTCTAGGCATCTTCATCCTTATTTACTTTTCCTACTGCTAAATATGGGAATGCCAAATGTGATCCACAGGTCACTTAACTGTGTACAAGGCCTTTGTATGTGCTTTAAAAAGGTAGGTATCTGTTTCATAATTATGCTCAGAACCAGCTGATTGGTCTGTGGTGGCTCGAGAGCCCCTTGCGTGTGCCCCAAGGCTGAGAGAAATGCTCAGCCCTCAGGCAGCAAGCTCTATCAGACAGATTTAAGGGTGGCCAAGGTCTTGGTAGCCAGGAGGACACGTAACCAAGCTTGCCAGATGCTGGTTGTCTCCCATTGCCCTTCTTTCACCCCCCCAAGGCAGAAGGAAGCTGTATTAGGAGCAGGAAGATGTGCTGTTACCAGCTGGCCCGGGGAGCAGTGGAGTTGTGCTGAATCTTGGGGGCCTGGGAATGTGAGCTGAGGCTAAGGAGCTTTTTCTCTTGCTCCTGCTGTCTGGGTGGTCCTGGCTGAGTGTTTCAGCCTCTCAGGTTGCCTTGGCCACTGCATCAGTTCACTTGAGCAGGAATAAAGCAATGTCTCATTACTTCTGTTAGTATTACAAATGCTCCATTACAAATGCACTCTGAGACAGTCCCTGCCTGCCTGATGACATCCCTTAAGATGACATCCCAAATACTTTGGCAGCTCCAACTGCAAGTCCCATTCCACTTAGTGCCATAAAAATAGAGCCACAATGGAGACTGAGGAGTTTTTCTCCAAGTAGTTGAATTCAGTGTAGGAAGGTCAGAACATTTCTCATACTGTAGTTTCTCTCCTGTAGCCTTCAGGAGTTAGAGTAACTGTGAAAATTGCATGAAACTTTGGTTATTATTTAAATTCAACTTCTCCTGTTAAACTAGGTCTGCAAAAATCTAGGAATGATTGCTGCCATGATGCAGAGCTCTTTAGGTTGAGCTCAGTGATCTGTGACCTCTGCTAATGCATCTGGTTTGTCACATGCATTGTCTCTGTCTGGTTAATAATTGTCCAGTTAACTTAGAGGCACCAAAAAGGAATCAAAAAGTGGTGATTTCCTTTTTCCTCCCTACTGCTAGAAATAGTTTTCTGTCTATATGTGTGATTTTTGATGAGCTGAATGTTCAGAAAATGCAGTCCCATAGTGGGATTAATCATTTGCCTTTTGAATAACAACGATGTCTGGTGTGTGAAATAAAGAGTTGCATTTTGTATTAAAGACAGGTGTATCATTTGCACTTAACTAGGTTAATTTTAGCCTGATGTAGTGACATATACTTGCCTCAGCTGAAGCTGAGGGAGAACAGACTGTGCTCTACAAACTGACCTTTTGAAAAGGTAAAGCAAATAGTCAGCTGAGAGAGGAGTGGTTGCTATCTTAGGAGTAGTTAAAAAAAAATTTGTTTCCTGCCCTTCTGACTCAAACCTGTTTTGGCTAAAATTTACTGTGAGCTTTCCTTCCCATTATTTAATTTTCCAGTTTTCTCCCTATGATCATGAGCAACAGGTGCAATAAAGAAAACGTGTTTTCTTCCTGACGTAAGGAAGTTGAACTGGAACAGGGGCACAGGAGAAGACGTTTAAAGTGTCCCTGAAAGAGCTGTTTTCTGGAAGAGTTTGGAGGTGTGCAGGAGCTGATATGGCAGGTGGGGAAAGCACTGTACAAATAAGGGGTCAGTGCTGTTGCAGTGCATTAACTGCTCCCTCATGGCTGTTTGTGTCAGTGCAGTCAGGATACCCCTCAGAGCAGTATTGCTGCTTGTAGTGAAGTCCTAGGAATTGTCTGGAACTATTTCCTGGGAGCTTTAATTCCACCTGCATCAGGAGAAAGGAAGGTTTTTTTGTTTCAGCATCACAATGCCATGTATTAGGCTAAAAGAGCAGCTGTAAAAGTTTGGCCTCTGCTTCTGCTTGAGATGTGCTTTATCTTTAATACTTTACTCAGAGTAAGTGTTTATTTAGCTGAACTGGTCACTCTGAGTCATTATTGCTGATCATGCTGTTCCTACACAGCTGTGATGGCCAGAGGGCCTTTCACTTGCAAAGTGGCATTTGTGTTTGCATGGGTGTTTTTTCTCTGTAAGTGTTACATCTATTTAAAAAGTGTCATTTCAGAGAAGTAAAAGAAGCTCTTGCTTGTACTATGTGAATCTCATTCTAGGTATTCAGGGACAAGACTTAAAACTGAGCTGCTGCAGTCTCCTGGTAGAGAAAATTGCAGATCACATGGTGCTTCTGATCTGGTGGAGCCCCTGCATTCTTCTTGCTACACTTTTGACTGAACTCTGCAAAAACCAGACTTCACCTGTCTCTCCTTACATACTTGTGTGCACATGTACGGTTGTTTGCTCATGCTTTCTCTTTCTCTCTCTTAATATGATAGCAACTTTAAAAAGTGAACAGGCTTATTATTGAAAGAATGCTTTCTAGTACTGTTACAGGGTGCTTTCAGCAAGCAGGAATTTAGAGATGAGTCCGTGTCTTTTGACTCCTTGACAAATTCTGAGCTGTTACTGTTCAGTTGTACATCCCTTTTGTAATGATTTTCTTTATTTATGTAGTTTTAATTCCTTTTTTGTCAGCTTTAAATCTAAGTTTCATGTCTTCACAGGTCTATTTTCGGACAGTAGAACTTATTCAGGAGCCTATTCCTGGCTCACCAGGTCTGAGTTTCTACTTCAGAATCAATGGCCGACCCATTTTTATTAAGGGTTCAAACTGGATTCCAGCAGATTCTTTCCAGGACAGAGTGACCTCTGACACGTAAGCCACATTTGATGTTCTCTAAGGATAAAGGATAGTGTTTTCCTCCTCCTGATTCTCTCTACACCCTTTATCAAAGTTTGGCTTTAGTGGGTAAAACTTTCAAGGTAGAACACTAATTGTTGTGGGTGGGAGGGGGAGGCTACAGAATTAGGGTTAATTAACATGAACAGATTTGAGTGATGTTCAAGGCATGTAGGTGCAGTTGCTGGTGGGAATGTGTTTGCTTGCAGTTCATAGTTACTGGCCTTTTGGGTATTTTTAGGGATGGTCCTCAGGCTGTTTGACCCTGTCTGGACGCATCCATTGGTAGTCAGAGGATGTGCAGTTCTAACCCATATCATGCAGGGTTATGTAGGTGCATGGCAGCTTCTCCCCTTTTCCTGATCTCATCTAGGCTGCTTGGATTTCAGTGCTCAGCACCACAGAGATTCAGGTGGGATGGGGGCTGTGCTGTACTTGGTCTAAGCTTTGCTCTGGGATATTGGGGAGCCAGCTCAATAGGGCGTGCTGCTGCATGCATTCACATGCAGTTTAGAGGCTACCAGTATGATTTAAGGAAAAATGAAGCCTAAAACCCTTAAAATGAGGGATGCATTATGGAACTCAGGAAGAGGATATACATTCCTGATTGTGTTTAAAGAGAATTTGAATTCAAGTAATTGACATACAAAGCAAGTAATATCAGAGGAGAAAAGACCAACATGATTAATAAAACATAGTATTTCTGAATTTGGTCCTGCCAAAACTTCTGTAAAAGCACTTACACATGTGTCACTCCATCTGTTTTGTAAGTGTTAACAGGATCAAGCGATTTTTCTACGCAAAAAATTGCTTTTTGAGAGCTCTGTCCAGACATGCAAGTTTAGAAACCAGAGTATTTTGATACTTTCTGTTAGAGTTATAAGTCATAGATTGCCTACTAATGATTTAGATTTGGGTGGTTTTTTTGGTAGGGGCATTCATTTCTTCGTTTTTTGTATAACCTTAGAAATTCTTAACTAATAGAACTTCACAAAACTTGTATATCTCCTTTTTGTATTTGACAGACTAAGGCTACTCTTGAAGTCTGCAGCAGATGCTAACATGAATGCCCTTCGGGTTTGGGGAGGAGGAGTATATGAACAAGATGAATTTTACGATATTTGTGATGAAATAGGAATAATGGTAAAAACAATAAACACAGAATAATTATTTAAAAACTGACAAGAACTTGTAAATGAAAATCCACTTCAAATTTAAAGAAAGAGAATTAATACGTAAGTTCTAACCATCTTCTAACCATCAAGGACACTGTAGAATATCAACACGAGGTCAGATTAACCTGATTTTTTGGTTGACTCATTGGGCTTCTTTAAGTTCTTTGTAATTTTAATGGTTTCTGATTACAGAGACTGAATCTGGAAGTGATATTTTGGAGATTTCATTGTAGAAGGTCACCATTAGGTAGAAGGTGGCTATGCTCATCTCAGTTTTGGAAAAGGATTTTATTTCTTTTAAAAGCATTTTCTTCTTTTTAGCAATAGCTGAAAAGGGTTGGGCAGTTTTGGTTCAAACTTCTCATTTGGTCCAAAGACAAACATGGAAGGCATTATCCAAGGGGCCATTTTGAACAAACTATAATTGAATATAAATGTAGCTGTAGGGTGAACACCTGCTGCAATCACTAATCCTGGATGAGTACCTTTGATTTAATAAGCTTTGCTTATATAAGCATGTATTAATAAGTTTTGATGAAGTAGTGACTAGATGAATGAGGGCCAAGTTGCATCTGGTACTAAAAATCCTGACAAGTGTGTTTGGTCTTAGTCTAAACCATAAGAAGCAGGGAAACAGAATTCATACCTTGCTGCTTTCAGATGGGTGTGCTTGCAAAAAAAATAGTTACATCTATTTTAGTGATCTGAATGAGTGTCCTGATTTTCAAGGCTTCTGAGCACTTACGGTTCTTCAATTTTTAACACTACGCTCCTTAAGTAGGCCACATAGATCTGTGTCTGTACAGTGCTCAGTGCAAGATTTAGCTCCTATTTAACAGCCAAAATAGCAAGTCAATGCAGAAAATCAGACTCTTTTTCGGGGGGGGCAGTGGGGGAGGTTTTTGGTTTTGTTTCTTCTGATGATCTTGTAAAGGCTTAAAAGTGCATTGGAGTCAAACTGTGCTTAAGGAAAACCAGTGATAGCTCACTGAGAGAAATAGTGAGAAAGTTTCTTTCAATAGAGAGTTTTGACACCAACAGTCACTAAAGGATTATGAGTGATTCTGCAGCAATAGCTTTGCTTTTTCTGTACAGTGTTAGGATTGTAAGAATTATTAATGGCTCCATTATCCCCCACTGTCCTATTCTTTATCTTCAGTTTCCTTAGGGAATGTGTGCTGAAAAGAGCCTTGGAAAAGCATATTCTCACTGCAATGAAAATGAAATTCTGTGAGGAGCTGGTCTCTGTCTCTCAATATGTAACACAGTGTTAGAAAAGTGGAGTCTCCTACAGACCCCTTTGGGTTAAGGTGCTCCTTCGTAGAGCTCTTTTCCTTAACATTTTAGACAGACTAGAAGGAGCCTCAAGGTTATTAAAAAGGCAATTTAAAAAACAAAACAGTAAACAAGAAATCTTATCCATCTCATTGGGCTTCCATTCCCATTTTTGTAATTCTGCTGCAAGGTACAAATGGAGTTTATTCTTCTTGAATTGAAAGGCTTGCTGTTGTCTAGTAGTATCTACTTGATCTTTCTTTGAAGAGAAAGATCACTGTGTTTTTAGAGCATCTAGCTTGTTTCTGCCCCTCTTACTGGGTAAGATTTGCTGGTTTTTAGATAATTTTGTATGGAGACGTTTTCTTCACAAGTACAAATTAAGGTCTCTTAAATGTGCTCAGTGCCACATCAGAAGAATTATTGTCTCATCTCATTAAGTAGTGGGGATTTGGTGTTACACCTGTGAGAATAGTAAATAAATATGAAATTGTTCTGTTCAGCTGCAAATTGCTACATGTTCAATATCTGATTATTCTGTTGAAACTCACAGACCTTCATCTACTGAGCAATATTCCTTTCCTCAATGTAGGCTGTCAGGAGCTGATTCCTAAGGGTAAATATTTTGTAACCCTGATATTGAGGATAACCACAGTGGAGTATGCACATAGTTGAGCCCCATGGTCAATGTGATTTGTTTTCTGTCTGAACAAAGGACAGTGTATCCCAATAGCCATATATTTTGCAAGTATGTAAAGTAACTTGCTGACAGTTTTTTTTGATCTTTCCTTTCCCTTGTAGATTTGGCAGGATTTCATGTTCGCGTGTGCACTATATCCAACCAACCAGAATTTTTTAGAATCCGTGAGAGCAGAAGTTACTCATCAGGTATTTTATCCATGTGTCAAAGCTCTATTTCACATTATCTATTTTTCATTGACTGTGTAAGTTAGCTTTCCAAAAATGGTTGTTTTGATGTTTTTGTTAGTGTACCTTTATGCAGCAGACACAAAATGTAACATCGCTAAATCTTATTGAACTCCTCTGACTGCTTGCAGGAGTTGTCAGTCAAGAAGACTGCCCAGAATTTATCCTGCACACATGGCTGAGTAGAGGTCCATGGTACATATGTGCATAAGACAGATGTGTCCCAGCGTATTATAAATTTTCCCTTCTGAAAGTATATATTACAAAACTTTGAGGCTGGTGACAAACGGAGGGAATAGTGAGCCATGTGGCAAAAAAAGGGAATTGTAGGTTTAGCGTATGTAATATAATATACATGTGGACTTGTAATTCAACTAGTAGTAAAGTGATTATTTTAAAAAAGTTCATTGTTAAGATAAATAGTTTTACTTGACTTCTGAAACTGTAAGTTGTATTTCAGGTGCGACGTTTAAAATCTCATCCATCAATTATTCTGTGGAGTGGTAACAATGAAAATGAAGCAGCAATTGCAAGCAACTGGTTCTCCATACCTTATCCTGACATAGGAGTCTATATCAAAGACTACGTGACCCTTTATGTGAAGAACATACGTGAAATAGTTCTTTGTGTAAGTAATCTCAAGAAACTCCAGGAGGATATGATTTGAAAAAGGTTTTAATGTTTGAGCAAGCTGGGATTTTCCTTTTTTCTTTTAATTCTTTTAAGAGATGAGGAAGAGCATTTTGAGAAATTGCTCTTTCCAAGCTCTTCTAAATAACTCTCTGAACTCAAGAGTTATTCTCCAAATAAAAAGATATTTAAAAAATTACTTGTCTTTAACATTTTATGATGTGTAAGGTAAGACCTGAAAGTGTAGTAGATCTCACTTCTTTTTTCCTTCCTGCTTTTAGTATGTCCATGAATGGCTTCACTTCTAGTGGACAGAAATCAGCTTGCCCATTAATTAATTAATCTCAATTAACAGGTTTTCTTTATCTAATTTTGTTGAAGAATACTTTGAAAAGCATTCAACAGCCCTCAGATCTTTTAATAGCAGTTGAAAAAAATCAATAAAGATGTTATTTCTTCAGTATGTGACTGAATATTTTTTGTTCTAAGCGGGTAAAGCAAAAGTGATGCTAAGCGTTGAACTCATGCTGTGTAGTCATTGTATTGATTTTGCAAACAAAATATTGGTATTCTACAGAATATGAAGACAAAGAAAAATATTTTGATATAAAATTTAAACTGCAAGTATGCAGTCCACAAACACCTGGCATCCTTAATGAAGTCTAGTGTGATTTTGCACAGGTTTTTAAAGGATTATTTATCCTCTTAGAAGAGGAAATTCTAGATTTCTGTACTGAGCTGTGTGTAAAGGTGTGCTGTGGTGTTTTTGTGATTAGCTACCTGAGTTGGATATGTGTATATGCAACAAAGTGAGTTGTTCCGGCTTTGTGCTTGTGCAGCATTGCCATCCAAGATGGACCCATTTTTATTTTAAATCTATAGAATAGCTATTCTGAGTGCATAAAGGAACCATAGAGGGAGATAACTTCAGGTCCTGCATAATACAAGCCAGCTGAGGTACCAGTAGTGATGGACTTGGTAACTTGAAAAGACTTCTACCTTTGAGCTAAAGACATCAGGGAATCCAGGATTTCCTACAGTAAATTGTTTCAGTTAATTATTAATTACTCACACCAAGAAAAAAAGAAAGAAGATGATGTGGGAAACAGGATTGTTTCTTAAAATGGGGCAAATGTCTGAGTGCATTGCTGTGTTCCAGTCAATTGCAGTAACTTGTTACTGGTGACTACACTTGGGCCTCTGTCTTACTAGAAGTAGGGTGTTGAATGAATTATACCTGCAAAAGGATTCCTTCAGTACTTTGCAGACTATTGTTAAAAGATTTAGTATTCTAAGTCTTCTGAGACTATAAATAAAGGCAGCTCTGAACAATTTGAAATGTAACCCTTCTTGTAATCTCATCTATCTTAGCATGCAGAGCCAGCTAAAATGACAATAACCTGTAATGATACCATGCAAGCATTAAAAGCAGAACACCTTGGATTTGTTAGGACTAAATTTAGGTGACTGTTTAATAAGAAAGAAGCAAATCATGGCCTTGTTCCTGTAAAAACGCTGCAAAAGTAATAATTTTCCATAAAGAAGTCATAGTATTCCAATATTAATGTTCCTTGAGTATATATTTCACAAGGCACACTTTAAATAGCCTTCATTAAGAATTTAGAGGCATATAAAGATAGAAAATCTCTTGATGTGAGGAGAGAATCCCTCAGAAGAGCAGAGCAAGCAGAATCATGCCCAGCTGTTCTCCAAGAACATAAGTAAGAAGCTAATTAAGTAAGTAAAGATGATGAATGTTAGGACATAAAAAGGGAATGTTCCCTAGGTGGTGACTCAGAAATTTGGAAAAAAAATGGTCTCCGTGCCCCCAAGCCCCTCTTTTCAAAAAATAGTCTATGCATTCAGATGGTAAACGTCAATCACTTTGTAAAGGGGTTGTATTTTTGTTTTGTTTTGTTTTTTTTTTATATCCCAGGAAGATAAGAGTCGTCCTTTTGTGACATCCAGTCCCACCAATGGCTTGGAGTCAGTCAAAGAAGGCTGGCTCTCCCGGAATCCTTACGACACCCATTATGGTGACACACACTTCTATGACTACAGCCATGACTGCTGGAACTGGACAATGTATCCTAAAACTCGTTTTGCTTCAGAGTATGGATTTCAGTCCTGGCCTTCCTTCAGTACCATTGAAAAGGTAAGGCTGGGCTTCCACACCTTGCTGTCCCCTTTGCTCTCATTTAGTGAGGGCAATGAGTCTCTTCCCAAAAACTTCTGCATCCAAACCATAGTAATGTGTTGTTAGGCATGGTATGGCATAAGTGGGATAGAGGTGTGTGCCTGGGGAGGGCGGGGATGGAACCATTCTGTTTCCCTCCTCGGTGTTCAATATACTTACCTTGATGTTGCAAGAGGGAATTGGTTTGGATGAGAGACTATTATGAAACTGTTATTTCTGGTAGTAATTCTATTTAATGAATAGAGGAGAGGAGAGATATGACAAAAGCTGAATTGTGCTGGATTTTAAAATGCTTTGATTTCTATGTATTTACCAGTTTCTTTCATTTAAATAATCTGTTTCTTAATGTATTGCATGTAAGAAGATTTGGTTTTGTCTCCATTAAATTTAGATATTATATGTTCTGTCTTATTTATCAAAGTGGAGCAGAGACATACCATGATGTTTGTCCATTTGTCCAGGGAGAGATGTTGATATTCATGCATGCAAGCAAAGGGAGTTCAGAATGTTTCTTTCAATTTGCTGGGCAAAGCCTATTATCTGAAGCATTATCAGAACATTCATCTATATGAATAGCAATAAAAATTATTCAATCCAGCCTAAAAAGAAACAAATTTAGATAAGATTGTTTAGAGAGAGTAATTACAATGAAAACTTGGCAATAATAACTTAATGAGTTATGCTTGTTGTTGTCTGTAGTTGAAAAAAGCTGGTTTATGATAATTTGTTATCAGAGGCAGGTTTTGAAAATGTATAGACATATTATTAGAATTTATACCCCTACTGACTTACATAACTTTTATACCTCAATGTGTTTGACTAGATTACATTCTTCCATATTAATGTAGGGTGTTTCTGATTTACTATATGCAAGCAAAACTCTGAGGTCCCTTGGCCAACCCAAACCTTAGGACAGTTAAGTTAAATGCCACTGAGCCAAAAGTTGCTTTTCTGGGTTGAATGGCAATGTGTGTTTTCATTTATTTGTGCAAGGAGTGTAAGCAAAGAGTGTTAGTGATTAAAAATCTTTGCATGACTGCATGAGGCACTGTAGAAATATACTACCAGTGTTAAGGTTTTGGATGATATCAGTGGGCTGTAATGGATATCCTTTTCTCAATATCCTGGCTGTCATTAAATGTATATTCTACCTTTTCATACAGATACCTTATTTTTGTGTTTTTTAAAGGTTTCCTCCCCTGAGGACTGGTCCTACACAAGCAATTTTTCTCTCCATCGGCAGCACCATGATGGTGGCAATATTCAGATGCTTCAAGAGATTGGGCGTCATTTCAAACTTCCCCAGTGCCCAGATCCTGTAAAACAGTTCAAGGATATAATTTACCTCACTCAGGTAATAGTGATTCTTCCATAGAAGCAGCTGTCAGTACTTGTTCCATTAAATTCTGTCAGCTGTTAGAGCTGGGCCTGGTCCCTTCAGGAGTGTTCCATCATACAGAAAGTTTCCATTCTGAAGAACTAGAGAGTCCAGTTTGGTTTGGAGCTAGCTTGTCTCTCTTTAATTGTAGAGAGACTCCAGTTCCCGTGATAGAAGGGCTGAAATAATCAGGGAATTACCCAGAAACTGGGAGAAAGTTTGTCTGAAAGTATGTGCTGCCTTGGTCCTTCTCCCCAGCTGGGCTCACGTAGCTGGGGGAGGATGCAGGGATGTGCTGGGCTTCCATGGTACAAGATTATTCCCAGTGCTGCATGTTACTCTCTGTTCCAGGGTGGGGATGTTTTGCTCTTCATGTGGCCCTTGTAGGCTCACTGCTTTGATTCTTCCCACATGGAAAACATAAGCTTTGGAAGCAGTATTTTTTCCAAAGAATGTAGTTCTCTATTAACCAGAGAATTTTATTTTGTTATGGACTCAAATATTGATATTTTAGTAAATACTTTTTGAGTTTTTTTCAAATCAGAAGCATGTATTTTGCTTTTCATTCATAGTAATTCAACATCATGCTTGCTTTTTTATTCTGTGCAATTTTTACAAGATGCTAAGTAACTTTCTAATGCTATTATGCAAATTGAAAGTGCTGTTAATTTTTGATGTGTTTCAAGAATTTTAGAAGCACTCATGATAGAAGTAACTGCACCCTCACTAAGTTTCTAATGTTTGAGAGCTGCTGTCAGCAGGTTTTATATAAAAGCAAAATTGCTTGAGCATTTCTGGCACTCTTGACAAGAGAAAAAGGATAGATGATGCTGTGAAATTGAAACCAGGGGTAAAGCTTTCACCATGAGGTCCTGACTCAAAAAAGCAGGGAGAGTTTCTGTAAGGCCAGGTCTGTCAAGGCCTTATTAACAGGTTAAACAATTTAATACCAAAATAAGAATAGCAAAAAGGATAAAGAAAGCAAACTTGCTTTAGTGGTTAACTAGAATTAATATCTTTACCTTTAAGGCTTTAACTTTATTTTAAGAATTTCTTTATATTTCCCCAGCCTAATAATAAACTGTGTGAAGAACATATCAATCTATTTAGCACCCATTGAGAACTTGGCCAATGAAAAATTCTGACAAGTGGTTTTTAGATGTCATGAAAAAGGAGAAAAGGAGTGGGAGTGCAACAGAAAAAAGGTTGCTTTTCTGATGCACAGTTTTGACTGTATAGTGAGAATGTGAGTTGAGATTGTAGGGATTTAGACACAAAGGTAATGTATACTGAAGGAAATGCAGCTTAACATCATTTTGCAACTCAGGAGGGGGCTATTTAAATTAATGTTTAAAAAAATACTTATTTTACATTTCATTTTAGTTTCCTTGTCTTTGATTTGCCTTTCAAAGACCGTTCTCACTGTATGGAAGTAGCCCCATATGAGATTCTTGAAGGTGACTGCTTGCAAAGCTGTTGGGAGCTGCTAGGAATAGATCTCTTTTCAGCAGTGTTCCTGCAGTGCAGGTGGATACTCCTCAGGGCTCAAGTTTAAAGTTATGTGCTGTTGCTGTGAAGTCTCTGTTGTGTATCAATATATTCACACATGTTTTGAAAAAAAGTAAAATCCAATATGCCAAAAATAATTTTTATCTCTTTGTTGACCAAGGTGATGCAGGCTCAGTGTATAAAGACAGAAACTGAATTCTATCGTTTTAGTCAAAGTGAAATAATCAATGGAGAAGGACACACCATGGGAGCTCTGTACTGGCAACTCAATGACATTTGGCAGGCACCTTCGTGGGCTTCCTTGGGTAAGTTTTGTGGCAGTCTGGTGAAAAGCACCAGCTACCAGTTGTGTTTTCCTCATCTGGAAGTATCAGAATAGGAAATACAGCTCTGCTCTGTCTCTTGGGCACTTTGAACATATTTTTGTCCATCCTTTAGAAATGTATTACAGATGGGATTTATGATGTAAAAATGGAACATCTAGATTTCTTCTCTAGTCAGCTGGGTGGGAGAGATGGATATCTCCAGATGTGATTCATTGTCCTTAACTGTCTCAGAACTGGGGTGAATTATCTTCTCCATGATGAATTTGATTTTCATAGAACTTCATAAGATATCGCTCACCCAGCGTAACTTCTGAGGAGCTTTTTATAGGAGATCCCTGGCTGAGATTTGATGTCTAACTTAGTGTCAGGTGAGGTGAATCACTCCTCATGACTAAATTATTTAATATGTGTAAATAGCATATTAACACATAAATAGCATATGTGTTAATATGCTATTTGCACATATTTTTTTCCTCTTAGAACACAAAACTAATCATACATAAAAAGATATAAATCACTTAGTAAGAAATACGGGAGGAATGAGGCAAGTGTGGCATGAGGGAAGTGGCTGTGTTTTATGTTCCAAACATTTTGTCTAGGAGTTGTTTTGAAATGGAGAAGCTGTCCTGTGGCAGCTGTATAGGACTTGGGTGGATTCTCTTTCAATTTTAGTTATTTCTCACATATTTTGGTTTTGAAAATTTTTATTTAAGCATTTCATGTGTAAAAAAATAGGAACAAACTAGAAATAGATAAGAAAGAAATAAGACTGTCTATGGACAGTCTTGATGTGCCCTTGGAATAAAATGCCATTTGGCCTGGTTTTGGGAAAAAATTAGCCCACACCATCCTCCCTCTCTTTTTCTGGGAGATGTTTGTCCCTCTCCCTTTCTGTTATTTTTATTTTTTTCTTTTTTTGATTAGTCCAAACAAAATAGCTGCAACAACAAAGCAAAAACCAGTAGAAGAAAGAGGCTAATTTATTTAAATGATAAGGCAGTGGTCCAGCTATGATGCTCATCTTTCTGGACTTTCTAGACTTGTATTAGGAAATGGAATATCACAATGTTCACTTTTATGATTCTAGCAATAAGTGATGCTCGTAGGTTTTAAGTGCCTCAAGAGAAAAAGATGCTTGGAAAAGTGTCCCTTTGTCAAGACAGGTGTATTGGTAGATGTAATAGTTGTGGAGACCATAAATGTCTTTTTGAGTACAGAAATGACATCACTGTAGAATATTTATCAAATACTTGAATTATTCATATGTTGTTGAAGTTTAGAAGAAAGAAGCTCAGCAGAGATACAGCTGTCCTTTTGTTTTGTTGTATTCCCTCAGAGATGAGGAAAGGTTTAATATTCATTTAATTAGGCAGTGTGGTAGAGGGATTTTGAAATGCTAATGGCTGAAATTATGCAAGACTTGGGAGAAATTAGTTTTATTTGCACTTCAAAAACACTTTTCTGCATCTTGTTAGGTGGCACAGTAGTATCACCAATGAGTGCTTTTATTTAAATCTGTTGCTTTGCAGAAAGTCATGGAGGGGTTTACATAATTTCCGGTACAAAGCAGAAATGTTTGCACGTGGTGAGGAAGGAAGAAGGTAGCAAATGTTTCTCCTTTTAACTTTTACCTTTAAGATGTTTGCTTGGGTTGAATGAAAACACAGCACAGCATTTTTGTCATAGTACTTCTGGCTTCAGCTCAGAAGTAGAAAGCTTTGATCACAACGGGGCTCTGACTGTTAGCACCTAGCTGTGAAGCTGGCTGTGCCATGTTGGATGCTTCAGCATCTCTGCAGTGTGTTTTGGTGGAGTGCTGTGACACTCCCAGACAAGGGGCACCTTGAGGTACCCAACTCAGTAGTCTTGAGATCCCCTTGAGCAGGTAACTGGCTTTTATTGCAGGTTCAATATTTAGAGCCCCTGGTGAGCCCTGGTACAGAGTGTTCTGAAGAATAATTGATCTGAATTCATGAGGCTGGGGTGAGGAAAGAACTAGCAACATGTTTCTCAGGTTGCATTTAATGGTGTGAAGTGATTAATTTAAAATCATTTCAGGGAGATCTGTGTATTTGCACTCCTGCCATCAGTGTAGAAGGCTTCAGGGAAGAGTCAGAAAAAAGGGTATTAGGGTCTCATGACAAACCTGATTCTGAATTCCTGTCTGAAGTTTAATACCACAGAGTGCAATTCCCTTGTTATTGCCACGAAAAATTGAGGAACTTGGATATCTGTAAGAATTTCTTTAAATGTGGGAGGAGGAGAAAACCACCCCAGGGCTATTTTAAAGAACTTTTGACTGTTGCCTTTGGGCATGCATGTCTGTAATAGGAAAGTTTAAACCCAGAGGTTTCTCATGATAACTTCCCGACCTCCAGATTTTTTACATCCATTTTTGGGTGTGTGTTCGTGGTGTATTTGATATGCAACTTGCCTGTTTTTAAAGAAAGGAATGTAGTTCTGGTCCTATGGAAATCAAGACAACAGAAGAACTGAAAAATACAGGCTTTAAAATTAGCTTCAGTTTTCCTTGCTGTCTGAAGTTACTTTGACAAATGTAATATTAAGATTCTCTTGCTGGAAAAGTTGTCTTTGGAAAACACTTCCTGTGTGAAACTGCTGCAGCAGTTGAGTTTTGTTTTTTTAAAATGGCTCTAGTTTTTTTGGAAAGGGAAGTACCAGTATTCAAAGCTGATTTAAGCAGATTAATGATGTTTTCAAACATCCAAAACAATGGGTGTTGAAGTAGTAGAGTGGGTTTTGAAATGGTGCAAACTTTAAAGTGTGTGGTTTCTTTGATTTTGTTTCTTGGCCGGGGATTTTGTTTGCTTGGGTTTTCCTGTGGAAGTCTGATGCCATGTCGGCTCTGAGTGTGTTGTCTTCACTGTAAAGGTTTTTGAGGATCTCTGCTGCCTTGGTAGCAAACCTCCTCTCTTTCCCTCTGCAGTGTGGCTGTGTAATCCAGCTGGAAATCAAGGCACAGCAGAGGTTGAGAAGGACCCATTCAAAAAGAAACAGGATTTTCTATTACACTAAGTAGCAGAAACTGCTCTACATTAATTGCATTTTCCATTTCCATATATAAGACAGCTGAAGCCTAGATTTTCATTATGTGAATTAAGCTCAGGAAAAAAAATTCAAGTCAACAGGCACTGAAACCTCAGACCATGCTGGGTAACTTGTCTAAGCTTGTGGTGGGCTTTGCCTGGATTCTGCAGTTAGCAACATCTGTTGCATTGGCAATTTAATTAATTGACAATTGAAATTCCAGTAAGTCTTGTAGCAGTCCTGAGGGCTTTAGAGATTTCAACCCCTCCCAGACTCTCCCTGCCCATTTCTCATACAAGGCCCATAGCTTTTTCTTTGTTGGATCAGATACTGCCCCCTTGTTTACTCTGTTTCAGATAATCCATCCCCAGTCTGAATCTCCCATCTTCTCAAGTTTAATGACTGAAGAGTAATTTGTTAGCACCCCCTATTTTTGGTACTTTTATTCTTTAAACCACCAGTGTTTTCTGTCAGGAAGTGTCCTTGGAGTGCCAGAACATGCCTTTGTTCATATCACCAGGGGATCAGGTTTTTGAAAGGCAGGTCACGCTTGAGCAACCTGATCTCCCTCTATGGCAAGCTGATGCAGTTGGTGGATGAGGGGAGGCTGTGGTGTTGTCTGCCTAGACTTAAGTAAAGCCTTAATGCCATTTCCCACAACATTGTCCTGGAGAAACTGGCTGCTCATGATATGGATGGCTGCACTGTTCACCATGAAAACAAACTGGCTGGAAGGCCAGGCCAGGTGTGGTGGTGAGTGGATTCACACCCAGATGACTGCAGGTTGCTACTGGGATTTCCCAGGGCTCAGTACTGGGGACAGCTCTGCTTAATATCTTTTCAAGGATCTGACCAAGGGGTTCGAGTGTTCCCTCAGCCAGTTTGCAATCAACACCTGATTGGGTGGGAGTGGCAGTAAGGCTCTGCCGGAAGATCTGGACAGGGTGGATCAGTGGGCTGAGGCCAGTTGTATGAGGTTCAACAAGGCTAGGTGCCAAGTCCTGCCCTTGGGTCACAGCAGCCCCAGGCAGTGCCACAGGCAGGGACAGAGTGCCTGGGGAGCTGCCCAGTGGGAAAGGACCCGGGGGTGCTGGTGACAGCAGCTGAACATGGGCCAGGGTGTGCCCAGGGGGCCAGGAAGGCCAAGGGCATCCTGGCTTGTGTCTGTAGCCAGGAAGAGTAGGGAAGGGATTTGTCCCCCTGTACTCAGCACTGTTGAGGCTGCACCTCAAATTCTGTGTTCAGCTCTGAGCCCCTCACTACAAGAATGGCATTGAGGTGCTGGATCATGTCCAGAGAAGGGCAATGGAGCAGGGGAATGGTCTGGAGCAGAAGGCTTGTGGAAAGTAGCTGAGGGAGCTGGGGCTGTTTAGCCTGGAGGAAAGGAGGCTGGGACACACCCCCACACAGCCCTTATTGATTTCTCCAGCTACCTGAATTGAGGTCATAGCAAGGTGGGGGTCAGCCCCCTTTCTTCATTAACAAATGACAGGATAAGAGGAAATGGCATCAAGCTGTGCCAGTGCAGGTTTAAATTCGATCGTAGGAAAAAATTCTTCACTGAAGGTGTTATCAAACATTGGAGCAGGCTGCCCAGGGAAGTGGTGGAATCACCATCCCTAGAGGTATTTTACAAGGTATGGCATGGGAACTTAGGGATGTGGTTCAGTGGTGCACTTGGCAGGTGAACAGTTGAATTTGATCCTAGAGATCTTTTCCATCATAAATAGTTCTATAGTTCTGTACTGAGAAGCACCAATATACTGGGTATGTTCAGTTTATTGACTGTCTGTTTTGAAGATATGCAGCTGCTTCTCCTGAAGTTTTCCTCCAGCCTTATCTCTTTGGTTTGCTTCAGTGCAATTAACTTGAATGCCAGTGGTGTCTTTGCTGGCAACAGACTGATCTCATAGCACAGTTCAATCTTGTGTGGGTTTTCCAGGCAGATATGAGCTTCTCTTGTTGTTTTCCAAGCTAGCTGGCTGTGAACTTGCTGAGAACAAGGTGATGTGTAAGGTGCTAAACGGGAACGAATGCACTTATTCTTCACAAAGTTCATTCATGTCTATGTGGAGTGCAGACAAAGCCTGTTCAAGTCCCCCTGGGAAAGCCACAGCAACCCTTTTAAGACTATGCTGGATAAGTCTTTAATTAGGAGATGTTTGAATGGACTAAGAGCTTTGTACAAGAACCAAAACTAAGAGAGTGATTACTAAGATTTACAACAAACACATCTCACTGAAAATATTCTTCATACATCATAAAGCATACATCAGCTTTAAACTTGTTGTATAAAGTAAACACCCAGAAACAAGAATGAAACCTGTATCTAACTTTTCTTTCCTTGTGAGATGGTGCAGCTGACTTGCTGCTTCTTTTTCATGCCATTTCAGTGACTGGACAATGGTTGAGCAAGGACAAACTTAAAATGCAGATAGTGGGTACTAGATGGAATGTTAATAGAGGAAGAAATGGATGCAACTTCTCTTTCAAAATGGTTACATGACAGTGTTGCAAAGCAAGAAAACAAAAGTGCTTTTTTTGGAGAGGATGCAGAGTTTGATGGCTTTTCCAGTTTAATGACAGATTTTCAAAGTATTAAAAGTAATGAGGTACAGCTTTCCATAAAAGAAGCAGTGTGAACTGTTTGTCATGTGCCTGTCATGAATACTAACTCCCATGGACGAGGTGGTGTCTCTAGATCCTGGCAGATTTGTTTGCCAAGCTCACAGTTGTCTTTGGTTTGGGAACTTATTTTTGTCTTTATTGTTACTGATGTCCTCTAAGGAAGAACTGAAAGGAGGACTGAAAAAAGGGAAGAGAGCACTTTGTATAAGTGCCTTGTCTCTTTTTATAGTAGTGATAGTCTGTGGCAATGCCAGTGTGTCTGGATTCTCAACAGCACAGATGCTCCAGCTGCTTGGTTTATGTGGGATATGCTGTGTCAGCCTTGTCACTCATGTTCAAGGCTTCCTTTAACTGAATGACAGTGTAGCAGTGATAGGACAGAGATAGAGAAAAATGTAAACTTTTGGGAAAGCTCAAAGCTTGAAAGAGCATCAGATCTTTTCCAGGGCAGAGCCTTGCCTGGAAGGAAGCAAGAGTACCTTCAGTCATTCTTTGCACTTGATAGAGATGAAAAAGGATGAAGGGGGATGTTGCATTGCCAATAGCAGGACCAGAAAGCACATACAGGGAGCGTGTGACAAGGCAATCTTGGATTCAGTTTCAATCTTTATTCTTTTTAACCATTTTTAGAGTATGGTGGTAAGTGGAAGCTGCTCCATTATTTTGCCCAGAACTTCTTTGCACCACTGCTGCCTGTGGCCTATGAAGACAAAGGGATGTTGCACATTTATGGTGTCTCAGATCTTCATGAGGACCACAAGGTGACTTTGAGGGTAAGTGGCACCTACCTCACCACTCTTGTGTGCCTCCTACAAAAATGTGAGAAGCTGAAACAAGCAGGTCCTTGTACAGACAAGCTTCAGAAAGGCCATGCTCAAACACTGTGAGATGCAACTCTAGTCTTTAATCTTAGGGACAACACTATTCTTTATTAAAGTAGTGTGTAGTGCTTCACAGAAGAAGGAATTGCTTTGCTTATAGCCTATAGGTATAAGGCTGAAATGAACTATTCTGTTGAAATCTTAAAGGGATTGATGGTTAAATAGAACAAAGTGTGAAAAATGGTACCTCTTACTTAACAAAACTCTTCCCTGGTGTTAGAACTAGATAACCTGATTAAGTAGTGGGGAAAAAAGGGATTGTACCATTGCTTACCAGTACTCAAACTATACAGCTTTGGGAAAAAGGACTGGATTATCTTCTGAAATATGAACAGCACATCTTTAATTGGAAGGTCACCTATGCATGGCACCACTTTGCAATTGATGCCTTAACTGTTCTCTGATAATGCTATAGAAACTGATAGGATTTTTAGGTCAGTGTTTGGACTGCTGTGTTTTCTTGTAGACAGCAATCTTCCTTTTCAGGTTGTTACATTTTGTTGCTATTAATCATATGGCAGCCAGACCCCAGATGAATTTAGGGACCATTTTCCACTATGAGATACAGCTCCTGACATAAAATGTATCCCATGTGAAAACAGTGTGAAGGATGGAAAAACAGACCTTGAGACCTGGAATGACTCACTAGTAGTATGAGTGTGTCAGCTCCTAGATCATTGCTCTGTCTGGTGGGCTTCCATGAATTTTCAGATTTATAAGGTTGCTTATATGGAGTAAATTATGCTACAGAATATGGTTGCAATTTCTGGATAGTCAGTTCTTGGAGTAGGATTGCACTTAGTGAAATTTTTCATTTCTGGTCTGAGTTATTCTAACAGACATAAATTCAGATTTTCTGATAGCACCAGAGAAGTGTTGGCAGTAGAATAGTTCTGATGAATACTGTATATTGCACTTCAAGAAGATTTGGAACTTAACTCTTGAAAGGAGTTAAGATCTATTCCTGACTGCACACTCCTGTTAAGGCTAAAACTAACCAAAAATTTATGAAACAGAATATTTTAATTCTCATTAAGTACTTAATTTCCAAATTATGCCCTTTTAAAAAGGGCATATTCATAATACATGGAAGATGTCTGGGAATGTATTTTGCTATATTAATATACCCTTCATAATCCCTTTTAAGATGATGGAGCTTGCTTCTGTTTAAGAGTGATTAAGCAGAAACTCTAGTATACCCAGTTGGGTTACATCAGATAATGCTGAGCAATCTCATAAAAATCCTCTGAGTTTTTTTTAATTCAGGAAGGGAGGAAAAAGAGTCAACAAATTAGTCACTCAATAATTCCATTTCCAGCACTTCCTTGGTAGGAATTAACAATCTCTTCCTCTCAAGGAGCCTGGAGAAAAGAAAAAAGTCTTGCAGATCAAGAGCAGCTCCAGACTGTTTGAAATGGACCTCTTGTTAGGATTTTGGAATGATCTTATTTATATGCTGTATCTATTGTGTGGTTTCTTACTACCTGGTGCTGTCAGAAAAACATCTATTGTAATGAGCAATCTGAAATCTAGGATGCTGCATTGTTTTCAGAAATGTAGCCTTTCTTCTAAGCTTTGTGCTCTCTCAATGTGCTTGGTAGGTCTCAGTGCACGCCTGGAGCTCTTTGGAGCCCGTGTGCACCCTTGCCAAAGAAGGTGTGACTGTTAAAGCACAGAGTGCTGTCCCCATCTACAAGGAGCCCATCTGTGACCTTCTGGGAAGATGCAGAAATTGTACCAGGGAAAGCTGTGTGATTACTTTCTGTCTCGTGGGAGAAGATGGGCTCCAGAGTCCTAGGAACCATTACTTCCTTTCATCACTCAAGGATGCCGTGGGATTAGAGAAGACCCAGCTTAGTGTAAGCATCAATCATGCTAAATTACTGTATTTGGTTTTGCTAATCCTACTGGTTTGGGTTGTTTGCTGGCTGTGCAGTGTCTGATTCCACTGAATGTTCTTTCTCCTTGGTTGTTGCTATTCTGGCTTCCAGGTTGCATTCAAAATCAGATTTTTTTCTGGTATCACTATATGTGTATCCGAATAAGACTGCTGGGGGGGTTGTTTGTTTGTTCATGATTTTTTTGTCTGGGCTTTGTTCTGTTTTAAAGAATGAAATCTCCCTTTCATATGTTTAGATTGTCCTCCCCCTTGCAGCATTGCTCCTTTCTTTCCTTTTGTCCCTAGACAGCAAATAGCATCATGACAAGTATTCTGGCTTGCAGACAGCAGTGTATGTCAGGATGAGGTGATCCTAGTTCAGTTGAGTGTGGAGTGCATTATTGTCAGCAGTATTTCCTCTGGAGGTGCTCACACTCTCAGATCAGTGGAACATTGCTAACACACAAAATTGCAGTATTGCATGCTCCTTTCCTCCTCTTTCAAATCCCTGCCCTCCAGTAAGGGTTCTGATTTGCATAATAGTGATTATTCTTAATAGCTGGCAAGTGTGTCAGTCTCCTAAACAGGCAAAAACCCCATTAGTGTTGTATAACATTGTCATTTAGTCAATTTGCTCCTTTTTCCTAGATTTCTTCTGCTCCTAGCAAGCTTGCTGTATATAGAGAGAGCTTGCATGCCCTGTGTGTGTGTGTGCACACGTGTTTTGTTAAACCTCACTTCTTAGCATATACAGCTTATTGGAAAATTCCTAATCATCAGATGTGCAGGATGGGGACCTTTGTGTTCTCACATTTGGCTTTCAAACTGCAGCTTTGCTCTTTAGTGCTAAACTGAACAGGGAGGGAATAGAGGTCTAATCTCTTTGAATCTGGACCAGCATAATTGCTTTACAAAAAGAAAATGGGCCAGATTTTCTCTTCTTATCTCTTTCACAACAGCACAGCCTGCCTCCTGAGTGTACAAAGAAAAGAAATCAGCCTGTTTTAATTTTTTTTTTCATCTGGTGGTACAATCTGCAGTCTGAGTCATGCTGTGGGGAGGTTTTTTGTTTGTTTTGGTCTGGTTTTTTGGTTTATGGATGATATCATCAATAAGAAAAGTTCTGCATCTGGAGCATTTTTGGAAAATTTCATTCCTTTATCTTGTAGTGGTGTTGTCTTTGCAATACTAACTAATAAGGATAGCGAGCAAGGATAAATGCAAAGTGGTCATTTTAAGAAATGCAGCTGTGATTAAAAAAATGACTGTGTATGTCTATACTTAGTTACTAATTAACTAACTAGGCTTTCAAGTACATTGCTAATCCAAGAGCTACAGTTCCTAGCATTGCTTTTAAAAAGCATCAAAAGCATTAGTATTACTTCAAGAAACAAAATGTGTAGAGGATGTGTGCTTTTTCTTAAAAATGAATAGCATTGCTTTTCTTGTAAGGAGAACATGATGCCTGTACTGGCTGTAATTTGTCTTCTTTTTATAGATGGTTAACTGGTATTTGAAAGTTATGTAGCATAATCTTTCATTGTGGTGAATGGGGAGTGCTGCATGAAAATGCATCCTGGCTGGGATTTAAGGTCTCTCTGAGATTTAAGAGCTGATAGAACTTAATACAAAACATTATACCTTGACCTTACATTTTACAATTTTTTTGTAATATATAACTAAATTAAGTATGAGGGCTTCGCTGCCATGATGCATTAAGATGAGATGTCTTTCTGTCTTACTGGGATTTTTACCATCTTTGGCTTTTGTGTATTTCTATTCTGTATATAATTGAAAGGCAAGCTCTTTTAGCAGATGTGAACTGGTAAGTTGAGTGAAGTGTTGGTGAAAGGACAAATCCCTTTCACTGCAGTAAGTACAGGATACCAGTACTATGTAGAACTCAGATTACCATTTACTCAGTTATTCTCATAAGAAGATGGCAAAGTGATAATACTTCTTGGCATTTTTCCAGTCTATAGTATTCTGTAGGAAGGCTCTAGTAACATTTGCAGTTTTTAAATGATTCTTAGATATGAAGAATACTACTTTTGATGAGATGTGATTGTTCAGCCTACTAGTATGCAGGTCTTTCCCAGTTTGGGTGTAACTGGAGTCTTCTTTGACATGTATTTTTTTAATAATACATATTTTTTATTTCTCTTTCAGGCCTCTGTGTCCCAACAAGATGGCATTTATATATTTGTTCTTCAGACCACTGCAATTGCTCCTTTTGTTACTTTGGATGTAGGGAGTATAAAAGGCAGATTTAGTGATAATGGTTTCCTTATGACTGAAAAGAAGAAAACAGTTGTGTTTTATCCTTGGGAACCTACTAGTGTTGAAAAGCTGAAAAGTTCACTAATCTTGACCTCTCTACTGGATGTTGTCTGAGAATACTTCATTTCATTCTAGATAAAGAGTGAAACAGGAGGAGAAATAAAAATTAGAAGAATTTGATTGAAGCTCTGAAGTGACGTGCACTTTAAACTGGCTAAAGAATATACTGTGTCTTCCTGTCTTGTGAATTGTAACTGCTGGTTCATTGTAAAGATACCAACAGCAAAGCTTACATATAATATATGTGGTGTATTGAAAACACATCCATATTTTTTTCTAGTTTCACTATGCTGTAAGTGGAAGCTCAGTTTGGATACCAGCAAGGTGTATGCTGAGAGCAAGGGAGAAGGATAGGGAGTGAAGCTGGGACTGCCTCCAGCCACTCCATGGGCAGGTTGCTAAACATTTGGCTTGTCTGTCAGCCTTGGTTTGGAATGCAGCTGGGGTCTTGCTGGTGTTCCACAAGGATCCTCTGTCCACCCAAGCAAATATTAATTTTCTTGCAAAGCAGAATCAGCATGGCAGTAGGTGGAGTTTGAAGGAGCTCTGGCACTGAAGTCCATCGCTGATGTAAAAGCAGCACGAGGGCATTGCTCACTGGTGGTGTGGGGGGTCTGGGGCACGTGTGGGGGCAGCAGCTCTGTGTTCCACTGGAGAACTCAGACTCAGTTTTTGTGATCACAGTTTTAATGAGCATGTTGATACTTTGGTGTTAACCAAAGCTGACATACTCCTGAGCGAGAGGAAAAACTTACAGATGAAAGGGAAATGATTAATGAGAGTTTCTTACAGATGCTTTATTGGGTTACCAAAACAACTAACTGCAGTTGCATCTGGTTCAAAACAAGTCCTAGTTAAAAGAAAACATGAAAACAATCAAAATATGGATGTGTATGTGCCAGTGTTAATAGATTTTGTAAAATAGATAAGGAAAATGACAGTCATGAGTAAAACTTAACAAATGCAGGCGCTGACAAAGGAAATGAAAAAGCTGTTCTGAGAGGCATCATGGGCCAACAATACCAGAAAAATCCTTCAGTTTTTTTGGTGTCCTGGAATCAAGGTGGAATCAAAGCATAAGGTAAGAAAGTCAACATAAGGTAAGAAAGAACAAATGTAGAGAAAATATGATTCATATATACTGCTGCAGTGTATTAGGAAGAGGGCAAGTCTGTTGGTGTCTTTCTTTTACATTGATGGAGAAATGTCTCTTCTAGCAACATCTAGATAGAATTTCAAAATGGCACTTAAGAGTGTTAAATAAATAAAACTTTGGAGGAATCACTTGTTTAGAGACAATCAAGAGACCTATGTGGAGGTCAGTGATATTTGTTCATCTCAGCAAATGAGTGAAGTTTAAGATATGTAGAAAAACTTTTGGATTGCTAGAAGCAAAACTCATTCATTAATTATTAATTTGGATAACTGTGACCTCATCTAGCCTGTCACAATTTTTAGGCAAAATCTTGAAAAGAAATGATGTGGTACATGATAAATAAGTGATGAAGTGGCTATGCAAATAAAGTCTACCAGCACAGTTAAACATAACAGCATTCTATTATTTTTTTTCCCTGTTGCTTTCTGCAGTTACCAGATTGACATAGCAAGGTTTGGGATATTTTAAAAATTATTGCTGTTTTTGAAGGTCAGGAGCTCCCTAAGTAGTAGGTCCATTCTTTCTCAATGAAAATCTTTAATTCAGCACTAGGTGCCATTGTGAAAGATTAGCAATTGCTTAAGCCAAATGCTTGAACTCTAACCAGAATTTAAAGGGGAAGGTTGACTTCCATTATTGTTTTAATATCCTTAATATGTTCTTTTGGTTTCCTGGTGTTGTAGTAGGTGTGTGTTTATAGAAGCTGTTCTCTCACGGTCAGCAGTGGCTGTAAGGTGTGCTTTGGTTAACCATTGTTACTTTGGCAGTGCCATCCTGTGCTGTATTGGTTACGTTGTTCTGCCTTAGTCTCAGATCTGGGCAGAGATAGGAAGGCAGCACTGGTAGCCTGCGCTCCTGTCGACACATCCATCTTGCCAGCTGGGTGTTGTTAGAGCTGCAGCAGCTGTAACCTGTATTGCCAGTTCTGTCTGATGGGGTTTGGCAGCCGGAGCCCTAGGACAGCATTTGGTAGCTGTGCTGCTTGTCCTCAGTGTCATTGCAGTATTGGTGGCAGCAGAGGGGACTGGCCCTGTCAGTGTTCCTTCACGGCACTTCCTTGCTATGTCTTGTTAAGGACCAGGGAATTCTCTTGTGCTCATGGCCTTTGTTTGCTCCTGGGCCCCTCTGGGCTGTTCTCCACTGATGGCAAAAGCAGCAGCCAGAGTGCCCCACAGCCATGACAAATGCCCTTCCAGAAGAGAACTTGAGAGCAGGTTTGGGAAGAACACTGTATGGTGTTGGCTAATCTGTTGTCCTAAAACCATTCTCTGGCTGGGATTTAGCTGTAAACACATTCTGGGCTTGCAGAGGCCGTTTTGAGCTTTGGAGGGCAGCTGTTTTTACTTCCTGCCACACAAGGTAGACTTATTTTCCTCCAGTTTACTGGAGCATGTCCTTGGAAGCTTTTTCAAGTTCTGCATTTTCTCCAAGAAAGAAGCATGCAAATGTATCTAAAAATTGCTTTCTAAGTAAGTGTTCATAGTTCATAGTTGGTGTTTCTTGTTACCTGCTGTTTGCATACCTTGTGGTCTGGACAAATATTCTGCCTTAGAAGCACATCTTTCTCAGTACTTTTACTTCTGTTAGTTAGTTCCCTTTTGGTTTTGGAGATGTGTAGCAGAGACCTTTTCATTAACTTGAACCAGTGTCAGGAGCAGAGAGATGGGCCAGTGAGTTTCTTATTTTCAGTACAGGAGAGCTGGGGTTTGAAGCTTACAAGCCAGCCTTTTTATTGTCAGAATCACTGTTTTCTTTTTTACCCACTTAGGGTACCAGGAATTCATGGTTTGAAGTTTTTAGGACAGGTTTCAGTCCAAGAGTTGTGTTTACATAACCTTGCTTTCCAGTCAGATATTACAAGGTAGCAAAACAAAACCCCCAAATTAATTCAATTAGTGTGGAAAACCAAAACTTAAATGAAAAAAGGCCATCTCTGTAAGAAGTAGTCAGTCAGCAGAGACCTATAATACCTGAACTAGTGCTCTTCTGCATTGTGCATATGGCAAGGGTGACTGGATGGCTAAAAAATTCTATAGTGGTCTGATTTAAATGAGGCCATGGAAAAACATACTCCAGCCTGGGTCTAAGTGGGACATGAGGCTGCTTCATAATGCTGAAAGCAGGAAATCAACTCCTTGGTAATTAACTTGTGTTGTCTTTTCCTGTAGGAGTCTTTTGGAGCCTGCAAAGGTTTGGACTGACTACTGGCCATTACTCTAGAACTGCTTTATTTCAAGGCATGATCACCCAGAAACACCAGAAGCTGTGCATGGTGGGTGAGTATTGACCATAAACTGGCAAATGGGCACCAGCATTCCTGTCACTTTACTTGGGGGAAGCAAGAAGAGTGGCTCTTTTTTCTTAAATGTGTGAAAAAAGCGTTTTACTTTCCAGGCAAGAGAGAAAAGACAGTTCATACACCACTACATGTAGGTAAGATTCTTACCCTCCTGCAGTCCATAGAATCTCAGAATGCTGCCTAGGTCTTCCAGTGATTTCCAAATTTGTACATACATGCCAAGATGATGCCAGGAAACATACAACTGTAGCAGCTAATCTAAAATCAAGGGCAGTTGAACTTTTTGAGTCATTCATTTCATATCAAATGCAGAGAACATCTGAAGAGATCTGTTGTTACAACTTTTGCTGCTTTCAACAATTTTCTGTTTATTACTGCAGCAGAGTAGCAGAATAACAGAGCGAGCACTATTCCACTGCACATACAGATTAAGTTTGGAGGTTTCTCTCTATAAGCCAGGTGTAAACAGATGTGCTCAGCAACAATTTTCTATCTCTAAAAAAAGGGGAAAAAAACAAAAAAGATTGAGGTCTTTTTTATTAAATACAATGAAATTGAGAAGCTGCCAGGCTGCCATTTAAAGCACTTCCATACATAGGGCCTAGGGGACCTGCTGTGCATGATCAGTAACCTGATAAACAGCTATTATGCAACATCTGGTCACAAAGTGCTTTAAGGAAATACAGATCCAGGTGTCTCCTGGTGGTTTAAAAGCACAGCTGGTCAGAACTAAAGCTAAAAGTTGTGCATAACAGCCAGGGTGCCCTGGTGACCTGCAGCATTGCAGAAACCTCCGTAAAAATCTCCGCCAGCCCCCCGAGCTGTGCTGGAAATTCTTTGGAAGCAGAAGGTGTGTTTTACTTGAACAGCAGCTCTCCTGGGGCCCAAAAAGCCCCTCCACTCCTGGAAATAGAAGAACTTTTGCCTGTTTCTATTAGAGCTGGAATACAAAGAGAACACTGGAGAAGTACATTAATTGAACAAAAATCTATCTGCCTTAGACACTGCGTGGATGATTATACATACAAGAACTGAAAGAACAAATGAATGGCACTCTTATTCTTCTTTTCTGGAAGTAATTAACATTCTCAGTAATTCAGCCGGATTATAAAATAAATTCACAAATTTTTTTCGTTACTCATCATTTAATTGATTACAGCAGCTACCACTCTGAACATAACCATTTTCAAGGTTTATTTTGATTCATTTTCTCAGGAGTGACACCCAGGTTACTGAAGACTGAGCTGAGCCAAGAACGACCCTGTCAACACTCCTTCTTTGTGCCAAAAAAGTTGGCTAGAGGTAAGTGACAGTGGTACAGTGCCCCTCCTGTTTTTTTTTTATCACAAACTCTGATGCCTGTTCTGTTTAGTTGTGCCAACATCAATAACAGGACACTCACCATCTCAGAATTGATGTCAGACAAGAAGAAACACTGCTCATGAGCACAGTTACTACAGGAGATTCTAGATAGCCCAAAGGAGAGCTGTCTCCTCAGAAATTTGCTGAAACACTAAATGGTTGGTTTCAGTGTAAATGATTCTCTGCGGCCATAATAAGGAGAACTAAAACAAGGAAGAGGCCTTAATCTCAAAGTACAGATGCTCAGCAGTAGCTGATAGTCCTGCTCTCCCTCCATAAAAGATACTTTAGGCTTAAGACAGGTGGCTTGCAACCTTTCATTTTAGTGCTTGGAAATCAGCATGATCTTGTATCGATGCCTAAAATAGAGATGCTAAATCTTCAATACCTCTGCTTGCAAAGTAATGTAAGAATCACAGCAGGCACAGACAGGAGCATTAATTTTGGGGTTTTATTATAAAAGTAAAATAAAAATAAGCATTTAAAAAGCACGCTTTTCCAAAAAGGACCAGATATAAAAAAAACTATTTACAAGTAGGAAAATGCCAAACTTGAAAAATTTTTGAATAAGAGGCACCAAAGTTAAGTTTAAATACATTATTTGAAATATACAAGATTCTTTTAGGATTCTCTTTTTTCGCTAAGTTGTCTCTGTTGTGATTAAAGTAATGATTTTTCTTTGCCAGCTATTTTATAAGCTGTTTGCATGCAACTGTGCTGCAAAAATTATGAAGAGAGCAGCTAGAAACTGTATCCTCTGATTGTTCCTGTGCTTAACCTCTTTAGTAAGTTTGTATTATGCATTAACAACTTCTTTTTCATTTGTAAAAGAAAATCCTCACAGACCAGGGAAGTTCAGTGAGTCTTTGACAACATCCAGACCTGTGTATTAATGCAGCAGTGGAGCCCTGGTTGTTGTAAATGGCTTGTAAATGACCACAATTAAATGTACTTGAGGAAGGAAGCAGTGGCTAGGAGTCACACGCTGCAGTTGCCATTTGTTTGGGTTCAGGTGAGATTCTTCCAGTGTACTTTTGGTTGTGAGTTCCCTTCCCTCTGGCCAGGATGACACTGACGTAATTTGAAATGTCCCATTTCTTCCTGTAACTGCATCTTGCCAACTGAAGATCACTAGTCAGCTATGTAATTGCTTTGCCCTGAGCTTTGATGTCCACAGCCCAGGGCCATTTTGCCAAGTGTTAGTGAGGACTTGCTGCTCAGAGAGTCTGAGTAGGTGAAGCTCAGCTTGCGGAAGGAGGTCTCCACACCACTGTCACACACACTTTCAGGGTCTTGGAATCTGCTGTTGTAGAGCTCACCTGAGGGACAGAGCAAAGGGAAACATCATTTGTGTGGCTTGAGCAAGGTTGCTTTGAGAAAAGCCTAAGGCATATAAACCAACAGGGTCAAGCTCTTCAACAGGAAAATAGGTCTAACATGAGGTATTGTAATAGGAAAAGCTGTACTGACTGTTTCCAGGCCACCAAAGCATGTGCTCTGATGTACTGCTGGCAGAGATCAGCTTGCAGTTGGAGGTTGGATGGGATGAGAAGCCTGGTGCTCTACTGACACTAATGCTGTCACTGCAGTTGGGTCAGGACTCTGCCCAACTGTGGTGATCACAGGGCAAAAGGCTCTCTGGTTCTCAGAGTCACACTCTGTGCAAGTGTGCAACTCCAGGATGAGGCTCCTAAAACTTCTAATTCATGTTATTTCAACTTACAGATTTATTTTTGAGAGCTTTCATCTAGTAAGTGACCCCAAAATAGGAACAAGTCAGTAGCATTCATCACCGGGGCAGGATCCACAGAAGGAGTGCCTGACTGTAAGCTGGAACTGAAGGTACGATGTGGGATCAGTGTGGCTAAAACAGTGCTGGTACCTTAAGAGTTCAGTCTTGTTCTTCTAAGCAAACATCTTAAACTGTGAGATGCCCTCTGTGTTGCAGAGGGAGCAGAACTCCTCTTACCCTTCAAGATGAATCTAAAGGGACAGTATGTGTACAAGCACATTTTTGGGTGGGTGTGAAGGTTTATTCCATGACTGACCAAACAGTTGCCTACAGAGAATAAACTGGCAATGTTAGATTGGAATGGAGTGATGTGGTGTTTCTTTTTTCTTACTAGAAATACCTACAATGTTTTTACATAGCGTGTAAGTTTCCACATTTGGCTACAGGCAGCACTACCAGTGTTTGAACAGGAAAAAACAAACATTTTTGTTACTAAACCTGGCCAGACAATGACTGAACAGCCCTGATAGCAAACTTCTCACAATCTCTCTTAGAAGAGTTCCCTTCCCAAAACCACTGTAGAACCTCTGTCATTGAAGGTGCTCAGAACTCAACTGGACATAACATGGGCAACCTCTTGTCATGTTCCACTGGCCCTGCTCTGAGCAGATGGTTGGCCAGCAGGACTCCTCGAGGTCCTGTGTAACCTAAGCCATCCCCAGCTTCTTTGCCTACAGAACACTGGGCCATTTTGGAGTGCTACACATTGTGGAAGGAGAAATTTAATACTGAAGTCTTGCCAAAAAGTTTAGGAGGCAAAACATTTTTGTTTATCCAGCTGTGGGGCGGGGGGAAGTCAAAAGCAGAGATAATTGCATATTCCCAGTACATCCAAGGCATTACCATTAGCAAATGGCAGGTGTCTGGTTTTAGCAAAGGGCAGCAGTAGAATGAATGCTGTCATGCAGGCATGCTGATTCAAGTGATTAATTTTTCCTCTCTCTGCTATGTCTAGCAGATACCTATGATGACAGGAGTCACACTGCAGTAAAGTATTTCTGGAACCAGTAAGCAGGTGAAGCAGTGTGTGCAAGAAGGTGTGCAATCCTAACAGTCCTAGATAGAGTGGAGAGGGAAAACTGAAAAAAACCTTAAATAAAGCTGTTCATATTTTACTCTCAGTTTTACCTGTCTCTCCATTTGCAAAGGTGAGTGGTGATGATAATGGAAGAGCTTTTGCTGTGCTGTCCTCCAGGGGAGGCGGTCTGCGTGAGATGGACAGTGCTTCCTGAATTATTTCTATGGCTTCTGTGTGATCCATCTGTCTCAAAGCAGCGATCAGCTCTTGAACTGTACCACCAGACACCTGAAAGAGCAGACATCAGACACTCAGCATGACCAGGCTGGCTAAAACTGCAGGGCTGCAGTGTCTCACTGTGCGGGAGAACAAGGCTCTCTACGTGTATCAATGTTCTTTATAACCTGTTACAGCACATTACCTCATAGTTATCCAGCAGGGTCTTCGATGGGGAAGGGCTCAACCTGAAGGCATTATTAAGTATGCCAAGACCCAGTTTTTGTGCTAGGGTGGACCAGTTTTTGGTTGGATCAGGCAATTCCAATAGTTTGTAAAGCTGCATCTTGGAATTCTCATTCAGCTCTCTCAAGTGTCCTGGGGAACAGAGAAATATGTTAGTTTATTATTTATACAAAACATGCACCAGTTCGTTTTTAAGCAGAAACAAAGCCAAACTGAGAGTTCAATCCCAGCATTTACAAATGTATTGCTGCAATACTGCAAATGTACTTCTTGTCCTGGAGACATCCTAGGGGGATCACGCTCATTGTATGAGTGAGGGGGTGGGAGGGCACATCATCTCTCTCAGCAGCTCAGTTACAAGCAGGGCAATGTCTTCTGCCACTACTCTTTCAGTACTCAATTACTAGAGGGATATTGTCAAGTCTTTATAGGTGTTACCTTGTGTGAGTAAGTCCTCCAGAACCTCTGCTGACTCGTAGGGTTTGCCATTTAATATGTCATACACCTAAGAGAATACATTAAAGTCAGTATTTAGAAGAAATCTGGTTAGTGTCCATTAAGTCTCAGCAGTCTTGTATAAAATTCCATCTGTAATCAGCATTCTTTTTCTCTCCTAGGCTCAGTATGATTAAGGATACTGTACAAAACCTGTGCTAAACTTTAAGGAGAAATCTTCAGAAGTTAATCTTCCTTTATTTTAAGCTGTGTCATCTGGCAATTATTTCCAAGACACAGAGGAAGTTTTGGCAGTAAATAAATGGCAGTAGCAGAGACTAGGCAAGGAGCAGCTGCCTGCTGCTGCAACCAGTCATTTAAAACAAAGCCTGGGTTAGATTTTCACCTAAGCTTGGTACCACTCCCCAGCTCCAGATGAGCAGAGATGCTGACTGGTTATCCTTTACATTCACACCAAGCCACATGCACAATAATCAGCTCAGTCACTGTTTGGGTAGAACACAGGAGTGCATTTTCCCACCTCACACAGGCTGCAGTTCTGAACAACACTCAGCAAAGAAACCCCTTGGAGAATGGGCCTTCAAACACAAGCTGCCCACCCAGGTAAATACTTTCCCACACTGAAGACTCTAGAGCAACTGCTTCAAGAACTGCCTGGTCATTTCTGTTCAGCAGCCTTAGTTCAGTGGAGCTTTCTTCCAATGCTGTTTCATCAGGGGAGTTTTATGACTGAATTAGCCTAATTTTTGATGGCAAATTCATTGAACTAATTGCAATAATTTTGGATGCAATGAAAGGAGCTAGCTGAGAGAGCTGAACTATCCTTTATAATTAGAAAAAAAAACCAACAAAAAGCTAAAAGAGAAAACAGACCACATACCTCAGACGTGGCTGCCATATCCAATGGTGTTGTTCCAGGCACAATCCCTTCATCATCATCTTCATCTTTCACATAGTCTAGATCAAACAATGGCTCAAAGTTCTCAATGTGAGGATTGGCACCTGAAAAACAAGGAGGGGGGTGGGAAAAGGGCTTCAAGTTGCTTCTCAATAATATTTAAAATATGTTTTCTATGTACTGAATGGCAAATCAGCGAATTTACTCCAGGTGAATGATACTTTATATTAAGCTAGCAAGTGGCTCTTTTTTCAGTTACATTTAAATGCTGTCACATCTCTGTACAATGCTACTCTCCATTATAAAGAGGGAAAAAAACTAAGCTGAGCCTTAGGGCCCAGAGAAAGAGCTCTGGTTGTATCAACTGACTCCCAGTCCCATGCTGCCTCACACAGCACAGCATGTATGTGATGAAGGGATGGTGTGGTGCTGCTTTTTAGTGTCAGAGAAAGTGAGGGTGTTTTTAAAAGACCAAGCAGGCAGTGGGAGGCTTGGGTTTCTGTTTCAAAGGAGAAAAACTAAGTACAATTGACAAAATGTTCCAGTAAATACTCCAACCTAATTCTTCCCAAGTGACAGCAGTAGGAGACACTACAAGCTCATGCTTCAGTGATGGTATTTTTTTTTGGCTTTTTCTTTCTAAAGCAGTCCAACACTTATCCC
This sequence comes from Zonotrichia leucophrys gambelii, assembly GCF_028769735.1. Classification (NCBI taxonomy): domain Eukaryota; kingdom Metazoa; phylum Chordata; class Aves; order Passeriformes; family Passerellidae; genus Zonotrichia; species Zonotrichia leucophrys. Next base: position 26,489,109 of record NC_088173.1, on the reverse strand, counting down.
AGATACATAAAAAGATCTCTTCTCTGCTTCTTCAGCTATAAAAGCTACAAAAGATACTCAAGAAACTTCCCAAAGTCCTCTCCAGAATTTTTTGGACCAACATAGTTTGCCTTTCCAGCCATTAGATGGTGCTGAAGAGTGATTAGTATAGCACCTCAGAGCAGGACTTTCTGAGGAAATTCAGACCTTCTTGCTTTAACACCTGACTTCCTCCACATTTAAACAAGTTCATTCTGCTTTGCAGCCTTTTAACTTGAATTGTCACTGTGAAAGAGAAGTCTCCAGCAAAGATATATTTCCATACCTGCTGCTTTGAGAACTGCTGCCAATTTTGTGGAGCCCCTTCCAGCTGCTATGTGAAGTGGAGTTGTCCCATCATATGTTGTGCTGTCCACATCTGCATCACCCTAAGGTTTTGTTGAATGGCAAAAAAGAAAAAAAATCTGTACAATGCAGCTGCAGAGGCTCATGTCAGCATTAACACTGCTACTGTGCAAGTAAGCATCATTCTGTGTCTGGTAGCATAAAAACTCTAACTGTTGCCTGAAAAGAAGGAGTTAGAAAGGAACCACAACTGTCTACATGCATAGAGTGGTAGTGTGCTCCAGTGTTAGAGCAGGAGGCACAGGGTGTATCTCCAAATAGGTCAGGTAGATAAAAGCCACTCTGCATCCCCTGTAAAACTTCTGCCATCTGCTTGCCCATGGCCTTTGGAGTGGGAGTGGTGTGCAGAGAATCCTGCCCTCCTGCTGCTCATCAGAACAGCCAGGCTGGTGGCACATCCATGCATGAGCACAGAGGAAAGCTACATAGCCAGCTGGGGTGTGTAGAATTACGATACCAGGATCAAGGTGTTATGATGAGATAAATATTTACAGATTACACAACTACATCTCTCTGCACAACTCTATACCTGTTCTACTTCAGACAGAAGAAGGGATGAACTTGTTCATGGTAACTTCAGTGCCTGCCAGCCTTACTCAGTGCAAATTATACATGGCATATGCAGTCAGGCTAGGGTCACAAACTCTAAATTCTCAGCTTGGGCAAAAGCTTCACCAGCAGTGCTGAACAAAACAGTAACATTATCAGTAACTTTGCCACTATACCAGTTCAAGTGATCTGGTCAATAAACAGGACCCTCTCCCCTTACTTCTGTCATTCTGAAGCATTCTGGGATTGTCAACAGCTTTTAAACATGTAATTGGAAAGACCTGGAAGAAAGAAATTCTGCCTTTACCTCAAGCAAAAGGCAGCCTGCCAAGGGGATGTTCTCTTGTTCAACAGCCAAATGCAATGCAGTTCGTCCAGATTTTTGTTCCTGAGCATTGACGTTAACTCCGGCAGCAATCAGCTGTTTGAGGCAGGACATGCTATTTGCTGTCACCACCATGTGAATTGCACTGAGACCTACACAAAACAAAACCCATCCCTCATCTGCATTAATATTGTAAAATTCAGAAATGTCAGAGTAATGAGTTTCAAAGTGAGAAAACTGTAAAATGAGTTACTGTAGTTATCTGAGCAGAAGTAACTTATTTTGCCGGTTTATACACTAAAAGATGACCAAATCATAGAATTTTTAGGGTTGGAAAGGACTTCAAAGATCATCTAGTTGCACCCCACTCCTGCTGTGGGCAGGGACACCCTCCACCAGACCAAGCTGCTCAAAGACCCATCCCGGCCTTGAACCTACTTTCAGGAATGAGGCATCCACAACTTCTCTGGGCAACCTGTTCTGGTGTCTCATCATCCTCACAGTTCCATCCTCACAGTGAGGCATTTCTGTCTTAGATCTAATCTAAACCCACCCTCTGTCAGCTTAAAGCCACTTTCCCTTGTGCCATTCCTACGTGTCCTCATAAAACACCCTCTCCAGCTTTCCTGTAGGTCCCCTTTAGGTACTGGAAGGTGCTGTAAGGTCTCCTTGGAGCCTTTTCTTCTCCGTTCTCAGCTCTCCCAGCCTGTCTGCAGAGGAGAGGTGTTACAGACCTGTGAACATCTTCATGCCCTCCTCTGGCCCTGCTCCAACAAGCCATATCCTTCTTATTTATGTTGGGGGCCCCAGACCCTAAGGGAGTACTCCAGGTGGAGGCTCAGGATGAAGTTAATGGTGTTAATAAATACGTTCTTTGTGCATAAATTGGAACTTGGAGAGTCAAAACCACGGAAGGAGGAAAAAATCAGATTACAAGGTGGAACAGAAGGCAGGAACTACAGAGCTCACCTAGAGCATCTTTTTGCCTCAAGAGAATAGCCTTAAAAAGAAAATCTGCATCTTGGTATCAAACAAGTAGGTACCCCACATTGGCCCCATCTGCCACTGAACATCTCTTCTAGAAAATGGTTTGGAGAGTAACTGGTATATTTTAGTATCGTCCTCCTGTAAGGTCACAGTGACCTGACACCTCAAGAATACCTGCACCAGAAAGATAATAATAAAGCCATTTTTAAAAAACCCAACCAACACCCAACCAAAAAAACCTCTCTTCCTGAAGAACTGAACACAGTGTTTTTGAATCCATGACAACAATTTTAGGTCAGACATTTTACAATCTATTAGATCAGGAGTACTGGATTGAAGTCCCCTGCGCACTGAAAAATGGGAGAACTGTCTCTTTGTGGTTATTTTACAGGCTCTAATTCTGGATGGTCACCAAGTGCCAGATAGGAAACTCAATACTAGTGCAGAAACTATTTCTAAGGGGATTTCATTCACTGGGCAGGAGGAAACATTTTCTTCTGGGGGGATTTTTTAAAAAAACCAAGGGTGGCATAAGGAACAAGATGAACACAAGTGCTTGAGGTTCTGTGATATTGAAGAGAATGTACAGGGACAAAAATTCAAATCCATGCTGTGTCACGTGACCATTACCAATCTTCCTGTTCTGTATAACCAGAAAACTGACTTGCCTGTGTTCTCTCATCTGTGCCTGCAGGCATATTAAACCCAAGGGCAGCATATGCAAAATGGGGAAAGATGTTATTTTCAGGGTCTGTATCTACCTATGTAGCAGCACAGTGCTGGTAGTAATTGTGGTGTGTGAGTCTAGTAGGGAAGGGTATAACATAAGTCATTATCTTTCCATACCTTCAGCATTGGGGAGGTTGACCATGGGAGATACCTTCTCATGCCTGAGGAGTAGACTCAAAATCTTGTCATCTCCTTCAGTAGCAGCTAAATGTAAGACAGAATTGCCATGGCGATCCAGAAGGCTGACATCTGCTCCAGCCTTCAGCAAGTCTTCCACCACCTTTGCCTGCTTTGTGATTACTGCCAGGTGCAGGGGGGTCTGCAATTGACAGAAGCAAGCCATAAGAAGATAAAGCTATATCACTTGTACAGAAATCTCTGAAACCCATAAAAGCTCCTAGTGTGAGAGGATTGTACACATATGCAAGATTTTAGTTGGCTTTGGAGTGGTGTAGCTTCTTTTCTACTGAATACTACAAATAGGGTTTCTACGTACTGGAAATAAAAGCTGCCATGCCAATGTCAGCCGCTGGACTTCGGGAGGAACAAAGATGCTGCCTGCTCTATAAGCCAGGGCACTGACCTGGCTATTTGAGCATTGCAGTGCAAGGCACCGGGGAAATGAGATCATCCCTGTGCCTCCCACACACTGCAAGCCTGCTGCTATGGCTGCCCCATCACCAAGTTCATGCCACAGTGGGAGCACACGTGCTTTCCAGGCCCTACTCAAGTCCTTCAGCAATGAACCATGCTTTCATGTTGCTCCTGAATCAGAGATCTGCAGCCATGGGCATAGGAGTTCCTTATGGCTGCACAGAATAGAAGAACATCCTGCAGGCTCTGTGCACTTGTCAAACTGCAGAACAATTGTGCATTTATGCCATGTGTGTTGAACTAGCTGATCCCATTTGCACATTCCCCATTTCTGTGCACCTGCAGCCCTGAGCAATGCTCAGGCTGAGAGGTTTTGGGACCTTCCAGAGGTTGGTTGCATACTGCATTCTTGTCAGTTCTGAGCAGCATCACACTGAACATACATATGCATGTATTTAAACAATAAGCATTCTAATGAGGTCTGGAAAAATGGTAATTCCAATACTAAAATAATTTAAAAATTGAGTAAGATTCCATATGTAGATTACCTTGACAGAGGACTTCAAAAATAAAGACTAATTCCAGCTCTGCACAATAAGCTTGTGTTTGTCAATACATCTGTCAACACATTTGCAATTAATTACTGCATCTGTAAGGTATATGTCAACTTTCAGAATATCTGCAGAGAAGGAAAATTCTAGCCCAGGCCTACATTCTATTCTGTCAATGGCTTAAAGTTTAAGTTGAAGGTAGGGAGAGCTGCAGAGGTTCTGTATTTATCAGGGATGAGGTCAGGGATTTCTTTCCAGTGTAGAGCCCAGCTTTGCTTCCTGTTCTGTTAAGCACAGGGCACAGAATTCAATTCAGAATCTTCTGCTTACTTTCAGCAGCCTCCACATTTCAGACTTTCTTTACAAGAATATAAAAATGTGAAGGAAAACAAGTCAAAATAAACCTCCTGGAACTACCTGTACAGAATTAAAACCTGCCTTTACTGTTCACAGCGAAGCAAATGACACAAGTGTCAGAGTGCTGCTCAATGGCATGCACAATCTCTTTATAAGAGATTCTTTTCCAGGCAAGTTCCCATAGCTCTTTTCAGAACTTGAATTACAATGCAAACAGGCCAGACTATAGCTGAGGAGACAGAACTGTGCCTGCCAGTTGTTTCCCTCCTAGGCTAAAGACAAGAGGATGGGCTTTTCTCAGTTACTGCAGAAATGAAAGGGAAATCTTGGTGCTCACGTGATGGGCACAAATACAATCTGGGCTGTAGGAATGGCAGAGGTTATTATGGCTTCCACACGTGCCTACAGATAACTGATGATGCAGGAACTGACTCATGATCCCAAGTTAAGCAGTGTCAGAAAGGTCAGAGGAGTCCAGAGCTGGCACACTGTAATCCACACCCCTCTGGTTTAGTGACAGAGAAGCCAAATAGTGAAGCCATGAACTGAAGAATTTACTCTTTTTGGCCTGTTCCACAGTTAGCACATGGAGAAACTTCTGTTACCATCAAGAGAATTATGGACTAAACCAGTGACAACATGCTCTCTTTCCTCCACAACCTTTCAGTATATCCTTGTTTCCAAACTTGTTTGCATCAGTCTGATCTCTTCCCACAGATAGCAAGTTGTGCAATTTCTTTTTTACTGGCTAAACAATCAGCAACACTTATACCCCCACAACTGCTCACCTGATAGAGGTCATTTCTCATGTTAATGATGTCATTGTAATTCAAACGGGGCATCACTTCCAAGAGGTTTTTCACCAGCTCAGTATGAAGGTGGATAATTGCTAAATGAAGGACACTGAAACAAAAACAAAAAACAGATTAACAAATTTACACTGTTTTCAAACTTATTACAAAAGTTTCAAGGCTTTGCTGTAGATCTGAATGCATTCTGATATAAACACTTGACTATTAGAGATAATGATTCCAACACTACATATCAAGACCTAAAATGAATCCCAGCACTGAAACGAAAAGGTCAGAAGGTAACTGTTTAACCCCTCGATCACCAAAGCAAACTCAGGATGGCTTTTGCTGGCCCTCAGCATTACTTAACTACTAGGCTAATATAAAAAATGTGTGGCACAAAAGAATTATTTCAGAAATCCTCAGATTCTCTGCTGGTTTGCTGTTTTTTTCATATTTTGAATTATGCAGCAGATAAATACTTTTTACTGTGAAAACCTTCCTGCAGAATTTCCACAAGCCTCTGTGCTACCAAAGCAGATTTTCCCTTACGGGTTTCCCCAGATCTGTGGGTTTTTCTTTATTTTATTTTCAAACAGAAAAATGACTAAGGACTCAGGCCCAGTGACTAACAACCACAGGATTTGCAACAGTGGCCAGAGGCATCATGCCAAATAAGCACCTGTTTTGAGACACGAGTGACTGCACAGCAAGTCACTTCTACTGGGTTAATGCAATGTGCAATGGCCCTTCCTGTGCTCTTCTCCAAAGGCAGGTCCCTCACCGCCAGTGGGGGCTGGACGTGCTACACGGCACCAGGAAAAGGCAGGTTATCAATCCGTGACTCCTGGCCCACACAGCTCCATTTGCCTTGCCACCTTAGGACTTCATTTGACAATCATGCCCTTTGTTTTGGAACATACCCTGCCAAGCCCTTCATTGGCACACCTTCTAGACTCATCTTTGAGCAAGTTGCTGCTGACACAAAATATCAGCACAGGACATGTGGTGTGTCTGTTATGCCACTCCAGAAACACCTGAACTGTCTCAGATTTACACTTTTGTCAGAAAAATAAAAAGGAAGTTCCATGCCATTCAGGGCAAGGAGTCATCCAGAAATTGAGACAGAGAACAGTCAAAACCAGAAGATATTTTTTAAAATAGGAAAAGAAATTTAAATTTTTCCTTTAAAACAGGAAAAGAAATTTACAAACCAAACTTATCCTTAAAGGGCATTTCTTGTTGATTCTATATACTGCTGCTGGAAGTATCACGGCACCTTCCCTCCTTCAGCTCCCCTGTGATCCACAAACAGTCTCACCATTACCGGAAAAGTGCTGTTCCTCTGCTCTGACAGATGCTTTTCACCCTGCTCTGAATCATGCTGACATTTTATTTCCAAATCTCCAAACACATTTGTTCTTCCACTTTTGTTCTCATTTCAGCAGCAAGTATTTTAATTTTACCCTACCATTATATGTGATGCTGCTGACTAGACCACAAAAGGTCAGTTCCATTTCTTAAACATTCCTGCATGAAAAGATGCATTTGAGCACTGCTGCAGAGCCATCAGATATCTACAGAGCAATGGTACTGGTATAAGTACAGTCACGGCCAGTGTTACTGAGTGTCCACTGTAAATATACACTAATCACAGATTTCTGGGTTCTGTCTCAAGGCCATAAATTGTTGACAGCCAAGTTTTCTAAAAGGCTTAATCAAAAACTTTCTAGTTGCCATATAATTTTAATTATTAAGTGCAAACCAGGGCAATTTATTAATTAAATTTTGACCCTTTTTTTCTCCCCCAAGAGAGCTGGAAGACAATCACCAAAGCTTTGCTTTATCAAAAAATTGTGAAGTAATACAGATATGTATTATGCTCACAGAATAAATCCATCTCAGGAGAAAGGCAATGTGAACTTGAGCCTCACATACTTGCAGGTATTTCTTGATTCAGCAAGAAAACAACTATTTATTATAATTCTAAAAAGTATTTTAACTTAGTTAAAATGCCCTGCAAGTCCAAATTGGAGGAGCACCTTTTTGGTATTTAAATGCAGGCCCTACTTGCTCAATACTCCTCTAAGTCCCCCCCTTTTTTTCTTAAACACAGAAGTTGTACTGTCCATAGCACTTGTATATTTTGTTGCTAGGTCTCACCTCCTTCATATTCCTGCTTATCTCAAAGCAGACATTAGGTTTCCAGTTGGAAAGCAAAGCTTGTAAAGTAGCTCTCTCTGATTGTGCAGTCCTCTTTCTGTAATCTGAAGCCTATTTTCACTGAAAATGGAGTGAAAGTGGTAACCTTTCTCAGAGTAATTTAACAGTGGGATACAAGTCTCAGTCACCTGAGATCTTCCTTCCAGCTAGACACCTTGAGGCTTAGCTGGCTTCTAAAAGTGATGAAAACACTACAATTTAAGGACATGTAGATGATTGCACAGGGCCTGCCAGCTAAAAAGTAAGGATGTGATAGTGTCACTTGCTTATGCAAGAGATTATCTTTGCATTTGTTCAGAGCCCTTTTGCTGAATTTTGTTTTAAATAACTACCGATCATTAGTTCCTCACAGTACTTCACTCTGAGTTCTACAGAACCTGCATGGCTGTTAAGTAACAAAGCGGATTTCCACTCCAGTTCACATTATTAAAAGACTGATCTGCAAATATTAGCAGCTGAGTGCCACAAGCATCTGTGCAATCCCTTGGAAGACAACAGTACAGTACAGACATAAGCAAGAGCAAAATAATGTCCTCTGGAAAGAACTTGATGTCAGTAGGAGAAATGCAATATGGACCCTCCAGGTATTGTTTCTCCTGGTGCATCTCTTACTTGAAGCATCCTATGAAGACTTAGGGACTTGCATGGAATAAAAAGCAGGGCCCTCTCCTTCAGCTCCAAGCTGAGGATCCCCATACACTGTGTATCATGATGCAAGCACAGCAATTCATGCTCAGTCAAGATTTTAAGTAAAAAAGGGCAAAGAAACTCAAAGTCACAGCATGCTCAACATACCCTCAATGATCAGATTATTTTCTGACAGGTACTGGATCAATGACATTTATGGTGTACATGACTTCTTTGCAAATGAAAGGAGAGTGTCTAAATCACAGCTGTACCTCTCCCAAAGAGCAGAAAGAAGTGGCGCCATCAGTGATTGGCACCCACGAGGGACAGAACAAATTGACTGCACCATTCTGCCCCCAAACCCATTGGTTTCAACCCAGCAAGTGCTGTGGGGTCAACTCACTTGTCCCCATTGTCATCCTGGACAGCGGTGAGATGGCGCTGAGCAGCCAGCAGCATCTTCACGTCTCCGGTTACGGCGTAATCGAAGAGAGCATTGCAATGGCGCCTGGCAAGCTGCAGGGCCTTCTCCAGGAACAGGGCATCTGCAACACAAAGTTTCCTCTTCATCAGCTCACTTCTTTTCCTTGGAACACCACCTACTTTTGACAGGCACTTGTGCTGTCACAGAAATACAGCACCAGGCATTATTCACTGCTTCACTGAGATGGTTGCTCATTACTTCTGAGAGGTAAGGACAGAGAGAACAAATGCCTAGGAAGCAAAACTAGGTGCATGCTGAACATTCAGGCAGCAGGAACCCTGAGAACAGTCAAATCTGGAAGCTCCCTCTGATTTGACTGGCACTGAAATTAACAGCACTGATGTGCAGTTGTGTGAAATGAGACAAAAGGAGCAGAAATTGGATCTGGAACTTGCAGGTCTGAGTCATTTTTCTTTGAGGAACCTGAGGCACGGGAAGCCTAAGTGACCCATCAAACAATGCAGAGAAGCTCAGAGAAAAGCTGAATAAATGCATGGAATAAATGCAGGGCTTTGCACTCCTTCTCCAACTCAAATCATGCAGTCTAGCCTGCACAGCAGCAACACAGAGAGTGTGTTCTTCTGTTTAAAACATTTCACTTTTTGCAATGGTTAGTACTTGTTTCCTGATTTTAGAATTATAAAATGGACAGCCCACTGAGATTTCAAAAAGCAGAAGCTGTCATGGTGAGGAGGCAGAAGGGAGAAATGGGAGAAAAGAAACTCATTTGCGGATAAAAGTAACTCTAGCTGCTCTGTCAATACTTCTGTGGTTCTGTATCAGCAAGAAACTAGTGAAAATGAAACAGATGAGCTCTGAAACTACAGCGTCATTCTGAGAGACAGTATCATCTGAAACCAGCCGGTATTTTAAACAGTTTCATGTTTCCATAAAACCTTGTAAGGCTGGGAATTACAAAGTGCAAACAAGTACAACAGACTGTGTCATTTAAAGCACACATGGGGAGACAATAGCCAGGATTTCCAGCTACACAAAACCAGGCATTTAACCAGGTCAGAAGCGTGTCCCTGATGAACAGGAGCACATCACTGCTGTAAGGCACAGACTTACTCAGCTATCCATGGAGCTTTTTGTTCTGGCCAGTACATCCCTGTGGCTGCTGCACTATATGCCTGGGCTGATGGATTTATATTTGCTATTTACTTCTTAACACTAAATATATTATATTCAGGATACATATTCAGGTTAAAGGGTGTTAAGCAGTTCAGTCTTTTCTCATTATACGTATTTTCAAAGATCAAAGAACTGCATGTTCAAATTTCCTGGTTTTCCATATTAAATACACAGGAAAGATAGCCTTCAAAATATTATATGTATCTTTTAGTCTAATAACCAAATGATCTAGCCTGCAGTAGCTATTTTATGGAGCCTGTTCTTCTGCACCAATTCTTTGTATAATCTGGAGCTAGAAATTGCCTCCTTTCATTCCATTACAATGGATTAAAAAAAAAGGTCAGCTTCCTGCCTACAATCTCAATTGTTTGGAAAACAAGTAAACAATTCAGCTCCCTCATGACAGCTAAATGTACATTGCTGCTACTTCTTATCAGCACAAGATTTTGTTCTCTGAACCAGTCACGGGATTTATCACAACCAAAACTACAAACAGCAGGATGCTTCAGCACCATCTGTTCTCAGACCACAAGAAGCTCCACCTTGGAGGTGTTTACAACTACAGCCCATCTCCTGTGCCACTTTGGATTCTCAAGGCACAAGTTTCTGGTGCTGTTAATAGCAAGTGTCAGACAGGGCTGACACACACAAGGTAATGTGCTCCCTCCCTGATCCAGGGAATAACAAAAGTGGTCTAGATCGTGTTGCACTTGGTAAAAACCAGAACCAAGAAATTCCTTTGTGCTCAATTCTTACCAATACCATGTCTCTCTAGTCCAACTACTATTTTTTTTTTGATGCTAAGCATAATTACTCAAATCCTTCAAAAAATGTCCATCAACTGTTCAAAAAAAAAAAAACCCAAAGCAATCCAGGAAATGCACATCTTGCTGTCTGGGAAAGGGTGATATGCAGTCTTTATATATTTTAGAACTCTGCTGCTAAACCAGTTCTGATGACTACCCTTCCCTTCCTCCTCCTTTTGTTTTGTTGCCTGAAATAAAAAGACAAAACCCCTTACAACAGTATTAAAATGGTAAGATAAAAAAGCAGTTCTTTATTAGAAGCTTCCAGGTGTGTCCATAGTTATGGGCTATGGGCACACCCAGGAACAGATTTCTACAGTTTTTGTAAGTTTAACAAATTATCCTATCTAACAAACATCGTCCAATTAGGAGAGCAGTTGGTTAGGAAGTTTTTCCCCCAGGTACTGCACCAGTGGAGTTGGTCCAGGGCTTCTTTGCCCCACTTCTTTTATGTCTTCTAAGATTCTGATTAGAAAACAAAATGTTCTTTCTGTAGGCCCTCTACTCGAAAATAAGACTAAACAGTATTTCAGAAGTGTGTTAGAAGGTTAGCTTATTCCTCTAAAATCTAAGAGAAAGGGTAGGAAAAATACCAGGAACTGTAAAACCACATATTAATGGTCTACAAAGCTACAAATATATGAAAAATACATAAAAAGCAAAAATTTTTAGGCATTACTTTGATGTATAACACTTTGCTACTGCAGTTATTTCACTGTGTACTTGCCAAATGTAAACAGGTACCTTTACATTTTAAATTCAAACCAATAATGCTACTTTGCACACAGTTCAACAGTGTTGCAGGGAAGACCTGCAAGTCGCTAACATCCATTAACTCATCCATTAAAGTCTCTCAAATATCAAAAGCCAAATATCAACTGCTGAGTTACATTCCCTGTGCCTTCACTGCTTGCAGCTTCCTTGCTCACACAAGTTTATTCAAAGGCAGTGTTAACATGTCCAGCAGGCAAAGCTGTCTCATCTTGCATGACAAGCAGAAACTCAAGTGTCCAGTGGCAGCAGAAAGGTGGAAGGTTATCTACAGAACTAGGTATAGGGATAGACCTTAGATCTTGGGGAATTTTCATGTTCTGAGAACAGACATTTTTGGAGTTTCCAAACCTTTAATGCTTGCTTTGCAGTACTGCAGTTTGATTTACTCTAAACAGATTTATTTGCTCACTTACCCTGCCACCTGCAATCTGCTTCGCTCACTTCAGTCTTACAGGAAAAAACAGAATCCTCCTTTTTCTCATGAACAGCAGATGTTCTGCACTCACTGCTCTCCACAGCTTCCATCTTCACATCACATTTCATGCCCCATTGGTCATTTTGTTTATCACAGCTCTTTCTGTCTTGTTCAGCTGTGCAATTTGATAGACCTTCTAATAAAAAGTAGAATAATTAATTTTCAGTACCATTGCTTTTTTTAATACAAATGATAAAACTCAACTAGACAAAACCAAACCCTGAAAAATGAATACAAAAATTTACTTCAATCTTCACTTTACTTCAATCTAAAACTTATCACTAAACTCATGAATAATGATATTCCAGATGCCAACACACAAGGACAGACACAGTGATGTGACTGCCCTAAAGTGATGGTAGGTCTTTGACAGCCTCTACTTTAGAAATAAACTTTTATATATTACAACAGATTTACCTCTCTTTTCATGGTACAAGATTGTGAGTACTGAAGTGCTCACACAAAATCCAGTGGAATTATTCAGACATATTTTTTCTTTCTAACAGCAAATTCATACCCGAGACTCTGGAAGTATCTACAGAGTAATCAACACGTACATCTGAAATTACCTTCCTATTTTAGGGAGCCAAGAGTATCCTTATTATTAACTTAATCTTTTCTATTGATTTCTCTGGGCTACAGGGTAGTACCAGACTGTGGCAACACAGGAAGATACATTTTCTGTGGTCTAGTCCTTGGGTCATTTGTAATCAGCACATTCAAGAAAGCAAGAGGGCTGCTGCTTGAAACAATACACCGAATACAGAAGCACGTGGAGGGGTTTGGGTCACTGCTTCTCAGGACTGCAGACTAAAAAGAAACTACACTTGGAGAGGAAAAAAGAGAAGCAGGGCAGTATAAGCTACACAAACCCCTCTGCTGTCAGAGGTTTGAGAAGAGGCCCTCTCCAGCACACTTTGCTAGACCTGCCTGACACTTTGGATTATACTGTAGAAAAAAATACAGGTCAAACTCAATTCGACTGTTGGAAAAAAGACATTTATGCTGTTACCATGTTTCATGCCAGCACTGGACTTTGTTGCGCCAGGGAAATGCATCCCTCCAAAAGCAGAGTATCCATATGAAGGAAAACTGAACCCTAGAGAATGGAGAAAGATTAAGAATCAATAGAATTACATCCTAAAAATGATTACATCCATCAAAAAGAACAATGAACCTAAAGAACTGAATTTTTGTTTTCTTTGTACCTTCTGCTTTATTCCATCCAATTAATTTTCCAGGCTAAAGATGAGCTTCCCCTACCCCTTCAAAAATCCAAAGAAATTCTATGTGGTTGGCTAGTGACACTGTCTACCCCAACAACCACAACACCAGACAAATGTAGTATCGCTATGTCTCTCCTCTGAAACGCAACTGAGACATCACAAGCTGCCTCTGTGCTTTTTAATCTTTGTGATTACAACACATTTGTATTCTGGTGTTATGCTACACATGTGCTGCCAGCAACACATGTAGCAATTTGAAAACTGCTGCTCTATTCCTTGCTCTAAAAAAAGGGTTGTGGTTCAGGTGACATTTGCTGACCTATAGGTTTTTAATGCTCAGCTGCAAGAACTAAAGCAATGCTCTCACGATCCTGCATATTAGATATACTCTGACTTCAACAGATAGAGCACAGTAGAAAATTTACTAAAGAGCATCTCCAATTTTTTAACAGTTTTTTGCACTGAGTTAATGTGCCAAATTCCAATTGAGGTCCAAGAAACAGTTCAAAACCTGTTTAGACACCCACAATAATATTGAACTGAGCTGTCTCATGAATTTCAGCACCTCCAAGGCTCTAGGACACAACAAAGCTCCCAAAGTGGGAAGGCAAACAGCATGATGAAGTGTTTAGAATAAGGAGATGCTTGACTGAATTGAGTAACAGTAAACACAATAAAGGCAACAGAGTCAGGTCTAATATGCCTAGGAGACAAAATCCTCTTTACATCTTAAAAATCAGCATAAACATCTGTCCTGCTCTCAAAGTAGAGCCCTTTTCCCTCTTTGCCCAAAACTGCTCCCTTACCAGAGCCAGCACCACCACCTGCCCCTCCATACATGCCACCACCTCCAGTGCCACTGCCCCCACCATAGCCATCGGAGAAGTTGGGCATGAGCTTCTGCCGTTTCCTTTGCACTTCTTCTTTATCTGGGATGGAAGGAACAGAGAGAACAGGGAGTCAGTCCTGCTGGTGGCAGGCACAGCACACACAGGGTGTGCATACAGAAAGCATCACTACAGTTACTAGGACTAAGGACAACGCAGAGTGTGGCAGAAGAGTCAACCTTCCTCAAGCTCCAAATAGCAGAAAATCTTTGTACATACTGGAGCAGAGAGAATTCTTCTGAGAACAAGCCAGTGCCAAGTCCACAGTCAGACCAGCAGCACAGCTTGGGCCTGGCTTGGTCTCTTCAGCCACGTCACTGCCTTGTGCTCAGACTCGGGGGACACAAATGGGGATGTCTTGAGGGGCTCAGAGCTTCCCTCAAAAGTGTCTCATGTACTGAGAGCCCTGGAGATCAGTGGCCCCAAAATTCTTCAGTGTCTAAGCCAAGTCATGAATCAGCAAGTGCTCCAAACACCAAATTTGTTGAAGAAAATTTGCCTTTGGGGAATACAAGCACAGGCTCTTCTTCCAAGCAAATCTGCTTCAGAAATGGAGCCTTATCAGGGGATCACAAGGCACTTTTGAGTTTCAACAGTGCAGAGTACCTGCAGTGCCTTTTCAACTTTTGTTTAAGGGATGGCAAGAAATGGTGAAAACTCTGCTTGCTTGAAATGATTTACTTAAAATACCGTAACAGCCACTAGAACAAAGACAACTTATTTTCAGGCAGGGAGATATTACTGTCAAACCATGCTGAGTAGCAGGAGAAAAGAAAAGCCTAAACTTATTTTATAGTGTAAGTACAAAATAAGACTTAGTACCTCTGGAAAACAAACCACAGAGTTTAAAAGGACTATCCCAGTGACTGGGGAAAGTGAAAATGTCATGACAAGATCTACAAAAATAGGGATATAAACATTACATGGGTTAAAATCCAGTAGAAATGTTGAGAAAAGAACAAAATATCATTTGCTCATTAAACCATCTAGTAGTTTTCAACAGCCATATGACAAAAAGAAATTTCATGCACAGTTATGGCATGAAATGCATGACATCAGTCAGTGCATCAGATGAGACAGCTGAATACATGAGCCAGTACACTGACAAAGCCACGTGCATTGTTTCCAGGTACACATGATGTGTAAGTATGTATGCATGCACACATCAGGCATACTCACACTGACGGGAAGAGAAAACCCTAGAGAGCAATCTAGTCAGAGAAACACAAAAAAATCCACATACATGGGTCTAAGTTTGTGGGAACATTTGCAACAAGGGTTATATAAATGGTTCCTAAATGGTAATTTCTTGATGAGGTTGTATAGGGGATCTGAAAATGCACATCATGTTGAATTAATTTTACTCAATTAAGAGGCACATAAAAGAGGTTTGCTTCAAATCTAGCAATTTTGCTCTGCAGTTGAACACTTCACTTCCCTTAACACTTGTGCAAGAGGTTCCTGAAATCATTACCAAGAAGAAATCCTCTGGCAACTCTGGAAGCTTCTGTGAATTCATGCTTTGTGCTACTTTATTGTGCGAGTTATGAAGTAGACTCGCTTGGACCACCACTACGCCCTCCTCAGCTGTCCTGAGTCTCTCACCACTAATGCACATTTATTTTAGACACTCTGACAGGGAATTTATTTCAACACAACTCTACTTTAGGCACAGAAAACATTCAAGGTTAGAATTCAGTAGTGTAACCTGCAGGCAGGTAAACTCCTAAGCAGAAAGATAATCTTAATACAATGAAACACCAATTATGACTTAGGCCTCAGGGCATTTCCATATCATCAACATTATTGGTATTTAAAAGCTTGACTGCCAATGTCATTCCCATCAAACATTTGAAATGCAGACTTCAAAGGGCACAGATCTACTGATTAAACTTCTTTTCACTACTAATTTAGGAAGCAGATCCAATACCAATTCTTCTACTTCTTCTAAGCAACTAAAATTTTAAACAAGAGATTGAAACAGCATTTTCCCTGCTTGCACAAGAAATGTCTTGGGCTTACTAAACTAGTACAGGCAATTGG
The DNA here is from genome assembly GCF_028769735.1 of Zonotrichia leucophrys gambelii. Lineage (NCBI taxonomy): Eukaryota > Metazoa > Chordata > Aves > Passeriformes > Passerellidae > Zonotrichia > Zonotrichia leucophrys. The sequence continues at coordinate 26,473,163 of NC_088173.1, read as the reverse complement.
ACAATACAGAAACATCAGTGACATTGGCATGATGGTAAAGGGTGAGAACTGCAAAATATGTGCCTTTTCTACCAGGCACCAAACAGGTTGTGGTTTCAGGTTTCATCTGAGAGTACTGACAGTAAAATCTCTTCAGGTATTATTTGGCAGAAACTCAGAGGAAGAGTGCCATCTACTGTATGGACAGGCATAAGTGCATATAGGGAACCTGCAAGGAACAAGCCTCACTCGGAAAATATGCACGGATTTACTGCCTACCAGTCCTGCACCACCACCTACAAAACACATTATAAACCTACCACACTGCATATTGACTCTGTCCAAAACAAGGAGGCAAATACATTTTCTTAAAAAAACAGCTAAAACCAAAAATTCCTCACCCAACCAGTTCTATCTTATTAAAAGCATTCCTAGGGACCCTACAGTTTCCGTTCCCAATCTGTAGAACGGGTTTAATAAAGTTACCTTTGATTTCTGGATAGTAGAGAAAAGGCTTTGGTTCACTTGTTTCTAGATCAGATTTCCTACGCAGTTGTACAAATACAGATGCTGGCTTTGTGATATTGACATCTCGGTATTTGGGTGTTTTGAACACAATAGCAAACTGTGAAGGAAACAAAGACAAGCATATCTGTCACACAGCATGGCTTTTGACAACTTGGCTTTTGCATTTGCACTATTTTGAAGGCATTGGTTTAGGGCTCAGGAGGCAAAAGCTCAGAGCAAAGGGCTGTTACAACAATAAACTTCCATTTTAGCTTTCAGTTTCACTTCTGAGATTGACTCCTAAAGCCTTTTGGGAAAGACAGAACTGCCATGCTAAGTGCTAACACATCCCATATGTCAGTACTGAACTGTTTGTCCCCTCATCCTTTAGCATCTCTTCTATGGCTTTCTCAGTGTGTTCAAAGGAGCTCTCAGAGCTGTTTATATGTCCTATCCCATTTTACAGGGGGTGCATGTTAAAGCAATGGGCCTTTCTCCTAATATCCTTGCATTGTAGTCTCAGTCATCTAACAGATGTCTTTTTGTTAGAAAGCAATGACTCAAAGAGGAGGTCAGTATGGGATACAGATGCTTTTACATAATTTACAAACTATAATATAATCCTAGCTTACAGAGGGGGGAGAATCATTAACAAAGGACAAATGCTCTGTTACTTACCTGTCTATGTACATCTGTAGGAGAGAAATCTCCAAAGCCTTCCCACATACCACCATTCTCATCCTCTTCATAGAAACGTATCTGAATATCATCTGCAGAGAATGAAAGTAACACTCTGGGATGTTTGTGCATTTGTTTAACCTTTGGCTATGGTTATTTCAGATAAGTATCAATGTGGTTACTTCTTGGATGAAAATACTACACAATACATCAATTATCTTTATCTGTTTTATGAAAACAGCAGAAAAAACATTTTTTACATCAAATTTACATCAGCCTAATCCTAATGACTTCACTCTAGTTGCTATTTACTGAGCTGTAAAAAGAGAACTAGGTTCACATCATCTTCCTATTCTAGGGTTATAAAACATTCCAGAGGAGCCTTATTTGGAACAAACATGTAAGGAGGGGAGAACTTGAAGCATGAAATGTAGAAACCACCCTCTCTCCTCCAACAGTTTCAGTTCAAAAAACTGCAGCAAAACCTGAAGTGCCACAGTTCAAGTTCCGCTTGCTGCTGGCAGAGTGCCACGGTGGAGCTGCAGCTCAGAGACTGGGGAGGTGTGAGCCAGCAGCGTGGCAGCAGGGATCCTTCACCCTCCAACAGCACAGGCCAGAAACATGGCTTTTGGCTTCTGCTCCTCTGAACAACTCTTCTTTCATTCTCTTTCTATTTATTTATTTATGTTTTTAGGAAAAGCATCTCACCAGTAAATTCCTTCCACAGCACTCCCACGAGAAAAAGCTAGAAAAAGCCTATTGTCTCTTAGGGTGCCTGATGCAGGACAGGCTTCTGCAGCAGACAGACTGCTTCCCCTGCAGGTGCCCCACCTGCTAGTCTCAAGACTGTGAAGCACCACTTCCAGTCCTGCTGTCCTGCATGCTCAAGTTCCTTCAGGCAGGAGGTTTCTGCAGGCAGTGAGGTCAGGGGAAACCCCAGCCTGGCTGAGGGGAAACCCCACCTCAGGGCTTCCACTGAGTCAGATATTTATTTATTTATTTTGTGCGTAAGAGTTGCGTTTTATCTCAGTCCTCCTGATGGCAGAGGGTAGATGCACTATTAAAGGAAAATAGTTCTTTCAAAGTCCCTAAAAGCCCCCAAAGCTTTCCCTCTTCCCTAAATGGTAGAAGGGCATTTAGAAGAGAGAGAGATGGAAAACGACAGCTTGCACCAATGCAAAATGTCACAGTGGTTTTATCAACATGAGCAGGGACTGTTTCCAAGTAGATGAGAACAGGGCACCCACTCTACCATGTAATCTACACCAGGGTGTCCCAAGTACTACTTCTAGCTGAAAAATACAAAGGATCTCCCTCACTCCCATATTTTTTCTTTTTTACTTAGCCCAAATATAACAAACCACATTTAACCATTATCCTCCAATAAAAACCAAAGTGTCCTAATCCACACTGCTGCATTCTCACAGTCTCACATGAGCAGAGACTGAAAATGAACCTGTCAGAAGTATCTGTTTACACGGAGTAACCTCTACCATAAGTGTATACATAAAAATGAAGTTATTAGTAGCAGTACTGAACACATTCAGCTCCCATCCATGAGAATACTCATACTTACTCTTAACAATCAGGAACTTAATAATAAATCAGGACCTTTAGAATAATTCAGAGCAGGTGTGAGTTAATGGAGTCAAACATCACCCAGCACCCACCACCCCTCAAAATTCCAGAACATATGCAAGGGCAGAAACTTGAGAAGAACAAAGATGATCATCAAGAAAAACTGAATTTGCTTTGCAATAGACTTTTTTGATTTATTAAATCTCTGGACTGCTGCATTGACTTCCAGAAAGGCTGAGTGCTTACAAATCCTGCTGCACTATTGGAATGGGACAACACTAAAGAGAGCACAGGAGGCTTTAGTGTACTCCAGATGAACACCCTGGCGTGCCTCACAATACTCATGACTCTTACCTTTCTGAACCTTGTCACAGAGCAGGTAAATCTCTTCCCCTCCTGTCACACACCCTGCTGTTCTGTCCATTCTTACAATTTTTAGGTTGGAGGCATTGGGAGCTTCTATTGAAAGGGAAGATGAAAAAAACCTGCTTACTTTTGTTACAGATTTAGACTTCAAAAAACACAACCAAGCACAACACACAGAATGCAATAGAAAAACAAGCTTCCAATACAACCTACCTGAATCTGTGTTTTTTAAAATATGAATAAATCAAGGGCTTTCCATATGAAAGACAATCTCGTATCTCCTAGGCTTTGACTGAACTATGAACTACAAAATAAGATCCCAGCCACTGCAGCACAATTACTGCACTAGCAAGGTAACCCAGCAGTGACCTGCATCCAGCACCCTGCAGTAGTACTCATTTTCTGACAGCAGGGCCGTTCAAGAGAATGCAACTTTTTCCTCCCTGCTTTCTGACAGAGTGACACTCCTGAGAGCTGCTTCTTGCTATCTGCAGTGCTTTGCTTGACACTGTGGCTTACTCGAAAGCATGCCAGTTTTTGGCCAGTGTACTGGACAGCAATAAAAAAGCCCACCTCCCCAGATCCTAGTAGAGGCATCTACAGACAACTATTGGTCCTCAATACAGAAATATCATCTGATAATGAAAGCAGTTGTGACAGGCAAGTTATGCTACCACAGGTTCTGTCTGTTCTGTGAAGACTTGAATGGTGCCAATGAAGTATCCAAAAAAAAAAACCCCAAATAAAACCCAAGAAAGATCTTCTGAAATTAGCAATCAAGAATTCACCTTGGGAGATCAGAAACTAGTAACTGACATCTGTGTGGCAACTTACAATAGCAGAAACATGCATACAAAATGTCACCTTTGTTTGTCTCCTTAGTTTAGGACAAGATTTTTGACCTACATTGCCCAATTAACAGCAAGGCACAGACTATAGCAGAAGAGTTGCATTTAGTACACTTTGATCTAGACTTTGTCCTTAAAAAGCAATAATATAGATATGACTGATGCACAAAGGAAAAAAAAGGTACTTTTCCTGAGTCATTACAGAATTACTATCAAGAACATGGGATGCCACAGCCTCAGGAAGGAAAATTCAGGCAGCAGAAAGGGTTCAATTAAGATGAGTCACTATAATTTAACAGCATAGGGGAAAACATGAAGTGAAAAAATTCTCTTAGAAAAAAGACAAATAAAGGAATGTTTTAAAAATACTGACAGATCTAAAGGAAATGGTTGCACTACCTTTTAAAATATGGACAAGCAGATGGTCTGCAAAACTGAAAGGTCAAATTCTCAACAAAGATAGAAGCAAAGTAATTTTTTTCCTCACATCTTGTGTAATAACGCTTTGTCACAGAAAGCAACTGAAAAAAAACTCTGCAGAATTCAAGCCCTTCTTATGGATATAACAAGAACTTACAAAATCCTCATAATAAAAGTGGCAGGATTAAACATGCGAACAGCAAAATAAAATCTTCCTCTATAGCTTGCATCACCATCTATTAAAACCAGCATGACACTGTATGTACATTGACAGACATGGGGCTAATTATCCATGGGTACTTACTTGTTTTTCATCAAATACCAGGCAGGCAGGGCTGGATGAGTCTATGTACAGCAATAGCTACCTGTCATCTCTGTGTGTACAAGAGCCTGCCCCTGATTAAAGAAGTGATTAAAGCCAAATACACTTACTGCTGTCATATATTGCGTCGGATATGACGGGATCCAGCTTGCGCGTGAAGCTGCCGTTGCTGTCGGGAAGGAAGGCCGTGAACATGAGCCGCACCACGCTGAGATCCATCTCCTTGGTCTGCTGGATGGCTGCCTGGCGGATGATTTCCCTCTCCCGTTCTGGAATTACAGACAGAGGAATTAACACAAAGGGTAGGGCACCCTTAACAAAACAGAGAGAAGAAACAAACCTCCAAAGGCATGGATAGGGAGGAAATGTCTTCCTTTACGTTTAGCATCCATTGGGTTTTCCCTTTCTAAGCAGAGTAGAGCAGCTATTCAAATTGTACTGTGTTCATCTGGCAGTTTGTGCTTCAGATCTTACTTAAGTTATATAATTAAAAGACAGAAAATTACTACTTTCTGCTCTCAGTTTATAAAGGTTGTGAAAAGGGAGGAGGCCACCCCTAAGGACACCTGAATTCCTGGTGTTAAGAGTGATGGAAAGACAGCTGGCCCCTCTGTGCAGTGCCTGAAAGCAATGCAGACCACAGGTTTTACAGCAATATGGGTGAAATGCAGCTGAATGAAATAGTGCTCTCAAAAGGAGGTCCCTAAGTTCATTAAGGATATCATGTCTTGCTACAATAATGCAAAATTACTCTATTTAAGAGATTATTCAACAGAATAGCAACGGAATACAGGTGCAGAGGTTGGTACAGGCAGCTGTGGAAGGAAGTTTCTCCATTCTCATGCATGCATTGACAGCAGACTCCTTTCAGATTCCCTAAAACACAGCAACAATGCACCACCTCTTAAAAGCACATAGACATTGGCTGTTGTCCTACACAAGGTCTTTTTCCAGCTAGGAATCTGTGTTTTCAGAAGCTCAGCCTGTTTTTAATAAAACACCAATTAAAACCAGGCCATCATTGTCACATACCAGTTAGCTGCCTGTCTTCACAGCCTTCTGCCTGAAGATAGCTGAGTTCTGGATGCACCAGGAGTCCTGGGTTGTATCCCTTCTTGCAAGCATCTATCATGCGTGTTTCCAGAGTTTCAAACACTTTCTTCTTCGTGACATGAAGGATTCCAAGATTTGCAAACCTGCCAAATTTTGATTGGGGAATGCTTTAGGCCAGACTTATAGGCAGCCTTTCTCTTACCAGAGGCAGTTATACAACCCAAGTCTGCAGAAGGACTCTACAGGTTTACTTAGACCCTATTAGTGTTTGAGGGAGAATTTTCCATCCAGAAAAATTCAGTCAAGATGACAAAACATGTAAAATGTGCACCATTCTATGACAGCGATCATGTGGGTGCACTTTCCTATGGCATAAATAGTAATCTGTCAGGTTTCAGACTTCCACTGGGAAAGCAACTTACAAAATGTTGGAAAATCTGGTAGTCACACTTTGTTTGCTGTGTCTTGGCAATGACATTAATATGTCATTCTGTGTGTCTGTTAAGCAGAGCGACTGCTCAGAGTATGCTCCATCTGTTGAAAATGGTTTGGAGAGCAAGCTAAGTAGCTGAAAACAGTGCGGTATTTTACAAATAAAATGTTTTAAGGAAGGTTCTGCTCATTCTGCAAGATAGTTTGGGTATCTATTTGAATAAAAATATCCAAAATACAAGGTGTGCTTTTGTAAAAATCTGCTGGCATATTGAAAAATCAATTAGATTTGGAAGTATGAAAACAAGACAATAACTCAATTTTCATGCGGGTCAAGTGAGGACAGGAAAGCTGGTTCTAAACATCTGATGAAAAACAAGACAGGTTAGAAAATGAGCCAAACTTTTCAAGATGAAAAGGAGCATTTGAAATAAAGCTATTTAAATTGTTGTGCATGGTAAAGTCAGTGCACTGGGCTTGGACATCAAAAGTTACAGTTTAAAAGAATCTCTCTCTCCCAACCTTCTCAGCTTTTTAAACTTCATGATCTTCACCAACAAAGACATTCTTGAGATCACAGAACTAAAACTCACAGCCAGCATGAAACCTGATCTAAGCCTCAAAACACGGTTGGGAGCTTCAGCTCCATTTACTGATATAAACAATTATTCTTTCAAATTAAACAAGAACAGGCCAACTACAATTTCACTATAATCTTTCTGCTTTAAACTTTACAATTTTGACTTATGCAGTATTTTCATGTTTATACCCGTCCTGCATGAATTCCAAATTTACTAATCCTATTTTCTTAATGCTTTCTATCACATTTCTATTGACAGGTTTCAATAGAAGTAGAATATTGATCAAAGAGGTGACAAAATGATAACACTAATTTTAGTCTCTTCTCTGATCATACCTCCTTGTGTTTTAAAGAATGGACTTACAACACAAATTTAGACTGCACACCAAGAGATTAAAACTATAACAATTCTAAGTAAAAAATTAGTTACTTAAATAAATTTAGCTTGCTTAGGGAAAATTCTGCAAAGGTGAACAAAAACCCCATTGAATTTTCTTTTTTATGATATAAAAAAACCCAGAGATCAGAGCATGGAGACGAGTGCTCCCCAGAGCTGCCTCTTAGGAGCATTTCTGTACTGCTTTTTAGAGTCCTGATGCTCCCCCAGAGCTCAGGTTTGCAGAGGAGCTCCCAGACTTACCCCACCACCATGTCCTTGGGTCCTGCAAGAACCGTGCACACTCCGTCTTCACAGAATTTACCCACCAGGCTGTGAGCGTGCAAGTGGACATATTTCCCGTTAGTTACTAACTGGACAATTACTTTTGCAGGTCCAACATAATTGCAGATCTGTAAATAAATATGAAGAAAGTGGGATGGTTTGCTTACTGTTTTTTTAAAATGAAACAAGTGATGATTCCAGGTGAGCATTTTCTGTCAGTTAAGTACAATCAAGTTTACATGGGAGAAATGTGTATGCATTTCTTCATGAAATACAAATGGCAAACTAACTGTACCAGATCATCACTTTCTTTTGCAATTGAACTTGATATGCAAATGGCAGAAGTACTGACCAAAAAAGTTAAAGGAAAGACTCATCTGTTTCTTAAAACATGAATCTCACTTTTATATTCTGGCCATTTAGTCCACACTGCTCTCCTTAAGTTTCAATCAGTACATTGAATTCACAATAAATATTGTTATCCATTCAGAAGCATATAGAAAATTAAACTAAAAACCCTGCACTGTTTTGCCCAATTCAGAAAGACTTTGAAAATTACTTTTAAACATTATGATTGTTAGAAAACCTTTTGGCCGCATTACAATATTGGACTCCTCAGGTAGATTTTACACTGTATAAATTCTATATTAACAGGCATTTTGTTAGCTCATGTACTTCATCAACACGTATTACTCAGTCCAGTAAATATCTCCCTTAAGTGTACACAAGGATATGCAATGAATTCCCACCTAGGATTTTGCTGGACTAGAACTATGATAAACTGTGTGCTTTTTTTCATATACCCAACTCGGAAAGCCTACAAAGCTTTTTTTTCCCCTTGCCACAGTTTCTAATCACCATACATTTTAAACAGCTTTTAATAAAAAACAATGCCTCAAAAACACATCTAAAATTACTAATAACATACCATACTGGTAAGTTATTTGCTTTACATATATTATTTAGAACTTTATTTTCTTTTTCACTCCAAGGCAGTAATACTCCAAGGCTGTTGTGGGTTATGCACCACTTTCAAATTATGCTGAACATAAAATTACCCCACTTTTTAAAAAGCAAACATTACCTTCCCTTCCAATTCACTTAATTAACCCTTTTATCAATGTTGGGCTTTTCCCCCTCCTCCTCTAATTTTTCTTCTAATTTGCCTTGGGCCAAGTTCTTTGTATTACAGCAGCATATAGATCTAATCAACCAAGGCATTAAAGGATCACGATAAACATTAAAGTGATGAATCAGTGATGAACTGAATATTTAAGGTTATATTGTTGATAAAATGCTGATAGCGAGGGATTGCCTCGATTTCACCACATTACTGAGTCCTGCTAGCTTCCTTCACTCCAGTTAACCCCTCTCTTGAACCCATTCCATCACAGCTGAAACACTTTGCATATGTACAGTGCGTGCCCTCCCTGCCTTCCTATTCACTGCTGAAAGCAAAAAAAAATCCCAACTATGAAAAAGTTGTTCCAGGAGGAGCAGGTGTGCAAAAGCCCTCTCATTACCCACTCCTGCTAGTTAACTGTGTAATGCTGCAGTAAAATGTGCATTTTACAAGTGGCAGTTTCTAAAATACAAGACAGAGGGCTGATGCTTCCCTCCTGTTTCCACATTGAAATCTGGACTGAAACAGTACAGAGATGCAGAATAATCACTGCTGGACTATTTCTGTCATTTACCAGCAGGGAGAAAATATTTATGTACCTTTCACAAAGTCATCTGAAAATAAAAATGACTGCATTTGGTGTTACAGTATGTCACCACCACTGCTACAATTAACTTTTCAAAAAGGTAGCTTTAAAAGAATTCTTTTCATTTTACTCCTCACTCAATAAGTCTTTTCCTACTACAAAGCTCCCAGCACATCTGCAGTGCTATATTCACTATGAATAACATCAATGCTCTGGTGTCACATCAGAAAAGTTCAAGACAATCCTCCATCAGCTGTAGAAACCACAGTGAAACTGGAGGCAGGACTGCTGCACACAAGGACTTTCCAGCCCCTGAAAGCTCAGCACAGAACTGCAGTGGTAACCAGATTGCAATCTGCCCTGTTACTCAGCCCAGCATGATCTTTGCAGTCTTTCCCTCCCAGGGGAAAAACAAAAGGGCTCCTAAAACGTAATACCTTATGTAGGTCATAAGGCAAGAAAGGACTATTTTTGTCATCCAGTCTGATGTCCTATGCTGCAAAGGGGACATAATGTCTCTGAACATCTCCTAATTTTATTTCTTATAGACAGACTTTCCTACTTGATTTTGAGTCATTTGGGGTAAACTTGGTGCCCAGGAAAATAGTCAGAGTGGTTAGATATCCTTATGTACCATAAATTAAGTCTGAAATAGCTTTTCAATGTCCTTGAATCTTGCCACAATTTCAGAATAATTTTAAATCAATTCTGACACTAAGGTATAAAAATAACTACCAGGTTTGCACTTATGAAACACTGTCAAAGGCCTGAAAAGGTAGAAGGTATGTTACAATGCTGAAAAGGGATTATGGTTTTGACACAAAAACAGACTCAGCATGAGGGGGAGATAGCATGTGGATGCTGTATGGCTCAAAATCAGAGCTGTGATCCAGAAAACAGCTACTGAACTTCAAATTAAAGGTGAGGGGAAAAAATAAAAGAAGGAGTTCCTGGGTAGAGTATAGCTGTAATACTTGATTACATCCTGTATCTGAAGCAGCATTCAATTGATCTGATAAAGTTAAAAGGCTGCAGGCTTACATTTATCTGCTCTTTCTGTTTGAGAGATTTGTCTGAAAGATTAAAAGGATCCTGTGAACTCGAAATTGAGTCAGTTTCAAAACAAGAGTAGAAAGTTTTTTTCAGTTATTTCATGTCCTCCTGCAATCCAGATCCCAGCCAATTTTTACAGGTTCCAAGACTTTACAAAAACTTTGTAAGAACATTTTCATACTTCAAAAATGTTTTTTTCCAGTTACTCTTACAAGCAAGAAATGAAACTAACTGGTCAACAACAGGAGCAAATGATGGAAAAAACCACATTAAACCTGCAACACTAGCATTACAAAAGCACCTATTTCTCCTTCCAATCCCTTTGTGAACAACTGCAGCTCCAGCCCTGTCTGTCCTTCAGTGTCACTACTGGTGTCCTAGGCACAAAGCCTTGTACAAGAAGTGTTCCAAAGATGAGGAATCACTCACTCTTTATGAACAGCTTGTTTTTACAGAGCAGTATCTCTCTTTTTTCAGTTGCTAATTAAAGACAAAATATTCAGATGTGGTACAAATCATGTAGGCAGCTGAGTACTTATTTAAAAGGCTTAAGAAAAAGCCATGTAAAGTAATTTAAACCAATGGGAGCTGAAGATCTGATCCTCTGACTCTGAGGTCACTGTAATGGCAAAAATACAGAGCTTCTAAAGTGATTCAGTGCCTCATATTCAGCTAAATCAGCCTTACCAGTAAAAAGCTCAAATCTCACTGAATTTGATTCCGTAGCTTTCTAAGAGGGGTAAAGATTTATACCAAAGAGTCTGCTTATTCTTGTCTCATGTTTTTTCCTTAATTCAGTTGTTGGGTGATTTTTTGGACTTGTAATCAGCAATCTATATCACTTTACATTTAATTCCTATTGGGGACAGGGGGAAAAGCAAATAAATATGCTCCTTTTGTCACCAAGGCTCATCAGCAAAGTAGTTTCCATAAATTCTCCTCCTGAACTCGAAGTAAATGTGCTGAAATCCCAGATTTCAAGAAGAACTCTCATCTCCAGACTGAGGCATAGTTTGGAATAGCCCCAGGACAGACTGGCTGGGCAGTTCTGTTGGTGTGCCTGGGCCCAGGGCTGCCTCACTGGTGTGCAGCTCCAGTTCACAAGCCAAAGTGCTCTGTGCCCAGCCTCTAGTGCAGAGAGATGGTGCTCTCTAGCTCAGGCACACCTCTGAACTCCGGGCTGGAGCTCATTTACATCCAGCTCACAAAGAACACTGAACTACACACTGCAGCCACCCACGTAGATTTGCCCCCGAGGAGATGAAAATTCAGGACATTTCCTTCCCTCTGCTGTTTTCAGCAAGTTCTTGTCACCCCTAAAAGTGGATCAAGCACTTCAGTGTAAATCATGGATCTGCCCACACTAACAGCAGCATGAAAGATCAGAGCACACATGATAAACGTGTAAGGCCAGTGGAAATTTTCTGCATGAGTTTTCTGACATTTTTTCAAATACATGAAACCCAAGCAAATTATAAATAAAAATACTTTAGATAGTTAAGTATGCTGGTGATAATATTAGACTTTGCTGGTTTATCCTTTCTTTTTATACTACTGATTGCTTTTTCCTCTGGATAAAATAGTAATGATTAATAAGCAGTTCATGAATAAGCTTTGGTTTCAACTGTTCTAGACAGTAGAACTTTCCAGTGCTGTGTTACTTACACTAAGTGGGTGAAAATTAAATCGAAATGAAGAATTTTAAGTTGCAATTATGAAACATAACTTCATTGTAACATCTTTATTATCTACAACTTCTCTGCTCTGCACAATAACACGCAAAGTTATATAGAATCCTCTGAATATGCAAGATGTTTTCTACATATTAGTATTACTCTTAGCAAAGACAAGGCTAAGCAAAGGAACGTAAGTCCACAAATCGTTAAGATAAATTAATCCCATTTTTGATATTATGGGATCTAGATTTTGATATTATGGAATCTACTGTTATCTAGACTCATGGTCTGGATAGTCAGGACTGTTCCATTAAACAAGAGGTTTTACTCCAATTCCACCTTGCTGGCCAGTGCAAATTTGTTTCAAGTGTAAAGACTGGCATTGCAGAACTGCTACATTAACTCCTGACCTACACCATCTACTAATATACTGTACAGGGAGAGGTTAAACATGCAATTAAATACCAAAACACCTTGCTTAGAGACACAGCAAAGTCTTCAAAACTCCAGCCTTTATGTGAGAGGTACGTCTTGATGTGTTCCAGCTTAGTTACGAGTTAGTGACAGTGCAGGGAGGAAAAAAAAGGTGAAATTGAACAGTCAACATTATGCAAGAGGTCACATCCCATAAATGTGCTTTTGTTTTGGCCTCCAATCCATCATGCTAAGAAAACAGAGCGGGAGACTGCAATGGTTTTTTGCCCACAGAGGATGTCTATTTTCAGGACATCCATGGTAGGTACTAGTAAATTTTGAGAGAGTTGGCCAAACTCTCACAAAGCAGATCCCAATGTCAGCTGCACTGACCACACCATGGCCAAGGGTTTAAAGATCTGTCACAAAACCTCCTTTTTTTACAGTACAGCCAAAGCTCATGCTACTGTCCTTTCACTGCATTGTGATCAACTACTGTAGGTTTTATAGTGAAAACATTGGCATGAGAGTAAAAAAAACCCACCAAAAATAAAAATAAAATTCAAAAAATCAAACCAAAACAAAAAACCCAAATGCAACAAAAAAAATTGCAATTTTCAATTGTGCTCTGCTCAGTTAAGACAAAGTGAGCACATTCTGACAAAACACAGAATAGACTTACAGGAAAAGGTGTGAAACACTTCTGTCTTTCCTGGCACCACTTGAATCAACAACAGGCACTAACAAGCAATGGCCTTGAGGAATTTACTTGTGTTCCCTTGCCAGCCTCTCCCAGCAGGTGTTGCCATGTGGGGATTTGTACTGGGGAAAAAACCCAGATGCACACAGTGGGATGGGAGGGAAGGGAAGGGATCTGTGTGTGTGTGTGTGTGTGTGTAAGCTATAAATGAAATTAAAAAGTGATGATCAATGAAATTAGAAGGTTTGATGGAAAGCCAAAGAACATTCTGCTTTCTGGTTTACTCAAGGAGAAATTCCATTTCCCGTTTAACTCCTTGTAATGCTATTGTGTGACCTACCACACCTTTATAAAGAATCACTTGTATTATTATCATTGCAGATTGGATCAGAATCCAAAGATCTGGCTCAACTGAAGTAAATGGTTTTATATCTGAACATTCCAGTGAAATTTCATTCATTGGTTCATCATTACTGTCAAAACAGGAAAGAAAAAAGCAAGTAGATCATTTGCCTGGGCTAGTAATTTTTCCTAAGAGTTTTGCAAGGCTATATGAATCTAAAAAAGCTAAATCAGCTTTCCCAGCTTCTTCTCAATTCACAAAACTACCAGCCTAGGCTACCTCAGCCAGCGCTGTTTATTTTCCATGATGTTATGCTTATACTGGTGCATTAGGAGATGCAACTGTTCCAAACTCCAGCCTTTCCCAAGAACTGCAGACAAACTATACACACACACTGAGAACAACCAGGAGTGGCACACACCAAGGCAGAGGTTTATTGCTTACCACTCTTCTCTCCCCTTCTTTCCCCATAAAGGCATAAGAGAGCACCAGGATTAGAATACATTAAGAAATAACACCAGGATTATAATACATTAAGAAATAACACCAGAATTAGAATACATTAACCCTGCTCCTCATGAGAATTTGCAGTGCACCAGTTCAAACGTGTAATGTACTAAGAAGACCAAGGCTTGCTTTTAAGTTAAAAATACTGAAAAGACACAGTGTAGGTTTTCCACACTTCCACAGAAAAAAAAAATTGCTGCAAGAAACATAGGCAAATACAATCCTCCAGTCCCAGAATGATTAATCACTTTTCTAATCTTCATACTAAGCCTCCATAGAACATTTCTTTGATTAACATATTTTAATTTTTCTTTTCCAGAGGGAAAAAAACAAACCCACAAAAAAGTTCAGTGAACACCTGAACATACCACTGGTCCTATTAAAATCAGAGGTTCTATGTTACTTTAAAGGAATTAAGTTCCTAAGAATGGAATACTCTAGAGATATTGAATAAGGAGTAACATGAACAGGGAAAAAAGGAAAACTTGGTATATAGCATCCTAGAGTGAAATGGAACATCTAAGCAGACTCATGCTTTGCAATGGAAATGGAGCAACGGAGCAGCTCAAGCCTTGCTAAAACTGTACCTTAAGGAAGAGCTCCATTAGTCTGCACAATGGTAGTGAGGCAGTAGGTGCAGATAACTTACTGTTCAACTGCTGGCAGATAAAAACAGTGCCAAAACAAACCCACACATTTATTTTCAAAATCAAATGTGGACGTTGGGATTGAAATGTAGTCTGTCTTGAGCAACTTCATACAAATGTATGTTGCTATGCAATAAGGCCCTATACACATACATATGATGACACTGGCATTGACTTTGCAGCATTAATGTTTTATGTCCTTACTTTGACCTGAGGGTATGATTTTTTGTTCTTTTCACTAGAAGCACCAGGAAGTCCACCGTGCGAAGGTCCTTCACACACGTATCGGAAACGAAATCCCCTCTGTGGAATGAAGGAAAAGAAACTTGAAAGCTGTACAGAAACAGAGCCAAAAGAGAAAGAGCACACACAGAGATGAACACACCCACAAACAAGGCTTGCCCAAATGGAAAAGTTACAATTGTTCATTCATGAAATGCTGGTTAACAAAGCATCGCTGAACTGCAGCCCTAGAGAACCTCTTCTATTTTCACTTTAACACTCAGCAGCAACCTCATATTTTTCTTTTGGTTAAGTGAAGATATTTTGAAACAGAGAACTATTTATACTCTTATAATAGGATAAAAATTCACATGTAGAGAATGCAAGAGCAGATACTCTCTCCCAAGACTGCTGCTAAGTAGACAAAATTGAAACAAATAATAAGGAAGCCCAAGTACCATAAATGAAAGTACAGCGATGAAACAGAAACACTTCCTCCTTCTGGGAAAAACATATGAAAGCTGTATCTGTGAGTGAAATCCAGAGATTTCACAGCAGAAACAGCACGAAAGCTTCAGGGGACTCTGGCTGTTTTTCATCTCAGCTACAGATGTCTATAAATAGATATCTGAATATACTTTAGAGAACTGCAGGATGTTGAAAACCAGTCCAGAACACAGCTCTCCATCAACTCCATTGTTGAACATCCCCTTTATTTTACATGGCAATCAATAAACCATGAAAGATGCAACTCTTAAGTGAAGGTGTCTGGTAACTAACTCTACTTAACACTATATTTCATGTGGTCCTCAATTTTGCTTTCAGATCTACTCTCCAGACCTACAAGTTCTGGCAAAATCTCCATCTTATATAGGGGTCCCAGTGTCCAAATAGCACCAGTTAATGTTGTAGCCTTTTCCAAGAGCCATTCAGCTTCTTTCTAGTAGTAGACCACTCTGAATTCAAAGTCTGTATTAGCTGAAAGTGAACAACATGCCTTAAAATTACTCCATAAGCAGAAGCTTCAGTACCTATCTCACTAAAGCTAAGAACTTGTTTACCAAGCAAATGTAAACTTTTATGACTTTTATTCAGACCTAACCAATTGCCTTTCTACGGTGAACTGAGTGACCCAGAGTTCTGTGTGTCGATCAAAAGGCAAAGCAGCCTCTGTGAAAGGCAGATCACCCTGTGCAGTCAGGAGCCATCACTCTGCTGAAGGATCACCCTCACCACTCTGCTGTAAGCCCCTGCCCAGCTTCCCACATGGGTACCCCACGAGAGGAGCCCCTTGCTGACAAGTCACACATGGGAACAAAGGTTTCTCCTTATGGACTGTGCACTGCAGGCATGGCCTGATTTGGGATGAACTCAAAACAATGAGGAAGATGCAGCATATTTTTCCAAGAGTTCACAGTACACTGCTGTTCCACTCAGTGCTGTGATGAAGAGCCCTATTCCTGGAGGGATGCTCCAGCACAAAAATGTCTTTGGTGTGTGTTTGAAACCAATGCTCTCCACTGCCTCCTGCCAGGAAGAATGGATTGCAATATGCTTCTGCAGAAGACCAAGAGGAGGATGGGACAGCTTTTAGCCACCGTCTTCCCCTGTTTACTGAACAGCTCTCTAAGGGAGGATTTTGGTGAATTCCCTGGGACAGACAGAAAAGGCACCTCCATACTATAACAGCTTCAGGAGGAATCCTTGCAATTGCTGGTGCCACCAGCCAAAGGGGAACTATACTCAGGCACACTTCAGGGCAATCTTTACCCAGCAATTATTTGCACATCAGTTGCATGAAAACTAACCAGTGCATTGAAATGATTTCTCTGCAGTTAGAGGAGCATAGGTCACTGTTTGCTACCTAACAGAAAAAAAAAGTTTCATTGGAGTACTTATCTTCATTTTTCTTTGATTATTCAAAACAGACAACCATTAGAAAAATAATCTCAAAGGACAACTGCATTTCTTTACAACAACAAAACACAAGTCAGAAGTTCCTGTAACTTGGGAATTAAGTGTTTTTATTTTTAACTTCTTGTGTTTCAAAAACTATGAAACAAATCCTAAAAATCTTCTGTGTTTGATCTACTAGTTTATGTTTCCAAATACTGGGGTACTGAAACAGCCACTTCTAAGATGAAGAATCTATACTTAGCAAGGCATATTTTTAAAACACTTAGGATTGGTTTTTGGTATTATGACACTTCCAGAAAGAGATGAAGAACACAGAACAAAACAGGAAATGCTTTAACTACAAAAGTAAGAGTTAAAACTCCTCATTTCAAGTGCCACATTTGTTCTGAGAGCTCAGACTTCTCTGTGCTCTCTTTTACTTAAGTCCTAAGTTTATTCAAAGCTGAATGTAGTAATATAGATACCTTGGACATTTTCAAAATGTAGTCTTGTTCTTACCTGTTTTGGCTGTTCTATGATTTGAAGATATGGTCCATCTGCTAACATAAAAGAAAGAAAGAAAAGTATTAATAAAAATTATATTTCCATTGCTATAATGAATATATAGGTTGTAGGGGTAAGATACTGTCTTTGTATTACTTGAGATAAAAATTTTGAAAACATCTAAGTCTCTTCAGAACTTAAATTTCAATAAATTATTTAATTGTGTGTCAGTCTGTTACTCCCAACTAAAGATCAGTAGTATAAGAAGAGGAAGGTTAAGTCAAAAAAGTTAATTTTACTCAGAGAGCCTAAATGGACAACTGATCACTCCGTTAAAACTTGCAATGGTGAATAAGAACAGGATCCTTTCCTTGCCACTGACAGCAGCCTGGCTTCTTGAGCTAAGGTTAACTTCTGTATTTAAACCCCTTGGGCTCGAGAGACTACACTCACCAGCTTTTGGCCCTAGGGCTTCCTACAGAATAGGTGCTTTTGAAAGTCAGGAGACAGCCAATGGGAAGCTCTGAGGCATGGGAATACAGGAGGAATTCAAGCTGTCTCAACATGCCCCAAACAGTCAGAACTGCTTTAAAAAAAATCCTGGAATTGAGAAGACTAAACAATTTACATTCTTTTAATAATTTCAGATACACTTTTAAATATAGTGTTCTGCTGGGCCTCTAAAAACACTGAATACACTCAATTTGACTACAAATACAGACTCTCTTTTGATTGAGCATGGTGCCAATACATAGGATTATGTCCTACTAAAATTCTATTTATGTCTTTTAAAGAAGGCTTCATTAAACAACTTTCAGTCTCATACAGAGGTTAACTTCATACTATAAACCTCATGCAAAATTCACCAGTTTATATAGTTTTTGAGTAGGCCCTCAATCCAATGAGAATTCAGTACCACCAGAGTTAAGCATTCATCACCTGATCAAAGATTAACTCTGATAATTTAGATTATTTACATCAAGAACGAAAGTTCTCTGCATGGATGGCTGTGAAAGCTCTTAAAAAGCAAGTCACTGATGAGCCTCAAAACAACAGTTCCAAGAGCTATGATTACTTTCCTCTCTCTTGCTAAGCAGTCCACATGACAGCTTCACTGGGAATAACTAAGGAATATTTTTCCAGCCATATTCCTGTTGGATTTCTGTATTATTTGTTCTACTCTGTTAAAGGTATTAATGCTAAGGACTCAAGCACAGATCTTTACTGAACAAGCTTCTCTCAACATGAAAGTTTTAAAAATACACAATAGATGAAATTAGTATTCTGCTACAGCAGTTAGCTGACTCAGCAACTGAACTAACTTCATGTCAAAGTTATATTGCAAATATTAGCAGTCACAACAAATGCACATTTAAAGATAAATTCGTTCTCAAGTCCATCAATTGCACTTTTCTTTGAAAAAGTAAACAGTGCTTCCTGAAGTCATGAAAAACAAATGCCTCAAGACCATATACACATAATCCTGCATTACAAAGCAGGAAAAACAGTTTGGACTTCAGGGACTTCAAAAGATGCTGAGTAATATTTAGCTTTGACCTTGTGTTTCAATTTTTGTCTGTAACAGATAGAGTCAAGATGAGCTGAGTTAGGTTTAAGCAATGTATCAGCACTTAAATTTTTTAAGACCTCTTTTCACAGACCTCTAACTCTCTTCATGCTTTAGGCACCGGTAAAGTTATATTTTAACAATCCAGAAGCCATGTATTTTCTGGGCATTGGCAGAAATAATGCACCTAAAATAAAACAGTTCAACTTTCAACCAAGCCTCCAGGACATGATCTGCCAAGTAATTGTTCTTTGGCTCTTCTCCTCTTAGGAATTCATTTTCAAGACATACCTGTTGGGTTAGCACAAAATACTATTGCTTTCTCTCAAACATTAGCCAGAAAAGAAGTGTCTTTATCCAATGGCTAAATGGCTGCAGAAGTCCCCCATGACACATCACACCCAAGTTACAGCGTTTCCTCAGAATAAGGAAATTCAAACTCCTAAGAGAGGCATATACATTATCTTGGCACATCAGAAAACTAAAGAAAAATGCTTCATAACACTGAAATGGTTTTCCCTGTGAAAACTCAGGAAAATTGAAAACTTAGGACTGTGGTCATTCTGACCTCTTGGAAAAAAAGGTTTTAAAAAGCATACAAATATGCTGATTAAAAAAATAATGTTTTATATACCAGCACTAGAAAAGTGCAAAAAAGATGCAGTGTAAATGTACAAAGCCAAATTAGATGTCTGTTATCATTAAGCCACATTATACAAATAACATAGCAATGTACTTAAAACAGTTTTGTGAGGTCTTATTTTAACCTTTGGGTTCCATGACTAGAGATTTTCCTTTTTTTTTTTAACAGTGGCTAAGTAATTCTCTGGTATAGCATCTGAACCAGACACAAATAACAGTACAGAGAAGGCATTCTAATGCAAAGCACCTCATAATATCTGAAATGCTACTTAAAAATAAACCAGCAATGTTCAAGAAAAGATCCATGCATAAATGGCATATTGTTTTGATTATAAAAAGGATTTTATTAGTGAAAGGTCTCATATAGCTGTTTTCACTGAACTCTGAATACTTTCCAGAGGCACATTACACACCCTAACACTGGCTATGTGTGATTCCTTCTTTCTGTCATCCTTTCCCATGGGGAAAAGAAAACACATTTAGTGTTTTGCACACAGCAGTTTCTAATATTTTGTTTCTATCAGTAGGCCTGTCTTTGTCTCAGCAGACAAAAAAGCAGGAACCTGAAGATGAACACCTTGTAAGGGGAACTAAAAATGATGAGATTTGTGATGATCCTTTGCTCCAGCCTGGAAGGTGCTTGCTTTAAGTTCTTGTTTAGGGAGCAACCCCCTTTTAAATGCTGAACAGCCACAGGAAGGAACATTACTTAATGCATAGCTATGTTCTACTTTTGCCCTACAGAGAGGCTGAAGGACACGATCACGGAGCTGGCGCTAACACAGGCAGGGCTCTCACGGCTGCCAAGCGCCAGGTTTTGACAGGAGTGTCCCTGGTGCTTTGCCTGGCACTGCAGCAGCTGGGAGGCCAAGAACCACAACATGCAGTCCTCCGGCCTGGAGGGGTTTTGCCACATCCTGGCCAGGCTTCAGGGCTTCTTTTTCAGTCCTCTTGCCTCGCTTGCCACAGAACGATTCGCATCCCACTCCACTCTGAGTCACAGTCCCACTTCCCCACGTCTTCTTCAACTGCCAAGTTTCTTCATTTTCCTTCCTGCCTGAGTCAGAGTCCCTCCTGCCCCTTGACACTCCCACCACTTGCATTCTTTCTTCCTCTTGACAGGCCTCACCCTACACACACACTTCCAAAGGAGCACCCATCCTAGGCTCCCCCTTGATTCCTTCTTCCCACCATAGCAAACTCAAGGAAAAAGAGGTCTCTGAGGTTGGTGGGATATCTCTGCAGGCCTGGCAACTCTCTTAGACTAGTGGGATCCTGTCTAACAGCTTTCTGAGTACCTAAAACCATTCAATGTAACCTGCAACAGCCTGTGAACAAGCATCATCCCTCACATCCTCTCTGCTGGTGGGCCACCAGAACGGGCATCTCACCCTTGTAATTGCTGTTTTCTCTGTGGATGTGGATGGATATGCTCATAGCCTGTAGGTATGGATTGTTAAGTCCCACATAAACTCTGTTGTGTCCATCCTGGCAGTGGTACCTTGCTAAAAGCTCAGACTGGAGACCTAGTGCCTAATCCTTCCTGAAGGCTGCTGTAGCATTTACATGTCCTACCCCTGAGGGATTCCCCTGCACAGGCATACTCTCTTGAATCCCAGCTCTTCAGTGTTCAAAGCATGATGTTTAAAGCAAATGGCACATGAGACTTTGTTTAACCTCTTCCCTTGGTTCACTCTTCCAAACACGAGCACAGGAGTTCTAGAAAAACACCAGAAACTGTATGGAAATCTGCCGAAGCTCCTGAGGACTAGGGCCACTACTGTGGAACAGGGAAAATGAACACTCATTTCATTTTTGGTGGTGGTCTAGTTTCCTTGAACCTCTAACATTATCTCTCTTTAAAAAAATATGAAAGAAAAATATAAGTGCTTTCTTTTTCCCTCTAAAACCTCATTTTTCACAGCAAGTGTCACAGAGAGTTGGACAAAGGAGGTTAAAGAAACAGCAGAAAATTAATTTTAGCAGCCTCCAGGCAATACTGCTCAGCTCCTAATGGCTCTGCTTCAACTTCAAAGTTTTAAAAACACACCACCTTAATGCCAAGAGCTAGTTAGACCAGAGCCTCTCAAAGCCAGAACAACTACATAATTCCCAAACCCACTTCTAACTGGGGCATGTTACATGGCTGTAGATGGCCTTGGATCATCACGAGGGAGTACAAAACATCCAAAACTACAAATCTCTTAGCTCAGAGCTCTGCCCATCTCCTCTCCAATGCCCATTTCCTCTCCTTCCTATCCAAAGGCATCACTTTGTTTCTCCACTACACAGTGGACGTGCCGCTGCTGTGCACCTGCTTTTACTCTACGTAAATACATGCTGTGGTTAATGCTCCCTCCATCCCCAATGCCACTAAGGATCAGTACCTAACCTACCTAACCAAAGGCAGGATACTTCCCAGCAAGCCAAAGAAGAGGCTGGTTTCACGAGGCACTGCCTTTTCTGCTGGTAAAACTTGATCCACATAACTAGTGCAACTTTAGAGCCAAAGTAACAAAAAAACCTAATTTTTATTCAAAACAGACATATGAGAGAGGAAAAGAAGCAAAGACATTCGAGCATTGACAATGATGTTGAGAAGATCAGTGCCCCACCATCTCAAAGGTTTCCTACTATTACTGTAAACATTAATGTGGCAGCAGAACATCTATCACCAGAAAGTCCCCAAATTCCCCAGGTGCTTGTTGATTCAGCCCCGCTGGCACGACACAGCAATCCACGGTTACACATTAAACCTGTCTCCCATGTAATGGGTCTGACATTGGCCTTTATGGATGCACAGACTGAAAGATATAGGCACCACAGCCAGACCATGAGGAACAATTCATGTCTTTGCTTCTTCCTGCCTTAATCATCCATCTGTCCTTGAGAAAAATAATTTTATTTCACTCTCTCCATATCTCAGTTGGAAGTACTTCTGGAAAACCCCACATGACTTTTTCAACTGACATTGCTGAGTAGAAAGAAATCATTAGTCCCTGCTTGAAAACCACTAAAGTAGAATATAGAAATTATTATAATATCTTTTAACTGAAGGGCCAGTCCACAGTAACAATGCAGCATATTTTCAAGAAGGGGAGGAAATAAACATTATTGGGATACTGTTCAAGGAACAAACAAACCAACTGTAGCATCATCAGATGCAGCCGAAATGATAAACCCTTTCCAAATTTTTTTTCATTAACTTTTTGTTGGTGGTAACATGAAATCCATGATCTGTTACTGAATCCCATTTTGTGCACAAGGAACTTGCCACCTATACTGCAGCAGTAGACAAGAAAACTTGAATGTATAAATAAAAAAGCCTTTTTTGAAGCAATTTTTCAAATTAAGGACAAAGCCAGACTTAGCCCAGTAAGAGTTTTCTGTGGCTGCAGAACTCAGTGAATCCTTGACTCCCTGACATGTTTTTGAAAACAGCTGTTTTCTACTTTAGATTATAGTTATCTGAAAAATTAGCTTTATATATCTGATAATTTGTATGGAATGAGTCTGCCATGAAGAATACAGAGTAAGCTCAAAAGGCACAGGTAAAAGAGCTCAATACAGGGAAATTTCAACAACCTTATTTGTTCAAACAAAGCTGGGAGAAAAAATCCCTTGGTCTATAATGCACAAGCCCTTTAATACAACACAGATGAACCTTACTGAATAATCTTATCTGCCTTAATAAAAATACACTGTAAACAAATGATTGCAACATTCATTTGCTGGATGTTTTTCCATATTTGTCACGAGCTTAGTTCATGAGAACATTTTCTCTTGAAACAAAATTATCTTTTGATCCTTTCTTGCTACTACTCTTTTAAGAAAACACTAAAACAGTTAACCTGCTTTAATTTTTATTCTTTAAGCAGCCTTTATTGTTACTTTAGGATGGAATTTTATCTGTGAAGAAAAACGTTAAATGCTTGTATCATTCTGCCCTTAACACCTTCACTGCTGTGAAGTGTATCAAACACTGCAATCAGAAGTGGTTTGCACTTTCAACCAAAAAGAGTAATTTGCAATACATGAGGCACCAGCTACATCCTAATACAACAATCAAACAGATAAGAGAAAGTTATGATGGTAAAAGACTTGAACGGCTATACTGGAGCTGTATTTTGAGAAAAAAATCCTAATTTTAAATTAAAATTTATTTCCTTCTTCCTTTTGTATCAGTTGTTCTAATAGACTAAGCAGGAGAAAAGTGTTTTCCAAATCCATGCAAGAAGTAATACTCATAAAGAACTTTAATAAGCAAAACCAGACCAAGGTTGATCAAGCAGCTGATACTAACTGAGCTATAAAAAACTTGCAATTGTTCTTACTGTTCTGGAAGCATACTGTAAGAGCTGCTTATCAGACCTTTGCAGAATACTATTTGCTTATTTTCAGTGGTTTGTTGCAAAATTTGTCTGAGCTTTCAAACTAGTGTTATTGTTCAGGAAATTGTCAGGTGCTTCTAATACCACACTGCCACTTCACAGGAAACAGAGAAGTCACTGTGAAGGAAAAACACATTTGAATGGCACAGGAAGTTAATATTCTCTGCATTTCATTACTGAAAAACAAGCACCTTAAGAACTACTACAACTAATGCAACAGCATTCAAAAGGAAAAGAAGCACATGGTGCAGTCGGCAAATTGGCAATAGCAACATGCAACTTGTTGAAGGTTCAAATTCAGAAAAAAGCCTCAACAAAGAAATTTATAAAATTGGGTCACTCAAAGCTTTTTGGTCACTGTCCTGGTTTTACCTGGGAAACTGCTGAAACTTTCAGTTTCTGTACAAGCCACGAGAAAATCAGATTTGTCTCACTGCTGAAAGTTTCGTGAGGGGAAGGAAGATGCAAAAAGATGTAATAAAAAAACTAGCTGACAATTTGCAATCCACTATTATGACACACAAGTTGGTAAACAAAAAAGGCTCTGAAAAGAACTCCTCAAAAGAAAACAAAGAGGAACAATCAGCAGGACAATGGCACCATCAAATATTAAGGGTTCCTACCTGTTCGTAGTGGTAAGTCTGCAGTGATGTAATTGGTACTGTTAAATAAAGCATTCATTCCCATGAACTGATCCACTGCAAACATCTATATTGAAAGAAAATACTCTTCATTATTACATATATACACAGTTGCATAAAACATCTCTCAGCAAAGCACTTTAAAGTTCTTTGCAAATATTGAGACTGCAAACACCTTGCTGAATTACACAAACATTTTATAGCAATTTTAGTTTTGCTGGCAACAGCACTGCAAGCAGAGCTGACAGCACTGACCCAAGTTTCACCAGAATCACGAGACCACACCAACCTAAGCACCCATTTTGCTTACCTGCACTAACAACTATAAATCCTAAAGAGATTATGCAGTAAATTCTGAAAATTTTGCCCAAGGCCTTGCTAAGAACCTGTGAGTTTTCATTTCCATTTCTCTGATTAAACCCCACCACACAACATTCATTATGTAAATATACTGACAAGCTCTAATGCAAGTGTGTTTTTTGTTTTGTTTGTTTTTTTTAACTCTGATATGTCTTAACTTACTGTAATTGTTGCCAGGTATAAATCTATCTTTTTCCAAAGTGAAGCAAGCATAAAGGAGAAAACAGTTGCTTTTTGAAAATTAAGGTGAATAGAAATGACCTGTTCTTCACTTAAACTTTTCACCCACATGCCTTTCTCACAGTTCAAGTAATTTATGGGATGATCTAAGAAGATCAGGAAGAGCTCCTGAAGGGCTGGGCCTGTGGATCTCTGCGAGTGAAGGAACATTTTAGTGATCACTGTCAATGCCAACATCACAAAAATTTACACAAAAGGACCTTTTAGGACATAGGGGGTTTTATTTTCAGAAACACTCCAATGTCTACCACAGAAGAAATTCCAGAGCAAGTGTCACAGGCATGTAGGGCATAAAAATAAGGTTTTTTTTTCAATTGCTCAATTCAGCAGGCCTAGATTTCCTTCCCATTTCAGCCATTTTAACAAGTGAAGGCACTTTACAGGTCACATAAAAACCAGCTTAGGGAAAAAAGCCCTGATTTCTGCCAATGCAGAATGATTTTCCATGTCCACATAAAGTCTAGGAAATGACAAGACAATAGGAGAGAAGGCCTAAACGGACAGCTAGGAGAGGATACAGGGATACTGAAAACACAGAAATTCACTTACTTGGGGATCATTTACTCCCATAATATAGGAATCTTCTGCTGCCATTTTAAGTCCTGAAACACAAAAACATGATTAGAACTCCCTTTTTTTTTTTCCCAATGTAGAGCAATAGAGAAGCCTGGAAAGTATTCAGAGTTAAAAGCCCAATCTCTGACACTTTTTATTTTACTCATAAAATTAATGATTTCTAAAATTCCTCATTATTTGGAAGAGGCAATGTAAGGACAAGACAGGCTACAGCTAGGATTTTCCATGCCTATTGCCAAGAAATTAAAAATTACAGTCAAAGTCCAGAAGTCAAAATTTCTTAATATCAGGAACTGATTCTGTCATTGCTCTGACTATTCTGCCATTAGACTTTAGGCAACATCATTACCATAGAAATAGCAGAACTCTTCATTTGTACACAATAAAATTAACATTATGAGCATTCATGAATGAACTCTAACGCTTTTCTTATGAAATATTCCTAAACACAAATAAAGATGCCCAAGAAAGAACAGATAGTATTAAAAAAAAATTAAATAAAACCAGGATTCTATTATTGACTAATTTTGGACACCTTTATTTCCAGGGTTCCACAAGTGCTTAGCACACACAACAACTCTGTGCTGACAATGACAATGCACAGCATCCATCACAACTCTTTCTTGCAGGTCTACATGTGAATTCTGGACACTGGAAAAGTTTAGCTTGGTTAGTTTTACTGGGACCAGTAGTGGGCCAGTAGCAGAACCTGTGAATTTTCTGAGGAATTTATTAGGTCTGTTGGAAGATATTAGTATTAGTGTTACTTCCTTTCACGTAGATGTTACTAAAAGAATTTACAATTTCACCTATGCTGAGCTCACTAAATAAGGCTCTCCAAGGGAGTATCTGAAAATAACAGTGGGGCTATTTCAAGAGAGCCATGTCTGCATTCAACAGGCACTAAATAAGGTTAATAACTAACAGAAGACAGAAACAGGTCACTGGCCCTCATATTCCACCACAGTGAACACGAGCCATGTTTTCCAGCAAAGAGAACTGTGAAAACTCTGCACTACCAAAGAGAGGTGCAAGAGATCAGTAAGTCATCAAAGAAAAACTGAGTCACCATGTACCTCCTACAGGAACTAGAAAGGCAATTATCAAAAAGAAAATTGGAATACTTGGGTACTTCACCTTGATGGAGGCTCAACTCTGCTTGTTAACTATCTCCAAAGACAAGTCACCCCACAAAGTAGAAAATGTGTCTCCTATTTCTCCATTTTATTTTTATTTAATGCACAGATGACTTCAATGAAAAAGATGTTTATGTGGGTACAACTGCTTTTCAGACTAGAAAATAAAGTACCCACCTGACTGTAAATCGATTTTAGAAATATTTACAGGGTAATATTTATTTATAGTTTTTCTTCAAATACCAAATAACTGATCATAAGATTTCAGTCAAAAATTAATAACAGATATAACAAGCAGCCAATGTCACCCATGCTGTACTTCATCACCTAATACAACAAGATTTCAGCAAGATAAAAAAACACCAGTCAATCACATTAGCTCATAGGCACATTCCACAAAGCATTATTTTCATCAACCTTTCGCCATTGTTATTACTCAACTTTATGGAAAAAGTCAACATACAAAGTGTGATAAAACCTTCAGGATACAACGAAATTTACTAAGATGTTTTTATTTGCCTTCTATTCCATAGAAAAATATAAATAACATTATCACCAACTGACAAGTTACTTAAATCACTGAAATAACTTGTAAGATATTTTGTCAAACACTTCTTACTGAAAGGTGTAGCTATTACAGAAAACAATCTGAAGACCTCAATAGCCAGCTTTTTCTTACAAAGTGTCAGAAAATACCCACCCTCTTGTTACACCCTGATTAGGTAACTGAGTGCAAATGCCAAATTTCTTTGGCATAAATTGAATAAAAATTAGTCCTAAAAATCTTGGTTTGTGATGTCCAATATTTAAATACTTAAAATTTCATTAGTCACATATGCAAAATTGTGTTCCAAAATCTTGAAGGTACCAGATGACATGGTAAACATGCTCGTTCAGAAAAATAAAATATTCTGAGGAGCTAACATGAATGGCATCTGCCCACTTGCCTGTTTGCTATATACATATATATATATACACATATATATACATACATACATATACTTTGCCAAACTTTCAAACAAAGCATCTCACAGCTTCTTCTGCAAGCCACAGGATAAATATAATAGTAGGCTCTATTTCCTTTGCCCTATTCTAGCTCCTCAGGCTGCACCTCTCTCCCTCCAGCAGAACTCTGGGGGCAGTGTCCTCACACCTGCCACACTTCTGGTCACACCTACACTTCTACAATACGTGACTTTCCAAAAGTGGAAAAACAGCGCAGAGGCATTACTTCTGAAAACTTTTCACTTAAAGTATTTTGATGTAAAAATTAGAACTTATTTAGGAAAAAAAAAAAAAACCCTACATCCATCTGAATCAGCCCTTCAGTTTCACCTTTTAAAAACAGTAATTTCTGGCTTTTTGGCTGATGCAGTGAACATAGTGACACCAAAACAACAGCCTTTAAAGATGTTCCCCCTGCAGTGCTATGTTCAGCTCTGGGCTCCTCAGCACCAGGAACACACGGACCTGCTGGAGTAAGTCTGGCCATGAAGATGCTCAGAGTGCTGGAGCACCTCTCCTGCAGACAGGCTGGGAGAGCTGGGGCTGCTCAGCCTGGAGAAGAAAAGGCTTCAGGGAAACCTTAAAGCACCTTCCAGTACCTGAGGAGGGCCTCCAGGAAAGCTGGAGAGGGACTTTTCACAAGGACAGGATGAGGGGGAATGACTTTAAACTGACAGAGGGGGGGATTAGATTGGGTATAAGGAAGAAATCCTCCACTGTGAGGGTGGCAAGGCACCAGAACAGGTTGCCCAGAGAAGCTGTGGCTGCCCTATGCCAGGAAGTGTTAGGTTGGATGGGGCTTGGAGCAATTTGGAAAATTTATGGTAGCAGAAGGTGTCTCCACCCAGGGAATTTGGGGGGGCTGGGACTAGATGATCTTTGAGGTTCCTTCCAACCCAAACTACTTCATTATTCCATGAACATGACCCTTGGAAGCAGCAAGGTAACCAGTGACATAGCACCCAGTCAGCTGTAGGTAGGTACTAACTAATGAATGCCTAACCAGGTACTAAACACAACCTCTCTCACATCATAAGTGCAGATGCCTCTTAACTTGAGATCTTTCATGTTCAGATCAGCTCCACTGCTTGAGGGAGGGGTTACAGACATTTCTCTGGCCTGAATGTTAAGCCAGTTTATTATGAACAGATTATAATTTAGATGTGCAAACATACACCTTTGTGTATGTAAACTCACACTTAATTGCCTTATCAGGGCCTAGACAAAGATTAACCCAGCTGCTTAAAATAACCCTTCCACATGACCGAAAACACTATGAAACACTGAAAACCTTCTAAATTACTGTTTCACTATGTTTTGTCCTCTCCAAAGCCAAACAGATCACAAAAGTGTTCTGGGAGCCCTACCCTCAAATAACCACTTGTGTCCTTAGGATTTATTAAGTTCACAAATCCGTACACTTCCTCTTACATTAAAATTGATGCAAATCCACAAAGTCACATGATCAAAACCCCAAAAAGACACAGAAAAATAGATCCTAGCACTACCTGTGTGACCTCTAATTGGCCTCTTCCCTTACTGCTCCAGTTTCTAAGCACCTTTCCCATTTGCATCAGGTGGTAAGATTAGCATCTACCTCAAGCAGCTTTGCTCATTCTCTCATTACATGAGCTGTATTACGGGTCAGAGATTGCCACCTCCCTCATTTGAAGATGGCTGGAATAAAATTGCTCTGTGGAAGTTCATGTTATTATAGATGCCTGCTTCCTGCATATTCCTCCAATTCCTACAAATTGTACTGCAAACTAGAATCTACAATAAAAAAATACCCCAACACCTGCAGACCACAATTAACCACAGCAGTCTCCACCCTGGAGACCGTCTAAAGTTTTTCAGATAATGGGGCACAGGAAGCTAGACATTTCAATTCACAGTATTTATAAGTGTGAAAATTCAAAGGTCAGTGAAGAAACTTCATTTAGCTCCTAGTGCAACAGAAAAACATAAAATCCAGCTAAACTTGCCCAAACCCACACAATTACACCTTCTGAGAATAAGTGTGGGATGTGTGTGCATGTGCATACATATTCCTTTCCCTTCACAGCAGGTCAATTGCCATTGTGAAAACGGTTTAAATAGAAAGAAAAAGAGAGAAAACCTAGGAAGTCATGGATACACATACAGGAGATGACTGTTGCACCAAACAACCAAGCAAACCTAATGGCAGGTACTTTGCACCACTGCTCCTCCTTAATAACCAAATGATACAAGGTACAAGTGGCACAGCTGGAAGAACATGATTTATTGTATTCTAAGTATTTGTTCTAAAGCTTCAAAAGAAGCAGCCATTTAAAATGAAAACAACATAATTAATGTAGGAATGCTGTAATCCACGAACAAGAACTCTCATTTCTCTTATCTCAATCATTTGATTTCAGAGCGCTTCCCTGTTATTCTCCCACATTCACTGTGTCTGTTTACCTTTTAAAAAGCAAATTTCACTATCCAACTGTTTTCAGCCCCCCTGATTTTTCAAGGGTCCAGATCCTTCCCTTTACTTCTCTTCAACTTTCAGCCTGAATTTTAAGCATGAGGTGAACCCTCATTCTTTTTGACACCAGTATCCAATCCAATCCCTAAAAACTTGGAATGTGACTTCTCCCTTTCTACAGACAAACATGATCTTTATCACCCAGTTCATTGCACTTGAGAACTGAAATTAGTGTGATGGATGTTGTTCCACAAGGAAATTTATTTAAACCATCTCTTAGTTCATTACATGTTTTACATCATCCTGTTCTCACCTTTCAAGGCTGGGATTCAGAATGCAAGCCTCACAATAGGAAACTCAACTACTACATCTCAACCAACTTGATAAACTGAAAGAACAATTTTTCCTGAAAGTTTTCTAGCAGAGTGCTTTTTCTCTTTAGGCTGGCTTTCACTGGAATTTACCTGTTAAAAATAAACTTCTTTAACAGGACACTGAATGAAATGAATTAAATTCAGTGTGGTTATGCTCTTAGCCTGTTTATTTTGCTTACTAAAAACAGAGAGGAATAAGGATGAAAATGAAGCAAAGATGTGTCGCTTTCATATATTGTAAGTATATTTCTACTACATCAGGGCGATGAAGCGTGGTGGATGATCTCATTATAGAGAATTATATTTTTAGGAACAGCACCGAATTTTCAGAATTCCTGCAGCAACTATGTAGTACTGAGGCAGAAATACAGAAGTACTGTATTGTACAGACAGGACAATGTGTTTAACCTGCTGTTGCCTCCTTAACTTTAGGTGGCAACTATCCATACTTGAGCCTCAGTCTTCCATCCTTTGCAAAACATAATCTGTATCTGTATAGGGCCAATTGTTTCAGAGATTTGCATTCTGCAAACAGAGATGCTGGGAAAAGGTATTGTGCAATAGACTCTCTGGGTTGCTGGGTCAGGGCTGGCAGCAGGACAAGAGCTGCTGAGATGATTTTGGCTGGAGGCCAGAGCAGGATCTGCTCTGACAAAGCAGAGATAGGATCCACGCTGCTCACTTTCAGCCTTTCACCGCTGCAGTCCCTTCGAAGCCAGGATGCTGCCACCCCTTTCCCTGCACAGCCTTTTCACCTCGCCTCTGGCCACCTCTGCCCTTCAACCAGCACTTCCTTTCCCCTGGAACCCAGTTATTCTGCCCTGAGTTCCACATGTACAGCTCCAGAGCACAAAACTCTGAATTCAAAGTAAGAGATGAGAAAGAGCTAATGTATTCTGTATTATACAAAGTAAACAGAACTCAAATATTAAGGGAACATCATGCATACTTTCACCCACAATATTGGCATAGATGTTTTCAGGACAAACATTAAAGAAAAATACGTTCAAAAACACAAGAAATTGTTGTTAACTTGCTCATGTTGACAAAGCCACATCTATTATGTTATTTTGAAGGGATTAAAGTCAGTAATGAAACAGATTTGAAACTTGCCTTCAAATGTCAAAATGTTTACTACTATTTCTTCTCCCAGCTAGGACTTCAATACCTGGGAGATGTAGGGAGCTGTTTTAAGGAAACAACACTCAATTTTCACAAAAGTGGCATAAGGAGTTGTATTTTTCACATTCCTTCTGGTACTTCAAAGATGTGTAATCTCCCAACAAAGACTTGAGTACAATTTCTCATATACAAGTGCAAAAAAGTTTTTACAGAGAGACATTTTGATCAAAGATTCTAATTTCCTCTGCAGAGTTTTTGTCATCCACACACCGTTGCAGCTGCAATAATACTACATAACCCTAAACGACACTGTTTGTTTTTCTAATATAACAGCCCAAATTGCCTCCTCTTGTGACTAATTAAGCCTGCTTATTATTTCCTGTTGGGTGGGACCTGGCAGTTGTGTTTATATATTTTTGAATGTTTTTAATTGCTGAAGTTAAAATTTTCAAGTATTTTCAGTCATGAGCAGATGCATTACTTGACAACAGTATAAAAAGTACAGAATATTTTGGAAATTAAATAAATCACAAGTACTTGAGATTTCACAAGTGTGGTGCTCTAAATCAGAATTGTTGGGGGCATAATTATTTTATGAAACCTAGAACCAAATTTATTATAGCATGTAACAACTAAATCTGAAGAAAAAAAAATCACAGTGTAAGAAAATTTCCTTGTCAAAGAGTAACCGGACTACCTAAAAGATATTCTATTAGCTATGTTTGCAAATAGAATTTTTGTTTTATTCCTTTCCCAAGTATCAAAGTAGTGAATTAATATATCAAGAGGAAATACTAAAATGCCATAAACATACAAACTGTTTTTCCGTGATATTGTTGGAATAAAGTTAGAATGTTTTTGTTAAAACACATTCAAAGCAACTTAAACCAAAGGAATAAACAGTATTCAAATATACGGCAAACATATTCTGGTACATGTATAATGCTAAGTAGATGTAAAAATACTGAGGTTCAACACAGAAAAACAGCTGTAGTAACTACATTGTACTTTAGCCATGTGGGGTGCTAATGTTACTTGAACTCCTGAATAGGATGTTAAAATGCTGTTACTTTTTCCCCCAGATTAAAATCAATCACTGAATGTTCTTTGCAAATAGCTCTAGCTCCTATAAAAGCTGTTCATCAAAGTCAAATTTTAACTTAAGAAGCCACACACACCCATTTAATAAGCCTGAAGTGTAATGAATCATGAATATTAGGCTGGAAACCTGTCCCTATGTTTTTTCCCCTTCTGGCAGGGGCAGAGGGGGCACGGGAAGAACAGTGTTTCTGAGAAGCCAAGCACACGTAACCCCCAGCTGCAGAAGTGCATCTCACACGAGGTTTGCTGTCTCACCAGGTACAGTCACACGGGCTCTGGGCTCCCACTGAAGACACAGTCCCTCGCTTAGTAAGCAGAAAATAGCCAGGGCTGTTTCCACTGCAATCACAAAGGTGAACTAAGGGATTCTCAGTGTCCTTTTGGTTCTGAACAGCCACTGCAGTCGTAACGGGACAGAATCAACTGCTTACACAGCACCAGTAAGGGGAACCAAACAGGTAGAGCTGAGTCCAGCACAATCACAGTCATACCCTGTTTACAAATTACAGATGCAAAGTGGGTAACTAATGTTTAGTTTTTTGCTTTTTCCAAAGAAATTGCAAAACTCCTGCAGTCCCAATGTTGTACAGTAACCAATGACACGACAAAACTCACTTGGATTAAACTAATAAGACCAAAAACCCACCTGCTTCCTTTGTTTATACTTTATTTGTGTGCTAAAATCTGCCCGAGTCTAAGCGGATGGAAACACGACCTCTAGAAGAAGCAAAAAATAAAGCCAAACCCAAGCAAAAAAAAACCCAAACAAACCCAAACCACGCAACTCAGTTCTACTTTGCTCTTGATCTGCTGACAGTTTGCTTGGAGGACACAATGAAACATGGGGCTATTTCAGTTGAGTATTTTAAATGACGGGGGGGGAAAAGTGTATCTACCTGCCCCTGCTTTTCAAAAGAACACAGGAGTTGAAAGGGGGAAATAATGCTTGGAGCAGAAGCTTCCTCCCTGCACATGATCTGTCAGCTCCACCTAAGTGCTAAACAAAGGATTTTACCTTGAGACCATAATAACTTGAAACAACTTTTAAGGCCTTACTTTTGAAACTGTCAACAGTGCTTCATCAAAACACATGTTCAAATGAAAGCACTGAAGAAGATTCACCGAATTATGTCTATGCTCAAAGTTAGATGCAAACTTAGTGCCTGACTGACCTAAGGGCACAGTTAATGACAACCATAATTACGATCTTATCAACACAGAACTTCATAAAAGGTTCACAGCTTATTTAAAGGACATCAAATTACAACTTCCACTTCTAAAATACCTCTGTCAGAGCTAAAAGTGACCAAACCCAGGAATTGCTTTTTTCATTACCTGCCTGAAACATTCATTATCTTCTCTTTGTTTTGTAATAGCTGTGTTATTTTGTCAGAGAACCAAAAGAAAGCTATCAGTATGTTGAAAGAAAGAATTTTTAACTAACTGTAGAGTTTTCATTAGTTGCTTACATAAACAAGTAACAACTTTCTTTATGACTGACACTTTTGAACTTAGAGTTGGCAAACACACACAGCACTGAATGGTGAAAGTATTTTAGCAAGCACAGTTTGAAGCAATCTATGAAAACACAGGAGAATTAACCAACATCTCTGAATTTTGTCAGTTGAATTTTCTCAGCACTAGCTATATCAAAAAGCCAACTGTAAGTCAGTAAAAGATATATTGTCTTTCACTGTATCTTTGCAACTTCAAAAATGAACATCTAGTTTGCACTACAAGCACCTTCTATAGTAAAGACTCACAGGCCTTCAAACTTAGTTTCCTGTCCTTCCAGAGTCAGCAATATGCACAATAATATGAATTGCTAACTGAACATATTTCTGGAGTTTGCACGTGTTCATTGAGAAAGTGGCATGGGAAGGTTTTGGAAAAGGCAGCAATGAAAAGGAAACTCAAAAATCTATTAATTAATAAATTTATGTCAATAATATTTATTTGTATGTATCTATTATTGAAATCACATAATGCCACCTCAAGGAAAAAGTAAATTAAATTTATCATTGAATTTTTGGAAGTAAAATTTTAAAATAAACTTACATTTATTATTTAAATTAATTTTCAAAAGTAAAATACACAGTAACAGAGAAACAACCAGAACTGCTATTTTTCAACAAATGAAGCAGGATATCTTCAAATGTGCACATAAATGAAACACCACTCTCTCTCCCTCTTATTCCTTTTCTCTGTCCCAGCACTTATATCCAGCAAACTCTTCTGATTTAAAAATAAATACTACAAAAAACACTACCAAGGTGTTGCTGGAACAAAGTGAATACAGATAGGAAGTTAATCTGTTACAACACTGTTTTTTAAAAGCATACAACACAATGCAAAGTGATATAAAGCTGTTCTGTTTTATAATCTTAACTCAAAATGTATTCATATCTTGCATGAGAAACTGATGACTCTGCCACTGACTGACATTTCTTTCTTTATAAAGGGGACAAAGGATGGAATGAAAAAAAGCTTTTTCCCTTCTGTTTCGTATTTCAAATTAAGTTCTTTAACATATCTTGCACAGATTTCAGCCCTGAGATTCCCTGAAATCTCTGCACTATGGCACATCCTGACAACAGTATTTCAGCGTAACTGTTAGCTAAATCCTCGGGCCAGGGAAAATTACGGAACAGAGCATCTGCTTCTGGATGGTTGCAGGCTACTTTTTTCTCTTTCATTTTCTCATAAACTGTAGTAATTTCTGTAGATTACAAAACATTGCAGACAGGATGCTGTCTTAGAATGACGTCTTGGTTAACGCTTTCCTAGAACGGGCAGCTACTTTCTTTCATGAAAGAACAGAAATGCTTTGACTGAAATACTACTTCAAAAGTTGATACCGCACAGTACATAGCAGAGAGACTCCAGATGTCAATAAAATCGAAGTGCTCTATTTTCAACCCTGTTCCGTGAGCTTGACAGCGCTGGTGGCAGCACCCTGCAGCACGTAAGGCACAAGGCGATAGAGCAAAGAATTCATCCACTTTTCTCTGTGAACAGAGTAAGTGAAAAGAGGACTTCTGAAGCACAAAGCATGCCAAATATAATAAGCACTTTAAAACACTTAAAAAAATAATGATAACAATAATCTGTATTTCCTTTAAAACGTTATTCTTAAGCAAAGATTTTGTGCATTTTAAGACAGGAAGTTGAAATGCAGTAGATGATCCCTTGCCTCCAAAGTCTTATTCCCCAAATGCTCATAGGCACTGAGATTTACTTATTTTGAAAATATGCCGCAGTACACACATGATGATAATGGCCCAAGAGCACATACCTCATGTCACAGAAACAATACTCCGATTCACATTCACGGAAAATAAGTCAATAGCCTCCTTCACCAAAGTTACCATCAAAGCAGAAAGCACCAATATATGAAAAAAAAATCGTTGTGAAGATGAGAAGTTCGATATTCTTGCGTTTCAAGGTCAAATGTAACCGAGAAATCAGTGCAGTAATACTCCCCGTCGCGACGGGGAACTTTTCGGTTTCACCACCTGCAACTAAATTACCTTTAAACCCTCACTATTTCGTACCTTTTAACACACTCTGCGACACTCTCGGGCAGCACCCAAGGCCCGGTCATCCAGAGCTGCCGGTACCAACCCGCGTTTTCGTGGTGACCACCCGCACTGCCGGCCCCGGCCGCGTCCCGGGCTCAGCACGTACGTGTGTCACCTTCGAAACCAAAAGCGACAAACGCAGCACCTCCTTTGCCTACGAGCACCCGCTGTGCGAGCGCCACAGGCTGGGCTTGCAAATTTCGCTCACTTTGCTGTCAGGGACACCCCTTCCCTGGCCAGCAAGATCCCGGTAACACAGCGGCAGCACAGCCGGCATCCCGTGCGCTCCCCGGGCTGGCTGCAGGCGACAGCCGCGGCAATCCCTGCCGGCGCCCAGGGCACAGGCGCGGGGCTGGAGCGGGCACAGCCTCCCGCGGCACACCGGAGCTCCGAGGGTGCCCAGCCCAGCGAAATGCCGGCTCCCGCCCCGCTCATGCGGGACAGAGGGAGCGCAGCCAGGCGATGAGGACGCGGAGACAGGGGAGAAAGAAGGCAGCGAGCGGCGGGCCAGGGGCCGCCTGGGGCTCACCGGGACAGATCTGGCGGCGCCTCCTCCTCGTCGCGCTGTGCCGCCGGCGGTCCCTCAGCGCCGCGCCATGTAACGCGGCGTGCCGCCCGCCTCCCGGCTCCGCGCGGACTTTCCCCCTCCTTCCCTCCCGCCCCACCGGCGAGGGCACCCGCCCGGCACCGGCCTGCGCAGCCTCCGCCCCTGCCCCCGGCCCGCCGCACTTCCTGGCTGGAAATTCCCGCTGACGCTCCGGCAGCGCTGAGGGCCGCGCGGGCGGGGCCAGGCGGCAGCGGCGGCCGCCGGGGCTGGAGGAGGCGCGGCCGCGGCGGAGAAGGAACCGGGGAGCGCCTGCTGCCGAGCCAGCCGCTGGCCACGGAATCCCTGAGCCGGGGACAGGCCCTCCCGCCCGGGGAAACCGCGCAAACACGCGGGTCCTTTCATCCCAGGGCAGGCACCGCCACCGCAGGGATAATCCCGTCCTTGCCCACGTTCCTTGGCCCACGGCGGCATTCGCGACACCTCTGTGGAGACCGGCCCGACCCGGTGGCTGCCAGAGTTTGTTTGACCTCTAAAAGTAAAGTTTGGAAGGGGAGGGAGAGACTCTGCATGGAGTGAATTTAACCCACCTGATGCAGTGCCTGGCACTTTCACAGGCACTTCATTTAAAGGAAATTTACCAATTCTTGCCGCCCGATGCCTGACAACATCACTGGGCAGGGGGTACAGGATGCACAGCACCATTTTTATGTAGATTTACACAGTTTGTGACAGAGCAGGCTCACGGGTAACTTGACTTCTGTTGAACAGTGCCAGCCATCAATAATATGATTTTTAATACCAGAATCCAGGTTTGCAGCATAGTAATCAAGTCTCTCAGACACATTTAACCAAGGCTGAAGCAAGTCAGCTAGTGCCACACTTAAATGCTATGTAAAACAAGTTAAAATATCTTTATGCTGAATCCTAAACGTCTGGTTTGCTAAGGGTGTCTCAGATGAGCATCCAGCATAGCTCGCCGAATGTGTGTTTGCACAGAAAGTCAGCTGCACACCTCTGGGGAGTTTTGTTATGCTAAGGCCACATGACATGTGGCTTCACGAATGACACAAAGAAAAATCATAATTTAAAAGAAGGATTTAAAACCCCCCAAACATATAAAGGAACCAAGGAATATGACTGTTGCTTTTTTTG
This sequence comes from Zonotrichia leucophrys gambelii, assembly GCF_028769735.1. NCBI lineage: Eukaryota > Metazoa > Chordata > Aves > Passeriformes > Passerellidae > Zonotrichia > Zonotrichia leucophrys. Next base: position 26,435,181 of record NC_088173.1, on the reverse strand, counting down.
TTTTTGTTTTTTTTGTGTTGAAGCAAGGAATTGTAACCTAGAGCATAAATATGCTCAAAAGGAATAGAGTAAATTCATAAACCACCTGTTGACTGGAACAAAATGAAATGAACCTACTCCGTTTTACCATGAAGGGAGTAAGTTCTCATGTTACATTTTGTGCCACATCTCTGGGATGGAGCACAGAGACACTATTTAAAATGAGTGCTGAGAGTGCAAAAGAGAGCTCAGGATTTTCTCTGCTTTCTTGAGAAATGACATTTCCTACGTGTTACACATAAATATGTATGAAGAGAGAGTAATTTCCTTTTTTTGGATTGCCACTCATGCTCTGTGATGCAATTCTAAAAATGCACTCCCCCATTCTCTTCCCGGTATAAACTGGGAGTTGAGAGTGACTCAGCATTTCCTAGTAAAACATGTTTTCCTTATTTTATGGGGATATTCCTGGACATTTAAGACCCAATATTAATTTTTTTTAATGGAAGAAAAGACACTGAATTAATAGGACAAGTGAGAAAAGAATTGTGTCCCAAAGCCCTTGAAGGAGGAAGTCTAGATGGATTTTAAATACAAAGAAGTTTCAAAATAAGATTCATTTGAAAGGAAAGGTGCCATGTCATAGCTAATCAAAGGTGTGCTCACAGGACAAAACCTGTATGAACAAGTACCAGGAAATCTGACGAGGTGGATAAGTTCCAAAACTTAAGGAGACTTACCTGGTGGATTTATTTTAAAAGGACATGTATTCAAGTACTCAGGCTCAGCTTTTCCTGTGAAATCTTAAGCAGCTTCCACAAAGATCTAGGTTTTACAATAAAATCCTCTTCTCAATTACATTTAAAGCATAAATTTGCCTTTTTTAGAGCCTAATACTGTAACTTAAATGTCATTTCTACTGACACCCACAGTAGTGCCAGGCTGTAAGCCCACACTTTGGTAAAATTATCTTCACAGGACACTCTAGATAAATGTACTGCTTTTTAGCACAGGATTTCCACTTGAAGAGCCAAAAAATTCCATTCCAACCACTGAGGAAATCGGGCAGATAATACAGGCTCAGTGGTTTGCAGTGATGGAGTGCTGCCTATTTCCTGAATAACACTGGTTTCTGGTATTGCCATCACGTTACTGCAGTGCCTGGACAATGCCAGCCCAGAGATGCAGAGCAGGTGATCACACCTGGACCCAAAGGAGCAAATGCCTGCTCTTGAGCGGAGGGGAGCTGTGTGAATTGGTTGTAGCCGTGTCTCTGGTAGCTGGGCAGGTGCTCTGAGGGAAAGGCTTTCCAGCTGTACACTTAACCAGGCTGTTTCACCTCAATCAGGTGGGGTGCATTTAAGTTTCCTGATATGCAGATGCAATTTAGAAGCTGAGTCTCTTCTCTGCTAGGTTTGCTCTGGAAATACAGATATACAGTTTTCTTTCCAAAGTTAGAAGTCTTTGGCCTCAGTATTTTTTAATCCTGTAACTGATGATAGATAAACATCTAAGTCAAGCAGAGATTTTAAAAATAATCAATCTTTAATTGATTGCCTGGATTGGAAAAATTCATGAAAGTTTCTTACATTATTTGTCTTCTGTTTCTGACGTATGTATTGGAATCAGGTTAGGCTCTTTTCATTCCCTTTGACGTAGCAGGTTTGAGGCTAAAGCAGGAAAAGATAAGGGAAAGTCTAAAATAGCTACTGAGAGACACTTCCTTTTAAAGCTTTCAACTGCTCATCTTCATTGCCAAATCTATTTCTGGTCAATCCATTATTTCTTTCTCATCCAGATAATCCAGAAGTTCTAAATAAAAAACTGATTTGCTTTATGCAGTGGTCAGTGATCATCTTAGCACACTCCAGTCTCCTAGAGGTTGTCAGTGTTTAGCCAATATTTGCTGTTGGCATTGCCATTGTCTCCTATAGCTTGAATCCACCACTATCACAGGAAGACAATATGTTAAAAAAAAAAAAAAAGTTGTATTTTTAGTATGGTGTCCTCATTCTGAAAATGTATATGAAGCCCTAATGAAGTTGACAATAGAAACTATTTCTTAAAAAACATTCTAAGTAGCCAAAGTACATGTGCAAAGCCACCCTTTGAACTGCAGGTAGCAGTGTGCAGAGTTCAATGGCGCTGCTGAATCCACAGGTTGCAGCATTCATGAGAAGTACTTTCTATCATCTCAGTCATTTTTGGTGGATGAACTGGCCTCAATTCATCACATATTTCATCAGATTTAGATGGAAACAGCAACACCCTGCAAGGCTCTGAACAGTGTGGTGACTCCTGTAATTACACAGGCCACATCTCAAATGCACCCCTTGCTTGCTTTCTCCAGAGCCACAAACCAGACATGGGAACTCATGTTACCCCTGCTGTGGTTCAGGTGTGTAACTTTGCTGAAAGACTAAATTTCTGGGGTTTTGGGTAAGACTGCTAGAGCTGAACCAGGAGTTTTCAGTAGCAAATAACTGTAGGGGGGCAGGTGCAGGGGAGTTAACTTAGTAGACTTAAATAAGAAAACCATGAAGCTGTTGACAGGGCTGATGGGTATAATTAACAGAGAAAAAGGAACCTTTGGAGAGAGCTAAAAGTAAACAAGAAAAGGAACACTGCTCAACATTTACTTATAGCTGTTATGCAGTATAGGGTATCACTTCCTAAAAGACATTGAAAGAACCAAGCAGAGAAGGCAATTTGATGTATATAAATTTTGGAATGGTTAGCCTAGCCTTCCCTCAGTTTGTCTGTGTAATGCTAGGCCTTCTTCCTTCTTTTCTTTTACTCTGGCAGATAGTAAGGAGAGTTTCACCCCAATCCTCTCAATTACACCAAAAGTGGGGGTTTATAGATCCTTTGTGAGCTTGCTGCTCTCAATGGAGCTACCCAGACCACTGTGAGAAGTTGTGAGCTGACCAGCTCATCAGAGCCTTGGAGCTGCTTCACCGAGAACAAACATTCTATTCCTAAAGTGTGGCCTAGGCTGGTCCTACTTAGCAGCCCAGGTTTAGTGGCTGAGCAGGGTAACACTGTACAACAGTAAGGGCATGTACTGGCAGAATAGAAATGGTTGTGTTTGTAGAAACCATTCAGAGAACCATTAGAGTAGCACTGTAGCAATGTGGAGCTCATGCAGCTTAGAGCCCAAAGCAAACTGCTTCAGCAAGTGCTGTTATAGCCAAGAGTGAGCTGTCTGGTAATAAATCTAATGAACTGCCAGTCAGTTCTCCAGAATTTGGGCTAATTCAGGTTGTGAGTGATTCACTCATCTGCCACTCGCTATATAACACCTTGGCCAGCCACTGAAGCTAGAGGGATGAGTTTTTGCCATTTGAGTTCAGCGGCAGCAGGTTCTTACCAGTCCACTGCATGCACTCCCTTCTCTTCCCACCTCCACATGTTATGATTAATATCCTGTGCTCTAGTCAGTATTTATTATATCATATGATTGGGTCCTCTTCATAGTATTTTGCATATCTGAATGATACATACTTTTAACTTCTATCTGATTACATCCATCAGAACCCAGTTGTTTTCCCAAGGGACATATGTTCTTCCCATTACACAACTGTGGCTTTAGATCCTCACCAATGTTTCACCCAGTTAGCTAATGCAAACAAAAGCAGCAGTTTGTTGTCTTTGTCACTTTCTTTTGTCACTTTCATTAAATACGTGCTCAGTTCAATTTATGAGGTCATTTTGGGTCAGGTGTACTGAGGAGGACCAATGTTAATACAGTATAGAAAGTGGAATTTAGCTAACTTGATTTATATTGCTGCTGTTTTATTGCTGCAGCTCCAGGAAAATTCCAGATAGCTAAGCACTGTACAAATATATAGGGAAGGGATTTCTTCTGCCCCAGAAATTTCAACATCTAAATATATAATGGGAAACAGATTATGAAAACTGAAAGTGACGTTCACTACTGTTTGAACTCATGCAGTGATTAATTTAAGTCCTCTACTCAATTGTTGGTATAACTAAGTTCTGATTTCCCAAGCTGTTTCTGTTTCAAGTTTTAAGCTTTTACAGCAACTAATGATATTCTTCTTGAAAGTCCAGTCCTGGAATATCTGGATATGACTAGTTTTTTTCTCAGGTTTTGATGAAAACTTAAACCTTATGTTTAAGAAAGTTGAAAGTGTCAATGTTCAAAAGGTATTTTTAAAACTGATGCGATTCTCTTTAGGTAAATCCTGTGGGCTTAGAGAACTTTATAATTTTGTAATGATGGGGGATTAGCTACAGTGAGTGGTGAACTGAGACAAATCACTAGTGTAATGGATCAAGCCTTCCAAAAAATACAAGATTATAAAAGGATTATTTGGAGGGCACTAAAAAAATATTGTATCCTAGACAATCTCTGTCAAATAGATCTGATTTCTCAAAAGTTCATGTTTTTTTAACCTTTGTTCCAAAACTATGAGTGTTTGAATTTTTTTTAGCAAAGTATTCTAGACTTAAAGCTGCAACACCAGAAACAATACAGGCACTACCTACGGATGTGATAAGATGCAAGAGACTGATGAAAAGCAAGACAGTATGCAGTGTAATGACAGAAAGAGCCCTGTGATAGAGCAGGGTGTCAGGAGTGGAGAGGGACCTCAATCTGTTTTTTACTCTACACAAGAAGTAGGTGGAGGAAGCAGGGTGTTCTCCTTATTCTAGTTTCTTTCTCAGTTCCCTTTGTGATTTGCTGTTTGGAAGCGGAAGCCTGGCTGATAGCGGGACAGTCTTTGATTCCTTCCCTGGTGAAAGAGCACGGTACAGAAGCTGGTAAGCTATAGATAAAGAACCCAGCACCAAAGCTAGGACCACGTGATCCTGCTCTTGTTCCCAAGCCCATTGTCTCGGATGTTGTCGTGCTTCCATGGCCTGCCTTGCTTTCAGGGCTAAGGAACCAAACACAATGCTTCAAACATTCAGCACATGAACTTGTATGGGCTCAGGGTCTCGGCCCTGCTGAGACCTGACCTGAAAGTGCATGTGACTTTCTCACCTGAGGGCAGGGAAATGGAATTGCAAACTCTTCAAATGTTGCTGTTTACCTAGACGTCCAAATAAGAATATGAGACTACGGTTTAAGCCCTTGGGTGTATTTACAACAGCTCTTCCCAGCTTTTAGCATTGTGCTGCCAACAATTGGCTGCACCCAAGACACTCCCTTTGATAGCATAGTGAGAACTGTGCTGCTTGTGTTCAGATCAACAGCACACTCTTGTTGACCTACCTGGGTGTAGGGCTGGCGGCTGAGGGAGGATCCCTGCCTTCTCTACAGACTTGGAAAGCGTTCTGACAGTGGGCTCACCTGGCTGCAAGGAGTAAGGCAGCTGCAAAACTGTAGTATTTTCTTGGAGCAGCATCTAGCTTTGCAAGGTGTTGTGTTGCTCTGCAAGAAAGTAAAGGTGTGTGTCATGGTGACTTTATGAGTGCTTCTGGGTAGGTCCAGCTGGGTCTGCTGGAATTCTGACAGTGCTCTAGGCAGGTTAGAATGATGTTCTGTGACAAAAATGCTGTTCTTGCTCAAAGGATAGGGAACAAAAGCCCAAAGAAGTGAAGATTGAAAAGATGAATGGTAGTATGAATTTGAAACACAGAGATTCATTTTCCTCACAGATTTTATCACGACATAGATTAATATGTCCACCCTATCTTGATTTCTGTGTGCCACACTCAGACAGTTCACTTGGCTCTGAGGCTCACTGTGTGCTGTCCCATCCCATGAGAATGCTTGGAGGCAGTGGTTGGGCCATTAGAAGAAAGTAATTTGTCACTGCATGATACTACAGGACCTGCCTGACTAGAAAGGTTGTAAAGCAGTTACACTAGTAAAGTACTCGCTATTTTCCAAACAATTACCCCTGTTGACTTCATTTGCAGATGTGAGTGATTTTAGTACTGCTGTAATCAGACTTCAGTGTCTTAAGCACCTAGAAAATGAGGAACACTGACTACATGTAAATAGTTTAGATTGTGTGATGTGACAAGGAACTCTGGCACAGAAGAGGAGACCTTACAGCTCCCTTGGTCAGGATTAAGGATCTGATGCTGTCTCTTCCAGCAGTTATCTCTTTGTTTGTTATAATCCTCCCAGCTTTTGCCAGGAAATTAACGAAGGCCCTGTAGAAAGCAGTGTTTTTAATGTGAAGTTCTTCTCTAGAGAAGCCCTATCCTAACAATTCAGCTTGATACAGGTGCCCTGGACTAGCAACTTTCACACAGAGGAAAGAAGTTTTTCTAAAATTATAAAGGGAAAATAATCTCCTCTTAATACGAAGTTCCCATCGATGGTTTAGTGGGGTTAGAAGAATTACCAGCCCAATTCATAATATGAAGACAAACTTGTGGTTAGAGAAGAAGTCTCAGAATGGGGCTCTCTACATTATCTTTGGGTGTAACTTCAGGGAAGAGCAATGTAACCACTTATGCTAAAGGCTGGAGGGAGAGGGAAGAGCTAAAATAAAGGTAATAGCCAGTGACCAATTCCTATTTAGTATTGTATGCAACGCTGAAGTTATTTCCATTTTGCAAACAAATCTCCAAATCCTGATTTTGCTCACTTGGATAGCAGAGGCTTATTTTGATTCCCCACTGGCATGCAGTAGTGTGATTTTTCTGGTTGTATGAAACACTCATAGTGAGTAGCTGCCACAGGTCAGGCTCCTGGATCTGCCAATAGTTTCACTAAGCTGTGCCTTTAAGAAGAGCAGCTTTAAAACCTTGAAACCAGTCTTACCTAAACTTGAAAGTGGAAGAGACAGGGCCAGTTTTAATCAAAGTATGTATGACTCATCTTTCAAACTTTATCAATGTTTTCTGGGACAAAGTCACATCAGCAGCGTCTCTAGCTGAAAAAAAACAGTGTCCCTGGAAATGGAACTATCGATTTCCTTTCTAGAACATGCTCTGCGTAAGAACAGCACAAGTTGAAGCAAAACTGTTTATCAGGAAGGTAAATCTGAAAACTGGACTACCAAGCTATAAACTCTTGATGCCTTTTATCACAATGAACTGTAAAAAATTCCAATATGACCTGAAACTGTCAGACACTATTGCATCTCAGGCATTTATTAGGTCTTTGATGTTACTGAAATTGAAGAATTCTCCTCCTCCTCACCCCTTTTAGAACAGAAATATTTCTGAAGTCATTGATGATCTCTCCCCACAATATGAGGTATACACACATTTCCTTACTTGTCATAAAGGACTGTAAAATCATGAAATAGTCAAGCAGCACTGCAAATGAGGACGCTGTTATCTCAAACTCTCAGGAGCCTCCTGGTTTTCTGAGGATTCCTGCCGTGTTTCTCAGACTGTGATTCATGTCTTTAACTGAACAGGTCAGAGATTCCAGTAGAGAAGCCATGCAGTGCATGCCCAAACCTGTTACAGTTCTTTAACCAGGGGCCAAAACCAACCACAAGTGTTTCTGTTTCGTCACCTGACCCCTTAACAGAAAAAACAGCTATTGCATTTTATTATGCTTGTTGTTGAGTTCTTCTAATAGCTATGCAAAGTGCCTCTTTTTCCATGTGGATATCAAAGCCTTATCAACATGAAAAAAACACTAAAAAATAAGTTCTGACTCCTTTTAACTCCTGCATGTACTTCTGTGCCAGGATTGTTGTAAGGGCCTGAACTAGACTCTGTGTAGAAAGTGTGTCATCAACAGAATACTTTGCCAGATTATCACTGGCCATTTCTAGAAAGGAAAGCCTGCATTGATTTTGAGTTTTAATCTTTTTTACTTTGATTTGCATGGAAATGTTTGAAAGATGCATTAGAGAACCGACACAATGGAAATAAAATGAGTGGCACATATATAAAAGTAACATCTCATTAGCAGAGACCACCCAAAACGTAGTCCTGCCCTGAAATCTGTAGAAGAAATAGACATACTATGCTTTTAAGATCAACCTTTAAAGGCATTCAGCAATTTGAACAATTTCCAAAATTTCCAAATTTGGTAATAGTCACATCAGACATTAATTTGTTAGGTAAGTATTTCTGAGCTGTGAACAGCAGCTCTGGAATCTCCAGACTTGCTGAAGTAGATCTGAAAAAACCTAGGCAGCATGTCAGACTTCCTACATCTAAACTTGTTTAACAGAGACCAGAGGGAAAAAATAGAGAGGGAAATTCTGAGTAAGTGGAGTCAGTATTCATCAGTGTCTATCTTGGCCATACAAAAAAGGAGACAAACTTGACACAGAACAAATAGAAAAAATCCCCACTGGATTTCCACCTAATCCATGGCGTTAAACAGACACCTGGGTGCCGTACTATGCCTGTCACTGCATGAAGGTTTTCCATGGAAGAACTAGATGTCAAAGAATCCTAGTACCAGCAGAAGGTCATCAAGCTAAGGAAATAATTATTAAATGAATACCTTTGTAAATATTTAGTAGATTAGGAGTAAGCAGACTGGGGATATCAGTAAAGGCATACTAGCACTCAAATCACCTAGTGAAGATCCATCTCATCACCTGGTAGGAGGCTACTTCAGTCATATGACAGAAAGCCTGAAGAGCTGTAACAGGACTCGAAAATTCGTGTTCTCTAGCAGTTACACTGTGTGGTGTATCAGGAGGACAGTAATAGCAGAAAATATCTGGGTTTTTTTCCTCATTATATATGGAATGTCTAACAAGATTAACAACGGGGTGAGACTGGATAAAGGTTCTTTGGTTTATGGGCTGTGCACCTTTTTTCTTTTTTACCTTCTTGTCGTTTTTTTTCCTGGACAACTAATAAATGCCTTTTTCTTTTCCGAGAAAAAGTGCGCTGTAATGAGAAATCTTTTTCAGAGCCGTTCTGTTTCTGAAGAACTCATGTACTTTGTGATTCTGTGGGAAGGAATGTGTTTAAGCTCCTGAGGGATTTAGGGCTATGTGCCGTGGAGAGAACACTAAATTGTGAGCCTGGCTCCTAGAAGACAACATCTGTACCCTGTGAGCGGTTTTAGGTTGTGTCTCAATGGGATTCACCAGAAGAGAGGATGACAAGCACAGCCAGCTTGTGTCCAAGGAAATCCTCTGCAGAGAAAATGAGCAGAGCAGTTGAACTAAGTGAGCCTGAAGGATATTTAGTGATAGCAGAGCAATGTGAGGCAGACTGAGGTGATAGTCTGCTTGTCAGACTCTGAGAGTCTGGAAAAGACTGTGTTATGAGTTGTTTCTAGGATCAAAGGCAGGGGTCTTGTTTCCAGCTATATGGACAGGCTTTTGAAAAATTCTAAGAGGAACTGATTCTTGTGGTAAAATGGGTCACAGTGACACAGGGCATCAAATTTAGACTCTGATGTAGAAAACCAGAAAGCAGAACTTCCATATGGGATTTTCTGAAATGTGCCTGGTACTATATGTAGTGCTGATCAGATTTGCAGAGCCAGCTTCCATATCCAGCTGAGAAAACAACGTCAGAAGGAAAGTTTGAAACGCTTTGGTCATGTGAAAATGTAGTGTCATAGCAAGTACATACCCTAAAATGCATAAAGATCCTTGTCCTTCAGTTGCTTCAATAGAGGACCTGCCCAAACTCTTCCTTCCCACAGAAATAGAAGCTGACAGATTTTGTTCCTTCAAAATTGGAGTTGGCATGGGGTCAGGACACCATAGGATGTGATCCATCATCCACAAATTGGGCAGTGCATCACAGTTGTACCATTGTGCTTGTCTATGAAGCTTATACTCCCTTATAAAGCCTTACTTTGGGAAGATGAAGGCAACAGAGCTATTCCTCTAAAAGTCTTACCACTAAATTCACCTCTTCACTGATTTGTAAAAAATCTGTGTATTCTTTTCAAATGGACATAATATTGTTGAGACCTAAAATTACTCCATAACTTTAGTTACTTTTTACAGAACATGAAATTCCATAGGCTTATGAGAGCTGCACTTCACTTATTTGATTTGTGTGTCACTTGTTGTAAAGTTTCTACAGTTTCTAGAGGATTCATTCAATTTGATGCAAACCATATAAATTCTGCCAGTATGGATACACCATTGTTGCTTTATTTATGGCAAGGGCAGGTTGTTTTTATTTACTGCATTGCTTTTTCTTGTGTTTTAATATAAAACTAGTTTTAACTGCAAAATAGTCCCCAAAACACTTCCCTCAGGATTAGTTCAAATTCTTAATAAATCAATGGTGTTTTCATAACAGACACTAATACCAAGCCTAACTAACACTTAAAAAGCATCTTCAAATATTTAGACAAGAGCACAATATGTATGTGTGGGAGAAAGGGAAGCAGTTCACTGGTGTAGGATTAGAGGTTCATGCAGCTGGGCTGCAGCTTTCAACATTTCTGTGCCTTGACCTCATACTGTTTGGCAGGGAAGAACCAACTCAAAAGGTGATTGCAAGGTTATATCTAATAATGTTAGTATTTGTGGTTTTTTTATTTATTGTAGAGTTGAGGAACATAAATCAGAAGAAAAAAAAAAGAGAGAAAGCTATGGACAATCAATACTTCCTTCAGCCCAAATTCTAATACATTTCACTGAAAAAGGCATGGGAATACATAGAGGTAGAGCAAGGAAAATAGAACAATGTATGATTGCTCATTCAGTGAACAGTGGCTTGGAGTGGGGGCAATAAAAATGATGGTATCATATAGAAAAAGGTAGTTAGAGTGTATTTGGATAAAGTACAAGGGTTGGTACATAAAATAAGGATATGCAGACTACCCAAATGCTGACATCCTTGTGGCTGCCCTGATACCACAACCATAATGTTCTTTATAGAACTACATGTAAAAAGTGCACTTTACCTATGTTAAACTCATTAAGTGAAATATAAAGGATTTTATATAAATTTAGTTAGTTCTTACTAGCTCCAACCTTGTGGCAGCCAGTGTAAACCTGGGTAACTCAGCAGAGAATCAGCCTCCTATTTCTGGTGTCCTTATCCCTAATCTGGGCTTCTCACTGTTTGTATCCTGAATGTGGAATCACAATCCATAAAAGTGACTTCAGAGGTTTTAAGCAATTTTTTGGGTAAAAAAAAAGCCTATTTTAGCCCTTGCTACTTGGCAAATATTTTAAAAAAATTACAGATAGATGATTTAAAGGAAAACTGTACAGTTTTCCTTTAAACTGCATTCATTATTTTGATGTCTAAAAGCAATAGCTTTTAGACATCAAAATAATGAAATTTTGTATAACTATCAAAAATACAACCATAAGTTATGTCCTGAAAAGATTATAACACATCTTCCCTCCAACGTGCCCTCTTAGACTAGGAACCTGATTTAATTTGGGAAGGGGAAGAGGAATCTTTGGAAATGAGCACATTTTGCACCCGCCAGAATTTTGACAATCGGAAGGGGAATAATGTGGTGGTGGTTTTTGGTGGTTTTTTTGGTTTTTTTTTTTTTTGGTTTTGATTCTGACTGTTCTCCCACGACCTGTTTCACAAAAAAGGAAGAAAGGGTTTTTTTAGCAGCCAGAAATGTTTGCGGAGGGGATGAAAACCAGGAAAATAAATAACTGTATAGCTACTGCCACCTACAGTCTTTTTGAAAAATGGCTTCAGGAAAAATAGCATGAGGGCTCCAAAAAGCTTGAAAAGGGATCATGATCAGCTCTGCAGTAGCTGTCCCTGATCTTCCTGTCTCTGGGGGAGCAAAAGGTTGAAGCAAGAGATGAACCAGAAGTACTCCTAATAGATCATGAAAGAAAACTTGCTAAGAGTGGGAATTTAAAGCTGTGCTCTTTGTTCAAGTGCCCTTTTACTGTCAGTAAAAGACAAGGTTTTTTCTTCTCCCCCTGCTCCATTATCTTCCACAGGATGACAGCTAGATTTCAAAGGACTTTTTACTCTAAAAAAGGGCAGAAAATAGCGTATTTTTTGGGAAACTCACTCATCTTTATGGAGAAGAAGATACTGAAACCCACTCAGACCAGCTATATTTTTTATTTTCCCCCTCACCCTCATCTTTAACCAGCCAACAAGATGTAGATGTATTCAGGTGTTTGCATCACCCTGTACTGGAAGTAACGCATGGTCTTTGACTTATGTTTCATTGGCAATCTGATACCAAATGTAACTTTTTGCAAAATCTTTTTATTAAACATGTATTTAACAGTCTGAGAGGCTTTTTTTCAGGCTTTAGGGTACAGTAGTGGGATGCTTAATTCCATTTAATAGCAACATATACAAAGTATAGGCTAGATTTTTATTAATTATAGAAGCCCCAGCTTCACCTTTTTTATAAGTTTATTGTCACACTATAGGTTTCATTTCAGTGGCTTAAAGATAGCAATCAATCAAATCCAACTCACATGGGCCTAATTGGTCTTTCAGTCTTGAATTTGTCACTGGGTTTGGTCAATGACTACTTGTATATATACATTCTTTGCAAAATGAAGAAAGCCTTACACATAATCTGAGCATACATGTTGGAAATCAAAAGTAAATCAACAGGACAATGTTGGCAGCACTACTGTGGCCATCATCTAGAAACACATGCTGCAGGTTTGTGACTGCAGGTTTGTGGATGGAAGAAATTAAAGCCATGAGCAATGCTGGTAGTAACAGGTGAGGCTGAATGTCTTGTGGCTCTGGATTTGTTAGAAAGTCAGAAACTTAGAAAGTGTTGTATTAGTTTTGGGGTGCTGCAGGAATGGATCCAACCCGTGTGTCTATCCTCTTTTTATGGTAATGAAATAATTGTTGTGGTTATATAGAGAAACACAAGGATGATTCTTTGAGGCTAATGTGCTGCAGAAGGATTTGGATAGTTCAGCTCCTTCCTCTGGGGCAGTCTGTGTGACCTGGAGTATACAGCCCAAGGCCAAAAAAAGGGCTTAGACATGGTTCCTGGTAGAGTTTAAGGAGTATGAGACACTTGAATTTCATTGCAGATTTGTTCTTTAATCTATGTCCAATTATATAACCTGAGATAAAGTTGGTATTTCTCTCCCATGCTGCAGAATTGCCTTTTTTAATTGTGTTAGCTTTTCATTTAGAACTGTTTTTCACTAATATGTGAAGAGACCAGTAGTAGCCCCATCTGAATGAACAGTAAGATAATGCAGAACAATCTGTAGGAGTAGTGATAGTAACCACACCCAGACACTGTAGAGAGTTAAGAGCTTTCTGTTCTCTGCTTGAACATATTTATTTCACTGACAAGGAGCGAAGGGAGAATGAGACTGACATGCTTTTCTTGGAAAGGAAGGCATTACTGTTAAAAACCTGTTACAGCTTTTGATGGTGTCCTAAGTGTTTAAGATCTCTTGTGTTTCTATCAATTGACAAATGATTTCTAGAAGACAATGAAGCCAGGAATGCTTTTTGAATCCTTATGATGCCAAATGAATGAAAAATAATTTTAGGAGGCTGGATTTTGGTGTTTCATACTGTGCATAAATGTGAGGACACTTTATTGCATCAGTTGTATCTAAAAAAAAAAGTCTTGCCCTTGCCATATCACTTTGTTTTCTCTGCTGAGTGAAAAGTCAAATAGCTCTTACAGAAAGCTTAAATCTCAGTTGTTTTTTTTAAACAACCATTAAAGCCCTGATTATTTTTAATGCTGTCTTCAGTGCTAGAAAGCTTCTGTGATTGGTGGCAAGGCAGAGTGTGACTTGTTCCTGTAGCACTCTCTCAGATCCTGCATCACTGAGACCTGCAGCGGCAACGCCACATTGTTCCCTTTCCTCTGTAGATCATCACCGCGTCCTTTGAGTGGCAGTAGCTCCTGCCAAAACTGACAAATACAGTGGGATTTAATGACTTCATATTTTGACATTTGAGAAGAATCAAATAAAAGCAGACTTTTACTAGCACTGCATTTTATACTCTTTATTAGACATATATCTTCATTAGACATTTCAGGTAGAACTGTTAGACACCTGGAAATGGCACCTGCCACACCTTCCCTGTTACTGATACAGCAAATATTTCACATTCAGACTCCATTGTCTTTAATCTTAATGTATTATAATTGCAATGAAGAAAAGGAGGCTCAGGAGAGACCTTATCATTCTACAACTTTCTGAAAGGAGGTTGTAGCCTCTTCTCCCAGGCAAGCAGTGACAGGATCAGAGGAAATGGCCTCCTGCTGTGCCAGAGGAGGTTCAAATTGGACATCAGGAAGAAATATTTCCACTGAAAAGTGGTCAGGCATTGGAGCAGGCATGCCCAGGGAGGTGGTGGAATCCCTGTCCCTGGAGGTGTGCTAGAAGTCACTAGACATGGCACTTTGTGCTGTGGTGTGGTTGACAGGGTGGGGATTGGTCAAAGGTTGGACTCCATGATTGTGAGGGTTTTTTCCAACTTTAATGATTCTGTGATAATAGGTTACAGGCTAGCAACCTTTTGCAGAGGAATATGCATTAATGTCATTCCCAGATCTACATAATAAAAGAGGATTCTACTAAAAAGAAATTTTACTCCTTCAGCCCAGATGAGTTACTTAGGAAAGAAAGTATGAGGTATTTCCCCTCTTTTAGTGTGCTTCAAAACCTGAATTTGCTGTAAACCAGTGAAACTGTTGGAGCTTCACCATGATTAGTCACATTGACCTAGATCAACTACAGAAGTCATAAAGAGTCTTCTCTCAGTGGCAAAGTTTTATGCAGACACCTGGGCTAATGTCAGATCCTTGATGACCATTTCATGCACCAATTGGCTAGAGCACTTAAGCCAGGGCAGGGCTGTGGGCTTACATTGAGGGCTTCCTTGATTTTCTTCATGTTCATTTTTAGGAGATAAATAACAGCATATAATTACTATAAGTTTGATACAACAGGAGCTTTGTACTTTTTAAAGAAACTCCAGAAATGTTGAGCTTTTACCATAAATAGGAATCTTCCAGAAGGGACCTTGCATTCATTTAGGAGACGCATTGTAGTCCACAGGCTTTTCTTTCACAAAAGTTTTCTTGTATGTTCAGAAAACACATGACACATAAAACAAAACTTTCCATCTCAGGAGGGTGATTTAAAAAAGGTCAAACATTATGACAAAAGTAGAAATTCACAGCAGAACTTCAGCTCATATCCGATTTGTTTTATTTCCTGGGTGAGTGAAAGCCAAACACTTGAGGCATCCACTCACCCTCTTCAAGCTTTCACAGTAGTAGGTATTACTTGCAAACACTTCAGTAATGTCACAGTTCCAAGTGGATACTGGGAAGTGAGCAAGTAGTGTCACTAAGTTGTTAGTGGTGTTCTCTCTCTGCAAAGGAGTGTTAGCACAGTGCTTGGATACAGCACTCCTCTCTGAACTGCAGTCATCTGAATGTCTCCCAACTGAACGGCTGCAAGTGATTGTATTTCTTAGGATTGTGTGTCTAATGGATAAAAAAGACATTTTGTAAGTGTTCCTCTGGTATTGTGAAGTGATACAGGACCTTTTGGAAGTTAGAGCTGGACAGTAGAAGTAGAGTAAACCAAAAGAGGTGCCGATTTATTTTCACAGGCTCTCTGTAAACTGCAGTAGCTCACGTTGCTGTTTTATGAGCAGCTCAGCACTCTGCATAGGGGTAGGGTGTTTGGGGGCAAGATAAAGAGCTGGGCCAGGGACTGCTGCTGTTATCTCATTGTGCCTCCTTATCAGCCAGAGCCCTCTGTGCCTGCTCACGATTGCTGTCGGTGGCTCTAAACACTGAGACCAGAATCTGGAGTCTGTGTGGGATGACTGAGGCAAGAGTGTGCTGGTGTGAGGGGGTATTTTTACATTGCAAGTGCAGCTGTGATTCAAATGTGACTTTTGGGGTAGGGGCTGGCCTTGCTCTGTCCAGCTTTTAGCACAGTGGCATTGTAATCTGGGGTTGATATTTTGCTATCAGAGGACAGCTTTGAGGTCTAGTTCAAGGTGTCTCCACCCATGGCAGAGGGGTTGGAGCAAGATAAGCTTTAAGGACCCTCCCAACCCATACCATTCCATGCTTCTATGATGAATTTCTCATAGTTGGTAAAAAGAAAAAGACATGGGCATGCTGCCATGAGATGTGGAAGGTAAAACACTTTCAGTCAGTAAAACAATGGTAAAACAAAAATAGCCTAAGTACACCCTCAGCAGAAATGATAATTATACAAAGTATTTCCTATCTCCTAAGTACTTTCCTTATTTCCAGCAAGTATAAAAAAGTGTCTTTCACCTGAAATTTGTTAAAATTCCCCAAAAAACTTTGCTGTTTACTGTTTCAGCTGTTAGAGGAGCCAGCTGAGTGCCTCAATGTGGTAAAAGCACAATGAGGTAAAAGCACAATGAGGTAAAAGCACTTGCCCCAGTGTGGTAAAAGCACTTGAGAATGTTGCTAGGGTTACTGTAAGGGAGTGGTAAACATGTTTTTGAGTGGTCTCTGCAACACCTAACACATCTTGGAACACGTGGCATTACCACAATTAAACATTAATCTTCAACCTTATTTTTAAAGCATTACATCTAACTTTAAGGACAATCAAGATATTTGATTCTGAATTCTCAGTGTAAGTTAGTTACTTGAATAATACTTTCTCTGCAATATCTATTGAATATCTATTCAAGAATCCCAAGTAAGAAACTCTGAACCACAGTGATGACCATCAAAGGTTGGTGAGGTTTTTTTTGTAACAACTGAATTTTAAAATCTAGTCTGTCTAGATGCAGCATATGTTCTGCAGATGTCTTTGCTTAATTGGTTAATAAAGTAGGAAGATTAAAAAAAAATTAAAATTTGCTAACATAGAGACTGGCTTAGCTGAATGAAGATCTTCCATGTTTTTAGATAAAGCAGTTTATTGAAAACTGGCTTGCAAACAAAAAACTAAAAAGCAAAAAAAAAAAAAAAGCAAACTATTTCACTTACAGAAAGAAGAAGAAATTAGATATCTATGCCTGATTTTATTCAATTGTACTGTGCTTTGTAGGAAGCAGAAAGTAACACTGCTGGTATAAAAAAAATTGCCAAAATGCCCAGAGGGGTGGAAAAGGTGTGATGAATAAACAACAACAGAAATAGTATTGCTCATAGCAGTGATATTTTCAGAGTAGATTGCGTAGAGTTGGAATTGCTCCCAATTATGTTTGTAAACATCAGTGAAACTTCAGAAGTTGCTAAATACAGGTGTGCATATTTTTGCTATTAAGAGCAGAAGTCTTATAGTCCAGTTTTCAATAGGTGTTAAAAATTGCATGTTTTGTTATGCTTCTACTACAAGCACATCAAAATAATCTTATAAATTAATTGATTGTATTTTTTAATTACTTATGTTGTGCATTCACTTTCAGTCTTTCTTTAAGTTCAAGGTGAACAAGAGAGACCCCTGCTTGCCCAGAAGTGTCTTCCCAATTCAAATTTCAGAAACCTTCTGTTGAAGGCCACTGTTGGACAAGACAACTACTTCGGTCATGGAACAGACTCACATTTGAACAGGTTGAAGAACAGTGCAGGAAGCTGTTTTCCTCACTTCTTCCTAGTCAAACCATTAGTTTCACAAGCAGGCATAATTTAGTGCTGCTTCTACCTTTCAGAGCATTCAGAAAGAAAATGGGAATGAAGAGACACTGGTCATTCAAATGCATGCTCAGGTAAAAATTATATAATATAGTAGCACACAATCTTCCCCCATGACCTCTTGTGTTCTCATCTCTGCTAATTTATTGGATTGTGAGGGTTCATTTTTCTTAAGGGTCTTTTATTAAAAACATTCTTTGCTTGCATGTCAATCAACAAACTCTAAATACTTAGTGGATTCTCAATCTAAACTTCTGATCTATCTCACAGCTATTTGATTGCATTTCCCAGCTGGGAAGACACAACAAAATAGTCCAGTTAGTTGAGAAAAACATTTTGCTGTTTACTGTTTCAGCTGTTAAAGGAGCCAGCTGTGTGCCTCACAGCACATTAGGTGGCTTTGTTACTGAATTTCCTGTTCATTTCCAAAACTAGGTCAGCTTAGATGCATCTGAACTTGAAGTTTTTAAAAGGCTTGAGGGAGAGTATTGGTGGTAGCAGAAAAAGAGAGATACAGGTCAAGACCTCTCTTACTTCTGCTGCTACTTCACTGACGCTGCTTTCTAGGTTTAAGAACATGCAATTCTTTCTTTCCCCAGTTTAAAGACTGGAAAGCTTTCTGGTCCTTTATAGCAGGACTAGAAGAAAATCAGACATTGGGATCCAGTATTTTGAATCTAGGGCAATGGCTTTAGCAGGATGATTTAAGGTCAATCCTTGAACTGGGAGAGAGAGGTAATAAAGAAGCCAGGCCTCTAAGCTGTCTGGTAATGGTGACCTTCTTCAGTGAAGCAGTGAAATTGTTTGGAAAGCCTCTTACCAGTAATTGCAGCTTTTTTGTTGACTGCACAAAAGAACTGGTTTGTTCTGTCTGTCCTCTTGAGTCTTTACTGGTACTTAGCAGTTGATCTGATAATATTTACTTTTAAGTAGCCATTCTGTAGTTAAGGGCAATATTGCTTGCAATATCTAGATATTGGGAAGGGGAAAAAAAAAAGTTTTATTGTGTTTGCAGACAAGTCCATTGTGACCCTATGATATAAACTCAGCAGCGCAGGCTGACCCTTCAGGGTAGGAAGAGAGTGCTGAGGTATGAAGTATATGGATTTCTCTCTCTTGCTGTAAATATAGAGAAGAGCTGAAACCCAACTTGGTGATTTGGTCCCTGCTGCCTATTTCCTATGTATTTTGAAGTTAGTTGCCTACTTTGTCAACAGCATGACATACAGAAAATACTGTTCTGTATGTCTATATAATATGTTGTTCTAGCTAACTGTCATAGTCACTTACAAAAAGCCTGAAAACATCCCTCCCACAAGAATGGTAGTGCTCTGCAGCTAAATTTCCACTAATGTTTAATTTGAGTGCAGTTCTGTAGTGACAGAATGGCTGATGACAGAATAAGAATGAACTGCTAAATTCTTATATAAGCCTGCAATGCTATATACCTCAGTAGGTATCTCTACTTGAAAATCCAGAAGCCAAAACTCAGGTCCAGTTACTTTAACCTAGAAGGAATGATTTCTACACTTAGGTATTCCTAAAATGTGTCTGAAAGTTTTTATATTTACGCATTCTTTAAAGTATCTCCACGCGATTGAGACATAATTGTGTCATAGGTGAGGCAGTTGTGACTTGGAGCCCACATGCACAAGTCCTGGCATATCTTTACTGGCTTCTGGAATGAGGAGCATAGTTTAAGGACACCTGAGAAATTGTAGACTGAGTCAGCTTGGGTTGTCAGTTTGGTGTCAGTGCCCTCAGCAGGAGCTGGAGGACTGAAACAGCAGCAGGAAAGAGGAGCTGATGAAGGTATGAATTAGAAACCCTGTTTAAGTTTGAAAAGGTTGCAGAAGAGGTGCTAGGAGAAGGAGATGGGCTGAAAAAAAAGGGTGCTGGGAACTAGACTCAAGGAACCCCATCATGCTGTCTAATTTCTCAAGGAAAACCTCACAACAAAACTGAAAAGCCTGATTTATAATGTGGAAATAATTTTCTTCTCCCCCAGAGTTGCTGTTTATGCAGAGAAGGCCACAACAGGGACAAGGCCTGTTTTCAGTTGTGCAAATAAATAAAAAAGTTTCAAATTGTCCTTTTAACAGCATGTTTCTTATAAAACATCCAGCACAGTCAGATTATATCACTAAAACAAATATACAGTCAGGCATAAAGCCAGAGGATCAGTTACAGTCTGGTTTATCAAGAACAACCGTTCTTGTTTTGGAGCAGAGGGAACCAAAATACTCTAGCACTTGGAGACATGGTAATTAATGGCTCCTTAATAAGTACCTGGTGAAAGGCTGATGTACTGGGTGTTCCCTGTAAGTGACTGAAAGACACACTGTTGGTGTGGCAGAAACTCAGATCTGGGTTTGTAGCAGAATTCTTTCATTAGGTCCTTGGTTTCTTAGCAAATATGATTGCCTTTGTGCCTCTACTTTAATGTGCATTCATGTGCGTTCTTAACTGCGTTTGATATGGGATAAAATGGCAATGCAAAGGCCTTGTCTACCCTGCCAGTCCCTCCCCAAGGGGTTTTAGAAGTACATATTTTTTCACTAACACATTGGCATGAGTAATTCTTTTGCATGGTGCCCATATGATTTTAGAGTCCAGGTTGGGATGAACTTCTTAAAGTGAGTCCTGTAGACTGCACTAAAAATAAACTAATGTTCCACTCACATTTGAAAGCTTTCAGATCCTGGATTCTAATGTAACTTTGTAGTATGGTTACAGTCTAATTAAGCATAGCTTCTGTGGGTTAGAAAGTGTGCTGTGTCTAAATGAGATGTATTAGCTCTTTGCCCAGCAAGTGCTGAGTAACACTTTTCAGTGTATTTAAAAAACTCCCTATCTATATCTATTTGGTATCTATACTGTAAAAAAAAAAAGAACAACTTTGCCAGAATGTACTTCATCTTTTCATTGTGAGGATAGACTTCATTAATTTCCATAACAAATTTTAAGTTTTATGAATGATCCCATCAGTGTTTGACAAACTCTGTCTTGAAAATACATCAAATATACATTGGTAAAAGGCCTCAGTGATTGTTACAAGTTGTGACTTTAATTTGCGTAGCTAAGGACAAATATTTCAAATCCTACCAAATTGTCTGTGTTTACCCTGATTTCTTTTACAGTTCTGTCTTGTATGTAGTTCTGTGCCTTTTAAGTAACTGAGGAGTGACATACTCAGGTTATACAAGTCAAGAAGTCCCATGTTTATACTGTTCTAAACCTCATGTCATTTTAACATTTGTGCAAACTATATATACAATTTTGGAAGAAATGTAGCTATGTTGATGTTTATGAATTAGAAGGACAGAATTGTTCTGCTTTGATAAACCTTAGAGTTTTCAAATAAGTGCAAATAATCTAGTGTGGTTCCAACCTAAGAGGTATAAAATGCTTTTATTGACAGCAGTGTGCCATGTCATTACAACACCCATTTTCTATGGGAAAACCCCACCCAAAAAGACTAAACTGCAGCTTGAGGTAGGATGATAGCTTCATGATATTTTTAACGCAAATTTTTAAATACACTTTTATGGATTATCAATCTCTGGTTTGGAAGGTTACATGCATAGGTCTCTTGGCAATGTAACTGTTTAGTGTAAGGTAAATAAGCAGGAATAGTATAATTCCAGGGGAAGGTGATGTGCTAAAAGTAGATGAACTTGGCTGAGATGACATAAAGTAATTTTTGATTACCTCTTTCCTTGATTATGGTAACCATGCTTTGAGCATCACTGCTAATGTGTAATTAAGAACATTAGTTTAGTAAGCTGAGGTACAAAGCAATTTTAATTGACAACAATCCTTTCTTTCTAAAGTTTACCTGAGACTTACTAATTGAAGGCTGCTCTTGTGCTGATGTTTTGGAAATGTGTGATCAGGGAGAGGGAGGGAAAATGGAAAGTAACTTGCCCTTCTGCTCTGTGTGCTGCTTGCAGAGGAATTCTTGGCATTTAAACACAATGATCTGAAAACAAGCTCTGTGCAAGTAGAAAGTCTTTAGCAGATTAAAGGGAGTCCTACCTGTTGGTACAGCACTAAAGGGTCACAGTTATTAAACAGTGGAAGGAGAACAGCCCTTGCAATTCCAGAAGAAAGTGGAGGGGATGGTATCTGATGTTGGAGAATGGAGAAGCTAGACTTCATTTGGAAGAAAAACAGTAGGTATACTGCTTCAAACCAGATCTGAAGCTGCAGCTAAAGCTGACAGCACGATTTGAGCACCTCGAATAATTTAGTGTGTCATGAGCTGGAAGATGATGAAGAGCTAAAGGACAGCCTCTAAATTTTCTGGTAAATATTTGTCTATGCCTTATTACAAATTATTTTTTCTTGTTGGTGTTCTAGTATCTGAAAAATTGCCTGCAACTGCTGGCATTCAGCACAGTTTAGAGCAGTCTTTGGCTGTTCAAGGACAGAAGGGATTTAACACCTTTGTATCCTCTGTACCTTTCCATGCTTTCCATGAGCTTGGCTTTCTGATTTGCAGCCAAGTCTTCCTGTGTGATAACTGCCTGCTTGCTGGGCATGCTGCCAAATGCCAGCACCTGTCAGAGCAGGACACACTGCAGGGACACGACCCCCGCTGTTGATCCACAGGGCGCTGGGATTCAGGGGTGGGGGCAGGCCAAGAGGACAGCTGTGAATCTCCTCCTCTTGGCAGGAGCTGAGCCATGTATGCTCTGGGTTTGCTGAAAGAGGACTGAAAGGTAATTGTCCTAAAGAAGCAAGTCAGTGCTTTAATCATATAGATGAAAATAAAAATGCAGTGTAGTCATGAGCTTTTACTGCATGAAAGGAATTCATACAACGTTATAGGAAGCAAGTATTTTTAAGGTAACACCACGCTGACTTTCTCAGAATAACCTCAGTTCCCTGCTCAGCAGCACTCTTGATTATCCCATCTCCCGTTGAGATTTGTCTCTGAGGTTCTTCTCCATCCTTTTGTCTTCTAGCAGCCCTCTGTGACTGCTCTGCTCTCCAGATCCATGCCTGCTTGCTGTGTTTGGGCATCTGTGAGAAATGATGGAACTGATTTAGGATTTATACAGCAGCTCTGTTGACAATTTTATTTCTCTTTACAAACTTCAAAGGAAGAGTGAGTACCCTATCCTTGTCCAGTCCTTTCCCTGTGAGATAAGCTACAAAATCCTCTTCATAAGATAGGATAGGCTCTTCATAAAATAGGAAGAGGAGTTTTTTTTTTTTGTTTTAGTAATGCAAGGCCTTAGTTCTGTTCAGTATTAAACATAGTAGTAGTTAGTCACATTAAATTAAAATAATGTGAATTTTGAAGTTTCAATTCAAGAATATGAAAAGGCTTTAAACCAGAGCAATTGTTCATTTTTAAGAGTTAAGATGACTAAGTATTTGTGGTAGCTTTCTGATGGAAGTTTATTTTGGAAAAATATTTGAGAGTGTTTCAGCTGTTTAACACAATCTTTCTTGAGTGTTGACAGTTGTTTTCACATACTGGAGTATGGGAATGACTTCACGGGAAACATTAAGTTATTTATTCCTTGAATCTTGCAGCAGGAGATGAAGATATTTCTCCTTCAGTGTGGCATTATGATCACCCCCTATCTGCTTCCAGTTGCTGTAATAGGATGTTATGCTTGCCAGGTATTTCATAAATCAAATCCTATTGCTTCAATAAAAGACCAGAAGGGAACTTGTGTATATGTACAGCCTTTTTCTGGCAACATTAAGTCACTCTTTAATGTGGGTTGGGGCAGGTGTCAGTCATTTAATTTTTCCATTATTTTGAAAAAGAATAAAAACAGGAAAGCAACTTTCAGTTTAGATAACTCCATGCTAAAGTATGGAGAAGGAGCTGGAGACAAGTGACTCAGGAACAGTTGCCCTAGAACAGCCTCTTTAATGTCCTGTCCTTTGGCTTTTATCAAAGGGGGGGTGTAAGGCTCTCAGAACCACCTATTGCTCCAACTGCATCTTCCTCCGCCCCTTGTACTCCCAGGACAAGGAGGTTTTGTTCAAATTTCAAACACTCTCATATTACCAAGTCAAGTGAAGGACACAGAGGGGAGAGGTTTGCTTTATAAACAGTAAGAAAATAGCGCGTCTGAGAAGATAGAAGCATTGAGAAATGTTTGAGTACATAGTCACAATATGTATTGGCTGACTCTGTGACAGAACCTCTTCTCCATAAATAAAGGTATGTATACTCAACACTGAATTACTTATTTTATTGGTGTTATTTTCAGTAAACCATATGGCTGTAGGAAAATCCATTTTGAATTTATGCTGTGCATTTCATAACTAAAATATAAAGCAAGCATTAGTATTCATCACAACAAAAAATTTAAACATTTCTGTAAAAACAACCCCTAGAATGCCATAAAATACTCACAGGATGCAGCATGTGTGATATTGCATGGCACTTCAAAGATTTAGGTCTTAGAAATTCCTAAAATGTCACACTTTCTAAAGTGTTGCTGTGCAAAAACTGTGTGCGTTGTTGGGTCTTGAGTCCTGTAGTATGGGATATTTTAGCAATGCTGTTCAAAGTGCTGGAAGATACAGCAATACAAAGAAATGAATTTGTTCATAATAATGTTCTCTAGGCATCAGAGCAGAGTAAGGTAGTACCTGCTGCCGAGCTTACTAGGCCTGAGCTGTAATCACCTGCACTGGGCACTGCAAGAATAAATTGGCTGGTTCTTCTCTCTTAAACACTTCAGTTTCTGACAGCTTCTGATGTTATCAGTCTGTGTGAGATGGCTTCAGATTTCTCAAACACTGTGTAGGTGGTTAAGCCAGGACTTGGGATCATTATGTTTCTTACTGTCATATGTATGTTGGCAATGTCAAAAGCATGAAAATATTAAAGTGCAGGAGCACATTTGCTATCCTTTATTTAATGTTGGATTCTTCTGCCAATATAGTTACGGATTCAGCACTCCCTTCCTGGCCCCTCCCTCCCCCAATAGTTACTCCCCTTCCTATATCTTCTGGACTGTACTACAAAAAGATCATGTTTAAATGCTCTGCCTCATCTGATCTTTGGAAGCAAACTTGCCTGATCTCTTGGCAGTTGCCACTTGACCTGATGGCAGATATTTCACTGATGACAGATATTTCAGTGGCATGGCATCTTTGCCACACATAAAATAATTTGCCTATCCTTTATCTTATAGGTGTTAGTGATTAATGCTTTTCTTACTAAAGAGATCAGCTAAGAGTTTGGATCCTTTAGGGAGGGTCATCTCTTTCCACAGTTCAGTAATATGTTGCTGGAAATAGAAACGCTTCTCCCATGTTGTTTTGAGCCAATGTTTAACTTTGCTTCTTCACTCCCAAACAATACAATTACAGCATTTCCTTAAATACTGTTATTTTCTGTGTCCTGAAGTGTATTTACTTTAAAAAAATAAAACAGATGTTGGTAAAATGCTTAACATATCTCTCAAATTTGGAGCTAACACCTTCTGCTTCTCTTGTTTAGGCATTTAATCCTACTTTTATACACAGCCTTGCTCTTATTGAAATGTTTGCAGTAGACTTGCTCTGTAGAGCATCAGGGGTGATGTACATTAGGACTTAAAAAAGTGGATTCCATGCATTTGTTTGCATTTAAGTCACTGAACTACAGTATTTGTAAATTTGCCAGTGAGGACAAACTCATGCAGAGTTTCCTTCACTCAGAGGTTTTGGGAAGATGAGCTTGTCAAATTCAATGTTCTTGAGATTCTCAAATGGATGTCACACTTGAGGTGCTTAGTGCTATTAAACTATTGCTTTCTTGCTCTTTAGGAAGGACTGAACTGTGACTATTTACATGGATTAGATGGTGAATCTTTCTTTCCTCAGGGATCATAATTAACCACCAGAAACTATGCTAGGAATCTCAAAAACTCGTGGTGTTGAGCACTAGACTGATAATTGCTTACTTATGAAGCTTTCTCACAGGTTGTGGTGTGCTCTTCTGTTCTGTGATGGTCTGCCCTCACCCCCAAAATGAACCATTTCTAGGGCAGTTGCTCAAGGCCACTTTTTCAATTGGTTCCCTTACAATTACAAGCATTTTCTCACAAAGCTTTTAGTTCTGCTAAAAATAAGAATTACTTTTGAATAACATTATAATCGATTCATGTTGGTATACTCTGACAGCTATACAAAGAGATATAGACAGGTCACTTCTTAATCTGTAGCAATTATTTAATATTATTTTAATATTTTATAATTAGTTTAATTGTTTTATATTATCTGTTTCTACAGCTGAGGTTAGAAAATAGTGTCCACAGAATAGCTTCACAAGCTCACAAAAAACTGGGAATGAACTGACCTGAACTCTTTTATGTTTCTTTTCTCCTTTTAAGGTTTGCTTGAGGGAACTCCTTTTGTTGGCCAAGCAAATAGAGACTGAGAGTCTTAATTTTTGACATAAATTGTGATTCTACTTCATCCTCTGTTGTCCTTTGCCAGAGATATTCTACTCTGATTTATACTCGAAGAGCACAAATGAACACAAATGACTTAATTGTAGTGTATTTACTCTTGAAAGACCTTATATAAGAAGTGTTAATTGTGTAAATCCTCTACAGCATTAAAAGGTTAGGATGTTTAGAATCCCGTGTGAGAATTGAGCTGTAAAGTAATTGAACACTTCTACAAGCAGCTTTCTTACTTAATGGTATTGAACTAGTACTCTGATTTCTTTTTGGGTGATCTTTTTCATGGGACCTGCAGTTGTGAATCTGTAACTTTTTAAATCTGTAACTTATTCAGGGGGTATTCTTTGTCAAATGTTTGTACTGTGTTATCCTTTAGACAATTTAACACTTTCCACGCCTTTCCACAATTGGTAGTAAATAAACATTGGAAGGTTGGGGTGGTCTTTTGTTTATTTAGAGTTTCTTCCTCACTTTTTAAATTACTTTTTGAGGTTTCACCTCAAAAATACTTCTATGTTTGAGTTGTGGTAAACAAGGGTGGTTTAGAGGTTGTTTTTAGTACTCTGACCTGATGACATGTTAAGGTACCACTTCCAAAACTTTTTTTTAGCATATCTTTTTAACCATAAAACCTTTTTGTTTCTGTAAACTCACAGCTCCTCTAATATCAGTGCTCTGCTGTATTCATGACTCCAACCTTGGCCTTCTGTACACATTGTGTAAAAAGACTACTCAGCAGAGCTGGCTGTACTCCTGCCTCAGCAGGTTTTAATCATGTTAGGCCTAAAAGAGAATACAAGGTTTTAAAGCCAAAACAGTTGAATATGATAATCTGCTGTCACTTACAAATGGTTTTCCTCAACAAATCCCACTCCCAAAAATACCTGAAAGCATACACACACTCACACTGTAAAATACAACTCCATCACTAAATAAAACTGAAATGTGAGTGCCATGCCAATTACGAGTGGCATTAGAAATTTACATAAACAGCAAGAACTCAAATCTGAAAATCATCTAGCTAGACATTCATTAAACACCTGCTTCTCAGGCATAACTATTCCATTAACATTTTGTAACTTTGTGTACCAGTGAGAGAAGGTTCAGGCTTTTATACTTCATTTTGCTCATGCTGTTGCAGACAAATCAGTTGAATAACACTGAAATGCCACTGTGCATATGCACAACTTTACTGCTAAGTGAGAATGCCCAGGGAATATATGAATTTTGCATATTCTCTCACACTTTGCTCAACACTGTGACATATCTTGGAAAACAGGGCACTGTGGGAAGATGAAGTGGCTGAAATATTCTACTTGCTATGAAATTTTTTGGGGACAGAAAGGAAAAACCAGAGAATGAACATTGATGAACAGCTGATTGCTAGAAGTATTGCTTCCTTCTGCAGGTGAGGAAGCCTCACAGAGGGGCTCTTGTCCCCATAAATTCTACTGACCTGTAGAATATGCTGCTACCTAAGTTGAATTTATTTATTGATTAACACATGTAACCAAAATAAGTATTTTTCTGGTACTTCAGCTCTAATTGCTGAAGGAAGGCCTAGTGTCAGGGTTACCCTTCTGGCAGGGCTTATTGCACTCCATGATTTTTAGCACATAAGCATTGTCTCAAATAAATTCCTGAAGCTGGATGTATCCATGACCTTTGTGAAAGTGTACAGAACATCAAAACAATAACAGCTTTCTGTTTTACTGAATGGTGTATATTTTAATTTAAGGGACAAGTATTCTGAAAATCCTTGATATACATAAGTTACTAATAGCTTTCATATTCCTAAGATAACTTCTGGAAAATTTGCAGATGCATTTGTAGATGATAATACTGAATATAATCTTATTTTCTTCTTTCTTTACTAGACCCTTCAGAACCTAGGATTCAAGTGCTGAGTGTAGCCTACAGGTGTCCTTGTACCTCTGTCTGCTTATGTTAAAGAATTTCCTATAAATTGCTTAGTGGTAGAATATGCTAAACACCTCTCTTAGTTGTGTTTATTTATGCACAGTCATGTTTTGTGAAATGGTGATCCTTTGTGATGATGTTGCTGGTCTTGCAGCAGAATTATATATCTTTGAAGTCAAGTTAACTTTGATTATTTGTAGATACCTGCAGTTAGGTAAAAAAGTAAACTCAGGATGGAGTTAAAACTGAGTTGTTTTCTGTGTTCAAGCAATAGCTCCAAAATGACTGAACTAATACTTGATTAAAAGCCCCGTCTCAAATTTAGGTACTTTGCCATTTGTGGGCTATTATTTGTATAGGTTAAAGCACAACAGTTTAGGTATATCCTGAATTGAAAGTTGGCATGGTGACAGTACTTAAGAATTCATGCAGGCTTGGAGCAGTATCTGCTAATTACAACTTTTAAAATGTCAATGTTAATTGTGTAGAAGAGAAGTGACTGAAGAGCCTGATGCTCTATGCTAACCACTGCATCCCAAAATAGGAAGGTTTGAGCTGTAATTGTGGTTTTCCTCTGAAGTAAAAGATCTTGTACCTTGTAGCCCCTTTCCTGCCCTCTCCTTTTAGTGTTTATTGAAAACTTAAATTGGGTTCAATGCACAGTTGCCAATCCCAGGGACTGGTATAGCACCTATTTTGTAGATGTGCTAAGCGTACAGACATGAACTCAGAGCTCTGTGTTCATGTTTTCAGTAAGAATGTGCTATCCCAAGCATGTTTAGCAGCTGTATTTCCAAGAAACAAAGGGAGGGACTGATGTATTGAAGGCCACTTATCTAGAAAAGTGTCTCGAACAATTGTTTTCTGCCTGGATCCTGTGATGGGAGCTGGAAAGGCTGCTCTGGCCCTTCCCCAGAAATTCTACTTACTCTTTCATCCTACTGGATTATGAGGGAAAAGCCTAGAGGAGTCTTGCAGCTGGTTTGCTGTCTCACAGGGGTCATCTTGATCCCTGCAGAGCGCAGCCTGTGAAAGCCAACGCCGGCATGTTGTGTCTCAGGCGTCCTGCTGCCACCACTGTGCTTATCTCATCCAACTAATATTGACAAATGGCTGCTTCTCCTTTATTCTGGGGCAACCCTTGCTCTTCAGATACATACAATTCAGTGCAGATATGTCAAAAGAACCTGAGCTTATAGCTTCCTGTCATGTACCGACACCGTCCCCTGGGGTCCTCTGGTGGATTTAAAGGTCATCAGCAGGTAAGAGGTCACTGCTAGGCATGTTCCTACAAAACATGTATTGTTTCATCAGTGGTTTTGAGGCTTTCAAGTTGTTAAAGCTAATTTTAGAACAATAGAAAATTTAAATTTAAAAGTGTTGTTTGCAAGACTTGGGGACACTAGGCTGAAAGGTTTCACTTTGAATTTGTAAATGTAAAAATTCTTTTCTATTATGGTATGGGTTAAAATAAGGTTTGAAAAAGAACTCCAAGCTGTTGAACTTCCCTTTTCCTCCAAGATGAAATTTAACTGATAAAAATGTGTAGTGTCTTTTTGCTTTTTTTCACTCCCATAATCTCAGAAGATCTGTATTTTTTTCCAAAAGACGACTCTTTGGTAAAGATTACCTGAGCAATGTGAGGCAAAATGAGCAGTGTTCATCTTCATGGTGAATACGGCTATATTTTAAAGACAGTTTATTACTTCCTAGCTCTCTGCACACCTATCTAGGGGGCTTTGAGTCATGACCCACAGCTGCTATAGGCTGGTTCAGCTCTCCAGGTACTAGCTCACTTCATACCATCCAAAGCTGTAGCCCAACAGCTTCTGGCTTTGGGAGTGAGATGCCTGTTTACCAGCTGAAAATTAGAATGGCCCTAGGCTGAAACTTCAGACTCCAAACATCTTTAAGGCTTTGACTGTAGCAACAGGGTCTAAACAATCTTGACCCTATGCTAACAAGATGAGTACAGATAGTATTTCTAAAGTGTCAGTGAAATTTTATAAGCTTAGTTTTCTAATGAGCAGCTATGAACTGAAGATAATTTCATCTGCATATCTCTATTAAAGACAATTCTTATCCTTGTGGTTGAAGATCCTTAAATATCTCTAAAAGTGAAAATGTAAACAGTGAAGAATTTAAGGTAGTTATTACAGAGGTTTTGTTTTTAAAGATTTTTAAAAAACTAATTAGTCTTAAGGAGCAAATGTATCATATTTCTTATCAGAAACAGTGTATTTTATAGTTATACAGAGAGAGCTAATGAACTGGCTAGTCTAGGTTGTAGAACAAGTAACACCTCTTGCTAGTTGAAATCTTGCATAATGTTAACCTCTTGTGGGAGCCAAGCTTGCCATGGTATGAACAGCACCAAAATGATACCCATAGTGCAGCCTAAGAAAGGAAGCAGGTTATGATTGATTTACCAAAGCAATGCCATTATACCTCTCATACCTCAAGGTCCATATTGTGCCTCACACACTTGTAATTGACTAATTAATGATTTGAATTACAGAGTCAAACTATTTTGGAAGTTGAGATCCCACTTTTTCCTTTGAAAGTGGTACAGTACGAGGTATTTTGTGCCTCAAAGTGAAGATCCCTTCTAATTCTCTAGCTTCAGAAACTTTTCTACTATGATCTACAAGAATGCCTTTCTAGTGCCAGTCCATGTACACAAGCTTTCAAAAATGAGTCAGGATCTGCAGATCAATGAGATTCAGGCTTTTATATGTTAAGAATTTTAAGCCAAATAGTGTTTTGTGTTTGGCTTTGGTGGTTTTGAGTATTCACAGTACACTTAGACTGTTTCTAGAGCTCTGATCTCAGAATTCCCTTCTGGTGTTTAGAAGAGCAAATAACTGAGGAGAACTGCAAGGTTCCTGAGCTGGTAATATTGGAATATCTATCTTAGCATACTGTTCATCTGTAATTCATGACTGGGAGTGTTTGAAAGTTAAAGTATAGTGGCTGTGAGAGCTTGAGTCTCTCTGGTCAAGTTAAAAATGAACAAATGGAACTTCTGGGAATTTACTCACCCTGGTGAAGAGAATTATTTTGAGAAAATATGTGAAAAAGGGTTTCAGTCTTATCTGCCTGGGTACTTCCCCCAAAATATCCATTGCTATTTCATTCACGGATCTTTCAAAATACCCATGCCATTTCATTCAAGGGTATTTAGTTACAGGATGTAAGTTTTTAACCCTATTTAAATATTTAATTCAAAAAAGAGTTGAATGAAAAAAGGTGAAAATGTACAAAGGATGGGTGTGTTTATTTTACCTGCCAACTGACAGCAGGTAAATAATATGATTTCTATTTTCAAATAGATTTTTTCAGTAGTTTGAATGACAACAAACAGGGTTTTTCTATCTTTGTGGTAAGTAAATAACAAGTATGATTACAAATCATGTTAGCTTTGATGTAATTAGCTACAGCTTCTGTGAATTTCTTACAAGAAACCCACCTCAGAGAGGTTTTGGCCCTGTATAAGATTGGGGATCTGATTAATTTGTCATCTTGCCACTGCCAGTCACCATCTGTTGCCCTGGCACTTTGTGGTGGTTTAAATGAAACAGCAACAGCCCACAGGTGTAAAGAAAAGCAGGAACCAAACAATAGTGAATCAGGACCGTGAAGTACTGCTGGGCAATACCTGGCTTGCAGTTGTACAAACACATTGTTCTTTCAGTTTTAGAAGGAGAATTTGGCTCTGGTAGTGTTTGCCTAAGATTTATCAGACTTGACACAACAAAGATCTGACTTTCTGATTAGGTCTGTACATCACAAAAATGTACACAAAAGCGGGAGTTATTCTTCAAGTGCTGTGCATACAGTTTGAAAGGTACATGACCTCTTGTCTTACTGTTAGTGTGCCCTTCTAGTTCTTGCAGACTTTCTCATTGACAGATGGTTTAGAAACTTCATATTTATTTCAAACTAGAGCTGTATGAATGCATCACTCCTTGAGGAAAAAAATTGGCTGTGTCTCAGAAATAAAGCAGAATTTTCATTCTGCCACGGATTGCCAACAGAGAATAAATCTTAATGGAATTATCCAGGAATTCCTTGAACTTTTCAGCATTATGCCAATATAGGCCTTAGAAGGAATGCTAATATGAGTTAAATTATACTAATTTAAATGATCTTTTATATTTCTGCTGAAAAAGTCCTAAAACAATAAATTTTGAGATAAACTCTTTGGCTTTGCACAACAGAGCGCTGACAAATCTTGATGCAACCTGTTTTGATTTACCTCTTATAGCCAGGTTGCAGTTGCTTCCATTTTATCTGCTGGTCATAAGTCACTTTTGAAATCTAGAATTTTAAAATTTCGGAATGAATGCAATAATCAACTGTTACTAGACCTGTAACAGCTGTTTAGGGAGACACTGAAGAAGAAACTATAGGAGGTGCCAGTTTTGCTAATAACATAGCTGCTGCCCAATGAATGTTGTTACTTCCCTTAGCAGCAGGAGAATGTTGTGTTGATTTCTCTGGAAGAGAGCCAAAATGCACATACAAATAGAGAAGTGGGTAGGGTGGAGCATCTTCAGCCTCGGCTGGTGGTAGAACCAGTACAGATAGGGACATTTGGAACAACACGTAGCTGAGTTGTGCCAGGGCTGTTTCAGCTGCCACCAATCAAGCGAGATCGAAGTGGGAAAGTATATCAGTGATTCAGGCCTAAATTCAGAAACAGTGACATGTTTTTCAGTATTAGAATTAATATTATTGTAGCTCTCTAGATTTTCTTCCCCCCCGCTCAGTTGTAGGGGGGAAAATGCTGCTGGCATTTTTTTCCCCTGCTAGATGCTTTGTGCATTGTGACATGGCAGTTTTTAATGAAGGATTTATCTAAATCAGTTCTGCTGCTCATGAAGTATCTTTTTTAACCATGCCTCCTTCATGGTGCTGTTACCTGGACTACTTGGCACACACAGTACAAAATTCTGGTTTCAGAAAATTTGGAATCCGCAACTGTGCATCAGCTCATGTAATTCAGCATAGTTCTACAGTGATCTAAAGGAGAATATTTTAAAAAAAAACCAAACCAAACTCTTTGAAAACAGGCTGTCTCTGTCCACTACGTGGATATGTAAGAAATTTTGTAAAATGCAGTTACAGGATAACTTAACAGAACATATCTTTGCTGAGCTGGGGCTGCTGTCCGGTAGCATTAGCATTTTTATCTAAACCCCTTGAGCAACAGCCCCCAGGAATACACCTGTGACCAGTCACAATTTTCTCTGTTTGTTAAAAGGCGTGCATGAAATCACATGCCTTTTTGTGCATTAATCCCACCTAGAAAAGTAGACTAGACACAAATCTATGTCTCAGCCTGTGTGAGGGAGGGGGCCTGTGAGAAGCAGGTTTCCTAACTGGCTGCCAGCCGAAGGACTCATTCCAAGGTCCAGGAGCCAGGGCTCAGGAGATAGTGCCGGTGAGGTGTGTACAGCACCTGTGTGCCTGCCTGGGCCTGGACCTTGGCCTGCGTTATCCCTTCTGCCATGCAGAGGGTCAGGGCGGCTGGGTCACGGGCAGACGGGCGAGCTGGGGCTGGGGCTGGGAACGGCAGCGGGGGCCATGACCCTGCTGCCTGCGTGACTCTTGGCCCCTGGGCCGAGGCCGCTGGCAACCGGGTGTTTTGCATCCTCCGCAGCTGCCCGCGCGTGGGCCGAGCTCGGAGGGCCCCGCGCCACCTTCTGTGGTGACACAGGGTGGCGGGGGGCCCGCGGCTGCCCTCAGCCCCCGGGCGGCGGGGCTCAGCGAGCGCTCGGTCAGCGGCCTGGCCCGACGGCGCGGCGGGCACCGAGCGACGGCCCCACGCCCGGCCGGGAGCTCCGCGGCGCCGCCGCCCGCCCCGCGTCCCCAGTACGCCCCCCGGGGAGGGGCCGAGCGGGCGGGCCCCGCTCCCGCCCCGCCGAGCCCGTGGGCAGGGGCCAGGGCGGCGCGGCGGGGCTGCGCCATCCGCCACAGTCGCTGCGTCCCGCCGGGATGGACAGGCGGCCCGGAGTTGGCCCGGGGCCGGACAGCTCGACGAGCTTCGCCGACGATGTGCTGCACGTCTTCGGGGCCAACCACAGCCTGTCGGCGGGGCAGCTCTCGGCGCTGCTGCAGCGCCTGGGCGCCGCGCCCTCCCTGGGCTCGGCGCTGCCGCTCGCCCACCTGCACCACAACCAGGTACCGGCACCGCCACCGCGGCCGCGGCCGGGCTGGAAACGTCCCGGAGCCAGCGCGCCGGGCCGGCTGGGCAGCTCCGTAGGGTCTAAGTCTCGCCGCCCTCGTGTTTCCTCACGGTGAAGCCGGGAGGGAAGGAGGGAGGGAAGGCGGGAACGAGCAGAGATGTGTGCTGGGTTCTGGGCTCGGTTGCGGGCAGAGGTGCCGGCGAGGGCAGCGGGAGAAGCTGCCGTGCCTCAGGGAGCTGCTGCCGCTCGGGCTGCCCTGGGACTGGCGCTCCCTCCTCGTCGCTCGGCTCTCAGACTTTCTCTTTTCGCGGTTAAATAGCATCTGTCCAACAGCACGGAGTGTGTGAGAACAGCTAGTGTTTCCCTCCGAGAGCTGAATAAGCAAATCTTCAGGAGCTGTTGAAATACGGTTGTCATGAGGCAGCAAAAACTCGATTATACAAACAGGTCTGCTTGTATAGAGAAACTTTTTCAGACATTTTCGCATCTTTTATCTAAGTTGAGTGCAAAGTGTACACCTGTCGATTAATCTACCAAAAGCTTTTTAAACTGATATTTAATTTACTGTCTGGATATCACTGAAATATTACTTCTCTTTAAAATATTTGTGCTCTGTTTAATGTCACCATCAGAAACTTAGATCTGTCTGGTACTTTAAAATCTGTGTAATTTCACTTACCTGGACCATCCTGGGCTGAATTTGTTTCCTTGAAGGGAAATTTTGAGTTTTCCATATGCTCAGAAATCAGAGGCACAAAGTCACAAAAATGAAAGGAAAGCCAAATGACTGTTTTCTCTGGTTTGATTCCATTCCGTAAGAAACAGAGGAGGGATGGCTCTAGAGACCTTGAGAATTGTTTTTTAACGTGGAGTTAAAAGCTCTTCTGCTTTTTCTTTGAAGGAGACAAACCTCGAATAAGCTCTCTTTGTTTTAGAAAGGTTTAATTGGGACTTAATTGCCCTGAAGTCAATGTAGTATTCAGTATAAGCATAGCAATGTTTGCAGGAGTCGCTGCTTTCAAATCTCACAACCTGGTCACTGTTCCAACTCAGTGTGTTACAAATATGAACATTCTCAGCCACACATGCTAAGTACAAGTTAGCAGTGTTGAGTATGGCTATGAAAAGCAGCTTTCTTTAAAAGTCCATAGAAATGAGTAGATTCTTCAGTCCTTCAGGTTTTCTGTCTGCAAAAGCACGTAGCTCTCGTACACAGGCTACAGAAGGGAAAAAAAAGTAATGCTCTTCTTTACTGCTATGAATGCATGTCCCTCATAAGTAACTTGAAGTTTAACTGAAACAATTCTTTTTACAGGCGTGTTCTAATTATGTTCATGTTGAATTATATCTAGGGTATCATAGTGAAATGATTTTTGAAATAAAAACCACTTTTTTGCTGAGTTCCTTGCATTCTTTCTTAAAATCAGCCTTATGGCTGCTCCATCAGCTTGAGCCATTAAAGCAAGTTCATTTTGATCCCTCATGGATGTCAGGTATGTCCATGACTTTGGGCGGGTGGCACAGGCAAATGCAGACTCCCACCACCTAAATCCTCTTTTTAGACACCATGAGTCTTTGTGCTTACAAGTTGATAATTCAGGATCTGCTGGTTATGACAGAAGACATGAAGAGGCCTAATACAAGTTTGGGTGTTGGAAGGCATCAGAGGCCTAAGCTCTACTGATTCTCAATAGAGGAAAGTGAATACCTCTGGAGAGTGATCCAGGTCTTCCTCGAGGCATCTGAACCCATTCAGGCTGCATAAGTGCCTGACTGCAGGAGGGCAGAAGGTTTATCTTAGGCTTTCAGTTCTTAACTTCTGTGTCCAGACCTAGTGGGATGACTCCCAGGCTTTTCTTCCAATCAAGATAACATACCCCTGCTCTTCAGAGAGTCCCTCATCCCAAGCCTGAAGGAATTTTTGGTGGAGAGCTGGTTTGTAAGAGACAGGTGATACAGCCCTTGGCAGGAAGGAGCAGTCTCTGTAATTTTATCCCGGTATTAGTGTTTAGTTTTAATGTCTCATTCACAACTATTTTGGTAAGCCTATTAATCTCATTGAAAGATCCACAAGAAGCTCATCCATTTTCTTAAAGATTAAAAGTCTGGGTGTGTAAGCCTAAAGAAGATTGATTGGTTGATTGATTGATTTCTGTTTTCTTTTGATACCAGGTTGACTTGAAAAGAAAAGAGAGAATTAAAAAAATTATTTAATTTGTTGGTGATAGTGTTTGTGTGTATACTTGTGTAGGTGTTTGTGGTAACTTGTGTCCTATGATGTCCGTAAAGATGCTAATTTTTTAATGTAGAAGAAAAAAATTGGATTTTTTGAGCATCCTTTTTGAATTTTGTATTTAACTGTCATCAATTTCTTCTGCTTTTGGTCTCATCGTGCACTTTTATAATTATTTTATTTTGTGTTAATATTTTCTTTGCTCTTTAATTTTTCTGTTATCACCTTTTCTTAATATGTAAGCTAAGACTCCTTGTCAGACAAATAAGTGGTAATTGAGCAAGCACAAATACTGAGCAGTGCTGGTTTTTTTCACATTTTACTGCGGAATTGCCACACTTTTTAGTCATACTAATAGGGGTTAAATTAGCAATTGCAGTCTAATAGATGGTTTGTTATTTACTTTGTATTTTACATTATTAGCAAGATGTAAAAACCATTAAACCATACTTCATCTTCTATCACTCAATTCATTGTGTGTGCCAAAGCACTAAATGACATGCTCAAAATTTTTGGTCAAAAAATGCTTGGAAGGTAAATGGGTATATTGGAAAGAAGGCTTGTTAATGTCAGCTTTTTTTATGCTTTGATGTAATTGATAGGTGCTAAAATCATGCTCCTATTTCCTTCTTTGGCTTTCATAAACCTGTATTTATGCCAGTCTAGATGGTACACCTGAGTACTGTGTTTTAATGTAATGCATTTTATTATTTAAACAAAACATTTTGACAAAATTTAATTTATTTTTAAAATTAATATTTGTAATCAGATATAATTACCTTTTATCTCAGGATGAGTTAAAATCAAGTAAGTTTTGTTGCTAGACTAGAACCTGACTAGTATGTTCTTTGACTTGAGGATTTTTGATGTAGTTTTTCACTAGTTACAACTTGTCCTTTTGAAAGAATGGAGACAAGAGTGACAGAGTTAGGGTCTTGATCCAACACCATGATCTGATGTTGCCTGGCCAGTGAGATGCTAAATAGGCTTAGCCATTGTACCCATTAAGTGTCTTATTTCTACAACATTTTCTGTAAATTTCAGTTCTCAGCTCCCAGCCTTGCCCATGTTGTAGCACACGAGTGCATTTGAGCAGCTCCATCTGACTCTTCCTCATGGAGTGCTGCTTATTGAAGGGATGATCATCTGCATCATCCAGTTTTTAGCTGTCCTAAGTGACACAAAGGTGTTACCACATCAGCATCAGATGCTTTCATTTCTTGCAAGTAAGTTGAGGAAGGCAGAGCTGTATGTCCCTATTTTGCCTTACACATGCTCAGACTAAGTTAAAAAAATTAGGCATTAGTTTTAAAGAGGCATTCACTGCATTTATTGTTTGCTTTGCTACTGTGGACCCACTGCTCAGCCCTAGGGTGGGCTGGGCTGGCATTTAATCTGGCAACATCTAGAAATTGCAGTGTAGGATGCTGCTCAGTATTTTAGTGCTTCACATGTGGAATGCTACAGATAAAAGAGGTAGAGCAATGATAAGAACACAGCAGATCACAGAAGAGACTGATGCCTTTAAAAGGTAGTTACTACTGTAGCATTATTTTGTTAATTTCTCCAGTTAGAGAAATCCCATATTGTTTGATCATTTTTTGGGAGAGGCTTACTAGGGTAAAAGTAAACATCTGTTTGAATAACCTAGCTGATTAATTTTTTCTAAGTCTCAGTATTCTGTAACTGTGTGAAATCTATGATTAAGCTCCTCCCCAGTTTTCATTAAAGCATTTTTAAAGTTACTTTTTAACAGTTCAGGGATGATCAGTTTTGTTATGTATTTTTTGCAATTGTTTACTAAACACTCGGTGACAGTCACATTACAGGAAATCCTCTCACCTTATCACCGTGATAAGGTCTTGCTGCACAGCAGGGGACAGACACAACAGCAGGTTTGGTGAGTCAGGACATCATTTTCAGTCCCCTGTTCCATGAGGCTAAATTTTCTCTCTGATGAGATGGTCCATCAGTCTTACAAAGTAAATATCTTATGTTTTTACAACAATATGGCTGTGTTAATATGTTTACTTATCCTGAAAAGATAAATGCTGAGTTTTGCAGTGTGCAAAACATGCCTTGCTCCAGTCCAAGGCTTCCAAAAGATTCAGTCTTTTAATTAATTCTTTAATTGTGTTGGTGAACTCATGCAAACTTGCTTTTTAGCTCTTGGATGTATGTAGGAGTTTACCGAGAGTATGAGGTGACTTATAACAATGAATCATTTATAAGAATCATTATCCTCTGGGCTTGTCCCTGATCAAAATCATAATAGTAATTAAATACAATGCTCTTTCTCAATTTTACATGGAAGAGCTCTTCTATGATGGTATTTCTCACCTCTAGGTTTGTGTGTAGGCAAGGTTACAATTGTCAGATGTATTAATTTATGCTGTGTCTCATTTAGTTTCTCTCCATTATCTGTTTTCCTACCCACAACAACGTTTGGATTTTTGTGAATTAATGTTAATACCAATGTATTGGTATTTTAAAATGCTAATACTCTATTCTGTATCTTAGGAATGAAATAGTTAAAGGTGATTTCTTTCAGAGATAGTTATGGTGCAAATTCTCAGCTCTTACTGGCTCAGTTTTCTAACTGCAAATGTCCAGAAATGGCTCTGTGAGCTGGTAAATAAGCACCATACAGGAACTGTTCTGTAGACCACAACTATCCTCCCTTTGTTTTGCTGTGGGCATATTAGCCATGTTTTTTGTATTATTCCAAAATGCAGAGTTTACAGTAAAATGATTAGACACATAGCCAGTTTAGAAAGCTCCAGTGGTTTTGTGTATTGACCTGTTAAAAGACTGTATCTTCAGTGATGATTTCTTTATTCACTTTATTCACTTTCATATAGGTTAAAAGGAGCAACATATTTTAAAGCAAAAATCTGTCTTCTTTTATAAGCTCTATTTATTTTATGTGTGATATTTCTTTGACATTAGCATTGACATTGAAAGATGAAATTATGTGCACTTTGCTTCTGTATATTTGAGTCTTTAGGGTCTCATGGCCTTAACAAAATTTGCACTTAGGTTTAAGTTCAAGCATGTGCCTGAGTACTCTGCTAGACTGGCAGAGTTAAAGAGGAAGGATGGAAATATCCTGGATGTAATTTAGCTGAAATCATTTGAATTGGCCTGCATGTTCTCTTCATCCAAGCAAATCAAAGAGAGTCACATTCTGGTGATGAGTGCATGCCTTTCACCTTTTGGACAGTGACAAAAATATTTATTAACAGGAGCGGAAGCAGTTCCGATGAAATAAATGACTTGCAATCTCTCTGGCTTATCTCTAGGAGTTAATTGCCTTATAAATAATAATGTTGAATTATTGGAGACGTGCTGTGTAATCTGAAGGTTGCAAAAACTGAGAAGAGCAGGGAGTGACCGTTTGTGTTTATTTTGCTAAGGCTTCCAGTGCTCTCTGCTTGCAATCATACTGAGATTTGCTACAGGGAGAGTTATGCTGGAATTGATGTCTCAAATAGAAGAAAACATTTGATTTCTTTGGTCTTGAGACAGCCCTGTTATGTGTTTGTTGTGCAGCAATAACTGCACAAAAGTATTGTATACACCCAGAAAAAGAATGCTTTCCCTTATCATTGTAGGAAATAAAGAATGTAAATGAGCAGAAAGCGTTAGATGAAAGATTTCAGCAGTTTGGAACATTTTGCATAAAAACACTCAATTTTTTTTCTGTAGATGTATCTTTTATGATACTTTGTGGTTTGTATTTTATCTTTTTGGTTGAAAATGACAAACAGAGGAACCAGCCTTGCCTTGCTCCTGGCCTGGTTTAGCACTGCCGAGTACATTTATTGTTGACCCATCAGCACACTGCCTGTGCTAAAGGCAAAGTGAAGATCCCAAGCAGGAGTTCATCTCGTGGTTTTACAAGACAATGTTTGCCCTTAAGAGTTGCTGCTGTAAGAGGAATGAAAAATGTTTGGCTTTAGACCATTTTTAAGGAGTTAATTTGGGGAGATAAATAAGTGTTGTTGTAAAGTACAAGTGGTCACTTACATGAATAAGCTGTCACTGAATTACCAGTCCTTTTCTGGCATACTCTGTTACTGAGATTTTAACTGTATCTAGTCTGCTCTTAAATTTAATTATTTTGTAATTACATTTGGTTTTAAGTGCTTTGAAGCTATTTTTCCAAATATATTATGAGGTTTAACTGTCTGAGTTCTCAGGGCAAAAGATCTCCAATTGTCTCCTAAATAAGGGGTTTATTGATTTGTGATTTATCTAACTTAAAGTACTTTGAATCCTTTCTGCTTCACATCAAGCAATCACACTATTTTCATGCACAGTGTACATTGTGTAGACTTTCCTGAAAATGCATTACAGTACTTCCATGTTGTAATTCTTGGATTTGTATGCCTTTTTTTTTGGTTTGCATTAATGTGTTAAGTTGTCAAAATCCCTTTTAATTTCAGTGCTTGACTAGTGAAGAAATCTTTTCTTTGCATGGGATACCGAACAACAGTTACATATCAAATTCCACCTTCTCTACAATATGTCCTGCAGTTTTGCAACAGCTAATTTTTCACCCATGTGACCATCAGGAAAGCTTTGTGGACACATCTAAACCACATTCTTTGCAAGGTTGGTTACTATTACTTGCATTAATGCTGGGAGTGGAGTGGGGTTTTCTTAGAGGAACAGTAAGCATTTATCTATGAATAACAGGAGTGTCTTGTTTGGGAAGATATGGTTCCAAAGTGGGAACATAAACTGCTGGTTTTGGTCAGTAGACTATCCAAACAAAACTGGTATCTCTTGACGGTGATCTGTTTAAAATGCTGTAAGAAAGGTGAAAGAACTGACTAGGAAGTTGTGGAATATTTTGCCCACATAAGGAAGAGTCTTTCTGACTTGTTTTGTTTGGATAATGGTTTGTGCCTTGAAACATAAGGACTCGTACTTATAGCTGGTTAATAGAAGAAGACATGAGTGTACAGAAGGGAAGTTTGTGCAGGTGGTTTGCAATGGGAAATTGAACTTGGTGGAATCTGCCTGTATGGAGACAGGTAGAGTTAGAATTACTTGGGCTACATTTGAGTGGAGTTATTTGCAGGGCGCCTGTCAGGTAAGCCAGTGACTGGTTTACTGAGGGAAAAATACTCATATTCTTTCCAAATTCTGACTCCTGCTTTCATGTCATCTTCTATGATGACCCCTCAGGAGGAAGATTGTTAAATGGTTAAGTAGCCCTAATCTTCTCCCTTCCTCTTTTTCTCACTCTTATTTCTGTATTTATTGTGCACAGAACTGTACAGTGCAGTAAAAAGCACTGGACAGGTAATATTTATCTGATTAAAGAAATCACTTATTGCACTTAAAAGGATCAGATATAAATCGAGTCAGTATTCCTGACTCGAACTATGAACTAACTGTTCCAAGGGAATCAACTGAATTAATGTTAGAAGTTAGGATGTTGGATTAATAGTGCCTAATGTCAGTATTCATAAGAAGAGATACAGAAGTACTTTTTGTAACTTTTGCAGTACTAGTATTAATAACATTCTGATTAATATAGGTGATTATCTTTATAAACATAGCTGTGTTTTGTTGTGTCAAGGAAAGATTGGAATTCTGATTGAGCAATCACTGAAACCATGGCACCAATTTAGCATGGCTGCTCTTGATTGCTTGTATCATATGCAGATACATATTACCAAGAAGACCATTAGATCTGTATTGGAGAGTAGGATCTGTTCTCTTTTCTCTTTTTCTTTTTTTTGGGAGGGGGTGCTGGTTAAATAGGTTGAACATGGAATCCTTGACCTACAGTTAACCTCCTAAGCTACTTAAACCATCCCTCTTGCTTTTCTTTTATCTGGCTGGCTCAGAAGCAATGTCCAGCTCAGAAGCAATGTCCAATAGCCAAATAAGCAAGGCAGCCTTCTCCCCGCCCCTCCCTTGGCTGCAGCACAAGAAATCTGCAGGCCCATGGTTAGGGCATTTTAAACCACTGTGACACATGGTGGTCCCTGTTTGAACAGAGATTCCTAGAAAGGCCCAGTGCCCAATGCAGCTGTTGATTTATACACCCCCACCCCATCACAAAGTGAATCTGTCAGTAGCATTGAGCCCAGATGATTTCAATTACTGCCCCTGGAGCAAAATCCTTCATGCCTGTTTCCAGCTGTGCCTATGTGAATTTTCCCCCCAGGGACCCCGATCTCTTAATAATAAAGTGTATTCCAAAATACTAATGGACAAGACATGCAGAAGAAACCAGTCCAATGAGCTTTAGGAGCAGCTACTCTGAATAAAAAATACGTGATGTCAAAGCAGAGTAGAAGTTGGAAGGCAACAGATTTTAATGTCTTTTGTCCTGGGATTTGTAAAACTATCTGATCTTTGGGCACACTAAGCTCCTCCCCTTGTTTGCCTCTTTGAAAGATAATAGGGAGGTGTATAGAGAAGTATCAAACAGTTGAAACTGCCCAGTGGCATTCCTCGTGTCCAAGACAAACACCTTCTGTGTC
The DNA here is from genome assembly GCF_028769735.1 of Zonotrichia leucophrys gambelii. Taxonomy (NCBI): domain Eukaryota; kingdom Metazoa; phylum Chordata; class Aves; order Passeriformes; family Passerellidae; genus Zonotrichia; species Zonotrichia leucophrys. The sequence continues at coordinate 26,392,459 of NC_088173.1, read as the reverse complement.
CCCTGCCTGACTCCTTCAGAAAGGTATTCATGCACTTACTTCCTCTTCATCCCCAGACAAGGTTAAAGAAGAGCCTGAGCTGCCTGTTCTTACAAGGAACAGTGCTGGGCAGCAGTGTTCTAAGGAGGGGATCTTACTTGCACTCCTGCAGTTTTATTTTTTGGATTTCTTGGGTCTTTGGGTATCTTGATTTTCTCTTTATTGAGGCTACAGTTTAAAGACAGAAAGAATAATAGCAGTTAGCAAAAACTGATTGAGCCATCCATCTCAGGGAAAGAATTAGCCCTGCATCTGAGTGCCCTGCTCTGGTACATAAAGTCAGACTACCCAGCTTTCTGAGATGTGTGGACTCATGAAAAGACTAGTGTGGATGGAGTCCTAGTGAGTAAAACCATTTTAAGGCACATAATATTGTGAAATACAGTCCTTAATGCAGGAACTTTGCCAACAGTGGTTGTCTTGGAATTTTTTCAGCTCAGTTAAAAATGTACATTTTTGCACAGAATATGGGTAGATGTGCATGCACAAAACTAAAATACTCTTGTACATCTGTAGTAATCCCAAATTTATACAGTGTTTTCTGACTCATGATAACACTGGAAACCCATTTATTATAAATTTGATTTCAAAAATATAGTTACAATCTTAATTGTAAGTTAGTTTAATAAAAATTTATCTATGTAGCTTAGTGAATCTACCCATATCTAGTTGTTTTTCCCTCTCTCTGTGTGGCTCTCTTAAAATTGGCAAATGAATGTTGTAATTGGCATTGATACATCTGCAAATGCTTTGAATGTTTCTAATGCTTTCTGTTCTTGACATGATATGAAATTCATTTTATAAAAACATTGTGACACTGTACGGAGTAGAGCATCCCAGTTGCAGGTGAGGAATTTAGCTTAGTGTGTTTGCCAGTTGTGTTCCAGGAAATAATATCTGACCATAGTCTGATCTCTTGGTTTCTCCTATGCAGAGGGGAATTTGTGGTGACTTACCTACATACATACAAGCTTATAATGATGCAAATTTCTGGATTATATGAAACTGTTCTCATCTAGGCAACATTGTGTTGGCATTGATTATTTTTGTGGTTAATTTTTAAAGACAAACTCTCTGTTTGGATTACTTTGTAGTTCTGTGGCATTACTTGGGCCAACCTTGTAGATCTCTTCAGCACAACTTTTAAAGTTTTTCTCTCTGCTCATAGGGATTTGAGATGTCACTAGGGGAAAAAAGTTCCTTATAGAGGCACAACTTTGTGAGTGCCTACGAGCAGCAACAACCACACCACACCTCTCCAACCTATAATTCAGGCTCCAGAATAATTATGGTGTGGGTTTGTGCAAGTCCTGGTGCCTGAACACTAAATATCTGAGATTATGCTTGTGGTGAGGGAAACAAAATTATGCTGAACCCTGCTGCATTTACTGAATTCTTAGGAAAGGTGTTTGCCATTGCATACCTAAATCACATATCCTTATTTTTAAATATAGAAGCTCTTTTTTAATGTACTTTCATTTCTCTATTATAATTATCTGAACTATCAGATATCTCTCACCTCACCTGTTGAAAAACAGTGATGGGCAGCATTTTCAGCCAGCAAAATTTCTTTGAATGACAGGAGGAGGGAGGAGGGTTAGGAACTGAGATATCACCTCAGGGTGATTTGAAGGAGTCATCCTTTATCAGGAAGGATTTTTATATCTGGTACAGCCAAGACAACTGGAATTGTCATGGAGTTTCTTAGAAGTAAATGTCAGTTGAATCTGACTCTGGGACTAGTAAGAAGTTTTGTCTTTTCTCTGTGCTATAGCTGCTTCAACTATTCGCCTAAGCCTTAATTTTTACTCTTCGTTGACTGTGGAGAGACCTCATTTACATTACCAGCAGTTAGGCCAGCCCATATATTCTACTAGCATGGTTTCCATTTTTAATATGGTTGTCCCAGAAAATATTTTCAGATATTTCCTTTCTGCAGGTATGCATCTTAACTAACTATGCATTTTAAGAATTTCATATTTGTGATTTTTAATTTCAAGCAAGGAATGACTCTTTTACTAGTTCTGTGCCAATTTAGCAATTAGAGAAATCACAAGCAGACTGAAGTGGGTGTTATACTAAAATATTTTGTATTTCTCTTTTTTTATCCACAGTTTGGGGATTTGGGCTCCTGGCTGTGTCTATCATTAACTTGGCATCACTTCTGGGATTGATTTTAACTCCTTTCTTGAAGAAGTCATATTTTCCCAAGGTTTTAACTTACTTTGTGGGCTTGGCCATTGGTACTCTCTTTTCTAATGCAATTTTCCAGCTCATTCCAGAGGTAAGCAAGGGGAATAATTATTTGATAATAATAATGATATATATAATTATTACATATTATTATATTATTTGATAATATAATGATACAAATCATTACAGGTTTGCATACTAGTTTCTAAAGATCTATGTCTTGTTGTTCATTGGGAAGGACCAAGGGGTATTCTGCCTCTAAACAAAAGGAGAAATACACTGGATAAAGTTGCAATGAACTTTAATAGGCTCCACTGTTAACATATTGTCCAAGTTTAAAAAATGTAATGATATCAGAATCTTTTACAGTTTCTGCTCATGGAAGCTGATGGTTGGTGTAGACACAGTTTTTGTACTAGAGGGATATCTGTGTAGTGTGACGTTTGTTTGTTTTTCTGGAAAAATACTAAGATTACAGACTAATTTGCATTGCTTTTTTATTCCCTATTAGGCATTTGGGTTTGACCCAAAAGTTGATAACTATGTTGAGAAAGCTGTTGCTGTGTTTGGTGGATTCTACATTCTCTTCTTTGTGGAAAGAATTCTTAAAGTGATACTAAAGCTCTATGACAAGGTAATGAAACCTATCACTAAGTGAAAGAGCCTTGCCTTAAAGTACCTGTCATACTTTGTGAGATACTTGCTAGATGGATAAAATGTGGGGTTTTTCCTATTTTATCTGAGGAATTCAGCCTTACTGTGTGTTCTGATATATCTATTTAAAACCCATATGAATAGGGCAAGAAATCTCACTTTTTTGAGGGAGTTACAGGCAGCTCTGGGAATGGAATCCAGATGTGAGTGTGGTCTGCTCTCTTTGGTATATACTCCAGTTGCTCTCCGCAGCCAGGTTGTTGCTGTGGTAGCTGAATGCATCAGAAAAACATAGAAATATTTAAGAGGTGGAGAGAATGAAGTCTGCCCATGGATCTCCTCCTTGGGCAGGAGAAATCAGTGTGACAAATACACCTTCTTGGTCATCTGCAAAGTGCATCTGCACTGATAGGGCCTGACTCTGGTGTTCAGTAGCCTCAGCTCTGTGTTTCCCCAAGCCCTGGTACACAGACCTGCTCAGTGAGCAGTGCAGTTGTCTCCTCTTGCCCAGGGCTCTGCTTTCTACCCCTGTGTCACAGTACCTGTCTTCTGTGTGCTCACTTGAGTGGTGCTGGTACTGAAAAGTGTTGCTGATACTGAAAATTATGATGATCAACCGTCCCTTGTTTGCAATAGCTAGAAATAGAAAAAATGAATTTGTTTTTCTTTAATTATGTAAACAGATGAAGACTAACGAGCTCTATTTGACAAGCAACCATGAATAACCTGCAAAAGGTGACCACTTTTGGTCAGGCTGGCTTGGGAGGTTCTACATAAACGAATAGAAATGAAGAGTCTCCCATGTTGTCTGATTAGCTAACAGTAAGAGATAAGTTAGGAACTTAGATATGTTTGGAGTTAATTAAAAAAATTAATTGTTCACTGCTGCACATTTCAGCAAACACTTGGTGTGGAAAGCAAGACAACATGAATATCCCCTGATCTCCCACCTACATTTTCCTTTCTGTCTTTGTTTTCTTACATTGCTATTTTACTTTTGTTTTAATTAGCTACCTACTTGTTTATTTTTCACCTAGACTGGCCACAACTACCTTGAAAATGGAGAAGAGAATCATTCTCAGGATAAGCCTAACTCACCCAAGCCACCATCATCTAGCAATGGGGGCACATGTTATGCAAATTCAGCTGTCATAGAGAGCAATGGAAATCTTGGTTTTGACAGCATCAGTGTGATCTCAGCACAGGTATGAAAATTTGTGTCTATTTATTTATTTTTTCCCTGCCAATTATATAAGCATGCCTAAGAGAAGAGTTAATAAGATTTTTTTTTTACTTTTGTAAAAATTTTGTCAAGCTTATAATATGGAAAAAAATACAAGGGCAAGCTTTGGGGCAAGATTGAAAAAGCTGAATGACACACTCAATTTGTATCCAACAGAAAGGGCTATGTTATATCAGTGCTGGAATGGGCTGGACAGAGAGATGTATCTAATCAGATTTGAGCTTGTATTTAATCTGGCTAATTTTGGTTTTGTTGTTACTGTTTTGCTTAAAGAACAGTGGTGTGTTTTACTGTTGTGATAACGTTGATCACACAAAATGATCCATATTTTGTTCCTGAATACATAAAGCTATTAAGTGTGAGAGCCTGGCTCTACCAATCAATGATTAAAGAGAAAAACTAGTACAGTAACTTTCAGGCTGTATATTGTGAGCACTGCTTGTGGTAACACAGTGTATTTGGATACTGTGGGAATCACAGAGGTGATATGTTGAGAGAGAAGCCACTCCTCCTGGTTTAAGTGTTATTGTCTTTCAGATTTGTTCTCTGTGTTTCTTTGTGTTTGTTTTCATACTGCAAAGGCAACTTCCTTCTGTCTGAGAAGAAAATGGAAGTAGGAAGTTTTGTGCTTCCTTAGTCTTTTTACATGTGTAGAGAGGAGCAGTATTGTGCAAGGAGGACCAGTACTGTGCCTTATTAAAAAAAACAAAGAAAAAAACATAGTAAAAAAATTTTAGATGTCTTAAGGCAGACCTTTTCCACAGAAGAGATTTTTGGTTTGCTAGTTAAGTATTTTTAATAAGTATTTTTATTAGCCAGTTAAGTAAGTTGTGGGGAGCAGAGAGGAGCAAGCAGGAGAGTAAGCCAGAAGCAGTCTTAACAACCAGGAGAAAATCTGGGAGTTCTGCATTGACACTGCAGGCTCACAGAGCATTTGATGCACGTGGTTTAAAACACCAAAATTATACTTGTCCTTACACTAGAAATGCCTAAAGTGTGGTGGATTCTAAACATCTTAAAAACTAGAAGAAATATGGTTAATTATTAAAATTACATGGGCACCATGAGGGAATTAGTATTATGAGTGTCCCTAAGTTTTATTTCGTAGATTTATAAAACAAGTAAAAGAAGCCTCTACTCTCTGCACTGACAGAAACAGTGCAGCCAGCAGCACTGGGGAAGTGATGATTCCCCTGTGGCACTGCTGAGGCTGCACCTTCAATCCTGTGTTCAGTTTCAAATCTCTCACTACAAGAGAGATGCAGGGGTGTCTCCAAAGTAGGGCAACAAAGCTGGTGAAAGAGTTGGAGCATGAGCCCTATGAGGAGCAGCTGAGGGAGCTGGGATTGTTTAGCCTGGAGTAAAGGGGCTTGGGGGAGACTTATCACTCTCTACAGTTGTCTGAAAGGAGATTGTGCCACCTGGGGGTTGGTGTCTTCTTTCCAATATTAAGTGACAGAACAAGAGGAAACAGCCTCAAGTTGTGCCAGGGGAGGTTTAGACTGGATATTAGAAAAAAGTTCTTCATGGAAAGGGTTGTGAAGTCCAGGAACAGATTGCCATTGCCTGGGGAAGTGGTGGAATTGGCATCTCTGGAGGTGTTTAAAAGGTGATTAGAGGTGTTCTTCAGGGATATGGATGAGTGGTGGACTTGGTTAATTAGGTTAGTGGTTGGACTCGATGGCCTTAGAGGTCCAACCTAATGGTTCTGTGATGTTGTGTAGCAACAAAAAAGCCATCATTGGTCCTGTCCTCCAGTGAGGTTCAAAGGGCCAGGTCAGGGGAGGGCCATTGTGGCCAAGGTGCTTTGGGGCAGTTAGGGTAATTACAGGAGGGTAGGGATGCATTCAACTTTACAAGAATGTACTATTTAAGGCAAAACCATTTGGCATAAGCTAATGTGGACCCAAGAGAATTTCAATGTCCTCACAATCAACAGCTTGTTAAAGAGGGCAAATACAGAGTAGTCAGAAATCAAAATGAAGGCTTTAAAGAGGGAATTTGAAGCCTGATTGTGCTAAGGCGTGGTAACTGTTTTCAGCCATGGGGATCCAGCTATATTCTCTCCTTTGATACCAGAAGAAATTGACTGTCAGAGTAAATGTTTAATTAGTCACCTACTTTCTGTTTTCACTTGCAGCAGTAAGTGCAACCTTGGAAACCTTTGTGCTCTACTCAAAGTTTGTGTCTACTCTGCGTTGAAATATGGCTTGACAACAGAAACTTTGAAAGAAAGTTATTTCAGAGACAAATTGCTGAAACATCTGTGTTCTTGAGTGCACATGGTTAGAGTTGTATAACAAAACTCTACAGTGCCTTTATTTATTGCCTGGTGGCAGGATTCCTTCTTGGTCTTGTGGGCTCCTCCAGAGGACCTGTCTGGTTCATGTCTGAGGGACTTAGACATGCATTGGAAATAGCAATAGTGATCTGAGATATCATAAAATAGTAATCTGAGATATCGTAAGATGAAATAAGAATGTCTCTGTATAATTTCTTAAGTTTGGGAATGAAGGAGAGGCCATTACTTTTTAAAAAGCCCCCTGTGTTTAGAAGACTATAAATACCAAGGATGTCTTTGGTTTACTATAAACTGTGGAGATATGAATGATGTAGAACTGCACTAATAATTAATAAAAATTAAGCCTGATAGTCCAGCTGGGTATTACAGAGGTCCTTAGCTGGCATCTCTTTCAATGTATGCTAAACTACCATGACAAAATGGAAATAGTCCAGAGGAGACAGACATTGCTAATTTTTTGCTTTGGAATCCTCTGTGTTTGTAGGGTATTTTGTCAGTAGCCTGCTTTGTCTTCAAACATGAAGAATGTGTATTACTTGTTCTTCTACTTCTACTGGATACATGATCTAGTAAACTTCAGAATGTAAATCCAGAAAGGCAATTCCACTGTACTTTATATAAATTAGAGAAGTTGTCAAGACATTATTTAAAATGGATTACATGAAGTAATTACAATACTTCAGAGTAACACAGTAAATGTAAATAATATAAATGGCAGATAGCCATATATATATATATATATATATAAAACAAAGGTGCCTCAAAAACCGAATCCTAGTTTATAAACTACAGTTGTTTCTGCATTTTGGAAGTTTGAATCAATAAAGTAATTTTTAGAAGTAAATCAATACTGGTACCCTAAATTAATTGCAATTACTATAAATTTTCTTTTTGGCGGAAAAAATGGGTGAATTATTTAAAACGAAAATTTGTGCATTAGATCAAACTCCCTTTCTTCAGTGAAGCTAGAAACATGCGCAAGAAAGATGATGTGCTTTAGGCAGAAATCAGGATGATCTACAAAACAATGCTTCTCCAGTTTGTAGTCTACTTGAAGGATGGTCACCAGGGAACAGAAAAATTAGAGAACAGATCTTTACCTCAGGAAGTTGGATGAATTGGTGGAAGAGCTTTGCTAATCATATTTGGATTTTCTTATACTCATGTATTTTGGGTGACTTGCTTTGTAATACTTCTTACTTAAAGTGACGTTCAGCTCGTCTTCATGGATTAAGAGAGAGATCTATTACTTGTAAGTGATCCTATCTCAAACAGAAATAGTACAAGTACAAATTAATAATCTCAAAAAATGATTGGCTCTGCTTGTGTTAGAGGAAATGTTGAGATGAAAAATCTAAAGGTAAGTGTGTAATACAAATCGAAAACCTATGTGTTGGAATAGTAGAGAAACTCCAGACTTTCTGATACCATTGTTCATTTTTGCATCATAAAAGTGTAATTTCAGAACTTCCTGTAGACTGAATAGGGGCTGCTTTGTGGTCGTTTTGGCACTACTCAACCAAGGCTTTATTATCTATGAGTTCCAGGCAGTGCAATAGGCACCTGACTCAGAAATTCCTGACCTGAACTTTTTTCCTGTCCCAGGGCAGCTCTTAAATACAAGAATGTAATCTGATAAGAGGCCGTGAGCAAATCAAGCAGTGTACCTGATTTTGCAAGGACTTATTGATCATTTTATTTCCTTACAGTTAAAAAATCAGTTTGCCTGGTAGCATTTGCATATGGCAAAACTAAACCAGTTTGCAATGTTGTTTTTAATAATTAAAGAAAATTTATTGGAATACTCTTTGATCTTTTCCTAAGGAGAAGGAGATGGTCCTCTATATCCTTCTACTTCAAAAAATAGAGATGTGTATGGTTCAGGGGAGAGCAGTGGAAATTGCCTGCCTTAATTTAAACAATGCTTTAGACAGTGTCTCTCACAGCATCCTCACAGGCAAATTCAGGAAGTGTGGAATGGATGAGTGAACAATGAGGTTTATTGAGAACTGGCAGATCTCAGTGGGTCAGGGTGTCATTGGAGGCCTGTCACTAGTGGTGTCCCCCAGGGCTCAGTACTGTTTAACCTATTCATCAAGGACTTGGTGAACTTGCCTCCTGAGCAGTTCATTGATGACACAAATCTGTGAGGACTGGCCAATACCCCTTCAGAAGGGCCTCAACAGTTTGGAGAGATGGGCAGAGCAGAACCTCCTGAACTCCAGCAAAGGCAAATGCAGGGTCCTGCACCTGGGAAGGAATGACCCCAGGCACCAGCACAGGCTGGGGGCTGACCTGCTGGAAGCAGCTCTGCAGAGAAAGACCTGAGTGTCCTGGTGTGTCCATGAGCCTGGTGGTGTCCTTGCATCCTGGGGTGCATTGGGAAGAGCATTGCCTGGTCGAGGGATGTGATCCTGCCCCTCTGCCCAGCCCTGGTGAGGCACATCTGGAGTGCTGTGTCCAGTTCTGGGCTCCTCAGCACAGGAGGGACACGGATCTCCTGGAGTGGGTCCAGCAGAGGCCACAAGGGCAATGAGTGGGCTGGAGCATCTCTCAGAAGGAAAGGCTGAGGGAGCTGGGTCTGTTCAGCCTCGAGAAGAGACAGAGAAGGCAACCCATCAATGTCTGTGAGTATCTGAAGGGAGGGTGTGAAGGGGATGGAGGCAGGCTCTGCTCAGTGGTGCCCAGCAATAGGACAAGAGACACCAGGCAGAAACCAATGCACAGGAAGTTCCACCTGAGCATGAGGAAGAACTTCTTTACTGTGCAGGGGACTGAGCACTGAACAGATTGCTCAGAGATGCTGTCCTTCTCATTAGAGACATCCAAGAACTGCTTGGATGCAATCCTGTGCTGTGTGCTTGAGGAGGGTTGTTGGACCAGATGAGCCACTGTGGTCTCTTGCAGCCTTAACTAATCTGTGATTCTGTCCTCTGTGTGTCTGTAAGCACACATATGTATATGTTGCTGCTGATATATTCCAGTAAGTAAGCACTAAGTTAATGCTATATAAGCAATTTTTAAATGGGGGAAATACTATAATGCTTGCAAATATTGTCTGTGTGTATAGAAATTCATCAAATGGGTGACCAAGAATTTTTAGGGGAGCTTAGTTGGTGCTTGTAGTTAAAATGGCAGTTCCTTCTATGTGTGTTCAAGTTTTTCATTATTTCATGGCACTACATGTATAAATTACTTCCACTTCTGGGAAGAATTAGTGAGATCCCTTGAGGGTATGTGCACTGCAGTTTTATATTAGCCTGTTGATTTCATGCTCTGAGCCTTTAATTGTGCAGTCAAAATTAGCCACCGCTGTTTTTATTAAACATTCACTTTGTAGAAATTAATTTGAGTAGCTGGACTTGACTGTCATTGCCCAAAATTAGAAATAAACTTTATGTAATGTGTGTTGCCGGGCTTGCAAGGGTTACAGGGTGAAGAGAGAGGCGAGAATCTTGAGTCCATGATTAGAAGGCTGGATTTATTACTTTATGATCTATATGGTACATCATGACTATGCTAATAGGAATAGAGAGAAAAGTTCAGAAGCTTGCTATGCTAAGAATAGAAAATGAAGGAATCAACAAAGGAGCTCTCTCTGATTCTGTCCCAGAGAGAGCTCGGCCTGTGATTGGCCCTTAATTGTACACAAGCAACATGGGCCAATCACAGGTGTACCTGTTGCATTCCACAGCAGCAGATAACCAGTGTTTACATTCTTTTTCTGGGGCCTCAGCTTCCCAGAAGGAAAAATCCTAAAGAAAGGATTTTTCACAAAAGATGTCTGTGACAATGTCTGAATATGTCTATACTGTAGACACATTCTACAGTATAGACACATCATATATATCATGTAAATAGAATTCTGGTACTGTGGTAGCTGAGTATGTCTCTGAGACCATGATGTGGTGCCAGTTGTTTTAAATACAGATGCTACCAGCCACTGAGGTCAGATCCTTCTGACTGTACATGCTTATGTAGAGGTGGCAGAGGAGGCTTGGGCCATCTTTATCTGACAGAGACTCCAGAGAGACATTCAGACCACTGTGACCTGTCTCAGCTGAAGGGCATCCAGGTGCCACTTCACAGTCAGAAGGGAGATTGAGTCCTGTACGTCACCTTGTTGAAACAGAAAACATTTGGTGCTTCTGCTGTGCCGTTTGCTTCTTGGACAAAGCAGTTTGGTCTCTATATGCAGCAGTGCTTGAGTTTATACTTGGCCTTCATTTAAAGAGAGAAGTGTGATTCATTGACTTCTTTATTCAGTGCTTTGTGTAATTGTTTTATTCTATTTTGTGTTTTCAGGAAGGAGCCACCCAAAGCAGCTTTTGCAAGTGTCTCAAGGGGCGTCCACTGTCAGAGATTGGGACCATTGCTTGGATGGTGACACTGAGTGATGCCGTACATAATTTCATAGATGGCTTGGCTATTGGGGCTTCTTTCACTTTGTCTCTGCTTCAAGGGCTCAGTACCTCCATAGCCATCTTGTGTGAAGAGTTTCCTCATGAACTGGGTAAGAAACTTCATTGCACATGTTGTTTGCTGTGGAAATCTCTGTTGTAGGTGGTTGTGTTGGCGTAAAGTTGGCAGTGGTTGAAAGAAAGTTTAGACAAATTAATAGAAAAAATATTCATCAAAAAGTTACCAAGCACCAAAACACACATCTGGCACAGGAAGTTCCCAAGTGCAGGTGGGTGGAAGCTGGGAGCATATATTGGACAGGTACTAATTATCCTGTTTATATATGGTGCATACAGTGTTGTGTTACTTAATTTAAAACCCAAAAGTCATCATAGGTAGTGGTGTGTTCCTATGCTCTTAGCTCAGTCTTGCATCACTATTTATTTAGAATATTTCAATTTTCTTAGTATTGAAGGGAAATCTTCATCACCTATTTCAATGGAGAAAAACAAGGGTTATAATGTGTATACAAATAATGTCTTCAGACTTCTTTTGACATCAGAATAACCACAATGTCATTTTCTGAATATGATTTTCTATTTTTTTATTCTTTTAGGGGATTTTGTCATCTTACTTAATGCAGGAATGAGTACTCGGCAGGCTCTGTTTTTCAATTTCCTATCTGCATGTTCTTGTTACATTGGATTGGCCTTTGGAATATTAGTAGGAAACAACTTTGCTCCTAACATCATCTTTGCTATAGCTGGTGGAATGTTCCTGTACATCTCTCTGGCAGATATGGTGAGATATAATTTCATTTTCAGTTATTTATTTCTCTGCAAAAAAAACATGTACTCCACTAAGTCTCTCCAGCAGAATTTAGTATTTTCTCCTTCTCATGCCAGTGACTAATAATAATAATAATAATAATAATAATAATAGAATATAATCACTTAAACCCTTAATGGAGGTGCATAGATAATTATTGTTACTGATAGGTAAGGCTTCATAAAGCCTCACCTATCCATAACAAGTTACGTTTGTTCATGAAACACTAAGGCCTTTCACCTCATCATATGATTATTGTAAAGGGGCTTTAGACAGAGACAAGCCTTTCATGAATTTGGCCTGATTTAATCAGAGTAAAAAGGGTATGAAGACTTTGTTTCAGCATTTTAAAGTGTCACATTATTTTACCCCATTATTTTAAAAGGTTTGTTTGTCTATTTAAACCATGTTGTGAAGGAAAAGCAAGAAAAGTAAACAGAATAAAGTTAAATATTAAGTTTTGAGTTGAATGAAAGGTGTTGTGTAACCACAGTGATAATGAAAAACTTGATTTAAATTCTGATTTAAACTAAAGAGTGCCAGCCTCATTTTTCTGGTTCAGACAAAAAATTTTGCTGAGCTCTATTCAAATAGTCTGTCGACCATATATTTTTCAAAGTGTGCTAGAAGATTTAAGGAAAAGAAATTGTGCTAAAATCCAGATCATATTTAGACATTGGATTCACAGGCACTTAGCAATATTCCATACTTTCCTCTTACAATGATGTTTTGTCTCCAAATGAGAGAGATCTTTCAAGAGTTTTAAGTTTTACTATGTTTAAGTCAGTGTTGTAAGAACAGATGCAACGGATGCAAAGGTGTTTACATCTGCCACGTGAGAATCCATTTGAGTGCAGAACTGGAAGAGTGAGGCCCAAATCTGAAATGATTTGAGACCCCAGTTTGGTTCCATGTGCATTTAGGAACTGTCATATATTTATAGTGACTATTTCATTAAATACTGCTATAGCTTAGGTAATAGTGTAGGATTTAATATGTTGTTAGAGTTCTAAACAATGTAAGTAGATTACTTCATAAGCTTGCAGTACCTTAATTGCTAATGCTTTTTGTTTAGCTTCACTCATATCATGAATAGTAATGCACTGAACTCTGATGTGTAAAATTTGTGGCATAAATTTGTAGTGATTCAAGTTTGTCATTAAATCCATCAAAGTAGGTAACATTCTTTTCTTTTTATCTGTTGTTCTGTTCTTTCTGTTCCTCTCTTTCTGTCTCTCTCCCTGTACCCTCCTCTCTTTCTTTTTATAGGTTTTTGGATTGTATCAGTTACCTATCTGAATTTTTCTTCCCCCTGAAAAGTCTGAAATAGGGTATTGAAGTGCTCTGTACAGAGATCTGGCTTTCTACTTTCTTACGATTTTCACACCCTTCTGGTTTGCTTGTCCAGAAGCAGGTAGGATTAACTGGAATGTCATGCCTTCCTCCTTTTCTTTTTGCTGTTCTTTTTTTCTGCCAGTATTGGCATAGTCCAACCTCTGCCAATAGGATCGCTGAGTGGGGAGGCTGTGGGCAGGTGGGAATGTATGCTGAGGTGTGTGCACAAATGAGCCTTGCTGTATGGCATGAAGTTAGTCTGGTTTTGCCCTGTTGTGCAAGAGTGTGACGCAGCTCTGGAGCCATTTCTGGGAAACTTTGGGCTCTTCCCACTAACCTTAGTCTGTTCTTCAAGAATTGCAGTACCTTCAATGGCTGTTTTTGTATTGTGAGATCAAATAAAGATACAGTTTTGAAGTTACCCAGCCTGAAGGCTTCCTGACTAGGGCTGAAATAAACTCTCTTCATTGTATTCTGGTTATACTATTCTCAGCAGAACAGAAGAATACTTAAGGCTTATTTCTCAAATGCCACTGTAGCTGACTTTACCTGCAGCTAACACATAGCCTGAATCATCCCATGCAGGGAACTTCATACCGGCACTCTTGTGCCATCACCTCCACTGGCTCCAGAGGCAGTATCTTTGTTTCTGCAGTTAGCAGCGGATCAGTCACCCTTTGCTCTTGTGTTTAAGCATTAAGATGTATATTATGGAATGAAGAATCCCTTCATGGCACTGTAATGTCTTATTGCATCTGTTACCTCCAGTTTGACACCAATAGTCTTCCTCTTCTTCCTTGCTTCACCTGGCAAGCCCATCAGACCTTCCACACGTGAAAGGTTTCTGATTTCTGAGGGGTTGCCTGTGTTTTCATCTTCACTTCATTTTCCTTTAGATGAAGCAGAAGGATCCTAATCTTCTGTTTCCCAAACAAGGATTTCTCTTTATAGCAGTGAAGGAAGAAACAAAACATTTAGCAATAAGGGCAGCTGTTCTTAGCAACACATGGAGACCAGCAGTTGGAACCTAGGAGGCTGCTAGAATCAAAAAGGGAAAATTTGCATGAGACACAGCCAGATGAAGCCACAGTAGAGAGGAACAAAACACCGTTTCATCTTACCATCCTTGGTGGAGTGGTTTTTCAGGATAATGAGGGTGATATTTTCCTGTGATTGCCTTCACCCCCTGTTAGTTCTAATATTCAGTCTAAAGTAGCAATGTGGTTCACTTCTTAATGCCTTAAATTAAGCATGCTACCACGAGATGGCAATACTTAGCTAAAAATATCCTATTTTTTCAGTTCCCAGAGATGAACGATATGCTGCGGGAGAAAGTGACGGGACGAAAGACGGATCTGACGTTCTTCCTCATTCAGAATGCTGGTTTGCTCACCGGGTTTACTGCTATCCTGCTGATCACCTTGTATGCAGAAAATATCGAGCTGTGAGGACGGCATCAGGAGTGGAGACATCAAGCAAATTGCAAATGGAAGACACTTGAAATCCATACAGGGACATTAATTTCATCTACTTGGTTTTGAAACAGTGGCAAGGCCCATCCGTCCCTCTTGCCCCAAATACAGGAAATTCTTCTTTAGGACTTGCAGTTGAACCAAATAGTAGGAGCTGTCAGCTTCTGTGTGATGCCAAAAAAATTATGCTAATATTTTTATTTCTACTTAAAATTATCAGACATATCTGAACTGTCATAGAGGAAGGGTGTTACTTGGCCAGTAGAATTATGCAATACATGCTGCTACATGCAACTCCAGACTAACTGAAAGCTGAGGTCTACAAGGAAGATGTGTATTTAAAAGAAAATAGTACAGTTTCATATAGTTTTTTAACTGTGATGAAGGCAAGCAGTTTCAAAACTGGTTAATTTTTATGACTTTTGTTGCAGGATTTGTCTGTGTAACATCTTCATTCCCCACCAAAAAAAAAAGAAAAAAAAAAAATCAAACCATTTCAGAGTAGGTACTAATGAAGCTAAGATTTTTAATTACTAATTAACACTGGAAGGAGAGATACCAGTTCCTGCTTTTGATCTTTTCTCTTTATAAATGCACTAGGGAATTGTTGATTTATTTTGAGAACCACTTTTTTTTTTTTTTAATTAGAGGGAACATGTGTTAAATTTATGACTGTTTACCAACTCCATAATATTTTAGAAACATTGAGTACTTTAAAAATGTTCAAGTTTTATGTATTCTATGAAAATAATAAAGTTTTATACTTAAGTTTCCCATATAACCCCTTTAAAAATCAGTTCTTTAGTCTTACAAAGGAGAATTTAGGAAAAAAACCTGCTAAAATCAACATTCCAGTATGCTTTCTTCATAATTTGAATGATTTCTTTGTGTGCAGTTGGATGGAATGAAATGATAATAAAATATACAAATTCTTACCACAATCTGTTGCGTGTGGATTTTCTAAAATCATGCTTACATATATACATATATATATGTGTTCTTCTGAAATAAACAATTCATCTACTCATTACTAATCTGTTGTAAGATGAACAGAAGGAAATTAATTTAAAAATACATTTCATTTCCATCACCACTTTGCTTTGAAGGAATTGTTGTTATTCTCCAGTAAGTTACTTTTTTCATTGATTTTTAAGCAAGTTTTACAGCTTCAAAGGACATACTGTTTTTGATGTATTTCCTTGCTGTAGGAAGGTACAACTATTTTATTTTTAATCCTTTATTAGCATACTTTTTTTCTACCAGGCAAAGTATTTACTTTAGTACTTTATTTGAATCTCATCTGTAATTGCCTTAGGAAAAAATAACTTCTCTAAGTGTCTGGTTAATAAAAGCTTTAAGGAAAATTGCACAGGAGTTGTAAATAATACTTTACTTTAAAATATCTTGTAAGTATTAAAATGTAAATATAGTAGCCAATGATACCTCCTGTATGGAAAAAACATTCATTATTCATTTTGTGCTAAGTTTTGTGAAGAAGAGTCCACTGTGTTTTTCCTTTAATTCTTTCTTTGTTGATTTCTTGGATATAAGCTGTTTATAAATGACAAATGACATTTCTTGTGTGTGACAATGATGTGTTATAGTAACTATGAATGTTCATAGACTTCCTAAAATAATGTGACCATTCCTAGTTCATCAGATTATTTAAATAATATGCCTGAATTGTACTTTTCACCTTTATATCCAAATTTTTGCAAAGGAGACTTCATTTTTGCTAATTCCCGAAGGAGGAAAAACTGAGACAAGCAGATCATTGGAATAACCTACTTTTACATCACAGAGCAGACTAGAGATGGAGCAAAGTCTGATTTTGAGCATAATGCTTTAGTCACAAACCAAATTGCCTTTTCTGCTAGTGGGATATTCAGCACATAAGAAAGCTTTTTGATTTCTGTATGGACCTGTTTGTCTGTACATTTTTACTATGATCCTTGTCCAGTACATATAAAACACATCTATTCCAATTCTAGGACTCCCAATGCTTTCCAGGATTTGCAGAGCAGGACACTGGCTTGGATTTCCCTCTGCAGGCTGTTACTCTATGGATTGGTAGGTGCCAGCAAATAATTTCATATATGCATATATACCAAATGCCTATTGTAGTTCTTGACTTTTATTTTGCTGTATTACCCCATCCTTTGCAGGAATGCTGTAGGTACCTTAACAGCTCTTACACTTGGTGCACAAGTTATCTCTCTACAATCTGAGAAGAGACTAATCTCCTTATTTTGCAGTTCAACTCAAAATATACAGGTGTGTCAAGCTGACAGAGGTTGCTGGAATGAAGACTAGAGAGAAACCCATAAATCTACCGGCAGTAGATGTAATGTACCTGTCAAAGGCAAGGTTGCATTCTATTTTGGGGGTTTAATCCATACTATACTTGTTTTGTACCCAACATATGGTTTCCTTTTTTTTTTCCCCTTATTACAGTGCTTTTGAAGAAGATAATGTAATTACATGTGTTGTGGTTAATATTAAGATCATAATGCTTTGTTCTAATTTAAATACCCTCCACAGTTCCTGCATCTTCTTCCATTTAAAAGTTAAGTTCTACAGTAAGGATTGAAGTACAAATAGGAGATACAGAATGTCACAGGAAGTGAACTGCAAGGAAGATGTAGCTTGAATTTATGCAGTAATGTAATTCTCCATAATACAGCTGCTCTGGGTGAAAGCACTGTAAAGGATTCATAGGATTCAAATTTGATTTCCTTTAGAGAAATAATAGTTCCTGAGTCTGAGGGCAAAAACTGTAAACATTCTCCCTTGACCACCTCCATGGATAGTTCTTCATTTCCTACTGGCTTTCTGGCTTTCTTTGGTCCTTTAAATCACAATCAGACCCATGAAGTTGGCAAAATTACCCGCGTGGTGTTTTGTGGAGTTTTTCTTGGCAATGCCTGAGTTATTAAGATGAAAAAAATAATAACTAGTAATCCTGTTCAATAAAAGCATTTATTAGCTATTATACCAGATATTTTCTTATGTAGAATAGTCATGATATAGACAATCAAAGACAAGAAGAAAATGTGTTTATATCCAGCTAGCCTTAGTCACTTGGAAAAACTGCAGCAGTTGTCTCTGGCTGGGCTGGTTCTTGAGAGGATGATGTGCAGCAGGCATTCCTCTAGTGCTGAAGAGTGAAAAAAGCAATCTAATTAGAAGAAACATGAAACAAGATTATATGAGTCAAGCAGATTTAGTAAGCTAGAGAATACAAAATGGCTTTGATGGTATTGGCCTAAAGGATATATAAACTGCACTAAAATGCACTTTTCCAGTTCATGCGTAAAAGCTAATAAAGTGCTTGTCTAACAGTAAATACAACAATAAAAAATCGACTGGAGAAAGGTAAATAATTTCCAAATTGTTTCTGCAAGACAAAAAAAAAATATTGCTATGTCACTGATTTGTAATTTTTTATGTTGTTGCAATGACTTGCAAATGAAAACTTGTTTTAGAACATTTTTGTTTGAGAGAATCCTATTTGTATGTGATGTTAAGAAGAATTTGAAATTATTTCTCTGGTTTTCATGTACTGAAATTGGTTAGGTCTAGTAAGGTTTATCACAGTCTCTCTTTACCTCACTTATTTTTAATAACTTCTATTCTACAGGAAGCTCTTGACCATTTTAATAAGCTATTAGTAAAATAATACAGATGCCCTTTTGCTCGAGAAAATCTTAGTAATGGTTGCAAATATAGGTATGTGTTCATTAGAAGTAAGTTATGATGTGATTTTAAAACTCCTTTTACAAACAGCAGACCCAAGTGCAAAAAACCTCTTCAGTCATGATGAATGGTGATGTATTAAAGAACATATTTTTCTGTGGCAGCAGAGGAATTGTCTTCTTTCAGTAGAGTTTTATTAACTTTTAATTTCATTGGTATATTAGAGAAATCAAACATACAGCTTTTATGAATTGGCAAGGAAATAGATGAGGTTCCCTGACCTTTTTTTTATTTTTCAAAAAATAAATCCATAGAAATTACTCCTTTTCTAATTATTATTTTTATTGCCCTTCCAGTCATAGCAAATCCTATGATTCCTTGTATTACCATAAAGAAAAATCACATGGCAGCTTAAATGTATGACTTCCTTTGATAACAACAAAGGGCCTTGTTCACTGAAGTATTTGTAAAAGATTTCTTCTGTATGTCAGGGAGAACTTTGGGTATGGAGGCAGCATAGAGTGATTCCTCTATATGATCACACACACAATATTTTATGTTTGAACTGCCTTCTGCCAAGATGGTTTTGTGAGCTTAGGAACCTACATGGTGCAGTTGGGCTTGCAGTGTGTGACTTCTTCCTTGAGGGGTGGAATGGGCTGTCCATGCCGCAGCGTGAAGGGCTGTGTTGGGAGAGATCTGTACAAGCTTGGGAAAACCCAGCAGTGTGTGCTCATTTTCACAGTGTGTGCAGGAAGAAGGACAGCCATGCTGATAAGGCAGTCAGTCCTAATAAGAAAGCTCTACTCTGTCATGAAATTACAGTAGCTGTTTGTGACTGGTAAAACTTGGTAAAAGTATATATTTGCATGGTGAATTCTGGGCACAGGAGTTTCTGTCTTAAATGTATATTTACAACTAAAAAACTTGTTCTATCATGACTGTATTCTAACACCTTTGGGATAAAAACTGCCATAGACCAACATCCTCACTCTTCAGTTTTGCATGTTCATATTTTTTTATTTTTAATCATAGAATGCAGCTACAAGGTAGTATGAAACTATTGTCCTTGCAGGATGCCTCATGACAGGAAGGAATGATGACTCTGACTCCATGTTCGCAGAAGGCTAATTTATTATTTTATGATATTATATTATATTAAAGAATACTAAACTATATATACTAAAGAACACAGGAAGGATACTTACAGAAGGTTAAAAAGATAATAATGGAAACTCGTGACTCTCTTCAGAGTCCCAACACAGCTTGGCCCCAATTGGCCATTGACTCAAAACAACTCACAGCAGAAACCAATGAAACAACCACCTGTTGGTAAACAATTTTCAAACATATTCCAAAGGAGCAAAACACAGGAGAAGCAAATCAGATAATTATTGTTTTCCTTTTTCTCTGAGGCTTCTTAGTTTCCTAGGAGAAAAATCCTGGGCGAAGGGATTTTTCCAGAAAATGTGAATGCCACATAAAACAATTCCACAAAAGAGTAAAAATGGATGATATAAGGATCTTTTGCTGCACTGAAAGTAAAGCTTGTGACTTTTGAAAAGCTAACAATGGTCACAGCAAGAAGAACTTGCATTTTGCCTTTCATCTGAAAAATGATAACCCTTGGTGATGCCTTAAGTTTTAGCTTTCATATTTTTCAGATTCTGCCTTGGTGTGTAACTCTGAACTTTCATATAAAGGGTTAGTGAGTTCTTTTCAAGTTTAGTTAGACAAAACAATCCTTTTCCAGCCTGAGAACCAATGACACTGTTGCAGCTTTGGGCCCAAAAGTGTACACAAGGGCAAGTTAAGGAGAACAATCTGGGAGGATGGGACTTCATGACCTGTAATTGGACAATTAACCCCAATATGTAAATGGCCCAAAACGTATAAAAGTGTGAAAATCATGACTGGTCATCCATCTTGTGTCCATCTTGGGTAGAGCCATGGCCGGGCTCTTGTACTGCCTGAGGTGGATAATTTAAAGGCCTTTTAATAAGCACCTACTTTTTTTCTTTCACTCTGTCTAAGCCTGGGCTCCAGGCAGCCTCTCTAGGCATCATTGTCACTTGGAACACCATAATGTTATTCTGGTTCCATGTGCTCTCTGCAACACTTTACATGTCATCAGTTCTTTAAGACTTTTTGATCACTTGCTGCTGGGTTGCAGCCTCACTTCTTGACTAACATCCTGTTTCCTTGTCTAATTAGCCATGCTGTGGAGAAAGCTCGTAGAGTAGGACGCAACAGAGAGGTTCAGTCTATTTATAAGGCAGATCTCAGCCGTGCACCTTCAGAGTACTTCCTAGCTGTCAACTCAGTGGGTGTCCAGATATGTCATGATGCTGTGTTGGGATGTCACCCTCGTCAGTAACATCCTTTCTCCACCCTCCCATCTTCTGTGTCCACTCTTATTTCCTCTGGAAAGAAAGTGGCTTCCTAGCAAGGGTAGATGTGTAACTGCTTGCTTCAGGCAACTGGTGTACCAGGGACTGTGATTTCCTCTCCAGAGCGTATTTGCCTTGTGATTTAGACGCAAACATAGGTACAAACATAGTTATAGAGCAATAATTGGAGCTGTAACCACATTTGACTGGTAATTACTTGTGCTGTGTGGGTGTGAAATACCTGCAGAGTTCCAGCCTAGAGGGCTCAGGAAACATTATTCTTCTGTATTTTCAAAGTGAAACTGCATCCCAGTTTGTGGTTTACAAGAAACTTGAAAATATTGGTATTGATAGAAAAAATTGATCCATACCTACATGGTAGAAGGCACTCTGTGAGCCACAATTTCTGCTTTGTCCGCAGCTGTATCTATTTGTCTCCTGAACAACTAAACCTAACTAAGGTTAGTATATCTGTACTAGCAGGTGAGAGCAGGAGAGCTTGGTTAGATTGCTGGTAGGGGATGGAATGGTGTGTGTGAGGAAGGAAATTTCTTGGTCTTTCTCCCTTTGAAGGAGAAGGGAGGCAGGGAGTATATAATGACATAGCTGATACCAGAAATGCAAGTCAGGGTGATCATAATTTGAGAGGGCACAATTAGTAGTATAATTGCACCACAGTAGCAATAATTATTGTAATTACTTTTATTTACATTAATTGAATTCTACACTTAATGCTGCAATTAGTGTCACGGACACACTGTGATTTCTAGCTTGTGAAGTGAAAGATGGTTCAAAGAGAGCTTTCCCCTTGTGTGGTGAACAGTAACTTCCTTTTTAAAGTTATAAAATGTTGTAGTTTTATACTTTAAACAAGAATAATCAGTTTTTTAAAAAAACTCTGTAAAGGATGGGAACATATGGAAGGCACTAGCTCCTCTGTGCACTGTTCAGTCTTCACTAAGGGCAAAGGAGGGAGAAGTCTGCTCAGCTGATCATCTGAGAATCCCTGTATATACAGGAATCATAATGTTGCTCCTGACAATAACAGGCTCAAGCCAGAGTCTGAAAGGTGAAGTCCCCAGCACTGGCTACAAGGGTGGGAAGAAGATGAAATGTCAATATGGGAAGGGAATGGCACAGCACCTACTGCTGCTGTGAGGGGAATTGAGGAGGAGGTACTTAGGGACATGGTTCAATGGTGAACCTGGCAGTGTGAGCTGAATGGTTGGACTTGACAACCTTAGAGGTCTTTTCCATCTGAGGTCTTTTCCATGCTAAATGATCCTATGGCTGAAAATAAGGCTGCCAGCTCTTGAGAAACCAAATAATGAAGAGAAGGAAAAGCTTGGGTCTGGCAGTGTGCTTCTGAGAGGAGGGAAGTACTCCTTAAGAAGAGTCAGCTGGAGGATTTGGGGGCAGGAATACTGAGAAGGCAGGGCTTGGGAATGATGTCATGGGAAAACTGCTGATGCTTTATATAGACTGGAAAAGGGCAAGCAGAATATGTAGGTGATTACAGCTTGTCATGCCTACCCTCTGATTTCTGGTAGCCCCACATGCATTTGAAGCACATGCTATAAAGAATTGAAAGACAGTAGCATAAAAGATCCCCTATTGTGTGGGAAATACTTGGGTTGGGCACATGAAAGACCCACCACGTGGTAATATATTATCAGCAAGGTGAGGTGAGTGCCTGCATCTGTGCAGTACTGTGGGCTGCAGATGGGGCCAGCATGCTGACAGAGGAGGCTCCCAGTGCTGTGGAAGGCAGCACAGGCCCGGCCATGCCCCAGCCCAGGTGGTGCATGAAGCCATTAGCTGTGGTAATTGTCTTCACAACTTCTCTGGCAGGGTTGAGTGAGGCTTCTTGCAGGAAACAGTCTGCTGTAAAACTTTTAAAAGGTTGATGAAGATGTACCACAAATGGATTAAAGAAGGACTCTTAAGGATGTTTGAAATAGAACAGGTGGTTCCTCCTGGGTTTTACTGGCGTCTTGCTGCTGCTCATGCTTCTGTTGGGATTAAACATGAGCCAAAGAGAGACTTTGCTACCTGAAGGCTTTTGAGAAAGCAGAATACCTGGCTTTGAAAAGAAAGCGACTTGAATCTGCATCACAATAGATGATGTAGAGAGGAGGTTGAACTGCTTTGGACTTCTGTGTAGATTTGAGCTGAGGAGGAGGTAAGAAGGTAGTATTGCTGGAAACCGTGAGGTAGGAAACCTGGAGAGCCTCTGCCACTGTGGTTGGTGTGGAGCTGTGTTGTTCTTGTTTGCCTTTTTGAACCTGTATTGGGAGCTGCTGCTTTTCTGAAATGCTGAGGATGCTGGCTGGAGAGCTGTGCTCCAGCCCAGCATGTGGAAAACCCAAGGGAAGCACAAGGCAAAGGGACTATTGGCAAGTTGCTCCAGGAGCAAGTAAATTAGAGTAGTAGCTGCTGCATGTAGTGCTTCCAAGGGAATCCTGAAACAAAGCCTTTCTTTATACAACATTGCTCTGAGCTGTTGCACAAAGAGCTGGAAGTTACATGATTGCTGTGGGGTATATTTTGTGAACACCATAAAAATGATGACAGAGAAAGTAGCTGCAGGTCAGCTGTGTTTCTCCATGTCCACATGTTCAGCTGTGTGTCTATCAGTGTCCAGCTGAGTCCAAGATGAAGCTGAGTACCTGAATCCAAACGTCTTGCCCTGCTTGCTGCGGCTGTGCCGGTGCCCAGCAGGGTAGGCAGGGTGTAGCACAACATGCCTGCCACTGCAGCTGCATCAGGAATGGGGTAAGTGAAACAGTGGGCTTGCTATGCTCCTCTGTCTGG
This sequence comes from Zonotrichia leucophrys gambelii, assembly GCF_028769735.1. Taxonomy (NCBI): domain Eukaryota; kingdom Metazoa; phylum Chordata; class Aves; order Passeriformes; family Passerellidae; genus Zonotrichia; species Zonotrichia leucophrys. The sequence continues at coordinate 26,369,092 of NC_088173.1, read as the reverse complement.
GCTAATTAAAAGCAGTGTGTTTTACAGCTTGTAATTTCCTATCTTTGTTCTTTTTTGGGGCTTGTTATTTTTAAGAGTGTGTGAATGGTGATTTCTGAGAACAGTTAATGAGTTTTTGGTGTGGGGTTTTTTTTGTGTGGGGTTTTTTTTTTTTAATCTTATTTTTTTTTTCCAGAGGGATTTTTTTTTTTGTAATTTTTTTATTTTTTTTTTTGCAGAGGGATCTAGACAGGCTGATCAGCTGCCAGTGACAGAAAGGACATAGTCTCAAGCTATGCTAGAGGAGGCTCAGGCTGGACATCAGAAGGAATTCCTTCACAGAAAGGGTTGTGAAACATTGGAATGGACTGCCCAGAAGGATGGTGGAGTCACCATCCCTGGAGATGATGAAATGAGTGGATGTGGCACTTACTGCTATGGTGTAGGTGACATGGTGGTGATTGGTCAAGAGTTGGACTTGATCTTGGAAGTCTTTTCCACCTGAAGGTTTCTGTGGTTCTCTCATGAGGGTGATAACCTTAGAGTTGCTGAGATTTTACTATGGGGAATGAAACCACTGGAGTCTAGGGACATTCAAGGGTGCCTGCTAGCTTAAACAGTTGAAACCCTTTTAAATGTTAGTGTGTTTGCTTAACTTTAATGGATATGAATGCAGTTTCCTGGAGAAAGGTTTAGGGAGAAACTTCTATCACTTCCTCACTGTTGGCTGGGAGGGGGGAAGCAGGAAATCACTGAAAAGTAATTAACAAAAAGAATAAATAGCAAAGAAGATACTGTATTTAAGATGGGAGAAGCAAGGACTCTTGATAGCTCTCTGCTTGTGTTTTTGGTCTGTTAGCTGAAAATCTCCTGCCGCTTCAGGAATGGTATGAGCAAAATTCCTAAATAGGTATGTTATGGTGGCTATAATGCAGAAAATAACATGTAATGTTTAAATTTAGTGATTTCAAATGTTTTCTGTTTTCACTTCTGGAAAACAAGACATCAAAGAGGAGTAAGACTCTGGGGCTTGCTGACACTGTGGATAAAGAAGCATTCAGCTTGGTTTGTGGTGATTCTTTAGTGAAAACCTGGGGAACATGGTACAGAGGTGCCCAAGTTTCCTGGGTCTGCAGCAGCATGTGCCTATAACAAGGCTGACTGTATTCACATGGTAATGCAACCACTATGTGGTTAAATGGGGTATAAGTCAATAAAAACTTGGCTACAATAGTCCCCAAATCACACTGGTGAGTCCTTGGCATGATCCCACTGCACATTTGCTGACTTTCAGACAAAGGTTTACAAGTTGGGTCTGAGTTTAGGCGCTGCTGTGGTTTTGTGTAGAGCACTTAAGTCTGTTGTTTCCCTTAATTTTCTCTGCCTCCCTGAAATGGGAATGATGGAATAATGGTCCATCCTGTGTATCAGTTTAGAGCATTGCAAACTGTTAATATTTATAAAACACTTAGAAAATGGATAGTCATCTTGGGTGAGATCAAGCTGCCACTCTGCTATTGCCACAGAAATAAAAGCATGTCAGTGTCAACTTGCCTCAGAGCTGCTTTTGACCCTAGGCCTGTCAATGCTGAGGCCAATTCCTGGGATGGCAATTTCACAGTCATAAGAGTGGCAGGAGACCTACTTGCTATCTGCTCTCCAAAAAACACACAAATCAGGCCAAAGTGCTTCAAACCTTGGAGGCAAAACACTGCTTTGCTTCTGTCTCCTCAGCAGGCAAGTTTCAGGGAAGCTGCTACGGTTATTAAAAAAGAGACAAAATTTTTAGCCCTCTGTGTACAGACGTGAGAATGGCAAAACTATGTGTGTTATGCTGGAAGCCAACAGGAGGAAGAGGTACTATAAAGGATAAGGAGTACTCTCATAGTTCTGCCCTTCTGTGTTTCTACACGTTGGTATCAAAACCCTGTCTTAAACCTGACCACTTATGGCTCTCCCTCAGGCAGGAATTGCCCCCCACAGATACAGCAGAGTTCTGAAAGTCAGAACCCTATGTTTGTTCCTTTGGTGAGTCGTTGCAGCCAGATCCTGGGTCTTTTACCCAGGAGTGGGATTTAGCATGGCCAACTGCTGCTATTAACATTTATTTGTCTGGCAAATGCATGAAAGGGTCTTTTCTATTCCAGACACTGAGATCCAAGATGACAAGGTGGCATCTATGTAGTCATGAAAGTAAACTGCTTAGTGGTAGTGCAGGCTGAATTTTTAAACTCTTTTTATTCTTTCAAAGAAGAGATAAAGAACATGGAACCTCTCTTAACCTGGATAGATAAATGCAGGAGAGTCCTAACCGGCTTTGCAAATCTGGAAGGATGTCCTGTCTATCTAGGTCCAAGTGCAGATTGATGATTTAGTTCACATCATAGTCAAGGTAAATGAGCTAATGTTCCTGTTTAGCAAGACCATATCTTTCACTGTTGAATCCAGCCAAGTAAAAAATCTCCTTTCATCAAAAATACACAGACTTAACTTGAAGGCTGGGATCAATATCATTCCTATAAGACTTTTAAGATTACATAGGGTATATCCTTTATGGCACTTTGTTTGCTTCCTTGAACACTTTCCATTGAGTGGCTGAGACCTTGGTTGTCCCTTTCTAGTTAAGAAAGTTGGAAGGCACTCCAAGAGCGGCTCTTGGTGCCTGCAGAGTGGGGTAACGAGACTGGCCAGGCCCTGGCAGCACAACCTGCCTGCGTGGGCTGCGGGTCAGAGCAGCTTCCAAGTGCTGAGCCCAGGCACCAAGGGCTAGAGGGGGATTGCAGGTGTGGGGAAACGAGTGCTGAGTCACACAGCAGTGGACAGGAGGGATGTCTGAGCTGTGGAATAAAGCAGAAAGCTCAGATCCCAAGCAAAGATGTGTGCACTGGGATATTTGTGAGGAAGGACATGAACAGGCAGTCTGGATTGTAATAAAGCAGATGTCATTGCACCATACTGCTCCCAGGTGAGAGCTCGGAGCTGTTTAAAGCCTACAGCAGGTGATTTTGGGGACAGCAAGCTGGAGTTTGGAGTCTGGAAGCTCAAAGCAGAGCTGGATTTGATTGCCAGTTTGCTGGTGCTTGCTTAGGTTGTTTTCTGGGTAAGAAATGACAAAACTCCTCTGCCCTGTCTTAGCAACAGGGTGCAACTGTGATTTCCTACAGAAGGGGCTGAAGATATGTTCAAACTCAGCACTATTACATAAATGTTGTACTTAAGCCTGAAAAAATAAATACTGCAAACTCCCTTTCTTTTTCATATTACAAAAATCTTCCAGAGCTGTACTGAACGTTTGCAAAATAAATAGGAGAAAAGGAAAATGGAATGGCAAGTCTCTTGTTGAAGACATATGTACTGTAACTTTACATGTAGGTATCCTTGTGTGTCTGATGTCACTTGCCCCTTTGGTAAAACAAATTGGGGGTTTTGACTATTTATTAGCCTGTTCCCTTTGAGGGAACTGCTTGATCTCTGTGTTGGTGAAAAAAGTTTTGGTTAAATCACCAGTGCCCAAGTTTGGTTAAATCACCATTCTTACCCTGTTTACTCTTAAAATTGGATGACACACTTTTTGCCTGAAATTAAGATAAAAAAACTTCATCCATCATAGGAACATTTGTGTCAGGAAATAGTACTGCAAATGCTGTGAGTTCTTTGTGCCATCTGAAGCTGTCAAAGTTCTTGTTTGTAGTATGGGAAGAGAAACTACTGGAGCATCTTGAAGATTTCTTCTATTTGAGGTGCCTTTCCTAAAGCTGCTGCTGGACAGGATCACACACACATTCTTCACAAAAATCAAGGGGCTCTTTTTAAGACAAGTCCTGACTTAGTGTTCCCTTTGACCTAGTAATAAGAAGGAAAGAAAGGAAATGTAAATTTTATTTATAATGGCAAACTCAGAAATAGGACTTTCAGTATGGTTTTGAAAAACTTGGATGGATTCTATAAAGGTAAAAATTCCTTGCTAATGAGAGATCCTTCAGCTCAGTAATGTAGGAAATAATGAACAATATAGGAAATTTATTTTTCCTCCCACAGTTGGCCATTAAGTTGTAGTCTCCAAGGAATGTCAAGAGGAAAAGAGCTATTATCAACTGTGAGTGAAGCCTTTCTGATCTGGGTGACTGATACAGCAGCTGGAGAAACTTGTTTCCTAGCCTCAAATTCCATTTTCTTTGCAATTTTCTCATCTTTGTTGAGAACAAAGAATAATGCTTGTCTCTGTTACAGATCAGTTGCTGCTTTTGTAATGGCTGTAGTGTTTTTATTGCCTTTAGTGCTGCTGGCAACTCAGTTAATGATTCTGTGGGAGAATTGCCATGAAATACCTGGTTCACATCTGTAATGTTTGTGCATTTTGGATTCTGTATGAGCTGGTTTTCCTTCCAGAAAAGTAACATTGGTTATGAAACTGCATCATATGGGCTGAGGGGGGAGAGAGGTCCTCACCTGGCTTAAATCCACCTTGAGCTCAAAGCAGCTCTGAGGTTTTGTGCAGGATCCCTCCTATAAATACTGCAGAAGAATAACACTCTCAATTGCATCACCCCAATTCTTGGTGAAGTCACAAACAGAGAAAGACATTCATTATCTTCCCATGTGTGATGAGTTCCTGTTAATACCTTCTTGAAAAATACCCTTTGGAAATCACTGAAAATGGATTAGCTGTTAAAATTTGCACCCACCTTACAGAGTTTTGACAGGGAATTTGCCAGCAATTCAAACCATGGCTAGACATGTTTTATGCAAAATACTTTTGTATTTGGTAGACTGCAGATGTTTAGTTGCATGCATACTGCACAGTTTGTTATAAAGAACTGAGTCTGGTGTTGCTCATGTTCCCTGGAAACCCCTCAGGGTCACTTCCTTGGAGCTTGGCTTTAGGGCTGTATTAGTTGATGAGGGGAAAACGATGGTGTTAAAAGTGTTTTTGTTAAAGAGCTCCCTTCAGTGGAGTCTTATAGGTCCCTACCTGTCTTGTGTTGGTCAATTCCATTCTTGTCATATGACATAGAAAGATCTCTGTGCTAGGGAGAAAAGCTTAAAATCTGTTGCAAATCTGAAGTGGTTTTCTTACAGTTAAATGAGAGGTCACAGTTGGAGGCTGAAACAAAGTCACATCCCTTTGAAGTGATGAATAAACAGCACCAAAGGATGAAATCTGACAATGCCTGAATCTTACTGACCTGTAAAAGACACATTGTTAGCTACTGGAGAAAAGGTTGGGTTTGGTGGGTTTTTTTATAATGTATATCTTCTCTCATCCTTTTCTCCAACCCCCATCCTGTCATGAGCTGTAAGTTTTTCATGATAACAAGCAGCTTTTTTTTTTTTTTTTTTTTTTTTTGCTTAATTGGAGCCAAATAATTTCGTGCAACACTTTGAAAATTTAGGAGAAATACTGAATTGGACTTTGAGCTCAAGTCTATCAATAAATGAAAAAAGCCAGCTCAAAAATGTAAAGATCTTACTAGCAATGACTATTACTGCTGTGAATAATTTTAAGTTTTTGTGCAACTGCATTTATTTCTCCTTTTCTAATCCCTGAATCATCATGTAGAGTGTAGAAATAGAGGCTTTTATATGTCAGGACTCTACAATAAAGTATGGGGAAATCCAGCAACTAGAAAAAAGAAATTATGTATGTGTGGGCAAACTTTAATTTTGCCTAAAGAATATAACTTTCTGCTTTTTAATTTCTGGTGCAAATACAGCAAATGTGCAATTAAGCCTTCTAGCAGATCTGTAGGACTGGTTTTGTAATCCTTCCTTGGAACACAATAAATACAAACAGTAATCACAGGTTTAATGAGTGTAATCTATCATAAAATACCTAACAAAACACTATATGCAGTATTACCTTCTGATTCATGCTTCAAATATTCCAGCTGTATTAAAGGAATGCAGCAATTGCTGAGCACCCACCGAGGCAGGAAGGAGAGAACTGCCTTTTAAATAAGTAAACAGCCTGTATCTGTATGAAAAACAAGAAAGCTTATTCAAAATTCGTTTTGCACTCATGGAGGTGAGTGGAAACACCTTGCTGATTGCAGGTGCTTTCCCTGATGCTGCACTAAGCCTAATTTATCTAAAACCTTCTTGAGAGATCACACTGAATACCCAACAGGATATTGAGAAGAAGCTGCCAAATTATGAACTGTGGGACCCGATATTTGTCTTAACTGCATCTCCATGGGAGTTCTTATCTCTGTCTTTGTTCTCTTACTCACTTCAGGTTTCTCACATGTGCATTTACCTTCCAAGAAACCATGTGGAATACCCAGTTTGCACGAAGTCAGAAGCTGAAGGGAGAGTTACTGCAGAGCCAATTTTACAGGCTGTGGTTCCACACTGCCATTATTACCCTTACTCCTCCCTGGAACACACCAGGGAGCAAGCTGAAAACTTCAGCTGTGGGAATCTTTTGGGGAAGCTATTGAAACTGGATAACACTCAAATAGATTTAAACTGAAATTTCTGGCCAGAGTTACTCCAACTCAAAGCTCGCAAACTTGGAATTGGGAAGCTTTTTCAGCCTTGGAGTAAATCCAACCTGGCACTACTTGTGACTTCAGGCAGAACTTGCTGACCTTTAGGTTACCTCAAGTCGTTGCCTAGCTTCTCACACCCCTGAAATGTTAGGAGACATTGTTGCTTGAAAAGCAGATAGTTGGAAAGATAGTGTAAATGTGATTCTCAGGGGATTAACACCTTTCTGGTAGGACAGTGCATAAATTTAAGTGGATTTCTCATGTCTTCCTGAGCATACAGAATAGTATGCCATAGGGGAAATACCCTGCCTTGGTAGAAAGCTGAATTTTGTGTATAAACATGTTCTGCAGACCCAGTTGCTGTGCCTTTTCTATAGGAAATGACCTATTTTAAACCCAAGTGTTGCAGCTGCTGCAGGCTGTCTCTTTGGCTGTCTTGTGGTTTGCATTGGTGAAATCCACTATGGAATCAACTAAAGGAACTGACTATTGAAAAAGCTTATGAGAATTTCTCTCCAGCTGACTTGCAGCTCAGTGTTGTTTCCAAGGGATCTGCCAGTCTGACATCAGTATTAAATAGAATATCACACCTCATGGACTAACCATCTGATTCATTGTGACAGTTTTTTTCTCTAATGTTTGAAGTTGTAATTAGGGGAGGAACATGTGGGAGAGAGAATAAAAGTCAAGAGATAAAATAAGAAATTGGATTACAAAGGCAAGAAAGAACCTTGTAATTTATTACTCTTAAGAGAAATATGGAACAATTGCTCTTAAAAGCAATGCTAACTGCAAATAGTTGCATGTCCTGATTAAGTGACCCCAAACCATCTTAATTAATTGTATTTAAATATGGTGTGGTCTATAAGCTTTTTTCATATGCTTGCAGAAATTTGGCCAACTAAATAATAAATGCAAGGAGGAATGTTCTTTATGATTTTAATGGATAAAAAATCCAGGATGAATGTGTGCCACGTGTGTGTGTGTGCAGTACCAAGCTGAAACTGGAGAAAGGGCTGAGAGTATCAGCACTCTGAGCGTGCACACGCTGTGCATTGATCTCAGTATTCTTGAGTTGGTCACAATTAGAAGAGATTTTAAAGTTGCATCATCTGTTGCAAGTTAGCTTGTGTTTTGTACTGAGAGGGCATTAGTCAGTGCTTGTTACTGACAGATGAATTTTTGGAATAATTTGGCTCACTGAAGAGCAGTGTCAGTGAATTCAGCTTCATTAGTGGCATTCTCAGTCACAGGTAGTTTTTAAACACCAAAGTGAAGCCATACTCTGGAAAAATATTTTGAGTTGTTGAAGACTTTAGTTCACTACCAGCTATGGATTTACTTCCTTTATAGCTATTGGATGGAGAAGTTCTGTTGTACAGTTCAGAGTGAAGAGGTGATGGACAACTTCTGGCAGGCAATTGTCTTCCATCTTTTATGGAAGCTTTACAAGAAGGCTGTTGAACAAACTAATATGCTTTTTATGGTAGCAGTGGCCTCTGTGTGGCTCCTATCAGAGACATTTAGACCTTTTGACCACCTCAGGAATGGATTCAGTGGCTGCCTCACTATGCCTGCCTGGGCCTGGCATGACTCAGACCCTGTGGTGACAGAATCTCTTTAAACAGTAACTATGAAGTACCTCTCAATCCACCTCTCCAATTTCTAAGTGGTCTGAGCACAATAACTTATCAGGTAAAGCACATTTCTTGATAGGAAAGTTTGTCATGGGGACTCTGCCTTAGCAAGTCCTTGTTAAAAGCCAGATACAACTTGAGGCATCCCATAACTTGTGCTTGGCTGTGTGGGGAGGGCTGGGGAGGGGAGTCACCCCAGGCAGGCCCTGGGATGGATGTGGACAGCAATGAGCAGACCTGCTGAACCCCTTCCAGGTGACATGCCACTGGGGAATTAGCTACTTTCTCACAGTCCTGGGGCCATCCATGGGAGTTTAGTTACAAACTGTTGTTTCAAAAGAAGTCTTCTACTGGATGGCCATACTTTTTGAGAGGATACTAAATGCTGTGGGTCATGTTGCTTGGAGTAGATTGTGGAATAAAGCTTATGCTGTGACAATCTTGCAGCAGAGCTGTGCAGATAGCAGGGTCCTGGGCTGCAGTCTAGTGGAATAGTTCTCTTTTCTGTGGCCTTAGTGCAATGAGTTCACATGGAAGTGGAGATCCTAGAAAAGAAAACTTGCCTGGGAGCTGCCTTGTCCTGTCCCCTTCCCACTGTGCCTACTATTATTTCTCCCAGCTGTTTCCTATTCTTTTCCAGTAGCTTCTGCTGTCACTAGCACAGGCCTTGAAAACCATAAGGGGAGAAAGGAAAATTTGTTTGCTCGAGAACTCAACATTCTTCTTAATGCCTGGGAGCTACTAAGAGCAGTGGGATTTAACGTGATTAAAGGCCATTCAATCCAATGTGCCTACCAAGCAGGGAGAAGACACAGCCTGTGAGACCTGTGCTTGTACCATCACGTGGTCTCCTCCAAATTCAGACTAGTCTAGACATCTAAAACACAACCAGAAAATTCCCTGACTCTGAGAGGGTGGCTCTGCAACAACTTTTGATTTACAGCACGTTGGCTGTTGCTCAGTAATTATTCTGTGTGGGTTTTACTGCTTGGCAAATGAAAGATCACTTGTTCCTCAGCTGCTGCTGGGTAAGAGCTGGCACAGATCAAGTGCCACGGCTTTGGCTGAGGGGCTGTGAATCTAAAAGAGAGATAGCTTGCACTCTGGTCTGCAGGCTGTAATCTCAAACAATATTAAAGCATATTCATGCAATACAGGCATTTTTCTGTTTTCCAGACAGGGATTTTTATGTTGAATAAAGTTTGCAATCAGTTATTTTTCCCACATGGAGAGTTTGATAGGATGTAAGGTGTACTTGATTTTAAACCTGCTGTGATCTTACTTCTTGCTATGAGGTGAAAGAAAATAAGATAACTACTAGTAAAACTTGTAACATATTGAAAATGGACTTAAGCCTCCAACTAATGAAACTTGTAATATATTGTGAGAATTTTCACCTACATTTGCAGATGTCGTATGTATTCTGGTTAATGTAAATAAATGCAGTGTTCTCATGTTACCTTTTCCTGAAGGCAGCTGTGTGAATAGAGAGATAACACCTCCCTTCTCCCTTGTACACTGCTTTGGGCATTGGCAGTCACCATCTGGAAGCACAGCTCTGTCCAGTGGGGCTGATCCCAGCAGCAACCCTTGCCTGCTGTAAATGACTGCGTTTATCCAGCACTTACGTCACTTGCAGGATGACGCTGAGACTTTTGTCACTTGCTTAGGTAAAAAGCCACCTCTAAACCAGATAAAATCAGGTAGGACCATGCCCTTACGAGCTTGTCCCTATGCTGAAATGGATAATTGCCAGTGTAATTAGGCAGATGCCTCTAACTTGTCATCTTCATTTAAAAAAATAAAAGAGAGCAATACCTTCCTGTTTGTATAAAGCAGTACAATTGAACAGCCACATTTTTATGCCTGTCTGCACAACTACAAATGAATATTCCAGGTGTAAGATGGGGACAATTGGTATTAAGGCTTCAGGTAAACACTTGCATGTGTGCACTGGCTGGTGCTTGGCAGACTCTTTCAAAAGAAAAAGCATGTTTGCAATACTCCATTGCTGTAACACAGGAATGACAAATGTAACATCAGGTTTGAAATGAAAAAGCAGAGCTTGCAGGTATGCCAAGACTAATCTAGCTGGAAAAGCTCAATAAAAAACAAAAAAATTAAAAGTTTGGGGATTAGATAGTTCAATATTTGTACATGAAAAAAGGTACTTTTGTGCAAATACATATTGCATAATTTAAAAAACCCCTTTTGTCAAAGGGTGCTAATATGGGTATGAATCACATCAACTCTTTCTGAAAGCACTTTTACACAAGCAGTGTAGCATTTTTGTGCACAGGTACCCAGATTCTCTGTTATAAAGAGGGTAAGTTTTACTAATCTGTCCAAACTCCTACTGGGGATTTTGTTGGCCTCTTGGCAAAGCAGGCATGATTTAGACAAGTAGACTAAGACAGTGGATTTCTTCAATGCCTCCCTATTGCAACAAATTACACAAACCAAATGCATAATGGATTATTTGAAAGGTGAGTCAACTTCTTGTGTATGTTATCTTTAAGCATGATCATTAAATACCCCAAATGATAGTAAAGCTCTAATAGCAGTTGTAAGGGAGGAAAATGACGGGGTTGTTTTTCATAAAGGACAAATATTTGGAGCTGTCTTTTATTCTTGAGGTGAAAACAATACAATGTTTCATTTTTTTTCAGTGGAGGAAGAGGGATTTAGATGAAGTATGTCAAAACAAAAAGAACATCTGTCAACCACAGCTACGGGGTTTTTACCCTACAGTAAATATTCCTTTTCCAAACTTGGGTAGCTCTAAGGGAGAGGTGGCATGAGTACAGCCTCATGAGGTTCTATAATGCTGAGGAACAGGTAGGAAGGGCTGAGTGTGGGTGCATTGCTCAACAAATGCATGAAGTCAGAGGAAACAAAAGCCTTAATGCTTAACTGGTACTCCTTGTAACTTGTAATTAATTAATTTACTTCACTGCAATAATTTTCTGATTCTGTTTTCTTCTGGGCCATGACCCATAAAATTAAATGGCAAAGGAATTCCAACGTAGGCATATTCTGACCAATAAAGCATCCAGTGCAATGGGCAGGTAGCCTTGCAAATCTGCACTTACTTTCAATGGGATCTGCTGGTGCTGTTGTGCTAAGCCTTTCCTTTGGCTTCCCTGGAGTTGCTTTGATTATTGTTGGGACACGAGTGGCTGATCCATTCTTTCCCAAGGGTGGAGCAGGGCACCCTGGCGCCCTCTGTGAATCACTGCCAGGCAGAGCTGGTTTCCTTTGGCTGATTCAGCAGGGGCAGGAGGAGAGCTCAAGCTCCTGCTGTTTTCAAGGTGCCTCTCCCAGCACTGACACCTGGTAACAAAGCCACTCCTGACCTTCCAGTGGGTTTCAAAACAGCACCTGGATGTTTGCATTTGGTACCAGGACTTTAGCATTTGTTCCTTTCTTCTTTCATTCTTTCTTCCTTTCTTTCTAATTTCACTTCAGTCTACAAATGCTGTTTCCCCTCTCTTCGAGAAATCAGGCTGAAAAATCATGTACATCATAAATAATCCTGTGTTGGATTTAAACAAGATTTGGAATTCCTTCCTTCTGGTTGTTTTTTTGTGTACATCTGCTTCCAGACTAAAATGAGAGCAGAGTAGAGCAGCCCCTGTTACTGAGATAAGGGGCTTTTTCCTCTTTTTCCTTCTGATAGCTGGGGATGAGCATTCTGTGAGGTGGGGTGAATAACCATAGGCTGAGCCCATGCTCATTCTGAAGAATAGACAGGAATATAAGAACTGTGATGCAGATAGGTATAAACATTCATTAGAGATGAATTTCTTTTTCCCCAAGTCCAGTGGCTGAGGCATGTCCTGAGGTATGTTTATGAATGTGTAATTCCTACTATGTTTGCATGTCAAATATGCTTTCAAATTGATGGATTCCTGGAATCAGCTGTATTTTTAGCAACACTTGCAGTGACTAATTTATATGTATTTGCTTTCCATCAAGCCTACCTTTTGGGTTCACACTTCTGTATTTCGAAGTTATAGGTGATAGGCATGTCAAGTTAATACTTTATGTATCTTTAGATTTATTCTGGTGTTATTCTTTCTTACTTGACTTTCTGATTTTAAAAGTAGGAAGCCCTTCCCAATCTTTCACAACTGCCCATCATGGAAGTCACTTGCACATGAAAGACATGGAAAAGAACAACAGATTTTTAAGACTCTGTATGTGGAGTTTCAACCATGTTGTCCAAAAAGGAAGCAATTTTTTTTCCTATTAATAACAATGTGTTTTTATCTTTATCCTCCATCATTTTCTTACTTCAGTGTAAGGTTTTTGTTGATGTTTTAGCAAGAATTGCAGATTCAGCAGACTCTCTCTGAATTGATCTACTTAAAGTGATTGTAAAGTATTTCTTCCAGGTTACTCATCCTAGCTCCTGGAGAATGTATGGTTCACTCATAATAGAAACAAAAATGCACCTGATTTCAGAATGTGAACTCAGCCTGGCATTTTGTAGTCTTGTCACTTCAGCCCTGGGGCTTGTCAGGATCTGTGTGACTTGGTTTATCAACACATCACAGGAGTTAGATGAGCTTGTTGGGTCTCTGCAATCAGCACTCCTAGGCTGCCCCACACGGCCTAGAAGCTCTGCCCCATTTATGGGGTGGTGAGTTCAATGTGTGTCAGCCACACTCTGCAGGTGGTACCTGGACAAGCAGGTGACTCTTCATTTAGCATTGGAGGCAGCCTTTGTGAGCACTTGGCACAGGAGCTGCAGCTGAGGGGGCTCTCCATCCCCAGCCTGACAGGAAGCTGAAGCTATGCTGCAATGCCAATTAAGAAGTGGGCTGTCAGCAAGAATGCCATTGATCAGAACCAATTTGCCAAAATTACTAAAGAATGTTGAGCAGATATATTATCTGGATGAATACTGGGACTAACAATGTATCAGCTGAAATGTTAATCATAAATTATGCTTTCACATCTAGTGTTGGGACTGACAAGTGCAGTTATATCTGCTGAGTTAAGCCCTCTCCATTTCTCTATAATTTAAGTATTTTTGGAGCTTTAGTTTACTGCCCTTAAGACAGGGAGAACTTTTTGAGTTATTCATTGCTTGCTCCCACTGCTGAAGTACTCCACTTCCTCAAATGTTGGTGCTTTAAAACCCCCAAACTTTCAAACTCCTTCATCCCTCCTCTCCTCCCTAGCTCCTGCCTGAAGCTTGCATATGTCTGAATTATTCTGGTACAGCATGGTCTTCAAAAGCACAGGCTCTTCAGGTGGGGCAAGGCTCTGCTGGTTTTACTAAAGTCCAGTTGTGTGAATGTAGGAAAGAGAAAGCAAAGGGTGCCTCTAACAAAATTATTTTTTATAAAATAATTTGCTAGCACAGCTGCTGATGTTCCTCTGTTAATTCACATTTTGCAGTGAACACAATGAGAAGCTGTTTCATTTAATGCAAGGTACTAATTTAAAGCCCTCTCTCCTTAGGTTGTGGATATTTGGAAAAAAATTAATTTACAGGGGTCCTCTAGAGGTTACTGCATCCCAAAGTATCTTATGAAATTTCAGTTTAAAAATGATGAACAAACAGTCTAAGCTAATGTTTTTTTGTCTGCCCATAGAGATTAACACCAGGCTGAGTTGTTACAACATGTTAATCACTGGCAAGGGTAGTTTCAAAATGAATAGCTTTTAAGCCTCATTTATTTAAATATCTTAAACCATCTGAAGAGTGCTCTCCCCATGACTAGCTTCCCCTGCTGCTTCTCAGAAATACCTTATATTTGCTAGATGCCTTTCACAGTGAAAAATTAAACTCCAGGAGGCTTGCAGTGGATGTGAGTAATATGAATTCATTCAGCCACCCAGCCAGGAGACCACCATTGTCCTGGGTGGGATCAGGCACAGCATCACCAGCCGGGTGAGAGATGGGATTGTCCCACCCTGCTCTGCACTGGAGAAGCCTCAGTTCAAATATTGTGGGCAGTTTTGGGTGTCACACTATAAAAAAGATATTAAACTGTTAGAGAGCATCCAAAGAAGGGCCATGGGCACGGTGCAGCTTCTGGAGGGGAAGCCATATGAGGAGTGCCTGAGGTCGTTTGGTCTCCTCAGCCTGAGGGGAGACTTCCCTGTGGTCTTCAACATCCTCATGAGGGGAAATGGAGAGGCAGACACTGATCTGTTCTCTGTGGTCCTCAGTGACAGGACACATGAAGTTGTGTCAGGGGAGGTGTAGGTTGGATATCAGGAAAAGGTTCTTCACCCAGACGGTGTTTGGGCACTGGAACGGGTTCCCCAAGGAAATGGTCACAGCACCAACCTGACAGAGTTCAAGAAGTGTTTGGACAATGCTCTCAGGCACAGGGTGTGATTCTTGGGGATGGTGCTGTGCTGGGCCAGGAGCTGGACTTGATCCTTGTGGGTCCCTTCCAAGTCAGCTTATTCTGTGATCCTTGCAACACAGCCAGCTGTTGAGCTGAAAAGGTGCCACACATTTCAGCAACTAGTAAACAATTAAAGGTAGAATAATCCTAAAATGAACCTTTTAACTTTTGGTTCGAGCTTTCTGGTGTTCTCTGTCCTTGGCAAGACATCTAGCATATGCTGTAACCTTGCAGATACAGGCTCTCTATCTGAGCAGCTTTATGCTTTTTAGAAGTTTTAAACAGCTGCTTACTGAAGAGACCTGAGAGGGCCAAATTTCCAAATGACTGTAGGCCTGAAGATGGTCAGCTTCTGAGATGTGAGCTTGTGGGTGTTGCATCCCTAATTCCATACAAGTGGGTGTTTAGTCCTTCCTCCCAGCAGTACAGCTGGAGTTCAATGCCTCAGAGGGCTGGAATTGCTGCTGTGATGCCAAAGCACTCAGGTTGGAGGGTAGAGGTGGCTCCACGTGCAGTGCTGGGATATGGGGTGAGTCTCTGAGCCTGGCATTCTCAGTCCTTGTGAGAGTGCCACTCCCAGGGACAAAGCACCTGTGGCAAGGTGGTGACAGCCACCACATACTGGCTGTGGTCCCCCTGAAAAACATCCAGGTGGCATCTTGCAATCCCAGAACAGACTTAAGCTCCATGCAGTAGCTGCTGTGCTCAGATAGCACACCTTGCTGCCCAAATCTCAGCTGGGGCTTGAACAACTGCAGCAGCATCCTTCAATTTCCTCCTCATTTCTTTAAAAGTGAGAGTAAATGTTGCTATATAGTCCTAGCAGGTAGTCACCACATTTGAAATTGGCATACTTATTTAATGCTCTGTATAATTTAGAACTTGGTTCCTTTCATTCAGGGTTGAAAGCCTTCATTTGATCATTTTTCTTCCATGCTTTGCATATCATATTGCTACACAATCTTTTGTTTTCACTGCTGGTTATCTAGCTGGGTTGGAACCCATCCCCTCTGCTACACTGAGCCATAATGATTCATCAGAAACCCATATCTACTGAGAAAATCAAATAGATTTAAAATGGCACTTTCAATCTGTCGCAGAAGTGAGGGCTATTACACTCTGGTTGCTGGAGAATTTAATGTAGTGTGTGTCACTGCAATCAGCTGAGCACATCAGCTGATAAGATTGTGGGTTTCATCCTGAAGAGATTGTGAACTGTCAAATAATGAAGATAAAGTATGGGAATTACGCCATTCCTGCTATTATGCTCCTTGTCTGTGCCCCATCATGTCTTTCCTTTGCTGTTGCATCCATCATGTTGTGCTGGTAATGCTCAGGTTCACCAGGAGGGTCTCTGAGAACTTGAAATACTCCCAGCAGGACTGTTTTTGTGGCTCTGTGCTGGGTGAGCTGGATTCCTTGCTGTGTGAGGCACAACTGTACTGTCTTGGGGCTTGTCTTGAAGCCTGAGGGAAAAGGGGAAAAAGGCTGCTAAAAAAAATGAGACAGAAAAGAGTGGGCCTGATGTGCCTGGGTGTCACAGTTCTAATGGTGTCTGTAGAAAATGAATGCTTTCTCTCCTAAATTTTTGTTGCATTGAATTTCTTCAGTAATGACTCTTTGTTAGGAGGTGAGGCCTCGCATGACTGATTAGAATTTGAAGCATCACATGACTGGAGCATCTCTTATGAGGAAAGGCTGAGTGAAGGGACTGTAACAGAGAGATTTTCTGCCTTTTCTGTGGCTGTTAAGGATGAGCTCTTCAAGTTCAAGCTCTTCAATCTCGCCTGCCTTCAGTTCCTTTGGAAACACCCCTTTCTATGATTGATGGTTAACAGTGCTGCCTCTGCATCTAAAATCGGCAACAATTTGATCTTGCAAAAGCTCCCTGGGGGCTGCTTCAGTGGCTGTGCACGAGTGAGCTTGAGCACTGGCACATTGCTTGTGTGTGTGCTGCAGACCTGGCATGGTCCATCCTGAGGCCTTTCAGAGCCTTCTCTCCCCACTGCTCCCTTGTTCTGTCAGCACTGGAACACAGAAGCCATTCCTGTAATTGGGAATGTGTGTGTGCAGCTGGGCTGTCAGCAAGGAATAGATGTGGGCGAGTGGCTGAGGGAGCATGAATGAATGATTGAGCAGAAGCAAATGCAATAAAAGCTGTGGGTGGAAAGAGAAGGCTTGGAATCAGCTCACCCACCACTTTAATGTGTTCTTTACAATGAGGTATACAAGTCAGAAGAGAATGGAGGGGTCTTTACTCCCCCAGCTGTTGGAATACAATATGGTTTTGTCTTGGACAAATTTTTGCTTCTATGCTCCCTTTAGGAATGGGAAAAATGCCCTGGTTGCCAATGTTCTTAAAAATGTACTTAAATTTTCTGAATAAATAAACTGCAGCTTCTGTGGTGAGTGCAGGGAGTCTTGCTTAACTTAATGCTCCATGGAAAGCTGTTAGATAGGAGAGCTTGGCTGTGTGAGACTGGGCAAGCAACTGACTATGGGATTTTCTGATATCCTAAAACTCAAAGTGTTTAGCAAATAGATTAGGTCAGTGAAGCAAAACAGACATGAGGATGTTTCATTAGTCTCTTCAGTTTGGTGCTATCTGTGACGTATTCATGGGGAGGAAAAAAAAAAGTGTGTTTCCCACCACTGAGCTGGTTTCTCTCTGGGCTATGTTGTGGTTTGACTGTAGCTGCCTTGCAGAAGTTTAAGGAAGAACAAAAAAGGAAATTTCTGTGTGGTTGCAGAAGGGTTGGCTGGCATGCCACGGGGAAAAAGCACGTCCTTTTTGGCCTCCTGGGATGGAAACCAAGCAGAAGGGAGACGTAAGAAGAGTGTGGGTGGATATCTCAGCTTTTCTCCCTCAGGACTTGTAGCAGGCTGAGATGGGAGGGGAGGGAGGATGGAGGATGGAGGGAGGAGGGCGTGCGGGGCTCAGCTGCTCCCACAGACACAGTGAGTGCTCCAGCAAGGTTGGGCAGGAGAGAAACAAGCATTATTGTTGTGTGACTTCCTTTGAACTAGGGGACTTAGATGCCTTCCTGTAGTGCATAACTTGTTCCAGCCCTATCTAATCTCGTTCACTTTGATTTTGGTTTATGTTAATTTGGTATTCTGTGGAAAATGGAGCGACATTTCAAATGCCTTCTGTCAGCTGCCTTTTAATACAGGTGTCTTGAGCTCTTCATTGGGGCTACTCTGTAAGTGAACTAAACCAGTCTCTGCCCCGAGGCAGAACAGTTTATTTTCACCCTGTTGTTGGTGTCCCAGAATATGCCCACATTCTCACACGTGCAATTCAAGCCATGTGCTTCCTCAGGAACTCCACTACCATTTTTTTTCCCAGTATTTTACTGTAACATAAAGGGGCTGTTGAAATTAGCTTGGAGAAGTGGAGCTTGCTGTAATAATACAGAATTTGTTAGAACTTTGCTTTAGTTAACAGTGATCAGAGAGGCTGTGCAGGTTAATTTTCTGCTTTTATTCAGCAGCATAATAATAATAAAAAAATCTAAATGATGAGTTTTCCAAGGCAAAATTGTGTTTTACAGCACTGGACTGTCGGAAGTAATTCTGTTTCAAACACCAGCAGAAGTATAACTTTCTCAAAGACTCTTTTGGGAAGCTGAGCCATGCTCTGGGGAGCTGATTTTGTTAGTATCCGGATCTCAGCTTCATTTTGCAAGCAGTTAGTGTTTTTATTCTGAAATGCCTCCAGTGTGCAATTCTGTTTATTTTGCAAGGCATACAATTAGGCACAAATCTGACATCTAATATATAAAGCTAGTAAAATAAATAAGAACTGTGTTCAGGTCACCAATCAGAAATAGAATGCAAGATCTAGTTAATGACACTTCAGCAAAACAAACAAACAAACCCATAAAAATTGAGGAAACAAATAACTGAGTGATGGCAATTAAGTTCAGTGCTCAAGCTCATGTAGCAGGAAATATTGTCAATAAGTATCCAGAAAATAAATAATCCTACATAATAAATAATAATAAAATAAATAATCCTGTTGTAATGTGTCTTTTCCTGAGACTCCTTTTACAGTGTGCTCACATCTCGTAAAGCTCTGTTTTAGGTGGGCAGGAGAAAATAAGAAATGATGTGACAACGCTCAAAAGGCAATGAAATTATCATTCTTTCTTTTTCTTGTTTCTGGAATGACCACAGGTGTCTGATACTGAGAGATAAAAATACTTCAGGGTTTTCCAACAGGAGTTTGGCAGATTTTAGCCTCTTCTCAACAAACTAAGGTGAGTCAGGTATGGCATAAAGGCAACTTAAAACTCATTCAATGGATTACGGGGAGAAGAATCCTCTGTAGAGCTGGGTAGAATTTTCTCACTTGTTTTGGTCTCATCACTTTTTGGTCACTCTTCCTTACCAGCGCACTTGTATCACTGTTGGGCCTGATCCATTAAGTGAGACTGAAACTCCTGTACAGGAAGGCAGTGGCAATTGTGCAAGATAAAATATGCACTGCAATTTTTGGTACCTGTGTGCCATTGTGTAGTAACATCAATCCCGAAGTTTTTAGTGTGTTAGGGCTGGAAAAAGTGATTTTTAGAATATTTTATACTCTTCCTTTTTTTTTTTTTTTAGTGAGGAAGCTTGCTTGGCACCAGAGGTAATTGATCAGTAGAGACAGCATCAGGAAGTTTGTTTGTTGCTTCCTGTGGTCACAGATTCACTGAACCCACCCTAAAATAGAAAAATAATGTAAATACTTGAGTGTATTGTCTATGATGGAGTTTTTAACTTAAATGAAGTCTTCCCTCTTGTGGTAATGGTGCAATTTACCCCTTGCCTAATCCTTTCCCACTCTCCATCTCCTTTGTGTCTCTCCACACTTGTGTGCTGTGAGCCAGAACTATGACTTGGAAGAATGGCAGCTGATGGGGGCTCTGTTTGGTGGCTGGCAGCTGCTGCCATTTGCTTGTCTAGGATTTGATGTCTAGGTTTTTGTCTAGATTTTGAAGCCTAGCCAGAATCAGATTTGGGTGGAAAAGCACAGATGAACCTACTAATATGGAAAAATGAGAAGGATGAGGTCATTTGCCATAAGCTGTACGTTCAGTTAGTTACTGCTACCTTGTGGTGCCTGACTCTCATTTTCTGAGTGTGACTGAAAACTAAGCTGTATATAATTTATATTATGTCTGTGGGATCCTCTTCTCCAGCCTGAGGCCACGTGGGTATTCCTGTGGTGTAATAAAAAGCAAAGGCCTGTGCCAGCCCATACCTTGCAGGTAGAGCTGCTTATGATAACCTCAAAAACTACAGCAAGGTTTAACAAGTCTGCTTTGTGATCTCCATTTAAGTTTGGGGTTTTTTTTCTTTATCTATAAATATCTTTGTATGAAAAGACTTCTGATAACAGCACTTAATCTAGCAAAGGAATCTATTGCAAGCTCCAGAGAAGGTGGCTGAATTAACCAAATCCATGCTAGGAAAAAGTCTTTCAGATAATTGTTAGACCTGTGTGTCTTGCCTTGAAGCACACTGGATCCAGAGTTACTTTCTGAAGAGTTGCTGTAACCCAACCAAGTCTCACAGATTAGTGCTCTGGGGTGAAATCTTTTGGCCTGTCCTCTGCCAGGACTGAAAACATGCTTCACAATGAGGTATTTTAGCATTACAACTGATGAACTTTAATGCTGACTGATCAAAAATGTTGCTTTTTGTATTTTTGTTTTAAACCAGACGAGGTGCATTCTCTGTATAGATGGTAACAGTAAGCTTTTTCTGGTGAACATTTTATGATGGTATGTCACTTGCATCTGCAAACAATTGCAATTTATGTGTATTTTTTGAAGTGTTGGGCAGCCCCAATGGATTCTTCACCTCTGTGGGACCCCGGCTCTCTGTGTGTATGGAAGGTCCTTGCAGAAGTGAGTTGAGACCTGAATGCTTTATTCCTGGTTTGTTTTTATTTTTTTCCTGTAAGAAGAGGCTCATCCAAGCCTTTGAAATTACTGTTGAGAAATGACAGTGCTGCTGGTACAGGCATTCTGATTTCTTGTACTAGGAGCTGGCACAAACTGACTGCTGCTTCCCTGGGACCACTTTCTGCCTCCATTAAACTCTCTCCTGCTCTCTTGATGCAATTCTTAATTTCAGCTCCTGCATCCCAGTGTGTCTAGAGTGGCTGAGTATGCCCCTCCACCTTGCTTGTTGATGGCTTGTCTTGGGGCCTATTTCTGCAATGACTCACTCCAGCATTACTGAATTGTGACTCTGAAGTTTGTCAGGAAGAAAGCTGGTTACAGTAAATGAAGGGGATGAGCAGTCAGTCTGTCTGCATGGCTCTGCCTCCTCTTTGTTATTCACACCCCCTGGAGCACTGTCAGGACAACTCTTGTAATTTTGCTCCTGCTCTTCTCACAGTAGATGTTTCCTGTGAAGATAGATTTCAATCTTCAGCACCATTTACATTCCTGCTCGGATTGCAGCTTCTTTAGTAAAATGAAGGTAGGACTTGGTCTTTGTTCTCAGTCTGCTGCATGTTACACTGGTGTTGAAATGCTATGGGTATTTTTTTTATAGGGTGAACATCCAGCAAGGCCATGCCACCCCTTCATGGATGACAGGCCACATCCAGGTGGTGAGTTACCCCAGCAAAAGTGGGCAATCCCTGAGCACTGCTGCCTCACTGAAACCTCTCCTCTAATGGGCTCCTGGCAGATCAGACTTGCTGATAACTGCAGTCACTGCAAATCTCTCTGCATTGTTTTCCTTTCTCCTGGATGTCACTGTGTTAAAAGTATTTATTTTTCAATGAGTTATTGGTTCAAGTTTAATAGAATACATGTTGCCAGCTGGAAGTGTGGAGTGGAGTTATTGCTGATGGGTTGGTTTACTGAAGCTTGGCCCTAGCTTACTAATGAAATGAAATTAATGTTTTATAAATGAAACTAATATTTTAGCTGTTTTAGCTAATATTTTAGAGCACCTACCACGGGGATCTTGCCCCAGTTACGCTCTCAGGCTCCTGTGATTTACTTGATTAACAGGCAGTTGCTGATGTTCCCTGTTAGTGAAGCACATGGGTTAGAAAACTTCAGGACTTCCTTTGTGTTGGAATGTCTGTTTAGAAATGAGTCTGAAGCTCAGTGGCACACCCTGAGGAAAGGTATGGAAATCCTGCAGCAGCAAACAGACTGTGAATACTGAATATGAGAGGGGTGGGGAACAGATGCTATTCTTTTTTGCAGAAGTATAATGATTTTACTTGTAGCTTGAACATAATTAACCACGCTGAGATGAAGAAATTTCCTTTGGGAAGGAAAAAAAAGGGAATCCATCCCTTCATTCCTCCTCTGGGTCTTGGCTGGCTGCCTCAAAGTATGGGTGGGTGGGAATTCTGTGTATATAAACAAAACCCAAATGAACAAAAGCCCTGTTTTCAACTTGTTGCTTAGCCATTGTAGAATTTAATACCATAGAAATTGCATTTTTATGGATGACACACAGTTTTTCAGGAAGATTTTGTAGACTGGAAAGAGTTGATCTGGGTTTTGGTGGGCTGTATTTTGTTTGGTTTGGGTTTTTGATGTTCTACATTATAATATCAGGAGTCAGAGGAAGCAGAGTGATGAACCAAGCAAATGTGTGGTGTAGCAGAAGTAGTTCTTCATTAAAGTGACAACTGCAAGTCTTCCTTGTTGCTGTCTTGCATCCTTGTGAGACTGCACTGCACTCCGTATAGAGCTGAAAATACTGTTGCTTTTTGTAAAACAGGGCTGCCCAGAGCTGTAATGCTGGTGCTGCCCTACTTGGGATGCCTAGAGCAGGGCTTGGATGAAGAAGCAGAAGCAGGAGCTGCTTTGTTATGGGTAATCCTAAATTCTCCTGGGCTGGAAACTGTGGAGTGTCACATTAGAGATGCAAATACATGTATGCACACAGAGGGAACCTCTATTTCCTGAGGGGAGCAACACTCAGACTTCTGCTTTGTGTGTTTGGCAGTGTTGCTGGATTGTTACACTCTATTTTTCCTCAGGAAAAACCATCCTGTTCCCTTGACGTAACTGTCTGTGCTTTATTTTTGCAAATTTCCAGTTTTGTAGTTTGTTACCATTGACCACAACTGTCTGCATTGCCCAGGTGCCCTCTCACTGGAGCACAGGAGCCACTGGGCCACAGCCTCTGCCTTGGCTGCACAGAGAGCATCCAGATCCTGCCTGGAAGTTTGGGAGGACTGACCGCTTCCCAGGAAAGGTCCCTTCATCTCCTCTGCTATAGAAACAAGAAACAAATGGCAGAAAAGACAGCAGGTATCAACATGACAACCCTTTTAATTCTTTGTATTTACTTCTCCATCTATATGTTGTCAACTCAGGAATGCTTGCCAGGGGATACACTGACTAGCTAGGTTTGCAAGATACAAATATTATATATTTTATATATAATATAAATATTATTGAGGGGAGACAGAAAGCCCTCTTAAGGGGGAAATAACAGCTTATATTAATTTAGATTTCCAAATAATTCTCCCCACTCCCATTTCCATGTTGCCAGGTAAGTCTTATAACATCCCAGCTTCCCCCCTATAAAGCCTGATGGCATCATGGCCCTCAGTTCACAGACACTGACTGTATTTCCAGCTCTGGAATACATTGCACATTTCAGGGCTTTTTTTTGTGTATGGTACACAAGCTATGTTGCCAGACTAATCCAGCAGTCACTGAATATTTACGACTTCATAGCAATACATCTGCAGTATTTGTTGGGAGGGTTTCTAACAGAAATATAGGTTTTCCCCAGGGAACTAATAATTTGCTGAAAATGTTTAATCAACCCATTTAAAATAGAAAAGATATTTTTAATTAGTCTAAATCTACATGCTTTTGAGATTCTGTCATCATTTTAAAATTTGAACATTGGCTTTTTGGCTTATTCTTATTCCTAATAGTTCACTTGGCACAATAATGTATTGGGATTGGAAAAATAACAGGAGCCTTGAGGGCTTGAACTTCAAATCCACTCCCCTTTTCCAAATTTGGCTGTCACTTTAACATGTAGTTCAGGAGGAAAACGTATTTATATTAAGGAGACTTTTTTTCTTGTTTTTGTGCATGAAATAGGGCAAGTCATCTTACACACTCTTGTATCATCACATGCTCACATAAATTTTGTAGAATAATACTATGGGAATGCAGACCATTATACCCATTAACCAGATTTATTCCTTTACTGTTGCTGTGTTAATGCAGTAGAAAATAATTTGATTTTGTTCTGGATACAATTTACCTTAGTCAACTTACCAAACAAAACACAATTTCCTTGTAAACCAAATTCTTGGAATCACTTTAGAGCATTACTAGGTAATTAGTACTGGTTTACATAGTTTGGCTTAAGAAATTAGCTTTAGTGTAAATTTAATTATTTAAACTGATGATGAAATAGCCTCATTCCTATGAAAGACAAATTTTTATACAGAGTTAATATAAAAATGTTTCAACAAAAAGCAAAAGCTACATTTTATTTACTTTCACTTAGTAATCTTATAGCCTTTCACAATCTCCCTCTTTTGTGGATAAAATCTACTTTTAAACAACTTATCAAGCACAATGGAAAAACTGAAATGAGTTCAAAAATTATTAACCAAAGCACGCAATACACCTTTATATAAATTGTCAGCTGTCATCTTGGAAAAAAAAAAAAAGCACAGAAAAGGGTGTAAAATTCAGTGGTGACTTTATGAGAAACCTTATTAATTTCCTTTAGTGATACTGGTCTTCTTCCAGAGCTGGCCCTGGCAAGAGGATCCAAGGAAGTGCAGCAATGATCCCATGGAGGTGTCACAGTAGGATGGAGCCTGAGGCTGTCATGGAGCATGTGTGGGATGCCAAGCAGAGGAAACTGGTGTGCAGCTGGCTGGAGAGTCACACTGCAGGTAATGATGAAAAATGCCTGTTACTCAATAGGTCAGGTTTGTTTGGAACAAGATCAAACTGTATTTGTTGAAATGAGAGAATCAAAACCATTCTGTTCCTTCAGATCCCCCAGCTGAATATCAATTTTCTTCTCCTCCTCCCACCTTATGTAAGGAAAACATGATTCTTAGCTAAGTTGGCTAAGAACTTTGCATTGGAGTTGAAAACTCAACTGTCTGGAGAGTTAAAACATGAGCAACAGAAAGGTAGGTCTTGAATGTGTATCTGCTATTTTTTGTAACAGTCAAACACTCAAGAATCTCGCTGAAATTAGTCTTTAAAAAAGAAGTGGTTTCTTTGAACCAATCTGAAGACAGAAAACAGCAAGAAAACTATGGAGAGGCCATAGTTTGCAGAGGAGGAGGACCTTGCAGTTTGATGTGGATAATTCACAAACAGAATTTATTGAATGTTCTGGATAAATTGTATTTGCAAGTTCTCCCACATCTACTTCATCATTGTTTTCTTAAAGTGACAGAAATCACCTACTCTCATCCCATGGGTAATTCCCCCTCTCCCCTTGCATGATTCATCTCACTTCAGCAATCTGGAATTTATAAGCATCTCTGATATTACCCAGGTTTTTGTAATAGTTTTCTCCAGCCTCAGAGCCTGTAAAATCCAAACCTTTTTTACTCATTAAGTTAGGTGACTTTATCTCCACTCAAGGAAACAGCTCCTTTAGGAATGCCCGTGTAGGAGTTAAGCTGCCTCCTGAAGAAGGAGCAATAGTTTTTCATTTTCAGCTCAGGTCATAAGATTTTTTTGTTGTTGTTGTTCTTATGAGAACTTTTGAAGAGGGGGAATGTGAAGAAGTGATTCAGAGGACAAGCAGCAGCAGAGGAGGCAGCTATTGTTTTATGGTATGGACACAGCACTCCAGTGAGCAGTTGGCTCTGGAAATGAGACATGGACACACAGTTCTTGCAAGAAGCAACTTCTCTTCACATGAGTGTAGGGTGGTAGAAGAGACCCCACTGAGGAGAATCCATGTTCCAATTCAAAAAAATAACAACAGTACCACACTGCAATCCTCTCACTTGGGAAAGGCAAACTGAATCACAGTAACTTAGCTAACAAAGCCTTTAAAATTACAGCTGTCTTCAGGAATAAATTGGATCAGTTTGCTACTGTGAACTAATATTACTTCATAGTATTAATAATATTGCATAATAACAACAAAAATATTAATGCTATAACAATATCTTAATATAATAGTAATATAATGAGATATAAATGGAAGCACATAGGTAGCAGATAGTAATAATTAAACCCCCTAACCATTACAGAGGTCATTAGATGCCCCAAACCCAAGAAACTCATTAGCACAACCATTGGAAAATTCTGCTGTTTATGAAGACAGTACCATCACCTCTAAGCCTCCCAGCATCGAAATGACATTGGTCTTGTGTTTAGCCTGAACACGTTGTATCTATGGTTTTCAACTTTATTCAGTATGTTTGATAATGCTTCTGAAGACAGGATGTAGGACTTGATTTTGAGACAGTTTTTAGGTGCATACCCTGCCTTAGTGGCAACAACTGGCAGGAACTGTCTTCAGCTGCACCCACAGGTGAGCTCAGTGCCTCACTGCTTGTTAATCTGCCCTCCACTAAACAAGAATAGCTGATAAAAAAGAAGCTCTAGTACAAACCAGACTATGTGATGACAATGGTTTATCTTGTGAAATCAGAGCCTCTGAGATGTAGTTCCACCCTCCTGTTACACAAATGCACTCTGATGGAAAGTACCTCCACAGTATTTGTTTCCATGACAAAAATCATTTGTGTGTGTGTGTGCACCCATATACTTGCTCTTACCTTGGGTAATTAGGCATCTGTTCCTGGTCTGTGGGGCTCCTAGTTGTAGACTAAAAAGAAAAAGATGCAATCAATAATCACTGAAATCAATAAGTTAGGCTTGTGCAAAATATCTTCCGAAGTTGAATAATTCAGAAAACACATTCCTACACTTTTTATGTGCTTTACTGCAAACATGAAGACAGCACATGTCCCTGGGAGCAGGGGAGCAAGAGACACTCACAGAAATAAGCAGTTGTCGTGTGGGAGAATGACATGAGATGGATTTTGTACAAATCTTACTCCCAACAGCAAGGCTGGTCTCTCCTGGTGACAATTAGGAGAGGTAAGAGATACATGGATATTCATTGTCTTGGAGAACTCCTGTCAGCAGTGGGACTGTGAGCTAGCATCATGAAGACCTGACTTGGTGACAAATAGGCAGGAAACTGAGTTTTTGTTATTTTCTAGATTTAAACTTTGAGCATCATGTGAAGCTCAAGAAATTGGAAATAAGCCAGGCTAAAGATGTTCCTTCACCAGTCCAGTGGACAGTATTGAGAACTACCAACAAGTAAGTATTTTCAAGACTACATGTTTCGAAGTCCTGACTGAAATACTGTTGAAGCCATGAAGGAAAAAGCAGCTTTTCTATGACTCCTTCACTGTCCAAACATACAAAAGCTTGTATGTGTTTCAGGATCCCATGTTATTTCAACTTTGCTAAGTTGATTAAAGAAGTTTTAGTGCCTGTGAATCCAAATGCCAAAATTAGGGTCTGTCTTTGTTCATCTTCCTGTTGACCTAGCAGAGAAAACAGAAATTGATGGTTGTCCTCAAAAATAAGGGGTGTTTTTCTAGTTTTCAGGGAACTCAGACACAACCTGCAAGCTGGAGAGGCATCAACTGATGAATAAGCAATCTGTTAGCAACTTGGACTAAAAACAAGGCACTGATGAGGGCTGGGGAATGAAGCCAGACATTTTGGATAGCAAATGTAATCAATAACCTGCCAGTTTGTAGAATGTGCATAGTGCTCTTCTGGGTGCTTTTTGGATCAAGATGGGAAAGAGATTTGGTCTTTGGCAGCAAGTTGGGCATCTACAAATTTGGAAATCAAAATGTGGCAGATGAAATTCTGTGGAGGATGCCTTTACTGCAGTGGGTTACCTGGCTATTTAAAGGACCTTGCAGGAGCTGGTCAGTATTAAAATGTCTACAGTAACAGCTAGTAAAGTTGCCCTTCTTGATACGAAGGCCATTTCCAGTGTCTGTACCTACTGCTTTTAACAGTTCAGAAATAAATGCTTGCAGTTGAGTAGCCTGTGGAAAAAGCTTTGACCTCTCCCCAGCAGGCCACTTACCTTGCCAGTCTTGCCAGGGAGGCCAAGACTGAACAGATGAAACAAAGACTGAATTGCTCGTTTGTTCCATGGGTATATTTGTCATTGGAAGACTACTAAAACATCTAACTTTTTTTCCAAGACCTACCTTCAATCATTATAGAAGTTGCTGGCATTAAAAAATAACAGTTGTAGCAACACCACCACCAGTAATAATAAATCAAGCTTAACATTTGCTTAATGCAGTATTTGTCTGCTCAAGTTCAGCTGAGTTATAGATTGTCCTCTGTGGCCTCTGTCTTGCTCATTACCTAGCAATGAAGCAGGGACACCTAATACTCAGTTCTTGCTGCTATGCCAAGCCAGGACATAGAGCATCAGTCATTCCCAGTTTTGGTGAGGAACCTGGCACTTCCCTCCCTAACAAACAAGTTCAAGGTTCTACAGAGATTAGCTGTGAGGGGATAGCTAACTACAAACAACTAAAAGCATTTTATGTAGTTTCTGCAAGCTTGTGCATATTTTTAGGGGCTGGATGACTAAACCTGTGGGATGTTACACACAAGGTGCCATAATGTAACTGCAATAGTAGGCAGATTTTGAAATTCCATGTTCAGAAAGGGCTGACATTCACATAGGTAATTCAAATGCCCAGTGCTGTAGGTAGGCATCACACAGGTTTTGAAATATTCCCATTGCTAGGAAGTAAGGATGTGGGATGCACATGAAAGCTGTGTTGTTTTTTTAAGACTTCATAGGAAACTTGTCTAGTAATCCTTGAATAAATATTGTCTCAGCTGCTGCCATTTGTTCTATTGGTGGGCATGCACTAACCCAAGACTCTCCAGCCTTACCTAAGCTTAAGGAGCCTTGCTCAAAGATAAAGTTTCCCATGGGCAATAGGCTCCTTCTGGTTCAGTACTTTGGTGGTACACCCTGAAAAATCTGGGCTACTCAGATTTAAAAGTGGAGCTTTTGTCCACAAATCATCTATGTATTTCCCTGAGTTTTAATTTAAGGTATTTGTTTTTGTTGGTTTTGGTCTGTGGGCTAACAACTTGAAAAAAAAAAAAGTTATTATCAATGTCTATGTGTCAGACCAGATATTTATTATACAGTATTGAGCTAAAGCATTGTTCCTGCCTTAGGCCTTATTTAGTTGTTCTTAAAACAGTGTTTTGTAGATATTTCACTCCAAGAGTGGCAGAACCTTTTGCTTTGCAGTTGATTTTTTTTTTTTAGGGCATTATTCAGTCCTATACTAAATTGTTACAAAATGAGACATGAACTTTGAGATAGAATCAAATGTTATAATGGAAGACTGAAATGAGTGCCACTCTCTTTAATAACTTCATTACAGTGGAAGCAAGATCAAACTTATCAAGAAAGTAAAAATTATATTCCATACTAATTTCTAGGAGATATTTTCCTTTCTCATTAAAATAAAATAAAATTCCTTTTCTAACAGACTTCAGATGAGATCTCTTTAAATCCTCAATCAAGACTTCAAAAACTGTCTATGAAAAAGACTATCCAAATCCTGATTTCAAACATGGAATTCAGAGAAGGAGGCACATGTTTTTAAAGGTACAGCAGGGAGAGACTGTATCTATATGTAAAAACTAGCATTCTTAGAATAAATCTGAGGACAGCTGACATTCACACATACCACTTTACTAAATGACACGTGAAACAAAATGTCTCTCAAATGAATGCTCTCTAGTCTGCTTTCCTTAGGAACTTCAAAGAAAAAGAGAAGGCGACTGTCATTTTTGTTTCAGAGAATTTATGGACGTAGATATCCTCCCTCTGCAATCCTTGTTTACTCTTGCCATTGATATGCCTTCAGCTCTAGAGGAAGTCCTTTTCTTTTCAAGCATTGAAATATTTGATTTCTGTTGTTGGACCCAGACCATAGTGATTTTTACCCCTGTATTTTTGCAGTGCAAAGCTGCTGATTTATATGCATCCCAGGCTCTATGACAGTGTAAGAGAGGGCAGTGAGGTCAGGAGCAGAAGGGAATATAGTGATCATTATCTGAGTTACTGGATAATTTCACAAAATTAACAATTCTGGTGGTGATACTACATTTCTGCTGGCATGATTCAACAATGAACTCTGGAGAAGCAGGACAGCTACAGAGGCAGGACTGCTGCTGTGGCCTTAAAATGAAACCCTACAGACAAATACTTTTCAAGAGTCACCCTGGTCTTCTCATGAGCTGCAGTGATCCCAAGCCCTCAGGCTCTGAGCACCTTCTGAAGGCTTTTACTCAGGACACTGCTTCCCTACCAGCCACAGAGGATATTAAAGCTGAAATATCTGGACTGCAAAGCTGCTACTGGGCCAGCAGGAATTTCCCTTAATTAATTACAGTACCTCACAAGTTCACATAAATCCAACGCTGTCTAAGAGAATAATGAAAGCAGTACTTTTTCTCTTGCAGTAAGGAAATAATGCATTTAGGTCATACTTTTTAACAGAGACATACAAATGGTACTAATTCCAATGTGAAAAAAACCCCCAATTCTCCTTTCAGCATATGTACTGAAGTTTACAGAAATCAAAGGCCTAAAACCAATACCCTCTAACAGATTCTTTTTGCAACAGCAAGAGAAAACCACTTGCAGAAAAAGCTGATGCTTCATACTACTGTAGATCATATTCAATCACAAAGAGTCATAGAATATTCTGAGTTGGAAGGCACCTACAATTATCATAAAGTCTGGCTCCTGGCCCTGCACAGGGCACCCCACAAAATCCCTTTTTTCTCCCAAAAGGGAAAAAAGCATCTTAAATCACCTGTGACAGTTTTAAATAATGACCACAATACTCATAAAAACTGCTGTAGCAGTAGAAAGTTCATCAAGAATTTGCAAATTGATGGCTGATTTACAAATAAAATACTGAAGTCATCAAGCAAATTGTTCTAAAGAGGCCATCTACCCAAATTCTGATGATGCAGTAGGAAATAGGCTACAGAAAAGCTGAGCCACAGAGACTTGGTAAATTTTCTGCCCCATTAACTCACAGTGAGTTCATCTTTGGGATGAAATCTTGACACTGCTGAGGGCCTGATTATGCTAAAATAAATGTGATCAGATACAGAAGATGTTCATTACAAATTCAATGCCTGATCCAAAAGGGTTTGGATCAGACCTCTGAACTACACTTACAGTTCAAGGCTTCAGAGTCCTTAAAGGCAGAAAAAGCACAACTTACCATTCAAGTTTTCATTTTCTTGTCTGTTTCTGATAGTGGTGTCTCTCAGGTGATGAACTTTTTCCTGTAAGTAAAAAAACAAGCAAAAAACCTGCAGCAGAAATCAGTAATGGAAGTTTACTGTAGAAATAGTAAGACACTATAAAGAGCTGAATTCTTTAGCATTCTGAACACCAAGCATCTCTCTCCTGGAAAATAATTTTAAAAGATTGAAAAATGTTTATGATGTTAATTTTAGCATTTTTACCTAAGACTCTTGTGGAGTTATCCCTGCCAGCAGTAAGTTAAAATGATTCTGGCATTAGATTACAGAGTCTTGGGTGTTCTTCGCTGTTTGTTTGGGGTTGTTTTGGTTTTTTTTGGAAAAGCAATTTTTCCTCAAAAATCCAAGTGAAGGACAAAAAACTGCAGTGACAGCATGTGGTCAGTTCATCATGTTTATAGAGGACTAAGAAGAAAGCACTTTTCTATGGAGCAAAACCAAAGAAAAGTCACACATGCTATGCAGGGTAAAAACCACCACTACAAAGCAGCTTTTTTCCTGAAGCACTGAAAACCAAAACACTGAAAAAAGGCCAAGCAAATCTTCCTTGAAATATGGATATCTTATAGTTCACCAAGGAAAAAAAAAGACATAACTTGGTGCTGCTATCATGGTACAGATTAGATACGATCTTCCTCCACAAGAAATGCCCCTGACTGAGAGCAACACCAGCAATTAATCTGCATGCATGGATTTGGAAGGTGGCATCCTAGTGCTGTGCTGCTGGTGCCCAGCTTGGGAAAGGGCCCCCAGACTGTTCCAGGCCCTTGCACTTTGGCTGTTAAGTGTTCCACTGTGATGACAAAGCTCAGATTTTCAAGCAGATGCAAACACAAAGAGCACTCTCCTTGCTGGCAGCATCTGATAGCTCTTTCACTCTGAAAAGCAGCAGACTAGCTTTGCTTTTCCTCTTTCTACTAAATGACATAAAGGACAACAAGAAATTATTTTTGTTAATGCATGACCTCCTATAAAATGAGGGCATAACTTCTTCCTCCATGTGTCTTTTTAGAAGTAATTAACAAATCTCCTCTCCATGACTTGCAGCTTTGATGCAGTTCTTTCAGTGACTCAGTGTGTGGGTTTTTGTAAATCCTGTTATTGTGTGCACCTCAATTTACTCCATACATTCAATACAAAGGACCTGTAGAGCATTGCCAACAATTGTGGATTTCACTAAGTATATTCAACCCTTTCAGACAGGCATAAAGCCTGGTGTAAGTTAATATATTATAATTGCTAGAATAAATGTATGCTTGATATAGTCAGGTTTTGTTAGCTGGCACTGCTCAGTAGCACGTTTGGTTTGTTTGGTGACAAAAGGTGTGTGGTTTCATGAAAGATGCACATCAGCCAACAATTTAAAACACAAGTCTTAGGAGAACAGCATATTTAACTCTGGACTTAAACCAAACTCGGAAAACCTCTCAAACAACAGTGGGAACGGGTATCTAGAAGATTCAGAACTATAACCAGCAAGCTTCTTGGGAGCTGATTTGCATAGAAATAATGATTATTACTTTTGACATCATATGCAGGAGCCAAAACACAAGAACTTGCTTTTAGAACATCTGAACAAGATTTCTATCAAGGAACAAATTTCAAACTCATACCTGTTGAGTGGATGGTAGTCTCTGCTTTTTGTTCTGCCACTGTTTAAACCTGTCAAGGGCTTCATCCACAGAAATTGCCCCATTTTTCACCTGTTTCTGTAAGTGGATGAGTTCTTCCTGCTCAGAAGGGATCTTGTGTACCACAGTGCTGTAAGTTACTGTCTCAGTGTGACCTCTGTGTGCTTCTACAACAAAATGTACAAAGTGAGAAATGCAATAAATCAGTGAGGATTCTGCCATTACTCTCTGGCAGCAGAGCAGCATCCCAAACATTTCTTTCATTACTACTGCACATGGTCCATGGATTTTCCATTAGTGTTGGCTCATGAAATAATTTCCTTTTAGCACTACAGTTACATTACTGACATTTTAAAGGAAATGGTTGCTATATAAAATATCCACAGTATTTTTTATCCTTTCTTCTTCAACATCATACATTACATATCTCAAAAGTTGCAGATAAAATTTGGTCAGGAAGGATCTTGAAATTTCAAAAGATTGCCTTCCTCCAAGGAAGAAAATACATTATTAAATATGCTGCAGCAACAAGAAAACACTGCAGCCCAGTGTTCCTGGAGATTATGGTACAAACATAGCTGAAGGGAGATGGGCATTATCAGATTCACAGCTGGCTCCAGGGAGGTGTAGCACTGCTTCTCCCCAGGATACTGATACTGGAATGGCTGATGCAGAACACATGAGCAGCCATGGAACAGGGGCTCTGAGCCCTCTGTGAGGCTGTTGCACCCATTTCACTGCATGGGGAGTGGCCAGGATAAAAATTTAGTCCATCAATGGGATTTGGGTCAGTTTTTCCGTTCCATCATGCACCACTATCTTCATTTCAAGCAAGGAAGGTACCATTAAGGATTGTTCAGAGGGGTGTCACAATTGGAATTTATAGCAGCAACATTGTAATGTGCTACAACTCAAATAACAACTGGACTGCCACAAGTAATCAACTTTACATGCATCTTGGGGTACCCAGGAGAGAACTGTTGCTCTCCCCACTTTTGTCTTTCCATGGCTGGAATTACTGCACAGCTGAGCCCTCCTGTCCTTCCTTGTCTTGGCTTTAATCACAATCATGAAGGGAAACAGAAAAGTGTAAAGTAATTCTGACTCTACAAATCTTTCCTACAAGACTATAACTTTTAGTCTTCCTTCTTTAATCTGATCTCTTAATGCTGCAATACCATTAAGGATATAAATCGTAGGTGGCAAAACAGATGCTAAATCACCTAAAATCAAGTCACAGCAAAACTCTGCTAGCTCCACTGAAAAACATCATGGTAGTTAAAGAGCTAAAATAAACTCTGTACCAGGGTTCCTGGCCTCGCAGTATGTCCTGCTGTTGTCACTGGTCACTCGACAGGCCTTTTGCTGGAACACTGCAACAAAATCAGGAACATAAGGAAGCTGAAAAATGGCAATAAAAACCATCTCATTCTCAGTGAAGGAAGGAGATTCATAAAAGCAGGCTGGAATACATTTTTTTGTTCTAGTCTAAAAGTATTTTTCAACCCACTTGTCAGTCTAATGTTAATTACTTGAAAAATTGTTCTGTTGCACAGAATGGCAGGATTACTGATGTTACAGAAACCATTACAAGGCACTTTGAAGAAAATTAAAAGGATTTATCACACTAGCATATTACGTGTCTAGAAGAAACAGCAGGATCTCAGAGTTCTGCAGATGGTACAAACACTTTAGCCTGTTCCTTATTTTATGGGGAAAACTAAGGCAGAAAAAGCCCCAATAGTACCAGGTGAGAATAGTGACACTGCTGAAAAAAGGGTGTGTGTATATTTGTGTGTACTTTATTCAAGCATTAGAAACAGCAAAGCACAGTCCCTCTGTTAGAGCAGCCCATCATTCCCACTCCTGCGAGGTGCCCAGAGTGGATACACCCTGAAATGCAGCACTCCAGCTTAGCATATGTAACACCCAGAAGGTGGGAATTGCTCAGTTTCTGACATAGCCTGTGTGGCAGTTGCTTTCTCTCAAGTCTCAATTCTGATTTTTGCTAGACAAACTGACATTCTGGAACCTAGAATAATTCCTGCCAATTAAGTAATCCTCTGTCATCACCGCAATGCAGCAAATGTGCCAGTTCAATGGAGCAAATATTTTCCTGGGGACCAAGGCCCAGGCCAAGGGAGCTCTGCTGGAGCAGCAGAGCAGGCATGCTCTCACTTATGCCCCTAGCTCAGCCAAACACTGATAGATTTCAACTTTTAAAATATTTCTCTCTGTAATTATCAAAGAATCCTACTAAGTATGTTTGCAGTGTTTTCTTCTCTACTTGAAATAATATTCTCCTTTTAAAGATGAAATTAAAGTAATGAGAGCACAGAGGTAATGCAGGCAGCCTGAATTTTACAGCATAAGGAGGAGAAGGGACATACTCAACAATGTGCCTGATTGGAAAGCACTTTAATTGATAGGCTTTGAAATTTCTGCTGAGTTTTGCAGTGTTGGAGTAATCAGAAATGGAATTACTCTTCCAGTGAAAAGTAAAATTGTTAAAACCACTTTATGTGCTGCATCTTGCTGAAATTATTTTAGTTGGCAGCAAGTCTTCAGTGTGGGTGAGGTCAGTGAAAACAAACGCCTGCTTCTGGAATGCCTGGAAAGGCAGGAACAATCCACTGTACAATTGCCATAAGTTTAGGGAGAACTCTGGCAATTCACCCTTTCATTCCCACACTCCAATTACTTATGAGCTACTTGAACACAGCAGGGAAATAAAAGATACAGGTAATCTTGCACACTGATACATTCCATTATTTTTTAAATGGAAGATAAAGTAAATATTCCTTCAGTAAAGCAATATTAGTATAGCAATTTTTAAAGTGTCAGAATGTCACAGTCCTTCAAGTAAGGATATATACTTTTTATTTTCTGGGCCTGTCTGGCACAGATAATCTGATTAAAGTGTTTCAGTACTTCTATCACACTTACTGTGCACCCTTCAGTAACAGCTGTATGATCAGAAGGAGAATGCTTTTGGATTTTTACTCATGTTATGACTGGCTAAACTACCAGTCAAAATATACTTATTAAATACCCCAACCCTGTACGTGCCATTTAATTTTTGTCTACAACAAACTTCTGTTGCAGTTTCTCAGAATTAAAGGAGGCTGAGGGAGCTAACAAGTAATTCCACTTAATTCCCTCTCCTCTCTTCAGCTGCTACATGATACAGATGAAGTTCTTTGCAAGCCCTAAATACATTTTTATGTCTCAGGCAGTAAGACCTCTCTTTAGGAATGTAATGTAACCTCAATATTCTTCCAGCAAAGCAAACTCAGAGAGAATGAAACTACTGCAATATTTTCTAATAGGACATGAAACCAGAAAACGACATTTTAAAAGTGGGACAAAATACAAATTTTGTGGCAAATATGCAAAACTCTGGGAAAATCCCTAATGTAAGTCTTGGAAAGTGAGAGGGATCCAAGGAATTCTGAATTGCCTGTTTTATCTCAGACTAACTAAAGATGTTGTTTCAGGCTGTCTGCACATGCAGGTAAATAATGCTATGAGGCTTGAAATTTGGTTGATATTTTCATGGTTAGCACCACAAAAGGGTTAGAAAAATTTGAAATCTAAGTCTTTTGTGTATAATTCCGAACTAAGAAGATTTTATAGTAACAAACTGCAAGAAACTGTGGTGAGTATGAAGGGTCTAGAAAAAGAGAATGAAAGTTTTTACAGTAGCTGCAGGTTGACAAAAGGGACAGGAATTTGATTTTCAGAATTAACTGAATTTCTAACACAAAGCTGTAATGTTAACGAGTCACAGATGCACTATGACATTTCAAAAATTGGTTAGTGACATAATTAGGAAACACAGGAAATCAAAACACAGGAAGAGTTAGATGAAGGGAGAGAAGAACTCATATCAGCTAAGAGGCAATGATCAACTAAGATATGGTTTCTAATTTATATTTTACTTTACTCACCTAAACTATGAGGGATGTTGCCTGATTTGTTGAATTGGCAACATTACCTCTAAAAATGAAACAAGAGTTTCCACTATGCACTAGTGATTCAATCACAGCTAGACTGATGAACCTACCCTCTGAAAGAACATATGAGCTAATCATACCTTATACATACTTACTTGGCACTTTCAGTAGCACAAACACAAAGGAGAAAAGACAGTGATTAAAACAATCTATCAATAAATATCACTATTTTGAATTCAGCTTGCTTAGGAAATTCAAGATGCATTTATTCATCAGCTTCATTGAGCTGATGTTCCAAACAAAATTATCTATTACTGTTTTCTCTAGGAAACAT
Organism: Zonotrichia leucophrys gambelii; assembly: GCF_028769735.1. Classification (NCBI taxonomy): domain Eukaryota; kingdom Metazoa; phylum Chordata; class Aves; order Passeriformes; family Passerellidae; genus Zonotrichia; species Zonotrichia leucophrys. The sequence continues at coordinate 26,332,338 of NC_088173.1, read as the reverse complement.
TCAAAATTTAAATACAGGAAAACAAAATCTTTATATGAACACATGGCTAAGTGATAATTCAAATAATTAGTACACTAGGTTTGCACTTAGTAACACAACTCAGTTGCAAATTACAGTGGGTTTGCAAGCTGCCTTCTTGTTCTTTGTAGGTTTTTGCTTCATTCATTTTAGAATCATCATGTAATTAATTCATGATTAATGGAAGAATGGAGAAGGAGGAGTGAGTTATTGTTCAGGATATTTTGCAGAGAGAGACTCCTGCCTTTGTCCATTCAATTTTTTTCCACATTATTTAAATATTTTAACATTTAAACTATGCATAGCACCTAGGCATATAAAACCTCTAAGTTCTTTTTTTCTGGTAGGGATTGGATTGTAAATTAGATGTAGCACAGCAAGAGATGACAAATAGAGAATACTAAGGAAGGAATATAGTAGAATGATGCTTATTATTCAGGAGAGGAGAACTCTGCAGATGTTCTTTCACATCTTTTTAGATCTATTTTCCTTTTGTCTGTTTTGTTTGCTAACACACCGAACATCACTCAGCATGAGGACTCAAGAGAGGTCATCAATGCAATGCTAACCAGTAAGTTTTGTAAGAGATGGTTAATGACCACTCCCAAAATTTATACAAAATATTTCACATATTCAAAATGAAAACCAAAAATTCCAGTGTCTCATAACATGAAATCAACTAAGGAAATGGGACCTTGTAAACAGACTTTTTTCTTTTCACAAGGCGAGGTAGCTGGGCATGGATTAAATGCATACCATCCTGGCTTATGAATCTGATCTAGGTAGGTCCAGGCATTGTGGAGAAGGGTTGGCTGGATAGTGCAAAGTAACAAAGGCTCAAGTTCCAGAAGCTGTCCTGTGAGGGCAGCACTGGTGTCTGGGTACACCTACACCATGACAAGGCAAAGGGAAAAAGACTGAGCAGTTTTAAGAGCATCAGTGCAGGAAAACAAGTGACCACATCTACACTGGCACAGGAATTCTGATCAGGCCTAAATGGGCAGCCTGAAACTCAAGAGGTTTTTGAGAACACACAGCAGCCATTTCATTAGAATCAAGACTAGGTGATGCCAAGTGCCCCTGCAGAAATACCAACCTGCCACAATGCTCCCTTACATTGCTGGGGCTTTTCAGTGACAGCATCACATCCACTCAGCCTAATTCCCCAGGTTATTGCCAGCCTCTACCTTCCACAGTTGTTTAGTTGGCTGAGAATGAGCCACTACATTTTTTCAGACCAAAAGCAAAATGATTTTAAAAGGAATTACAGTGTAATGATGATGTGAAAATCTTAATCCAAAAATAAATATATCCTCACCAGCAATTCCCTTCACAATTTGCAGTGAGATTCTGAGTCTGACAAATATGAGCTCAAATCTGTTAAAATCTCGGCAACTTTGGTCACAGAGTTGACCAAAGTTGAGACCTCAGGAGACTCTATAGAGATGACTCCCCTACACTTAAGCAAGATAATAAAAATATTACCAGAACCCCCTCCTTACAGAAGAGGTAAAGAGTGAGTGAGTGAGTGAGTGAGTGAGTGAGTGAGTGAGTGAGTGAGTAGAAGAGGCACCAGTTAGTTTAAGGAGCTGCTCAGAGGGTGGTGTCAATGTACTATGCACCCCAGTACCATACACAATGAAAACAGCCCTCACACCTCTGCTCTTTTCAGAATTTGAACTTAGTGCATCATGGAAGCTGGAAGGACTTTAGTGACATACTCAAGGAGTATTTGCTCCAGGTGTAAAACCTGAATATACTTCTTTAGTCCCATTTTTCTTGAGTAGAGAAAAGCAAAAAGGGAAGAACTCTTTACAAGTTTTTACTAGAAATATGGTGTTTGGAACAGTTTGATTTGCAGCCAGACAGCATCCCATAAATATTTTTTTCTCTCTGCACCTTATTCAGTACTTGTTTCAATCTACCAAAGTTCAGATAGCAAAAAATCTGACTGAATGGAGACAGTGGGTGAAGCTGGTATATCACTCCCAATCAGGACTGTAAAACCAGTCTAAGTGTCAGCCAAACAGTGCTTCCTAGTATTTAATTCATGGAAAAACACCCTTAAGTTAGGAATACATAATGAAATTCATCTGCAGTGCAGTACTTTATACTCACTGTAGGACAGTACTACAAAATCCCTCTGTGGGACATGTATGTTTTGCAATTTGCATGGCCTCTGAGGCTTCACTTTGGAAAACCCTGCTATAAAGCATTTAAACAATTGGCTTAATAAGAATTACTGACTCGGGATGTGATCACTGTATTTCCCAGTAATCAGCCTGATAAGTTTCCAAGACACTAACAGTTCTGTTCTGGATTTTATTTATTCACTTCAGTGGGTTTATGCTGTCTGTTCTGTAGGTGAGATATTCTTCTTCCCCAAAAATATCCACTGCATGCTACTTCTTCTGCATACCCTGTGATTTTGATGAGCAATGAGAATGTTATTCTCCACTGGAACAGTAACTGGAAAATATATTTTTCACTTCTAATTTTTAAACCTACGGTGAGGTCCCACAGACAGCTATCTTTGAATAGCAAAATGTTTTCAGTGCACAGAAGAGAAAATACATTCCTTCAGGGATTTGTGAGAAGTTTGCAAAGAAATAAAGGCTATAGCATAGGAAATTTATGCTGCTGCAGGGCAGGTATTCTTGCTGCAGAGAAACCCTTTCATACTAGTGGTCTGTGATGAGAGGTAAATGATTAAACCAGGACAGTAATGTAATCCTTAACCCTGAGGGATTCCTAGTAGGTCAGGCTTCAGAAATGGCAGGGACATTGCAGAAACTCATGCATCTCTCCTACAGCTACACAGAGGACTTTGCTTTCCAGCTCAATCAAACTTGGTATCAATAGGGAACATTAAAAATTGCACTCTAAACTGAAACCACAACACCTTCAGATGTTTATTTAACAGTTGTTTTGGCAGCAGACAATTGAACAAAACACTGAAATAACCTTCAGAGGAATACTAAGCACCTAAGGAATGGTAAGGGAGCACAGTAAAAGTGCACACCATCTGGACAATGAGCTACTTGGCACCAATTTGCAGCTCCACTGGCTGATGAGCCTTTTACACACAAGATAAAATTCTTGCAGTGGACTAAATTAAAGAACAAACCTACTCTCTGTTAATAATGCAGTCTGTTTACCAGTGTTCAATACAGCAGTTTGAATGTTCATTAAAATTTGAAAGTATAATAAATGAAACTGAGTAAAAGTGATTAGAACATTTATGTTTTAAATCTTTCAACTCCCCCATGTTTCCCAGAATTTATGTGTCAGCAAATTCAAGGTAGATGCTCAAACTGTGAATTGTGGTAGCTCAGTTGTGACAACTTGCATCGCAAACTGTTTATTGCCTAGGTCTTGAAGTGTAGATCTTGCTCTGAAAGTGACTCTTGTCAAGTCCCATGTTTGCTTTCTATAGATCGACAGTTTCCCTATCCTGTTGTGCAGAACACCAAGTGGGGTAAACTACAGGGAGCAGGCTTTCTGCCCAGTGTAAACTTGATATTCCATGTATTTGAAAGCTGATAATTACAAAGAAAGCTATTTGCTTGCTTTCTTCTTCGTTGCTATTCTCATGGAAGCACCACCACTTTTGCTTAAAGGAGACATCACTCTTTTGTGATGTCATGGCCTTCATTCAACGTGTGGTGAAGGCACTCATGGAAATTTAGCCATTTAATTTCTCCAGATGGATATAAAAAGAAATTTAAGAGTCACCTGCATGCAATCAAGAAGGCAAAAGGCATTTCTGCTATGCAATGCTTACTTCCCTCCACCAAATAAATGGGCCCATCTATGGGTACATAAAGTACAAGGAAAAAAATGCTCCTCTTGCATTGCACAATCACACCAGCCTCTGCCATCCTCGGGGCATGAAACTTTTCATGAACTCCCAAAGTACATGGGGATCCATTTGTGAGCAAATGTGTAGCCTTAACACAGCCCCTCTCTGTGCATCATACTCCATTCTGTTTTTCCACAGGACCTGGGTCTTACTGAATGCGGAAGGGAACAGCTCTGAAGACCAACCAGAACCGTGCAGTGAAGACAATCTGTTTCTTACAGGGATATGAAATAATTTGTTTTAGAAATTAAAAGGTATTTAGCATATAGAAAGTGAATACAGAGGAGGAAAGGATGGCTCAGTTAAGTAACTAGAAGTTGCTCTGCAGGACAGTTCTTCTCTTTCCAACAAAGCCCTAGCCAAAGCTCAGACAAGTCATTTAAGGCAGCAATCCAACTTATACTGCCTGATGTCAGAGTACTGACCGGACACACTGAGGATTTAATTTGAAGTTCTGAGAACTCAGTGGCCACTGAAATCAATGGTGTCTCTGCTTTTAATGAGTAAAGTGTTATGTAATTTTGTTCACCTCAAGAATCTTAGTTACTTCATACCGGCCATCCCAAAACTCAGCGGATGCAGAATTAAAGGGTTTGTAACAGGAGGGTCTGAAATAACACATGGGGCCTAGTATCAGGCATGAATTATATTTTAAACAAAATGTGAGTAAAAAACAATGAAATTTTTAAATGCTCACCCACTTTAAACTCTAGATGAAATGAAAGAAAATATCTGAGGTAAACAGCTGCATATGGCTACCTACTTATTGCTGTATTGAAATGTTCCTGGCAGGAAGAAAGGGGAAAACCACCTCAATTCTAACTTTTTGATTATTTGACTTTGCAATATCTGTGTCGCTCTCTTTAATATAATAGATGAAAACAAACTCCAAAACCACCATCAGTTTATTTGCTGGATGAAAAATGTGTATATGTATAACTAGAGTACTTTACACTGTTAAAATTATAAAGGAAGGTCTGAAGACACATGCAGGTTTTAATGATGGACTGGAATGAAGTTTCCTGGTTCATACAGATGCAACAATTTTTTTAAAATCAAATATAAACAGTCCTAAAATAATAAATTGGAAACTGGAATGTTGCTGGACTAGAGAGAGAATATTTAACCCATGTGGAGGAAAAATATTGCCAATCCAAGTAGCAAGAAAACAATCTTTCAGCTGAAGATATATCCCTTCTGTCTAAAATTTCACTACCTAACTCAGGAATCCCTGGACAAAAATGAGATATTCTAGGTCTGGAACCAGCAGAATAGGTAGGATAACAGACACCTGAGTGGGCAGCTGAAGCTTTCTTGAAGTGTTTCCATTTTTCCTCATGAATTGTGTAAGCAAATGAACATAAGTCAGAGGCTGATTACATAGAACTACTGGAAAATAATCTGTCTACCACTACATGCTCATGAAAGCTAAGGTAAAAAAACCTGTGTGTGTGAACATATGAATATATGTATATACAGATGGGGAACCACAGCCCCATCACAGCAGCTCCTCTGATAGCATCTGCCTTAGCCAATAAACAAAGCAGAAGCACTCCAGTACAATAAAAGACAGTAAAAGCAATTTCCCCAATAAAGCATCTCCACTAAGGGTTTCCAAGTTAATGGACTGTTTATGATGACAGTGGACCGAGATTTGAGACCCTGCTCTAGCAACCTCAGTAAAAATAGCCATTTCATGACTTGTGGAGCTGTAACAGGCTCCCTATGCCCATCCATTCTTGGATTACACTGTAATGATTCATACTTGTACCTCCTGAATATGCTGAAGAAAGAGAAACTTAATGATGAATGAATTAGCCCATGCATTCTGGCCCTAACCTGGAGTTACAGTCTGGAGGAAAACAGCTAGCTAGGAAGAATAAAAGAAACCACAACTAAGATAGGCATGAAAGAGGAGGTGCTATTCTGTATTTAGTAGGATGTCTTGGGCAGTATTAATTCTCTTCTAGTGTAAAACCTGCACAGCATGAAGTTAGTAAGTAACGTAATGGTGTCCTTTGACAGCCTATTTTTTTACCATCTATCTATTCTTATGCATTGGCAGACTTTTGTAGAAGAGGCTGGGGATGCAGGTAGGATGGATTTTGGGACTTACAAAGAGATCTCTGCAGTATATCCACTGAATTCCTTTTGTTACTTTCAAATTTGGTTTCAGTCTGAATTGGATTACAAAGATATCTGAAATCCCTTCTGGTCTTGTATTTCCATTAAATAGCTCAAAAGAGTTTCCCCGTTTTCATAGAACTGGTAAAAAGTCATAATTTTTCCTTCAAGAAATACAATGATCCTATCTAGAAACACCCATTCCTAGCATCTCAAATTGGAGAAAAGGTATTTGAAAGGAAAAGGTATTTGAAAGAGGAATCCTCACACAGGCATTTATGCCAGAAAAGAGAATTCTTCTCATCAGAAGAAAAAAAAATAAATCAAAGACAGAGATTTTAGCCTTAGGTAAAACCATTTTGATAAAGAAACTGGAATGAAAGGCAATTCAAATAGCACATTCTACATTGCATTGCTGTAACATACACACTCACAGCTAGCCTAGCAATTCTTCATTTTCTATCATATTGTCATAATTTTTTAAAAGCTAAATAAAAACTGTGATATTGACTCTGCTGCAAACTGAAAATTATTCAGAGATGTCAGCTCATTTGAAGGGTGAGAATAGGTTGACTGAAACAAACAACGTGTTGGTTTGAAGGCAGCTGAACAGGGATCTTAGTCTTTTAGAAAATGCTACTGCTCAAAAAGAAGAGACCGAGAGAAGAGTCTACATTCTCCCAGAAAATATTTACATGGCAGCAGCACCAACCTTGTACAATGTAGGGAGTGTTCTCCTCCCTGACCAGCGAGCACACGGGCCGGGGCGCAGGGGCTGGCGGTCTGTTCATGATGAAGGATCTGCAGTGCCTCCATTTCTCCTCCTCCTGCTCCTCCTGCCCCAGGATGAGGTCGTACACTCCTTCATCCTGTGCCACACAAGTGTAGGGGTGCTCCTCCTCGCTGTCCTCCTCACAGGAACCCTGGTCTTCTCCACAGCATGCGGTCGGGAGTCCATCACTCTGCTCTCTTTTACTCCTGTCCATCACAAAAGTCCTCTCTGAAAAAGGAAGGGATTGTATTGCATATACAGGGTAAAGAGAGGAGATGATGACTTATTTTAAAGCTTCAGAGTTTCCTAAAGTAGTGCAGAGACCTCATTTCACTTCTACACTAAAGCATGCTCATTTTCAGAGCATTCTGATCATCTAACTCAGTAGAGAGGATGTCCCAAAGGAAAAATTCCAACTTCAGGGCCTTTTCATGATTTCACACCTGATTGTCAAATATAGATGCTTAGCTATTAGCCACAAAAAAAAAGGGATTTATTTGCAGAAACACTGAGTGCCCCAGTTGCTCTCAAGAGAGTTACACCAACATGTAACTAACACGTAACTCATGGTTAAGCCAAGTAAGAGGTACCTGTGGCCCTTGGCATTCTGGAAAGTCAAGCTGTTTGTTACCTGTTGCAAAAATGACTTAAGAATTGAAACTTAATTTAGGAAATGTTGGATTTTGTGTTTCCTACCTCTTCCCACAGGGTTTTGAGGACTTTACAAATCTACTGTGGGCCAAGGTGAAAAAGAAATTGAAAAGTCCTCTACAATGTAGGTAAAATGTATGACCTCTTACAATCTATGCTAAGGCTACCAAACCCTCTCCCCTCCAAAAACTTCCACGTCTCTCTGTATTCCCTATACTTCATATATTTCATAGTAGAACTACTCAGAACTTGCTTTGCTCTAGTTGCTGCCTTTTACAGCATTAAAAGGCATTGCTGGTTTCCCCCATACCTGGGTTTGTTTTGATTTGCCTTAAAACACCCACAAAACTGCTGAGTTAGAAGCTGTCACTGAGGCTGGTGTTTCCATAAATGTTTATAACTTCCTTGGCATGATCACCCATCTTTCCTGCAAAAACCATAGACCTATTGCCTGGAATCCCTGGACTTACTCATGTTTCCCTTGTGCTGTAATTTACTGCCTGCACATATGTGTATCTGCTAAATTCGGCTGTGGCCACTACTAGTGTTTTCAATCCTTTAGTTGCTATTTAAAGAATTACCTGTTTATTTGGTTCAGAGGGGCTTTGTAAGTGGGATATATTTGTTATGGGATGTATTAATAGTAGTATGTACCATTAACATACATTCTGGCCAAGAGATATGTTTTAAAACCACAAGTGGTGTTAATACACCTGCCGTGTATAATATGAATAATATTTTATTTCCAGGTCACTATATAAGTTCTGTTTCTTTCTCTGTAGGACATTCTTTCTTTCAACTCCCACAGGGGGCATTCTCAGGCTACTGCCAAAACACAGACTTGAAGAGGGGCCTTGGAGGTACTGCACAGCAACTCCTAAAGCAAGCAGCTGGCTGAAAATATGTATAAGTAACTCATTACAGCTCCTCTTTTAAAGGAAACATCATCCTGATCTGGAGGAATTCTGATACCCCATTTTCCAGTGATGAAACCACAGCAAAACACAGAAAAATTCAGAGCCTGTTTTAAATGAACTAGTCCCACAGGAGCATTTTTAGATGAACTCTGCTTTACCAGCACAGGAGCTGGCACAGGACACCAGGAAACTTTCTCTTCTGGTACCCACATGCAGACAGAGAGCATTTGGCAGAGAGTGTAACATTACTGTGGTGATGTAGCCATATAAGAACTATTCCAAAAAAGGCATTTATAACAAAGCTACACCAACAAATCCTGTGTGCCAAAACTGATCCCTCATTTATACACACATATAGATGCACTTTAATGTTAATTTTATGCTGCCCCTCTTTCTCATAGAATTCACTTACGACTTTCTACCTATAGCTATACCTTTCCTGCACAGCAGAACACAGGATAAAATCCTACCTATAGCAAGCTATTTCTGCCTAATTATGTGAACATCAGAGTGCTTGGTGATGGTAATTTAAGACTCTAATAGGTTACACCACGTTTGAAAACATAGTTAACAGTAATAAGCTGTGGAGAAGCTGAAAAGCAATTTGTGTGCACACGTATCAGTGTCTGTAACAAATAAGAAGGTTATTTTTTTCCCTATGCAACTATTTAAAACTGCTATTTAAGCTTGAATTACTTTGCATACTTGTTTTTTGCAATAAGAAAAATTGATGATCATCCCTCCTGAAACAGATGCAATAGTACTTTGAGGTTCTCATCACTTTAAGCAAATGACAACACAAATTTTAGATTTTTACTCTGGGACAGATGTGTTAAAAAAAGGAAAAAAGGAAAAGCATTTGTCAGAATTTTTGCCTGTCTTTTTAATATGCAATATAACTTTTTACATCTGTATAACATTGGCTCTAATGTAGTAAGATACTGTTACTGCTCTCTGTGTGGCCACTCTCTATTAATTCTACCTGTGAAACTTCAAGCTGTATATGAAATATAATTAAATATTTGCATATAAATTCATAATAGCATTTAATGTTTTAAAATGGTAAATAATGAAGTCAACTTGACAAAAATACAGTCTTCATCTTTATTTCAAACCTCTCTTGCAAACCCAGTGTACCATGCACTATTTGGCAGCTCTTTGAGATGGGTGGAATGAGGGAAAGCTGAACCCAGCAGCCCATACCAGAGCATTACCTGACAAACCTGGTCATGAGTATTTTGATACAGCAAAGATCCCTTGCAGATGCTTGTTTTGCAGAGATAGGGCCTCATATGCACAAGCTTGCCTTGTAGCACTAGGGCCATCGTGCCCAGCTACTTCCACAAGCAATTAAACCAATCTCTGCAGCAGTACATTGTCTGCCCCTGCATGTGTTTGTATCCAGGGTTATTTTCCTCCCAAGATCGTACCTTGTGATGAATTCTGCAGATTGTACTGTCTTTGGATGCCAGGTAGATTTCGAGGGGGAGGAGGGGGTGGCCTCTTGCAAAAAAAGCAATCTCTCCTGCTCTCTTTGAGCTCATCCCTTACATTGACATACAAACTGCCAGGACTGTTGTGATGGCTGTATGAATCCTCTTCTTCTTCATCTTCATCTTCATCTTCTGTCTCCTCTCTGCTGTCTTTTAGGTCATCCTTCTTTTCCTCATCCACCTCAAATTCTTGTTGGCATCTCAATCCAACTGCATATTGATCTCTTGAGCTCTGCTTGGCTTTTAATATTAAAGAAGGCATTATTTCATTTAAAAATTGCCATCTAGAAGCATTTCTTGTTTCAAGGATTCTTACAGAAGCAACACAATGGCTAATAAAACTTTTATGAACTGATACAGCAGGAAAGCTGTCAAATTCATACCATCAGTGAAGAGCTTTTTAAATATTTACTAAATCAACAGTGGAAGTTTTTGCTGTACCTTGCTACTCTGATACAAACGATCTTCGTGTGTGCAATGTTAAATTTTTCTAGAGTCACTGTCAGAATGAAATCACACACATTTTCCCTGCCTCCAGAATTTCTATTACCTGACTTTCAAAGCAGCACAGTGCAACACTTTGCAAAATAAAGCTGTAACTCACATGTCTGTGTTACTGCTTTTTGTACAATGGGATTTGGGTCTGATTTGAATCTCTCCAAACTGAAATAGACATGGTCCATGGGAGACATGACTGCAGACTTGTGGAAATAGAGCTCTTCTGTCTCTAGTCTCTTGGTCCACGGACCAAGAACAAAGTGGAGGGACATTAACGTGTACATTTTAATCACTATTACAGCATCAAAATTTTAGTAGTCAACCTCAGTAAAGTAACAGAGTAAACTACACGATCTGTCAGCAGACCTTACTGAGCCCTGGAGGTAGGTTTCCATCCTGAGTTATCCTTTGGTGAAGCCTGCCTTTCACCACTGATTCAAATGGGAGGTTAGGGCATTTACCTGGCTAACGTGGTACAATTAATGCTCTTTCTCCAGGTGTTCACCCTGAGGTGTTCCCATATACAATGGACAGAGACAGTGAAAACTTTATCAGAGCAAAGCTTTTCTTTCACAGTGTCTACCATCTACCTTTATGTGCTAAAGCAACCAGTTTGAACTTAGCAACTAAGAAACATCCTTTTCATATGTATGAGACAGTTGAAAAAATAAAATTGTCAACAAGATTAAAAGAGGATTAAATTTAGTCTCCTAGATCCATGATACTGTAAGATATATGCAAAAATATATGCCATTGGTAAATGCAAACAAGCAACTTTGCAGTTTTCAAGGAGAATGCATATGACCACACAGATCATCAACAGGCTTGTCACCAATCTATGCTTGGAAGTAGGAACATCAAGCTGCAAATGTCAACTATCTGTGCCTCCACATAGGACTCAACTGCACCTGTAGGGAAGCGCCTCCCCTTTTATAAAGGTTCTTCTCTGAGAGCTTGGAGAATTCAGCAGTTTTCTAGATTAAGAGTGGAGACCACAAATTTACAGAGTCTAAAAGGAGAGGTGGTTGCACTGAGGTCTCTCTTACTGAGTAAGAACTTTATTATCCCAACTGAATCCCTCAGCTGTCTTTTCCTTTTAGGACATCTGCCCTCCCTAGAAGTTGCAGTAACATGTGGAAATTGAAAGTGTCAGAGGAACTTGCCCTCTCTGCCCAGGAATTAATTCATTTGAAGCACGACATGATAGATTAATTTGAACAGTACCAACAAAGATGTCTAACAACACGACTTACCCGTGCCTGGTGGAGCTTCTGAGCCTAACATAAGCTCATAAGTGTCGCTGTCTTCCTCTTCCTCCTTGCAATTAGTGAAATCACTTGCTGCATTGTTCTAGAAAGAAAAACAAAGGAGAATATTTGTTTTAGTAGCATCATCTCCTGCCCTCACATTTTGCCATTGATATAATATACAATGTTCTGCTAGGAGGAAAGTGAAGACAGAAACATCATGCATTTGCAGTTATGTAGGGATCTACACACTGCAGGCAAAAGGACATCCCTGTGTATCTCTGGATACAGTGAAAGAACACCCTGTTCTGACACAAAACACCAAGTTTGCACAGCAAGGATTTAAGCTCACTGGCCTTTTCCTCTCCCTAGCACTTTGCTGGGCTGTCCACACAGTTCCCAACTCTGCTCCCAGCTGTGAAGCACTCAAAGATTAAGAGAAAGATTAGCAACAGAAAAACATGAAGTCCACAGGGCATGACTGAAGAGCTCAAGGGTGCAAGAAATCTCTGGGGAGCTCATTACAAACAGTGGTTTGTACCAAAAGCCATGTGTGTGCTGAAAAAACAGAAATGGGACTGCAAAGCATGTTTGGAGTCCTACCTCAGTGACCAAATGTGGCAGTGTGGTGTTTTGTTCCTCTAGAAAGCTCGTAGTTCACACAGTGCTGTGCAAAATTAGCCCAAGGAGGGTCAGAACAATGGGTTCTCTAAAACATTATCAGTGCATTTCCTCAAGCTGAAGAAGTGAACTTCTGCTCACCTCTGAAAAGCAAGCCTCTAACACAACTACAGAAAGGTCTGCTGTCTAGACTATAGAACACACATTTGTTAATCACTGATTTTCAGAAACAACTGGAATTTCAAAAAGTGTCAGTTTTTTTAAAGAAACCCAGCAGGACCTTGATTCTCCTGTAAGTGAGATACAAAACTATACTCTATTGACACAGTGGAGCCCTCAATAATTAATCAGGAGTTCTGAATCACAAAATCTTAACTCCAGGGGTTTGAATACAGCAACCCCAAAGAAGACAGGGAAACAGCATGGTCCATATAACATCCAGTCTGCAAGGTTAATTACAAGTAGGATAGTGGGCAGTGAAGTCAAGAGGAAGAGCTTGTAAACTTCTGCATGGCAGAGAAAGTGATTGTCAGGAGCTCATGCTGGACTCTGAAGAAGTTTGTTCCAAGTATCCTGCTGCCTCGTGGCACCCACAGCCACTGCCCAGGGACAGAGTTCTCACTGCATGAAAGAGGAAAATATTTTGAGAAATAGCAGGTTTTTCTGGGGAACTGAGAGTACCTTCTTCCCTGCTGCTGTTTTACACAGCCATCTCCTGAAAGCCAGTCTGAAGCACTGCAGCCACCAGACTGTGCAACAGGTGCCTCCCTGGTTTGCTTTGTTGCTTTACAAAAACACCTGGATCTTTACACATCTATATTCCCCTTCAACAACAGAGGATTCATCTCTGCCTCCTGTGCCCATACAATGTGTGCACCAGAGAGAGAATTTTGTTTTTCTTGAACTTCCCTATTACTTATGTAGTTCCTTTATGCTTCACAGGAACAGGATACCTCTCAAAAGCCCCAAAGTTAGGGCTTTTCAGAATATTTATTCTCAAAAGATTCAGGCCTGCATGCGCTAAATGTAAGAGTATATTGTGGGAGTAAAAAGGGACTTTGATATGTTTCCTGTGAAGAGATGTGTGTAGAAGAAATCAAGCAAGGAGAGATCTAGATACATTAATTTCTTCTGCTATAACATTGGAGTACCACACCCAGGAAATTCTTTCAAGGTGAAATTTGAATGTTTCAGAAGACTGAAGGTCAGCTGTCCTGCTAGATTATAGCTGCTCCAACTCAGCTGATAATGCTGAGTTGTAGGGAATTCAGGATGCAATTCAGAAGTTTAGCTCCTGACTACACTTTCTAAAAGTCTCCTGGACCTGTGAGACACAGAAAAGCTGAACAGATGGAAACAGTCTTTAACTAAATATGTTTACACTAGGAAAAAATTCTGTATAATGAATAAATTATTGACAGAAGTCTCCTCTGACACTGGGCATGTTGACACCATGAAGCTGAAAATCGTGCAGTGTCTCCAAAACCAGTAGAAAGTGTTCTTATTTAAGAATGCAAATTGACATAACTAAATTGGAATAATGCCATGGCTCAGCTTGCAAACCTTGCCCTGATGCCCTGAATGAATGCTCACTGCTGTTTAAGTTTGAAGTGTCTTTTATATGGGCTGGGTCTTGTAACTTGAATGCAGTAGCATAGCTGAACTTCCAAGTTGTTTGAGCCTGCTTGGCTGAAAATGGATCTTTGATTTACTCTAGAGATTTCTTATGGATGTCAAGCCACCTTCCAAAGGAAGAACTAGCTTAACTGGAAAAAAAAAAAAAAAAAAAGTTGTTCTCAGCACAAGACTGCTTACAAAGGACTATGGAAAAGGGCTCTGAATGTTTGAAACTAGTTTATGAGTTAGCAAAATAATTCAAAATAATTCCCTTACTTCAGGATGCTACAGGAATGCTGGCATGCATTGAGAGTCCTTTGAGAGACTGAAATTGCTTCAAGTCCTAAGATTAAATGCCACCTCTCAAAGTCAAAATGTAGATACCTAATTTTCTGTCTTTTATGCATTTTAACTGTCTTTATTATTGACTTTCAAAAAGGTAAAGTTTTTTAACAGCTTCAAAACTGTTCCAATACTAAGCTTGAACTGACTTATCTCAGTACCTTACTCAGGAATTCATTATTGTAACCATCTTGTCAGAATTTTTCACAATGCTCTTCTGAAGAGCCATCTTTGTAAGGTATGTGTTTGAAAGATTTTCACCTTGTTAAACTGATACAGTCATCCATGCTGGCAGGGGCTGACACCATTGAAATTAGGGGCATTTACCTTATTGTACAGTGAGCAGTGAAATATTAAAGAATTCAGAGGAATCTAACCCAACAGTGATGTTGTATCAAGTTATGGCAAGAGTGAGAAGCATCTGGACATCTGCACTTCATGTAACAGTTGTAAACAGTTACTCACTCACAGGTAAATATAGCAATCACAGCTCACATTAGCCTTTACGTATAAAATAGAAATGGCTATATCTAAAATACATCCATATCATATATTTCTAGAAACAAAGTAAGAACTTCTGATTTGTGTAGGGCAATTTAATCTCCTTCTGGATTCTAGGGCATTTCCAGCTGCCTGTTGGACAGAATTCAGGCTTGCAAGGAGACATCCCAAAAATACCCTCCAGTCACACTAAGGCCTGTTCTTCCAAGGCTGAGACAAATCTGGTTGCCTGATTTGTTTATAACATATCACCACAACATTCTTTCTTATCCCACTCCCAACATTCAGAGTTTGCAGTTCTGCCAAGAATGCGTTGCTCATTTGTCTGTCTCCCACTGCTCTGTAGCTCAGCATTTCAGAGCAGAGGACAACTACAGCATAGCTGTCTTACAGGCACAGTTTTTTAGGCATCCTCTTCTGACTATTAAGCAACAAGATAACATTCAAGTCACTACCAGTCACCCGGAGTAGAACCTGTGCTGATCACCAGGAAACACCAATTTCTACCATGTGACTTTCTTGAGAGGCACCAGTCCAAAAGATTCCAGCAGCTGCCCTCTCCCCCTCTGCTGATATGGAGCCCTGATCCTCCTGGGATTTTGAGAAACAAGTTGTCAAAGGCTGGTTAAAGCTACCACAGTCTATATGGGCCTGCGAGAAAGGCTGCAAGAGCAAATAGAGCCGAGATCCAAGCACAGTGGTGCTTTTAAAAGTATCTCATACCAACTGTGCAGTTATGTGGATATCTGTGTCTTTGGAGTGAGGGCGTCCTAAAGAAAATAAGCATTTTCTCTAAATACCATTAGAGAAGAAAACTAAGAGGAGATTGTCTCATTTGCACTTTTTATTTCAGCACCTTTTGGTTTTTTTCTCTTCAGTGCACATTTCAATGAGGCAAACAGTCCTCTTTGAACACTAAAATCAACAGCTTTGAAAACCTAGAAGTTGATGTGAACTGCAAACACTTCAAAATTTCATGTAACTGTATTAAGAGTGTGTCCACTCATAAATCACTACACTGGGTCATGGATTTGGAAGGAATTTGAAAAATCTTTCTATTATTTAAATTGCTAGCAGGGTACTGAATAGTACAAGAGCCAAGATGATACTAATTAATATGCCTTTCTATTTTCACAATGAATTGTTGAAAGATATCCTTAAAAAACCATTTCTTATTACTTCTGATTTCTTGTTAGCTCAATTTCATTTTGTGCCTTGGTCCTTCTCACAGTATTCTTAAATGCCTATGCCACAATTCTATCATGACATTAGCAACCTGATACAGCTTCTACTTCCTGTGGACTTCATAATCCTACTTTGGGTTGTTCTCTTGCTACTCTTTCAACCTATCCTTCACAATGCGGCAAGCATGCACTCAGATATGCTTTTTAATTTTTTATTTTTAATGCTGCTATTATATTGTTATTTTTCATTCCTGTCATAGAAACCAGACACAATAACATATCTTAGACTGCTCTCACCAAGGTTACCCGGTCTGGACAACTTCAAATGGTCTCCTCTTCTTTGTTTACACAGAAAAGAGCCCTCTAGCCATTTCCTTGACTTAAAAGGTCAAAACCTTATCAATGCAATTAAAAACTTGCTGGAGAGTGTCTCTTGCTGTATTCCTTTCCAGACAGATGCCGGTGACCTGGACCTCAGTGAAAGCCTACGTGCTGGTACACAAACACACTGAAAACATCCTCCTCCCGGGAGTGAATTTAAACACAGAACAAAATGGGATGTAAATAGGGTAAGTAATTTCAGCACCTCAAGACAGAAGAAATTGTTTTCCTTGGCTGGATGTTTCCATCATTTCTTTGTCATAGGTGTACCAGATTTGCTTTCTAATGTTCTTGCTTTCAGACAAACTGGACAGAAACACAGCAGTTGGATTTTTTTTCTCCCAGCCCCGGGTGATTTGCTCATACCACTCCTCAGACCTGTCAGCACTGGCTGCTTAGACTCTCAATGCAACAACTGAAGCAAAAGGGATATATTTCCATCTACCTTCACAGTTTTTGCTCCTTTTCTCTCACCCTCACTGTGGTGTAACCTACAGCCCATAATCACTGTCCTGTCAGAACTTTCCAGAATGCAGAGGTCAGAACTAGTGTACCATAGGAAATACTCTCCATTTGCACTCTCAGGTCTTCATGAACAGCAAGCAGGCAATTTGGCAAACACTTATATTTCATTTAGTTCAAACTGCATCCCTGAGCCTAGTGACCAGCTATTCTGGTTATAAAACTTTTTCTAGCTCTCAAGTCTGCATTAATTACGAATATTCACATATTCTACAATGTAAAATATTCATCAAAGTACTGGAACTGTTTAAGTATTTATGACTCATTTTCCCAGGGTCCTGTATGAGCACCTGGAGAAATGACTGAGAAAGTGAGCTTCATAAAGTTGATTGCATGCATGAGGACAGATCCAACATTGTTGTTCATTAGCTTTATTAATATCAAACACCTTTAGTACCCTATTAGCTTCTTGGTAACTCAAGCTTGCAAAAAACCATGAGAAGACCCTAAAGCATAAGGGCAATGAATCATTCAATATAGTGTTACAATCCAAGACAAAAACCAACATGGTTGTAAAGCCGGGCAGGTGGGAAGAGCAGTGGTGGAAAAAATCTTTCCTGCACATGTTCTGCCATGCAATACTGAAACAAACGGGGCTTTAAAGCAGTGTGGGCTGAATCCAGCCCTTGAAACACTTGAACTCACTCTCCTGACCTAAGCAAGACTTGTCTTGGAAAAAGCCACGAGTGGCATATATTATCCTTCCAGCCAAAAGCGCTGCTGCCATCTGCTTGCTCCCCATGTGTCTGAGCCTGCTGATGTGCAATGCAGTCTGCCCTCTGAGGAAGCACAGCTGAGCCGGCCCTGTGTGCTCCACCCTGCTGCCCAGCTGGGCCTCAGCTCTGTTCTCTGCTTCACCACAGCAGAGAAGGCAGAGCCTCAGCCCCACACCTCAGCTGCACATCCCAGGCTGTGCCCAGGAGCTGCACATGCAGCGCTGCTGAGCCACAGAGATCAGCGCTTCCAACTCCCAGAAATGAATTAGAACACCATTCCCTGCTCTATTTGTTTACAGGAAAGGTGTGAGGGCATTAGAAGTCCCTGGGACTTTTCTCACTGATGCCTTTCAAGGTTGTGTTTTCCATTATTTCCCTTCAGTTTACTGTGCCTTATGGAAGCCTCGCAGCATCAACACCAGATGTCAGATCTCACAGTGTCTCTGACATCCATTATCCAGCTGGGCAAGAGGCAACTGACTTAAAACTGTGTGTGCCACACAGGTTAGATCACAAAAAGAACAGGTATTTAACATCAGTAACTGTTTTTGAATAAAGCTGCTCATTCTAGGAACAAAAGGCAATGACTGATCTGTTAGTCAGAATGACTTCTCAGAGTAGCAGGCAAACATAACTTACTGCAAACCCCTCATGTCTTCCTCACACAGCTGTTTACACCATGTGGCTTTTTATTAGATGTCTGGACATAATAAACACAGTCATGTTGTTGAATCTCAAATATATATTACCCCTATCCCCGTTTGCCTTTGACAACATCCATTAGGCCTTTAAATTCCAACTGTTTTATGTGTTCAAGGTCAGGATGAAGAGGGCTTTAAGCAACATAATCTAGTGGAAAATGGCAGGTGGGGTGGACTAGATGATCTTTAAAATTCCCCTTTGATTCTACCTGAGCAGGACACAAGATTTTGGAATCCTTCAAAGGTATGTTCCTGCTGTGTAAAACTGCAGCATTATCATTCCCAGATTTCTTTTTTGGGGTCATTGGTGTGTGCATAATTTCTTTGTTTATCCGTATGGGTTTCAGTTTAACCCAACACTTTCTACCTTTTTTTCATGTTAATTCAAATCAGGAGTATCACATGATCTGGTGGACAAGCATGCTTATGTGCTGATCACACTAAACCTAACAAATTAGAACACAAAACCCACATACTAAATAAGGTACAAAACTGAGAAGGACACAGAATGACAGTAAAAATAATACTGTGACATTCACAGTAATTTGTAAAATTCACTCTGCATAAAATTTGTCCCAAGTCTCAACTCTACCATGTTGTCTGCAATAACGAAAGATAAAAAAATTCTAGAGTTCCCATTCCATTATGCTAAAGGTACATAAAATGTACATAACTACCAAAAAAAGAGATTACATAGAACAAATGAGAAATAAAATGCTCTACAGCTAAAATCTAATGATTTTGTGATCAGTCTGGAGCAAATGTATGACTGAAACAAAGTATTTGTACTATATTAAGAAACTAAACAAATTAAAGCATCAATGAATACCTAACTTTGGGCTCAGAGTTTTTAATAACAGCAAAAAGGAATTGTTTCATTTGAAATTGTCTGTTGTAATCTTAAATAATTTTTTTCTGGGCTCCCTGATTAAACCATTTCATTTGTATGTTTACTTTACCTTCATTACAAGCAGATCTGCTGCACTGCATATCAGCCATCATCCCTGAACTGATCCTAAATAATCACAACATTATTTTGTGCAATTTCACACTTACTTTGTATGGTTGTCTATCAAATCACAGCAAACTAAATTTACTGGTATATACAAAAATATGTTCTTAAAAATCAAATTGCTGCAGTCTCCATTTGAAGAATTTGTGCTCACTTTCCCTCTTCTGTGCATTTATGCTGTTCTCTAATCTAGCTACTGAGTATCAAGGGATTTTTCTTCTGAACATTCAAAAATAAAATTTCTCCTCAGACTCATTTTAGCTCATTTCTCCTTTAATGACAATTCTTGTTACTTCACTTTTCACACACCCACACAATTTTTTGAAAGACTTTCAAATCTTGTATAGTACTGATTCTGCTGAAAAAAATATCCACTACTGTTTGACAGGCTGTGTAATCATTGCAAACTCCACAAAAGCACTCCCAGCTCTCACACAGGTTAATTTTTTCAATCTAGAATTTTTCCTTGCTTTTCTGATCTTTTTTTCCTGGGCAAAACAATAACCATTCTCCAGAGAGCTTCTCTTTCTCTTGATGACTATGATTACACTGCTTGAACTCTCAGTGGAGTTTCTAAATTACCACTCCCATAGCAGATCCAGCAGTAGCAGAGAGAGAATCACAGAATCATTTAGGTTGGAAAAGAACTCCAAGATTATCAAGTCCAACCACAAACCTAACACTGCTAAGTCCCACTAGGCCCTGCCCCTAAGAGCTGTGGCAGCTTGTGGGACCAAAACCTGAACCAGCTGCACTCGTTTGCCAAGCCAGCACCTGCCTGTTGAAATTCACAGTTATTAATTTTCCCTCCACTTATTTCTTTAATGCCTGGGAGATTTTGCTTTACATTTGCTGAGATTAGTTCATTAAAATACTAATTTCAAGCAGCAGTTTTCTGCTGGTGAGCACTGCCTGTAGCGCTGATACACTCTCAGCTGCAGGAGAGTTCATAGATGCTCAGGTCCCTGGAAGTGGAAGAGGAGGTTGAAGATTAATTGACTGAATGACTGACAGGAAATACAACAGAATTTTACATCTCATACCTGTTTATTTCTGCTTTTGTTTCACCTAGATGGCACATATTAAAGGTTCTTTTTTTTAATCTAAAACACGAAAAAGTCATTAGCACTGAAAATCCCAGACTCTCTTAGCAAATTATATAAGCAGGGAGGAATTTTGCCCTAGTAAAGCATAAATATATTTTGGATGACCACAACATCATGCACAAGTGTGAAATATTTCAAATACTGCAGAGTAGCAGCTAGACAGAAACACACGTGAAAGTGTAATGGGCAAGTGGAAGAGCAACACTTCTGGAAGGCTGAAGATTAGCACAACAGAACAGCTGATGCTTAAGAAGAGTAAAAAAAATGGCATTTAGCAAGGTTTTGGGCCCCTGAAAGAATCAGTGACTATCTGGAAAGAAAGGAAGAGGGTGCAGAGGGCATTGAGGAAATGCATTGAACGTAGTCACAGCCCAGGCAACTTTCAGCTCCTTTTCATGTAATGAGGAAAACGTGGTCTGGCTGAGGAAAAGAACATTCAGTACTGTTTGTTTCAAAGCCCTGTGCTTCAGATTACTGACAAGGATGTCATGGACTGTACTCTAAGTTGCATAGATGCTCCTGGCAGAACATTTATGATTTATCACTGGTCTCAGGCTCTCCAGCACTAACACATCATCATTCCTCATTTTCTGCCCTGTATTCCATATACACACTGCAGAGTGCTACCCTAACATTTAAACAGCTGCTGTATTTTGCATGAGAAGTACATTTTAGATGCCAAGAGTCACAATATTGTAATTCAACCTCAAGTAACAGAAATTTCTGCATTCTCTGGTGACTTCTGAGATTCTGCCCTTCTGCCCCGAATCTTGGTAAACACTCAGAAATTTTTCTTCTTTTACAGAAACTAGCAAAAGCTTTGTTCTATCTAGGCAACTTTTAAAAATATATTGCATTAATGTGGAATAGGATAAAGTGTCTAAATCTGTGAAATACCATGGTATTTCTAGAATATGTTCCACATACATGTGCTAAGAATAGTCAGAGTTTTCAGATATGGGTGTTAATATTCAGGTTCTTAAAATCTTTGCATTCCTAAACAATAGGAAAGCTAAAGAATGAGAAAAGCAGTTGAAATAGTAGTCATTACCTGTACTGCATTCAACTATGTCTATTAAAACATAGACCATAGACAAAACCAGCAAAAATTATCTAGTGAAGCACTTCTGTGGGAAAACACTGCTACAGCATGTGGTAATACCAGGCACCTAAAATCAACAAAAGCAGGAAAAACATAAAAGGCAAATGTAAGAAATGTTAAAAAAAGTAAACCTTTTCCACTCTGAAGCAGGTGTTATATAAATTACACCCTTAGTCAATCAGATAAATAATTAGCCTCTGCAAAATTTAGTCTTCAAATCCAAGTAAGATCATTCTCTTATTTTTGCTTGACTCTAAATAGATCTACACACGGTGCAGGATTTGCTTTCAGATTCAAGTATTATAAATTTGCCATGAGTACCCTGGCTTTTCTGCATTATTCTTTTAGTTCAGGTACATCTTGCAATTTATGGACTGAAGGATGGTGATACTCTAGTTACAGTAAAAGAAAGCAAATGAGACGAAAGGTTCTACCTGAGAGTTTGCCTCTTTTTTTCCTAAAATAGAGATAATAAATTTTTCATTCTATAAGCAAGTTCAGGACTTGGTAACAACCAGTAAACTACTTTGAGAACTCTTTAAGAAGTGTAACTCAATTCAAGTGCAAGCTCTTCTCTCTCTCCCAAAAAGACAATCTATGCATTGGTCAGTGACTCTACACTACTGTGTTCAGACAAACCATTTCATTTTAAAGTGTTCTGCTGATTTCACATGTTTCAGTGACAGCTGTTTTTATTCTATATCTGTATATTTACTACATTCAAACTGTATCAATTGTCTCAGAAATACATCCTGCATTCACAGAAAACAGCTAAAAGAGACAGAAATCCAATCTTATTTGGGTCCATTTTTCATACAGCACACAAGCAATATGAAGTTCATCTTCCTGGCTTCTACAAACCCTCTGACAATCCAGACCCCAAAGCAGAGGAAAGAAGGTAGCAGTAGAGAAAAAGAATGCCAAGCTTCTTTTTAAAATCTAACAAAAGTACTGAACTCAGCAAAATAAAATTATTTTCAATAATCTGTTATGTATATAAAGTCACCTTGTGTTTCACCTGAATATTTCCATTGTAGAATCACAGAATGGATGAGGTTTAAAGAGACATTAGAGATCACCCCCCTTGCTGTGGGCAGGGACCCCTTCTGCTAGATCAGGTTGCTCAGAGCCCCATCCAACCTGACTTGAACACAAGGATGGCACATCCACAACTTCTCTGGGCAGCCTGTTCCAGTGTCTCACCACTCTCACAGTAATGAATTTGTTCCTAATACCTGATCTAATCCTATCCTATTTCAGTTTGAATCCATTCCCCCTTGTCCTGTCCCTACATGCTCTTGTAAAAAGGCTCTGTATCTTTCTTGTAGGCTCCCTTCAGGCACTGGAAGGCCACAATTAGGTCATCCCAAAGCCTTCTCTTTTCCAGACTGAACATTCCCAATTCTCAAGTCTTTCCTCATAGGAGAGGTGCTCCATTTTTCTTACCATCTTGGTGGCTATGAAGAGAGACCCCCGATGTTTGAGCAAAAATTTTCACAACATGAGATGTGAGTTAACAAAAGATGCTACTGAAATAAATAGAGGTTTATTTGTTATAATTTTATGTGGTATTTCTCTCTGAAATGCTCCCATATCTTAAGGAAAACACCAAGTTCTCTTAGCTTTGTTTGCTTACTGAACAGTAACAAACTAACAGTGAGCAGTCACCTGTTCTTTTGGAGTCCTTCTGAGAGCAGATCTATGGGATTTGCAGCTGAGGTCACACACACTTGTGAAGCCTGCTGTGGTATGGGGTCTCTGCCCCTACAAAGACCATTCTACTTAACCTATGATGGTTCCTTCCTTGCATCTTCACCACAGCCTGATTTCACCTGTAACTGCTTTCCATGTAATCCCCCAAAGCAGATAGATTAATATATTCAGCATTGTATCCTCTCAGAATTTGACACAAACAAATGTGGGTTAAACAACAAAATGCCCCGAATTGTGTGCTGTATATCATAAAATCTGTCTCACCTGAGGAAAGGCTAAACAAATATAGGTGTTTTGCATAAATCCAAAAGAAATATATTCCCTGACTGATGACTCAAATACAATTAGTGGCTGCTTGCAGAAGGTAAATGAGTACCTGCTAAAAGCCATAAAAATCACTTTTGATGGTATGATATGCATTGAGACCTACTTCTGCTTCAAGAGAGACATACAAATAACTATGTAATTTCTGATCTATGTAATTTCTGTCCCAAGAAGTAACAGTTTTTCTGCTCAGTTTAGGGTGGGGGAAGCCAATCAAACTGGAGTAATCAGCCTGCTTCTATGCTAGTAACATCACTATTGAGAAATGCTTAGCAAGCACAGCTCACTAGAACTGTATTTGACAGCCATTTTAATGGCAGCTGCTGCAAGCTTATAACTTGACATGAATACAGATCTCTGAAATTACCTTTCCTGTAAGCACTTTCAGTTCTCAAGACAAGAAAGAAGGAGCAAATGACAGAAAGAGCCAAGGTGGAAAAAGACTAAAGCATGAGAGAGAAAAAGGGCAAAGCAACCTACATCTGACACTCAGTGTGGGGTTTCCTACAGCATCATGTTCTTGTTTAATACCAGCAATGTTAGCCTCCTACAATTACCTGCTCAGTCCATTGTGTGTTTCTAATCCACAGTCAGGATCCAGAAGTGTAGTTACTGAGGTTTGTCATTTACAGCAGTGGGCCAAGCTTTGCTTTATGCAGACACACCTGCTGCATTAGTGTAGAACGAGATGCTGATGAACCTGGGATGTAATGAATTAGTGGACTGGGCTTTTCTCCTGCTCCCTTCTCTCTTTCAGACACCTCGTAGCCACTACTATCAATAATACCACACTATATAACAGAAAAGCAATTTAAGCAAGCTGAGGTATTGGAGTTACTATTAAGCAGTTGGATTCTACCATTTCACTTTCATTTTTAAAGAGATTTTATGGTTTTTTTCCTAATAGGACATAAAGCAATTTTTAGCTAGCTCATTCCCCTTCATCTTCTCTGCCCCCAGCACCACACAGAAAGCAGCTATTGGGTGTAAAGACTGTGTAATTTTACAACAACTCGGGAGGTGAAAGGACCCAAACAGCGGATGGAAGAAAAGTAGCAGTCAGTTACAAAAGGAATCCCATTTTATTCTTTCCCCTGAGGCCTCTGCCAGTCATGCTGTGCTGCATCTGCGTGCTGGGCAGCACTCCTGGGGCAGATCTTCATGTGTAGTACAATGTGTGTCAGCCTCAAAAGCACTGTGGCATTTTACATGAAGCTCTGCCACCTATTTTTTTTCCTAAATATGTGAAACAGTGGAGGAAGAATATCTGAATCTAAAGATCTATACAATGCCCCTATAAATATGGGTCTGTGGAGAACAAAGTTACAAATGGACTAGTGTGTCTCACTTGAAGGTCACTTGTCACAACTGATCTCTTATTAAATGTGGTTACCCTGGCAAGCAGGAATAAAAAAAAAAAAAAAAAAGAGCATTATATTTATTACCTGTTGCCCTTGGCACTCCGGTATTGTTATTCAATTGACTGCATACTGTCCTGCTTTATCTTTTTGTTTCCATGTTAGAACCCAAATTCCCTTTTATGGAAATTTAATAAGGCATCCAAACTCTGTCATGCAATTCCTGTGATGGGTAAATTTTGGATATTCACATTTCACTGAACAAACTCACAGCATGTGTAACTTCATGCAGCAGTGTGTGATGCTGAGGATGTTTAGAAATTGGATTTATAGTGGAATTATTTTAAAATAATCTCTAATGCTGAAGAGATGTTATTGTCACAGCAGGCAATTGTAGAACATTGAGAGAATTTTGCAGGTTATGATGGAATGAGTGAGCAGTGTGAATAGGAAACCCTAAAATCCAATATGTTTTAAAATTCAAAATCTTTAGTAATACCATAAAGAAGAGACAATGCTATTTCAGGGGAGTTACAGCTTAAAGAATATGAAAATCAGCAAGAGCCAAGTGTATTTCATATTGGGATTTCTATTCCTGTCTAAAATGCTTGAAATGTTTGTATTCTCTGAGTGCTGGCTGAATTGTTGCATAGATGAGGGCTGAGGAACCCAAGAATAAAAAACAAAAAAAAGTATTTTTTTTGCTTTGTCTTGAGACTAAGAGGCAAGAGAGATACAAAAGACCAAATGTCTTTCTTTAACAAACTGGTTAAAAAAACCTAACCATTCCCGAAAAACAGGAAATCACATCAGAGATTAATATGAAACTTGCAATTTCCAGGCTGTCTCTACTTCAGCAGCAAGAACAGGACAGACTGACAGAAGAGAGAGGTCCAGATGGAGACATAAACAAGGACCTTGGGGCCTGAGTCATGAATTCAGTGTCTTGCTGCACTGTGGAGCAGC
Organism: Zonotrichia leucophrys gambelii; assembly: GCF_028769735.1. Lineage (NCBI taxonomy): Eukaryota > Metazoa > Chordata > Aves > Passeriformes > Passerellidae > Zonotrichia > Zonotrichia leucophrys. The sequence continues at coordinate 26,306,590 of NC_088173.1, read as the reverse complement.
AGGCCCTGGCTAGCTCATGCTGACATAGCGAGCATCAAACCCCATCCAGGAAGAGAGATGATCAATACAGAAGATTTGGGGCTTTGACCCTTGGTCACACCTGCAGCTCACTGTTCCATGGGCAATTTGTTCACTCTTCTTAACCTGGGCTGGTTGAAGCTATTGCACTCATGTTTCTTGTACTTTGGGAGAGTTTAGATTAATAAAGGAACACAAGCTCACAAGTACTGAGCCCGCCCCAGCTGATTTAATAATTTCTTTGCTATCAATTCAAATGGGATGTCTCTCCTTCAGAACTGCGGCTTCTGCAGACATACAAGTGCTTTGTATGACTGATGCAATGGAATAAGTTAAATTTTGACATTTTGCTAAAAGCCATTTCACTAACAATGACAGTGATTTGGCACACCTGGAAGAAAGGAGAAAAGCACTGACATGCAAACAGATTCTGTTGCTTGGGAAGTTCTTCCCAAGATCTGCATATGACTCATAACCTGCCAGCATGCTGCAAAAAGCAAATGAAAAAACAGGACTCTATAGCCCAAGGGATACACACCTCACATCATTTTCCCTTCCCATTAGAAAAGGCAAAGTTGGAAAAAAAGCCCAAAACCAACCTCTTTCCTGCACAGTTTTGGAAACAATGGAGTCCTCTGTGACTTAGGTTTGTCTGTGATGTGAGTAAACAGGAGAGGCAATAAAATGTTTAAGAGAAGGATGAGAGAACAGATGAACACACACTACCAAACTCAGTGTCCACCAGCAAATGATTCCACATAAGAGATTGAACTGAGGTTTCTGTACTTCAGTAGTCGATGGTTGTTCACTGACTCAATTAAAACCTTAATAGATGAATGACAACCCTGCTTCTGTGACAAGGCATTGATGTTTCTAGGGAGAGGAAGTTTTAGTACTTAATACTACTTGTACATTGTAGTATATCAAGGAAATTGCCAAAGTTAACACAAAAGACTCATCTGAGATGGAAATGTTGCCTCAAGAGATTATTTCAGGAAATATGATGGTGTTCTTCATCATAACCCATGACTTCACACTAAAATAGCAACTATGACTCTTCAGCCTGATTCAGTGAAATACACAATTTAGAAGCTTTAGGAACAGCTTTTATTTACATTTTTGTATTTCACTTCATTTTGCTCTACATGTTCAGATGTTGAACTAGTCAGGACATTCAGATTTCTCTTCTTCACCAGTTTAACTTTTTGATTGCCTCATATAATAAAACACTGTCAGTCAATGTTCAAGATGTAAGTGCAGAATTTAAAAAAACATGCAACATCCAAATTGCTTTTGATAATGTAAGAAGAGTAAACTTGAGCTCTGCAGAACTCTAAATGTTGGCACAAAAAGGGCTTGGGGAGAGGCTCTTTTGCCTCCAAACACCTTGAGAAGCTGAAACAAATAATTTGTCCTCACAGTTCTCAGTGCAGGATTGTGTATCCCAAAACTCTCACCCAAGCTATGCACTCATTTATAATGGTGGCAAATCACTAGGAGAAACTTATTAAGACCAACAGAAAGAAATTTCAGGGAATGAGCTGTTTCATGTTTAATGCCTTGACAGTCTCTTATCTAATCAGTGTACCAGAATATCCTTTACCAGCCCAGTAGATTTTAGGGCAATGTCCTATAGAGCCAGAACAGAAAGTGGCCAGAGAAATTCTTTGTGTAAACCTTTTGTTCCACAAAGCATCTAGCAAGGGTGCCAGTCTCTCAAAGACATTGCGTTTTTCACTGTAGTTTCCTGTCAAATTAGTCCATGTGAACACAGATATGACAACCTGAAATACTGTGCATACTCCAACTCAACATACAGAATGCATTAATGCACTTTAATTACAGAAGTTCATCTGTACCACCACAACTTGTGGACTATTTAAGTCACAGAAAAGTCTCTGTGAGGTGTATATCAACAGGCTTTCACTGAACTACAAGGTTAAAATATTTCAATAAACCTAATTCTCTTCTATATTCAGTAGTAAAGCTGTCACTGTTATCAACTGTCGCAATGTTTTAAGCACAGAAGTCAATATGGAACATTTGTATTTTCAAAAAAGTAAAAAAAGAAAGGAGAAAAGGAAAAACTGGAAAATGGAAAAAACGAAAAAAGAAAATGAGGGAGAAAAAAAAAAGAAAATGGCCACCAAAACCAGAGAAAATGAAACAGAGATACAAAATGAGAACCGTTAAAAAGAGAAAGCAATTTATAAAGAAAGAAAAAATAATCAAATTTCAAATCAAGCTATGTTGCTTTTCAACATCATAGTCAGAATATTATGCCTTCAGGCAGTCTTAAGCGAAGATAACCCTCAAGTCTGGCAAGTTCTGTAATTCATGTTCTTCATATGAAAAGAGAGCTTTGTTTGTACACATACAGAATGTTTATGACACCACTTGTGGCATCCATGGCTGAAGGTAAAGGGTCCCTGTGATACAAGCAGTACTTTGAAAATGTATTAATTCCTTAAACATCCGTGGAACAGCACAGCCATCTCCAGTCCTTTACACTTTGCAGACAAGCTGAAGACAAGATTTTTGTTTCTTTTGTGGGGTTCAAAAAGAAAAAGGACATTGAGAGTATCTGAAGATAGCTGCTGTGACCCTTGGGAAAGAGCTGGAAACACCAGAAATGAGAAACTCCTGTGGGAGCTCTAGTGAGCAGCAGAGGAGCATCCTGATGTACTGGCTCAGTTTGGTGAACAATCCTGTGCACATAAAATAAAAGGTAGCAGCAGACCTGCCTTGACCAACAAAAAGAGCAGTGGTATAAACACCAGGAGGCAACTTCCTACAAATAGAGAGAAGTACTAAAACCATGCCCCAACACCCACTGAAGCAAACAAGTTTTGCACAGAGAACTGATGCCATTTTTATCTCCTGTCAACCACAAACATCACCACTTAAACTTCCTGTTCCAAAACCAAGAATTATCACTGGGAAATTGCTTCAGTGGTAAGAAAACCATGCTATCTTCTACTCAGACTCACAATATGGACACCATCTCCCTGCATTTTTATCACTGCAGATATATAAAAACAAGCTCTGGTAAATACAGAGAGAAAATGGCTATTTTTCCCTTCTCTGATCATATTTTAAGATGAATTTTAAAAAAGAGCTGAAGCTGAAATGTGTGGCATTGAAAAGCCCCTCAACTTTATAATCAAAAGAAGAATCAAATTCTACTCCTTTTCTGAAAACTAGAGTTCTTAGCTGTTTATACAAGGTGCTATAAATTGTATCCTGTGCCAGAAAGCCACATCTTTTCTCTGGTGCCCCCCCCAATGTTTAGGCTGCTTGCTTTAATCTCTTAGATCCCTACAAAGCCTCCTGTTTCTTTCTCTGGTGCTCCTGCTTGGTAGAGAGTGGCTATTGCACCTTTCCCAGGACTGCAGTGTGAGGGCTGGAGGAGCAGGGCTGGCTCCTGAGACTCTGAAATTCCTTAGGCATTAATTTGTCACAAGCTCTGGCCTTATGCATAAGGGTAAAATTTAAAGCTCATACAATCTCTAAATTTTCAAGGTTTTTAGACTATTTACCTCATGAAGTAACATAGAAAAATTACAAATATCTGTGAAACAACAGATGCTCACATGCTCTACTGCACTCCAAATTCCTTGCCATATTTCAGCATTCCTTGGGGCTAGGTCAGAGGTTCAACACACAGCTTTTCAAGAGAAAAGGGCACCAGTTTCCTTTTTTAAAGGCAATTTTTCCCTTTCTTTTCCTCTCCAAACCTCATACTTCAACCACTTTTGTTTTATAACCCACTCCTCCTCACCTGGGGACTCTTCCATCAGCCTCCTTAGGTCAGCCAAGACCCACCAGCTGATCTGTTGCTAAGTTACTACTCCTCTGTGTTTCAGACTCAAAAAATGATCTGTCTGGGGCAACAGCCAACTTTTTGTAAAATATCACTCTAAATATGTGTTCACTGTAGTTAAAATGACCTGTTATTTTTGCTCCCTGGCATTGCAGATACTCTCCCTCTTCTCCCTGGTAAATTTTATAACAATACAGGAACAAAAGATTGCCAAGAAACAAACCAAACTGCATGTTCACAGGCTTTGTGTAGACTCTGTTTCCAGCGCTGAAGAGAAGTCCCAAGCTGTGCAACAAGTGAACCCAGAGCCCACCCTCTCCCTCCCATTTTAATAGCATGGGACAAACCTGGAGAACATGCTCAGAGCAGGCATTGCTGCTTTACATGAAGCTAATCATGCCAGCTGTACCTTGCTGTAGCAAATGGATGGACTTGTATGGAGGGATTTGTTCTGCTGTTTCCATCAGAACTCAAATCCATTACAATTTGACCTTCCTACACAGCATCTTACAAAGTTCCCAGGTTTTTTACCCCAAAATCTGCAGTTACAGCCTAATTCTTATTTCCCAGTTATTAGCTATAAGCCCCACTAATTCCCTCATCTCCCCTGAATAATTTTAGAGTCCCTGAACATCCATGAGTGGAGAATCAAGAAATTAAGAGCAAATGAGACCATTTTTTTTCCTCTTCCTTGATTCCTGCAGGCAAAAACTGTCTACAACAGGAGATTTGATGAGTACTAGACTCATCTCTCTTGCTCTTAGAGAGGCTGTCAGTATTTCCAGACTGCAGCAAAACATTTTTCAAATTCCTCCCCATGTGAATTTTACAACTGCGATGCAAAATGCTGTGCTGCTTTTGTTTTGGATTCCTCCTTTTCTTTTTTCTTGCTTGGGATAGCAAGAACACTGGCTGCCAGTTTACCTTGCAGATACACCACCCAACAGGCACTCCTCACAAAGCCATTGCTACCTTTCTTTTTTTCCAACTAAGCACATGGAATAACTTATAAAACAAAGACAGAAGGCTGCTTGTCAAAGATCTGTAGCAAAAATCTTGCTTCTGCCCTGTCTACCAAATAATTTAATAGGGGTTTTTCAACTGTCTTCAGCAGGAATTTGATGTTACACCGACAGCATCAGGAGATGAATTTAGTGGACAATTTAGGAGAAAATATTATCAGGCCCTTAAAAAAAAAAAAAGACAACTTAAAAGGAATAGAAAATTATTTGAGCAGTAAGCTGAGCCATGATATTAAGTGCAAGGTTCAAAAATTACTATTTTTACTGTAGAAACTATTTCCAATGGCCTCATTTTCAACAGATAGTGTTGCATTCTTGTTGTATTCATATTTCTCAAGTCCCATACTGCACCAAGCTGTTCTTCTCTGCAGCACAGTTCTCAATGAGTCTTGTCAGAAGCTCCACCTGGGCTCTCGACCCACCCCTATTTATTCCAGTTACCTTCACGAGCTACAGCTGCTGCCCAGCTAAGGACTTTGCAGCTGTAGCTCGTTTGGAGCAACTCGGACCCACACATATATCTTACAGGGACTCTCTTCATAAGGACCCACTTATTTAACACACAGATCTTACAATACATAGATCTTAACAGGGACTCTCTCCATAACAATACATATATTCAGGCCCCCACAAGATGGTATTATATTGTTGTATTTTACAATGAGTGTTTGCAAGGTAAAGGACTACTGACAGTGAATAAAGACATGAAAGCTCTGGTATCATCAGGATTAAAAGTGTTAAAAATAATCTGGCTGACAGGAATACACAAAAGCAATCTAAAATAGCTAAAAATGATGGAAGGCCACAGAATGAACTTGCATGTGAAATTGTTTCAAGATTGCTGTTCCAGAGGCCATTTTGCCTGGAAAGCAGTTTTTGTCATCTGTCTAGACCACTTCCAGTGACCACAGAAGGGACAGACCAGCAAGCACAATTGCTCCCTTCCCACGTGTACATCCACATTTCCCACCAAGAGCACTTCCAGAGACCCTGCCTGGGAGCCCAGACTGACACACACCCTGCAGCGTATCTGCCCTGTAAATTCAGCTTTTATGTATTTTTCAGATGCTGTATCACAGGAGACTCATTCTGGAAGCCATGCATTTGTCACTAATGTCTCCACAGTCACAGAAGGGAATGAGATCTGCAGGTTGATTGGAAAACCATTTATTACCCAGAAGCAGAGGGCCATGAGGCACCGTGCGCATCCAAGCCCACCACACTGCCATCAGCAGGAACTGTCTGCCAGGTGGGAATTTAGGTCAAGGCCAGGATCTTTTCCCTGTCATTGCTGTTAGGATTCTTTAAGATTATCAACAAGATGATGACATTAAAAAGGATAGTAGGGTACAGCAAAGTGTGTGTGATTTATGAGCTTATACTGAGTGTAAAGTTTGCTCTCCTTCTGAAAACAAATTGCTTTCTGTATTTATATTGTGGCTTTCAACATATTGCATTGTCTCTGTTCTACCTGTGCTTCCACCTCTCAAAATCCTACCTCAGTTAGCACATAGAAACAATAATGAAATTGCAATAAAGCATAAAAAAAGAAGAGAGAATAAATAAAAAAGAAAAACCATCAGGCTTTTCACTGAAAAGAGATAAAAGTTCCACAAAGGACCTTACTATTGCTATCAATTCTTTGGCTGAAAGCTGGAAGTTAACACAGTAAGGAGTGATACTACACAAATCTAAAATAGAAAGCTCTCTCTAAGCAGCAATTGTAGCTTAAAGATGTTGAATGTTTGTGACGGTGCACACAACCCTTGACTGCATTATATTCTGTGGGGCAGATCCTCAGATAGCAATTTGGAGTCCTGAAACCAATTTATGTCATCTGAGGAGCTACCTTATGAGAGTCTGACACTTTTATTAAACTGAGATTACCAGTGCACTTACTTCTGTACCTCTTGACTAGCAGTGCAATTATTATTCAGGGGATTTAATGGACTATATTGATGGCTACTGGTATTGTTCAGAGGGTTATTTTAAGTGTTTTGAAAGTGAGGTACATAATGCAACTTTTACAAGTGGTTGCATAACCCAATGTCCCAATGCATCCCTATTTTCTTGACTGGTTACATTAAGTCCCTAATGCACACACACACACAGCTTATTCTGACTCAGTGAAATGACATTCACATTGCCAGTAAGATTTTTTTGTTCCGAGTGAAAAATGAACTTTTATCCTGAATTACTGTATATTTGGAGAAAACAAAGAGAAACAAATGCAGCAACTCCATGAAAGATTGGTGTATGTATCTTCTTGGGGGCAACTAGTCTCAGAGCTGCAGTCAAACACATACCTTGCACTTAGTTTCACAGATTTTGATCAACTGAAGTTGCTTCAAAGCTCTGTTCACTTTCCCTTCTGATCTCAGATTATCTTTGCATTCAGCCTACATTTTGAGCTCTATCACACACTCAGAGTCCCCTCTTACCAAAATATAAATTCAGTGTACTGGGAAGAAAAGTGGCATTCTAGTTAAAGGAAGAGATTGGCTAGTCTCTCTTTTTCTCAATATTCAAAGAAACTGCAAATATTATCTGATATAAAGCTGTCTCTACTAAGCTCTTGCTTTGTCTACAATCAAGGCCACTTAAATCTTCAAACTCAATGTGAAGTAGCCACAGATGTGCACGGAGTTTCACTCCTGCACAAAAATATCTAAACCAGCTCACAGTAGGCTCATGCAGCACAGTACAAACTAGAGCCAATCTGCTCTCCCTGTCCAGCTGGTGACTGGACATGGGAGATTGACACAGTATTCCCAAAGCCTGCAAACAGACCATGGCGTTTGTCTCAATTACCCAAAATGAAACTGCCTCATTTCCCTAAAAACACCACAGAAACCCCCCTCCACCCCACCCACCAAACCTAAAGAGTAGTAAACTCCAGGTAAGGGTAGACAGACATGAAAAACTGAGTCCTACAGGGAACATTTTGGTAATTGTTAAAGAAGAAGAAGTGGGAACTAAATGCCACTCTCCCATTTTGAGGTTAAGAGAGATGGAACTGTAGCTTCCAGGGTGACTTTCTAGGGAATACTCTGGCTGCCTCTGTGCCTACTGTGGTGCGCAAGGGAAACTGCATTTTCCACTTCTCTCATGGATTGAAGCAATTTCTACTCAACACAGCTCAATCCAATTCAGCCTTGCCAAAGCAAACAGCTGAAGAAAACTGTAAAGCTTAAGAGGTGCATGTATGTGTGAAGAACACATACACCCTCACATCCTATTTTCCTACTTTGCAGCAGCAAAGTGTAGACCTATCCTGCACTATTTCACCACCAGCTCTTTAAAGCAAAACCCTCTGGGCTCTGAACAAAGCCCCTTTGCTAAATAGCAATCCAACAGGTAGAGGACCCTCATTTCATGTTCAAAATGGAATCCTGTAGAAGTAATGCTGCACCAAAGAGCTTGTGTCATCTACTGATAACTACTTTTCCAACCCTTTTAATTGCTTTCATTGTTTAAAATTTTGTGGACACATTTTCTTCAGGAGAGAATAATTTTCAAAATAGTCTAAACAAGGAAGATATATACTACAAGATGTGAGCTCAATTAAGTTTTCTGATTTAAACTAATAAATTCCATTACAAACTACCAGAAACAATAAAACAAGTAGCAAAACATGATTAATAGGGGGATTTCAGTCAATAGGCTCTTCTAATCTGGGGATCTGACAGTGCCATAAAAATAGCAGACAAGAAGAAATAATGGCAAAGTTAAAATCACAACAATGGTAATGTATAATAAACCATGTATTTCAAAAGATTATGTTGCAAGTGAAATGTTGCACCAAAATTTATTGATCAAAAAAAAATGATTCTCTATGAAGTTATCATCTTGTGCTTGTTCTTGTACATATGGAAATCAGAAAAGACTCAGATCTCAAATTACATAGCAAACTGGCCCAGCTAGAGAATTTACATGGGCACCTGAAAAAAGCAGGAAGAAACTTTAACCACAGGAGACCTGTGGTTAAAGACACAGTACTTTGAAAATAAAATCCACAGCTAGCACTCATTTCTGGATGTCTGTCAAAGAATACTGCTGTAAAGACTGAACTGGTATCTCACAGGAGGCATAATTCTGCTCTGCTCTTTGAAATTCAAATGCTCTTAAGTGTCTTTGTTTCTTTTTAGTTTGAGGATTAAGTAATCACATTTATGAAGGTAAAACCATACAGGAAAATTCTTCTGTTAGAGCATCAGAAACAAAGAATATTAGTGAGTCTGAACCCACTTTCCTTTTCCATCTAACAAGTCAGTCAAGGGTCAGTGTCAGAAGGAGTTGGACACAAGCTCCAGTTGCAAATCCTTTTTGTGACGGCCTGGTGTAGCCCCCCATGTGCCCTGTTAGACCCCTGTGTTCTACTCACCTTTACACTACTACTACTACTCACCAGCTCATCTGGTACCCCAGGGCAAACAAACTGTCATAGAACATTTAATTCTGTTAGAAAACAAAAATGAACAATCTGGTTCAAACCAGTTCTAGCAGGACACAAACACCTCTGATAATCTCTATATGAACCCTTTTTAGCTCAAGAGATTTCCTGTTTCCCTCCACTTATTAACCTACCCACCACGACCTTCTCTTCCAGGTACTAACCCAACCTCCCACCGAACGAAGGGACACACTTTTAGCATTCACAGCACCCTGTGGGAATAAATGACAGAAGTTCAATACCTGCTCTGTGAAAAGCAACATTTTAAACCCAGCTCTTGCCAGTTTCACCCAGTGCTCCCTAGCTCCTGCGGCAGAGAGATGCTGATGGAGGGATGCCTGTCTGCCCACTCCCTGCCCCTCAACATGCCTCTCTATCCTCCACCTACAGATGCATTGCCGAAAAACACTACTTATGCAAAGCAAGTTCTTTCGAAAGCATGCATTCTGACAAAACTGCTTCAGAATTGCCCCAAGACTGTTAAAGAAATCCTAGTTTTACCTAGTTTTATTCATTGTTTTTACTGTGTTTAAAAATCAGTTAAAATATCTGGCTCAGTGCTCATATAACACTACCTCCTTTTCCAAAATAAACCATAAACTCTTGAGCTGACACAAAAATCCTGCTCTGAGAGATGTGACTTTCCTAAGTAAATTGCACCAAGCAATAAAAAGATCTGTAACAATACTATTTTATGTAAAACCTCTTCTCAACAGTATTGTCAAGCTCTTGACAGAACAGTATTTTATTCATGCGAACTTCAAAAAAAAAGTAATAAAATTCCTTCTGGCTCTTTCTGAATTATAAAATAGAAAAAATGCAAACAACATTCTTCAGTTCTATCCACATTAAAAATTCCTGCTCAAAAGATGTAATAAATTATTTTCCTGGGACCTGGATTATAAAGCAACTTCTTCTAGGTCATAAAATCATGGAATAACTTTTGTCAGCATGACCATCTTTCATCAATAAAATTCACCTAACTGAAAACTTGCTCATCATACAGAGCAGCAAATCTATTGTGTTATGCCACACACTCCTTAGAAAACCCTACTTTTTATTTCAATAGATTGATGTGGGATAATATGAACAAAACACAGAATTATTTTTGTTGCTTTGCCCTCTTAGCTCATACCTGGAATCTATATCTCACTATTTCTGTAGTAGTAGTGAATAGGGCAAATAATAATTTCAATGTTTCTCTATGAATATTGTGTAAGTCTGCACTCACTTTTATTGTCAAGAAAAACTTGAGTCTTGAACTCGCCTCATTGTTTCAGCCTAACTCTCAGCTGATTTACAGAGCAGCAGTTTCACTGCAGACCAAAGAGTTGAAATGAAATCAACACCAGTCCTTAACGATTCACATCACCGAGCTGTCAGGCAGGATCAGTTTCTGCTTCTTCACCCTCCAACATCCAGAAAATGCAGCCAACTCTCTACACCTAATTTTCCCACAAATTTGAATGAACTAAGTCAGGAATATCTCTCTACCTCAATCTCAGAATTGCCATCATTGTGTGTAAGGGTCAATGGACTTCTCCTATAAATTCCACTCTGAAAAGTTAGGAGGTTCTTTTAAGGTAAAACATCTAATTGATTCCGATTTCACTTTTATTGGCAGCCTAGCAGTTAAAAAGAATACAAAGGTTACAGCTCAGCGATAGGGATGAAATCAGGGAAAGTTTTTAAAAATCACTCTCATTCAAAGAACTTAAATATTCATGTCCCATCAAAAACACTTATAATTTTTAGAGTCATAGATGCTTTTGCAAACCCACTGCATGCAGGTAGACAGGAGCCTATGAATTTTGCATGGTTTGCTTTCAATTTCAGCAGTGAACTGCAAGGAATCTGGGACAGAGACTTTTGCTGAATCAGGTCTCCTCATTTTGCAGGAACAAACACTTTTGGAGCTGCCATTAAGCAAGGTACCATAACTTCATTTAAAGGAACAGCATTTATTTTGTTCCAGAAAACATAGAAAGCTATGAAACATTAACACACCCAACTGCTTCCTGCATCAAATCCAGGTTTTGAGAGTGAGACATCAAAAAATGCCTGCCAGTCAAAAGGTTGCAAATGAGCACAGTGGAAGCTGGCAGTCCTGTTTTCATTTTCTCATAGCACTGTCCAGACTTTGTGGTATCAGTCCCAGCAAATACCTGCCACAGTGAGACCTGCTGTGACCCTGAGACAATGCCAGTGAGTTCTTTATTAAAAAACACTGTGAGCACTGCAGTTGTGTTGGTGCCAGTGTGTCCACAGCTCAATTTTCTGCTGAAGTACCCAAACAGTATTAAATATCATTCCACTAGAATAGAGCACTGCATTAGTCTAGCATTTTGTTGTGAAATCACACCCAGTGAGAACACATTTACTACAGTTTGGCCCTGGAGGGCAGAACAATCAGCAAATGGATTTTACAGCTAGGAGCTCCCTGCATGGAGAAAATCAGAATCCTGGGTCTTTGTCATGCTTCAATGAAGCGAAGCCCTGGGATATACAGTGAGCTCAGAAATCATCATAAGAGAGGCAAGAACGAGTATTGTGAGGAGTGAAATGAATAAATGGGCTTTCAGAGCCAGTCCCATTCAAAACAGACATGTTAATACATGTTTGTATTAATCTTTGACAACTACTTTTGTCCTTGCAACTGAAAAAATGAATGTATGGCTTTCCACTAATTAGGCTGGAGTGTTTTTTCAGCAAAAGGGTATAACAAAAAAAAAAGTCTTTTGATTGCATGGCTTGAAAATGGTGATGATTCTGAATGTTAATTCCAAATTATTACACATTATAATATCTTAGCCTTTCCCACTGCATTATTTCCCAAGATAGCGCATTTATAAAGTTACTGTGTAAGAACTGGGACCTGATTATTCAAAACTTTCCTGTTGTTTCACAATTTTTTGATAGGCTTAACAATCTGAGGATGGAAATGCCATTTCAGGCTGACAACATACACAGCCACTGTGATCACAGCACCTGACAGATCTGGCCATCTGAATTAATCTTTGACCTGGAAATGTCAATATTTGACTCTTCTCTAGTTTTTCCTTTAGTCTCATGGGTCACATGGGAGATCACTTCAGAAACATTACAATTGCAAAGTTGTTCTGACATCAACTTAGCTTTTAATCACAGTAACTTAAGACTTAGATTTTTAAGCTGTACCTCTTTTCAGCCACTTTGCTGAAAGCTGAGGACCCAGTGAAACCAACTTTTATGAAAATAATTGGGCTAAATAAGTATTGCTGTGAATATGGAGAGGAACTGAGTTGAAAACAGATGTGAGATAAGCAGTCTTGAGCTGATCTAACATTCAGAGGGCAAGGAAGTAGAAGAGGAAATGAACTGCACCTGTGCAGTTTTTTGGCCCTTATTTGTACTTATGAATACTGTGTTTTCATTTCTCATTTACACACAACACTGCTCACTTCAGAGCTTGAAGAAGTAGAAGAGTTGATCCCCACCTAAGATCCTTATTTCACACACACATGCTAAGTGTACAATCAGTTCTAGTCACACCATCCTTCTATTGTATTTGGTTTTGACCAAGTTAGACCAAATAAACAGCTCAAAATAATATTTTGAATCACCACTGAAGAGACTCGACATTTGAGCCTAAATTTTGCTCCACTGAAAACTTTGAAAGTTCATACTACTGGAGTTATCCTGAGGAGACACTGTACAGACCTATTTCCCATTTTATGAAATATCTGAAGATCAAAGGAGTCAATTTGAAATAAACTGAGATAAGGAACCACATAAAAATAAACAAGTGTCTTATTATTTCTAAGGAAATAACAGTAGCAATGAACATAAACTAGAATGTACTTTTCCCCACAGGTCACAAAAGAGAAAAAAAAAGACACCTTAGAAAAAGGTCATATTTCAGTATACCTCCTTTAAATGTATTCTATATTTTGTCTGTTAAATTGTATAGTAAATATATTTGATTTTTAACTTTCCTCAATGAGATTATATTGACCAGGGGTGAGGGAAGCAGCAAGAATTGTCCTTTTTTGCATGCGTGCACTCTGGTCACGGGTAAGGCATGTGACCTGTTTATTGTACATGACTACGTGAGTCATACTAAGTGGAAATGGATTTAGCTGTGGTCTCTGCTCCTAAAGGTAGGGTTAATTACACCAACACTAAATCTGCAACATAACCTTCCCCAGAACTGGCCTCAAATAACAGGAAACAGAGACAGCTGGAACGAGGAGTGAACTTTCCGCTATCTGGTATAGTCAAACTCCAAGCAAAGCTTTTTCCTCATTCACATGGAACAACTTGTGTGTTGAGTACCAGGGCATGAGCTCACATGGGAATTCATCCCTGGAGTACAATCCCAAAGGTCTCTGCTCCACACTTGTCATTTCTTCTTACAAAGTCTGCAGAAAAGCAAACACCTTTACAAGGCAATGGTATGTTAAATTCCCTTCCTCCAAATGCTAAACCTTTCATCATAGTCAGTTGGAAATGGACTGCTAATCCTAAGACCAGGTTTGCTTTTATAACTGTGATGAAACTTGCATGGAAAAAGATTATGCTCATGCATTTTTCAGGATTACCAAATCATCTATGCAAACTATTACAAATGATCAGAAAAAAGCCTTTGTACTGATGTCCTGAAGACACTTTGGAAATACACATAATACAACAATAAAAGTGGCTACCATCCATTATGTATTTCCAGCTGAACACAATAAAATTCCAGAAATACATATTCACTGGTAGTACATTACAATAACATGGCTAAAACCAATTTCTTACACTGTGTTCTTGCTATGCTACCTTTGCATATACCCGAGCTATTGTACAGCTCAGCTGTTCAAATTTCTTTTTCTAAACTGATGTCTTAAATGTGGTGGCATTAAGCAATAACAATGTGAGATGTAAGTCTTCTCTGCATGTAAAAGTGCTAAGAGTGGTAGGTCGTTTCCCCTGTTTCCTCAGCTCTGCATTTTATAAAAGGAGAAAACACTTCTCACACTATCAAGGCAAACAAGGCATGCCACATGAGCTTTCCTCTGTCACAACTGGTTAGGAGTGCTGCAGCACTCCTCCCAGCAGCCAGGCACAAAGGGGCTTGTCAAAACAGTGACGACTTCTTCAGACCTGGCTTTTAGGATTTACTTTGATGTGGAAAACTATCACCCAGGAGGCACTGAACAGATTAATTCACAACACTGGCACTTCATGTGTATTAAAAAGGTAGATGCAATTACATTTTTGCATAGGTCATCATTGTTTATCTAATGTATACCTTCTTTGCACAAGATCTAAAGATGACTTTTATTTTTTAATCTGTTTTTCTGGTGTCAATCCAAAATGGAGTTGCCTTTCTTCTAAGTACTGTACTGTATAGGACTGTTTGCAAAGTAAGTGTAAAACATGTAAGGTGTAATTCTTTAAAAGTATTTTTTCCCCAGATTATATAACACCATCAAAGCATTTGCCATTCTACATAATAATAAGAAGAAACAATTCTGGGAAAATCCACTCATAAATATTTGCTATTTTTGTACAATACATATAATCTTTGGAACATGTCATTAAGACATTTGTTTGAACCTCTCAAGACTTTATTCTTCTGTCTTTCAGATTCTTCTGTCTTTCTTAAGCCACAAAGCTGCAATCTGCAAGCATCTGACAGAGGAAACTAACTCCACTGAAAACTAAGCAAGTATTTGGTGCTTATGTGAAAGAAGAATGTTGAATACCTAAATCTTGGTTATACCTCTCAAATCAGATTAGCCTAAAATATTTTGCTAGCCAATTCAAATAAACTAAAACCAGAAAAGATCCTACTAGTTCACACTGAATGGAGCAAATGCAGGATTGTGTTCATAGCACACACAGGGGTTTCACAACAGGCTGTTTTCCACACAGTCTTCAACAAAATTCTACAATCTTAAAACTTAGAAGATCACTTCTAAATAACATGCAAAGGTAAAACCCTAAATCATGGAGTTCATTTATCAATGGAGAAATCCCTCAAATTTATCACTACTTGTCCTATCAGAGAGCTGTAGAACAGTCAGTGCTTGGCAATATGTTCACCTGCTACATGAACACTGAGCTTTCAAAAGACTACAAAGATGAGTAATAGCCACAGCACAATATTAAAAAATATAAAACTACCAAGAAGTGTTTGCCTTGCATTCACAGATCACTCACTGCTACCTAATGTATACAGGCCAAAAGAATTATCTATAAAAATTAAGAAATCCAGCCAAATGGATGTGTGGTCTCTGCAATGTTCTTGAATCAGTTCTTGACACAGATTATGAGAAAAGATCTGTAGTGTTCTGTGAATGGTTAAATTCTAAAGTTATGGTTAATCTGTTGAATTATGACTAGAAGCTTCCCATTTTATATTTTTGAACAAACCTTAACCTGTATATAAAACTATGACATATTGAGAGTTCAGTGATCAGTGAACACAAGCTGGAGGTATTATCGTTTTCTGGCAGTGAGCCAGAAAATGTTCTCTATTTGTGCATAAAAATCAGTGCCCATAAGCCTTCCAAATATATGGAAGAGAAAATTAAACCAAGCCTGCTATTTAATTTCCAATGGTACCTAAGTGAAATGTATCACCCTGAAATCTGACTCACAACCTTCTGATTTGAAGAACATTATTTTCAATATGTTAAAGCACACTCATATAACTGATATAAGCTTTGCTAGATGCAATAAAATCCTGCAATCATCATATCATCATTTTGTGAAGCAGAAAGTAGTTTTGGTTATTCTGAAAGAGAAAAGATAACTTTAGCAAGCTGCATTCACTCCCTTGGCCAAATGCAAAAGTTTTTTACCATGCTTAAAATGTTGTTCTTACCCAATTTATCAACTGATGGTTTGTATTCTCTTAAGTCTACTACTCTTTGACACACTGCAATTCAGCGCTCTTTGTTCTTAATGTACTAGGTGGAGGTAATGTGAATCTCTTTATTCAATTGCTTTATAACACCAAGTCAACTCTGAACAGCAGCTACATTAGTGTCTTAATCTAATCACCTCCATCCAGACATGAATGGGAACAGACAAGCACACAAGTGCCTTTCAGGTGCTGAGCTTCACTTGGAGTTCTTCAGTGAAGAAACCTTGTAATGAAGTCTTTACCAATTCATTATTGGAATAATTAATGGGGACCATCTGTCCAAACAACTCTGCAGCTAAGTAATTTCAGTACAGTCTTAGAGGAGTAGTACACTCTTCTGAGCATGGTAGTCCATCCACATTTTGACAACACTGATTTTTCTTTTAAATCACTATAATTAGCAATAAATTCTGTGCTCAGATGCATCACACTATTCTAGCATGTGTTTAAAATACTGCATGTATCAAAACTTCTTCCCAGTAGCTTCCCCCCACCCATGAATTGCATGAAACCTTCCACTTTCTGTTTTTATTTAGTAAATATAAGCCCATTAGAGGCTAAGTTGCATGTATTTGTATTTATCCCTACTTCTTTAATAATGCCCCCAATCATTTATAAACAGAAGTGAGTGTGCAAATGTGGACCATCTCTAAGTAAACAAAGGCCCCAAAGCCTCTTAGAGCTCAGAAATTTCAGAAAAGTACAGAGATTTACTGTCAAGAAAATTAAAACAAGAGAAAAATCCTTTTTTGCCATGTATCAGGCTGAACAGCTAAGTGAAATGAAATTTCACTCTCAATGAGTAGAAAATAAACCATAATATTAACATATATTACTGCAAATCCCTCATCATGGACAAGAGCTCTAGAGCTCTACATGCTGTCACAGACTAAAAACAGGTTTCTGCTCTTGAATCCATGAGTCCATACAGGGTGATTTCTTCAATTCACTGCTGCCTCCTGTCTTTCCCTAAAATTCTGCTATATAACTGCATTTTTCCATTCAGTCAAGTTACTAGGCAAATAATGTTCTGTAAAGCTGCTCTATATATACAATTTATATTAATGAAAATTAATTACATCATCCCAATATAGCATTGCTTGTAATCTCTTCAAGTGTTTTCATGGTTACCGGATGAAAGAGTTGCAGACTTCATTATTTTAACATTTAAAAAACATCCAGTGCATGTCTCATAGAGATAGTAAATAATCAGTTGACGTTGTTTCATTTGTTTGTTTATCTGTGAGAGAGAAACTACAGATTTTTCTTGCTGTTCTGCCCATATACTGCAGATCAGAAGTCCATCACCAAAAAGAACAAGCTTTGGCCCTTTCACTGAGATGTTCAACAAAGACATCAAGTAACTGAACTGGTGACAGCATTCTGCAAAATAATACAAAGAACAAAAGCTAAAATAAATTCTAGCTGCCACCTTTCTGCTGATCTCTGCTGACCTGAATAGCTAATCTAGACAGATGGCACTGCAGGTAGAAACCATTTAGCTTCATACCACGGATTTCTATATAAATCTACTTAACATGAAGTAAATCACTGAGGAATTTACTCTTTGTACAACAGCCTAGTTTAATTAGGTAAGGAAATTAAATACTGTGAAATGCAGACAATTACTCCCCTACAGTAGTGTAAAAGAATGGCTTGGACACAGAACAGCTTAACCCCTTGTGTAATGGACACCAATCTCAATTAAAAGTAAGGAGTTGGTTAGCATCTCAAAAAGCAGAAATAGCTCCCACATTTGCTGGACTACATCCTCCTGGTGATGTACATGTTATTCTAGTATCATTTGTCCACCCCCATCTCTGCTGCTGTCAACACTGATGAAGAGTGCCCAGCGTGGTGCTTTACTGCTTAGCTAGAACAGAAATTTGAGCTGCTGCTGTCCATCATCTGTTCCCTCTCCACCTACAAACTGAAAAGTGAAGGAAAGAAACTCCCTGCCAGCATCCATTTTCAGACTTCAGAGGAATGAAATCTGAAAATATCCAAAGCAGCTATGGTGCTTCTTTCTGCCCTGCCTTTTGTCTTCTGTATCGTCCAGCTTCTGAGAATTTTCTTTCTGCCACAGCTGAGAATTTCCCAGTCTTCTCTGGAACTCTGGAGGTGAGAAAGGGAATAAATACACTAGTTCATAAAACCCTGTGTGACAGATGCACTTGAAACCTTAACCAAACCAAAAACCTTTTGGTAAAGGCCTGAGCTGTAGCCAGGCCAAGAACTCCTCTAGTTTCAGTCTGTTCTCTGAAAACACATAAAGGAGCAGAGTGACTCTGTGACCATCAATACACAGGAGCTTGGAACACTGACCATGCATGTAAAACAAGAATAGCAGGTGCCTTTTCCAAGACTCATGTATCAAGGAGCACAGGAAGTTGTGGGTTACAAGGAGTCTCATGCACACCTTTCCCATTGCACGTAATCTGACTGCAAGGCAATGAGTTTATCCCAAATGAGCCTTCCTTGAGCTCTCTCTGCTAGGCAGCCATGGCTGCATGGTGATGATCATGATCTCCTCTTGAACTGGGGCACCTCCTGAGTTTGGTCCTATAGGCAGAGACCAGTTATCCATGGCAGATTAGTGGTAAGTGACCAATATCACTTGTAGTATAGTAATATACCTTGTAATATAGTAATATAACCTTGTAGTATAGTAACTTTCATTTGTGCCTTGAATCATAGTAAATGCTTGTGCTGTGCAGTGAAAAGGGAACTTTGCCATTGAACTGCACTCCTACAACACCACATTAAAACCGCTTTTTCTAATACCTCTGACTGTGATGCTTTCAGCAATTTAAATCACCCCTATGCAACACCTCAATCCTCTCCTTCTACCTGCAGGCCTTATGGGAAGCACTGTTCTAGCATAGGTATTTCTGTAAGACACAATTGAAACTGGAGGAAC
Source organism: Zonotrichia leucophrys gambelii (assembly GCF_028769735.1). Classification (NCBI taxonomy): domain Eukaryota; kingdom Metazoa; phylum Chordata; class Aves; order Passeriformes; family Passerellidae; genus Zonotrichia; species Zonotrichia leucophrys. Next base: position 26,287,456 of record NC_088173.1, on the reverse strand, counting down.
TACATTGCCTTAATGCTGGGGGCCATACCAGTTCCAGTGCTGAAAGGTCAGCACAGCAGCATCAGTACAAGATGAATAAACAATGCAGGGTACTTATATAATGAACTCTGCCTCTTCTGAACTTCAAATATGAGCTCAGGTTGTACAGTCCTACCAAAAAAACCTCTCCACAACATTACGACTAAGTTACTGCCTTACATGAACGTTGGCCGCGATTTACACCCACTGGGTGAGGGGGTGAGGTCTCCTCTGCATTAGGGCTACATCACATATGTTTCCCAGAAAAACACATCATCTGTAAAATGGAAGATTGCCTGCACACTCCTAAAGATCCTCAATGAATCATCCAAACTGAGAAGCCCACAAGTCCATGGCCAGAGGACACATGCAAACCTCTGCCTTAGTGTTTCCACCGAGGTTCAGGAGAACCATGCCGATGTGGCCGGATGTGCGGCTTTGAATGACACAGTATCTGACTCCAAACACTGGAGAATATCTAACTTCTCATCCTTATACTCCTGAGTCTAATGCCCCCAAAGTAAGCTTTTTCAGGAAACAGATTCTCTAGTCTTATCTTTCGGTATCCTTGTAGCAAGAGCAAGCCAAGTGGAGTACAACTTGTCTCTCTCCAGCTCTGGGCATGGCTACTATAACCAATACAGAGCAAACATGACACAAGTCAACCCACACAGCCCTACATATAGAATATTTCCGCTAAAACCCAAGATATATCTGTATGAACAGGTCCAGTTTAATGAGATGAGATATGAATAAAGAGCATATGATTCTAGCTGCACCCCAATACTCTGTTATATATGCATTAGAATTGTGAAAGTTTTCTTTTCATACTGCAACTTCTGCAGAGGTTAGAGGAAATTGTTTCATTATTCAGATAACTTCTGACTCAGGTCAGGAACTTCTTCATCTCCAAATGAGAAATAACTCCAGCTAATGTTCAAAGATTCTGCAAAATCCTTTTACTTCTGAAAATTGGAGAAATGTAATAACTGCTTTTCTTTACTAAAACAAGAAAAAAGAAGAATGCAGAAAATGGCAATCTTTTAGCCTGTCTGATGGAATGAGAAGAACTGTATTACTGGCATTAGTTCCACAATTAGGATTGAATTAATCAATGCTTGAGTCACAAAAAGCACAATTCTTTTCAATAAGTGATAACAAAATAAAAATGAAAATAATTACAAACGGCTTGAACAAAGTTCTGTGAAATCAGCACTAAGGCTAAAAGGTAAAATGACAACACTTTCTGGTCAGAAAAGTTGTAATATTAATTTTTCTCCTATTTTCTTATTATTTAAAAACTATAGGGATAGGGGAAGACAAACCCTTGCTGATAATAATAATAATAAAAGACAGATCTGTTCTGCCACTTATCAAATCAAATTAATTCTATGCTCTAAAATATATTTCAGCTATGAATACTGAGCTGCTGTCATACACATCTCTCGAACAAGCATGCTTGAGACATTCTGACAAAACCACTTCTCACATACATAAGCCATCTGAATGTATTTGGTCCAGTTCAGACTGTGCTGCTAAGATCACCACTATTGTAAAATCTGGAAACACCTGCTTAGAAAACATCATCAAGTCATTTGAAATCAGACACATCCCCAGCAGTATTTTGACAGTCAGCATCAAATATTTTTAGCTGAAGCCATCTTAAAAATCACAGCTAATACTGCATTTTAAGAATGTATAAGTACACAGAAAATCTTCAATAAAGAAACAGGCCCTAATCAGTAAGAGTATTTGAAAAAATGCCAAGTAACTTAAAAATTAGAAGGCACTCGTTCTCTGAGAGCTCTCCTATTCCTTACAAGTTCACCATCATCTTTGCATTGACTTTACTGAAGCTCTGCATTCTTTTGCTCCCAGCTTAAGATGAATAATTAAATGGGAAAAAAGCTCCAATGAACAAATATGCAACACCTAGGAGTGAAGTTGCTCACATAGCAATTATTAAAATACCTAGAGAAAGGCATTTTGTTAAAAATTGATATACAGCAGAGAAAGATAATAGGGCTTTATAGAGAAGACTCCTTACCAGCCTGTTTGCCTTGGTTGTAATCTCATATATGGGTGTAAATGAGAGTCACTACTAAAATCTGCCATGAAAGTGCCATAACAAATAATGCTGCTGACTCCATAATGGGATATTTTACTCTCTGAAAGTCTTATGCTGCTTGCATCAAGTTCTAGCTCTTTCTAGTGTTTCAGCATTTCCTGCAACACTCAGAGAAAATAAAAATTGAAAAAGGAGAAAACACTAAGCACTTCATAAATAACTACAGTAATTTTTTTTCTTCCTAAAAACTGGGTTTTTTTAAATTTTATTTTCAGAAATACATCTGTGGCAGGTTTGTATGTCTAACCTCTCAGCTTCCTTAAAAAGTATCTTATAAAGAGGAAGTTCTCTGCTAATACATAGACCTTTCTGGAAAAGCATAAACTGTAACTGAGAAATCGGTAAAATTTGCTAATGGTAGGCAGATCTCCTGCATACAATAGGCTAAAGACAGACCAAGTCCAGGAGTAAGGGAAACTAAATTAAAAGAAATATCCAAGGAAATAACTTAATGAATAATAAAGCATAAGGATAATACATTAGCACCATCACTAATGTTAGAGCATATTACTGACGATTGGCCATAATATGGTGCTATATTAGTTAAAATTATTGTGGGTTCAGAACTAAAACTCACTAATTCTTACCATTAGGCTAAAACCCAATAATTTGAATTTAAATTCACATCTGTCCTCCTTTTACTCTCAGCCTCCTCAATTCTGAACCATTAAGTGATGTAGCTATTTCCCCAAGCAACTGAATCAGTGACAACTGGTATGCATTCTTCTCATCACAAGATTCTGCAGAACCTCCTCTGTGATTTAATTCCATTTCTAGTGCCAAGAGTCTTAATAGTCTCACAAGAAGAGTATGACTCATCTCTGTACGTGAAATGAGTAACCCAGAAGAGAGTGGGGAATCCCAAGCCCCAAAAATGGATTAGCAAACATCAGATTGGCAAATTGAGATAGGCACTGGTCTCTAGACTGGATTAAAAATACACATACTAGCATGCAAAAATGGAGCCAGAAGGAACCTTCTGAACAAGACCCAGCAGTTCTGATATTAACAAATGCCATGATGTTACTCTGAAATCCTCAGTAAACGTGTATTAGTCTAAGTTTCTAAACTGCTGCAGTACAAAAATCACAAATTCAGTTATGCAATTTATCAGCCTCAAATAATGATGGTAAAATTTCTGCTGGCCTACCTGCAGGCAGTCTTAAATTTCTCCCCATGTTTGAATGCTGGCTTTTTCCTGTGATCCCAGACAAGAAGGATTTTCTGAGTGTACACTACAATGTAAGGGAACCTGGTCTGGGCAGGTGTGCCCAAAACATTCCTCCCCTCCCACTGAAGCAGGAAAAGGACAGGGAGACTCCTCCCTCCATCATTCCTTTGGAATGGCAGATCCACAATTCAGAATGAAATTCAGAAATGAGAATCACATTGCTTCTTGAAGTCAAAATCCCTTCCTTATCCGGCAGTTTCTGCAGAGAGAGAGGGATTTGTAGCTGTACCAGTTACAAATCTTGAGCTCCTGCTGCAAGAATCCCTGCCAAACTTAATTTGTCTGTTTAGTATGAAATGTATAAATGATACAGTAACAGTTACTGAAACAGCTGTGACTGAACCATCAGCTACAGTAAACACCACACAGAAAGCCCCAGTCAAAACATCTTGATAATACCACAAGATTTGGGAGCTGAAAACACAGAAATAGATTTGCACAATCTGCTACTCTCTGGATCCTTCAAAATCATCCAGAGAAAGAAGAGTGGTGGGGAAAAGCAAAAAACATGTCAGGGAAAGAAATTCCTTTCCTTTGCCTTACTTTTTCCCTCCTAGACAACTCAGTTGTGGAATAGAGATTGGATAGTGATAACCTCTCCTCAAGCTCCTCACATGCAGTCCGACCTCTCAAAAACCCCTGCCTGCTCACTGCATACTTGACAACACACCAGCCACTTCCTCCAGTTTTGTGAACAACAGCCTACAGTTTCTTATGAAAACAAGGGGCGAGGTGACATGTGCAAATCAATTTTGAACATGAGTCAGAAGCCAAAAAAGGCACAAACCTTTCTCTACTGACTATGTTTTATTGGTCACAGACATACAAAAACCAAGGAGGAGCCCTGTCATGTTGTTTCCACCAGATGCAAAATATAGATTCCAGGACTAATTTTGTTCAGAAGTACTTCCTTCTGATATTTTGTATATAGATTGCCACTGTTTTTCATCACCTAGATCTAGCTACTCGTTGCTTTTAGATAAAGACACAGCAAATTAGAGAATATATAACAAATAATCTACTTGCAAGTGAATTAATAACACAGCTCAGTTGTCACTGAAGTTACTCTGTTCCTGTAATAAGGTTGTGAATTTTGTGACCACACACTTCACATAATTAATCTAAAAAATGTTTTCAAACTATCACTGTAACACATAGTGGAATTCATAGAATGAGAATTCTATAGGTCTTAAACCACTTACATGTTCACAGATTTTGTGGCAGGGAAAAAGCAAAAAGAGAAACTGCACCAAGCAAAACACACCAAAACAAATGCAAAAGTCTATCTAGACTTCATAAGTTTCAAAATAAATTTTACTTCTGCAAAAAACAGTTTTTACTTCCTCAGTCCTTCACAACTAGAAGTTTGAAACTTTTCATTTATCTGAGCCCAACTGCACAGTATCCTTTTTGAATATATTTGATCTGCAAACAGAGGCTTACATAAGTAATTTTAGCTATACTCATCTCAAGCTGTCCATCTCCAATCTACTGCTAGATGTGCAGCACGACTAAGATCTGGAAGCACCTAAAAAATACTGGTTGTCAAATAATGTCTTCCTGTCTGCCAGTTTTTAACACTGCAGATTTACCTGTAATGCATGAAATTAATTTTCTGTGTTGTCATGTAAGTGCCCAAGTTTTTTTTAAAGGACATGTACATGGTACACACATATAGACACAGGAACACCTTGCCCTGCTAGCTTCAACGCAAGAGATAATTTCTTGAGGGTATTATGTTTATTTAGCTAAGTGAGGATACAGAAGTTTAATCATAACACCTGTATGTGGAACAGCTGCTGTTTACCTAGAGAATAATGTATTTCACTCAGAAGATCAGTACGATCAAAAAAGCATGTCTGCAACAAGAAACAAGAATTTCTGGAAAAAAGACTATTTTTCCCATACTCACAAGAAACTCACAAAAAAGAAAGACCTGAATTTTAATTCTGAATTTACCAGTCATGTCTCCTGTGCTATGAAGCTGGTTAATCTTTCCAGTAATTTTCTTGAAAAACGCATTGATTCACTTGGAGAACGCGCTCAGTTGCAAAATTTTTGACAGCATCCACACTAGCACACAAAACGGGACCAAAATGCTTTTATCACTCTTTGTCCATTACTATTAACCACAGAATCCCTCATTTTTTTTTCCTCTCCCCTATTTTAGGATAGCTGTATTGCTTTCCCACAGCATTGTCTGCTTTCCTCTCTACAGCCAGAGAGACATGGCACGTGTCATACAAACAGATTCCTTCTCTTCAGAAATAATGCTCTAACTTGCATTACCCTCCAATTAGGTAACTGCCTAGGTCAAATGCCCTGTGTTCAAAAAACTATCAGGTCTCTGTGATCTGAACATCAAATCCCTGGCTGTCTTGATACTCCTCCAAGTGTGGCAAACAAACACAAATATAGTTGCTCTTGGAGCAGATCACTGCAGCTTGCTATCACAGAAAATACCAGGTGAAATGAAGCTATGCTCCAACCTCTGCTCCAGCCATTTCTTTTCCTCTTTTTGTGTGCTGATAAGCAGTACAAGTAGTATTGGACAGGGTAACCCATCATTTCAAAAGGCAGATTTGCTGCCTTTTTTCCAGAACTAGAAGCTACTTCAGGGGTACCTTCCAAGGGTATTGTCATTTAGATGTACTGTGAACACCACAGAGGGCATTAAGAGGAGTTACAAAGGGGAACAGAGAGAGAAGTCAGGACCCATATCTCAAACTAAAAAAGACTCCTCTGATATGAAGGAGTAAAACATTTCTCTATGTGGAATAAGAACATGTAAGGTTGAACAACAGCTCTGTCGTGTTCCAATTCCACCAGTCAGCACTACTAAGTCAGAGAAAATTAACAGTAGACTAAAATAGCTTTACATCTTCTTAACATATCATGCATAATTAATACAGCAGGATCTTATACAAACACCATTATTTTATTAGCATACAGAATTTAGGTAGTAGCAATAACCAAAAAACGCACATACATTAAAAATCTATGCATACATACAACAAAAGTTCCAGACTTATACTCCCTTTATTTTTCTCAAATCCTAGAAAACACCTTCCCATTACTTCTGTACAGAAAATAAAATCTAACAGGCCCAAAGGTGTTCATCCTTTTCTTAATAAGGGTTGCGCTACCTTGATTAAGAGAGAGATGAACATAATTTTGACTGAGAGAAGAAGTGACAAAGAGGAAATGACAGTAAAAGCACCTAAACTACCACAAGTTTATTGAGGGCTTGGAACTATGGAACAAAGTCAAAGCAAAATGCAGTAGTTGTGAATAAATTGATAAAGGGAATAGATATTTTAAATAATCAAAACAATGGTCTACAATGAAAATAGCAACCAGGTGTAACAAAAAAATACTCAGTTACTTTGATAACTTTGTATTCAGCTGAGGTTTGACTCTTTACCAAGTCTCCTGGGACAGAAACATCTACTTGCTCAGCCCAAAGAACATAAACTCACAGGCAAACTGCAGCACTGCCACTTACCAAAATTATGAAGAATTGGGTAGATGCTCACAAATCCATCACTATTCAAACAAACAAAATGGTCAATTACCAACCTAAATTTTACATAAATAACTTCTGTAAAATAGAATTGATGGTAGCATAGAAATCAGATTAGATTTCTGCAATGATTCCTTGTCCTCCTGTGGGTCCTGGCACAGCCCATGGATTAGTGTCACATCTGCATTTTGCCTTCTGCTCTGCACTGTACTGTCCTTTGCAAATAATTTTTGGACTCTGACCTAATCATTCCTTTACTGTCATCTTTTTTAATTTTTTTTCTTTTTCTTTTTTTACTTACTCCAGCCCTTTTCATATAAAAAGGTTAGGGAAATAAGGAGTTTTTTTCTGAAGGACTAAAGAACTTCTCTGTAGGAGATTTTCTCCATTCCAAAGTCCTAGTGGCATTGATTAAACCTGCGATAGTTCAGAGGTCTAATACTCCATTTTCTGAGCAGTCTGAAAGACTGAATAAGTTTACCAGAGTGCAAAGCACAGTCTAAGACTAATCTGAAACAGAACCTGGTTTAAAGATGCCTGACACATGAACAATTTTTTTACCAACTTCCAGTGCACAAAGTTAAAGTAATTGTAAAAAGACAGAAGAAAGAGACTGGCAAAAATGAAAATGTGTCTTTAGGAGCCACTCTGAGGAAAAATTTAATTTTTTCACATAATTGGGTTCTCAACAAAATATTATGCTAACCAGAATTATATCTATTAAAGGATTGTCCCAGAACATAAAGACTTTTCCTGGACATCATCATGTACAGATGGAAAAGGGAAAGAGGACCCACCATCACAGAAGAGACACAGAATTTTGTGTTCCTGCAAACGCTATTCAAAAGATGCACATCACTATTATTATTTTGAGTGTTGATGGTATTGGGGGTATTTTTGGATAGAATAAAGTTCTTATGGATGATGCTAAAATAAACACTATCCTAGATCTAATGGGAAAAACCTACAATGAAACTGCACCTCATTCCTAATCCACAGCATATCAAAAAGTGTGATAATAATGTGAAATAGATTAAAAAGCCCAAATAGAATATGACATTTTATTGAGGCACGTACGTTAGATCCTCATGGCTCTGCCCTGTTTCAGAATAGCTGAGATGGGAGTAACAGTGGGGCAGATCCAGACTCAGAGGCTTGTAAATACACAGGAAAGCACTGCTCTGACATTCATTCCTCTCAGCAGCTGCAGACAGCAAAATTGTGGAATAACACACATTAAGTTTGTGATTCAAAGAATTCTTCTTCTTCTGTACCCAGACATAATATATGATCTGAATTGGTCAGGGGCAATAATTTTGTTGGGATTTCTGAACTTAGATTTCCAGTCATTTCTGCAGACCATTAAAGGTGATAGGAACAGAGAGTCTCTAATCTCTCTAATTTGTACATTTACCAAATAAACTTCCAACTTTAATGTTAAAAAAATTAGCATACTCTGAGCACGAAATTCTTAAAAAAGACAGGAGCTGGGATAAAAATTTAGTATACAGTTCAGCAATTAACCATTGATCTACAGGATGACAAATACTGACAGATCTTTGTAATGTGAGATAATTCCAGTTTTAATTGATAATATCACATTTTAATGCATAAAGTTTCATGTATCTGAGCTCTAGAAAAGATCATCATGTACTTTTACATATAAGCTACACTGATATGTGAATATTACATCTAAAGCAACACTCAAAGGATAAAATGAAGAACCATCTTTAGAATTACAAAATGTTTTGCTAAAAACATAATTGCAAATTTTATGAGCCAAAGGCTAGAATAACTTTGTTAAATCACACTGTTGACACCAATTTAGATATAGAGATGATCATATATATTTCCTCTCAATGCTGAGATCAAAAATTGAAGACATCGATAACCTGAAAATAGTTACTCACTCAGGGGCTATTCTAAACCACATTTCTATCTTCTATACTGTCATGTTATGAGCGTGGTGGAGTACCAATAGAAGCAATAACACTGATAGGACCATTACAACAATCTGTGTACCAATCTAGCACAAAACTTCCTGCAATCAGAAAAATGTGTGGACTAATCTACAGTTATTATCTAAACAAATAAGCAGTATCCAATCAACATTTCAGTGTTGACTGAATTGTTATGAACACAATGCAATTCAGATATACTGTATATGCAAACCTGCTTCTTTGTTGTTTTATTTACTAAAAACCTAGTAGGAAATATATTTCTCTCTGCATTACACAGGTGCATTTAATATGCACAAAAGAAAAAAGTTAAAAACTCTAGTCTTGAATTAATAATCTAGAAAAAATTATATGAATAGTTCTCACTTATTATAACTACTTTCAAAATTCTGAAATTATGTGTTCTGGATTTTCCAGAAAAAGTGTTTTTTCTTGTTCTGTATGTGCGTGATTAACTCAGCCTTGCAGCTGGGTCTGTCCTGTTTAACTGTTATGAAGAAAGAATGCTATATTATACAGTAGATTTACAGTTAAAATTTAACTGATTGTGTTGTCAGTGATCACAAGTGCCCCAGTGGCCAGAATCGACTGCAGATCTATATACCTGTACTAGATTTTGTTACCTTTTAACCTTTTTCCTTGCAACACAAGACTTTAATTAATTTGGAAAGTACCTTGCAGTCATATATAGTCTCCATGGAAACTTTTGTTCAATCCTTTGACCCATTTATTTAAGATAGTACAGGCTACCAACTGGCAGCATTTTTTAAAATACATCTAATTAAAAAGGATCTTTGAAGGCTTGACTGAATGATGCAATTAGGAGTCAGACTTACTCTATTACTTTCATGGCGGCACAGAACCTCATTTCTGTTTTCCTCTGTAGCCCAAGGAGGACTTGCTATTCTCTTCCATTCTCTACCAAAAGTAGCCATCTCTGCCTACTTTTATTCTTGGGCTTCTTAGAAAGTTGTATTTATTAACAGCAGACAAACTCAGCTGGAATTCAGAAGCCCACAGGTGGCTAACTGCAGGTCCTAAGCAGTTCTTTAATATTTCAAAATATTGGCTTCCAAGTCACATCCCAAGGCTCTACAGAAGCAGCAAAGTAATCAGAAATCTCAAGAGCAAGTAAAATCACACCAACATGGCTCTGAAGGTTGGCATCATCAGAGAGTGCTAAGATCCAGTTATGTGCCTCACATTCAGAGTGAGAGCTTTGGGGAGCCTTTAACAACTGCCCAAGAACAGCTCCCAAAACTCCAACACGTGAAGATGAAGATTCTGGCATGGGGCTCGTGGGGTTGAGGAGGCCTGCACATGTCTGCTACATACACACCATAAATTTCAACTGCAGTGATTGTGATGGTTATTTAACATGTATTATAAAGCAATCTATTAGCAGTTACATTGGCTTTTTCCCCACAAAAGGAGACATCTTTATGTCAACTGCTGCAGGTTCTTTTGAGTTTGGTAGGGTGTGGGAACTCAGAAAACATTTTTAAGCATTTTAAAGAAGAAATAACTATTATTACTAGACACCCTATAGTTCTGGCAATGAAACACTAAATAATTTATTGTAAGACATATGGGGACAGGAAAAATCAAAGGCAAAATAAAGAGTGTTCCTTCTGTGCAGGGTCCTCAGACAGAATTATAAATTGAGACCTTGGAGGGCTGTGTTAAAAGGGACTAACACTATGCAGAGCAGAAATGGATTTTCTTAGGTAGTTTCCATATAATGGGCTTGGTAGCTTTGAGAAATGCCGTTCCCTAATGGTCATCCTATTTATGTAGAGCCCAAAGACAATTTTTCTAATTAAGCAATAAATTACAGCTGAAGCAAAGCCTGGTAACTATTAGTTCTGTGCAGAGCACTGAAACTTCAGATTGCTAAGGACTCAGCAAGCCTCTTACCTAACTTTACTCATTAATTCTTGCTTCTCCACCTAGTTTTTCTTAGGGCTCTGGGATCAAAACACTTCCCTCAGAACCTCACAATGTCACTCAAAATGTAGGTGGTTTTGGCTTGCAGATTATAATTACCACAACAATTTTAACAGCTCCTTACCTCTCCTACTCTTCCTTCATTTTCCCCCATGAAATTGAAAGAGCCTTACTACTGTTTTTTTCTCTGTGGTGGTCTTTTTTTATTTGCATTTCTTTTAAATTCTGGTGTTTTTTTTCTTCTGAGAGGCTGGAGAAAGGCACTGCTGATACACTACCTTTCTTTGTTCTCAACAACTTGTAAGATATGACAATGTTTGATTCCTCACGGATCACTGGGAGGCAGCCAAAGGGCATATTCCAGATAATCAGGCTGGCAGCACATGCTACGTAAAGATAAACCTGCTTCATGAGAGCCACAGATATACCTTCAAATTGCTGCAACTGACAGAGGCAAGACCTAAAACTTGCATCTACACTTTTCATTGAAATGCCTCAGCAATCCTTCCTTCTGCAGTAAATGGGCTAGCAGATAATTTTATATGACTTAATTTTTTTTCTTTGCATTGTAAGGGCTTCTGAGATGTTTGTATTTAAGGAAGAAGATACCTAATAATACACTTAGTGATATCACCAGTGCAGGAAGGTTAATTGAAAGGTGAAAGGAACATCTGTTAAAATAGAAAACTGTGGGGCATTCTCTCCTTGGGAAAATTCCTTGCTTAACTTCATGCAACTCGTTTGTAATTTGGATAGAGAACTCATGCCCTCAGGATGAAAACACCCTACACAGAGACTGAAAGTTCCCCACCTCCACAAAAGTCTCTAACCTTTTACAAGCTTCCTACATTTCTAGCTTCAGCAGAAAATGATCCCGTATACACAACAGTATTTCATGTCCAATTGGGTCACTTTCCATGACACAGGTTAGGCAGAAACAGCTCATTTGCTAACAAATCCTCAGTCTAGTGCAGTCTTTATCTACTTCAATTTATGCACATCCACAGGTGTTTGTAGACACAGAGGCCACATTTGATATAGGCATGCCACTGATTTCTACAGCAACATAACATGGTGACTTCTTTCTTTCTTATAAAGTATTGCATTTGCATTTTTCATTAACATAAACAGCTTAGACAAATGTTTTTTAGATGTTCAAGCAAATTCAAAGAATAATAATCCAGGTAGATTATAAGAAGGGTTCTTTTCAGCCTACAGAGTACTTCTGAAAAATGGGACACTCCCCATCCCACCTTCCCAAATGGTCCCCTCTAGCCATGTATATTTGCTCATCTCACACCAACAAACAGTCAAAAAAACCTCTGAAAATCCATTTTAGCTATTACAATCCTAAATACCTTTAATAACTGAGGTATCATCAAGGAATCCTTTTGCATTTTCCCTACTTCTAATTCCCAAGCATTTTGTGTGAAATTCCATTAGTATTCAAGTTCCCATTAAAAATTGTAAAAGCTTTTACTAACAGTGAATTGCAAATAACTGACTTCCACTGTGTCAATGCTATAGTTATGGAATATCAGAAGATGAGACAAAATACCAGACAATTCTTTGGAAAAAACATTCTCATTCATTCTAAATTACACACAAATTTCAATAGGCATCTTACGTAAGAGTAAGGTTTCCAAATCTGCAATTCCACTTATCATTCTTTCTGCAAGAAGGCTGCACTCAATTGCATACCTCTTGACAGGAGATGTAATCACAGTTAAGGTGCAAGATTCTAGCCTGAATAAAAGTCAATACAGAAACTTTTAAAATGTATGTAGTAGTGTAATGGCTGGTTTTTAAAAATTAAAAATCTAGTCTTTCCTTCTTGAAGCCAAAATTTTCTGTGCTCAGTCTGTATCTTATCTCTTCACTAAATTGCCTGACCTCAAAAGACAGTATATGCTAGCAAGTTTTTATTACAGGGAGCACATCCCTCTGAGAACACGTGAACAAAACAAATTCCCCAAACCTAATCTTAAACATAAAACACCAAGACTGGATAATAGCAAGCCTCTCTTGAAGAATTTGATTTGTGAATACTCACTCACTGAAGACTATCAAAAACCACAGTCACTTATTCATTTCAGCTAGGTAATTTCCAGTGTACCAAAGAATGCATGCAATTGACATTTCTGTGCACTAAAATATTTTGGCAAGAATTAAATCCAGCAGGCTTCACCAAGGATTCACTGGTGGATTAGAAGGAATTTCAGAAACCAGACTAATCCTCTTCTCTGTCACATAGTCTACCAGATATTTGACATCAATGAGCTGCAGCCTCATGCAATACTGGGATAGCATTTAAAGTAATTAAAGAACTATTGACAGCAATCAGATTCATCTAAGATTCTTTATCTTTTTACATACAATCCTTCTCTGGCAGAAAATTAATAGCTGAGGAAGATATTGCAAACATATGTAAAAATCTGTTTCTCGGTGAGGAGCTCTGCCACATTACATAGCCTTTTACAGAAATACAAAGCTAAAAATAAATGGAAGAATAATACTTCTGTGTTCAGAAAGTGCTGATTTCTGAAGAGCTTCTAGAACACCCCAGCAAATTATGAGAATCCTTGGTGAAGGGATTCCTGCAGTCTAAAGATTTCCTGTCATTTGGCAATAGTAGTTACAAAGCTAAGTAAGATTCTTTTCACATAAAACAACTGAGATGAAAAGTACCCTCAATTTCCAAAACACCCTATTTCTGTAGACTGCTTTCTATTTCATCAAGCTGAAGATACTTTAGGAGATTCTATATTCTGGTTCAACCAGGCACTTCAAAGTACGAGATGAAAGGGGAGAGGTGTACAATGATGAGTTACTTCTCAAACTACATTTCTGCCCATCCTTTAAGCCTGCTATGATTTATAAAAATACAGCTTGGCATTTCAGGAAGAAAAATGTCTTTCCTCCCTCCCCTGCTATCCAAAACATATATCTTCTATAGAATAGGCTCTGAGTGAAAATTATGACCAGCTGTAAGACTGTGCTTCTCTCTGCTACTGAGGGAACTTCTAGCAGCAGTAAACCCAGTAACTCAGGGTCTAGGCTTTGCAGGATGTAGCTCAGATGAGTTAGAATTGCTGTAATTCTCCCTTCTGGAAAGAAAAGAAGCTTCTTCTGAACAGCCATGCAGGGCAATCTCAATCTATGCCATTCTGAAGGAATTTCCACCAATAGGTACAGAATTAAATACCTATTATATTTTCAATAGCTGCCTAAGGGGTGCTTCAAGCAGGCAGACAGAAAATTAGGTTAAACAAGAAATCCAGACAGAGTTTTGCTAGTGGCAGAGGAAGAAAATTCTTCTATCAGTCTCCTGCTCTGCTGCAAATTGTTACAGACCTGGTGACAAGGCAGGTGAAAAAAAGGTCAATTGACCTCCCTTTTCTGTCCTTGGCTTCTGGTAACCAATTCTGAAATGTCAGAAGGTATTTTAAAAATAAAAATTAATTTGTGCTGTCTCAAATGTGTGGTGACAACAAAAAACAACCCTTCCATTTTTATATTTAAACAACGTTTATGCCACCCCTAGGAATCTGCTTTAAAGGCTGAAGCCAGCAATCAGAAAGCATTTGCATTAACCAACCAATAAAACACTTTCTGAATTGTGGGGTTTTTTGTGATGTATACCACAGTGGTACACAGTAATCTTCCTGGCTATGACACATTCAGTTACACAGCTCACATTAAAAGAAAGAAGAAATTAAAAACCCAAAGTGCTGGAACAAAGAATTACTCCTATGCCAAAGCACAAATGCCTAAACTGGCTACCAGTCTGATCTCCAATTTTAAATGGTCAGGTCACAAACTGAACATACTCCCCTCCTTACACCTAGATGAGAGACAATTTCCTAGCATTATTTTTAAAGTCTTACTTTGTGTGCTGGATAAGAACATAATTTCAGTGATTTTTTTATAATCTGGAGGTCGATTTTTTTACACAGATTTAGAAAGCCACAGCTTGTGGCAAGAAGAACGAGCTCATGTCAAAGCAGCTTTCAGAGACAGAGCATATGCAGAAGGCAAACATCTGAAATAAAGCCCTGATATGCCAGAGAACTACTGTCACTTTACAAATACCTGTCACAGGTACTGGAACAGCTGACTGCAGGTATGTTTTGACCTGTGGCTAATGGAAAGCATTTCCTACTGGCATTTGAGCTATCAGCTGGATCAACCAAGCCTCAAAGGCTCAAATACAAGGACTCCTGCCAGAATTCCTACCAAATGTCTCTTAGTCGTTTTAAATAGACACACTTGATTCAAGCAATTCAGCCTATAGGCAATTGTGGAAAACATTCAAATACTTGAAGGTAGAGAGGAATAAAAATCAAAAGACTGACCAGTCAGCATGTTATTGCAGAGTGTTAAGTGTGTCCCTCTTTTATGCTACAGAAGAGGGAATTACTTTATCTGAACTATAATGAAACATGTAGAAATTAGAAATGAATGCTCATTGTGCTAAAATGCAAAAAAAACCCCCAATTTGCTTAATAAACTGCTGGCACATTTGAAACTGAGTTTCATTATAATCCTCACTGAAGACTCTTTCAAGCACAGTTTCACCAGTTTAGTACCTTTAATGCAAATCATTCAAGTATTGTAGTGTTCCCTCACCAGAGCAGACATTTTCAAGGAGCATCTGAAATGCAGAAATTCTGACACAGAAGGCAGACACTACCATGGTGAAGCACAGATATATACAGGATCACAATGGGTGTGAGGTTTTAGCATTTAATGACCCTGCACTGCACTTAACACTGGTGCTAAAAGCAGAAGAATCTCTTCTGTGTGTGTTCATCCAGCTGAGGAGCATGCCTCATGATGTGGGATCCTTCCCTTGGGCTTTGCTCTGACACATCAGGAGATCAGCTCCCAGCACAGCCACCAGGCACTCCAGATCTCTTTCCTGTGGCTGTAACACTCCCCACATTGACACTGTCAGTGTCCAGCTGCAGAAAGAGGTTTCCCTTTCAAACAGAGACAGGGCACTTAGTCCATTCAGATGACCCCTGTGAAAGCCAGACAGCTCCCATGGCCCACCTTTGCCAACACAGCCCTGAGCACCTTTCTATTAAGCCTGCTGACAGGGAAGCTGGAGGGCCCTAGCAGCAAAGCAGTAGCAAATAAAAGCCCTGGGCACTGATCTGCTCAGCAGACACCAAAAAGGGCTGTACAGCCCGCTGGGCTTGAAGGTAGAAACAGTAGCTGAGTTGTTGCCACTTCATCTTTTGATGCGCTCTCTCTAATCATCTCAGGGAATTCTTACTCCCCTAAGAATTCTCCAGCTCAAAATCACACTTTTGGGTTTTGATGGTTTTCCTCCAACAAATGAAAGACACTTTGCAAGATTTTGGAAAAATCAAATGCATGTTTTAATGCACTCATTTTTCTGAAACCTTCTGCTCTTTAAGATAGAAGCAATGATTTACTATTTGTATTTTGGGGCTATTCCTTAAAGGAATAACCAAACACAAGTAACACTTTTGAAACATTGAGAGGTATGCCAAATGCAAAAGTACTTGTATTTTAATAATAAGTAATGTCAACATTACAGCTGTAATGGGAAGTTCCAGGAACATGGTTAAACTAAATTCTTCCTGGCTCAGAGCCATGCAAATACTTCTTTTCCATATTCCCATCAATTACAGAGGTACAGTAAGTGTTTTTGCTTAAGTGCACTATTACAGTGGACACAAATAAGCCATTTTTCTTCCAGTGGTTGGAGCTAATGTTTCTATATCTTCATATTACACATTTGGCAGACTTGAAGCACACTCAGATTTTCACTTGTGTTGCATTAGTAAGCAAAGCCATTTGAATCAACTGAAAACAGGTAGTACAACTGAATGTCCTATCCAGTCTACACACATTTACAGTGTCCAAAGAGTAGTTTTTACTTCAATACTGGTATAAGTTTTCATCCTTGGGAAAGCAGAGAACAGTTGTTTTTAACTGTTCATGTGCAAACAATAGCAGGCACGTACCATCAGAGAAGTGTTTTAAAGAAAAATTACATTTTAGAGATCAATTGCCATATTAAATACATGTTTTAGACTGACAAATTTATACTTAGACTTTATTAGGACAATTAGTAATCTTATTAATAAAGAAAAGCTAACCAAAGGTATGCACACACTTTACATGCTTTTCATAGTGAAATAAACCACTCTCACAAGCATTGCCTTCCATCACTGACAAGGTCTATTAAAAAGTGAAAAGACTGTAGAATTGCCACATGCTCTCTGTGTATCACCTTAGTCTGCCTGTACCATGCATGCTTGTATTCTCTTGAAGAACCTTCAGACCAGAGTATGAGTGTATTACGATAAAACCAAAATTACCTATTTTCCGAAACTTCCAGTTCCATGTGGAGTGCACAACAAAGACACATCAGAAATTGAATTTCTACAACACTAGTGTAAAAAGAATGTCCTATGGAATTTTTCATTATCATTAATCATGAAAAATTATCAAAGGAAACCATGTTTCCAAAATGGTTTTTCATCCATGTTTCAATCCTTCAGCTCATATGATCATCTTGGAAAAGAAATCAAGGTATTTCACCAGGAATTAAGTATCACCTTATTCATATTCTGTCTGTTCTTACCAATCCTTTACACACAACTTTACTGGGAGCATCTGACCATACAAAAACAGCACCTAGCCAAATACACAGGTAGGGAGGTTAGGGAATACAGTTCCATTCTCTTCAAGCCAAACTGGCAAACTCCAAGAACTGAAAAGCCTGACCTTACACATCAGACTGACCAGTGCGTGGATGACTGTGGGGCAACTACAGCAGCTAGAATTGTTATATGTGAAATTACTAACATGGTGATCCAGGAAGACAGCATGGTTTTATGTACAGCTTTATGCTGGATGGTAGAGAGGAACGCATTTTCTTGAGTTAAATTTGAGCTCAATTGCAGTATCAAAAACTGTAGAATTATCATATCTGTACATATTGCAGTTAGCACAAAAAGAGTTGAAATAGGTTAAAGCTCTCAAATGTCACTACAGTACATTGCTTTTTTACTGCAATTCTGTTAGGTTTCATTTGCAATAATTTGCATGGTAGAACTATGGAAAGACCCCCATTTCACTATTACCTTTCACATGGAAGAGCAACTATTGCCCCAAACCCCTCCTGCATACCCAGCTGAAGAAATATTGACTCCATCTAAAGGTGATAAAATTTACCCTTCGGTCACAGTGGCACGAACAACCATGGCAGGGAAAAAACTCATTTTTGAATGGTGAAGAACAGCAGTGCTAAGAGGGTTCAAAGTCCCTTTTAAAGTGACCTTTAAAGAAGTCTTTAGCTCCTACTCTAGACAGCTGGTCTAGACTACTTACAATATAACCATTATTTGGGTGCTGAAAGCACCAATCTAACCAGGCCACATAAGGTACTTCTGGCTCACTGTTCTCCTTCCCATTACATGCCTAAGATTTGAGCAGTGAAAAATCTCTGATCTTCACCATCAGTGCACAAAGAAAGTGGCTGTACCCCATTTTGACCCCTCTTTCTCAGACAAGAGTACAACAATATTTTCAGACAGAAGGACTACAACATATTAGTCTTTACAAGAAGGCTATGGGATCTCAGTAGCACAATATCTTAGCCCCCTGGTTGTAGATGACGTATAGAAAGCACATGGACTTACTGACAATTCTTGGATTAATTTTCTTAATTCCTTGTGCCCATGCTTCTTTGCAATACTCTCTGGATCATCTCCATATTTATTGGTTATTCTGCAAGCCCGTGTGGCCTCAGGATAACTGAGTAGAAATGCTGCAAGTTTCTTCAAGCCAAATCTGGCGGCACAGTGAAGCAGGGTAGGAAATTCTTCCAAAGGGCTATCTGTATAATGGAAACAAAGTCTCAAGAAACAAAGTTCTGCTTTTATAGAACACCTTTTTCTATAAATGTCTTTTGAATATTAGTGCTGTGGAATCACAGTTTTCAAGCTCCTGGTATTGAACTAACAGTCAAAGAATTATTTTCTCAATTAGCAGTTTTACAGTGCCTATACACATATCAATAAAGGAGCCTCTGGTGTAACTGAGAAATCTCATTTTTATCCTGACGGGGATTTTAAAGCACTTCTGTTCTACTGAGAAATAAGCTTTCTTGCAAAGGGCAGACTACTCTACAGTCAAGACATGCCTTTGGCAGGTAGAATATTTTTGAGGGGGACATTTTTACAGGTTTATGATGCTATGTTTTGATATTAAAAATAATTTCTGAAAAATCAAAGGACTACCAGACACCTGGAAAAGTTTGCTTATCCTTGTAATGAAAAATCAGAGAATTTAAAGATGAATTAGACAAAAGTTTTTAGGATTTATCAGAAATAACCCGATATTAATTTCTATCAAAAACCACTTTTACATTGGAGAGCTGGGACATTCCATTTATCATTTCAGCATCTTCCTGTATTTTAACTCTATTGAGCAAACACAAGTTACATACAACAACAACCACCAAACAAGTAACAACAAAGAAAAAGAGCTCAAGCATAGAAAATACTTCTCTCTACATTCATACTCTACTTCCTGATTAATTGTGGTTGGCTGTGTACCCACTTTATGAAAATTCCCACAGGCTAAGACAATGCTATGATAGAGTAATATTAGATTTTATGCTCTGTTTTATAGCTGAGGTTTTGCAGAATTCTCTGCAGAGAAGAGAAAGGACTATGACAGGACAAAACATACAAAAACCCCCCAGCAATTCACTCTTAACCTTGTGTATTTCAAAAGGAACTTCAATTAAAAGCATGCATAAGTCAGCATGCAGTGTATCTCTTCTCCAAGCATGCACCCAGCCTGTCCCAGGCATCATCAACTTTTTGTACCCTGAGGGTCTTTCCTACCCAGTGCATGAAGGAATGGTCTTCATACCTCAGGTTTTAGCTTTTGTATTTTTCAGATTCTGATCTGCTTTAGTGAGTAAATCTAGGCTTCATATTAGAGGATAGTAAGCTCTCTTCACAGGATAGGTAGACAAAACAATTCCTTCTCTAGCTGGGGACCAAGGACAAATGATCTAAATTTCAGGCATAAACAATGGTGGACTGAAGAGAGAAAACAAGAAGGATCGGACTTCATGGGCTAAAGCTGTAATTGGACAATTAGCTCTAATATGCAAGTGGACCAGAACTTATAAAAGTGTGAGACCCCATGACCAGTCATCCATTTTGTGGTCATTTTGGGTTGTGCTGCCCAAGGTGGATCTATTGAGGCCTCTTAATAAATACACGCTTTATTATTTTGCTCCATCTAGTCTCTGTTCTGGGTCAGCCTTGACAAGGCATCACTCCCCGTAGTTTGCTTTGAGCCCGGCTCCTGCTAGGGCTCAACTGCCAGTCCCTTATTCATCTTATTCTCCATCACTGTCTGCCCTCTATGCAATTCCAATGATTTACTCATTCTCATAATTTCTTTTTTGAAGGGCTGCAGTCCAGTTAATTGGGCCCTGTAGAGAACCAACTCCAGCACACACACTGCTCTCCCCTCAACCTTTTCCAGCTTTTCTGTAACTATTTTGAGATGACAGAAGGGCTGCACATGATACTCAACTTTGGGATGTGCCATATAATTCATGCATTGCCACAATTATGTCCTGTTTTGTTCTCTATTCCTTTTCTAATAATTCCTAGTACTTCATTCGCTTTCTGATCTGCTGCCTAGCAACAAGTTGATGTTCTCATGGAACTGCGTGGTCTTGTTCCTCAGCACTAATAGTCTGCTCAAATCCTCTAATTCTGGATGATACCATAGGACTACTTTTCTTCACTTGCACTACTTTGGTTTTACCTGTAATGAATATCATCTGAAATTTTACTGCATAAATGCAGTAAATGTCTAAATGAGACTAAATGTCTCATTCCCTGCCCCCATTAGCCTTTTTCCTTGCTACACTGAACACTTTGTATTGCTAGCAAAAAAAGATTTTTCCCAATTGCCCGTCTCCTGGCTTTGGTCAGTTATCCAACCATACCCAATCAGTTACTGACTTAACCAGGTTTACTGACTCAAAAAAAAACCTACAAGAAATTCACAAAGTCAGGCTTCACATTGCAGAAGACTTTTTAAATTAACACTTTTATTAGTTTGTCCAGTAGAAATGATACATTAACCTGCTTCTAAGTCACAGGATTGCCTGAGAAGCTGGGTTTGGACATCAACTCCTGGTTAGTCACATGTCCTAGTACTAAAAATGAAATATTGCACTGTTAGAAACCCAGATATTCTACTTTAAAATTTCTTCAGAGCTCTTAAAGAATGCCAGTTAGTGCTGGTAATTTCTTTGTGTTCAACCTGCCTGTTTTTGCAGTAACTTCATGGTCCCTTCAACTCCAGACAGTCTATTTCCACATGTCTCCCATCCAGGACTACAGCTTGGGAGTTTACACAGTTTTTTCTATCTTTCTTGAGTTTTATTTTATATCCCTGTCATCAGTTGTCTACAGGTTAGCCAGCACATTTTCAGCCCATAGTGTGCTGGAAGAACTTATGACTTATGGAAATCTCTTAGCTGCCAGTCTTTAACAAACTTTCTAATTTTTACATTCTTCTGCATAGTGAAATTTGGCTCATTTTTGTACTTCCCCTGTCCAGCCTTTTTGTTCCAGTAGAATCATAATATGGGAGAGAGTAAAATCTCACCCCAATATTCAAAAAAATGAACAAGAGCAGTTCTTAGAATAGGCATAGCTAAGTACTAACTGAGAAAAAAAATGTTAGGACACTTTTGACTGCATTTTGGACAAAGAATATTCCAGCACTAACCCATTCCAATATTATTTTTGGTGGTATTTGAGTGGGCTACAGTTTAATCAAAAGTACCATTAACAACTCTAAACTGATTTAAAAACAAATTTAGTGTTGCCTGACTTTTATTTCCACCAGGCAAATAAAAATCTAATCAAGAAACTGTAAATACACAGTGCCTGTGTAAAACAAGCCACTTGTTTTAGAAGCCTTGGCGGGTTCAACTTCCATCAACAAGAGTATGTGTTGTAGTTTATACTCCCTTGTATTTGCAGTGTGCTTTAAAATCCTTTGGGCTACAATAGGCAATTGTAAAACTGCATAGCAGCTAAGGTTTTTGAGACAAGTACTGCAACAAGGGGTATTAAAGTACATGCTACACAACTTCTTTACTCAATATGGCTCAACATTTTAATTAAAGTTCCACAAACTAGGTTTGATTCGGTCATTTGAAGAACTATCAGTTTTAGCCCAGAGTATATGCATTTGACTTGTTATTTTTCTCTAGATTTTTCTAAATGTAAGAAAAAATAAGATTCTCTTAAAAAAAGTGTTCAGACCTGAGCTAATATTTAAAAAAAAAAAAACTTCCACAAATGCTCAAACTGCTCTTCTTAGTACTTGTGGGTTCTGCTATTTGTTTTTTCAGATGTCCAGCAATGCAATAGGTACTCAATAGTTTGCACCCTATTAGACAACACCAGAAGGTCAAATATAATCAATAAAAAGAGCCTTAACACAGTATTAATAACATGGTCTGAATGGATTTCCACTCATAGTAATGAAATAAAAAAAAAACTGGTTGCAAATCTGAAAGGCAATCAAGTCTATATTACCAATGGTCTGGATGCTATGATTACTTGACCAATAGAGAGGAGGAGGTGACATTCATAAGCCTGCTCTAGGCAGGTACATAACTGCTTAGAATGCATTGCTGCACTCTTAAAGTAACACAGAACAGAGGTATTCCAAAACTCCTTCAGCTCCTTGCACTTGAGCTGTTTTGCCTGGTCACCACTCAACTCCTCCCTAGTTGAGTTTGATATTCAGGCAGGACTCCTACACTTACATACTTTGAACATTACAGGAAACGACATCATTAACAAATGAAATACCTTAGCCAGCCATGGAGGATGGTAAAAAGAAAAAATTATAAACCAATTTTCCTAAGACAAACTTTTTTTTTTATATTGCTCCTAGTAAGCAGGAAAAAAAAGTTTGTTGTCCTTGTTTGCTTTGCAACTGCTTTTCTCTAAATTGGTTGTAGGATTCAGCTTAACCAGTTCTTAACCTGGATGGGATGAGATATGTCATACAGAGAGTCTTGTTTGCAATTTCATTTCAGATTTTTGTAACCAATTTTTTAATAAGATTGCATTCAGGGTTCATTCACTTAGCACTGAGCCTTAAGTTTTCCTTGGCCCTATACTTTACAGCAACACTCCTACTGTGACATTGGATAAAGTTCTTTACTCTTTATGTATCTGTAATTATCACCACTGAGTGTAAATGACATAATGCTGAGCATGTATTTAAAACTCTAAAGAATGGAAGGAAAGCTAGATATGATCTTCAAGCCAAGTGTACAGCATGAAGAAGAGATACTCTGACTGCTTAGAAAACAAATTGCAAAGGCAGGAAAACTTGAAAAGCAGCATTGGTGGTATAGTGAGGTCTACATAAAACTCCAAAAGGAAATGAGTGGTTTAAATGGACAGTTTCATTCTCTTCTGCTCCTGAACCTGAAACCTGGTGGCATCAAGTTGTGACACAAGACAAGTCATTGTGAGCAGCCACAGATGACTGAGCTTCACTAACTTCAGACAGTTTTCAATACTCTGATTTTCAGGCACTCAGTTGGCAGCACCCTGCACTCACACAAACTAGGATGTAATCTTCAAGGGCCAAACTTTCCCAGTCTTGATGAGAAGCCCTCCCTCAAAGACCTGAACTACTTGAGGCTGCCTCGGTACAATTGCTGTCTTGGTAAATGCAAAACTGAGAGTGGAGATGGCGCCTGTTCTTCCAGCAACCTCAGCAACATTTCAGTGACCATTTCTGCATGCCGTGGTACTGGTAGTCACTAACTGCTAATAACAATTAGCTAATAATAACATAACCTAATAGCTGTGCCTCCCATTATTATTTAATAATAACATAACCCTAATAGCTTTGCAGTGAAGGGAAAAAGATGTCCTTGTACTTGGCCTCTCAGAAATTCCTCCCCCAAATCCATTTATAATTATGAAATACAGTAAGGTTAATGACCTCAAAAGAGATGATTGAAGCTTTCTAGTCTTGGTTTTTTGCCCTCATTGTGAAAGGAGACATCACTAATTGTTTGAATCCCTCCCAAGTCGGTAGGAAATGTGAAGAACTTCTCTCCTTCCACCCGATTCTACAGCAGAAATCACTGACAGCTATAGGTACCACTGTCAAAATGACAGATAATAAAAACCCACTAAAAGATCTATTTGTGTTTATTTTTAAATTATAACTGTTCTTAAACTGCCAATTCTCAAAATTGAGCTGAGCTCTTAAGACAAGCTAGATGTTCTGCTGTAAAGAAAATTCCATCATACCATGTTTAACCACTTGAAATAAAGTTTTGCATTATACACAATAGGAAAAGGCTGTAATTATTTGAAA
Source organism: Zonotrichia leucophrys gambelii (assembly GCF_028769735.1). Classification (NCBI taxonomy): domain Eukaryota; kingdom Metazoa; phylum Chordata; class Aves; order Passeriformes; family Passerellidae; genus Zonotrichia; species Zonotrichia leucophrys. The sequence continues at coordinate 26,263,208 of NC_088173.1, read as the reverse complement.
GCCCATGTGCTTCAGGTATAAAATACCATTCTTGAACTTGCAAGTTTGTTACACTGAATTGGTGAAAATTGCTAGAGATTTTGTTTGCTGTGAAACTGGAACAACTTATTTCAGCTAACTATACAGACTTGAGCAAAAGCAGTAAGGGTGTAGTGGGGGTAAAGCAGCTTTTACTCATCATCAGTGCTTTAATGGAGAATGTTAACAGAGAAAAGCTGCGGCTGTTTGGCACCTACACTGAGAACTAGTTAGCAGATGATCACAAGCTGGAAGGAAAGGTTAAAGGGAAAGAGTCCTCAAGTGTCACAATATTAAGTGCTTTAAGGTGGCTTCTTCAACTTCCAACTTACATTGAGGCCAGTGCTAGCTTTTAATTAAAGTTCCTTTTGAAATACACAAGGTTAAGAGTGAATTGCTGGGGGTTTTTTGTATGTTTTGTCCTGCCATAGTCCTTTCTCTTCTTTACAGAGAATTCTGCAAAACCTCAGCTATAAAACAGAGCATAAAATCTAATATTACTCTATCATAGCATTGTCTTAGCCTGCGGGAATTTTCATAAAATTGAAGTAAGGAAACAGAGCAGCCTACAGTGATATTTCTGCACATCTTGTAAGACATCCTTCTTTTATTTCCCAAATTATTGAAACAGGACAGGGTTGTTTTTCTTAGCAATTTAAATAGCACATAAGATGACTTCTACAGTGCCAATACCACTACCTTCTCTCTCCCCCCATTATTCTGCCAGAAGCTAAAAACCCAGACTCTATTTCTTCTTTTGGGATAAATGTTTCAACTTGGAAAAAAGAACTACAGAAATCAGGAAAGAATTTGCTATGATGCTAGCAGTTTTAGGTGACAAAAAGCACTGTTTTCTATAAAGCAAGTTAGGACTTTTCATAAGCACCAGTACTTGAGTTTAATTAGAGAAATAGCAATAAATAACTTGTAAAAAGGGAAAAATAGTTAATAGTGGAGAATGAAGCAGGTTCTCCTCAAGTAAATTGTTATTTCTTGGACAGGAAACAATGCAACAAAAACTCCCAAATCTGAGGATTCTGAGAATCAGGGCTTTCTGAAAAGAAATGAATTCCTCAATAAATATTTTGAAATTTGAGTTTGGATTTGTTGGTATGCTTTGACTGGATTCTATTACCAGAATATAAAGGAATGTGTGCACAATATACCTGAAATCAATTCAGTATGGAACGTACAATATTTCAGACAGTATTTCCACCTTTAGTTACATTCTTTCACAAGAGGTGACACCATCACTAAAAATCCCAGACAAGTCTTGGCTCTGTCTCCAGTTAAAGCTGTGTGTTAAACACAACATTTTCTAGTGGTTTCTATCCAGTCTGTATTTAGCTTGCTCATCTGTTTCAGAGTTAACCTCTTGCACCTTTGCCACCTATCTTGACATTACAAGCCTAGACACTGGCTGCTCACAAATACTGCATTGTGATACTAAAAAACTGTTGAACAGCCATTTTGGAGATGGGACTGGCAGCTTAAAAATTATGTAAGCAAACTTGCATCTCATCATATTTTGATCTAAACCACTGTCTGTACAGGAAAGTATCATACTGCATTTTAATTCCATTACATTGTATGCCTCTTGGATTTACTTTCAGAATCCCAAGTTTTTATTCACACAGATCACAATTTGTGAGAAGTCAAACCATGCAATTCATTAGTTATCCAAAAAATTAATCATAAGTTCTTCATTCTTGGTCCATTTTGAGGTCATATTGAGATCTTTTAAGAGCAGCAGTTTATCAGCTGCACCCTGATGTGCAAGAATGTTTGAATAAAGCACCCATGTAGAACAATAAAATTTCTCTTCCCTATACTTCATGCTGAAAACTTGCACTCCTCTCATCCACTACTGGACACATCTAGTGGCTATTTGGGATGCTTTTATGGGGGTCAAAGACACAGGTTCATATACCTTTCAGGCAGAAAAGTGATGAGAGTCTAAGCCTCCCACATTCTGAGTGCTTCCAGCACTGCAAAAACATCTATTTTTCCATGAACAATCTGGGCATCCAGCTTTGCACCTTCTTTTTGGGCCACGCATCAAACCAGCTCATTTTAAGGTCACTATTGCCTCAAGCAGTCAACTTGCTCTTGAAACACACCAGCTTTTTTTGGGGCCATAGCAGGTTGGTTAGCATTATTCTCAATATTCAAAAACACCACCAGATCTAATAGTTATTAGTCACACAGGGAAAGACTCTTGAGTCTGTGTTATCCACCCCTATCCTGCAGTCTTGCACAGGAAAATGTCAAGGATAGGCACCTCATTTACTTGCTCCCACTAATTTTGATGTTTAATCTCATTTTTACATTACAAGTTGAATCATGTTGATCTAATACATAGGAGTGAATTGCATCAACAAAGAAAAGGAGAGGAAACATGATGGCAATCCCCATAGTGCTACCTACAAAACTTGTTTGGGTTTAGTTATGAGAAGTGGTAGGTTCACTGATTGTACAGAGCTCTTTTCTCTCTCAAAACCAAAGTCTAACTACACAAAACAGAAGTCAAGCAGCATCCTGAACATATCTTTCTCAAGTATTTTAGAAAGAAAACATATTTTCTTGAGTAATTTTTTTCCCCAGACATTTCCTAAAAATGCTGAGGTTTAATACACATTCCAAATAACATCATAATGATGCTTTAAAAACACAAGCTAAATAAGCACACTCTTGGTTTATTGTAAACCAGTTTGAATCCCCAGTAAGTGGCTAATGAATTCAACCAAGGCCCTCCATTTTGTATTAATGGCAGCTTCAGTTGATGCATAACTGAATTGTCCATATAATGTATCTACTTTATAAAGAAACCATACTTTAAGCTCACTGGGATGCCTTATTTTAAAAATTAAAAATAACAAAATTATCTTTTTGCCAGAAGTAATGAAAACCACTAAATGCATAGGTACTAAAAGTGACTGAAGAAGTTTAGTGCTGTTTCAAGATCAAAAGCCATCCATTATTTTCAAATAGAGAAAACTTTCAGATTTCCCCTATAACTGGAAAAAGTGCAGCTTAAACTGCATTGCAGAAGAACAATTAGTAAAAAAACTATACCATATACAGGCATCACCACATGACTCTTACTGACCATTTTCTCTGTAAGTATGAATTTGCTCAGCTGCAAAGCTGTCAATTTGCAGTTAATCCAAAGCTGATCAACAATCCACAGAAGTATAAATACAAAGCACTGAGCCATAAAGCAATGATTTAAAAAATTATTCCTCCCATTTTTTCTGCTTATGTTGTCTTTATTGTGGATTCTTCCATTTCCCTAGAGGCTTTCAACACTTAAGGATTGTCTTATTAACATTTATATGTAACAACCATAGCATCAGTAATATAAATCAGTACATAGAACAAGTGACTCACTAGCTTGGTGATGGTGCTCTTCTTCACTTTGGAGTAGGCTGAATTCATAAGTAGATATTTTGTTTCTCAGTAATGAAGTCAGAACATTGTCTACCTTCTCTACAGAAGAAAATTTCAATGCCTGCTTAAAAGAAAGAAAAAAACCAGATAAAAACTAGTGCATTTGTTGAATATGTATTTTTAACTTTATCCTCAGAATGCTGGTAAATCAAATTACTCAAAACAGTATTATGGCAAGATTTTTCAGTAAGAGAAGCACAGTTTTGGAAAACTATAGAAGAGATATTTTAACACAAAAATTATGACAACATGATCCCACTGTATATAAACATGCATTATAACATATGAAGTTCAGACATGACTTAAAGCCTCCTGGATGAAGTGTAAGGACAGGAAGATCTATGCTGTACTACAGCGGTAATTCAAGATTAGTTTAAAGATTATAGTAACTCTCTGCTACCCAAAACTTATACATTAAAATTGTGGACTTGTCTACGTAGGAAACAGCTTCAGTTTCATCAGCCAAAACAAAACATTGTTGCCAGAACAAGGAACTGATATCAACCAGATAGATAAGCTTCCTACTAAACACACAGTCTTCAGACAAGGGAAATCTGCATGGACTGCCAGGAGATTTTTGAGTGCCTCTTTCTGGGCAGAAAGTCAAGATCTACGCCTAACAAGTTTCAAGGTAGCCAGAATTAAATATTTCTTTGCCTGGTCTGACAAGAGCAGCCTGACTACAGAGATTTGAAGAGTAAGGACATTTTACACCAAGCCCTACAGCTGTGTACCCCAGTCTGTGCTGCACTGGGCACCAAAAGGAGCTCAGCCACAGCAGAGAAGAGCTCAGGCAGAGTTGCTTTACTCTGCTCAGGGTCAGCAGCCCTGTGTTAAAGCTTGCCTTCCCACAACCAGACTGTCTCTGGTCAAGATGATTCTCGGATGACTAAAATAGAACATCTTCAGACATGCTTAGCATATGAATTTGAAAAGAAAGTCTGTGACTGACATGCTGAGGAGAAAATGACAGGGGGATGTACTGATGAGCCATGAAGTTTAATTCCCAGGGCTGTTAAAAGGGAATAAGAAAAGTAAGTATGGCGTGATCAGAAAATGTGGAATGCAGAGGCAGGATATCATTTTCATCCAACTCCTACCAAGAATTAGAAAATAAATTTATGCAGGAAGCTAACAATATGATTGTTTATTTTTCCCCATGATTAACCCTGGCCCTTCCAATATTAAGATATGTAAAAACCACTGCATTTCTTCTCCTCATAATTCACTCCCTTTCTGTGATGTCACACTACATTACTCAGTATTTTTTATTCAATAATAGTGAATACATATAATAATGTTCAATAAGGAAAGGAATAAGCATTAAGGAAAGACTCCACCTAGGAAAAAAGAATAAAAATCTATTTTGAGCACAAGACTTACTGCGCAAATTCAGAAAGCATATGCAAGACCTCCCAAAATATCTATAAAACCCACAAATTATTAACTTGAATAACAACACTACATTTACATGCTATTAAGAGGAATAATATAAAAATTCAATTAAGAACCCATACTATTCTCTCTCATTCCAAATAGGTCTTCAAAACATAATCATTACATTGCCTTAACAGAGTTCAATCTAGAGTAGGACAAAACCAAGTAACACCACAGGAATTTCTCAGATGAGTGTATATGGCAGACCCTGTGTCATGAATAAAGAGGCTCAAAACCATTGGTACTCACTGAAGCAACTGTGTAGTAGATACCCCACTATGCAGAGAATAAGAATTTAAGTGGGTTTCTAGACAAACTAAGTTTGAAGTAATATTTTTAACATGTTAAAATTTCTCATACTTGAACAGGCCTTTCCTCTAATGACCAGCCTATCAATTTCTATGAATTACAAGTCAGGAACAATGCACTTATTATACAAAGTTATCAGTGAGAATTGCCTCAAGTTTTCCACCTCAACTTTTTGTTTTTCTTCTTACTCTTGGGATGTAAAATCTGAAGGCTTAAGCAATGGTTTAACAATCTATACTCTTAAATCATTGCTATGCTCTTAACTAAGCTGTAATGGTGAGCTTCATTGTGCTCCTCTATAGCAAAGATACAACAGGAAAAAAAGATTAGTTAATTAAAAAAAAAAGCAGCTATGTCTTTTATCTCACATACGGAAGGGCCAGTTCCAGCATTTAGATGAAGATAACAGCTAAAACAACAGGAAAACAGAAATAGGAATAGGGCCACTCTGCCCTATCCAGCTCCATATCATAAAAGGCATCTCCTCAAGAAACAATTCAGTTTAGAGACTTTTACTTTACTGCCCATTCCTGCCCCAGAGCACTCACAGACTGCAACTCTGCTGTGTTTATGTATTTTAACATACCTTACACAGACCTCTATAGGCCCAAGAAATCTTCCCAAGAAATCTCAACAACATTACAAACTTGAAGCTCCTGGGGAAGCTTCACCAAAGCCAACAGAAGCAGAACTGTATTTAAAGTTGAACTGGAAGTTAGTCACTCTGCAAAAGAACTCTGAGCCACTCAGGAGTTTGAGAAAGCCCACCTTTGGTCCAAATAAAGATTTACAACACTAGAGAAAAATACACAATAGTGCTAGTTTCCCTCTATGCCCTTGCAGCCCCTCAGAACTAAGCTAGTGAGTTTGTAGACAATTCTTTCCACACTCTCTGAAGCACAGCAAATTTCTCTGCTCCAGTACTGGAAATCCTTCCACAAGCCTCCCTGCTTGTCACAGCACCACCTCTCCAGCTGTAGGCACTGCCTCTATTCCCTCACCCTTTTCCAGAGCAACAGGACACAGCTGTGATCCCAAAAGCCCCAAGTGCTGACCATCACATCTGGGATTCCAAAAGCATCCTTGAAAAATGAGATCACCAAGCACATATTTTGCTACTTTTGTGAATAAGATTACCTACTTTCTTTAATAACTGCTAACCTGAAAATGTGTGCCACTGAAACACAGCATCCACAGCCAGTAAATTAGCATATTCCACTGGCTTAGGCAGTACTAACAAGGTTACATTTACATGAAGATGAAGTTCTTCATTAGTTCTTACATATCAGACACTACTTTATATGCACCTCCATGTCTGGATTGCTTCTGCCAATGAGAACGGGCTAGGTTTAAAACCAGTCAGGCATTTCTGACAATTTTAGCCAGTGATAGAATATGAAAAGCTTTCATACCTAGAGGAGAAGAAAGAAACATTTCAAAAAAACAGCTGTTGATATAAGCTGAGAAGATTGAAATATCAAATAGGGTTTCAAATGAAGTATCTTTGGGGATCAGGTAGAGATGCATACAATATATCACCACATAAATCATATAGATATTTACAAGTTTTCATAGAGGAGGCTGCAGTTTATTTTCATTCTTGTTTTCCAACTGTAACTGGAATCCTGTTTAATGACTATGATAAAAACATCATTTAAGATACCAAGTATCTCACAACCACAGGAATATTATTCAACCAAAGCTTGTCATAAAGACTTCCTCAGTCTCTCCAGATATTCTAAGTCACTCAAGCTAACATGAACTTACCAGCTTGAGTAATAAGGATATGACCTGAGCTTCATTTTTTTTTTAAATTTTGAAACTAAATAAATCTATGCCAGAAAACCCCAACACTAAATAATTGAATCAATATTTCCATTTGGTAGAAAGTCTGAGAGAAAAATCAATACAGCATATAAATCCAGCAGAATGCTGAAATGATTAGCTGATGTAAAGTAAAACATGAAACATAAAAAAGTTTAATTATGAATTATAAAAACCTTAATATCACTCTGTACATTAGGTTACTGTAAGAACATAAACTCCGTAAGAATTTCTTGAATGCAGAATTGTGAAAGTGAGAGAAACAAAAATAATGATCTTTAGCCAACTTTCACCCTCCTACATTCTCAAATAGCAAATCAATTCAGCACTATGATTCAGTTATTATGATCCCAACTTTTCCTATTTTAACATTTCAGGTTTTTTTCTTTCAGAACTCATGCAAAGAAACTAATTTAATTTTATTATTTATTCAATTACATTTTAAATATTTATTTGGTTGTTTAAAATGTCTGGCTGATGTTGGTAAATGCTTTTTAAATTCAGAAAAAATTGGAACTCAAAATGACAATCAGATGTAGCAAAGAATTTTATCCAAAACCATGATTTGTAAAAATCTTAGATTATGTTTAATCTAAACCTTGGCTAATACAAATCTTTAATTTCTTGCAAAAACCAGATCCATAAATGCAGAAGTACCATATATTGATATTCTCCCACTAAGATCCACAAATTCATCTGACCATCACTAAAAGGAATGGATACCTGTAACTGAACAGCTGTTGGGTCTTGTTTCTCTGGTTTTATTGAGGGACAAAGTGGAGCATTTCAAAGGAGCTGGAAAGGTTGGCAAGGCAATACAGAAAATAATGTAAGCATTTTACCAAAGCACTGTGTCTTTGGTACGAACTAATGCAGCCATTTGCTTTCACCACAGAATTTTAATAGAGATACTTCTGAGATTGCAAGTATTTGTGAAAATCTTGAACTTCCCCTTGGATCACAGGGTCATATTGCTTTAATCAATAATTGCTGTAAGCTTTCCTATTTTATATCAGATTTGTTTTCCATTGTGTTTGATTGTTACTTTGCATAGATAAATGACTGCTGCCCCAGGATACTTTTGCAAACAAGTTGATAGTCTCAAAGGTTTTAATTATCCTGGTTAAACAGAAGTTACTACTACTGCTCCTACTTGAGGGGAATTCTAATTAGTATCAAGTCTGTTTTGTTTTCCTTTTGTGAACATATTTTAAAGATTAACTTAAATTATGTTCTGTAAATTGCATCTTTATGATGTAGCTTGTTGACATTAAATCAGGAGCTCATTTTAGAAGTTTGCAGAAAAATTTTAGCTACCTAGGTAGTTACTGTACTGCACTCTGAGGTCCAGCAGGTACCATTAAATGAGACACATAGGAATACTTACAGAGGTATTAATACAACTTTGCCACAGACATTGTGTTGACTGTAGAGCTTACCCAATTAAAAACATTCTTTCAACATTAGTTTTTCAGTTACTAAAACAATAAAAATAACAGCATATAGCATTGTCAGCTCATTTAAACCCTTGCTTATTATTCAGAGGAGTAAAGGTGAGGAAATGTTAAACATACTTCATAACTCTACCACTGTATCTTCCAGTGTACACTACTGCTCTGCACAGAATTATTTTTGCATTTGAATATGATTTGAATTGCATGTACTTTAATAAATATCAGTCATGCTGGTTAAACAAAAGGTCAAACTCCTGAATACCACAAATAACTGTGGAAATACCTTGTGTGTTGCAGGTTTCTAGGTTACCATGTTAATGATAAATTTTAAATCATTATGGCATACTCCTTATGCATACAGGTTTAAATGAAACCTGTTTGAGACTTACTTAGATATACTTCAAAATACAGGCTAAAAAATGATGGATACCATAAAGAATTTAAGAACACATTTGTTCTTTGAGTTGCACTATTTTTCTTGTGCAACACCCTGTTTTTCTAGAACAGAAGTAACTTGTACTTGGAAGGAGCCTAGCCTCATCCTTAATAGAACACTAATAATGCAATACATCATATTTCATTAATCCTTTTGTTATGAGTGTAATGCCTTAGGTGGTGGATAAGGTATATTTGTCACAGGAAAATGAGATTGTCTGCAGTGGAAAAACAATCTATTATTTTTGTTCTGGCTTTGCAATTATAATATAGACATCGGGCAAGGTCTGCTTGGGCTACCCACATTCAACAAATGACACTTGAGATTCTGTGCTTCCTTAATATATGCTTTCTTTTCCTGTTATTTCTTATGTGCCACTGGAAAAGAACATGCTGCAGAGCACTGCAGTCTGCTGTGTTGATCTGAAACACAGCTCAAAACCTGATTTTTTCTGAATATATACAAAGAATCTGCATGGCAACCAGCAAATCACATGAATGAGAATTCAGCAGCTGTAAATGGACTGTACCTGAACAGCAACCTACTGCTTTCCATACAAGCTATTTCAGAAAAATTTGGTTTGATGGTGAGTGAATAATAACCCTCCAAATGCGGTTTAAGATTACTTGCTTCTATTGGTTTCAGAACATACAAAAAATAACTCTTTAAATGGAGAGGGACTTCACTAATATTTATTCTTATTTTCAACCTTTGCAGTGCAGTGTGTTGCTCATTGGGCACTCTCTAAACAGAAAAAGATCATGTAAAATTTGTTTTCTCTTGCCTGACTTGCTTACAACCTGACATCTCAGAGGCTTCTTAATCCTGAGCCTGCTACTGAGCCATTACAAATTACTGTGCAATCAAATGATTGCACACTATATCTTAGTTCATTAAGTCACTTACAGTCTATTTTTCTTTAATTAAAATTTGAGAAGTCAACTTACCTGACAAGTGAAAGCTATTGGGTCAGCCACTTTCTTCAAAATGGGTTCAATTTCCTCTAGTGCAGTATAGTATTCAATCTGTGCTGTCCTCTTAATGACTCCCCCACAGTAGACATTTACATATACAGGGCCAGCAGGAAAATCTTATAAAATAACAAATCAGAACAGCAGCTGAAAACATTTTACAGTCCCAGACCAGAAATCTCAGGGAATGAGTAAAAAACCAGAGAATACCACAGAAAAACATAGAGTTGATGAACTGTCTGGATTTGCATTTCACAGGTGATTCAGTGTAGTCAGTTTTTTAATTCAAGTTTGGCAGTCTAACATCAGAAAGCGGACAAAAGAAAATACATATCTTTAAATCTGTATAAAGCAAAGCCATTATATTGCTTCACATTAGAAAGGAGACGAAAACAGAATGCTTAAAATTTCCAACTGCCCTTTGATAGCTTGATGACCTATAATCACCTCCCTTATGCCTACATGTTAAGGAAAAGTGCATTTATCACAAATAGAGCAATTGCTATTCATCTTATGAAACATTTTTCCTTAATTGCAGTCAAGCTTCTCAAATTTGTATTTGAGCTAGGCTGCAGAAATTGCAGTATAATTAATCCATTCCAGTTGTTTACCTTGCAAAAGCCAAGGAGAGAGGCACTTGTAGTCTGTTACTTAGGCATGATTTGCTCTGTGTGTGCAGCACAAGCCGACTTTATGAGCACATTTCCCAACCCATTAGCGCTTGTTGTGCCAGGCATTCTGCTGGACCATACTAGCACAGTCTTCTTAAAGCACTAACTCTGCCCACAAAACAGTGAAAAAAGGGGCAATTCTGAAAATGGAGAAGAGGAATAGGGCCAGAGAAGCTAGACTAATAGTACATCACATTAAATCACTTAAATGGAAACTGCCCAAATGTGGGTTTAAAAAAAAAAACAAACAAAACCAACAAAACACAGTATATCTCCTATAACATCAGATTAGATGGACCTAAACCAGGATATTTCCAAATTTCCACTTTTCCAGGTTTTAAAACAGATTAAACATCAAACACAAATGATATATGAAACATAATTAAACTTGGCTACAGCTCTCTGACAATTTCTTCATATTTCATTAACTTTTCTCATTTTATTTCTTCAACTGCTCAGAAATCTGCTTGTGATCAACAGTATCCTCACAAAAAAAATTTTTGGAAGACTTTTTTGAGATACATGCAAGAAGATTGCAGCTTCTGTTCTCTGAAATCCAGCTGCAGATGGAAGTTCCCTGCTTGTTACATACTTTCCAGTCATGTTTCCGAAAACAAACTCTCTGCACCATCACAAAGATAAAGAACTCTCAGCCCCTGTGTGGCCATCATCTCAGGCCAGCATTCAGGATGAAAATCTCAGATTCAATTAGGTTGGAAAACACCTGCAAGGTAATTGAGTGAAACTTCTGATGGACCACCAACCTGTCAACAAGACCATGGCACATGCGCCACATGCAGTCATTTCTCAAACATCCCCAGGGATGTGACTCCTCCACCTCCTTGGGCAGCCTGTTTCAATGTGTAACAAATGTTTCTGTGAAGAAATTCCTCCTGACATCCAACCTGAACCTCCTGTAGCACAGCTTGAGGCCATGTCCTCTTGCCCTGTCACTGACTGCCTGGGAGAAGAGGTCAAATCCCAGCGGGCACAGATTCCATTCAGGTAGGTTTTAGCGAGTCATCAGTCTTTTCTCCGGGCTGAACAACACCAGCTCCTTCAGCCACTTCTCATGTGAGTTAATCTTTAGACCCTTCCCCAGCTCCATTGTCCTTCTCTGGACACAATCCAGCACTTCAGCGTCTTTCTCAAAGTGTGGGGCCCAGAACTGGACACAGCACTCAACTGGTGCAGTCTCACCAGTGCTCAGTCACAGAATTACCAAAATATGGTTCCAAGAAGCCACAGTGGAAAAATTGTAGCCTATTATTGTAGTATTTCCTCCTATCTAAGGTTATATTGCAGTAATTTTGTAACAAAATATTATGTAAGTTCCTTTGGCAATTCACAGCATGTAGCCCAATAGCAAACTATACTCTGAATACATAGGTGAGAAATGTTTTAATTCTTAACTCCCATCAAGAATGGGGATTTTAAAATAAACTGTTAAATAGTTGAAACTGTTATCAACTAGTTATGGATGGAGCAATAAAAAACCCATTAGGAACTAGCCAAGATGAGTGATACAGAGAAATTACATGAATGTGAACAGAGAAAAGAAACTATTTCCTGCATCACTAAGAATTATGGAGAGGAGAACCACTAGATTTACTGCATTAAATATAAAATGACACATTTAGTAACAGAGTCATAAGAAAAGAATATTAGGTTTGCATTTTATGGCAGTAATTTTGGAGAATGTTAATCTGTAACTAATCAATGACATTTTAAGACTGCCACCTGTCATTTAACCACAGAAAACCAACCTAATAGAACCTAGGTTCCCATAAATCACAGCCTTGCTTCTCTTCATTATTACAAGTTATGTGTGCAAAACTCATTTACAGGAAACACCCACTAAATAGCAGAAAGGAAAACTACTTATTAGAAAAAGTGAAGGGAGTTGAAACTTTTTAGTTTTTCTTAAAGGTAAAGAATATTTTTCTTACCTAGGGCTTTCACATATTTGACCTTCTTGTTCCAAGAGGCTGTCTGCATTCTAATTTGTTGATTATCTGTTATGAATTCCACTTCTAGAGTTTCTTCATCTATTTCCTCTTTCAACAGAATGAATATTTCACCAGGGTTCTACAAAATTAAAATATGTTCCCATTAGGCCTTCAGAAAATTATACTGGAAGTGTAACATTATATCGAAAGTGTATTGAAAGAACTTTGCTTAACCAACAGCTTCATGCAAAAAAATCATACTACCAAAATATGATGGTATCTCATTGCTTCCTTTAGTATTTCAAGACCTTTCCTTTTGTGTTTCCTTTCTTACATGAAAGACACAAGAATGTAGGATTTAAATTTAATGTAGGATTTTAAATTCAGCTTACATGAGAATATTTTAAAACAGTATTTTAAATGCATATGTAGGTGAATTGTTACATTTTCTATGGCCCCTCTATAGTCTAGAAGAATCATATCCATCTTAAAAACAAAGGATGAACCTAAAATACTTTAGACCCACTTAACCTCTTCCAGTAAGGTGACATTAGCTAGAAGCAGCAGGTGATGTGAGACAATAGCCCTCTACCACTGCCTGAACTAGAGGCAGTCACTTCCTTAGAACTGATCTCAACAATGAAATAATGTGTGTAAATCATCTTTAAAAGACAGACAGCAAACAAAATTTGTGACATTCTACGTACACTGCAACCTCCATACTTGACCATGGCCAAGTCCAAGTCCATTCACATGAAGGAATGCAGTGCTGGATTTTTTACTTCCTCTGTTTATGCTGTCACATGCTCCTCACAGCCACTCTGATTAAAAGCACATATGAACATTTATGTCCACTGCATATGCATGCAGACACACAGACATATAAATATTTCTGATTTAATTTAAACTCAAACTATGTCTGTGCTGACACAACCCTGTGTAATTCATGGTATGGGCACATATGCATGTATACATACACCCATCCTGGATTCTTGCCAGGACAAATCCCACATCTCTCAAGAAGTGCCTGATTATTTGCTCCCTCTGAAGTATAAGGCCCACATGACAGTAATATTTCAACTCAAGCTTCAAAATAACTGTAATAGAGCTGTCTTCAAATGACTTTACTTCCAAATCTTTTGACTGCGGCATGGATGCAACACAAAGGCAACATAAATCCGACTGCAGTCTAGGTGCACTCTCATTTTGATCCCTTGACAATTTTGGAAAAACAGCAGATACAGTATGAATGAGATTGCAGCAAGAGAAGGGGAAGAACAGTGACTGTTATTCCAAAGACTGTAGCATCCAGAAGCCTTACCTCACATGATATTCTTCTTGGAAGCACCAATATTGACTGCTCATCACTTTCTAATCTTTCAGAAAGTACCTCTGTTTTAAAAGTGAGGTCTGTTTCTTCTGATGCTCCCCTGGCATCTGACAAGTTAATATCAGAGATAGTCTGGTGATCTGAAATAAAGAATGTGAAACAAGAATGTTGTTAATAATCCTAAACCAACAAAACATGGCAGTGATGTGGTTTCCAATGTGTTATTCATATGGGACTTGGAGTCACATTAAGGACAGCACATGAAAGCCTGGCAAAACTCCCTTAGTGTAAATGTAATGAGATGTCCTCCTTTGATAAAGAACACGCCTCTGAAGTTTTGATCCTGAAGCCTTAATTTACATGAACAGGCTCTGCACATATGCTTTGCCTTCCTAAAACAAAAAGGGACATAGCCTTTAGACTGATAGTCTATTCACAAATAGTTGTGAACAGCAAAGTCAGGAGATCACCCAGTTGTCATCTCAGAATGCTCATACACTAGAATAAAACAGGATTTTTACCACTCTTCCTTTCTTTATATGTAAATAAGCACATGCTATATGTTTACAACATCAATCCACTTGTCTAGAGGAATCATTTACATGAGGGCAGTGATATCTGAAACATAGTACTATGACAGTAGGCACAGATTTTATTGGCAGAGAATCTACGGCCTTTGCCTGCCTTAATAGAAAAAACGATGGGTTTTTAAATAGGATTTTTTAAAATAGGATAATTTTTTAAAAATTTTTAAAATATTTTTTAAAATAGGATAATCTGTATTTGGAAATGCTATGCCAGTGATAAAGGTAGCTTACAATCAGTTTATTTTCTGTTTGGCTGTACCAGAAAAGGCCCAAGAGCCTTTAGTGAATATAGTGAATTCTTCACCACATCGCAGAATTTTAATCATGAAAAAGAACTGCCAACTAACCACATCTGCAGAGCTCTGACTAAGCCTGGGTTTTAGCAAAGGTATCCTTTGCCTACTATGTCTCAACTGTATCATTACTCCTCCTTTCCGGACACTATTACCCTGTGTGAAACACTCCTGCCACTCATCTCAAAGGACTGCAGCAGCTCTTCATCACAAAGGATTAGTCAGTATACTGCAGTCATCTCATTAGGTTATTGATATAATTTCATGCAGTCCAGAGTTAAAAAATCTAGACTGGCTGGTGAGACAATATCTTGAGAGACATCCACACTGTCTTGTATTACTGTAAATTATCAAACACTCACACTCAGTTACATTTAAGGATACAAAGAACTTTTGAGGTAAGTATTTTCCTCTTAAATAGATACAGAATATTAAAATAAATTCATGATCGCAGAATGCAGAACAATAGTAATTTGGCTTTGCTCAAAGAAGTACCACAGCCATTTTGCACTTCTTTGAAAAGGTGCCCAAGTGACTGAGGTACACAAAACATATAGTGCTCCCAAGTGGCACAGACATCTTTCCAGACAGTGACAGTACTGGCAATCTACAGTTAACTTTCTCAATTCTCGCTTGCCTTTACTTCCCCCATGTGCACCAGTTCATCTGATATAGAATGTTTCCTTGCCTTACCAATATTGCCTTCCTTAGGGCTTAGATTTAACAAAGTACCTCTATAATAAATGCATCTGCTACATGCAGCTATGCCATGGCATCCTATTGTAGAATCTTTTTATCCAGGGATATGCTTTAATT
The DNA here is from genome assembly GCF_028769735.1 of Zonotrichia leucophrys gambelii. Classification (NCBI taxonomy): domain Eukaryota; kingdom Metazoa; phylum Chordata; class Aves; order Passeriformes; family Passerellidae; genus Zonotrichia; species Zonotrichia leucophrys. The sequence continues at coordinate 26,247,663 of NC_088173.1, read as the reverse complement.
GTTGAAGGAAGGAGGGAAGTCAAATATCCATAGTTCCTTTAAGGAGCTGAAGTTTCCTTCAACATCTAATCTAAGTTAAGCAGGTTCAATGACCATCAACAGCTAGTAAAAACTGGCCATCCTACTCCTGCTTATATTCTCATGCCTTTAAGGCAAAATAATTCTGAATTAAAGCTATGAATTCAGCATAAATTGTTAAAATGACACTGAACGTACATGTAGATGTACTTTACTAAAGTAGCATTAATTCCATTTACTTCAATTTACTTTAAAAATTAAATAGGCTACACTGAACAAAGGCTATTCTGTTTCTGAATGAGAACCCACACACAGTTCAATGAAGTTTAACTAATCCAGCTCAGAATACAAGTGCAATAATTTCTGATTATCACTGTGAAAACTAGACTTTATTTAGCACTGCTCTTTAGAAAAATGAAGCCCTGAACTCTTGCTGAGGAAAACAGTTATGATATTTTGCAGCAGCCTTACAGTACCTAAACAGGGCCTACAAAAACATGGAGAGGGACTTTTTACAACGGCATGTAGGGAGAGGACAAGGGGAAATAGCATCAAACTCAAAGAGGGAGGGCTTAGAGTAGATGTATTAGGAAGAAATGCCTTACAGTTGTGGATGCCCCACACCAGGCATTGTTCAAGGCCAGGTTGGATGGGCTTTGAGCAACCTGGTCTGGTAAAAGTTGTCAATGTTTATGGCCATAGGATTGGAACTAGATGGTTTTTAAGGTCCTGTCCAACCCAAACCTTCCTTTGATTATGATCCTGTGATTATGTACGCCCACAGCACATATTTTGGGAACGTATTCACATTTTAAGTTACTCATAAATCTTACATACACAGAATCCACTTCAGAAGATAACTCATATGAAGCACATGCCGCTTCTGAATTTTTTCTGCCACTTTAGGCAAAGGAGTCTCACAGTAACAAGAAACATTCCACAATCAGATTGACAAAATGAAAGGAATGAATAACAAGTCTGGAAGGCACTGGATTCTCAGATGTCAGCCATCTGTCAGTGATTGTTCTTCAAGGATCACATAGATGCATTCTAATCTATGCAAAGTTCATGACAATTTTATTTCTAAAGTCTGCACTCTACTTATCAAAGATGATAGTAATTTTCACCTTTTGATGCCAATAATTCATTTATTGAGAACATTAATCCTATTGCTAATAAGTTGGTTTAAATTAGGATAACATTCTTTCTCCTGTTAATGATTGCATTTTAATATTTTTATTATGCCTAGCAATATCTAAATGCAATATTAGAACCTCAACCCAGTCACTACTGTGATAGCACAGCTATCCCAATAATAGACAACTAATAAATGTGGCTCTTACATCAAAGACTTGGATATTAAAGAGGATTAGTATTCTCCTGCTGACTTGAAAGTGGCTATCAATTTATTGGCTAAAAACCATCAAGCAAGACCTCTTCCACTAAATGTAAGGTCTACCTTACAATCAATGAACACATACAATAGTCCAAGAACTACAGGGATCTCTATTATCACTGCAATACAAGCACCAAAGTTTGGAACCACCATCTCCAGCCCTCAAATTCCTACAAGCAGTTGCACACAATCTGTCCCAATATGTGGAACATGAAACAACCGCATGAAAAGTTGTTTGTCAATGCTGAAGAAGCAATAGACCAGAGATGATGCAAGCCTTGGCTTGTTGGCATTAACTGAAACAAAGCAGCTCATAAAGGTATTAATACAACAATAATGAGACTATAGTAAGACAAATAGAGCAATGATAGACAATATTTGTTTTATGTAGGCAGAAGGTGTTGCCAGATGTTCAAGTTTTTGAACATTTAAATTCTGGACATCTTCATTATTTTCCCTCATTACACTCCTGTTTTTAGCTTGAAAGCAATGGCTAAGGAGCTCCACTAATTTCTGAGGCTTTCAGAAAAATTCAGAATTTATAACTGAGGGTGAAGATCTTAAAAATAAAAGGCTCATCAATATTATGCTGGACTATGTAAGAGAGAGGATTTGTTAAAGGGTATTTGTTGCTTGGTGAATGCGTTCTTACAATGTTTTATATAATGGTGACCTATTAGTGAGGTTTCTAAAATGTAGCAGTAACAATTAAAATAGTTGATAAATAAAACCAGATCCTTTCTTATAGGATCAAAGTATAAGAAATTGATGCACAGACAACACTATGAGCCAAAAGCTAAAAAGAAAGGAAAAATTGATTACAATCTTCCCTTGAGTAAACAGGGCAGAACTACTGGGAATTATCATCAATTATAGAGGGTAATGCTTAATTTTAATCAGATTACTTCTGTTTGCTTACTTTTGACAAATATCTGCTACTGATGGCCACATTGAAAGGACTGATCTTACATTTACACTAACTTTAAATACTAAAATATAACACACACTTACTGTAACTTAATTGGGGACAGCACGGATGTTTTCAATTTCACTTCAGTGTTCTTTCCTAATTCATGTAACTTCAATATATCAACTTGGTATCTCTTACATAAGATCCTTTGAAACATATTATTACTTTCAATTGAACATTTTGAACTAGATTCATGAATGACTTTCAAATTGTATTCCTTTACATACATAAACTGAGAAATACTCATAATACATCTCAAGTCTCCTGCATATTCAACAACTAATGTTTCACCACGGCTTCTAAGCAACTCTCCTACCACATCTACCTTCTCCCTCACCCACAAATTCTAACCTTTCAAATACACTCCTTAGTTATCCTTACTGCAGTCTACATGAGAATTAGAAGTGTTCTCTGTCTTTGATTACTGGGTAGTTGCTACATGTTTTGAGTCAACAATGTATGTGACAGATTTAGGGCATTAAAAATAGCAGAAAACAAACTTATGAAAGATTTATGTGTTTTCTAAGGCTACCCATGAAATTAATCTCTCCGACAAAATTAGGCTGGTTTCACAAACGCAAAATGCCTGCTAGCTTTACAAATTTTAGCTCTTCATCAAGTTTTGCTAAAGCAATGCCCGCTGAAAAACTTGAAACTGCAATACAAAAGAGGTCTTTAATTAGCCCTAGATCACACATCACATAGGAGAATGAGAAATGTGGGTAAATCAAGTTAGGCAGATGACAAGGAATGGCAAGTTCATCTAGCACTTGTGGCCACCTTGCCACCTGAAAGAAAAGTCAGCATGTTCCAGTGTCAAAGACCTAAAAGAGAATTACAGCAGATGCTTTAGATGCAGGAGACATCCTGTGTAGTATGGTAGATGCACTCTCCAGCACAACATGAGGTAAAGGCAGAGGTGGTGCCACTGGGTTCTGTGAGGTATAACTGAAAAGGTTCCCATGTATAAGTGACTTCCCTGCAATTCAGAAGCCTGAAGGCAAATGGTTCTGTGAGTGCCCAGCAGAAATATGGATTAAAGAAGAACCATACAGAAAAAAATGAAGTAACTGTCTGTAATGTGGGGAAAAAAAAACAGGAAAAAAAGACATTTGTACATCATATTCTTCTTGCAATTTGCCACAAGTTTATCATAGACATTTATGAAAGATAATCCTGTTAAAATGTGGATATCTGTAAATGCTGTATGAGCTCAGCAGAAAGTACAGCAGAGTGTGATTCAAAGGGAGCCTCTAACTGCACAAATTGCTCTATACATTACCCGAGAAAGGCTGTGAAAAACAGGGAGGCAGAAAACATACACCACACTGGGCTTCTTTCAGTGGGACTGTGTTCCTTGCATAAATGTGGGATTTACTCATTTTTACCATAAACACTCTCTAAGATATTATTTCAAAGCAAGTCCCCTTTTCTGCTCTGCTGAAGTTTTCTTTTACAATGGTGAGAGAAGGCTTAGGAATGAAAAGGTTTCCAAAAATCACAGAAAATTATTAATACATACTTAAACACAAAAATGTCTGACCTCATTCTTAATTTCTTTCATTTGTTTTCTATGATGAATAAATTCCAAACCACGATAAACATATTTATTAGTGAACAAACTTAGTGAATATAAATATTAGTGAACATAAATAATGCTTCTATGTTGAGAGTACTATCTTTTGCAAATTCACTGACAGTTATTTTTGTTTTCTCAAATGCATTCTCAGCCCCAGTTTCTCCTGCATGGTTGAGTTCTTCTGTCAAAAACAGTAGCTTTCTGCAAGTTGGCCTATTTTGCCCACATCTCCAAAATATTTCTATTACTGTATCTGTGGTGTACAACTTTTCTTGCAAATAAGTATCAAACTGACAGCTCCTTTAAAAGCTATGAAGAACAGTTTTTCCTTTTCTGAATATTATATATAAAGTTGGTGTTTATGTCATCTTAGCAACCAATGGTGCTGTAATTTTCATTAACATCTATTTCTCTCCCATAACAGCAATCCCTGAAAAACCCCACATCTGAGTTACTATACACATGCAGGCAAAGACTGATTTGCTGTGGAGGTACATGTTCATCTAATATTTTATCATCAGGTATGTTTTTGTACACAACAATTTATCGCTCTGATAGAACTGTAGCCTAATGGAGTCATCATGAATGCATCTAAACAGAATAAGAAAGTCTTATTATGCGTAGCCTTTTGGGATCTGATAGTAAAAACAAAAGCTTCTGCCTTCAAATAATTCCCCAAACTGCAAAAGGAAATTTAGCATAAGTTTATCAATAATCTTTAAGAAATAACTTGCATTATTAAAAGAAATGTAGGCATTTCTTTTTGTATATACTGTCATATGATTGCGACTCTATTCAGAAGCAATCTAAAGTCATAACAATGAACTGGTTCTAACTGGTCAGTGATTTGGGAGACATGTTTGATTTTGTCAGTGCTTTAGCCAGGATGGATGTATTTAGATGCTCCTTGGGACTGATTTCTTCTTTTACTGCATATCAATTCCTTTTATTATTTTTTCTGCAATGAAATCCATGACTTTCAGCTTCACCAGCAGCACTAGGAACATGACTACTCTGAGTTTGACACATAGCAAGAGTTTCTGTTAGGCATACTGATTAGTTTGGAAATAACTACCTGCCTGAGGTCATTGGGGTGCTGAGCAGAGCTGTTGATGGAGCCCAAGCCTTTTATTTCCAGTTTCTGGGGTCTGCATACTTCTCCACGGAGAAGTAAACTGAAGTCTGTCCCTCTATGTGTACCAGAAGTTCAGTTATTGAAGCCTAATGATTTATTATAGAGTCCTTCCATCCACTTCAGAATTACTAGAGTTCTACCACAGTAAGAACACTTAGGTGGTTTTGTTCCATTTCTCTGTGCTGTCAGCACACACAGCTCTCACCTGTTTCAGTGAAGGATTATACAGCACTAAACAATGCCCAAAATGAGATGTGCTGCTGCAACTGAGACAGGCTATCCTCCTGCTACTGACTAAAAGTACCACTGAAGACAAAAGGATTGATAGCAGAGGCATCCAGGGTTGTAAAACCTCCAAAACTTGTTAGTCTGATAAAATCCTCCTGCAAATCACTTATTAGTGCAAAGGGGCCAGCTGCAGCTGCCAACTTTACCTCTAAACTCCAATTCAATTCTTCCATAACTGGCTCAAACTGCACTCTGTGCTTGGACACAGAAGTGGCACACTGCTACCTTTAGAAATACACACATACAAAAGGATTTGTTGTGTACAAAGAGGAGGGTCTGAGAACCAAAACATACTTCAGGGAGGCACAACATTCAACCTGAAAAGGGGTTTAAGTTTTTACAGGTATCACTCTCAAGGACTGATGAGTCAAACTTTCTTTTGGCCATGTTTGAAGCTATTCTCTTTATGAAGACTATGCTTTAAAATCATCAAAAAAGAACGTGGATGGAAAATAATGAAGTTTAACATGACTAAAGTCCTTTCACAACTGCAGTGGGAGAGGCTGGAGGGAGAGGCACTGGTAGAAGGCATTCTCAGCCTTCACCCTGCTCAGACATGTCATTAATAATATGTATACTGTCAGAATGTATACTGACACAGAACAATATACTCCATGTTACAGCATCCTTTAAATCAATCTGGTAACAGAAGCTAGCTTGGACTGCAGTAGGTAATTTACCAAAGAGGGTGTCTTAGTGTCAGAATGACACCAGAGCTTCAATACCTGCACAGGGCTCTTATCAATGTCTGGATTAAATTTATGATACTGTTCTTGATCTGTACAGCTCTAAATTACACGGGATTTGTCTAAGAGACCACATGTCTCCTGTGCCATGCTGCCACAGCTGCTGTCAGCAGAAAGACTCACTCCAGACATGTTTGGTACTAAAGAAGGAAAAAAAAAAAGAGTTGTCAGCAGGACTGACTCACTGAGGACAGGCTGCTTGGAAATTTACTCTCATCTTTAGTTTGAAATAGCTATTGGCCCTTAAAGTGGACTAAAAGGTACACCACTTTCCTGGGAACACAAGAGTGATATTTTTAGACATTTGAAAACCATGCTTCTTTTCTAACTCCTGATTATTTCCCTTTTGTTAGATCTATGAACTGGAAGGTAATCTGAGGTCATCATTTTTTAAGACAATGTCCTTTAATCCAACAGAACAGACACATTTTATTAAAATAGGATTTTAGATAGCATTATAGGAGAAGAATAGCATAGCAGAGGTACTCTTAGAGCTCTTTATCTGCAGAAGGGGATGCCATTTGTTTTGTTAAAAAATGCTGGCCTGTTGTCAGCTTAGTTTGCTAAAGGACACAGACACAAATGTATGCACATACATCTTACCTTGATGAGACCCCTGAGCAGGACCAAAACATGTCTGCTGTTAAACTTAATAGGCAGACAGCTATCATCCTTTAAAATTACCTTTTGTGCTCCACTTGCCCATCTCTAATTGCTACAGTTAATTAGTGCTAGGATAAAAGCTTTAGTGGTAAATGTTAAAAAAGACAAAGCTGTTTCACAGAAGGGGAGGAGTCTTTTCAGAAGATGAGCATCACCTAATGGGTACCTAAATCTGAGTTTAGCTCTATTTTGTAGTTCCACAATAATGCATTCATATTTTATGTTGTGGTGACAAGGCTGTACACCCAGATCCTAGTACAATTGCTTCATTTTTCTACCTTAGTACAAATGATAAATAACGATTCTTTGGGGAACAGAAAATTTTCTGAGGGACCACAAGGGATGGTCTCAAAATATGGCTCTGTAGTAATTATAACAAGTGCTCTTTTCTTATACAGAAACCAAAAACAAAGAAAACACAAAAATATTTGTGAGTGGCTGAAGAGCTGATTTATTCTGTTATCACTGACAGGACTGAGTCCTCGTATATTCACATTATGGTCATTAGTATTCCACAACTGGATCTTTTCCCTCACTCAGCAGCAAATCAATTGTTTTCAGATCTGCTTGTAGCTCATATTTCCCCAAAGGATTTCAGTGATCATATTGTTTATCTGTCGGATCTCAAGATCTCAGTCCTGAGATGCTGAGCCTCCGAGACCAGCTTAGGGGGCTCGGGACTCCTGGAATGTTGCCAGAAGTGTCTGGTAGCTGGACTTTAACCCTACACAGGAGACGACAAGGATGAGGGCTTCACCGGGTGAATGGTGAAGGGATTAGTTAATTAGAGAGTGAGACACAAGGTTTAAGATTTATGTACAGGGGGGTTTAGAGGAGTAAGATGGAGGAATTGGGGTGTGTCCTGTCCTCCTTCTTCTTCCTCTTCTCCTCCATCTTCTTTGGCCACGGTGGCACCTTTCTATTGGTTATTACTAAGAGTACACCGAGTTATAACAATAGATGGTATTGGGGAAAAATGATAAATATTGTATACGTCACAATGGGTATAAAGATACGTGGCTGCCCGGGAGGGCGGGACAGTGTGCTCATGGCTGACTGCTGTGCAGATCTCTGCTGGCTGAAAGAACATCTTTTAGATAAACAATTAATAAACATAAAACCAGAAAGAAGAACTGAAGCCTCTTCTCGTCTTTCGATACCCGGGCTGTCCCAAGGTCACCCAGGGCCTTTCCAGGCCCCTCAAACAGCCGAGATAAACCGGACACTTGGCGTTCCCTGGGCGGACCAGAATCACTACAACCTTTCGGGGTGAGATAAAACGGACACTTGGCGTCCCTGGACGGACCAGAATCATCACAACCTTTCGGGGGAAGATAAACAGGACATTTGGCTTCCACTGGGTGAGCTCTGACCACCACAACCTTTCGGGGGGGCACCACCACCTTCAAAGTCCTGAAGAAAAACGAGAGAAGAAGAAAAAAAAAAAAAAAAAGCCAGCAGAGACTGCAAAAAACCAGCAGTCACTGAGAATTCCATCTCTCAGTTTCTGCCGAAGAGAATTCGTAGCAGAACAGCCCGGACTGGAACCAGAAGGCGCCCTGGGTCCACCTCTCGTAATCTGCTGGACAGACCGAGACGTCCAGACTGCTCTGAACGACAGATTTGGTAAGAAAGCCTGAAAAATAAGAACATGGGGGCACACCTTCCCAAGAACAACGGGAAATTTTGTCCGCTTTATAAGGTGTGACACAAACATACAAAAAAAAAAATTAGCTCTGGCCTTAAAAGGCCAGGAAGGAAGACCCCCGAGACGCAGCAGACGTCCGGGGGGGGGCCTCAAAAGAGGGGGGAGCAATGCAAGACTCCGGAAAAAATTAGCTCTGGCCTTAAAAGGCCAGGAAGAAATAACCCCGAGACGCAGCAGACGTCCGGGGGGGGACTCTCTGAAAGAGAGGGGGGAGCAAGGCTCCAGGAAAAAATTATTAGCTCTGGCCTTAAAAGGCCGAGAGGAAAATGCTCTTGGAGAAAAAGAGCAAGAAATATTATTAAAATACCCGGTCCCAAAACCCAGAAACCCTGGGAAACTCCCAAAAAGCGTCCAGAAAGCCCAGAGAGCATGGAGGACTCAGGACCGAGGGGGAGAGCAGGGGGGGGAGAAAAAGGGATCGGAGGAGGCGCTTTCTCGCGGCAGCCAGGCAGTGGCGGAGCAGGCGGGGAGCGCGGCTGAAGAAAAAACAAAAGACGCGTGTTCAGATACGGCTTTGCTAAGCTCAGGGCCGGGGGGTGCAGCGGCCCCGGGGGCCGGCAAGGTAGCAGAAACGCGCGCGGCGGGCAAAACTCGCAAAAAACCCGGGGGGGAGAAGCCACAAACCAAAGCCGGGGCGTCTGACCCATGCAGCGAAAATGGGGGAAATTGCACAATCCCAGAAGGCTGCCGGGAGACGCAGGGGGCGCGCGGTTGTGACGCAAAAAACCCGGAGCGAGTCGCGGCGGGCGCGGGTGCCGGCGGGGGGGGCCGCACACACTGACGAAAGGCCACACACACACACACAGCGTCGGAGGAGGCGGAGACAGAGTCGGGGCAGACCGAAGGGGGAAAATTCAGAGGCGGAAAAAAAAAAAAAAAAAAAAGGGAGAGGAAAAAATTACCTCGGGAGAGACAGAGGGCGGCTCGGAAAGCACGCATGCGCCGAGCGCGGGCGGGGGCGGGCCAGACCCCCGGTGACGTCTCAGGCGAGGAGGGGCCCTCTCCAGACTTGGTGCCTTTGGTAAAAAACCCTCGGAGTCCAAGCCTCTCCCCTCCTGGGGAGGCTTGTGTGTTTTCTAACCCTATTGTCAGTTGAATCAAAAACTAGGTAACCCCTGAGTGAGCTTGCAAACAGCAACAATCGCGGAACAAAGAGGCAGTTGTCAGCAGAGCTACAGCATCATTTCGTAACAAGTCTGCAACTATCCAGCGATTTTCCTCAACAAGATATAAGAAGAAACGAATACTCAGACAAAAGTCGGGACTCAGACTGCAAAGGACAACTCAGAAGAGAAACAAGAGGAACGAAAGACTCTGGGGGTTTTTCTCTTTGGGGTCTTGAATATTTCTGTATAAGAACAAAAGACTGGGAGGTTTTCTCCTTAAAGTCTTGAATTGCAATAAGCAATGGGGTAAATTTATCTATTATAGGGAAAACTGACAAAGGATCATATGTTGATCAGCTGGTAGATTTCTTTGACATTTCTCCCATTTGGAGAGGAATTTTAAGGGCAGATTTCTTTGACATTTCTCCCATTTGGAGAAGAATTTTAAGGGTAGGATTTTATGTTTTAATAGTTTAGGATTTTATATTGTAATAGCTTTCCTAGTCCTCATCCATGTCGTCCCAGATGCCATGAATCGGATTGTAAAAGAGGTTTTCTTGGGGCAAACAGAAGGGGGAGATGTCGGATCTCAAGATCTCAGTCCTGAGATGCTGAGCCTCCGAGACCAGCTTAGGGGGCTCGGGACTCCTGGAATGTTGCCAGAAGTGTCTGGTAGCTGGACTTTAACCCTACACAGGAGACGACAAGGATGAGGGCTTCACTGGGTGAATGGTGAAGAGATTAGTTAATTAGAGAGTGAGACACAAAGTTTAAGATTTATGTACAGGGGGGTTTAGAGGAGTAAGATGGAGGAATTGGGGTGTGTCCTGTCCTTCTTCTTCTTCCTCTTCTCCTCCATCTTCTTTGGCCACGGTGGCACCTTTCTATTGGTTATTACTAAGAGTACACCGAGTTATAACAATAGATGGTATTGGGGAAAAATGATAAATATTGTATACGTCACAATGGGTATAAAGATACGTGGCTGCCCGGGAGGGCGGAGACAGTGTGCTCATGGCTGACTGCTGTGCAGATCTCTGCTGGCTGAAAGAACATCTTTTAGATAAACAATTAATAAACATAAAACCAGAAAGAAGAACTGAAGCCTCTTCTCGTCCTTCGATACGCGGGCTGCCCCAAGGCCACCCAGGGCCTTTCCAGGCCCCTCAAACAGCGGAGATAAAACGGACATTTATCCATTTTCCAATGTACTGTCTGACCTTTTTCCTCAAAGCCTTGCACAATTCACTTTAGTCAATCACTTCTTATTGATTGTTAGCGCCTTGCTCATTCCCTGTCTATCTTGGTTTTAATGAATATAGGAGTATTTTTTTAGTGATCTTGTTTTTAATATGTCCTGTCATCTACTCACTGTTCTTTCCATCCCTGTTGCTTCAGATCCCTCATTTAGATTTATACTTCTGTTCAACTTTCATTCTAGTTCAAGCTAAAATTCCACCTTCTTTCAGGTTATCCTTTCTTTTGAATGATGCTTGTATCTACAAAACAAACTTCAGCTTTCAGCAAGCCACTATCCACTTCAGATCTCACTCAAAGCACCATTCTTTTGGGAATTTATAGGGTTCTGGCAAAAACCCTTTCTTGGCTTATAATTTCTGCTCACACTTCTGTTTTGTGTGTTCCATTCAATTTAGCACTGCATACACTTTATTATTAGGCAGAAGCATAGAGAAGAGACAGTCCCTGGAAACATTTCACAATTCTTCCAAAGTCAAACCCTGTCTGTTTACCCTACATTCTGGAAGGCACAAACACTGGCTAATTTGCAGCTGCCATCTTATCTCTCTTGGCTTTGACTGATGCACTGAATGTCAGAAATTCCAATCGTTCCACTTCTTGGGCTACTTTTCCCTCCAAAGCTCTGCAGTGCTATCAAGTAACTCTTCCCTGTTGCATCCCTACAGAAGGAATGTTGCCATGCATTTTCTTATACTCGTCTGGGAGTCAGCCATGACCTCACATACAGGATGCTATTACTGGGAATCCCTCATTTCTAACTGTCTCTTTCACTTATCACAACAATGGATCATCCCTTTGGTCCTCTTAGCAATAACTAGACATCATTAACCAGCAAAGGCTGCAGACAATCAGTGCTTTCAGGATGAAAGCCAAAAGCTGACTGAAATCCACTGTTCAGGGAACTTCTGCAAAGACTTCAAGTGAAGCTTTTGCTTTTAATGCACAACTTTGCTGGAAAGTGCCCAAATAACTTTATTTCAATATCAACCATTCAGTTGACAGTAAACTTCGACTTAAAGCTGCTCTTCAAGCAGCCATAAGAAAACAGAAGTAGCTCAGAGGACTCATCTCCTCAGTCCTTTCTTTTCCTGGGACTCTTTTCTCTAACCATTCCCTATTTTACTGTCTCATTTTTTTAACATAACAGTGATAAATGAGAGGAATGGTGGGGTCAACATATTTCACACTTGGATGATGAGCCAGAAAGCCCTCTTCATACCAAGACACTTCAGTGCACTGACCCATGGCACATTCAACCCAAGGCCAAAAGAGACCTTCATAGAAACCTTGACAATAGGTCTCAAGGGATAAACCAGCACACCTTTACTGCAGCTTTCTGCTTGAGATCACACCATTACACCCAAGATGCCAAGAGACTCACAAAGAGACCCTTATCAGAATATGGAAGGGGGTTGAATAGGAAAGAGAGCCACTAACCTCAGAGTCCAGCAGCACAGAACTGCTATGCCAGGAATTCTAGAATAACTTACTTGTCCCTTTGCATTGGTAAGCAGGCTGGTGCTATTAAGCCAATTACTTTGCATCAGTGTCAACACAGATATAAAATTCTCCAAGTAAGAACTGAGGACAGGAAACATGCTATATAGCTCTTTAGCAAAATCTTAACTTGCTTTCATTAATCTGTAATTCCTACTAAAACTCTTTATAAACTTTCACAGCTACAAGTAAACTAAAACGGCAAATGTCAACAGGGGCTGAAGCTGTGATGCAGATCTTCTCCCAGCCCCTGGTGAATGATGCTGCAAATGTGATGTGAGTAGGACTGACATAAATTAAATTTTAAATCAACTCTCTTACAAGCAAAACTCCTCATGCCAGGAAAAAGGAAAGCTCTCCATGTCTTTTTTTCTACACTGAAATCACAGTAAAAAAACTCAACCCTGTTGTATCTCCTCCCCTTTTCACACTCCGCAAGATTGTGTGGGTATTGATGTGGGGGTGGATGTCTGAGAACAAGGCACGTTTCCTTTACACAAATGTATACTGTGGTAGGGATGGTTATTGCCTTTCATGTCTAACAAGAAGTAAGAGAACAAATTTAATTTTCTGAAAAGTACTGGCTTTATACTCTGAAAGGCAAGGAGAATTCAACTCACCATCGGCAAGAACTGCTTCATAGATGTAAGACACAGAATCTCCAGGATTTTCATCCCATGGTTTATCTAGGAAGAAATAAGATAGATATCATCACACTGATTTCCAATTTTTTTAATTAAAATCTATATGTATTTTAAATGTAAGATAAAGCTATTATTCTGCAGATAGAAAAAGAAATCTTAGAACAAATCCAAGGGCTAGTACAGAGGAACTAGACCCTGGATTTATTCTTACATTTCTTTTTCTAGAGAGATCTGTATTTATGCTTTTTTAGTAAATATCCCTTTGACTGATTTTTTTTTTTTCAGTTTACCAGAGCTGGTGAGAAAAGTGTTCTTGAGGAAGACATTTCCCTAGAAGTTAATATAGCAAACAATGCGAGAGGAGTTGGGTATAAGATAAAAATAGAATCATGTGCATTAAATGGATACAGACATTGCAGTTTGGAAGACAAGACAGTGCTCCATTTGATAATACAATAGATCTGGTCACAGACAGTACCACAACCACAGAGTGGTTTGGGTTGGAAAGGACCCCAAAGAACATTTAGCTCCAACTCCTTAGCCATGGGCAGCAACACCTTCCAATAGACCAGACTGCACAAACCTCATCCAATCTGGCCTCAAACACTTCCAGGGATGGTGCATCCACAGGTTCTCTGAGCAATCCATTCCAGTGCCTCACCATTCTCATTGTAAGGAACTTCTTCCTAACATCAAGCTTAAGCCTACTCTCCTCCAGTTCAAAGCCATTCCCCCTTGTGCTATCCCCAGAACCTTCTATGCTCTAGGCTGAGCAGCCCCAGCTCTCCTAGCATGCCTGCAGGAGAGGTGCTCCAGTACTCTGAGCATCTTCATGGCCTCCTCTGGACTTGCTCAAGCAGGTCCACATTGGTCATAAGTTGTTCATTCCAGAGCTGATGCAGCACTAGAGGTGGGGTCTCACCAGAGCAGAGGGGCAGAATCCCCTCCCTCACCCTGCTGCCCATGCTGCTTTGAATGCAGCCCAGGATGCAGCCAGCTTTCTGGGCTGTGAGTGCACATATTGGTCTCATCAACCAACACCTGTAAGTCCTCCGGGCTGCATTCAATCCATTTTTCACCCAGACTGTGTTTGTGCCTGGGATTGCCCTGACATGCGCAAGACCTTGCACTTGGCCTTGCTGGCCTTCACAAGGTTTGTGTGGGCTCACTTCAAGCCCACACAAAGGTCCTGTCAAGGTCCTCCAAATGGCATCCCTTCCCCTCCAGTATGTCAACTGCATCACACAGCTTGGTGTCAGCAGCAAATGTGCTAAGGGTGCATCAATGCCATGACAAAAGAGGTCAAACAGCATTCAGCACAGAATCACTGGATGGGTTTGGTTGGAAGGGACCATTGTGGCTCATCTGGTCCAAACCTCCCTGCTCAAGCAGGGTCATCCTGAAACACATGGCAAAGAATTGCATCCAGACAACTCTTTAACATCTCCAGTGAGGGAGACTCAACAACTTCTCTGGAAATCTGTTCCAGTGTTCAGTCACCCATGTAGAGAAGTCGTTCTTTCTCACATTTAGGTGGAACATGAGTTTCCGCTCATTCTTTCTCATCCTATTGCTGGCCATCACTAAGCCTGCCTCCATCCCCCTTGGCACTCTCCCTTCAGGTACTGATAAACATCAAGGAGGTCCCTTCTCACTTGTCTCTTCTCAAGGCCCAACTCTCTCAGTCTGTGCCCCATAAGATACTGTATTAACATTTTTCAGGACCAAGTTCTGGACTCACAGCCTTTTAAGTAAGTGCACAGAGACCCTCCCAAGAGTAAAATCTGATTCTGTTTTTCTACTATAAACTTAAATAGGTGTCATACTGCATTTTTTTTCAGGGATAAGTGACAATTTTAGTTTGGACCCCTTATTTTATCCCATTTCCAAGAAGATGGCACTAATCTAACACAAGTAACATTATTGTGAAATTACAAGTACCAATTTTGCTATAACAACAGTTGTGTGCAAAAAAATATACAAGGAGTACCTTCACAGAGGTCTTCTCCAGATGCCTTCCAATGACAACTTTTCAGCAATTGTGACTGGTAAGCACAGTGCAAGACTCAGTCAGACTAAATAATACATTACATGAAGCACATGTAAGTCTACAGACCCACACAGCCATTTTACAGCATTACCTGCAAACATACCTGTAGGGAGTCTTAAATTATTTGTCAGCTTGAGAAACAGTCTCACAACTGTAATTAAATACTGACTGATAACTGGGCCATAAACAATACAAATTTGGTTGATGTCCATTTCAAACCTCGAAAGAGCAGACTAAAAATGATAAAGTCATTAATTTATTTTTAAAAAATTATAAACTAAATAAACAAGTAAAATTGCAATATGTTTAGTACATGCTGTTGCAATAACACTTATGTTCTAGTCATCTTACTTCTACTATTAAGTTAAATTTTAATGAGTGTGTCCTAAATGCTGCTAAAAAAATGTTAAAAAAATCTAAAAAGACACGCTAAAAAACTTTAGGATGCCAGTGCACTCACTTCTCTGGGTGTCATAACTTTCCATCCAATTATTGGCAAAAATAAGAGGAAAAACCATCACATACATGACACATAGTTCAGAATCCAAGGGTACCATGACTAGCTACATAGATTACAACATGAGCTGCTAAGAAACCTAACAAACAAACCCTAACAAGTAAAGTCTTCTCAGAATTTTGCAGAAAAAAAGAGCAGAAATAGGAAAGAAGTCAAACAGTTTAAGTGACAGGGGATGACAGTCTCAACATCTTATCCAGGGTTGCTGCCTCCAGACAATCACTTGAGTTTGTCCTCTGCTTGGAAATAGCCAGGATCTCATGTCAGACGAAGGAAGTTGGTGACACAAACCAGTTTTTTTGTTGGCAATCATTACCAACCCCCATCACTGCACTGCCATGCCTCCTGAGTGGAATGGAGAAGCAAAGCATCTCAGGAAGATGTAATACTCTGGTAATCTTAGCAGTCCCTGCAGAGCAGTTCAAAGACTCATTGTCAGGGCAAAATGGAAATGGGAGCTATACTGCAGCACACACCAACTGACAAAATGTCCCTTGTGCTCTTGTGCTTATGATACAGTCACACAGACTATTTTCATTTTAGTTAAAAAAATGTAATTGGTGTTTGAGGTGGTCTACAATAAGTAGATGACATCACTACCTTAAAACCCCAACAGTGGTATGAACTGTCTCAATGTAAATACATCGGGGAAGGAGTAAATAGAAGCACAACCATGTGATCTCATTTATCGAAACCTCTCCTGGCAGTGAACAAGGCCAGAACCACCCACCAACTTTTCTCTATTTATTCAGTCTTGTGTGTTCAGGAAAGCAATCTTCACAACCAAGACTTAGGTCACACACACACAGAGCATTTAGTATTCACAAACAAACAAGACCAAAAATTCTAGTCATTTTCTTGTTCAACTTCAGGGTTTTTTCGCTTAAGCACTTGAGCTTAATTTTCTCATAGACTCCAAGTCAGCATCAAAATTTAGGTGAAGCACTTTCCCACTGAAGCCAATGGTAAAGTTCCCACTTAAATCAGGTGTTTAGGTCATCACAAATGAGCACAAATCTTGCTCATAGCCTAAGGAAACCCATTGGCATTCATTACTTGTATTTGAGTACCAATGTGAAGAGGATTTTACAGGAGAACAAGCAAAGCAGTGGAGTCAAAATGTGAAACATTACTTCAGTATTCAATGTTACATCAAATCACAATAAAATTGATGCCACTGCACTAGAAATGAAACAGGAAACAGATACCATAAAAGTTATGATAAAAATATGATCATTTCTTCCTCTTTTCTTTGGTCTACACAATGGAAATTAGCCCCTCAGTATCTTAAGTGGTCTAAATAGCTGCATGAGTTAAGCCCTATTTTAACTCTCAGCCTGCTTTTCCCACATTTACTTATGAGAGAAAAGCCCCCTATGCTAGTATCTCATTTGTCCACATTTATACCATACTACTAGTTGCAAAAGTAGTTTTATTAACATTACTCTTCTTGGTCATTAAAATTGCTTGCAGACACATGGAATATCTTTTAGGTAAACAATCAGAAATTAATGGCATGCCATCTCAGGTAAAAGTTCCAAATTTGTTCTGAGAATCTTTCCTGGGCTGTCAAAGACTCTGGGTACCATTTTCTAGTGGGGCTATATTACTTTATGTACCTCTCACTTTTTAATAAAATAGCAGCTAATGAATGGATATATATAGATTTGATTGCTGTTCTCAACTATCAAATTTTGTAGAAGTAAATTCTCGTCCATATTTTGGCATTAAAAGAAAAAAGGGATATCACTGCTTGGGAGAAAATCTGGAAGTGGAAGTGACAAGAGTTAGTTTTAAAGCTTTTGTGGAGCTTTAAAAAATGAAACCTAATAAAACCACAAGCAGACTAATGGATAATTATGACTCCTGAGCTGTACCAAGAAGCCCCACCAAAAGTTTAATAAAAGTGTCAATGCATTTTGGAAACAGCGTCACAGAAAATTGTTTTAGATAAGACCTGTTCTCTTTTTGCATCATTAATATTGAGGACAACTTCAGGAGAAATTGAGGACATTTAAGGATTTAAGTTAACTACCTATAGATGTAAATATCTATCTATAGATCCTTTAGATAAACACATGCTTGCCTGAATTTGAAGTCTTTCAGGATTAAACAAAAACCCCAGCTACGTTCAGTACACCAGGATACTGAATTAATACATTGAAAATATTTCAATTTAACCTAAAAAAGGGTACACAGTTCAGCAGACCATGGACAAGTAGCAGAAAGACACAGGAGAAGGAAAAGACAGAGGCAAGCAAAATATATTTCCTAATTCTACTTTCAACAATACTGGGAAAAGCTGATAAAGAAAAGTCAATTCTAGAGTCTCACTGGACCATCTTAGATGTTAACATAGTAAAATAAAACTTCTGAATGTTCTCCTCCCTCTCTGGGGGTTCTTTTTTTATGGCAATAGTCACAGGATCTACAAAATTCAAAACCAACTCAGAATCCGAATCCGAATGTGGCATTTTCAAACAGTGAAATATTGTAGAAACAAATCCTGCAAAAAGAATCTTTTGACAACAATAAAAATATTTGTGATCCTCTTCATGCAGAAGACGAATATAATAAAGTCTGCCAGCATCCTGGAAATATACGTCAGAAAGATCACTCCCCATATCTTCGCTCTCCCTTTACTCTTCCAAGAAGATGTTCAAACAGGAATGACAAACCATTCAGATTTTGTGTTTGAACCACATTACAAACAAGCTCTCTGCTGAGTACAAAAGCCCCTGCATCTTCTGTTCCATTTAGTTTTACTCAACATTTGAATTAGTTTTGAATTTTACCTAGTATATTTGGCACATATACTTTAGAGCCGGAAGGAAGTTTTAACAGACAAAGCCCTGTCTGCTCCAAGAAGATGAAACCAGTGCCATCTGGCAGGTGAATTAATTGTGGGGGCACATAAAATGAGACTTATTTCACACTTCTTCCATCTCAGGCTGCAGGGATAGTGCAAAGAGAAGAGACAGCTAAGAACTTACCTTGCCCATGAGCTTTCCTGAGTAGGAAAATCTGTAGTGGAATGCTGGTGACTACTAGCACCTATGCTATGCCATTGTTAGTGCTCTCCTGGAGAGTGTTAAACTGTGAGATAACAACCTGATTTAGCATCCACCTTCAGCTGTTCCAACTGCCTAGAGGCCACTCCTCAACCCTGGCATCCACTAGTCCTAGGATCATGATGGCCCACTGTCCTAAGGGATTAACAGGATTTAGTTGCAGTGGAAGGCATGTGGTATGGCCATTGTAATTAAAGCACATTATTGAGTTCTCAGGCTCAATGTCACTTTTAGAGCGATAGCTCTTGTCAATAGTGAGGAGACAAGAAGCTACAAATGCTTGGGAGAATAAGTTAAGAGTAATGAAGGGTTTAGTGGGAAAAAAAGGATCTGAAAACGACAAAGAATATACACAAAAGTGTTTTCGTTACTATCTCTAAAAGGGTCAAGAATACAAGGGCCTAGGGACGAGCACTGAAAACAAAAGGGATTGAAGACAATGATCCACATGAAGAGAAATGTGAAATCTTGTGTTTCTGGTCCCAGTGAAAGGCAAAAAAGAGTGCTCCAAGGGAAAAATAATCCTTGTATATACTCAACAACCCCTCAGCAAATAATTTTAAATAAAAGGGAAAAAATCTTCTTTCCCAGATGTGCAGTCTGTCAAAATCCCTGTCACAGGTATCACAAAGGCTAAGAGCTTAACAAGATTCTACAGAAGAGTATCCTATACACAGACACCATTACCTTTAAGCAAAGGTAAATAATGACGCACCATGGGCATCTTCTTTCCTCAGAGCTTAAATCATTCTGATGAAAGCAAATCTCTTACTTGGAACACTTTCACTGTGCAACAGAGAGCAGAGCAGAGGTCTCCTATCAAGCACTGATCTAAGCTGGCCTGGCTGATGCCCAGGGTACACGAGTGCACAGAAAAACCAGAGCCAGAGCAATTCTAAGCTAAGAGAGTGGAGAGTGGCTTAGCTCTGAAGCACCAGGCATCACCACCACCTCCAGTCCTGGATCTAGCTCAGTCCACTGAACTGGTCGGATCCTAGCCACAGTCCATGCATCCCCAGTAAAGATGTACACACTGACACTGAGGCCTTCAACAGCTATTCATTAATTCAGCTTTCTCCTAATCTCTGAAGTCGCTGATTTTGGTCACTGTCAAAGTGATCATCTGAACACCTACTAAACATCTGGCATTACACTGAAGTCCCAAGGGCACAGGTAATAAGTATTCTTGTGAATGCATTGACCTAACCAAAGAACTCTCCTGTGTCTTCTAGGAAACTCTTTATTGCTGCAGAAAGGTTTGCAATTTCCTGTGCACGTGTCAACTGATAGTAGCTAAGCACAGTTACTTCCTATATATACACATACACACACAGAGTACAGTCCCACAGTTTTAATCCCATTTAAAAATGGCCAAGAAGCTTCAGTCTGAAGCTACATATAGGACACAGACAGAAATTGCAAACACTGCCTTCTGAAACCAAAACAGACAACCAAATGAGCCCAAATTGTCAAGTCTGAGATACGTACTGAGGAAAAGGTTATTCAATATTGAAGATGGTTGGGGAGTCTAAAATGCATTTTTGAAAACACTCATCTCATACAGGGAGACTGTGTGTAGACATTGGGGACAGTTTTAAAGCCCTGTAGCATACTTAACCTCACCTACTTAAGCACAAGGCAGCAGGGACATCCAGCTAGGTCATTCATTCAGCTGGGGTCTCTCTACGCCAGTGCTCAAAAGAATATTCTTGGTTGTTCATGGACATCTACAACTAGGTTAAGCTCTGAGAAAAAACCTGAGCTGCAGGATGTCTTTCTCAAGCACAAGCTCCCATGCCAATAAAATAGCACCTTGCATGCAAAAGATGCACAACATTCTGCTTGGCAGACAAAATCTTTGCTAAATAGCAAGAGCTGAGAGAAGGTAAGACACCTAAGGATTACAAACAAGCAGTAGGATATTACCTGGTTGAAGAATTTCTTTAACAACAGAAATGTATTCCTCAGGCTTCTGATCAGTAGAAATCTCTTTGCTGCCACCAGCTAAGGTCAGTATCTCATAAAGAATCTCTGAATTCTCCACTCCACAAAGCAGAATTACCACATTATCCAGAGGTTTTAGAACTTGTTCCAGAAAATAACTTCTCCTTTGATTCAGGCAGTTAAGAAGTCCACATGAGAGTATCAGGAGTTTACATTTATAAGACAGTAAACAGAGTAGCTCTTGGTGCTTGAAAGATGAATTTTCTAGATCATAGAGTAAGATTCCTTCTTTGTCCACTATGAGTCCAAAAAGAGATTTTAAATACACAGCCCACTCTTCTGCTTCTTGCTCATATATCACGAGGATATCTTTTGTATTTTCTAAAGAGAAAAAAACATTAAAAAATATTTTCAAATGTGGTTTACATACATTAAAAAACATCAGAAGACAGATGGACTGTCATCGTTCCCATCCTCCCCCTCCATAAAACCTTAAGGTGCTGAAGAAATTATCTTTAGCAGAAATCAGCTCATCACCTTGAAATTACAACATCTCCTTATTTCTAAGGCCAAGGCAGAAAGATTGCCCACAGAAATACTGGAAAAATAACTCAGGATATTATGTTTAGAACAACTAATATTTCAGAATAAGTATTGAAACTGCAGTGTAGGGAGCAGAGTGCATTCACATATTCTGCTCCCTCCTAAAGCCTTGACAAATAGGCAGTAGTATTAAAAATGGAACACAGCTTTTAATGACAGAAGTAAAGAATACGTATTTGAACACATGAACATGATCCAACTTCATTATAAAATTCATTGGTATGTTTAGGATATTTTGTCAGCATGGTGTCAGGATACAAACTCATGATCTTTCTTTACTGTCCTTATTCTAAGAAAATTACTTGAGACCTGCCAAAAAGAAATCTAGAACTCTATTTTTTCAGTTCTTTCCCTTTAAGATGTAAAACATGGTAACTAATACCCTTCCGCAGAGTTACTAGGGTCACAGTTTGAGACAGAGGCAACAGGCACAAGTTGAAACACGGGAGGCTGCTCTGAGCATCAGGAAATGCCTTTTTCTTCGTGTGAGAAGTGGCACAGGCTGCCTGGAGAGGGTGTGCAATCTGTCTCCTTGGAGCTACTCAAAAGGTGCCTGGATATGGTCCTGGCTCTAGGTGTACAGGAGAGCTCCCAAATGTCCCATCCAACCTCAGTCATTTGATGATCGTGTGAAATTACCAAAAACTGTGATTTGATGAGTAACACAATAGTAATACACATGAAGCCAGGGTGGTTTAATAGCCCCAGTGTAGTTGACAATCACAGCCTCATGGAGCAACAACGTGAGGCTGAGGAATAGATACAGCTTCTGCACTTTGCTTCACTGTGCCTCAGTGTCTGCCTGCTGGTCAGGGTCAGGCAGCCTGACTGACACTTGCCTGCAGTGCACCACAGCTCCTTTGAGTGCCTAAGCTGCTGCACTGTGAGGATCAGGAGATATGGAAACAGAGGGTACACAGAGCTAAAATGTTTCTGGGGCACACAAACAATGTGGGCAGTGGGATGCACTGTTGGAAGAACAGTACAGATGTAGCTAAGGAAAATAAAAAACTTGTCAAGGATCCCACATCAGCCCACTTATAAAAGGATAAACTGAACGAATATCTCCAGTCCAGGATTAATGCTTAAATTATTTGTCCTCCTTTTCTTTTAGAATAAATTATTTCTATTATTATTTTGACAATTTGTTCATCCATTCTTTCCTCTGGAGATACTTGAAACAAAGCTTACTCAGCAAAAGCTGATTGAAACTTGTAGAGAAGGGATTCTATCATTTAGTCTCTTGAGTTCATTGCATGTCTACAAACTCCTTGAAGGACTGTTGCCATCTTTTTAAGATTTGTGAAAGCTCACCCTTCCACAAAGTTTTCTGTCACAGGAAATCATAAAGGGTCATGCTCAACATTGTAGCAGGTGATGATATTTCAAGTTAACCAACTCTTACCAGCACACTAAAACAGTGTAATATTTGTTAAAATGTATTTGGACAGATGAATACTGCATTTCCCACAGTAAAAACAATCTGAAAAATACCTGTTTCTAATTAAATGTTGAATATTAATAATAAGAAAAAGAAGCAGGGTATTTCTCAGTTAAGTCAGAGCAAAATAGTTTGGTTTATGATGCTGGGATAAAAAAAAATTACTTGCCACAACGTTGTTTTCTGAATCTCATCTAATCTTCCATAATACTCAGACAGACATGCACAAAGTAGAAACAAAAAGCTATGAATTGCTGCACACTTTCAAAAGAAGAACCTGTATTAACAGTGCTGTAAAGCTCTTCCAGTCTGACCACACAGTTTCATATCACAGAAAATGAAACAAGCAAGTACCTTCTTGTTGCAGTGTGTTGCAATTTCCTGTTTTAGACATCTTAGTCCCTTCCCAGGTGTGGAAATCCCCTTCCCCCTCACCCCCTGCTGGGCTGTCAATCAGTCTTAACATTCCAGCAAGGCCTCGTGTGGTTGGTCAAGTTCAAAGGACGCCCTTCAGGCCTGGGGTCATTGACCTGTCCATGTGTCCCTCGTCCCCGAGACCCTCCTCCTCCCACCTGGTTGGTGCCTCACCTGTCCCTGGGCTTAAATTGAGCCAGGACCATGTGCTCAGTATTCTGTTGGAGTGGTTACCAAGATTCAGATGTCAGTGACCATGGAATAATACTCTGGATAGGAACCCTCCGACAGAATCCGTCTCCTTTTCCTCTTCACCCTAGCCTGAAGCCCTTCCACCTGAGGTAAACTGAGTTTCCACAAGCCTGGATTTGTTCAGTGCCCAGCTGCAACACCCAGCCAGCCAAAAGTGTCTCTGAGGTGAAACACCACAGTTGTCACCTTTGGCCCAGCAGCAAGGGTCAGACGAGCCCAGGTACAATCTACCTGGTAATATTGGAATCATATTTCCATACCTTCTATTTACATACAGTCCCTATTAACTAAAAGCATTGGAGCAGTTCTTTAAAAATGTGGATATAAAGACAATACTTACACCATAAGGAAAATTTAAGAATCCGTTCTTTAAACTTTTTTGAATTTACTTGGTTCTAACTTCCAGCCATAATATAATTTCATATTTCTGCAATCCTAAAGGAGCATCTCTTCTTCTGCTCTCAGGAATCCATCCCCCTAAGGTCTTCAGATTCCCATGAATTAACTCTTAGCCTTGCCTTCATTACAGTTTGTAAACTAGGATTAATACTCTTCCCACCACAACTGGGACATGGTAGAACTCTCCCTATTTTTTGTCCTGCACTTTTGTGAATCCGCCCACCTTTTCAAAATACTGAGAAAACCACAACTGCATACAAGGTAGGGGATCCTTCATACAGTGCATGAGAAGAAAAAAAATAACCTTGGGTATGCACATGAGCTCATAAACAATGAATTTCATTCACATTCATTCATCCCTGTGCAAATGGAAAGTACAAGGCTTGAAAAAGGTACTCAAAAAATTCTAAAGATGAAAGTGAGAAACATGCATCGAAAGGATAAAAGAAGACAAACTAATTCCACTTCCATATGGAATATCTGCAGTCTGCAGCTTTGATCTTGGCTAAGCAGGAATGAGAAAGGGGTTTTATGATGTTTATTGAAGGTTCAACTGCATTTCTTCTCAACTATATTGATTTTTATATATGAGAAAGAAAGCTTTATTTGTATAAGAAAGGGAGAGTGAAATATATCTGGCACCACACTTGATAGAATAAAAGCTCTGCAGCACACATCTCATAAAGCTCTAATGCAATATGCTCCCCCTATTTAATTTGTCTTTTCTATCTATATACAGAGGGAAGAGCCATGCTGTTGAGCAAGGTTTTTCATACTGCAGTTTGGTGCAATGTTTATTGAAGCAAGCAGCAAGTGCTATTAAGTCACCTCTGGGAAACCAAACATGGGTATGGTTTGAATTATAAGCTTGCAATATTTTTTTTTCTAACATTGATCTCCCTTCTGTATTAAGAGTTAACTTCATTATTAAGCAGGAATGTAAGGCTTGCATCTTATTTGCCCCAAATTGTATTAAAAGGTGAAATATTATATTTTGAAATGCTTGCCTGAATAGAAATGTGGAGTCAAAGTTGACCCTACAAATAGGTACGATGTCCCCTATCAAAAATCCACTCTATGTACTAGTAGCTTTTTCCTCTGATACTGTTTTCATCTTCATAGATTCTACTCAGATGCATACGCAGGCACCTTACTTGAAAATTAAAACCCACCAAAACTCTGCCTTTAGAACAGCATTATTTTTCCTGAAACAAAAAACCAATCAAGTTTGGCTTTACTGCAACACTCCCCACTACTGAATATACAATAACAATGCTCAACTTTTCAGCCAGAGTTTTTTCCCCTTCATTATTTTCATCTCTTAATGAATAATTCTTTCAATTTACTGCACTTGAAATATATCTAAGTAGAGAATAATTTTGTTCCCTTGAAAGTTAATGTAATAGAAACTACCATATCCTGACAAAATTAAGTTGTGCTTCATCTGCTCCTACTTGCAAACTGACTCAAAAGTAGAAATAAAACTTATTATTAGTTCAGCAATGAGAAACAGTAAGAGAATTTTTGCAGTCATCCATAACCTGAAAGGGGTTCTTCTGACAAGCAAAACTCTTCTCTAGTTACTGGTGCATGGTTGCCCAAGAAAGCACAACTCATGTCATCTGAAGGTCTCTTTGAGAAAACCTGCTAGATACTGTGAGATTTCTGTGACCAAGAAGGAATCAATAACTTGTGTATATAGGGCAAAAGAACATGTCTTTTATGGCAAGAATTATAAGATATAGTAAAGGGAAGAAAGCACCAATATATTAGAGAGTTAAAGGAAACCTCAAGGACTCTGCAATGCACCAAACACACGAGGAAGGCAAAAGAAACAAATGGAAAATTGGGGTCTAGTAGCTGCTCTTTAACAGATATCTCAGTTTATGAATCTTGCAGTCTGTAAAAGATCATTTCTGTGTGTTTAGAAATAATCAAGAAGCACTTATTAATGCTCATCTTTGAGAATGACACTGCACAGGTGTCAATTCATTCCCGATCTTTTTAAAGGCCTTTTAGGTTTGTAGGAGTTTGTAAAGGTTTGTGGGGGAAATGCTTTACTTCTAGATATCTTTGACCTGAATTTTACTACAGTTGTTTCCATAATTCAGCACTAACAGAGTTTATTTGATTTAAATAAGGCTGATTATAATTAGGATAGGATATAAAAATTGGCTCTACAGTCCCACTACCTTAAGACATTTTGATGAAAAAATGTCAGGTTTGAACATGAGCTTTTATCCAAGTTTTAATGGAAAGATGGATCACCATATTTCTCAGGGTTGTCCAGAGCCTTTTCCAGTTAGGGTACTGGAACCAAAAAATGGAATTCCCTGCTATTCACTCAGCTGCCCATAACCACATATCAAGCCTGCCACAGTCAGCCCCAACAGAAACATAATTCAAGTCTGTTTACAATCCTCACCTCAATCTCATCAGCCTTTGATACCTCTGTGAAGAAAACAACCGCTCAAGTTGTTCTCCACCCTTAGGTTGAGAAAGGACAGGACAAACTGCTAGACAAAGCATAAAGTTTGTCCCTTTTATTTCTTCCTGTCACAGATGTCGTCACTTGGGGAATGGAAAGTTGTTTGATTTTTTAAAAATATCACTCTTAAAAGGAAAGAAATGAATGAACTCAGTATGCAATGAACTACTATCCATCAGCAAAAATTTGTTAAAATAAGTACAGCAGTTAAATATCTCAAAGGAGAAGTGGAAAGACACTGAAGCTCTTGCTCACTTTCTCATAATATATTGATGAAAAATCTGGACAATATAAGTGATATGGAATGACATCCACTGCATCTTTAATTCTTTTGTGAATAGCAGACTACACTCTCAAAGATCATCATGAGCATCTTTTCGTGATAAGAACTCACACAAAAAGAAGCAGCATTTTTTATCCAGGCAAGCAGTGCCAGGATAGAGCTATTCAAGACTTTACAAGTTGACTGCACTCACCTACATCACCCCGTAGGATGAAACTATGGATATAGTCATGAGGGTCATGACACAATGAAAAAGAAATGGAGCCTCAGAAATATCAGGAAGCATAAAATAACCCAGACTCCCCTCTTTACTCAGATTTTCAAAACTTTTCTTCTAATCTCAAGAAGATTCATTTCTATCTGGGCTGTATGTGGGATGGGAATGACAAGCGTACATACTAGCTCAAATAAGACTTTAGAATCTAAAGATTTTTAGTCTCTTGGCTCCTTTGCAATCTTTTGACAAAGATTCCACCATTCATCTCTTCACACTGCTTTCCTTGATCACTAACAGTGGTATGATAAAAACTGGAAAAAGTTTCACTAGCACTTCAAACAACTCCTGCAATCTAACATTTGGAAATAGAATGAGAACATTTAATTCAGCACTAATGAGTGGCCTTCACATAACAAACTGCCCCTCACTCATCAAGAAGGCATTGATTTTCCCAGTCAGCACACCTCACACACATCCAGTAAATGTGTCTCAAAATGCATCTCCAGCCCTTGGTTTCTGGAATTCTGCAAGGCAAATCCCCCGAAGGAAGCCAAAAAGCACTCATTGCAGGAAAGACAGCAGAAAGCACTTTAGAACTACTTGTAGATAATGGAAAACATTTTCAAAGCAGTTCATTTTGCTTCTCTGAGGTGCTCCAGTAAAGGAAATGAAAATTTTAAGAGCCACTTGTAAACTTTAGAGTGAGAATACAAAGTAGCAAAATTGCTGCAGTGCTGTGGTACACCTGTTTCAATTAAAGCAATTATCCTAAAACAAAGGGCATTGTTGCCCTCACTGTATCAGCCAGCAGTGGCTGCACTTCTATTCTCAAATGCCTATTTAACTAGCAAGTAACAAGAACATTTTCATCCTTTATGTACCTTCTGTTGGTAATTGCTAAATTGTATGTGAAAACAAATACTTGCTCTGTCTCTATGAAATCAAGCCTCATGACTTCATCCTTCTTCTTACTATACTTAGCGAGGTCTGGAGTGGGCAAAATTAGGTTCTACAGAGAGAAAAAATGTTTGTAGAAATGGCATCAGTTTACCCTTGACCTAGTTAGTTTTCCCTGTAAAGAAAACCATTTATCTTCCCTCTGGTAACAATGGGAAAACAGAACCAAAAAAATTTCTGGGGTGTCCTTTCACAGCACCAACCTGGCACAGGTAGACCAGAAAGATTCCTGATTATCAAACATGACAAAGCTAATGTTATGCCCAAAAAGCTGTTTCTTATCAAGCAATATGGCCTTATTTCCTGGTTTAGGCCTTTCTCTCTGATCTGTCCTATGGATCTTTTCAGCTGAATATCTACTGAATATCTACAGGCTCTTGCTTCTAATGAACAAGGCTCAACACAAACATGGGATATAGAGGACAGAAACCATTTCTCTATTTCAAGGTAGACCGTCTCCTCCATCGCAATTGCAAAGAGGTAAAATCTCCTGTCATTACAGTCACTTCTTGGAGAGCAAATTGCACCTTCAGTAGATTTTAGCACAAAATCAGGTAATTCAAAAAATGATTTAGACATGAACAAATAATGAAAAGAAATATACCATAATGACAGCACGAAGAGCTGGAGTAATATGCTACTCCTTTATGATTGCCATGGAACAATCCTTAAGGTCACATGAAAACCTGAACAAGTCTTTAAAGTCACAGGAAAACCTGAGGAAGCTGTATCAAGTTTGCACTACCAGACGTAACCACCACTTGAAGATTTCCCTTATAGTATAACTATGGTTTTATAAACATGAAATTTTTAAAAACACTTAATTTCAAAGCGTCCTGTTAGGGCAGACAAAAGCATCCTCTTTATCTGAATTATTTTTTTTAATTTCCAGCATTTCTCTTATCAGGATGCCTTTAGATGTTCTCATCCTTACATAGTACAGGCAATTTGGGATTTATCCTCACATTTAAACTCTGACTTAAATTCAATGTCTTTGCTTTATCTTTTGCCTTCTCTTGCCTTTTTTTATCTGCCCCCTTTGATTCCATTGTTACTTCCTATTCTCACAAATTCTTAACTTTAATTCAAAATAAGAAACAAAGAATGGAATACATGTTCAGCAGATATTATTTAGGGAAAACATTATTGTGAAATTCAGTACATTTACCTCTAACACAAGAGAATATATTTCAGAAAATAGGGCTTCCACAACAAAACAAAAACACACTGATCTTGTAAGAAATAAAATTTTGGGTAAGTTGCTTTAGCTGATTCCACCAGCTAAGGTCTGGGAAGGTCACACCATGGCAACTGATGTACAAAACAAGAAAGTGTCCTACACATTAAGTGGTCTAATTTGTATGCCAGGGTCTTGACAGACACTGATCACCAGGCAATATTTAACAATAAATAGTACTATTTACTGCAATTTATGCTCTGTGTTACCTGAATTTGTAATGTGATTAAATACACTGAAATAACTGTAGGTGACATCCCAACTACTCCTAAATTACAGATTACCCTTGACACTAGAAATCTGTAGCAATCTGGCAGCACTCTCAGAGCAGTCATCGAATGGTTTGGATTGGAAAGGACCCTTTAAGACCATCTCATTTCCAGACCCTGCCATGGGCAGGGACACCTTCCACCACACCAGGCTGTTCAAAGGCCCATCCAACCTGGCTGGGAACCTTTCCTTTTATGGGGCATCAACAGCTTCTCTGGGCAACCTGTTCCAGTGTATCATCCACACATACTGGGTTTCTAAACCTACTGCTTCCTTTGCCACAAGTCAGAGTACTGAGGGAGGGCTTTTGAGATCCCACAAATTAGATGGCTTGATCTTCTCCTGCTTTTGCAATCCAATTATAAATCCATATTTTAATGCAACTCATTTAATTGAGCATTCATCCAGAAATTTAAGTAAATGTGATAAGCAGTTTTTGTTTGATGTATAACATGTCTGAGTTTTGAGGCTGTAGAAGAAATTGTCCTCCAGTTTTAGCTCTTTTCTTTCCTCCCTTTCTGACAAATAAAGGACAGTCACTAAAAACACCCAAACACTAACAACAGAACAACCCAAGACAAATATCCCATCAGCGGTGGACAACCACTTCATAGTTGTTTTGAACTTTTTAACAGCATTCATGCTAATGTTGCACACAGAAGGAAGTAAATGAAGTAGAAAATTACATAAACATGCAGCTTCAAAAAAATGAGCAATGACATAGCTAACAGCGAGTTAAAAACCAAGCTAAATAAAACACTCAGGAACAAATTCAGTTGAAGGCTGACTTCTCTATATTAAACCCACCCCTGCTTCCTCTCCACTGCCTTAAGACAGATTCTACAGCCCAGCTATATAAGAAACTACTTGTATTTCTGTCCATTGGATAAAGCAAGCAGCTTAGTTAAATGAATGCCAACCTGCCTTCACAAATTTAACCATGTATTTGCAAAATTGAATGTGACTCCCAAATGCATGCTGCAGCTTTCATGAGATTCAAAAGACATTTTTCCAATAAGAACACATCCTCAGTATAGGTTTAACACAAACAATTACCTTCCCCCCTACCTTGCAAAACAAATTCTCAAAATTATTACTGGTCCTAAAATAAGAACAAATTGGAGAGTTACCTGGGTAACAATTTTGGGTCCTCCTCCAGTGG
The DNA here is from genome assembly GCF_028769735.1 of Zonotrichia leucophrys gambelii. Classification (NCBI taxonomy): domain Eukaryota; kingdom Metazoa; phylum Chordata; class Aves; order Passeriformes; family Passerellidae; genus Zonotrichia; species Zonotrichia leucophrys. The sequence goes on along the minus strand of NC_088173.1, from coordinate 26,217,348 downwards.
AGAGACCTTGCAGAAATATTTTTGTATAACTACTACTGCTTCAGACCACAAAGATGTTTCCTGGAAATAAACCAATTCTATATGTTGAGGTTCTTACAAACAGATTTACTATACAATACATACATACCCACCCTACATTGCAGTATAGTCTCACTGTGGGGTAGAAACAGGAAAAGTAGTACACAATTGTGTACACTGGAAGAAAAGTATCTCACTGGTACTTCCACCTTTTGAAACACACTATCATCCATTTCTAGTTCCAAAGGTACAGAAAAGAAAGTGAAAACAAACCTGTCCTGAACTGTTTTTGACACCAAGATAAACCTTTTCCCACTACAGTCAGAGAACCTGTGTAGTTCAAATACAGTAAAACTCAGAAGCTTGAGGTAGCCACGCCAGGACCAAAGAATTATGAAGCATCCTGCTTTTTACATCATCAAGTCCCTTGTTGTTCAACCAAATCTGGATAACTACATTTTTACTTTCCTCTTGAGCATTCAGAAAAAAGAAACATATAAAAATTAAACAGGCAGATGCCATCATAGGTCTATCACCATGGTCACTGCACTTGTATTTCATTAGTGTCTAATGTAAGACTCCTCAGGATCCCACAGTTTAACACACTACCAAGTGCCAGCTGCTCAGCAATAACCACGTGCTCATTTGGTAAAGGTATGAAAAACAATGTGCAGTTTTAATTTTCCATCTCTGGAGTTTATTCTGCCTGTTCCATTTTCCATTTAATGCAGATGAACATGATAACTGCACAAACATCTCAAATGTTCAGAATCACCCCTCACATGCACTGCCTGCAAAGGCCATGGGACCAGACCAGAGCGAGTCTAAAACAACCTCTCTTCAATGCACCTTGCACAGCTCTCAGGCCCCACTGCTGAGCTCTGCACATCCTGTTTAGCAGGGAACACCACTTACCAACGTGGAAGTAGCCTTGCAGCATTAGGAAACAAAGTTCTTAGAGTGCTCCCTGCCCACACCCACTCAGTGCTAGAGCACACTAAACATGAGCATGAGGTTGAGCTCCCACTCTCTTGGGCACACTTGTGCCAAAGCAGGTGTCTCAGGAGACACCTGAGCATAGCAACTTCTACTGACTCTATAGATGGGACAGACTGGAGAGCTATACCCTCCTGTAGTGTTTAATGCCCTTGCAGGTACCCAGCCTGGCTAATCAGGACCACAAAAATATGAAACATTTCTTAAATTAAATTCTCATTATGATATCAAAATTCAGTGATCCAGATTTTAGCAATATACCGAGAAGAGAAATATCCACAAACAGAACAACATGCTCAAAAGTCAATTTCAAAAAATGACAGTGCTTACACCTCCTCTCATCCTTCTGATCTTTCAGTAAGAAATAAATACCTATAAAAGTAGAGGAACTTAAGTTTGGAAACACTCCTCTAAAGAATTCTACTACTTTGATAAAGACTTAGATCCTAAACTATCATTTATCCAGTACTGGATTGGTTTTTTGTTACACAAAAGTGAAAACTTTTTCACTTATTAAGCAAAACAGATTGTTTAGGGGAGAGCACGTATACCTGGAAATTCAAATGTTACAATGCTCATCTGTGGCATAATTGTGGTGAGAAATAAATTAGTGTAATTGACTTTTGTAATATTTTAAGTATTTTAGGTTAATGTTCAACCCTCGATTTCTGATAAAAAAACTTTTCACAGAAGTCTCCAAAATGTTACAGCCAATGAATGAGTTGTCACAGTTTAAAAGGATAGTTCTGCCTTTTAACTGTATTATTTAAGGCATGGTTGTGTTCAAAATGAACGCTACTTATTATTATACATGTCATTCAAAATGAGCATGGACTTAACAGCATGTGGGAGTACAAAAACTATGGCATATATTACATATTTACAAGCTAAGATACAGAAACATGGCTTGCCATTTTAATGAATTCTATAAGTATCAGTGTTGAAATACAGGCTGTAAGCTTGCCAATGAAACATAACTGTTTTTAAACTCTTAGAAAACCAGCTGACAATAGCTTGGCAAGAACACTAGCAGAAAATTAAAATGGAACTATCCTGAATGTACCCTTTAAGCAGAAAATTCTTCTGCTTCCAAACTGTTAAATGTAGGATCTGGCCTAAACTTCCACTGAAAATACATTTTCCCCCAATTCAATCATTACAGACTATTTCATTCGAGGCCAAATTAGATTTGGCCTCCTCTGAAATAGCTAGTTTTGAACAGGGAATGGAATTGATATGGGAGAGAAACACATTTGAAAGTTTCAATAAGATTACTGTGTTGCAAAACTAGAAAGCATGTATAAGAACCTTAAAGTTCTGATTTAAAACACTGGCAAAATTTCCTTTGATAGTGCACAGCAACAAGGCTTTGTTGATTAAATAGAGTTATTCTGAGACACACTAGGCTGGGGAATTAGCATTCCATGTTTAGAGGTAGGAAGTCTACAGCAACCAGAGACTCAGTGAAATATCTACAAACAGACATCTCAGGGGGGTGGAGGAAAAAAGGTATATTGAGTTTTGTGCATTTTTATTAGATTTTCCAGATACTATAGAACATCCTTTCCAAGCAAGACTACTCTTATTATTTGATTAAATCTTTATAAAGTTCTCATAATATAAGCCTACCTTTAAAAAATACTGTTTAAAAGATTCAGATGAATTTGAAATGCAAAGTACCTTTAGGTACTTCAAGTAAGATTAAGCTGCCAGAGTTTACTTTCTGGACAGAGCTAGAATCATTTAGAGTCTCAGAAAGATGTTGGAAGTCTATCTGGCTTACTTGAAGGCCTTGCTTTTGTCAGGAAAATCCACAAATGCCAGAGGTTTATGGCAAAAAAAGAGACACAAGAGTCCTGCAATTTTATTTGAATAAACAAATAAAGGGAGAGATTCCACTGGGGCACATGCACACGGGGTTTTCTCTCTCAAGGTTTTGGAGGCCACAGCCTCCTTTGATCCCAAACTCTCAGCCACATGGTGTCTTCTTCCTTTCCCTACTGGCTGGGGCCCCAGGAAGATATAGCCCTCCCCAACCACCTACCACATATCCCCCCTTGAACCTACTACTCTACCTCAGTGTTCAGAAACTCTGGCTTGTGCAGACCCATGTCTGTTCGAGCAGCCAAGCTGCCTGGGCTCAGCAATCAACCTGCAGCCCAGAGTCAGTAGAGACATGAAGACCCATTTCAAAGACAGTAACACACACCTTCACCCATCAAATTGTTTAGAAAGGCATTAGCTTTCCTGTCAATCCCTCCTCTTCTTCTGTCTCAATTTGCCTTTTTACAAACACTAGTTATCATTAATTTAACCCTTCCTACCAACCAGGAACACTTGAAACAGCCCCTCCTGATTTTTTCACATCTGGTCCCTGCACCAGGAATGGCAAGTAAATAAAGGGAATAAAGTAGACAATGACAGTTCATATTAGTCCATGAATCACTAGAGCTCCTTGCTATGGCTACTGAGAACTGAAGCCTGCCATCCTTTTCTTCCAGCTGAGAAGTACAAACCTCCAGAGAGTTAGAGACCTTGACCTGAGTATGATAGGCCCACACATGTCCAGCTGTCCTGACTGCTGTCTCTGCTGTCCTGGTCGAATGCTACAAACAGCAAAGACCAAAGGCAGCATCTGGACTAAGGGGGCTTCCTGTCCAAGTCAGCCCAAATGACCTCAAGTGTTCCCTACCAGGGACTCCAGTGACCTCAAGTCAGGAAAAATGATCTCAAGTAACCTGTGTGACCTCAAGCAACCCCTGATGTTCTGCCCCTTCAGCTCTTAGTGAGGAGCAGCCTGCAGCACCCCACATCACATCATTACCAGGCTAGCTGGTGAGGGATACAAAGCAGACTCTCCCACAGCTTCCCTCCCAACCTAGTCCCTCCCTTCATCTTCTTCTCACAGAGTAATTTCCTCAGCAGCAGGATCTGAGCAAGCCAAAAAACTCACCTGGCTCATGGCAGCCGTTCAGTTTTGCTGCACCCAATCAGTACAGAGTCTTAAACTGGGTTAAAAAAACCCAAAAAACCAAAAGCAATAAACATTGTTACACAAAGAAAAAGTAAAAAACAGTGTCGCAGCATACATCACAGTTGAGATGGCCACAACACACAGAGTATCACCACACAATTTTAGAAGGCTTTAAGTATTCACCCACACAGAACAACACCATACCCCATCAGAAGACTTCAAGCATCTGCCCATACAGAGTAACATTACTCCAGAAAGCTGCAAGCATCCACCCTTCTTGCTCTTCAGCCCAGCCTTTTATACCCTCATTGTCCATGCATTGCACCGGTGTGCCCTCTGTTCCCTTTGGTGATGGGTCAGTGCCCCAGGCCCTCCATGGATCACTGCTGTCAGTGCTGCTCACCTGCTGCTCACAGCTGTGCCCATTGGGGATGAGGCTCAGCCACCTAATTACCACAAACAGCATGCCTACAAAACAACTCAGTGGACACAAGCCAACTTACTCTTTATATCTCATTCTTCCTGGCCTTTCCCAATCCTGTACAATGTGTTTGAAGGGAATGGGCAAAGGCAGCTATGAAAATAAAGCACACACATTCACCAATAGTGGTTGAATAAAATGCACCTGTTTGTCTTTCCCACTTACCAAAAGAACATTTGAAAAATTGTTCCCCCTTTGGCATGAAATTCATATTAGACAGAGAAGTTCCTGTGTCCATCCCTTTGGTCCTGGGGTCCCTGCACTTTATCCCATCAAGGATTGTAAAAACTGTGCCATTATCCTTGCCAGTACCTTTACCTCTCCTTCATTCCTTCTTTCATATCTTTTGTATATCTGAGATGCCTTTCTAACCATCTCCTGGAAGGGCTCACTCAGCCTCCTCTCCAGCCCCTGCCCCTGCTGCATGTGGGCTCTCACCCTCCCTCAGTTTGAAGTAAACTTGAATAGAGACTCTAACTCACATGAATTGTTTGTTTCAGTTCTCTCAGACAAAAGGCAGTTGAAAAATAATGATCAAATAGTCATTTTTCAGAGGACTTTTTGTTTCCCTCTTAAAATGCCCCTCTAAACTGAGTTTACAATGGGAACAAGTTGTTCTAGGCTTGTACAAGGTGAGATACACTGGCCACCTTCTTGGGAGTTTTTATACACCAGCCCAAGCACACAATCCTGGCCAGCAGCACACAATCACAACTGAACTGCAGGAATGCTGCTGCAAACATTGCAAAAGAATTTTACTAATAAATTACCTTAGGAAAATAATTTTTTCTTGAAGGGCTTTATACTTAATACTGCATATTTGCTAGTTTCCCACAGTATTTCATATTTTTAAAGGCAACCTAATCGAACTCAGAAGATCTGGTTTCTGCTGTTAATATGGTTTTGTTCATTTAAGCAATTTATTTCTGTGGCCATGCATATTATAATTTAACAAAAAGCAAGTGCTCACGTCTTTTCAATCACAAATTTTAATAAAGCAGAGGAACACCACACTTGTGGCCTCTGATTAAAGTACTGCTTGTTTTCATTTAATGCTCACTAGCATATTAGCAATAAACTCCTTTGAAGCCTGTACTGTATTTAGCCTTTCATTTTTACAGAGGACACAGCACTGCTTAAATTAAGGCTTTTCTTTTCAGTCTTCAAATGACTAAAAATTGTCCATGTTCAATTCATTCCAGGCATACTATAATTTTTTTCTTTCATCTATTTAAACTGTAAATGTTTCACAAATAAATGAAAATTATGAAAAACAGAAAGGTACACTATATGCTTAGCATATATTACCTTATTTCTTAAAAGTTTAATTCATAAATGTCATTCTATTCATTGTTCTGTTTTTCCCAAAGCTTCTAGAATTTTTTATATTTTCCACTTGAAAATAAATAATGCTTGTTATTACAATTGTTCCTCTAATATTAAAAACAAACAGGCAAACACCACTTTATACTGACTACAGTAAACAAACTTGAATTATTTATTCTTTATGATTTAACAATTGCCCTGTAGAGAGAACAACTAAAAAATTTAATATTTCTTTTTGGGTTTGGGTTTTGTATTTTCTTTTTAATTGGAAGCACGTATAACAATAAATAGTGAGTGAAAATATTCCTCATTACATTACAAAATATACTTCATTACATTTTTACATGAAAATACCTTGCTTTGTTTGAGAGGCACAACACATTCCCCAGTGCTGAGAAATGTGGAGGATAAAGCACATCTAGACATAAACTGAACTGTATGTGACAGGGTCTCAGTCAGGTTTGGGGACAGGGGATTGTTTATATTTTAGTCTGACATTATTTCTTGCAAGGAAAGTCTTTTATGCATGTCTAGAGTAGGGGATCTAGGACCAGGTGTCAGCTCTTAGATCCAGTTGCTCCATTTAGATTCACCTTAACTTGGTGTCAGGGCAAAACTCTGACAACCAGGAAAGCCTCCTTTCTGATGTTGGTTTCCCCAGAAAGGAAACTCAGGGATGCAGGGCTGGACAGAAGCTGTGGTACTCTCCAGCAGAAAGACTAGACACAGCCATACATTTGTTTTCAGTCATACATTTTTTTCAGCTATGAAAACCTGCAAGATTACATAACTCACTTGAAGTGAGTTTACCAGTAGGTACAGAGAAAAAACTATGAAACTTGACAAAGGCACTGCATTTCAGTTTCATGGTCTTACATGAATTCTTTATTTCTTACAGCAACAGAAGCAACAGCAGTGAACCTTAGCCACAGACTGCAGCTATTTATAAACACCTGTGTAAAATTTCAAGTCCTTTCCATCTGTTAAGCATGTGGTCCAAATGTAAATGTGTGCTTTCCAAACTCAGCTGTACCGCTGCTTGAACAGCCTCAGTGTCAAACAAGTGTGGAACTCTTCTTACCTAACTGTACACAAAAGCTCACAGAAATGTTAAAAAACAAAGTAATGATGGGGATGGTAAAACCAGTTTGCTTTAACTGTCAGGCCTGTGATAAATTATCCACTGTGGCTTCATACAAAGCCTTGCTTTTTTACAATGGAGGGAGCCAATAAACACTAAGTGAACATCAATATCATTACATGAAATAGATTCCAGTTTAAATCTTGGTATTTATGACTCCCTCCCTGTCTTCCTTCACAATGGTTTCAAAAAAATATTTTCAATACCATTCTGAAATTATTATTTTTGTTTACATTTATTAAAACACAGGGCTCTTTTTAATCACATTGCAGTAGTCTGACTTTGATTTATAAAAAAGGCCAGGACAACTTTATTTCTTTAACAATAGTCAGAAATCACTGGACCTCCCTGGGGGATGTAATTATATCAGAAACCATTGCTGCTGTTTACATTGGGGTGCTCAAGCTTGTTAGAGGATATAAAACATTCTTTATTAACTACCAGCAAATAAAGGTGTATATAAACTAATCAAATCCTCAAAGACCAGCTTCAAGAGATACACAGACAGGGAAAGAGTCACACTGTGGGTTTTGAGTCCCTGGGCACAAATGTTCTTCCTGTAAGAAACTGAGATTGCTGCTTTCTTTCGCCTTTATCACAACACCAGTGGTATCAGTGCTACAATTTTTCAAATGTGGGTGATCAATTGCTTCTATGCAAACTTCAGTAATTGCTGCTTGCAACACAATGGGAGAGGATCAGCATAAGGAACAAAGCTTGTAAGGATAAACTTTTGAATCTGAATGAGCATCCCAACACTTCCAAAGGCAAATTATAGCTTCGAGGTACTTCAGTTCTGGCTTCTTTGATACTCAAATTACAAATACATTATTAATAATATTAATATCATTTAATAATTAATATTGAATATTAACATTAATATTATGATGGTATTACTGAATTGCTTCAGAACTCCACCTCTAGATCTCCTGGATTTTGAATCAAATCATCGTCTGAGAACTCTTGTTTTTCCCTAAAAGTGAAGGAGCTGAAAATCATTTACTACTAAAAATTTAAGCACTCCCTAATTCTTGAGAAAAACAAAAATCAAGTATTACTTGTCTAGATTCCCTCCCAGAACACCACTTACATAAACATTGACCCAGAAACAGCTGAAGAGAAAAAAATGTCCAGTGTGTAAGTAAAGGACACCCAAGGAAAGACCTCAATGAAGATAATTACATTCCTGAGTGTGGAGAGGAGTGATGACTCCAATATGGCATAGCAATGAAGTTATCCTGTCAGTGCCTCCTGTCTCAAAAGGAAGGCAGATATCATCAAAGATCATGCATTACAGATGTTTTATCTCTACCAACTACAGCAGCTTTAATGGAATTTGCATAACATTCATCTAGGTTAGGGTATTTTACAGAGTCCTGACATGTAACAAGCCTGTCTGTCCCACCAAGCATCCCAAACAGCTTTTAGATTTGAGCTTGACTAGGCCTTGGGCAATCCACCTGAAGCAACCTCAGTACCTCGCAGATGCTGTTCCATCAGGAGAAAACAGACCTCTATGCACCATTATGGACAACAGACCTCTTTCTGTAAAAGAAAGGTTTGAATCTTTGGCAAACCTGCAGGAAAGAGGTTTGTGTGTGGAGGTCACAGGTGGATGAGGCTTAGGCAGAGCAATACCTGAAAAAGGGACAGAGATAAATGATGCCAGAGTAGAAGGCCAGTGCATCCTCTGCTGGCTGAGCCTACTGTTACTTGTTCCCCTGCCAATGTGTGGAACTGGCTGCGAGTAGCAGCTGGGAAAGCAGCCATCCCTCTTTGGTGTTTTTACATATTTACTCAGCAATTACTCCAGCTATTTCACATGCATACTCAGGATTTGACTGCCTTTATTCACCAAGATCCAGACTCCAAACTATATGCCCCCAGGTCATGCACAGTGGTATCCTGTCATTGATACAGAATGATCACTGAGCCTACTTCTGTCATTATCAGAATACTGCCCTGCTGAGTGCTCACATCCTCAAACATCAGTTTGCCTAATAATTGGGATAGCATATGCATATTTGGAAATGCTATTAAGTATAGTTTTGCTCATATATGCAGCTTTCTTCTTTAAAGAAACTTGCAGTACTGGATGTTGGATCTAGACAGAAAACAACCAGTACAATAACCATACCCATTTCACCACCAGCCTTAGGTAGAAAGCAAAACAGTACTGAGTTTTGATATTTTATCTACAACTAACTTATTATAAAACAGCTGGAAAAATCATTCTGCCTTTGTTCCCTGGTGTTTTTATCTGTATAATGAGAGTAGTAGGTAAAGATGGCTTGCAAAGCTAACATCATTACAAAGCTGCATTTAATAACTAATAACTAATGCAGTTAGTCAGATGTTATAAAATGATCCAAAATATAAAGTACTTGGTAAAAAACCTGTCTTGACATTGGAAGCAGTAATTTAAATTGATGAACTAGAACAGAAAAACAAAGCATTGAGTCACCTTTTCAGACTCAGGCTCTCAGACTTCTCTTTCTTGATTCCTCATTCAGAAAATGAGGATAAAATATTGTCCCATCTAATAAAAGAGTCACAAAAATAAGAAAATAAGCCTGATCTCCCTGCAAGCAAGTCAGTCAAACCTCTGGTATCCTGCTACATGTCTTTCATTTCCTTTTTATTGAGTGCCCAGCTTGGCAGTCACTGGCTTGATTTAAGTGTTGCTGAGCCTTGCAAAGACACATGAAGGAAATGGGAGCCATAAATAGACAGTATTTCTGTGAATAAGGGCACATGACTGGGACACAGGGACATGGAGTCACAGGTTTCTGGTTCAGATTAAGGGCTGCCTCTGATTTACATGAGGACTTCAGAAGTAATTTTAACTTTTCATCACATTTTTCCACCAGTCAATGGGATAACGTGTTCCAACACTACCAAGGAAGTAACAAAATACACACTAACAGCTTCGAGGCACCCAGATATTGCAATAAACACCAATAAAAGCATAAACAAGGAATTAATATTCCAGTGCAAAGTCTAGCACGGTTTTGCTGAACACTCCAGGCTGGATCCCATATGGAGAGCTGAGACACTGCAAGAGGATGATCCATTTTAATTAATGACACAACACATGACGAGCCAATTCAGAGGAGGTACACACATACCGAATTAACATTGCTAATACAACTTTTATTCTTTAATTTCCCAACTTCTTGGCGCTACATCTCCTCCTCTTCAGCAAAGCTACGTCGGTACTGTGACACCATGAGAGATGCACCAGAGAGACAAGACAAGACCAGAGCTTGCACTTGAGGGCTACTCTCAAGGGCAAGGTCTCCACCCGCAGCACCGCACCGGGACACAACACCGTGTGGGACCTCCCCGCCCTCACAACCCGCCCCGCACCGACCTGCCGGGCTCATGGCTCCGCTGCCTGCGCTGTCCGGCCACCAAAGCCGCGCCCCGAGGGCGCTGTCCCGGCCCGAGGGTTCTGTCCCGGCCCGAGGGCGCTGTCCCGGCCCAAGGGCGCTGTCCCAGTACTAGGGCGCTGTCCCGGCCCGAGGGTTCTGCCCCGGCCCGACGGCGCTGTCCCGGCCCGAAGTTTCGCCCCGGCGCCGGGACGGAAGCTCGGGCCCCTCCGCGGCTGCTGCGGCCGCGGGGCTCCGCTGCCCCCGGGCCCCACCCATATCCTCCCCTGAACACACACACCCCCTCAGCCGGCATCGCCCCGGAGCCGCCGTAAGAGCCCTCTGCTGTCGAGGTGCTCGGGGTGTGGGCAGAAAACGAGGTGGGAGTCGAGCCTTTCCGGCTGTGCCAGAGTGCTGGGGTTTGGTTTTCTCTCGCACTCATCCAGTGGAGAAAAGTCGCTCAGGGATGGAAGGCACCTGGGAGGTGTCCGTCAGCAATCAAGTGTTCTGGTGTGGTATGATTAGCCCCTCCATGATATTGTGCCATGTATTTAATTTTTGGAGTGGTGCAGAGTAAAACAAAACCTGAAAAAAGGTCAAAACAAGCAGCCCATGAGAGACACTGCAGCTCACTGCTGCACTGGCTACCAAATTTAGGACATATCAATCAAGGTGGCATTTTCCAAGTTGAAAATAAAGGCCAGACGCATCACAAGGAGTTGGAGTTTCCCCATAAAACAGGATTACAGAAAACCTGAAAGAACCTTCTGAAATAAGTTTTCAAAGGAAGCAAACCTTTTCAAACCACTTTGTGCACAAATGTGTGCTTTTTGCCCACCCAAACTCCTATGTTCACCTTCTCTACCTGAACTTTAATGTCTTGGGGCTGATTTTAGTGAAACATGACAAAGGTTTTAAAGATCTCAAATGTGAATTTGCTAAGCACCAGTTTCAGGAATGTGGGTGTCCAAAACGAACTGAAGGAAAGGCTGCAGAATTAATTCAAGCAGTATTAGAGGAAGAAAAATTCACATAGAAGTCTTTATTGATGTCTTAGTGTGACAACACCTTCAGAGTTTGCAATCAGCTACAAACCTCAAGTTGCAGGAGGCTGAACTTCAGTCAGGGAACTACTTCTGTAAAGACTTTGCACACTGCAGGGTCTGTGTCCAGCTGAATTACTTGGAAAACTGAACCTCTGAGCTGTTCCTGTTTCTATCATTACACAGGTAGATACTTTTTGATTATTATCATTTGTTATGTTTCAGGGGTTATTTTCAGTCACTTCTGCTAACATGTGGGTGGTTTTGGTAAATTTCTGACTTGGGCTGGCCTACCACACAGAGGAAACATGTAGCTACAAGGACACTGGGAAAATCTAATCTAGATCCAGTCATGTCAGGGTAAATGTACATCAGGAAGAGAGCATGGAATGCCTCCCCTTGTTTCTTGCTGCTCATTTTTTACCTTTGGATTTTATTCATTTAAGTGACAGGTATCTGGGCAATTCCTCATTCCAGTCCTGTGGTTTTGGGTGCAAGGGATGCAGCGCTACAGTGTCAGTAGTCTTGAACTGTGAGCAGGATAAGCACAAATGAGATATCTTGTAATGGAGGATGCAATATGTCAAAGATAAAACATTTAGAAACACTGCATCTGACTATTTTTCCATGGCAATAATAATTGCTGCTTCCTAAAAGATGGGTTAGGTAAAGTGATTGGATGCAGTTGGGATGATTGAGCATTCTGAACTGCGAGGATCTTCACTGTGGAAATAGGAATTCATAAAAAGAAAAACAATCATTAAATACAAATGTATTTAATATAAAAATAACTAAAATGGAACTCTAATTTCAGTAAAAACAAAACAAAATTAGGGGGTTATCCTGGGTGTCAGGATGAGGGACAAAATGGATTGTGATAGCCCAATTCTTTACATTGTGAGAGCCAGCACTGTGGAAATGAGTCCTAAAAGGAAGAACACAATTTGTTTTACTCAGGTTGTAAATCAAACAACAGGCAGGCTTCTACTAGCCAAGGAAAGAAAAACCTTCAGCAGTATCCAGAAGCAAGAGGCCCTGCTCTGCATGGAGGCCTTGCTGGAGGCGTTGGTCAGTGTGCATGGCATGCCCAGAGGTCTGCAGTTGCCAGGGCAAAACCTGTGCTCTCCTCTGGTGGCCAAGGTGCTGTGTGTGGGGTGATCCACGTAGGGCTGGAAGGAGACCATCTGGGACAGGTCACTGAGAAGATGGAGAGGGAAGGTAGGGCAGGAGTTGTGTTATTAGATCCCAGTTTGAGGGAGGGTAAGACTTGGTGACGATTGTGGTGGTCATAAAGGACTGCTTGGTGTGGTGCAAGTTGCTCATCATGGTGGGTGCACTTTCACCTCTCCCTGTTGATGGTGAGGCTGAGTCTTCTGGGTCTGTGCTTTTAGCTGGACCCAGCTGGGCCTTTTCTACTTAGCTCAACTGGTTTACTCTTGAACACGTTTCTTTTCTGTGCTGTGCTGCTGCCATCACAGCTCTTGAGACAGTGACACTGGCCTGACCAGGACACCACATGAATGGTGAACACTGTGCTGGTCTCTGACTATTTGCAGCTCAAGACAGTGTTAGGTATACTGAGGCCTACACCCAGCAGAATTATTTCTAAGAGCAAAACAGCTCAATTCTCTAACTGCAGGGTTATTGCCATCAATTTACACTGCTTTTACCAGCCCAGTCATGAAGATTTTCTCTGGAGTAATGTCTGCATATGACTAAGTATTACTGCCAGTGTCAGCAGACTCCTACTTAGAAATTAAATTTGCTGTGGGGTCTGTAGAGGTTGAAGTCTCTCTACAAGTCCAGCAGAAGAATTAGGTTTCCCCAGTTCTTCAACCTCCTAATGATTGCACTTCATATATATCATAAAGCCACAGAATTTATAATTTATGCTGGAGGTGCAAGAACACTCACTGTTTCTAGGCAAGGAAAAACTGCTTAAATTATTAAGCAACCTCAGCATGTATCATGAAGCAGTGCTGCATTAGAGGGAAAATAAATAAAAAATCCATGTTAAATCAGGAGAAACATGTCTTGGGAATGATGTCAGTGTTGTGTTTAAGTTGTTTGGCTGTTCTCAATATCAATTTCAAGCTTCAATTTTAGTAAAATTATTTTAAATATAAGCTTACTTCCAAACACCCTAGATTCATAACACTAAGTTGGAGACAATTATATACTTCTGTAGTGCTTTCCAGCTTCAGGTCCTCACTGATCTTGTCAAAACTAATTTCTTTCTAATACTGCCTTTGTTTTTCCCTTTGTGAGCATTCTGCTATTGTTGGAATGTTGGCTTTTCCTTTGGATATAATTAACATTCAATACATTGCCATTATAATTTCCTCCACATCTTACATATTTGTTTTCCACAGGTCTGCTAAGGTTTGAAAAGCCTTTTTTCTGTCAAAGAGCTTGAAGTGGTTTTGAAAGCTTAATTCACTGTTGATTACTAACTTAATTTTATTGTAGGTTTCATTGTGAAATCCACTGACAATATTGCTAGGCTGTAGTACAATACAGACAATATTGCTGTAATTGCTAACACAATCAGTTGGAAATATTGCATGTCAGATGATACTGTTAGTTTTTGTATTTTAGCAGGAGTTTGCATGCAGTTTAGATTCATGCTGTGTAGTCATAGATTTTCTTCTCTTGCACACAGCTACTGCATTTCGATGTTCGATATTACTGCAAGAATTAACATGAAGTTAGCTGAGTGTCCACTCTTCTTGTCTAGTGGAAGAAAGGAAAAACTAAGTTTGTGATATATTTCTAAATATTGGTTAAATCTTACCAAGACATAGAAAAGAATAAAGAGCGTTGCTCCGCTTGTAGGGTAGCTTTCAAGAAAGCAAAAAAATTGTGTTTGAGACCTTCATTTTTGTTATTTAATTTCACATGCACTAAAATAAAAATAAAGCAGATCTGGGACAGAACATGATTCTAAGAGAAAATGTTACTGTACACAGTAACACTCTCGGTTAAGAAAAAATGGGTCAAGTGAGACAAATCTAATAGCTTCTTTCTTTAGTACCATTATGATTAAATTGGTTAATGACACAGATGAAGCATAAGAGAATATAAAATAGGTGGCCTGGAATATAAAAGCACTGCCAGTATGTAATGAAAATGATTTGTGTCATTCTTTAATTTCATTCTTGCATGTCTAAAAAAAAGCTGTTTCCTCCCATGGCATCTTCGGTGCTCAAGAGAGTGTTAGGTAGTTTTGAAAAAACTTTACATACATTGTACATTTGTGGGGTTTTAAAAAAGTTTTTTACAGGTGTAACAGAGAGCAGAAATAAATTCTTCCCTCCCTACCCCCCCCATCTATGGAATATAATTTCATGTCCAATTACCTGTTACCGTGATTTAAGCTTTGGAATGCATGTACAAGTCACATTAATCCTCAAGATTTTGCTTAACAAAAATCTGTGTATTGGGGTTGCCACATTTAAGCTTTCAGTGATAATAAAATGAATTAATCATGTTGTGGTTAGAAACCAGTTCAAATGCTGTTTACAACATAAAAAAGTCAATACTCCAATATAATCCTATATAGCAAGATGCTTTTATACACTTAGAAAGGTAATACCTGATGTGTCTTGTATATCTTACAGTAATTGTTGGTAAATATGAATTTTTAATGTCTGACATCAGGGTTCTTTTATATCTCTATTTGAAAATGTGTATTGAAGAACTGCGCCACTAATAAATAACTTGATGCAGTACCCAGCAGGATGTTAGAAAAATGTAGATTGAATTGATTAAGTAGAAAACAGAGTGGTTTATGGATTATAACACAGTGGTTTATGGATTATAAGTAGAGCTTGGTCATAATTGAACTGCTGGTTTGTCTTGCCACATGCAACCCACAAACAAAGGAATGACCAGGAAGACAATAAATATTTCTTGAGGTCAGTTCAGACTCCCAAGAGCAGTGTGTTTCTCCAGTCCACTGGAAGCATCGCTGGATGCGTACATACTGGATTTGTTAGATCTAGATTACTCAGTCTTTGGGCTGTATTCTTGGCTGGTGCAAGTCAGGTTTATTCCCTCTTCATTCTCCTCAATGTCAATGGACATACCTTCCTAGGCATTACTCTTTCTCTTTTTTTTCTCATGTGGTAATATTTTTTTTCAAGTTGGTAAAAGATTTGCCAGTATTTCTAGCAAAGTAGTGACTGCTTGAGTCACACTGGAAGAATGCTTGTCTCACCTCTAAAATGAGTTGTTCAGAATGGTCTGGAAGATAGAGGAAGGCAATGCTTGAATTGCATTCTTGAAAAGTTGCAAGTGGCAAACAGCAAAGGACAAATTTAAGACGACTTAATGGGATGGTAGCAACATGTGGAGATCTAAAACCAGTGAGGTATTGACTTTGATGTTTGGGAATACAAAGATAAATATCCAATAATGAAACCAGAGCAAGGGTGATATATATCTCCCATCCAATAGTCAGCACTCGCCTCTTATTGATCATCTGTGGCTGAGAGACTAAGGCAGCCTATTCTTCTTCCCAGTACTGATACAACATTATGCAGTCCTGACATTTTATTTGTGGAGAACTATTTGTTACTTTTCAAAGTGTAATTATTGTAATGTAATGGTTTGTTAAAACAATGTTGATTTACAGCCTCTGCCTGTTAGTTCAGTAATGCTCATACATTTAACCATTGACTATAGAATTAATTTAGTCCAGATTATAGTCATTATTCTTCAAGCAAGAAATTAATTTTCAGAGACAATTGAAACAGTACGGAAAAAATAATATGTCTATTAAGGAATATTTTCTAATAGCATTGAGCTTAAGTACTTTTTGGTAGCCTTCAAAGACATTTGTCACATGGCAAATGAGTGATAAAGAACCTTTCACTAAAATGATCTTACCATTTTTTAATTGGAGTTACTCAAAAAACAGGTTGTAGAAAACTCTTCAAAATGAACAGACAAAACAGACCATGTGACCTAAGAGAACTTTGCTGAAATTACAGTTTAATTTGCCAATATTTTGCTTTTCAATTAATGAGAAAATCCAACAGTTCCTATTGCAGAAGCAATTTCAGCATATATGTCATTGCCATTTGCCTACTAAAATATAGTTCTTTTTTATATTTGCCTGAGCTAGAGAGCTTGAGGTTTTGCAGGCATTTTTAAAATATACTTTTTACAATGGCTGATAAACGTGATTAAGAAGATTTTTGTTTTCTCTACTTATTTTTTCATCCTCCTGACTTAACACATCTGAAGAAACTGAAGCCAATCCTTAAACAAAGAAATGGAAGAAAGGAGTGAAACAATTCAAACAGGAAACTGAGATTACTGAGCCAGACTTAAAAAATGAGACTTGTTTGTAAGGAAATCTGAAACTGGGGGAAGATTTGAGAGGAGGAGGGATGCTAATGAACATACATGGATTGCTCTTTAAAACACTAGAACAGAAAAACTTGTGAAGAAAAAATTGGGGCATAGCTGATGTCTTCTACCCCCAAAAATCAGTTGGTCCAAATTCTGCAGAGCACTTTTTTGGTGGTGCTGTCGATGTCTTTCCTAGAGTCATGACCCTGAATCATATGGATGGAGGCTGAGTTGAGGAGCTTTTGGATAGGATTGCTCTTGAAATGTGGTCACTGGCCCAGACTGTGCTGATATATCTGGCTAGCAGTGTTGGTTCCATACTCCTGTCTGTACTGTTGCAGTTCACATGTGTGCATCCTGTACAAAAGGCCAACTAAGCACTGTCAGTGTCAGGGAAGTGAATGGGAACTTCAGACAAAGTTTTTGGCTAAGGGATTCTAGAGGTGTCATTAAGCCTTTATATTGCTTTGTCCTTCAGGATTAATGATGGCAAACCAAATGTGGGTATTCAATATGAATAAATAGAGTGCCTTATTTAGATTGTTATTGATAATGATTTGGTAAAAAAGAAGAGAATAAAGGTAAAATTGCAAAATAGTAAAAAGCAAAAGGACAGAATGTCAAAAGAACAAAAGGCTGTAATCAGAATTATTAACTACACAATAAAACTAATATAGTGCACTTTTTACTTAATATAATCAGAGCTAGCTTATCAAGAAGAGATTGATGTTACTGACCGGTACCAGTGACTGTGGGCAAATCTCTTTGCTCAGCCTGGAGAGTTAGCCTTGAGGGGCGTTCTCACCCAAGGGAAAGATCACCACACACCTTAGGGAGAAATACAAGAAGTCCCCACGATGAAAAAGTGTGACTGGTCTTTTACAGTATAAAGTGATTGACTGTCAGTCACACACATCTTTAGATTATGTGTTGTCATGCCTGCTCAGCAAAAGATGCTTTATTGCTGGAAAAGCTGTTACCATGTCTTTGGTTTCTTCTGCTCGACACTTCTGACTCTCACTTCCATCTCAGTGCCTGCACATCCCTGCTGCCGTTTGTCTCAGTCAGGAAGTACCTTTCTTGGAAGTGTGATGTTGTGATTTGTGATAGTTTGTTCAAGCTGGTCTCAGGACTCTTCAACACCAAACCAGCAGGCTCTCCTTGCTCAATCCATTACTGTTAAATTGTAATTAATGATCATAATCTATTATGTTCCTGGACAACTCAGCAGCCAAACTACATGCAGCTAAAGAGGCTAAGCTGGAATTTAAAATTGAGCTATACTGTCTTCAGTCCAAATCGTGTGTTCTGGATGTTTAATGATGCTCTGCAGCCATTCAGACTTGCTTATTTGCATCTTCCTGCTGCCAAAATGACTTGTGCTGTTTGTAGCTGTGGAGCAGTGAAAAAATGTGTGTTCCTGTCCCAGTGGAGGCCACTGTACCCATCCTAAATCTATCAATAGCTCTGGCAGTTTATGTGGCACAAGTGACTGGAAATGGACTGTCCCTTCCAGCACGCTTTTACAATAAGAAAGAAGCAATGTCTTCTCAAGGATACATTGTCTTACAGATGGTGAGATTTTGGGTCACAGTGGGATTCTTCCTGCCCAGCTGTAATTCTTTCCTTCTAATCTTCAAAATGTTTTTACTGGGTGTTGAGATTTCCAAGGTTGGATGGGGCTTTGAACAATCTGGTCTAGCGGAAGGTGTCCCTGCCCAAGGCATAAACAATATGATCTTTAAGGACTTTTTCAACCCAAACCGTTCTATGACTTCATAAAGGAAAGTGACGTTTGTGAATCTCAAGGATTTGTGTTTCTCTTCTAGATTGTTTGCTTGTAAGTCACACTGAACTGTTTGTTTTCTTTTCTCCAAAATAATACTGGTCAAAAGTAATTGTCATGGCTTTGCATGAGAGGCATTTTAGGAAGTGACTCAAATAAAGTTCAGATTGTAACTTTAAATCCACATTTAAAAAAAATTAATTTTATACTTCCTTTCTGTGTGGGTTGATGCACCTTTTTTCACTTTGCTGAATGTTGTCTTTTGAATTCTGATCTCCTACCTCGCAGTATCACTACACACAAATCATCACATATGATGCATCACAAATATTGGTTTATCCTCTCCTTGCCTTTATATTGAAAAATATTTCTTATTTCAGTCACTCTGTTTCTCTTTTGAGGCTGGATTGTTTTCAGTACTTCCAAGGGGCAAAAAAGCAAATGGTATTTTAGGAGTGTAGAATATGAAAGAGGGGCAAGTCTGGAAAAAAATAATTGCACTTTCATCGGTGCTACATCCATTCTGATGGAGCTGCATCAAAGCAATTGTAAATATCCCTCTGTCCTGCAGAGTCCAGATGGTCTGTCAGACTACTGGAACTTTCAGCCTCCCAAAAATTACTTCTCCAGCACCTGAGGAAGGAGGGAGGGCTCATTGGATCCTGCTGGCATCTTGTCTACATTGCTCTGCATGTACAAGTGCCAAGACCGAGGTGTCTGAGACTGACTTTTTTTGCACCATGTACCCTGATATCACTATTTTAGGCTTTGTGGCTTGATAGAGAGAGGGAGAAAATACAGGATTATTTTAGCTTTGCAGCTTGCTAGAGATAGGGAGAAAATACAGCATTGAAAGCAACTTTTAGGAGTTGCACGTTTGGCATATGCAGTATGCATATTTTTTTTTTTCCTTTTTGAAGTGCCCATAAGTAGGTGGGTGCTTGGAAAATAGGACAGCATGACGAGAATGACTGTTAATATTCAACATGCTTTATATGCAATAGCTTTGCATATATTTGTATTTTAAAAATTACTTTTTTGGCCCTCTATTTTGTAGAGTTCTTGTGGTGTATTACCATAATTAGTTTTTCTTAAGTCCAGCTTGGAAACCCCTTATTGTTAAAAAATATCCTTCCATTTCAATAAACTTATTTTTCTCACATTTTCTGCCCCTCTGTTTACTCTATGAGTAAATTAGCACTTATCCAAGAAGTGGCCTGATCATTTTTAAAAGCCCAGTAGAAGAGAGGGAGAGATGCTAAGTAAGTAATGCTTCTGCACCTTTAGCCTCTTGTAGCAAAGAGAACCCAGTGGAACCTGGCATTTTTGAGAGTTATAAAGCTCTGGGTAGCACTGTTCCATTTTGTAGGGTACATAGTAACATCTTACACTTTTTATTGGAAAATAAAAGCAAGATAATTTTCTGTCTGAATATATAATGTATGAATGACTGCTTTTGAGACACTGATACATAAATTATAGATAGCTTTTCAGATTCTGCACTATGTATTATTAATTAAAAACTGAAGATCTTCATCTACGCCCTGATATCTAGGCCATTGGACAACATATTTTAGTGTTGGGGACTATATAACCCAGGCAGAATGCCATAAAATGCTACCATTTTGTTGTTTCTGGGTAGCATTTTGCTGCACAAAACGGCCAGAACCTTCTGCTATTGGAGTGGACAGCAGGTGTTCTGCTTCATGAAGAAGGGGCGTGAACAAGAATAAAGGTGATGTTTTATTTTCCTTTGCACACAAAAATAATAATATGAAGAAGCATTTGTCTCATGCTTAGCTTAAATTATGTAATTTCCCACAAGACACAGTTTGCACTAGGAAATCTCTGTCCTTCACTCTGTCTTCCCATCCCCTCTCCTTGCAATAGTTTTTGATGTTGTTTGATGGGTGTTGTAGTTGCCTGCTAGAGTAATTCTGAATTGCAGATTTAGAGAGAAACTGATGAAGATGCTCAAAGTTGCCAGATATTCTTAATAGCTAAGCTTCTAAAATAAAATAAAAGAAATACATAACAAAGCACATAATCACAGCAAGCCACAGTTAGCATCAATTCCTTTTAAATTAAACTGGAAACAGCCTATCATAGACTGTTGAGATGTTGGGTAGTGATTGTAGACCCACACTGAAGAGTGAACATGGGGAATGTCCATTGCTTGTTTCTTGCAATCTAAGGATGTGCTAGAGCCTTGAATTTGAACAAATAGCCTTTGTTGTGTGAAGCAAAATTGAATAAAAGCTAATATCTGACATATGTCTACAATCACAAATTTAACAGCAATCAGAATATGTCTGCCCAATTCTGTACTCTATTTTTTAACTAGTTTTACATGGAGAACTACAGATGGGTTTGTGTTTGTTTACATTCTATGAATCAGTTGTAACTGCTGCTGTAAATACATGTTCATGTAGCTCTTCATTTTTACTGACAGAATGCTTCATGCTGGGACTGTTGCACAGCTGGGCTATAAATCTCATGCAAAAGTCAGGCAATACAAATGAAGATAAATGCAAATACAAAACCCAGACTAAAATGAGAGCTTCATTCATCCTATAGCTTGTGTGCTGAGAACAGAGAAATCATTCTCTGTGTAACAGACCACTTTTAGAACCTGTACAGATCTGAGGTGTTTATTGTCTCACAGATCTTGTCACAGCTTCCTTAAGAAAAATTTCCAAAGATCTGGGGGAATTATCACAGCAAGACTCAACTTCCCGATGTGCATACATGATAAGTTAGAATAATAATTTATGTCTAATTATTACTCATCTCAGGTAATAAGAGTAACAGCCATTTATTTTCTTTTAGTGATAAGAAGGTGAAATAGGTGCCATCTGCTGATGAGCCAAAAAATTTCCCCCCCATTGAATACTCCTGTGCTTGAAAGTAGCTGCCTTATTAATGCCTTCCTTAAATGCAAACAGCTTGTTTATGAATCAGAGCCTAGCTACCAACCAGCCCTCATCTTAGTGTTTGAATGAGTTCTTTTCCAATGAATAATGTCCCTGCATTTCATTGCTGACTAAATGAAAATGGAAGGAAGGAGCTGAGGAAGAAAGCTTGTGTGATTCTCTTGGACTGTGGTGGGGTAGCTGCTGGGATTTATAGGTTTCTTAGCTTCATTTTCCTCAGAGAAGGAGCTGATTCAGCAGTGTCTCTTGTGGTTTATGCTGATGGCAGGCTGCCCTTGCAGTCAGCACAATCAGAGCAGTGTGATCACCCTGTAATGCTGCTTGGATGGACTTGTAGCTTTGATGCACAACTGACCCACATTTGGTTGCTTTGCAGTGGTCGACAACAGAGGGGCTCCAACCAGGCTAAGCCTTCAGGATTTCCAGAGCTTCCAAAGCTGAAGAACAATAGTTGTTTCCATCCCTCATTACTCTGCTCCCCTCTGCCTTCTTTACTCCTTCCTAACTGCTGCCTCTTTCTGAGGCTTTTTAGAGGAGCTGGGAGGTTGTGGCTGCCAGTGTCGGCCTACCCCGAGCATGGCAGGGCATTGCCACCGGCAGGGTCATAGCAGGCCCTGGTGCACAAGGGCATGGGTGTACGACCAGCTCAGGCAAGAGGGCAGGGGCTATGTCAGAGTGAAAATGGATGTGGCACTGTAGGGCAGAGGAAACATCTGAGGTTTTTCTATTTCTAGGTTCTGGGAAGCCTGTGTTGCCAGAAGCTGTCCTTGTCATAGCCTGTGAGTAACCCTCAGAGGCACAATGATTCAGAGCTACCCCTCTGAGTCATGGGTCAGCAAAGTGACTTTCCTTAAATACTTCTCATGCAGCTTCTAGCTAGAGTGGCATGAAGGTCAAAAACTATGCAGATCTGAAAACTGATGGAAACACATCTGAAGTTATAGTCCTTAGAAATAAAATCTTTGGAAATGGCATTCAATCCAGGATACTGAACTTAGGACAAGACTTTAGATCTAGACAATGGATGGTATTGGTCACTTTTATTTCAAAATTCTGATTCCAACTACTGCCAGGGACAATGTTCTGGACTGGATGTACAAAAGTCAAATACCAGCTTACGGTACCTTTCCTTCCTGCTTTTCTGCACTTTAGGGGACAACAGACATTCATTCTTTTCCCTTATCAGTAATACATCACACCTTCCTTTTATCAGTTCCTACATGCAGGAGCATATACATGTATGTATAATCTTGTAGTGGAGCCATGTTTCTCACCCACCTATCCTATAAACAATTTATGCTGTTTTCTGTCACATGTGCAGTTTTATGGTGCATCTGCAAATACAAAATCAAAGCACTCAGGCAATGCTGACTCTACTGTCGTGTTCCCTTGCTCCAGAATAAATTGTGCTGGTCTTTCTGTTAGGATGGTGCAGTTCTGTGGGCCTTGCCTTTTAAATAGACTGTTTCAAAACAGTTTTTTTTTGGAAATAACTATTGTGGCAGCAGGATGCTGAGTGGTGTGTGGGCTGTGTGAAAGTGGCTCAGGGATGTGGAACTCCAGCATCATGGCTCATAGGGATTATTGGACACCAAGCAAGTAATGCAATAAAAGCTACACAATGAAAACAGTCAGTTGCTGACATTTATGATAGAGAAAAATAACAATTGTTCCTCTGAGCCCTTTCACCCATTATGCTTGTGCAGAATATGGAAGATGAGACATAATGCTCAGCAACTGTATGCAATATGGTGTATTTGAAATCCTCAAAGCCAGGATTTTATCGCCAGAATTAGAATTATGGTGCACACTGAGGAGCCATTTGAGGAGTCATATGGTTTTTGGCTGTGGTTGTGGCCAGTGCTGTTTTAAGAGAAAGAATAGTAATTATTGTTGAGGTAGACAGCGTAGGTGGAAGCTATGGTGCAATCTCTTTTTCCCCATGTTTGACTAAAGCAACTAGAAATTAAAGATTTAGCTTAAAAAGCCAGGAAATAGTAAACCTAAAAACAATGGGATACTTGTATTCCAGACAGCTGTTCTTTCTGGAATTTTGCTTTACTGATCATTCTATTTCTCTACTTTCTATTTTCTCTACTTTTGAAAACTATGTGGTTAACCAAGTCCACTGACAACATATATATATTAATTTAGAAGGATAAAAAATTAAATTTCATAATATAAGAATGTATTTTTATGTATGCATGTATAAAAAAGCTTATCCACATGCATGTATACATATATTTATTAATATACACTTCTTTAAAATATTTTTTAAGCAATTGTGTAGGATAAATGGTGTTTGTAGAATAATAGTTTTAGTGGCAGCCATTTATTATGCTTTAATTGCTATGCTGATCATAAATATTTTGGTGCATTTCTTGCCATCTAAACTCATGTCACACCACACATCTTACCTGTTTTGTATCTGAACCACTCATGATTGGACAATACCTGGAAAGTGTTGTAGACCCTTGTAAGGGATTATTTTCCTCCTATATCTTTGATTAAATAAAATCAGGGCTTAAAACTGAAATACATTAGAGGTGCTTTGGTGTTTGAATTGAGCCCTTCTAAGTAGCTTTATATATTTATCTTGTTTCTCATAAATTGTCCACACTATATTCATAGGTTTGTATATATCTCTGGATACTGCATGGATGTGTGTACATTTATGTACACAGGATGTTTGGTTACATGTAATGATTTTGTGTGCCTCTTCTGTTTATCCTCTAAAAACTGAAGAGGAAAATAAGCTTGGGCTAGGCAGTTAGAATTATGGATATGGTAGACAATTATATTTAAGTAGAGACCTAAAAATGAGAAAATATGAATGCTATAAATATTGGCCATATTTTTAAATGAATAGACATATCACTCCTTCCCACATCCAAAGCTGTTACTTTATATTTGGAAAGAAAAGAGATACCTTCATGAAGCACACACATGCATCTCCTTTGCTGAGTTACCTCCTTGCTCAGTGAAGACCATCTTCTGCCCCCTTTCCATTTCAGTTCACCTATAGGGAAAATCCTTTCTTTTTTAAGTACAGCAGACAGTTCTCATTATTAGTATGTTGTAATAGATCCCTGCAGGTGTTTCTATCAACAAAAATTTCATCTCAGACAGACGTTCTTGAATAAATATTAAAAAATACATGCAAATACAGTTTGATATCAAAAGATACCAGTACACTGAAATAATTAGGACACAAGTAGTGTGAAATGTTTAAACTTGAAAACTTTCTCAAACTTTGAGAGTTCCAGACTCCAACCTAAGTCCAGAGCCAGCAGTACAATTTGTAATGTGAAACTAGTGCAAGTCTTAGGTGATAATCTGATCATTTAAACATTGCAGGAAACAAAAATTTTAAATTTAGGCTACAAAGTTTTTGGAGCTTTAAAATCTTTTAAGTTTTTAAATTGACCTATTGCCATTTTTTCCTGTTTGTAAATTTCTGCTCTTTATTTAAATGGGTTGATGGCTGTAGCAAAGCAGGTGGGTACAGAGCATCACTTGTGTTAGGTGGGGCACAGTGACACAACATCTCCGTGTCTTAGTGCAGGAGAGAGAACAGAAGGACCCTGTAAAACACACTAAACGTGCAAAGAAGCATCATCTGGGTGAAGTGATATGAATGTCTTGCTGTAAAGTGGCCATGATGTCAGATCTCAAACACACAGGCTTGTGTTCACATGGCTTGGGGCCCTTAAAATACTTCCTTTACTGCCTTCAAAGTTATTTTATTGCTTGGATAAGGAGAGTAAGAACCAAAGATACCACTGAATTATCTGAGTCAAATCTTTGGATCTGATCAATATAAGGTCTTCCAATGCAGCAACTAAGATGCTCAGCAAAAAGCATTCTTTGTTTTCTGTAAAGTTTTTTAGTAATGTGGCCACCTGAAATGTCCAACAAAAAAGTCAGATGGAAAAAATATAAGAAATCCTTTGTGTGTTATTTGCTACCCCTTGGAGGCTCCAAATCCTGGATTGCTTTTGGTAAAAATGTCAGTGCAGTACCACCACCTCCAACAATGAGAAATGGAAATAATCAGGAAATCAAACAGGTGGCGAGGGAGCCCTTAGCTTGTACCTGGCCCGGAAGCATCACAGGAAACTTAAAGTACACAAGATCTCCTTGAGTCTTTTTAATTCCTTTCTTTTCCAATCCTGAATGCTCTTAGAGGTAAGTCAGAACTGCACCATGCAAAACCTTCGGTTTCTTGAGAAGTGAAAACAATGATTCTCCTGGACTTTATGGACTGCAATATTTGACACATAAGAAAAATTTATTGAGTACTATCAATATTTTCCAGTAATGCAACAAATTGGCAATATTGCAGAAGCAATTAAACTGAGGCTGTTCTAGACATGGCACAAGAGATGTGCTGTGGTCAAGGTGAGACATTATTGGACCTTTTTTTTTTAATTGAAGCTTCTTAGCTCTTATTCTGCCAATCTTTGATGTTGTAGCTAGTGGGAAATGGAAGAAATATCCTTGAAATTATAGTTTCCCAACAGATTGAAACTTTTAACTTGAAAACTTCCCCAATCATAATGACTATTTCTTCAGAGGGGGAGAAGCCTTTTAACTTTTTACAGCCTGTAGCAATTTTTCCAATTATCTGAGGCATTTATAGCATAGAAGGACATTGGGAAAAATTCATAAAGGTCATGAAGATTTATAAAACAGCGTAAGCAAACACTTCTTATGGCAGCTTAGGTGTAGCTGGAGTCAAGAGTGAGTGAAGACACTTGACTGTAGGATAGCTCTTTTGTTCCCAGTAACTGTTAGACTCAAGACATTTATCTTCTGGCTTTTTCCATACATCCAACAATTACTGGTTTGAGAAAAAAATCATGGCCTGGATGTAGGCTCTAATGAGCTCAGCTGGTCTCTGGTATGCAGGGAGGGAATACATGGCTATCTATTCACACTGCTCTGTCACAGTCAATAAGAGTGGTTGTATTGGCTGTCAAGCTGCAATTCAGGAAGGCTGCTGGCCTCTCTGGTCAGGCATTAGTGGCCACCAATAGTTTCACAGATGGATGTTGTGAAATAGGTTGAATTCAAGAGAATTGAATTGCAGACATCTCACATACACACTGTCCTGTCTGTTTCCTCTTTTGCCACTGCCCACGGTTTCCGGTCAGTGACTTTTTGCCGTCATTTCCCTCCCATCCTTCATCTCTTGCTCCCTTTCGTCACTTCCCTTTTGATGTTCCTGCATTCCTGTGTTCCACAGCAAAATACACATTTACCATCATAACAACCATCAATACTATTAGAGAGATGTTTCTTTGATCTTTTTCCAATAAAGTCATGACAGGAAATTTCTAATTTGTTCTGAAAGAGCACTCCATAAATCTTACCGTTTTCATAAACTTCAACCTGGCATTTCACAGGGCTGCTTGAAAAGAAATTACTGAATGCATTTAGAA
The DNA here is from genome assembly GCF_028769735.1 of Zonotrichia leucophrys gambelii. Taxonomy (NCBI): domain Eukaryota; kingdom Metazoa; phylum Chordata; class Aves; order Passeriformes; family Passerellidae; genus Zonotrichia; species Zonotrichia leucophrys. Next base: position 26,190,477 of record NC_088173.1, on the reverse strand, counting down.
TGCTATGACTGCAAATGCAAGGTATTCAAAGGACAAATCTTCTTCAAAAAGGCATCCACTGATCAGTGGATGGTGAAAGTTGCAAATGTATTATTAAGCTGTGTTCAGTTTTCTTATTTTTAGAATAATTAAAAGTAGTTTTTCATTAATAAAGAAATTTTTGAAGTAATATCAAATATTTGGAGAATTACAAGTACTGAGTCTGTCACCTTGTTTTTTTCTTCATTCCACCCATGCTGTGCTGACAAAAAGTGAGAGAATTCCTTTTCTGAAGTCTCTTTCAGTGTAGGCAGATTAGGCCCTACACAGACAGAAAAGAAAGAGAAATGGGATGGAATTAATGCTATAAATTATTATTTTCCTGTTTTACTAATTTTATATAACGTTGAAATAGCTAGTTGTTTATGGTCCCTTTTCTACATGATTACTACAACCTTTTTCACTGTCCTCATCCCCTTTGAACAGCTTCCTATCTTTTCCACACTGAAGCAGCAAAATAATGCCCCATGAAGGCTGGCTTCTGTGTGAAAGGTTTTAGTGGAACCTGGGAACACTTCAGTAATCCTCTTCAGGATCCCCAGGAGCAGCTCAGCCGGTTTTCCTTCTGTCACTCTCCCTGTGCCTGCAGTTTGTGGAGTTGTGCAGGCTCCCTCTGGTGGCCCGCGGCCACTGGCCAGGAGAGAAATAGCGTCTGCAGGAGGGAGGTAGAACATAGGAATTTGGTAGAGCAGGTAGTTCCTAGATTTGGCTTTTTATTTGTGGGGGCTACCGTTGAAAATCTAAATTTATATAAGCATGTAAATACAAAAATATTAGATATAATTAAACACAAATAAAAGAAATATAAATTTGTTGTGGTAGTCTAACAGTCTCTAAGTGAAGACTCCTATTTTATTTAAAAATATTTAGGTATCTTAGTTGTAAGCCAGCAAAGCCAGCATGGTTGCTTCCTTCCAAAGATTGCAAGACCAATAAAGTTCATTTTAGCAGATTTTATCATCAGGCACTTACTTTCCATTTTGCAAAGGAAAAATCATCTTGCTGCTGATTCACATTTTCATTGCTGGTGCTGTACACATTTCTTTTACATTTGCTATTATGCTTTGCAGAGCTGGAGAGTTTATTCATGTAGACTCCTTATCAGCACAATTGAGTGTTTGTCCTTTCCCTTGAATGTCAGCTGTGTGGACCACACACTAGTCTTTTTCTTCTTTCCTGCTTTTGGTAGACTGTGGGTGGGATCCAGGCTGAGCCCTCACGTGTTCACAGTTTGCAGTACAGATAAGACAAGATTTATAAAGCAGGGCATGGCAACATTGACCAGAGTAAAGCTCTCAGGGCATCTTCAATGCTTTTATTCCTACAGGACATTTTTTTAACATTTCGTTCTTTGCATCTTGTGTTATGCAAATTTTAACAGCAGAGTTCAAAGTCTGAATCTAAACTATGAACCACTTTTTAATTGTGTTTTTAGGCTAATTCAGCATCTATTAACATCTGTGCTCTTCATCAAACTAAATCATGCTCTTTTATAGCATAATCAGAACAGAAGAGATAAAAGATCACCTCCATTCATGTTTTCTGAACTCCAAAATATCTTATTATTTTTCCTACAGTGATTTACTTTCACTCTTTGTATGTAGTAGTGTAAAAGTCAATGTGTCAGACCCTCTACCATACTGGGTTGTAATAACATGTATTTTGTTAATAACTATAAATGCTGTATTGGCAATTGTAACAGAAAGGAAATCAGTCTTAAGATCAAGAAGTATGTCAATATATCAATATATCAAAAAATATGTCAGGAGTCCAAGGTCCAAGAAAAGAAATTTAACCTAGTGAAAGGTATTTTGTAGTGGGTTTTTTATTGCTAAATTTTATTTTCCCTAAAAATGATGATGTTGGTCCAGTATCCTATTAAGCATAGACAGGAGTTGCCTTTGCTGTAGCCAGCCCAGCCAGTGGAACAAGTCTGCAGCAGTGCACTCCTGGGAGAGGGTGCTCAGCCTGCCATGGGGCTGACCAGGGGAACAGGACAAGGGCAGGACAGAACTGCCAGGAGACCCCTGCACTCAGGCACTGCACTGGCTACGGCTCTTGCAGAGCAGCACAAAGTGTGTGACTTCTGCCCATACTCACTGGGATTCACCCCAGCGCTTGCCGGCCACCCAGGATCAGCAGCCCTGAGCCTGCAGGTTGGCACAGCCCTGCATGGAGTGACTGCACTTCTGTGAGTGTGAGGACAACTCAGCTACCTTTGACATTGTAACCATAGTTTCCTCTTGCCTCTGGCATCTAGAAAAGCAAAAGCAGAAAAAACCAGACGAACAAATACAAATCCAAAGCAAGCAGCAGTTGCCTCTTTTCATAATTATCTAGTACAGGGTATCCACTGTTAATTGGCTACTTTGTATCACAAGTGATCTGAAAGCACATTTTACTTTGGTGTACACTGGTACAACTTCAGAGTTCATTGGTGAAATGACATCAAAATTCTGATTGTGGTATGAATTGACCATAAACCAGACTGAGCAGTCTTGAGGGTTTTATGAAACATTCTTTAGAAGAAATTCTAAGGGAGAAAATAACAAAACTGAAAGGGTATATATGATTCTTTGGGTCTCTACATGCTGCAGTGTTTCTGTAATGTGTCTAAATTTGTTTTATGATAATTTTGCTTTGCTTCTAAACCCTATTTTTAATGAACTACAAAGAATCATAAAAACAGACCTAGAACTACAGTGTTTTTTAAGTTCTTGACTAATACTTAAGCATGGGAAATAACTCTGATGTACAAGGATTGTGTTCTCAAAATTGCCAAAGCTTTTAGTGTATGTTAGCTGAGAATTTTTGTTTTCCAAACATGCTAGAAGATCTCTGGTTGCTTCCCAGACTATTTTGGAAAAATGAATGTATGAAATCATTCATAAGGCCGAGTGTGCACAGGTGTGTTTAAAATAAAGGAAAATATTTGATCTCTTTTCCTTAAAACAAAGGAGACAGCAGCTCTGTGTGGCAAAGAATCATCTTCTGTAACATCCATCAACATGTTTCTATACCTCAGGAAATCTGATCTGCATGTCAAAATAATGCAGATGATGTTCACCAATTTCAGCAACTTCGGGATAGATTTCAAACTTCCTGAGTGAAACTTACTTTTTCACAATAATAGAGTTCTCCTGGCATTTAAAAGCCTGTTGGGATAAGTAAAATCTAATATATTTACTTCTATATTCAAAGTGTTTAAGGAAACTGAGAGTGAACTCCAGAAACCCATTAGCCAGGGTTCAACTGAGCTTCTGTTTGTAACTCCTAGGTTCATAAAAATCTCATATCATAAAGTAATGAGCTGGTTTCCCACAACCTATAGGATCTGAATATGGTCTCCACATCTTAATCAATTCCAAAAGGAACATTTCGAATACATCTGAAAGTCTCTTCCACGTGCTAGCAGAGGAAGAGAAATCTCTGTGAAGGACTACATCTAATTCATACTTTTATGAGATTTTATGAGAGTGAATGCTATCAGTTCCATCTCTGCTAGGTGCGGTAACCTAATTTACTACACTTGCAACACAAATCAAATTCAAATCAGAGTCCAGGTAGAGTGGGCATATCTTCTTTGATAATCTAATATAAAGGTAATTCTCAGTGGAGATTAAAAAAAACCTGTATGTAATTTATACAGAAGGAAAACTCTTATCTATACTATGTTGAAACCTTTCTTGAGAAAACCCTGTGTGTGGCTGTAGTTCTTCATTCTGTGAAGAGAGATGTATAAAGAAGAAAGCAGGGGAAGTCACATCAAAACTGCCAGGAACAGCAGGAGGACTGAGACAATTTTGAAGCTAGTTTCATACACTCATTTCTTTTTTAATTGCTTTGATCTTTTGAAAAGTCCATGTTCTGCACTGAAAATCTGGAAAACAGAAAGTGCCCTCACTACTGCACAAATTTGCCAGCTGTAGTAGAGCTGAAATAGATAAGCACTTTTGTGTGTGTGAGTGTGTGTGTGTGTGTGTACTTTATTAACAGAAAAGCATGAAAAAGTGAAAGTAAATATACTTTCATTAGAAAGTTAGATTCTTTGGTTTATGCTGCATTATGAAAAAATTATCTTCCTGACTGTAATGTTGTGTTTGGTTAGGAATGTGGGTTTTTTACGGGATAGAAGAACAGGGATGAGAAGGGGATATGAATGCTGTGGTGTGCTGCTCCAGTATTTTCCCAGCAACATAGCAGCACCAGTTGGTTGCTGTAACTGGCACAGGGAGAAGCATTCCTGATTCCCACATGGCCTCTGGAGTGGCATGGGAAAGAGAATGCTTGGTTAAGCAGCAGGCTGAGCGTATTTCTGAGACTTGCTCTGTGGCAGCTCCAGACTTACGTGATTTACCAAAAATAATTGCTGTCAGAGTGTTTTACTGCTTGTTTGCTTTGCCCTCTACTATATCCTTCGCTGAACTAACATTGTATGACAGGAAGGAAAAGGTGCCGGCTAACAGGTAGAGCACTGTTTATGAAAGGGAAAGGAGAGGCAGACGTGCATTCTTGTCCTTCTACCCAGAATTCTGTATAGTTTCATGAAGGTCTAATAAAAAAAATTCAGAATGAGGTATCTGGATGGGTTCTGGGCCTGTAACTGCTGCAGGATTGTGTTTGTTCCATATTCTCTTTCTCTTGCTGCATTTTGAAGATGAGAGGCCATGCAGAAAGCAGTCAGCTATCAATAGCATAGTGATCAGCTCACTCTTAGGAGAGGGGGGCATCTGACAAGCTTTCCAGGTGTTCAAGAATGTGGGAGACCACCCCAGAATTTCCAACACACAATGAGACCAAAGTGAAAGGGAAGGCTGAATTTATATACTATGTGTTTTAGTAATGATGTGCCCTAGGAGTGTATTCTTTTAAGCAATGTACCTGCAGTAATGCTAATTAAAGACAAAAATTTGAGCAGAAATCAAAGGCAGATAACACTTTGCCAGGACTTGTCATGGCAGACTTATAGAGCACAACTTTCAGAAATGAATAATTACTATAAAAAATATTTTTCTGCACTGCACAGGTCTGGAGGCATTCTTGCATCACCTGAAAAAGCACTGCTTTCTAATGCCAAGCACTGACTGAAAGAATATAACCATTCAACATACTTTTAGGTCATTGTAGGGACCTATAAATCACAGCTGATAGGTCATGCGGAATTCTTGCTGGAATCACAACCTTTCCACTTCATATAAATCCTCCAACCACATGGTTCCTGACCAAAGTCAGAGCACGCATGAGCCAGGCTTAACAATTGAGAGTTATGAGGGATCCTATTTCCTTCTTTAGGGAATAAATGAATAAGCCAAGAAAATAACTCAGCAGGTCACAGGAGAGCAGATCCTGGAGGAGTTACCACCTGTCAGCAGATATCTTGGCTCACAGTTAGAAGTTGTAGTGTATGTGCAAGGTCAGCATTTGGTAAGTTAGCCAGGAGACCACCTCATTCTCTGTCAGCAATTGGATCACTGAATTAGCACGAGTAATTTATCAAGAGTACTTTGAGAAAACACTTAGAGAAGCTTTAAATCAGGAGAGAAAAAAGAAAAAATCAAGGTAAAATGGAGGTGTTGTGTATATTTTAGGCAAGGTGTTACCCTGCAAGGGGTAGTCAATGGAGCATGCTCACCTTGCAGGCCAAATAAATTGCACAGAGAATTATCCCACGGGGAGCAGATAGTTTCCTCCAGAGAATAAATGAGAAGGTAAGGACAAAACAGAGTTTCTGAAGTGGTATAACAGAGCTCTCTAATGAAGAAATAAAACCAAAGATCTGACATTTCATATTGATGTATAAATTGTTAGGACTGCTCATGGCTTATGCAGTAGACAGCAATATGAGCTAGCTAGAAAAAGAATCCTTTTTGTTAAAGGATGCCTTCCTGGATATGCTCAACCCCCTCATGAATCCGGGAGCACTGAGAGGAAATATTGCTAGCTAGTAATGCTGAGGCCTCCTGTGTGCGAGGAAGGAGCTTGTAAGCCTGAGTATCTAAGTGTTGTCCTGCAGTGGCAGCTTTTTCTTAACTCTTCTCCATGAGCTCATGCTGGGAATGTTTTAGAGAAAAGAATGAGGTGTTTTATTGGCTCAAGTTTTTGGAATGCTTTAGAGGTTTTTGGTGAGGAATCCAAGCCCTGGCAAAGAGATCTGTGTCAAGCTGTGCTGAGGAGGTGATGATGCAAACTGGAATGTAGATTGTACAAAAGGTTGGGGAGAGGTGCCATTTTCCTGCTAGATGAAGTATGGGAGAGGACCACCCCTGCCTCAGGGAGTTATGGAATGGAAGTCTTTATTCCTCAGGGCTGCCATGAAGGTGTTCCTACAAGTTTCCCAAACACATAAATGAAGAACAGCCTCTGAGATAGGCAGAAACATTGTGAAAGGTCCAGGTTAGAGAAGAACAATCACATTAATTACACTTAGTCATTCAGTACAATTCTTTGGTCAGAAGTAGTGGTTACAATTCCAGGTTTGTGCAGATAATTAGGACTGCAGCCTAGCTAGGTCTTGGTTGCCTTGTCATCCTGCTCTGTTTGGCAAAATGAAATCTGCAAGATTAATTTGCCTCAAACATGCTAAATGTGCTTTGTTTTTTACACAGCTGGGCAGTTGCTGAATGCTGAAGGTACTGAGCCCTCACTGCAGCACACACAAAATGTAAAGAGACAGCTGGGTAACAGGCAGCCCATTAGGCCTTGTTGCTGTGGTCTCCCCATGCTCTGCAGTCATCCTAGGTACAAACCTTTGATCATGTTAGAGGGGCCAGCATGCAGTGCACAATTTCATTTTGGAAGGAACAGAAAGGAATCGTTCCTTGTATTTAACTTTAAATATCTTGGTTAATGTTTCACAAAAGGTAGTAAGACTGTGAAGTAAGACTAAATTGAACTAGGAAAGACTTTTTTTTTTGTGTTCTTTTATTAAAGGAGAACAATTAGAAAGCATCATTTCTACAAACTGACTGGTAAAATTATACTGTAATTTACATTCATTTTTAGGCTCACGCCAACTGGTAATGTAACAAGCCTCATAAAGTTTTGGAATTGTGTCGCTGTTTTAATTACCAAACTCATCATGCACTTTGGTCATTTGTGTCTGTATTATATATCAGGAAAAACAGGTTTCATCTGAAGTTGCATAATGATGATTGTTATCTACCGTGATTTGTAGTGAAAACAACTAGTGGGCAGCTCCAATCTGTTATTACTGTAAATCAAGTTACTTCAGCTTGCACTCCTCTTGTTCTTGGTCTCTCTATTTGGGATGAAGTTTAGGTGTGTTTCTTTTTCCAGTGTAATTTCAAAATATACTGGAAAATATAATTTTCTTTTGGGGCATGAAATTATAATCCAACTGTTTATAATAACAAAGAAGTAATGGTGTTAAACCTAACAGAGAAATTCATGGACATTTAAGCTGAGAAATTATTGCAGTTTGCAAAAATCGGGACAACAATTCTTAAGCATGTTTTTAAAGATCTTCATTCACTGCTACATGATTATAAGTACTTTGTATTCTGATGTTGTGATGTTTTCTGACAGAAGTTGCTTAAAATCTGCAATATTAGAAAGAATTAGCAAGATCTGTGTGCTTCAACAAGTTAGTAACAGCAGCTGTTGTAAATAAACACTGGTTAAAGAATAAGAAATAAGTTTAAATATATACCTCAATTATTTTATGTTATAAAGATAAAATTTAAATTTATGGGAAGATACAGTTAAGCTCACAAAGTAAGGAGGTCTGTGATTCCGCAGTGGATTCACTCACTCAAGCCAAACAGTGTTGCAGATAGAAGCATTTGGAAGTTTCCAGAGGTATGATAGCTTTTTGCAAGCTTGAACCTGACCTATTTTGTTCACTGCAATTTAAAACACTTGAGACTGCAGAGACTAGAGGAAAGGTTAGTGTTTTTTTAGTGATAACACTCCAGAGTTGCTGAGACCAGCAGTAAAATGTAGACCTTTCAGACAGGGCCTATCAGGCTGTAAGAAGTTTCTTAGGGAGATAATTTCCATTTTTTTCTGTCAAATTGTTTCTGGTGCTTCTACTTTCCTCACTCAGCTCACCAGCTCTTACAGGTACACAGACCTTGCTGGTGTAATAGCTAAAACAAACTCCACACCTTGTCCTTCCTGAAGCAAACTCGCATGGATGTGTGAACACATGGCATTAGTCTGTGTATGTTTGCTTTATGTCTGTGTTCAAAAGTAAGCGTGGGGATGAAATGGCAGACAGAAAATAGGCATATCAACCAGTGCAACCTGTGAGGAAAAAGCAGTTTCCTTGGAGGTGCAAGACAAGAAAACTAACATTAATGCTGTGAATGCTCCCAGGCAAAGTGACCATGGGATTTTTGTTTATTTGCTTCTTTTATTGGACTGGAAGACTTATTGACGTACTGAATACAGAGAGATGTTTTCCTCAGCAGCTATGCCTCCAGAAAAAGGTTTTGGCTTGTTCTCTTGCATGTTTTATAGCATTAAATCAAATTATATCACTGGTAGAAAATCGACATGAAGCCTAGTGATCTCCAGCAGGGATCCTGTTGGTGTTAGCAGCTGTGGTTGTTCTGGAGGTCAAACCAGAAGCCCTGTTGGAGACTCAGCTCAGGTTGGTGCAATCTGATTGTCTGAGCCAAAGAGTTTGATCTGGGAGGCGCAATTTTCTATTTCCTTTAAACCTCAGAGAGCACAACCCCTGGTGCTAAAAATGGCCCAGTTCTTGCCTACCAAGAACCATGATCAGGGTTTAAGGGAAAGGAAATACAAAGCCTAATGCATTACTATTCCCATAGCAGTGTAAGTCAGTGTTTTGTTGTAATTAAGGAAAACTGTCTTACAGTAGCACTGTGACACAATCTGGGAGACACTTTAGGAATACTTTAGGAATCCTAAAGTATTTGCATTTCAAGTTATGTATTTGGATGAAGTGAAATATTAAATATTCATCCAAAAAGAGAGAGAATTTGGAATTATTTAAATAAGGGATTTATTACCAACTCTTAGTTTCTGTTCATCTCAGCTACAGATTTAATAGCTCAGACAAAATTCTTGAACTTTAAAGATTTAGTGAATTTATGGATTAAAATATTAAACTAGAATGAAACAATCTACACAGTCTGTAATTGCAAATTTTCTGAGGGCAGCCTATTGCAAACACATTGGAGGTCTCTTGCGCTGCTTCACTCTTCAGGTGAGAGGTTGTGTTTTCAAAGTTTATGACTTTGGATACACAGGATTGGTAGGGAGCCATTAGTAATAGTAAATAAAACCATCTTCCATCTGCTAAGCTAGTTCTTCCAAACACAGTACCAATCAATACACTTTTAATTCCTAGTCTGGGGCATTGATTATATGATTATACTATCACAGCATTAAACTATGAAAGCTCAATAACTCCTGTCACATCCAGAAGATGGATTATTTATCAATAAGCAGATTCTCTGGCGTGTTGATTTGGCTTTCTGGTTTCCAGTGTGCTCAAAGACAATGAAAATGAAAATCTTAGTATTGGGTCTTTAAGAAAAACCACCAGCAAACCCAACAACAATGGCAAACCAACACCCCAAAACCCCAGAAACCTTCTCAGGATGTCCCAAGCTGCCAGTACATGAAGAGAGAAGAAACCCAGTGATAGAGTGAAGTGGGAGTGTGTGGTTCAGGGTGTTTTCTGAAAAAGATATGACAGCCTTCCATAATGCTCTCAGGACAAATATTTGGCCTTTGTAACAACCTTTTATTGTTGTAAGAATAGGTTGTAAAGAAAAGAGAGGAAAAATAATTCTTCTGGAAAACATTCTAGTTCAGCTACATTTTCATCACTGAAAAAGGAAACACTACCTATGTGGTCCACCTACTTTGATCTGAATTAAACAAATCTGGTTTGCTACCACTGAAAACCAGTTCAAATACCTTAAGTTTAGCTAATTAATCTGTGTCAGGTATGAAACCAAGGCATCTTGTGCCATTTTGTATGTTTGGATGGATGCCCATTATGCCACAAACCCTTCAAGGGTTCTGTACCTTTCTTGACTGACAGCTAGAGGCTAGAGGGGAAGAATGGATGTCCAAACAAATTTAATGTGTGTCTTTATATTGATCCTTAAACCTTGCTATAGTGTTTGGGAAACTTGACTAAATCAACCAAATAGATGAACACAGAACCTCTTTCCTTCTAGTAAATACAAACTAAAAGCACCTGGGAAATACTGGACCTCTGTGGGAAACGCGCTCTGCTCCGCTTCCTTCGGAAAACGCTTTCTGCTCTGCATAATGAAGATGACATTAGGGCAGAAAGAAATAGTGTGATTAAGTTCACTGGTATCCAGTGGTATCAGATGTTTTCTATCAGTCAATGAAGTCAGAGTTGTCCTCTTTAAAATATCAAGATACAGTTAATCCCTTGTCATAGTTTCCCTCGTGTCAAAGCAAATTAAAGGCTTTTGACAGGACAGAGGTCTAATTCCAAAATGTAAGTCTGTACCAAGGAGTAAAATACCTAGTAAAATTGACATCTATTAATTTATGTGTAATTGTTGTTTAATTGCCACTTTTTTTTTAATAGACAGCTCTATCTCTTTAAAACCTTTACAGTATAGGTTAAATTCTGTTAAGGAAAAGGTATTTTGTATTTTCTCTTTCTCCCCTGCCTTTTCATTAAGTACACATTAAGTGTCATCCTTTGCACTTGCTGTTTTTGTTTGTCATAGACTCAATGTGATTATTGACATTTTAGGCTCTGAATCTCAAACCATGGCTTTTGTTACTTGCATAGCACAGTTAATATCTAGATGGGAGATTTTTCAGTTCTGTTGTTGATGTTTTAACAGGGTTAGTCATGTATGCATGACTGAATCCATCTCCTATCAGGTTAAATGCAACTAATATCACATCAAAGAACTGATTAACATCCTTAGTAGGGGGAAAATGTACAGTTCAACTCTTTAATAGAACAACACTGGAATACACTTAAATTCAAGATAATCCCTTTCATCAAGTTACATATGAATAGATCTTTTTTCTCCAAATCAGTGCATGAGTTCTTTTATTATGAGAGCTGCATATTTACTTGTCCCATTTAAAAAGACTAATTTTAACAATGTGTGTATTTATGCTTCACTGGCCTACTAAACATGATTATGTTGCAGTTCAGTGACTTTTAGATGTGCATTACTATAAGACACTTAATGGTAGAATTTGTTCAGTGAACTCAGTCCTTTGTAAAACTTGGATATATGTCCTAATAACTGCCCTAATACCTGCCTTACATCACATAGATCAAGGAAAGGTTGGACACTGCTACCTGGAAGGGGTATTATGTACACCCATGGTGTTCTACAAGAATGACTGAGAGAAATTAGTACATCTGTAGGTAATGTCTGTGGCCCAATATATGATGGAATAGCCATTTTTGTTTGTGATGATGCCTAATCTTCCTACATGCTCCGCTAGCTGCTAGGTCCTGTAATCTAAGAAGGGCTGTAAGGTGCACTGTTGTGTATGCCTTATATAGACATCATACCTATAGCTGACATTCTCTCTAAATTGCTTCTGGAAGCATCTCTGGGGCCATGTTAATACCTTCAACATCCCTGAAAATGCTTAGGAGAGCACAAGTTACTAAAGAGAAAGATCCATCCTTGGGGTAATTTTAATTAATCATCCGTAGAGATGAGAAGGAGCCAGGCTTGAAAACATCCTTTGTCACTTCCTATTGTTCTTAGTATAGACTTAATTTTTTAATGTTCTCATTGACCTGACAGGAAGATTGTGGAAATGTTCTGCCCCCAAAGAAGTCCAGTCTTCTCCACCAGTTTATGAGTGAGTTCAGAGAGTAGGGGAAAGACAGTCCCTGTATTTTTCTCATTCTTCCTAACATTTTTTGTTACCTCATTTGATGGAGTTATTTACTGGACTGCTTTAATGTGTGTAATATATACAGTCTAAGGTGAAATTTCAAGGACCTCGGGAGTTCTCTCCCTTCTTGTTTCTGAAAGGTTTAGAGGGAGGAATGATGAATCAAATCTAGGGCTTACAGTTCAGAAGCAAAGCTGCGTAGTAGCATAGCCTGATCCCTGGTAACAACTAGCAGGCCTGAAGGCTGTGAAGCAGTCAGGAACAGGCAGGTGGAGGGTGCCAGGCCCTTTCCAGAGCAATGTGGCTCCGCAGAGTTGTAAGTGAAGACTCTGTCTCATTCCTGTCTCTCCTCTCTGCCCTCTACAGTGGTTAATTGCCCACTGCTCATAGGTCTGGCAGTGAGAGCTGAAGCACTGCTTCAATATTAGGTTTATGACTTGTTTGGTTTTCACAGGGGTGTGATAACCTGTACAGAGGTTGTTTCCTGGCTGTTTGGATTTTTTTCTCTGACAATGAATAGAGGTCTGAAGGAGCATGTTGAATTTTGCCTTACTTCTGCACATCAGGAAGCAAAATGCAGTTGTGGACCCCATGATTGTGCTGCATGAAGCATGCAAGTGACCCCCTTGCAAGTTTCAGAACAATTGTAAAAAAATACAGACACATACTCCTCATCCATTTTCTTATCTACAGACCAACTCAGAAAACAGTCTCCTTCAAAGAACAGCAATTGGTCTACTCAAATCAAGAGATCACCTCTTGGGAATTTAGGATAAAAGATTCTCTCTGTTCAGATTCTTTGGCAACATGTGAACATAAACTTCCTCAATATACAAATTAAAAGTTATTGGAATAAATGGCTTATAGTTGAGACAACATTTCTTAAGATATTTAGAGGGGAAATGAAAGCATAAATTAGTCATATTGCCAGTAAAGTTATTCCCTGTCACAGCCTTTCCATTTCTCCTCTAAACCACTAATGAACACTCTAGCTGTAGAAAAAGCACAAACATTGTGCTCCCTAGTTTGTACTTTTGGCAGTTCATAACATGTCAGTGTCTGCACTGTCAAATTCTGCTTCAGATCCGTTGGCCACAGATCTGGCACTAAGACAAATATGTTTAAATTGCACACAGGCCAAAGAAGTGGAGAAGTCTCTTCAGTTTTAGGTATGAATACAGCCCTTTCTTCTGTCAGGTGTTTTGAAATTAGAAGTTTTCACTAAAATTACTGGTATAATCCCTGCTACAAATAGTCTCTGTTTCCTCTCTGTACTGGTAAGGTGCTACTCCCAGTGTATAAACAAACGGTGATTCATTAGCACAATGACCCAGAACAACAGATGACCTTGCATATGAATAGGTTATTCTTCTGCTTCAGTTATGGCAATGAATCATTTCCCTCTTGTGCTCCTCCTTCCCTTCTACTTGAGTGCATTTCTTATTATTCAGAATTCTCATCTTGAAAGATCGGTTGTCCCTGGAGGTCAAGAGGGGAAAGATCCTCACTTGCACAAAGCACAGAGGAACACAACTCTGCCGAGTCATCAGGAAGTTTCTGGTTTATCAGGCAGTTCTCTGGTTATCAGTGCCTCTCTTTGCTGCTTTACATTGGACCATACTTTCAACTGTTTGTCCTCCTGACACAAGGTATGTTTCATGAGTGAAACCAGAAATTGTCCACCAAAATTCTTTTTTCTTCTGTGGAAGAAATTGACTTTTGGAGACTGTGTGAATGTAAATTAAACATCCAGATTGTTCATTGGAAAATCCACTAGAATGAATGTCTTTTGTCAGTATTTAGAAAGCAGTTAACATGTTTCAGTTTTCTTGTTCTCCACCCTACTTGAACACAAGGAAGCCTTGTTCTGAACTTGCTATTCCCACAAGCCCTTATGTTTCTTAAAATACCTCAATATGTAGATTTCCTGAAGGGCTTCCAGAAAATGGTATTTAGTAGTATCTGGATAATTTTTCTGGAACATTTTTGCTTAGGTAAATGTTAAAAACATAATCTCACATTTATATAGTGATTTGGCACCTGGCCATTTGTCCCTGTTTCATATCAGTGGAAAACAGCTGAGTTGGCTGACTTTTAAATACAAAAACATCCTGTTCTAGCTGAAGCTGTTAATGAAAAGACTACTGAAAAGTCTGTTGGTGAGAGTTGGCAATTGCAACGATCCTGTTCCTAGAAATACAATGGTTGATATTTACAATGGCTTGGTAGGGCCAAGCACTCCCTTTGGCAAGGGGATATAAGCGGTGTGCCACCCACATAAGCAGCTTCTGAAGCATGGGTTTACACACCTGGACTGTTTAAATAATGCTCAGGCTTGAGGTGAGAGAAGTGGAGAATCACTGACATTCTTCAAATGCTTAGTGACTTGCTGCGGAAAGACAATATTTCAGAATCCATGATGGATAAGATGAAAGTAACAGGCTTAAGTTTTAGTGAGTTGAAAACTGGACATCTTTAGGAAGAAAAGGTATCTTCCTAAAAATTTTCCTAAAGATAAGGATGGATTAATCATAGGAAGCCAAGGGTACATCAAGTCCTTGGGACCTGATGAAATGCTAAGCCACTACCCATCATACTAGAGAAGTTGTGTCAATCTGGTGAAGATCCCACTAACTGGAAAAGGGGAAACATAACCCTCATTTTGAATAAGGCAAAACCAAAAGGCCTGGTGAACTACAGGCCAGTCAGTCTCACCTGGTGCCTAGATAGATCAGGGAGCAAATCCTTCTTGGATCTGTGCTGTGACACATGGAAGCTAAGGAGGTGATTGGTGAAAGCCAACATTGTTTCATTAAGGGCAAAATGAAGCAGTACCTCAGAGGCAGAGATCTCTCCTTACTTTCCATATACAAGTTACAAGCTGCAATAGAAATGGGCAAAGAGAAAATTGTCATTTCTGCTTATGCCAAGGAGTTTCTTCAAGTTCTCCACCGAGCCTCAGTAATATTTTTTCATTTCTGTTTATTTCACATTGATTATTCTGATACTGATTACAAGTCTGTAGACCCTGAGAAGAATGTATTGCATCTGAAATTAAATACATGACTGTCATATTTTAATTTCTGGTAATTAGAATTGTAATGATTTGTTGTAACTGTGGGTATTTATCTATAAAAATTATATTTACTGTCTAAAACACAAAAATTAGGATGAAAAATATAGTTCTTGTCTGCATTTCATAAATGAGGCAAAGGTTATGGATTTATGTTGTACATATTGAAAACATTTTTCCAGAGTACAAGGATATAATTCTAAGCAGTTTAAACATGTGGCTACATAAATCTATTAAATTTTTCTGAGTAAAGGTTAGAGGAAGCCATTTTTTATTTTCAAATCTCAAGTGCAGCCATTCCAAGAAAAAGAGTGTATTTAAATCAATTACAGGATTAATCTGAAGAGAATACCATTAAGAATCTGAGAAGAACAGACTAAACAAATGCTGCTCTGACTGCCAGCATCAGGTTCAAACTCACTTTGCAATTTTTTTGTCATCATTTAAAGGTTTCTATGGTCACATGGAGAGCCTCTAGGCAGCTGCAGATCCTGACATGTGTGACAAAGAGTTAGGCCAGTGGGTTGACTCAGTCACAGGAATTATTTTTCTGGTGATATATATAGTGTCCTAAAGCATCACACTTAGAGTCAACAGATCCTTACGAGACAAATTTGAGTGGGTTCAGGTTAACAGACAAGAAAGCAGACACTATGTCCAAACAACATCTCAGAATGATCAATAAAAGTCAACCTATGACTCTGCAATTCATCTGTCTCTTTTTCTTATAAAGAGAGATTAATGGAAGAAGTTACAGACAGACTGAACTGAAAGTATTGATACCCCTCTGTTTTTCTGTAAGGTCATATGTATCTGAAGGAAGAATAAATTAATTTAAAGTTAAGTATGAGAAAAGTCCTGAAGATGAAGCTAGGAAAATCATTGAGGAGTATAATGTGAAATTATGAAAAGAACACAGAAATATTCCAAATTCTGCTTTGACTTGCCCCCTGAAAAGCCAAATCGTTTAGTGAAACATTCATGGCAGGTTTGCCCTAGAAGTAAAGTTTATTTCAGTTCAGAAAAACATGTCTAAAATATTATCTAAGCATTCAAGAAAAAAAATGGGGAATTGTTCTGAGGGTTTTTTCCTTTTTACTTAAGCAATCATTTTGTTCTATGTAGCAAAGGAGTAGTACCTTCAAAAGAGAAACATGCTCAAACAAGCAGAGAGTCCATTTAAAAAGGAGCTTGAGTCATATCTTCAGTTTTAGTAGGGTCCTGATTTAAAGTAATTTGACACTTGCCAGGTTTCAAGATCAAATATAAATATGAAATGGTATGAGGTGCAAAGGAAGATTGTCCAAGTATGTGTCAGCCAGATCTGCTACATTTTGGAGGTTTCACAGTGCTCACCCAGCTCCTGCTTACAGATAAAGAACATTCGACATGAGTATTTCTTAAAGTCAACTTTTTCAACATTGAAACAATATTGGTAAAATATTGGTTTTCAAATGTTCTGCACTTCCTCCAACTTCTGTGACCCACTCCATCAGTTACCAAACACATGTTTTTATCCCTTTTGTACTTCCACTTTCATTGGTCTTTTTTGTAGATTAAATCTTCACCAAGGAACCTGACTCCCAGCAGATGAGGGGTTCATTACTGGCAGGCTAGTAAAGTAAGCAAACAGGAGTGAGCAGAGTGGGCAAACTCCAAACGCTGACCATGGTACAGGTAGATTGAAAAAGTTCAGGAGGTGTGCTGATTAGGTAGATGACAAGTGGGGAGGTTGCTGGGTTAGAAAAAGAGCATGGTTAAGCAATGGACAGCAGGTTTGTCCTCTTGCCTTCCTCCTATGATGGAAGGCAAGACACTATGGCTCAGAAGAGGTTCCTGTGGAGTCTTTGGTCATAGGGAGTGTTTCTGGCTCTACCAAAACTCTAGGAAGTTAATGCCTGAAGATTATTCTGCATACCAAGTGTTATGTAAATGTAAGAACATGAAATGCATGGGGGGAAAAAGGCACATTATCGTGACAAAAGAATTGGAAAAATCTGAAGTAGGTAAATATAGAATCAGTGCTGCAGTGGAATAATAGGTGCCATTCTAGGATGATGAACAGCTACTTGGGCTGCTGCTTAAGCTCAGAAAAATGAGAAAAAAACTTGCACTGTGTTTGTCACATCCAAGAGGAGATCAAAGTATATGCTTGGATGTAATCCAATCAGCAATAAAATCATTATGGTTCTTTTTCTTGCAAATCCAGTCATGATGTCGATCATACAGATTAACACTCCTACGATAGCAGATGACAAAGATGCAGTTGATGAATTCTATCAACAGCTTGAAGAGACATTAATTAAAAATGAAGCAAAACTATCACCCTTGCAACTGGGGACCTAACTGTGGAAGTTTGGCTGTCAGATGTTATGCTTGCCAAAAAAAGTAATGGAAAATGACTACTCATCTTTGTTTACTGAATGAAAGGGGCATCTGGTTGAACTTTCTTGCCTGCATGTTCATTCCTTCTTCATTTAACACCTAAGCTGAAAGTCCAAGACATTTGTATAGATGGCAATGGCACAATGAGTAAGAGCCAAGCAATGCTCAAAGATCAATATGCAACAAAGAGCACACTGAGTCAGAAGAGCAGTTTTTGGCTTCTAGAATGTCAAAA
The DNA here is from genome assembly GCF_028769735.1 of Zonotrichia leucophrys gambelii. Taxonomy (NCBI): domain Eukaryota; kingdom Metazoa; phylum Chordata; class Aves; order Passeriformes; family Passerellidae; genus Zonotrichia; species Zonotrichia leucophrys. Next base: position 26,172,886 of record NC_088173.1, on the reverse strand, counting down.
TATGGATTTTCAGCAGCCCATTGCTTCTTTTCCAGACACAGAAAAATCTATGTGATGTCTGTCCAAAAAAGGTTGGTTGCATTGGCATGAGGGAGCAGTCAGTTAACCCAAATGGGCTATGAAATAAAACTGCCAAGTACAAGCTACCAGTAAACACATCCTGGTAAGTCAGGGCTGTGCTCTGAACATCTGTGAACAGCAGCAAGCAACCATTTCATAAGACAGCATGTGAACAGTAACATATGCTGCCCAGACTTTTTCAAAGTGTATAGAGGATTTTCTCTGAGAGGAGCTCTGAAAGAATTTGCAAACTAAAAAGGAACGTCATGTCCCACTCCCTGCCACCCACCCCACCCCCATCCCACACCAGGATACAAGTCAGATGTGCCCATGAGATAAGAAGGCAAGCTCCAGTAATCTGTAATCAGCAGCAATGCTGGAATTAGTGAAGTGAAACCCACCAGTGGAAACCACATTAAGGACATTAATGTGGGAGGGAATGAAATATCTCTATATGCTGACCAGAGAGAGGATGCAAGCAAATCTTACCCAGTGATTACCTGCAGAAGAAATAGATTAGGTTCAGTTATCTAGAAACTTTTACATCCAACCACAAAAGTATTCAAAAGGAAGTGGAGGCAGAATTCCAATTCAGCTGTATCTTCTCACAGAAAAAACCATGAGAAATCTTAGAAACATTTGTTAAAGTACAAGATTCAGCTGGTGAAAATAGGAATGGCTGAGTGAGCTGGGATTGTTTAGTATGGAGAAAAGGAGGCTCAGGGGGTTCTCATTGCTCTGTACAGCAACCTAAAAGGAGGTTGTGGCCAGGTAGGGTCAGTCTCTTCTGCTATGTCTCAAGTGAGAGGATGAGAGGAACCAGTCTCATTGTGCCAGAGGAGGTTCAGATTAGATACTAGAAAAAATTTTCCACTGAAATTGTGGTTAGGCATTGGAATAAGTTTCCCAAGGAGTCACCATCCTTGAAAGTGTTAAGAGATGTGTGGATATGGCACTTGGGGATATACGTTAGGAGTAATTATGTGCATGTAGTGTTGATGGTTGGGCAAATGATCTTGAAGCTCTCTTCCAAAAAAACTTATTTTTAAATCCAAGACAGTGAAGGAAAAAAAGCAGATAAAACTTTATTCTTCACCCAATTTTCTTCCCATTGTACATGGATCAATACTTTGATAGTTTAGCCTGTGTTCCAGGTCTATCTTCTAAAACATCAGCTAAAGCACTGCCACAAGCAGTGTCTGCACATAATGTATATAGATCTTCTTCCAAATTACTTAAGCTAGTACTAGAAGGAAGTATTAATGTCATCAGGTGCCGTGTCCACCTTTTGGCAACTGCTCTCCCTGAGAAGATCAGGTTAGTTATGTGCTACATGACTCTAATGGAGTAGGAGGCAAACAATAGTTTGCCTTAACATGGATAAATCTTATTTACTTTTAGGTCTCTGAAATCCAGTTATTCTGTTCTCTCTACCTCATTGCTTTCACAGCCTTTTTTTATTGTCCACTTGTATTTTTATGAGCCATGACTACAATAATTTTAAAAACCCCAAACAATCCAACGAACTAGTTAAAAAAAACCTCTAGTTTTGCTTTTGATGGAAAATCTACGATTGAAATATAGCACGTCTCAGTGCTCTGCTGCTCTTATGTCCAAACTTTGAGCTACAGTCACACAGTTTATCATGCCCATTACTTTTTTTGTGTCTACTGCCATGCATTTCATTTCTTACAGGCTTAAATACTATACATAAGTTCACAAAGATATCTGAACTCACATATTCAATAGGATAAACTGGCTCTTGTAGAACTTTTTTCCCTGCTCACCGTCCCCTCAAAGTAAACCCCCAAACCATCTATTCTACTTCTGGGTCCTTCAGTATCTTCATCCACCATTTGTTTTATGCATATAATTTTGCTCCTTCTCTTTTTTTGATGTAGAGAGAGATCAAATAAACTGAGCAGTATGTAGTCAAGGCAGTGTTGGACTTGGTTCTACATGTTTCAGTTGCCACTGATCCCATATTCACAGAATCACAGAATTTTTGCACAGAATAGTTAGAAGGGACCCACAAGGATCATCAAATCCAACTCTTGGGTGAATGGCCCTCTGGGGATGGAACCCATCACCTTGGCACTATTAGCCCCCTGCTCTAACCAACTGAGTCCATCTGATGTTCCATCCATCAGGGCTGATGTTCATTGCTTATTGTTTGATTTAGGTAATTCTTTATTTTTAAAAATCAAACTTCACGTTTTCATGCTGTGAGAAAGAAATCTGGATATGGAAATTCTCACAGACCTTGTTTTCTGTGTGCTAAATTGCAGGTTTCATGTACAGATTTACAGAAATAGTTGGAGAAGGCTTCATGGTCTCCAGAATATAATGCACGATATTAATTCTCTTCCCCTTCCTCTCCCATTTATGATTTTTCAGTCTTTGAAATACAACGCAGCAGTCATGTTGATGCTGTTCAGACTTCTCTCTTGTGTATTTTATAGGTGAAAAAACCACCAACAACTGCTTTTTCTGGATTTATTCTTGAAAAATTAAAACAGCATAATACCACAAAAGGGAAAAAAGACAATGTTTGATGAGCAGATCAAATGCACAAAATGATAACTTGGGATTTTTCCAAAGGACATTTTCCTTTACCCAGACATGCTTTTTCTCCTTGTTGCTGTCATGATTGATTAGTGAAGCACCAAACAATCCATGTAATTATTCACCAACTGCAGACCATCTGGAGTTAGGAATTTGCAGTCTCTTTCTAGAAATGTATCTGCACTGGGTTTGCTGCACGCTTTTGAGCCTCTTCTGAGCCTAGTACTTAATCACTACATGTGGGAGGTGTTAACTAGGGAATTGCCTTTCCAGTCTAACTACATTATCATTTATATTGTGCTGTAAATGTCTGTAATATTTAAGATACTGTTCAAAGGGTTAGAAGTGCACCACATATAAAAGATTATACCCCAAAGAGCATGGAGTTGAAGTGCACAAGTGGATCCCATAAAATAAAAGGCAAATGATGAGGGAACAGTGGCTGCAAGAGAGGTAAAGGAACAGATGTCAGAAATTTTTTTGGAGGAGGAGGTGGGTGAGGAGGAGGGAAGCTGTTCCCATGTGAAAGATGATCTAAAATGGGGAGTGGGCGAAGGAAATTATTTGGAGTTTCTTACAAGTGTGTCTACTGTCCTATCAAGAAGTGTTTGCGCTTTTGAAAGGATAGCTAAATTTGACAGGAAAGAAACCCTTTTAAACATTCTAGCATAAAAAAGAAATGTAAACTGTTGCCCATTGCATGGTTTAGACATCCTATGCATTACAAAAGGAGCTAGCATCAAAATAATGCATGTCTCACAACCAGAAACTTGTAAACTCAACATGAACTGTCTCTCTCATCTTTCAGAGACCAGGCAAAACAACTGAGCCTTAAGAAAGACCTGAAGGTCAACAGCTTGGACAGCAAGGTAAGTATTCTGTCTTTGTGGAGATGAGGCAGGAAGGAGGGAGGCCTGTTCCTTCACTGGGAGCAGCACAGTGGGCACCAGACTCTGGCCATTTACAGCTAAACCAGGGACAGCCCACGTTTTTCACTGTGGTGTTTCACATATGCCCAGTCGTGACTGGCAATGACACACCTTAGCAATACGGTGGTTTTGGCTGAGATTTTAGAAACAGCTCTATCATTATTGTTGAAGCTACAAATACATGTTCAGAAGGAATCATTAAATGTGCAAAGACATCTATGTCTGGGAAACATCCACCCTGCTTCATGCACTAATGTGTTTCTTCAGAGCTGGTTTCTGCAGCTCTTATGACACATACAGTGAGGCTGTTATCTGTATGGTCTGACTTTTTTTGTCAGTATTTTGCTACAATATCTCTTCCTCCTTCCAAGACACAACAACTTTATTTTACAGAGAGGGGATATGGATAGATTGGTTGCATATGCAGTTTGCTTCCAAAGGCATGCCACAATGCAAACATATGGCCTGCATCTCCTTATGCTAGTAAATGTTATAAAGCCATGGCCTGGGCTCTGGCAGATCTTATAACTATATAACTAAGGTCTGCTCCTCGTATAATCTATCCTTCCTACTTACAGAAAATGGACCTCGTCCTAGTGCTGGGCCATGCTGTGTAATTGTCTGGGGAAGCATTAATTCCTGTGAACCAAATTCAAACCAGTCAGCATGCTAACAATTCAACAATATAAACAGTAATATAAACATTTGTCCCACTGATACAGGCATAACAATATCATATGTCTAATTCAGAAACATTTTTTGGCAGCATATAATGATCATGAAGCCTCCCTAACACCCCTGGCTTTTTTCTGGTTGCTCACAACCCATACCTGAGGAATAGGAGTCACCAAGTAGACTGGAATACTCCACCTCCTATTGGGATGTCAGCTAAAACCCATATTTTGCCCCACTGATTGTGTCTGGTTCTCTCATTCATTCACTGTGATACACTTTAATCTTATACTTAATTAATTTGCCAAACTCGGAGCATCTGGAATTTCTTCTCAACAGTTTCCATCCCATATCAAATTAATGAAAAATAGTCATTAATATTAGTCTAAGATCCCTGTGGAATCGGTCTTGATGCTGGGCCGCAGGTAATGAGCAAATTTTTGTAACTAGTTGCATATGGCAAATGAAGGGGCAGCAAAATTAGGTGAGGAATGATTCTTTCTACTAATCCTGCAATTAAGAAAAGGTGAGAACCAGTAAATATCACCAAAGTTGTCATATAAGCCTTAGCAATGTTTTACATTCTATCACACTTATTCTGTCTCTCTGAGCAGGCAGCTGCTAGACTTAACTACAGTAAGATAATGTCAGAAAACAGAAGCAAAATATTTTGATCTGGGGACTGCAGAGCTGTGGGTGGTGTTAACTGTGGCCTCCATGTAGATCAGAGACAAACCAGGAAGAACTTCTAGAAGAGTGAGAAGCTAAACTATGCTGTTACCAAATTAATGTGCTACTCTTGCTTAAGTCAATGGAAGGTTCATCATAGTCTCTAGTGGAGTCAGAATTTCCTCCCCAATGCTTAAAACTCTACCAGGTTAACAGAAAAAGATATAAAAAAATTACTTGCTGTTCATTTTTGGAGACTATATATATCTGTGTAGTTGGTGAAATCTACTTAGCCATATCCTAGCTCCATGCTGGGGAAGACTCAACATGCTTTAAATTTTCCACTTTTTGATGCCTTGATTTCTACTGGGTGGTAATCTTGGCATATGTAATGGATAGAAATCCTGGTCTGTCTGAGCTTGCCTCTAGTCTGGATGATCACAGGATACCCAAGAACATCATGGCACATATCCAGATATCACTTCAGATGCAGCCCAAGAAAGTCTCTGTCTTCAGAATGAAAGAGGTAGTTGCCAACAGATGGACCAGTCTATTTATTTCCAGTCAAAGTTCAGTCTTTTTTACCCAGAGATACTGCTTTTTCATTAAATAATGCTCATTGTCTTGGATGTGACAAGAATGTATTCACTCAACACAGTAGGAAAGGGCTTTAACCAGGTTGAAGGGTGAACAGTAGAATGATCTGCATTAGACGGACAGTCGGAATCATTTGGTATTACCTTGTCTGATTCAGTCCATTCTTCCTAGGTAATTCATGTTACTTTTTTGTTAAATTAACACAGGTCCAGCATGAAAAGCAAAGAGGAGAAAGAGAAGGATAAACAGAGTCTTTGCATTGGCCCGTCAGGTAAGAGGAATCCCACCTCTGTTACACCTCGAGGATGATTTGTCCCTAATACATATAAAAGTCCCATATGCCAAGGAAAGAGCCCACTGTGGGGGCCCTGTCTGGACAATCTGCCAAACTGTAAAAACAGGGATTTTATAACCAGCTCTGCCAAACCCCATGTTTTAGAGGAAAACTTCACCGCAAGCAAGTTGGGTAGTGAGGTGAAAATGCCTTCATGTTTTCCAGAAGCACCCTTCTGGAAGCACAACCTTTAAAGCAAATCATGTAACTTGGTGTTACTCATTCCTAAAGGAGAATTTTTTTTCACAGCACTCAGGAATGTCTTCAGGAAGAAGGGAGAGTTTCTGATCTGACTTATAGTCAGTAATAATGTGCAGTTCTGAATTGCACCTTTTGTGTACCCAGTGAGTGACATAGTCACTTTGTCGCCTCGGCAAGCTGTAATAATGCTGGATGGCCACTGGCATTTTTTCTGTCCAGTCTCTTGGAGGAGTCTGTAGTTTTCTGTGCCATGCTGATCCAGACACATCAGAGATGATTTCACGAGTAGGGGAAGGTAAGCAAAGATAAGCAAAGATTTTTTAAATTGAGATGTTTTCCTGCTTCCATCTAAACTAAGACTAGCTATCAAATTAATTCATGAACATCATCAGCCACTGACAGTTATTTGCTGCTTTCAGATGAAACAGAATTCAGACCAGTGATCAAGAGGCAAAGGGTCTCTCACTCATTAACAATCCTGTGAGCCATCAGTTTCCCAAGAGCACCAGGTTTTATAGGAATGTCAAGAATTATGCAGTAGTCATGGTGTAGTGTATGCTTGAAATATTAATGAACTTTCTAGCTTAAACATACTTGGCTTACTGTAATTAGACAGCAGAAGACTTCTTAAAGATGCATTCCTAAAGCAAGTTAAACACTGTTTCTGTTACATGTCATTCTTCAAAGACAGCGTCTGAAACAGGTATCTGAAGTGTAGCATTTGAACAGTGTTTCATTTACCCCAGATTTCACTGTAGCAGCCTTCCCTGAATTTAATGAGGCTGCATTAGAATGAGCAGTGCCCAGAGTAACCTAAGTCAATGAAAAGCAATTTAATTCACTGTATGGAGAGGCACATGGTGTCTCTCTCTCCCTCTGCCCCCAAAGTAGATTAAATGAAAAGCTTTCTTACGTATTGAATGAATGCTTTCAGGATTGTGTATCATACTCTGATCTCTAAAAAATCTTGTGTAAATGTGTATATTTGGGTCACTGTGTATTTGTTCAAAGATGGAAAGGTGAGCTGAACATAAATGAATACACTGCACTAACCATACAGAAAGGCAACTATTTAATTCACTGACATTGAATAAAAATAAAAGGAACAAAATAGCTGAAGCACAAGTAGTATAAACTGGATGGCTGTGATAATATGTGTGCATGTGCTTTTATTCTTTGCAGTTCAGTAACACCTTCAATGCCACTCATACAGGGCATGCAGTAGAAAATCATACCACTATTACCCTGAGTTGGGCTCTTTGGTGACGTGGCACAGTGAAATACATGAGGCATATTATTTAACGTGACAGTAATGCTGTGTCTGCCAACTGTACATTAACTGAGACCATGAAGAGTGGGCCTGCACCTCACCATTCAGGCACAGCATAAGTTGGTGTTCTTAGCAGAGGTCACCCACAGACATTGTCCTTCGCTGCAGGTACAGAAGCTGTGTATTTGTAACAGTGTTTTAATCTGATTTTAGCTACAAATACTCAGAAGTTGCATTAGGTTGTAAGTTGTCCTTTTGTTCCATGTTGGTATTTGATCTCATCTTTCCTGGCTATTTCATATATTCTGGTTTTCATGGTAAGGTTTCTGCTAGCAGTTTGCATCTTCTTGAGGTGTAGATATTAAGTTCAAATGCCTAAATGTGTGGTGGTGGGCATTTGTATTATCTGATTTGGACTGTATGTGTTAACATTTAACAGCAAAACTGAAGTACACAGGATGCAGCACCAAGTACTTTAGTTCTTCTGGCCTAGAGGGCATCTGTACTTCATCTTTTGCTACCAAGGCAACAGTTTAACTTCAGGCTAAACTCATGAAGTTACTTTACATGCTAATAGGAGATCAAACTTCTTCAGAAAATCAAACTATGTGACCATGTGATTAGTTTTAAGAATGAATTAATACAAGAATTGCAAAGCTAAACATAATCTCTGTAACACTAAATTGACTTCTGTCCCTAATAAACTAAGTTCATATTTGAGAGACAAATTAAAAACAAGCTTAACTTCTCTAGCAGTAGAAAAAAAAAAATAGGAGGAAAGTGAGATTTATTCAAACAGATATCCGTACTTTTCTTGTAAGTAGATTTAGAGGGACAATATATCACATCTGTATTCAGTGTTTGTTCATCAGAAACTACCTCACAATTCAGAGTACATAATTCCAGGTATTCTTAACATCTGTACATACTATAAACAACAAATGCATGGTTTAATGATACGTTCTGCTCTTTGAAATTGTTGTGGATCAAGTTTGATCAGCCATTTTGCAAGACATACAAGGTTTGTTTATCAGATATGGCTGCCCTGATTCTCCAATCTGCTGTGAAATTCATAGATAGAAAATGGAAACAAGATTTGCAATGTGCTGGGAAAAGGTAAATGATTTAAATAAGAAAAAATGGGCTGGAATACTGCACTGTGTATGTGCATGAAAAAGATAGCAGTACTTATCTGTGGAAAGAACTCCCAGCAGCTATTTACTGATTAAATTGGTTTGTGAGTCAGTCAGAACTTTTATTGCTAGCATGCCATACAGCTACAGTGCTTGCAAATCTCTATAATTTTTTGTTTGTTTTGTTTGTGAAGATGAGCTTCCAAACCAGTCCTGTGTGTGCTGTGCAGGACTTGAGCAATGTTTGGGCAGTGTGTGGGCAGCCCTTAGGGGAGGCTGAGTACTGGGCAGGGCACAGGAGTGTTGGTGTTCTGCGGTGCTGGTTGTGGGGGGTGCTTCCTGCTGCATGTGGAAGGAAGGAGCCACATCCTTTTGCAACAAGAAAACTGCAGGCAGTGGGGTGGGGACCCTGAGCTCCTGCTTCCTTTTGCATACTTCTGCTTGCATGTTCAATTGGGAAAGGATCTTTGTGACTTATGTTTTTCATATGATGTTTCAGGTAGAGCTAAAGCAAAGACAGTAGGAAGAAGACAGTAATATATATGTGCATACACACACACACACACACATATATATATTATTTTCTTTTAGACACTCTGTATTGAGATGCTGTTATCTAGAACTAGAATTCAGTTTAATGGCTCCCATCCTCTCTTACTTAGCCTCATGTCTTCTGTGATGAAAAAGCAAATTCTTTCAGAGACAAGAAGCATTACCATCAATAAAAAAAAAATTGAATGACTTTCAGCATACTCAATTCTTACCCTGGCTTTCTAGCCACCAGAAAAAAACAAAACAGAAAGAAAACTCTGTGTCCTCCCCATCATTCCTTTTGTACCTTTTTTCCCCATCTAGTTTTATATAAGAGACCTAAGTAGAACTTTGTACTAGTGGGTAGACAAATATAATAAAACATAATAGCACAGAGACAACAGGGACAGATGATGGAGAGTGTGGGCTGAATGTTCATTCTCCCTTTTGTCTTTGTAAGAAAATCCTTAACAGTACCCAAATACTAAGTTCCCAAATACTAAGAAAGGAAAATACTAAGAAAGTTCAACAGCAGGAGAGAGACAGTCAGCTTTTGAAAACAAGCTTGAAATTTGTAATTATGTTGAACCAGCATCTTAATGTACATATGCAGCCACTACCAGATTACTTTTGGAATAATCATCCCTCTCAGCCTGGCCTCTGCAGAAGGATTTAAACCCTGAATAATTCACCCCTCCTCCACATCAGAATCTGTACTAATATTTTCATTATGATATTTATATGAGAGCATAAATGAGCAGACCCACTGCTCTCATCACCTGGGATTTCCCATGTGGAACCTTTTTCAATCAATTCAGCTTCCAAAAATATTTTGCATCTCAGTATCAGAAGCCTATCCTTATCTGATTTGTACTCTGTTCTGGTCAAACAGCAGTTCTAGGAGACATTGATTGAAGAGTCTTTGCACCACATACTGTCTCCATTCCATCACACACAACTCTGTGGACCATTCCATGCAAAAAAATTTTTTCAGATGCTTTAGGCTGTCCTTCCAGCCTCTCCTTCTGGAAATGGAGTTTAAGCCTCACTTTTCATTAAGTACTCCATGAAGCCCCAGACACTCTTACTTAGTGTGCTGTCATAAACAGAAAGTCTCCCACTTGCCCTGAAATGAATTCAAGATTCTTAGGTTTGATTCTTCTAAAAATTTTTATACTCACTGAGTCCTACACCATTTTAACAGGAAGCCAGAGTACAATTTGTGATGCCCCTTAGTCCTTGATAAAACATGACTACAGCAGAGATCATCAAACATTTGCCTGTGTTTTCTTCTGGTTTACCCCACAGTAACTAGATTAGAGGAATTTGTCTCCCTTGTTAGATCCATCTCTGTAACAAAATCTCTTCTTGCAGATACAAACTCTCTGAGGATCTTAAGCAATGATTCAATTAACCTTCCTCTGAAACATTTGTTGGTAGCATTTACAATTAACCTACCACATCTAAATTAAGATTTCTCTTCATCCTATTATACTTTTGACTTTTAATGAGTCAAAAGTTGCTGTCTTAAGATATCTTTATGGATTCTATGGTTCTAATAAAACACTAGAGTATCTATTTTTTCTCTTTGGAGTAAACACATATTTCACCTAGTTCTTAGCACAAATCCTTTGCTAAAGAAGGCAATGCTTTAAATCCAGTAGAAAAAAAAAGAGGATAGCTTCAAATAGGAGACATGAAAATGAGTACCAGAAGAAAGCTTATTATTGAAATAATAATAATAAAAAACAAGGTCCTCCTTGAGAAGCCAACGTTTTTTAGAATATCTTATGTTGGCTAGGCTTGTTGGGGGAGTTTTTGGTTGCTTACTCTGTCTTGATTCCCAGACTATGGACAGCATGAGTATGTTATATAGAATGTATTTATACCTCATTTTTAAAATGAAGGGGAATGATCTTCCTTGTTTAGTTCTCTATGTATATATTCTTCATAATATGTGATAAGATGCCTGTTAGATTTTTTTTGTGGGGGTTGTTGGGGTTTGTTTCCTCCCAAAATTAAAATTCCTCATGATATTAAGCAAGACTCTTGTTTTTATCATCATTGTCTGGTTCAGAATTGGACCAGGTCTGAGAAGTCCAGCTTAATGATGAAAAGAGTGTTGAATTTTGGACACGAAAGTTTTAGTAATTTCAGTTGCTACTGATTTGTATGCAGGGAAAAGACTACTAGAGAAATGAAAATTTGACATTTATTTCCTCACATAAATGGAATGATTTATTCTTTAAATCAAAGTAACCTACTTTGGTTCCTTTGAAAGCCTTTCTTCATTCTTTTTCAGCATCTGATTAAGGTACATTTTTCTTTAGCAAGAATTTTATGTTCAGTAATTTCAAGTTTACTCAGTCCTGACCTTAGAAACTGGTTTGTGCCTAGAAAGTTATTATCTCTGAAAATAAAGGTTGACTGCCAGTAGAAACCATGGATAAATCTTAACAGATGGCAGTACATGCTGCAATTTTATGAAATTCCTTCACAGGAGTGTACATACAACTTATTATGCATAGTTTTTGGGATCTGTGCAATTGAGCATGAATATATAGTGTGTGGGATTCGTTCTGTGTAGAAAGAAGAGCTTGTGTGAACTGACATGGTGACACAATTGCATGTGGTTTTCACATGTGCCTGAACCTTGGACAAAATTCCATGAAGCCTGCAAGGCAGTCCAAGGAGAGCAAGTGTACAGTGTTTCCTGCCACGGCCTTGTAATGTGTTTCTGAGATGGCTCATGTGCCCATACTCATGAGTTGAGCCTGTTTCAAAGATCATTTATACTGAGATAGGTGTACAGATGGACAGAAATATCTGTAGAAAATTTGGTCAACAAAAGAGCAAGTAAAGAGCAATAGGTAGTTTTGTACTGAGGTGTTTGTTCTTTTTAAGGAATTTGACTTGTTCTGTTCTGCTGGGGTTCTGTTGTATTCTGTGTCGCCAAGACAAAGTTCAGGTAGTATAAAATTACCTTATGTTCCCTCTGAAAATATTCTTTTGCAAGAACTCTGCTACTTGATTCATTGCCAAGAACCTACTCTACCAGCTATTGTGGCAGCTGGACCAGAAGGACCACGTCTCCCTCACTTTATTTCCTTGGAAAATAATTTCTGTCTGGCTAGGGAAAGAGCTGGATGAGACTTGCCATGATAAAATATAATCAATCTTGAACTCCAGAGGAAGCTTGAGCAGATTTTCAGAAGCTTAGGTGGATCAAATCAACACAACCAAGTGTGTAAAACTTTTTCAGTTTGTGAAATATGAGGGAACGCTCAATACAGAAAAAACCCCAGATATTAGCTGATAATAGCATCAACATTTTAATGTGTACTGAGGAGAAAAGGTTTAAAGTGTTTAAACAATCTCTCCACAAACTAAATAGTTGCTAGCTAGCATAAAAGAGTTAATTACAGCTCACTTTCCAGTAAGTAAGAACTTTCTAATACCTGCAGGTGTCCAGTAGATTCTTTTATATCAGCTAGCCATAAGGGGTAACATGATCCTCCACTATATCCTTTTGAGTGGAAGTAGACACATTTTGTAAGGTAATAGAGAAGATTAATAACTACATTATTGTTGCAAAGAAAATGAACACCACACTGAAATGCCTTTCAACTCTTTGGAATTTCAAACTGGGCTCCAGCAGGGCTCTAATCTGCCTTTTAACTTAAACTGAAACACTCAAATTGGAGCTGCTTTGTATGTTTGGATCACTGCTATACAGCTGAACTTCAGCCCCATCCTGTTGGAAATCCCCATACCCTGTTGCTCTCTGCCTGCTGTATCCTCATTGTTGGATATGGCAATCAACCTTGGCAGCTCTCAGTAGAAGCCAGCTACCAGCTGTTTCCTGTGACAGAATGAAGCCAGTGCTCACTGCTGCTGCTTTCTTTAGGGCTTTAATGCCTTTTATCAAGAGTTTTCTTTTTATTAAGGAGACTACTACGGCAGTGCACATACAAAATTCAAATAGCTTTAAGTACGGAACAGACTTCAGACGTTCAGTGTCTTGGTGTCAAAATGAGGACAGCAATGGCAAGTGCATTCAAAACCTATTTTGAGGTAATGCTTTTGCTGTTCTGCTTGTGAGCCCATTAAATCATTTGCAAAGGACTGCATTCCCTCTGCTGTATTTTCCCACTTTTGGAGAAAGAAGGGGGAGAGAGAAAAACCTTTCTCCTCCTCAGTTACACATCTTATGCTGAGATACTTCTTTTTCTTGTAGACATTTCTGACCACAAGAAATGCTTCTTGACTCTTCAGATGTCCAATGTCCTTAGAAAATGGGTTAATAGCACTAACCAAAATACTGCAGTACATTTTGATTTGAAGATATATTCAGATACAGCATTCCTAAATTGGACTATAAACTCACTTTGAGAACCTTCTATCAATAAATGGCTTGATGCAATAATCATGGAACTAAAAGCTATAAAAACTAATTTTATCAGTCATTAAGCAGTTCTAGGAAGGCACCACATAGCAGAAACCTCAGCAATGCTAGGATAGCCATCCTACATAACCATGCAGAAATTACTAAATTTCTTCTTTTTGAAAAGGGCAAACTGAAAAACAAAACCAGAGATGCTCTTCTACTTCAGGGGCCTGCTGTCCTTCTGCATTATCTTTTTGACAATGATGATGATACTGTTAATTATCTTGTCTTATATGTAAAGTATATACTGAAATACAGATGCTTCAAGATGCACTTCTTAAAATTTGGGATTTTATTTAACTACTGAGATACACTTACACATGCTAATGCTGTGTGCATACATACAGCCATTGGGGAACACTTCAATAAAAATGTGACCTATGATCATTGGCCTGATTTATTGACCTAAATAAATAATGTGAAAAATATTCAGACATCTCTACAGCAATGCTCCCTTTTCCTGAATGTTGCAACATCATCTAAAGGCAGGAAACCTGTGAGTTACCAGGACCTGACTCACAGAAGGCATCTAGACAAAAAGTCATAGAAAGATCTAGTTGATTCTTCAGAGTAAATATAGCATTCCATAGATTACAACATTTTTATAAGCTGTCACAGAAATCCCAGCTCATCTTCCCTCCAAAACACTTCAGCTCCTTCCTCGAAAACTACCAGCCATGGAGAATTCACTACAGCCCTTGACAATTTGTTCTGGTTCTTAGCTATCATCACTTGCAGAAAGACAACTTCATTTCCCATCGAGACCAGTCCATCTGCCCCTTTCCTCCTGTTACATTTGTGTCTACTAATCCAAATGGCCTTTTACTCCTCATGTTATTACTCACAGAAAGAGGTTATATTGCTTCTTAACCTTTTCCACTGTAAGCTAAATACACCAGGGTTTTAGTTCTTCACCAATGCAGGACATTTTGTAATCCTTTAAGAATTCTCATGGCTCTTCTCTAAATTTTTTTGCATCATTTGCATTATCCTCCTTAAATTGTCAGTATCACAACTGGAGATAGTCAGCTCATAACTGCAGCAGGAATGCTAAATGAAGGGGTTATACAAGCTTTCTGCTCCTACTAGGTTCTCCTCATTATATACCTATTATGTTGCACATATTGATGCTTTTTGACAGAGAAGTTAGAAATCTATCTATCCTGAAAGCTCTCAATGAGCCTGAACCATTGCTACCCAGTGCTGTGTGCTTTGCTCATAAAATGAGGGAGGGAGTCACAGGCATCTGCAAATGCAAGCCAGCCACCAACACAGAAGAACCCAGTTTGGGCATGTTTTAAAGAAACAGTTGTTTTAGGGTCTGATGATTCATCTTTTCCTATTAAAAAGCCTGATGACAAATATGTATCAGGTGCCCAAAGATATGGTCTCAACATCAAGCAATGAATTGCAATAATGTGAAAGGTCGATCTTGAAAGCAGACAGTGAGGAACACTTGCTGGAGCTGCGTTCATCCCACCACACAGGGGGCAGCTGGCCAGGTGTGCCAGAGGTGAACATTCCATGTGCCTCCCGTGCAGGGATCATGCTGCTGGATGCATCCTGTGGCTGTGTGGGACAGCCTTTCCGTCCCAGCTGAGTGTCCGTCTCTCATTTGAGTCCCAGGTCTGTTCCTGCACGTGAATCTCGTATGCACAAGCTTGCAGGGCAGTAATGCTGATGCAAAGTCAGAGGCTGTTAACAGGTAAACCTGGCACACTTGGAGCCAAGGATAACAAAGCCATGCTGTGCACCACTCTGTTCTGCTGCTTTGCCTTGGAGATGGGCTGTGGATTGCCCCCACGTACCAGTCCGCTTCAAATCGTGCTCATGCTTTGAGAATTCAGAGTTTTGGAAACATTCTCAGAGCTGGAGCACAGCCTGTGGTTTGAAAGAAGGCAGTGGGAAAGTAAACAAAGATAGAAGAAAGTAGATTTTTGGTTCAGTTGGCTGGTTTATTTTTGTTTGTTGGTTGATTCACCATTTTTTTGGAGCCCTTTTGCCTTAGTTACTTTTTTACACCTCCTACAATGTGGCATCTTCACAAACATAAGACAAATTGTGAAGTATAACACAGCAAAATTATGAGGCATATGACATCAGACAAGACATATAAATGAAAAACACTGAAATTACTCATTTTGTAGTGCATACACACATATGTCAGCAAGGGATATATGAGTGTATGTTTGTGTGTGTGGTTTTAAACAAGTTCCAGAATCTTACTTTTAACTTTGCTTCTATTGTTTTCTGTAGAGGCATTTTAGCTTTGGTAATAATTTGGGAAATGTTAACCTTGTGTTATCTGGGAAGTACCCACAAAATTAATCTGATGCATCTGGTGTATAAATAGGAAGTCCAGTACTCCACTGCGCTTAAACTAAGCTGAGGTGGTGGTCTAAGAAAAAGAGTCCAAAAATACCATGGAGATGTAATAGGACATCTAATCCCTGCAGCAAAATGACTAATACTAAGTTTGGAGCATTAGGCTGAAATGAAAACCAAAAGAACAGGTTGAATTTCCTAAGTGGATAAGATTCAGGAGTTGAAATTATTTCAAATAAATGGATCAGGTGGGAAATAATTAAAAAGAGAAAGAGATATAGATCATAATCATGTAAGGTTATGGATGTATAAGCAATTTCAATTTTCTGTTTCTCTTTCTAATAGGAAGGGAGGCAATGGGTGAAGCTGGTAAGAGAATTTCTGGAATGAAGCCCTTTGGAGAGGAAGAGAGATGCAAAAAACCATTCTTTAGCTTTTATCACAGAAACTGGCAAAAATTCTGGGGAAATTTCATTGTAAATAACCTGAAAGATCCAGAGAAAATTGTATTTCCCATGGACTTAGAGATTTTAGAATTTCATTTCATCCTTTCATTGGTCACTCCATAAGCATTTTGGTTTCTAGTTTCCATATGATAACATTCTCACCACATCCAAGAGATGTAAATATTGAGTTTACTCTTCACTTTTGAAAAGATAGTCTTTGAGGAAATATTTTAAAGAGCCAATGTAGCTGTTGTTTTTCAATAAATGAGAGAAATGATAATATGATAGAGGCCCATGCAGACTGAGGAAGCATTAGGAGCAACCACCCTCCTTTTCTACATCCAATTTGTCATTTTGATGCCAGATGTCTTTTAAGATAGATGCTCATTAACAATGAATCTCATTCTCCCTTTCCACATCCACAGCAAAACCACTGTGCTTACATTTTTATTCTTGCATATGTGAGCTGAATGTGCCTGGATGAGCATTACTGAGCTAATGTATAATCTTTGTGAACTTTTGCTGTAAACAAACACAGACTTTTAAATAAAAACAGGTTTTTAACTTCTACACTGTGAAGGAAACCTGAGTGTAATTTTAGGGGAAGTTCATCAGGTGACTTCTGCCTGCACAGAGCAGAAGAAGGTTCTGCAAAGGTCAGTGTGGGGAAAAGCCAAAGCAGGTGCTGCTGCTGCTGCTGCTGCTGCAGAAATCTTGAGGTGATTCGTGTGCATTGGATTCAACCTGCCAGGGAAGCTCACCCTCCCTGTCTGTGGAGGAGGGCTCCTCTAACATTCTTGCCATGTGGAAATCATGCTGGGTTTACCTTTGAGGACTCTGCAGTCAGCCTTTTAAAGAAGTCTGAGAAAAATGCAGACAGTGGGAGTAATGGTAAGGAGACTGGGAAGAAAATATCAGAAACTTGCTCCACGTATTAATTTATTTTGGCTTTTTAGGAAATGTTAGAAAATGAGTGAACTTCCACAGAAAACTGCAGACATAAAACCCATTAGCACTGCTAATGTGGGTGCCTTATTGTCAGCTTCAGCAAACTTTCAGTCTTAGTCTGGCCATGGATCTTCCACAGATGTTCTCTGTGCAGCTGGTGTTGTGCCCATCAGACAACGTCATTCTCCAGTACTATCAAACCAACCTCTTCTAAAATCCTATGTTTAGCTCTAAAAATTACATGGAATTAAATACAACCCAATTCCAGCACTATACAAAATATATGATCTTAGAGATCTAACCCAAACTGTTATATATGTATATAAAGTTTAGTTTTAATTGACTGTAAGTTCAAGGAAGTTGATATGGTCTTGTTTGTTATGTTATTTTAGTAAACAAATGCAAAATGTTTATTTAATTTTAAGCATTACTGAAACTTGCCTACTATAACCCATAATCCTCTGATATTTATAGATGAATGCTTTTAGCCCAGACACCACGAATGCAACAGATTCTACGTAGCCTTCTGTGGTTTCCTAGAATAAAAATAATCTAGGACTAAACAAACAGTAGGGGAAAAAATAAAACCCAAAGCCGCAGAACAGAAATATTTCTACAACTTGAAGAATTGTGTCATGTTGTTAAAAAAAGTTCATGGTTTCATTTTTGTCATATGGAACTTTTCTTAGCAAGGATCATCTAACACTACTAGAACTAATGTGCCATCTTGCCTGTATGCTATCAAAATACCCCAGAGTAGCTAAGTACAGCTGCTTCTCACAGAGATTCACAAAAAACCCCAAGTGGGTCCTTTATCCAGCTTACATTTTAAAAAGGCTGGACTTGTTCACTTGAATAACAAGAATAATATTTAGCAAAATAGGATAAAAATTTGGGAAAACACTCTCACTGCCAATAGTGCCAAAAATCTGGAGGTGCCATCAATAACTCTGTCATCACTGAAATGTATCAACAACTCAGAATATGAAAACACACATCTTATATATTTCTACTCATTCGTCTTCAATGCCATGTTATGAATTTTCCCTTTCTTATTTCTTCTTCCCCCATCACCCCTCCTTGTCTCTCCCCTCCCCTGCTTTGCAGCTCTCAGAAACAGTCCAGTCATCATAACACACATCTTTTTTTTTTTGCTTCCTTTCCCTGAAGCCTTCATTTCACCTACAAGCCTGTTGCATCTGTGTAGCTGTATAATTAACTGAAAGTCTCATTTTTTATTTATGAAAATGAAGTCATGTTTCTCCTCATTATGATTGTAAAAAAACATAAACCTCAAAGGTTTTAGGTCCAAAACAAATATTAAAAAAAACCTCCAAAGTTCAAGAATTATCATGTTTTTAAGCCTTTATATGCTGGACACCTTTTATTTATGTTTTCAATGTTCATATTTAGAGGTATTGCAATCAGAAAAATTAAAGGTTGTCAGAGGAGCAAGTCTGTGAGTGAATGCTAAAAAAAATGGAATGCAGGGCTATATCAGTGCTGTGACATGAAAAGGTTTCTTTCTGCCCCCATAAGTTTCTGTTTGGAAATCTCCATCCTTCTGGGAAAAAAAAAAAAAACAACCAAAACAACAAAAACACCAAAACCAAACCAAACAAACAAAATAACCCGACACAACCAAACCAACCAAACAAAAACCCCCCAAAACAAAAACAAAAACCTCCAAAACAAACAAACAAACAAACAAACCACAAAAACCCAAACAAAAAACTGAAAACAAAAATCACAGGTTTGGAAACAGAGGGCACTCTATGCAGGAAAAAAAAAAAGCTTTCTAATCTAATAAAACTCTCTACTTTTGTGCATTTAAAAACAACTGAGGAGAGTATATACTAATCATACTAATCAGTACATACTAATCATGCTAATACAAAAGAAAATACAGTAAAGAAATGCTCCAAAAAGGGAGTGGAGAGTTTTCCACTCTCACTAAAATAGAGAGTATGAACAATTTTATCAAATATGCTGAACTGAGAATTTGTTCTATTACTGTCTCATCACAGCCTATCTACATATCACAACATCCGTCTATAAATAACCTCACTTATACTGCTATTGTGTATTGCCTATTTATGTTGAAATATCCCTAGAATAGTCACACAGTTTTTCTACTTCACTGTTCAAATCATGCATGGTTAAATCTTTCAGTAACATTCAGAGGAAACACACATTTTCAGTACAAAATTGGCCTAGTGCACCTCCTACAAGCATAGGAGAAAAATCTGCTTACAGACTTCAGGCCTATCATATAAAATACAGTGAAACCTTTTGACTTCAATGAAAATGGGAATGCAATTTAAAATTAGGCATAAAGGTGATTATAAAGAAATCTGCTACATAGTATGATCCAGTGTTTTTATGGGCAGGTTTTTATGATAGACTTAGCAAAGAGCTGTAACATGACACCTGATTAAGCTGCCAGTGCTTGGCTACAATCTCAGGCATCCCAAAGAACTGTAAGGTATTTCACTAGCTACTAAAATTCAAAAACCTAATGAAATGTACTTGCCCCATCAATACAAGAGGCAGTGAGTGCCCATGCACAGGCACAACCCTTATTCTAAGACTTAGAATGGTGTGCACAATGTCAAAAGGCGTTAATTTTGATTTCCCTGGCAGAATTATTTTTTCCTCATAATTAACCAACTGGATGTTTGAAAGTGTAGCCTGATTTGTTCTGGCACAGAACCAAATTCAGCAGAGATTTGATTGGAAAATTACTCCCCTAGCTACCCATCTGGATTACAACAGTGTAAACCACCAGAAAAATATGGATCAATGCTACACTCAAGTCCATTCTGATGCCCAGCCTGATGATATAATGCATTGATTGAGCATAAAACATTAATAAAATGAACCAATTAGTTTAAATTTTCAAATAAAATTTCCAATGTTTTTAGTCTCATCACTCTCAACAACTCACTTGTATGTGTTTTCTCTGGAAAAGTGTCACATTCTTCTAAGAACTTAGATGCTAAACCTGTTGGGAAAAAATGCAGTGGGGCTCTGTTCCCTGGAGCTCTTTGCTGAGCTCTTCCTATCCATAACAAGTATTTACACAGGAAACTTTAGAAACCCAGGTAAAATACTTCCAGTGCTCACCTTTTGAGAATGCCTGACTGAAAATGTACCACTCTAAGTCTGATCTGCAGAACCAAAGTTCCACTCTTGTCAGGTCAACATTTGTTTTGCTAATTATTGTTTTTAACAAAATGTTCACATCAAGATCTTAGAATGGTTTTAGGAAGTAGAACAGGAATTCCAGTGTACTCTGGAATACTGGTGAGGCATAAAAACACCATTAGTACTGCTCTTAGGTTTAAGCAATGTATAAGCTTGAATTCTAAAGAATATAAAAATAAATAATGTTTGTTTCTTATTGCTTATTAACAAAACATAGAATCATGCCATTTTTATGTAACTTTTTCTCAGCTGATCATGGAATCTGAGTCTATAACATTGCAAGAAATTGTCCCAAAGGATTTAACATTTTTTATAAGACAAGGCAACAACCAAAAAAATTAGAAGATGCCTTATGTTACATTGCTATTCAATGTACTTGCGCATCTTCCAAGAAATAAAAAGGAAAATAGTTATTCACAATTTGGAGAGGGCAAAATCCAGCTCAGTATCTCTCAAGATTTGACCACATCCTTTCAGTTCTGCTAGCACTGCCTGTCTCTGGCTGTGTTGGAGCAGGGCAGCTCCCATGACACACCTTGTAGTCCTGCCTGTGTCCCCAAGCTCCTTTCAGCCCCTGCCTGCCAACTGCACTAAGTTTGCTCTGCAGGGAGTCAGGGTGCAAAGGGCTGGGAACAGGGTGTGAGTCTCAACATGCACTCTTTGCCCTCGTGCACCTGGAGGCCAGGAAATACTCTGGTTCCAATAAGAGAGAGGGAGATGTTAGTCTGTTTATACAAAGGCTGACATTTCTGGGACAAGGTAGCATCAAATTAGAAAGAAGAGGGAGGCAGAGATGTTAAGAATCAGGGACTGAGTGAAGTTCCAGAATGTAATTAAGAAATGATGACAATTATTATCTCCTATTACTGAGAGGTTAAAATGGCCTGAGGATAAAGATTTTAAAAGTGTTCATGTACATCTTTCCTTGCTGTGATGGTGGTTTTGTTGCATAGAACTTGCTGGCTCTAGTAGGAGTTAGGCAACTCTGGGGTATGAAGCTCTTTGTAGCAGTATTTTACAATCTCTCTTGAAATATATATAGAAACATAAACTACTATTGCTTTAGTTATATAAATTCAGTGTTAAAGTTTAGCAGTCATCCTTCTCCCAAATGCAATGGCTGACTGCTGTTTGATGCCTGCAGACCATGAGACAGACCAGTGCACTCAGATGCTTTGCAAGACGAATTCCTTGATCACAGATTCTTCTGTAATTACTGCCCTGCTGTAAAATGAGATTGTGCACACCTGGCTCACACAGGAATCACACACAATCTTCTTTGACTTTTCTAGGCCTTGATGAAAAGACAGACACATCTTGCTGCAGTTCCCATATCTAAAGGATTAATGAGGTTATTTAGGGAGTGTTATGAAGTTATGATTTATCTGGAAGATAGCATAGAAGTATCATGTTATTTTACAAGGAGCTGGGTAGGGCAGGAGTCTGGCTTGCATTTACAAGCATTATCTCTATTCTGTTGGAAATTTTCTTTCAGTTGGAAATATATTGACCTGTCGGGGGAGAAGGGGAAAATCAACCTCATTAACAGTTGTGGCATGGTTGCCTTTATTATGAAAAAGAGGTGACTAAGGGAGGTATGACACAGGCCTGTAAAATGATAGATGGTTCAGAGAAAGCATGTAGGCAGTGATTACTCACTATTTCTTACAGTTTAAGGCTTCTTTAACACTCATGCTATGATGTGACTTCAAAATAAACAAAAAGGAGGGAGTTGTGCAGGCAGCACAGTGTTAATTCATGCAGCACAGTGTTAATCCATGGCATTATGAAGACAAAGAACTAAGAATGCCAAAGTAAGGACTTGTATTTCTGTGGGAGACAGGTCAGTCAGTGGCTATTAAAAGGTTTTTTTTTCATGTGCAGTTTTCAGCTTGGGAAGGTAGTTAGGAATATGGTTAGGAAAGTGGTTGAATATTTGAAAGAATTGCTGTTTGTCTCACATTTCTTCCTTAGATAAGTGCTAATGGCCACTGACAGAGTGAATAGTGGAGCAGTGTTTATGTCCCTTTTTCCTGAACTTTGTGGTTTTCCATAGTGTAAGCTGTTCATAACATTTAAAAACTGTTAATTTTTCATGGCATTTTCTTGGCTTTTACCATCTGGTGGGACTCTTATTCATGCCAACACCTGGATTCTCATTTCGCCTCCACACTGGCATTTGTGTTGAGCTGGAGGGACTATCCTGCCAAAGTCACTCTTTCCTTAAGCAACAGTCAGATACTTGCAGTTCTAAAGGAAGCCTTCTCAGAAACTGAGATGTGTGTGAGCACCCCTGACTCAGATTACAAATGCTCCCCTAAATTAGGATTAAATACCAACTTTTCTCTGGGCACCATGATAATTAAAGTTTTACAATAAACTGGAGTAGTTTTGTCATGACTTCTAATCCACGAAGAACTTCAGAATTCCTTCTGTGATGGCGAACCACTAGTAATGGATACAATTTCTAGTGCTACAACAATGTTGCTAGAGTGGATGCAGCATATTTTCCCCACTTTTAAGGTCAAGTCCATTTGCTGCTTAGCAAACTCTTTAAAAATGAACTGAAGTAGGTATTTAATGATTGGTAGTAGCTAGTAGTAGGTAGTGGGCTTTAGAATGAGCAGTGGTAGAAAAACTGAAGGGACACATTTTTTTTCATTTGTAAGGCTTCTACTTCCTGCTTTTTAATTTAGGTACAGAAAATTAAATGTTAACCAACTATTAAACTGTATGTTACAAGCTAAATATTGGGTGCAGGATGTACAGAAGATATTTAAGTAATTACTTCCTGGAAGGTTGATTTTTATAAGTATACATGCTTAAATGTGGAAGTTAATTCCTCAGCATTGTACATTTTAATGACCTTCCTTGAAACTCCAAAAGCAGCTCTGGATAACTTTATTAGGTACACGTTCCTCCAGCTTCAAGATTTAACATGGACCCAGAAAATGATGAATATATGTACTTGCATCAATTTTTCATGGCCATTAAGAATTAAATGGATACAAGTGACTATAACTCATTTGCTGCCCAATTATATACCCTGTATATAAGGGGGTTTTTAGTATACAAATTTTTTACTGCATTTCTGTCACTATTGTATTTCTTCAAGCTTAGGTTTATATTTCCTGATTTCAACAGCATGCCAATGAACAGACCAGAGTGGAATTCTAGCTGAAACTGTGCCTGAGAGTCTGAAGATACATTATACTAGAAATCCATGGGAGAAAATCAATGTTGTGATTGGTAACTATACACTGTAGATTAATTAAGGCCAGAGGCAAGGGATTAAGCCCAGCACAACTCTTTATTTGCTTTGATTGCAAACACAATTGTAAGCAAACTTCTCTAAGACTGTTCAAAGTTGAAGGTCATGTTGCACAGCATTGACAAAACTTTTTGTCCACTAGAATTTCAGAGCAGTCTCTCTATGTAACAAGGTACTGTGATGCTGTAGCCATGTGAATAAACCACCAGTGTTCCCTGTGCTGCTCTGATGTGGAATGGCATGCCATTTGTTTGGTGGTTTTCTCCAGATTGGCAATTACATTTTAAATTTATAAATCCCTAGATTTATATAATGGTAAATCATTGTTATGAATCCACAGATTCCCTATGAGGGAACCTTTCCCTGCTGGACTGAGAATTCTACATTATTATTTGTCTGTATGACTTCTTAGGGAAACTAGAACAGTGCTAAGTAAGTAGTACCAAAAGTGACAGAGGGATTGATTTGGTTCTTCCTCAGACTGTAATCAACGTAATCCCTCCTGCACCCTGCAGAGAATGTCCTGCTGTCACCTCATTGCTCAGATATAGCAAAACTTGCAGCATTTAACCCAATAAACAGTAATATTTTTAATTAATGCAGCAAAATTTTGAGGTTAGAAGCTTGTTTTTTAAAGAATTCAAACCAAAAAAGAGTTTAAGTCCTTTTCCAACTTCAGTCCATTTGAAGCAATACTCACTTGGCAGAGTGGCCAGAGTCACTAGAGTAAGGGAAAATACATATGGTGAGAACATGAATGTTCTGATAAAGCAAATAAAATCCCAGCTGCAAACATATGGCAAACCCTTCATTAGTGACCTGATCATCTTCATTTCATGGAAAACACTAACTGCTACAAATCTAGTTAATTATTGTTGTGGTCAATTAAAACACACAAAGTCATCTATTGTTATAATCCAATGCAATTAGGAGTAACTCTGGTGATGTAACATTTTCAATGTCTGACTGAAAATGAAGCATCTCAAAGCAAGGCCTGTTCTCTGATGCTTGAAATGCAGTTTTCCAGAACTATGTTCTCTGCTGACTGTTTTTGATAATAATGGAACAAAGGTCTGATTTTAAGAACCTTATCAGCACATCCCTGTGCAATTTTAGTGCATTGCTCATCCTCCCAATAAAGTAGAAGCAATTCTATCTTTACACATCCCACACCTACTATAACTCCAAAATATCCTCCAGTTTACAGAGCTTCTGTAGCAATTACTCTCTGCATAGTCTTTTCCAGGTCAATCAGTTCTTTTAAATTAATTAATTAGCTCTGTTTTGGTCAAACAATTATTCATGACCTAGTCTCAGTTTCCCCTGATTTTTTTTTTCCATTAATTCTAATGCGTGCCCAGGTAGTCCCACTAAAAAATATGGTCTGCTTGGGAATCACTCACCTTCACTGTGCTTTTATATTTGTTACCAGTGCTAGTCACCTTAATTATCATGGGATGTTTTTTATTTTCTGATTATGCAGTTGACATTTTTTATGCAAGGCTTTCACAAATGAGCACTGCTGTGAGAGATGGGGATATAATTATGTTGCTGAAACTATGGGGAGGCTAATGGGGACAAGCATTTAATTAGCAATTAAAAGTAGTTTGAAGTATTCAAACTACAAGAAAGTTTTGCATGGTTTACTCCAAAGGAAATATATTCTTCTGTTAAAAGTGCATTATCAAATTGAGGTTTAGACTTATGCTTTTATGGGGAGGTTGGGATTGTCAGTCATGCCTGTGACACATTCAGGCATCACAGCATTACTGTGTTGCTCAGTGATGTCTGAGGACGACACAGTACTGAACAAATTGTACCTGCAGCACAGAAGGTGCCAGGAACCACTGTCAGCTTAACTGAGTGCATAAAACCAGAAATTCTTGAATATATGGGAAAGGAACAGCACAAATAGAATGTTATTTCCTAGGAGAGAAAGTGGAATATATCAAACAGACTTTGAGTGAGAACGAAACAATCATACCGTGGAATCTCTCAGGGAAAGAAAAGGAATTTAGCTTCCCAAGATTGTTCCAGTTGGTGTTAAACTCTTATTGTAGTACATAGTTTTACCCAGCTCTTTTCACAAGTAAATCAGCACTGTAGCTTCTTGGGATCCAGTCTGTCTGGTCTAGAAATACCTGTCTCTGGTGCTCTGCCTTTTTTAATGGGACAGTGTGCTTGGCAATCATCATCTTCATTTACAATAGCTCACTGGGGACCAAGCACCATTAACAACCCCCTGTGGTTTGATTCCCAGAGCTTGTTGCCGTCAGTTTGGTTCCAGAGACTTTGCTGTCACTTTTGCAGTTTTGTCAGGTGTAGCTTCAGAAGGCTGTACACCTCTCTGCCCCTTTGCCTTTCCAGTCTCCAGCTAATGAGGAGCCTCTGGACTTCAGAATTAACTTTGCCATGCCCCATTAAACACAGTTATTTTATCAGTCTTGTAGTGTTTCTACTGAGTCTGTTTGCAGCTGATGCATAAGGATTTCTTCAGATACTTGCTGATTGCATCCCAGTAGCTTTTGCTGGTTTAAGTCTTAATAGTAAAATCCATTTTGGCCATACAAATAGTGCAGGGCAGCTCAGGACTGCATCAGGACTGTGGGGCTGCAGAACCTGTGCCCAGCTGGGGCAGGGAGCACAGCTTTGTCCTGGGTCTGTCCCCTGCCACAGAAACCATGGCAGGTGTGCCCTGGCTATCTCTGTTTAAGGCATAAAGGGCATATGCTCTTGCTAATAGAGTGAGGAGGTTTTTATGCTAAGGAAAACACAGATTTTGCAACATTAGGGACTTACTGAAAGTGTGAGGAAGAGACATAATTTGCACATTCATCCACATAAATCTGCAAGCATTTTCTACCTGCAGGTACAATAATGGATACAGCAAAATTAAAGCTATTTAATGGCTTCTTTTGTAAGGTAGCATCTGCTTCAGAGCAGTATTTAACATTCAGGACTCTATTTATAAACAGGAAGAGGTGTAGACTTCAAAGCTGGATTTGCACATCCCAGCACTATGGCCACCTCACAAGCTATATATATATTTAACATGATACAGATCTACAGACCAAGCCTTGTATGTTTAGCTGAAGGAACAGAATGTGAAAGTGAAGGCTTATACACCCTCCTCCCCAAGCTTAAACTGGAAGCAACCAGTGGGCGATAATTCTTCTTATCATTCTATTTTCATTAAATAGTCACCAGCATGTGAACGTATATTGGAGAAATAGAAATTGTGTAACTGCTTTGCTGTGATATGGATGTATTTATAAATATACACTGCAAAAGAATTCCTATTCTGTTGATCCAACAGTTTATCTTTAGTCTTGCCACTAAAACTTGTTCTTTACTGGTCAAATTAGTTGTCCAGCACATGTTTGCACGTATGGTATTTGGATTTTATCCAGTTTCTGCCTAAACCAAATAGCTGAAATGGTGAAGGAACAGTCCAGAGAGATTTGTGGCTATCTCTGGATAACCATGAAACAAAGCAAGCCAAGGTTTGCCTGTTTTCTACATGAAGGCAAGAGAGGAGGCTAATATTTATCAGCTGAGTTGATTTGGGGTTGTGTTATGTCTTTGTATTTTAATGATACATTTTTCTGTGAAAAAAGGACCTTTAAACAACACAGTCATGGTGTTTGCATCCCTGCTTTGTGAAACAGCCTGCCAGGCATGTCAACATATTCACTGAATTAATTAGCAATTTCTTTAATTTTTTTTGTAAAAATGTTTTCTCTGAATCTCCTTTTTTCTAGAATAGCTTTGAATTGGGAAACACAGATATGAATTTTTGTTTCAGATATGACCCAGGGAAAAATGAGTAACTTACACAGCTTTACAAAAAATGTTGAATTCTTTATAAGTATGCTCTCATGGCTGCCAGGAGTATCAACTGCTAGCAGCAGTTTTGGTTTCAACCTCTTTAGTTAGACAGAACTCGTGGGTCACTGAAAGAGTGGTAAGCATTGGAACAGGCTCCTCAGGGAAGTTGTGGATTCACCATCCCTGGAAGTGTTCAAAAAATGAGTAAATATGGCACTTTGCAATATCGTTTAGTGGTCATGGTGTTATTCAGTCAAAGGTAGGATTTGATAATCTCAGTCTTTTCCAACCTTAATGATTCTGTGAATCATTTAAAAAATATAAGCTGTCTTTTATTGTAAATTCAAATGGGTTGCAGATGTGAAAACCCCACCTTTTTGATACACCCACAAATAAATTTAAGATGAAATCTAAGTGCAAACAAATATAATACTTTTTTTGATAGAGAATATGAAAGCAAAACTGCCTGAATTGTAAATGTATTTATTTTCAGAAGTTATGTTTGACATTCTTGGCTGAAAATGAGAAGTAATTTTGACATTCGCATTGAAAAGGTACATTTGCTTCCTGCCATGGTTGGCTTACACTGCCGTCAACGTGAACTGCATTTTCCCTCAGGAGCCAAGGGACAGTGCAGACCTTCTGCTACAAACCTCCCTCTCAGTAGACCCATGAATCTGGGCCTTTCGTAGATTTGGGAAAGAAAATTATGTAGAACTGCTTTGTTAAAATATTATATTTTGATGTGTCTTTCATCAAAAACATTACATGGATTTTTAATTAAAAGTTTAAAGGGGAAGGAGGGGGTGGCTACAAACTTACTCATGTATGTGTTTATTTTGATTGCAAACCAGAGAAGAACAAATCTGTTTTCCTAGGAGTTCAAATGTTAAGTAATGGTGAATTTAATTGTTAAGATTACATAATCTCTCCACACTGCGTATATTCTGTCTGTCCCAACTGAATCATGATATTTGACTAGAAAACCATTGATCTGTAAAAGTGATTTCCTCTTTAATAAGGTACTAATCTTCAAGACAATTGTGACATGATTAAAAACTATAAAATTGTTGCTAAATGCAAAGAAAATTCTCACCAAGCTAGGAAAATAGAAATACCTGAAACACTTCAGACTTACTTCCCATACATTTGACAGCACAGGTTATTTATTTACCTCCTATTTTATATGCCAGAATTGTGCATGTGCATATGTTTATAGGTATGTACTAATCTGTTTATAAAGAATGAAAGTTATTTTTTGCCACTAAGACGAACATAAAGATGAGATCCCTGCTCAGTGACTCATAGGTCTTATGCTGCAAGGTTTGGAATGCACAGAAGAGATGGGGAGTGTCCCCAAGTCCCTCCCATTGACTCAGTGGGAGGAAGAATCTCTTTTTTTTGCCATGGAATCTGCTCAGGTTGTTGCAGATCCTGATAGGAAAGACTTTAATATATATTCAGTCCCACAGGTGTACTAAGTTTGTAGACACACTGGCTGAGGAATAAACCTTTCACAGGTTTGGGAGTTCTTACGTGTCTGGTAATAGACATCAGTGAGCCAAGGCAGGTGGTTGATTGGATTATTACAAATAATTTCTGAAGGAGATTTGAATCTGCTGAGTAAGAAGTGGGTAGAGAAGCTTTTTCTGGAAAACATTCTGCATACTATACAGAACTTGGGGAGAGGGTTAGAAATGCTCTTTTCCTGAAAAAAAAAATTAAAAAAGCACAAAGAAATGTTAATTGCATTCAGATAAAGCATTTGGCCTGGAGATGAGCAAGGTTCATTGCAACTGAACAACTGTAAATGCAGAGCTGATGGAAAGATTGCTCTTTCCATGCAAGTATTTAGATGATTGGTCTCAACAGTGGAAGCTACATTCAGGGTCAGTCTCTTTATCTGGGAACAAAAGAGAATATTTTAAAATACTTCAAAACCAAATATATTCAGAGTTATAAGATTAAAAGCACATGAAGTACATAATCAACTCAAGTTTCAGAGAACCAATAAATTTCAAATTACTAAATTTTTGGAGGAATTTTTTTCTGGAGATATGTCTCAGAAATTTACCATTGTGTAATATTTTTTTTGTGTGTATTAATGGCAAAATTCTAGATTAGACAAACAACAATGTGTCTTGATTATTCAAATGGCTCAAAGCTTTGGAGTAGATGGCATGCCTTAATTTTTTGAAGTACTTGGGAGTCTAAGACTCTAGTGGAATTTTCTAAACTGCTGAAACATACAATGAATTAAAAAATGATCAAAAATAAAGGGATTGTTTTCTGCAATGTTACATTTCTGGGATACCTAACACAAGACAGAAAGTTGATGTAAATTACAAAAATACCACAAGCTGTCCACAACTCCTGCTAAAGCTTATGAATTTCTATTGTTTGGTCATGGTCCTATTGTACTTAGATCTAAGCCTAAGATATCTATATGTGTGCATGTATCATGAATCATTTTGCATGACTCAGCTCTTTTCAAATGCTGCATGGAATCCTTTCCCCTTTCAGGAAAAACCTCTGACATCAGTAGACAAGAAGGAATTTACCCACCTCATTAGTGCAGAATTGCTACTGAATGTGTAAATTCTAATTAAAAAAAAAGGCAGCTGAGTTAATTTTACCATGAAGAGCACTTCATTCATCCCAGCTGCAACAAGCATATACAGGCAGGCATAAGTATCATACCCTGGGACATGAGATACATGAGAAAGGTTTTGTCCAATTTGTTTTTATACCCAGTCTTTTCACACTGGTACTTGATCATGAGGCAGATATTATAAAAGTTGTATGGTTGTATATAAATGATCAACTCAGTTCCACAATGGTGACACTTCAAGCATCGATATACAGAAAGCATGTATAATTTTTCACATTGTGACTTTTCCTTGCATCCATAGCTATCCTTTTTTTCAAGTTTTGGCACCCGGATAGCTGGTAGTAATTTAAAATGAAGTCTAAGAAAGACTCCCATGTACGAAGAGACGTTGAGTAAAGATTTAAATGTCAAACACAAGTGGAACAATGATAATTCTGGCCATCTAAAATTTCTTGTTTTGAAATGGAATCACTTGCTAATTCAGTCTGACCAATTCAGGCCAAATTTTTCCTTTCTTATTTATCCTATATATGTGGAATGTGAAGTTTGAGCAGCAATGAATGGAGAAAGGATGAGTCATAGGTGAGATAGTGTGCTGTCTTTACCCAAAAGAGATGGTTATGGGCCTTCTATGGAATAACTTGGATTTATGAGCACTCAGTAGTTGTATTTCTAAACTTAATCATTTATTTAGAAACCGTATTCTTAAATAACCAATTAGAATATTTAAGAACCCCATTAATTGATGAAAATGTGTCCTTGGGACAATATTATTTGCTTTACCATGTCATACATCCAGGTCTTGCTCATGGTTTGTTTCATCACTTGACAGTCACTGTCCTGGGAGGGGACTGCAGCAGGTTCACATTTCTCTCTGCAACTCCCTGACAGGCGGTAGCCAGGTGGGGGTCAGCATCTTCTCCCAGGGAACCAGTGACAGGACGAGAGGAAGTGGCCTCAAAGTGCACCAGGGGAGGTTCAGGTTGGACATCAGGAATAATTTTTTCACTGAAAGGGGGCTCAGGCATTGGAACAGGCTGTCTGGGGAAGCGGTGGAGTCGCCATCCCTGGAGGTGTTGAAGTGACAACTGGGCATAGAACTCAATTCTGTAGTTTAGTTGGGATGGCAGCATTGGTCAGAGGTTGGAGTCCATGATTTTGGATGTATTTTCCAACCTTAACAGTTCTATGATTAATTTAGTTTCATAGCTGGACACTCCGTGATTTACAGTGGTGAATATCCATTGAAACCTCCTGATCGGTAAATTTATAATACCATCTGATCCTGACAATTATTTTTGCAAACACTGGCCCTCAAAGCCAGTCAGCCTCCTCTGTCCTACCCTTTCTGGCTGCCAAGTCCCCATTTTTTACTAAATGTTGACAAAACACTGGTGCTACTGAGTGTCTATTTAATTTTTGACTGATTTTCCTGCTGCATGAGATCACTGGCAACTGCTAGAACACATTCTTGCTTTTCCAAACTTTGTGTTTATTTCCCTGAAGATCTTGCCATCTGCTCTGCTCAGCTGCCCAAATAAGTAAAATTTTCCATGTCTTATAATTCTTTCCTGAAAATATTGTCTGTTCTCTCAATATTTCCAGTTTTCATCAGGTTCTTTATGATCAGTTCACCTCTAAATAACATGTATCATAACAGGCCGTGTTACCAAAATCAGGAATATTGGTTTTGGCAGCAAGACAGTGGTTACTGAAGCAACATTCAGTAAGTGGCATTCCAGATATTATCTAGAGGTCAGCCAATAGAACTGTGGACAAGAGATTCATATATGATGCTGTTCGTGCAGTGTATATTTCTTTGTCCTTACTTAGCATTTACACCTCATTTATTTCGACTTGCTTACTGTTGCCAACCCTGAGTGCTCAAAATCATGAAATTGGCTTGAAAATTATAATGCTTTAAGCACTAATACATTTGGAAGTTCTTAACCCAGAGCACTTGCACTTTCAAGCATTCTTCTATAGCTAGCAGGAAATGTGCTTTTTTGGGGGGAGGGCAGAAGTGACAGGAGATATTCACACAAAATACTGTGACCCCCTCTGAGGTGAGAAAACACAAAGTATCTCACTTTTGAGAACTCAAGGCTGGCTGAGTGGCTGAGTTACTCATGATTTATACTACCCTAAGTAAATCAGAATACTGCATAAATGTGTAACAAAAACAATGTATTTTTTCACCTGTTAGAACTTATGTGATCACTGCCCCTTCCTGCTGGTTCCATATTATTTTATTTTAAGAATCAAGTGAGCAAAAGCTCTTGGAAATGGAAAGGCACATGGTGCAATTACATAGAGGGCTGAGGCAGTGAAGACATCTGTGCTGCCTGCCAGACTGGTTAGTTCTCATGTTAATCTGTTTATGCCCATCATCTCTATTGCTTAATGACATCACAAGATTAGTCTGAGCATACCTTGGGTCAGCCTGAGCCACACTTTAGGTCTTTGCACTATCAAAATGGGAATTGGCTTTGATTGAGTGAAAGTACTCTGTTCCTTTGCATTGTCATGTGTTCAGAGATAGAAATGTGGCAAGGTAAGGGAAGAGAAACAAACACCAAGTAAACAAACACCCCAAATCTTGCATACCTTACAGTAAATTCTTTGAAAACTGGATCTGGGGCGCAGAGCAGAGATTTCTTGTGAATTATAACTCTAAATCTATTTTGTCTATAGCTTCACCAAGCAAGCTATTCACATTCTTATACCCAGGTCTGCTGTATTTTTCTCTCTTTGGTGATTTCTAGTGGGATGAGAGTGGAAGGTTAAGGGAAAGAGCAGTATGAAGAATGAATGAGTGTTGCTCCATGTGGATCCTGGGGACTTCCATAAATCTAAAAAAGAAACGATGGAGGAGGATGTGGCTGGCTGCTGAAATGCTCTGTGGGCTACATCCTTTCTGTGGCTGTGGCAGACCTTGCACACCTTTGGGCTGGTGTGTGTGTGTGTGCTGGGTGCTGAGCAGCGTGTGCAGCTCATACAGAGCTATGCCTTGGCACTGCACCCTCTGCCCACGTGCACACGCTGAGCACGCCTGCTTTGGGAATCATACAAATGCTTTATACAAATGGAAAGCTCATGTGAACCAGCATGACGTTACAAGGAGGAACTTTCCCAGGTGAAGGCTTTTCCTCCAAGACAACCTTGAATTTTCATCCTACAGTGCAGCCTTTTTCTCCAGCTCTGTAAATCTGCTCTGAAATGTCTTTATATCGCTTTGTGTAGTTCAGCAGAGTGCAAAATAACCTCTTGGTGTTTGCTTTAGTTCTGTCATATTCTGTTTACAAATTCAAAAGGACCTAACATAAATAGCTGTCAACACTTACATATTACTGTGATTCACTGACTTCACTACAAGAATTTTCGTATAGCAGCAGAAAGAGCATCAATATAAAAATCTTATCTTGAAAGCCACTGCAGTTGTTCATCTCTCTTTCAGTGAGTGTGTGCACAGTGAATCTAATTATGCTACTTGAGATATAATTACACAGCTGCCAGAACAGGACATCAAAATGGTACCTCAGCAGTAGTGTGTGGGCCTGAACAACTGAGAGTGAAGGGCTTTCTTTTTCCTGTACTGCTACAATACATATTGTTTTGATCATCTAGATTTCAAAACTCATATAAATGGGGGACAAGAGAGCAAAAGAAAAGAAATCAGTAAAATCAAAGGATCTGTGTCTCTTCTTCTCTTTTGTTTATTGACAGTATAATAATTCTTAAAATTCTTGAGATTCTTAAAATTCTTCAATAATTCTTAAAATTCTGCTGAATTTTTTGGTGGGGGGATCAGTTCTGACCAAATCCTACCCTGCAGTTTTCAGGATGCAGGAGTTATGCTTTAAGGAAAGATGGTTTGGAGTCTGTTTTTGTTATAGCTATTTAATATCTAGCTATAGACTAGGAAATCTTGCAGCACTGATTGCTAGCTGCCTATCTGCAGTCCTGTGGCCTATGACATCTCAAACCTGTCAAATGGAAAGATGTCAGCACACAGCAAACATTGCAGGCTGGGATTTAAATCATGTCTGCTGTGCCATGGGAAGGGAGAAGCAAAGAGACTTGCTGAGCCGCCCTTACATAACCATGCGGTGGACAAATACGCATCTGGCATGTATTACGTTTTGAAAAAGCACTGAGCTCCAGGCTTCTCAGTTCTCAAAATCAAAAATGTAGAAACACTAGAGCATAGTTTGTATTGCAAAATGATGAACAACTATCTCACAGCTACAGGAGGACTGTGGTAACCCCAGCTAGTTCAGTTTAGTCTTACTGTCTGGAAATGCAATTCTGGGGACCTCAGTCTGACATCTCACCTAAGAGGTCTGGTTTCTCAGAGATCACCATGGTACCTTCCTTCAGCGGCAGCCCAGGGCACTCTGAATTGCACAAGGACTATTCCTGGCAGTAAAAATATACTGGGAGACATATTTAGCTCTTGTGGAAGATTGTGGAGCTTCACTGAAATAAATGGACTAATTGAGGAGTAAGGTAAAACCACTGGCTTTCATGGCTTGGATGTTTCCTTCCTTTTTTTTCTCCTGATAAAATTGTAAACAAGGTGCAATTTAGGGCAAAGTTCTGACTAAAACATTCCATCTAGATAGTCTGATTGGTGAAATTCATCTGACAAATGAATGACAATATTCAAATGAATAGCTGGATAAAGTTAAGCAAATTCATGATGGACTATGACCAATAACTTCTATAGTACCACTAGAAAGATGTCCTAAGTGTCAGTACCATGAAGCAGCCAAGAAAGACTTTGTCACTGAACTTCTAAGGAAAAGTCCTGTGCTTTCATGCATGGCATCTTTTACTTGCCTACAGATATTCAGTGCAGAGTATTTAAAAAACAGACTCGCATAGTCAGCAGGCTGAATTGATACATTTGCTGGCATAAAATGCCATGAAAAACTTTCTGAATTAATTGGAGGCAGCAGGGCATTCAGCATTCAAATATATGATTCCTAGGATTGAGAAGCTGCCATGGATTCTAGCTCTTTGGATAAAAGCCAGACTTTTATGCAAACCAACAAGACATGAGCTGTGAAAACTGTTTCACTGCATTCCTGCTGCCTGGTCTTGATGACCAGTGCTCCAAGGGAAAGCTCCATCAGTGGGGTCTGAAATTTCTTACTGGCAATAGCTGATGAGAGTAAAGTGGAGTTTTTCTCTTTACACTCTGGGACAAGGATTTTGCTCTGCAGGGTGCTAAGACTGATGGAACTGTAATTGTGCTCAGGTTTACTGTAGATGATGCAAATTAAACTATGAAGACACATAGATGTCTCAGAAGAAATGCAGACTGTGGTGCTTGGGAGTCTCAACAGCTTGGTGTTGGTGAATACAGGGTTAAGCAGTGCTTTTCTGAGCTGATACCTTTTCATGCTGTAGCTGGTCACTGTATTATTTTTACTGGAATTTAGTTCTTCATTTCCAGGCTATTAAAAAGAAGTGGTTTAAAAAAATGAATACATAAACAAAAATGTGCAAAGGCAGGATTCACATTTAATTGGAATTTTGGTTTGGTTGCACTTGAAGCCACACTTTCTTCCTCTTGCATACCTTCTGTCCTACAGTATGACTAGTGCAACCACAGACAGCTAACTCTAAATTTGAATGCTGATGTTCCCAGCAAAAGTGAATTCATAAATTGTGTGCATTACCAGTATTTGTGCAAATTGGGTATTACACTTGGATGTGTTCCTGAGTGTATTTCCTAATCACCAAAGCCCTTGGGACCATCTAGTCCAACCTTCATAGCAGGGCCAGTTTCTACACTGAGTTCAGTGTCTTGCAGCTGAAGCAAAGAGTATCTTTTTTTTTACACCCTGACGTGATTTAAAAGCTCCAAGTGTCCCAGCATATTCCAGGGCAAGAAATCCCACTGGTTAATTACTCATGGTGTTAAAAATGTGTGTCTTGTTTCCAGAGTAAATTTTGCTGAGTTCAGCTTCCAAGATCTGCATCTTTGAATGTGAAATGTGAAACTTGTTGTTGTTTATTTCTTATATAGCTTGTCTGCACAAGGAAAGGAAATTATTCTCTGCAATTGGCATGTAGGATGGACAGAAGGGTATAAGTATTCTTTCTTCTCCTTTCTCCATTTGGAAAATCAGCATAATCTTAGGAGAAATTCAATGTTGTGTTTTTAGCATTACTTCATACAAGTTTTCCTACATGCTCTTCCTAGAATGGGAATATTATATATGAATGATATGCAGAATATGAAGAACATCAAGGTGAAAGGCCAGTGTATGCTCCTAGTATGTTTCTTCTGCTCCTAGCAGTTTCTTCTTCCTCAGTTTTGTGCTAGTATTTATTTCATTGGCCTCCCTGATTAACTTCATCCATTGTTTCTGGATTGTCTCACCACCACCAATCTTCTGATTATTGCCAAGGCTTAGTAGTTTCTGGAGTGATATTATACAGCTTGTCTGGGAAATCTCAATGCAGATGGAAGCTGGCTGCTATGTGTGTTACTGTTGGCAGTGATTGTATATTTAGAGCAGTATTAGCAATTTTTTTAAATCGGAAAAACCCAGATTTACTAAGCTCATCTCTGTGAGTGACATAGTCAGAGTTTACCCTAATTTATGTTGGTAAATAGTTCAAAGACAGTGACCATAGAAAGCTTGATGACATTCAAAGTACACACTCTGATTGGGAGAAATTGGTGACCACTTAAAATAATGGAGTTTAAAACTAAGAATCACCAGAATACTTTGGAAAGCACTTCTGGACACTCTGAGGGCATATGTTGGTAGTCTGTGAAATGGGAATTCCTTCCTGGGAAAGAATCACTGGAAAATGTCACAGCAGTGTCTTAATCATCCCTCCCTATCGCTGCCCACCATGGGCTACAACAAAGCTAAGAAGATGGGGGAAGAGAAGAAGAGGGAGGAGGGAAGCGAAGGCAGGAACAGCAGCTTTAATGCCGAGGCTCTTCTAGAAGAATGTGTATGGTTACTGCAAGGTGCAATCTACATCCTTAAAGGGAAGAATACTGCTATAAAACTTTTCTGAAATACTGTTCCAGGTACTTCCAGAATGAAGGAGGGGGAATAAAAATATCCAAACTAAAAAAAGAGAAAAGAAGGGGAAAAAAAAGAGGAAAATTTTGAGGACACAGAAATGGAAGGAGGTGAACCAATCATTCCCCACTGCATGTTCTCCATCTGAGTCCATGAATATGCAAATGAATATCTGAACAAACATTATCACTGACACAGATTTCCTTCCACAGCATATTTGTGTTGCCATGCATATGAATAATTGCATTAGTAAGGCAGAAGGTCTGGTTCCCATATTTTACATGCACCTATATTTTATCTGTGGCTATGCTTTGCACTCTAATTATATGGTGTTGGAAGCATCCATTTGTCTTCTTTCTTCCCAGTGAACAACACATTTTTTACCCAGCTGACCCAATGACTGAAAAAAAATTGGAGCAAGAATAGAAAGTGACAGCTCAAGCTAAGTCTGGACAGGAAGGAGGCAAAAGGAAAACATTTTAGTGAAGAGACAAGAGTTCAGATCATCTGCCATCTGCTAGACCTCATTTAATTGTATATCTGCATAGCAGCAATCACTTTTCTCTGTCTCAACTCCCTTCCCTTTCTCTTCCTGTAAGCTCCATGACTAAAATAGGTAGATTCAGAGATTAAATGACATGACACTCTTTCCCAGCTGGGGGGAAATGGCACAAGCACATGGTTCTAGCACTCTCTGTGACTTTTGTGTTTGGCAGGAGTCGTGGTGCCAGGGCTGCTCCCAGCCACTAAGTATCCAGGGACCAATGTATTGTAACAGCATCCAGATCCTTCACTGGTACAGTTGTCATCAGCCCTCTCTCAGCTGATATATTTAAGTGGAAAACTTCTGAGAATCTGGCAGAGCATGCATGTCCTGGGCTACTCAGTTTTGCAAGTCTCACCAATCCCACTCTGAGGTCAGGGTAAGTACTTGTCAATTTTTTAACTCAGAGCAAACCCATTTTTGCAGACATTCGACTAATTCACTACTGAGCAGAAGGTCAGCACTGTAGTACTTAAATGTCATTTATGCCTTATCTGAAGATTTTAATGGGACTTATTTGGTATGTGATCTTGGCCTGGCCTTGGCACAAGAGTTATTTTCACCCGAAATGAACTACTGAGGGGCTGACAACATCCTTTGGAAGACAACCAGCAAGAAGTCATTACTCTTGGGATAACTGTGAACTCCAGGAGAGTTAGAGAAATATTTCCTTCTTAGGCAGAAAGCAGTGTCATATAAAGGAACAAACGCAAGTGCTGGGTTTATTAGCAAAGCTAAGATAGCAAAAGTAACTGAAAAGTGTTTGCTTCCACGCAATAAGAAACATCCTAATAGTTTTGAATAGTGTTAATGTCTGCTCCTTGCCTTAAGTTTAAATTGTTTTCACAAACTGTTAAAGTCAAGATGATGAAATTGTCCCATCCTATAGAGCACATCTATTTACAGAATGAATGTGTTCTGTACCAATAAGAATTACAGAATCCTTTAGGTTGTAAATGACCTTTAAGGTCATCAAATCCAGCTGGTAACCCAGAACCACCAAGTCCATCACTAAACTACTAATCCCTAATGCCCCATTTACAAGCCTTCTAAATTCCTCCAGGGATGGTAAATCCACCACTTCTCTGGGCAGCTTGTTCCAATGTTTGACAGCCCCAGCTCTTCACCTTGTTGACCCTCATTGAACCGGCCTCAGCCATTGATCCAGCCTGTCCAGATTCCTCTGCAGAGGCTTTCTACCTCCAGCAGATCAACATTCCCACCATCGTTAAGCTCTAGACCATCCAACCACTGTCTCACATACATGGCTACCCCACCACCTCTCCTTATTGCCTATCCCTACATCTACTGCACTATCCATTACAACATTCCAGCTGTGTGAACCAACCCACACTGTTGCCATGATGGCAACTTGGGTCATATTTTTCCTTCTGCACCTTGGTTTCCAGCTCCTCCTTTTGCTTGCCTATGCCACATACACTGGTGTAGATGCACTTCAGCTGAGCTATTGATCCTGCCACCTTTTTAAGGGGTGAAGCCTTAATTCCTGATCATTCCCAGGCACTTCTTGTTGTTTCTAACACATCAGTAACATATCATGTCTAAAACATCATGTCTCTGCTGCTACAGATACTTTAAAAGGAAAATTTATTATCTGAGTATTTTAAAATGGTGTTCTCCAGTCCTGTGCATTCAATCGTCATCATCTAGAGCCAAAACAGCCTCTGGGTACCACTTTTTTAGCAATTCAGAAGATTTATGCATCTCTTGCTGTGCTGAATGCCATTTTTTGAGTAAGCACAGAGCACTGAAACTTTCTTTTAAGAAGCGAGGGAGGAGGAGGAAAGATTAAAGGGGCTCATGTACTTCTAACATAAAATTTGAGGAGCTGATGAAAAGCAATTTGATTAAAATATGATTGAAAGGATGTTCTGTGGCATTCCTTAGGCTGATGTTTTTTCAGAAACATAGGTGCAGGGGGGAGAAGGGGAGATATTGGTTGTCAATATTTCTGGGGTTTTTCCATGAGATTAATAGCTAGTGTTGCAATCTGCCCTGCAGGAAAGCCTCGTGGGACTAGTAGGGCACTGCCACAGTGACAGAGTTTCTTTGCCTTTGCTGCACTTGGTTAAGACAGCAGCGCTGAACTTGCATCCCTGGTCAAGAATGTTTGTAGTCAATTAGAAACCCAGTTTCCCTTAATTTAGGGCTGCTCTGCATCACCCTGGGAACATAAAACATATTTTAAGTGAGTGTAAATGTAACTTGTAACCATTAAAAGCAGCTTTGCATTGTACAGCAGTTTAAAGCCTTGGGGATAGTGAGAATCTGGATTTCCAGTGCGTAAATTATCGTCAGTCTGAAAATTAAATTAAGATTTTTATATTTTGTAGTGCTATCACTAAACCAACCTAAGTTATTTACATCTAATTCAATACTGCAGTTATATTAATTAGAGCTCCTTAAACTGTATGGTAATCTCTAGTTTTCAGTATTTTGCTTTGAAAATATTTGGGCATTTTACAAACATATATTCAGAGATAAGATTGTTCTGTCCTTTTTTATCCATTCTGAAGTTCCTCAGAAAAGACAGCACAGGAGGTCAGTTTGGAAAACACTCTCTAGTCCATTGTTCCTTTTCATATTCACTATGCTTCTTTAAATAACATATCACAAGACACTTTATATTCTGAGAGTTTTGACAACTAAATCAAAGTTTTCAGTGTTTGTTACTTAAGTATCAACTTATTGTGATTAATTATCTCACTCTTAGCACCAGTTATGGAGCGCTTCCACCCAGCCTTCAGCTGGCATTGATGGCACTTGAATAAATAATTTACTCCAGGATGTGTTCCATGCATGTTACTTTAAAGTGGCAGAGATTTAATCTATAGTGTTTTCAGGCCATAAAGGCAGCAAAACTAAATAATAAATCATGGCATCTCTATGAAAGCAAATAAGGCTTACTCTTGCAAAAGTAATTACACACATTCCTCTTTGTTCTTGTGTCTCTGTCATCAGCATTGCTCCTGAAAAAGGAAGCAGAAAAGCATCCTGGGTGTTAAACACCCTGGGTATCATGTCTTACTTCAGGATCTGTTCAGCTGCTTCTGTCACTAGTAGTTTTCAATAGCACACCAGAGGTAAATCAGCTATATATAGATACTTATAATTCAAAATTAATATGTATCTCGTCATTTTGCTCTTCCCATTTCCTTCAAATATTGTTCATTTCTCTCAACAGGCATTGGTCTGTCATGATTTTTTTTAATGCAAGAACATCTTTAAAATGCAGTGAGCTTTCCTTCTACTCCTTTCTTAATTTATATTTTCTGGAAGATTTTAATATTCACTGGGATAACATCCTAAAGCCCCTTGCAAAATCTGTATTCTGTAGACTCCCATTAAAAGCGATGTCTAATTAACAACCAAAGCCTGCAGGATGAACTCCCTGGGAGCAAATGACTAATTCTTGATAGCAGGACTGTGTTTTTAAGCTGTTGCCAACATCTTGAGAACAGTTCGATGCTGGAAGCTGCTCCCAAGGGTCCTTTCTTTCAGTTTCACAACGTATTGGCAGAGGCAGAGGCTCCGGGACGGGCGCACCAGTAGGGGGAGATGAGGGGATGTCTTTCCACTTCTGGGAACCTTGGCACTCTCGCCTGCCTTCAGACGCAGCTTTTTGGTTTTTTTCTACAGTAACACATTTTCACTGCACAAAATTGCAGTGCTTAATTAAAGCAATAATTTTAAACACATTTAGGCAAATCAGTGCAGTGTTCTGCTGGATACATAAATTGAGTAAAACTTGCTGCTTGCACCAGTAAATTTATAGGGACAAGCTACTCCTGCAGATCAAGTTTTAAGTCAATGAATGTTTAACCACACTGTTGGGCTTTGCCTGGGCTACTGGCCCTGCAGCTGGATGCAATAGGGCAACTGGGACTGTGGCCCAGCTGTGCAGGAGCTAAAGCTTGGCTAATTTCCTCTAATAGCAGATGTGTCAGGCAACTCCACCAGTTGTTCTTGGCAGCCTGCAGTGCCATTTGGCTGTAGTTTGCTTCTGACTCTTTTGCCTTTCATTCTTGTTTGCTTAGTCTTGATTCCTGGTTCCTGCTTCCTTTGTGTTATGCTCCTGTAACTCACCTTGTCCCAGTCCTGACTTGACTTCGAACAGGGACTCTGGTTTTCAAACACCTGGCTCTGTGACCTTCTGACTATGCTTTCCAGTTTGAGATTATTTTTTCCATCTCTGGTGTTTTGATTTATTCTTATGCTGGCTTTACTCCTATCCAGACTCAATTCTTATCTGGTCTTCACCTTTGGGCTTAGCGGAGTCATCTGATGAAAGTAGGTGCCTCTTAGGAAATCTGAAACTGCAGTGGAGGAAACTTGTGTTAGGCTGCTTCTCAGCAATATTGGAATGAGGACAGGTATGGAAGTCCTTTGCATTTCTCTTGCGTCTGCATGCTGTGAGGGATTACAGGCATGACATGTGGATCAGTTTTGCACCAGAGGCTTAATCTGAATGCAAATATTAATTTTCAGCCTTAAATGACCACAGTTATGCTTCTTTAATATTGAAACCTGTTGTAAGCAGGCCAGTTTTGGCATGGGGTAAACAATTTCCAGGCCTCAAGGTTATTTTCTCTCACTTGTGTACTTCCCTTTCACTATTTGTTGACTTTTCAAATGTCACTCAAACTCTGTATAACTGTTCATGGCACCAGTTGTTACTGTTTTCCATGCTGATTCAGCATCTTGGAATTCGTAGCTAACCTTTTTCTCTTCTGCATTCCAGATGCCACTGCTAGCATTTTATTGCAACACAATTCATTTTGGTATCATCCCTTCCATGACTCTCTATAGAATTATCTATTTGCTAGCTTTGCTTTCTCAGCCAGGCGCAGTATCATTAACAGTGTGTATAAATTCTTCTAAAAACTTCAGGACAAAATCCAGCACCTGCATAATTAGCCAAGCCAAAAGCCCAACAGATGAATGCTGGGAAAGACATGCAAAGCTCCAGAGAGGCTGATGATCAACAGGTTGAGTGCCCACAGGGGATCCATGAAGACCATGAGTGAAGAAAGGAGAGGATACATTTAGTGATGGGTTATGTGTCTGTGTTTTGCCATCTGAACTTTCCATCTCCTTGCCAACATAACCAGAAAGCATTTCAATGATACAAAGAATTTACTTGCTACAGGCCCTTTATCTATCTATCTATCTCCCTCTTTTGTACTGAGGTAGAACAAGAGGAGAAAAACTATTGTCAAAAAAGTCCTCAGACAGCGCCCCTTGATGGTGATCTAAATTGCTATGTGGTCCTTTGTGTAGGCTCTATACATGGGGGTGGATTTCCTCTCCTGAGGATATGATGGAACCAAACGACATGTGGAGTGTTGATAAATTATATTGCCTATCCAAGGCTAGTATACAACATCTGGTATGAAATTTATTTTATAAATTATTGTA
Source organism: Zonotrichia leucophrys gambelii (assembly GCF_028769735.1). Taxonomy (NCBI): domain Eukaryota; kingdom Metazoa; phylum Chordata; class Aves; order Passeriformes; family Passerellidae; genus Zonotrichia; species Zonotrichia leucophrys. The sequence goes on along the minus strand of NC_088173.1, from coordinate 26,129,804 downwards.
ATAATTTATTTAATAAATTATTTATTTTATGTTAAATGTAGATGGATCTAGTTCTTTTGAAAGTTTTAAGTGCTTGTTGTCACTATTGTGACTGTGAGCTGTAACAGAACATTGAGTACACTATGGAGCATCTCCTCAAGACTCACTATCAGCATAGACTGGTATGTAGTGGTTTTAATCTTGTAGACAATGATGCTATAGAGGCTATGGCCTAAGCAATAGACATAGATACAAAGATGTTGGGAATTCCCAGTAATTTTTATATTGAAGGGAAGTAAATCAAAGCAATTGCACATCTCTCTTGAAAGAAAAATCAGGAAAATCATTGTTTAAGGCAGCACCAATATCCAGACTAACCTTGTTGCACATATTTTCCATCCAGCCATCACAGTATTTAAGGAACCTTGCTAATTCCCCTTTACTTCCAAGATATTGCCAAACTTACATTTATTACATGTGGAGCCAGAACTTCCAGAGGCTAATAATAATGCAGGAAGGACAGACTCCTGTAGGTAGAACAGTCTTTCTCTAATAATTATTAAAATTTTAAATACTATTTCTCACAATCAATACTTTAAGACAATATCTTAATTCGTTGAGTCAGTGGGCAAAAGTATTGCTACATGTCTATAAAATAATCCTCACCTTGCTGCTGAAATAGAGTCAAGACAACTTGACTGCTAATTTTTCACAGGATCTATGATACAGTTTGAAATCCCTCAGTCTGTGTGTCTTTATGAAAGTCTGGTTTGAATTACTGACTTCTCTTTGTATGGGCATTTATTCCTCCTTTCTCTTCAGCTGGATGCTGCTACTTTCCAGAGCTGCTTAAAAGAATTGTCATGTCTCTGCTAAAATGAAACAGAATTGTTCATCTGAGGCAAAGAGGTGGGTACTAACTTACTCCAGACTTGGAGAAAATCTCTCCCCTAGATCTCACAGAGCTTGTCCTCAAAATCAGTAATTAGGAGTGACTGCTCTTTGGAAGACCAGAGCTTCCAATCTATCATGCTGGGCTTTTATTCTACTAGGGGATGAAATGACTAACAATGCTACTAGGGATTAGTGATGCAAGAGGTCAAATGTGTTAGAATTTTCCCAGAATCCACTGACTGTGTTCTTTTCACTCCAAGATGTGATCTTCGTATTCTCCTCCTGCTGTTAAATGAGAAAAAGGAATCTAATAGGACTCATATCCCATGAAAAATAAATTCTTCTGTGACCAAGGAGTGTGAGGAAAACCTGAAGGACTACCTGTGTGGATGGATTTAAAGGACAGATTTAAGTCATAAGGAATGCCTATACAACCTTTACTACTAACACAAATCTGAAACAGAGCATCTCTAGTTTGTCACTATTATCAGAGAACAAAGATAGTGTTTGGCCATTTCTCTCTCTTCCTTTCCCTCCATCACAGCAAGGATAAGGATTTCCTTTTGCTACGGAAACAGGTTATGGGGTGAAGATTTCACCACAAGAAGACAGAGTAGTTATGAGGTCTTACGCCTGTGATCTGAATCTTGGCTGTACCATACCTTGCAGAAGTGGCACGATTCGTGGTATTCGGCTGCGATACTGACCTTTGTCTTATGAAAGATCATCTGAATGCTCCTAAGAAGAAATGACCTGAAATGGGAATTCTACCTTGGCAAGGAAGACTGAACACATTCAACAGATGAATTTTCAAGACCCTCCACGAGATAAAATGAAAGAGTTTTACATAGCCTGGATGGCATATTATAAGTGAAAACCAGAAGGAAAGGAAAACTGTTAAAAAGGAAGAACTCCTATATAGGCTTCAGAATTAATACAAACATGCTGGATGTTCTTATTTAAGCAACAGCAACAATGATACTTTCTTGTTAAAAAAGCAGCACTGAAGTCTTGTCCTGTGATTAATGGGGGAGCAAATGTAAACTCAAGAGTTCCAGAGCTTCTATTATTCCAGGCTATGAGGACAAATCCAGATGACTCATGCAGTCCCAGGAGAACGGATCCAAACTGGTCCTCCACACCTCATGAAGCTGGGGCCCACAACATGTAGGCACTACTGGCCATGCTGCATTCCTCATATGCTGCCTCTCCTTCCGTGTCCGAGCACCAAGTACCGCTGGGCAGTGTTTCCCAGCAGTGGGGATGAAGATGTAGGGGTTTTTCTGTCCAGATTCTTCTGTGCCCTTCATGCTTCATGAAGTATGCCTACCATATGGGGAGATGTCTGCTTACTTGTCATGGGCTTCAGGATTTTTCTGGGCATATATATGACACCCTCGCTTGAGCCCTAGCTCTGTTTCACATTCTCATGTTACCGCTGCAATAGGAATCTCAGATGGCAGCTTTATTACCAGCTAGTCTGTGCTCCTGGGACAAGAGGATGGTCACAGCACATGGAGCTCACCACAGTTACTGGAACAAGCTGAGAACTCATGCTGTTCTACTAAATGTCAGTCACATACAATGTCTTCTCATGCTCAGAGAAAATACCACAAGGACAGCCAACAAAACGTCCCCTAAAAATGTCAGGCAAATCAAAGCAGGGAGTATGTGTCACAACTGCCATCTTATATTCTTGGTGGCTTTCTAAAGCTATAGTATCTGCTAAGCAAGCAACTTGTACACCACCCTAGAGGGAAGTGAGAAGCTGGGTTAGGTGTTTGTTGATTCTTGGCTCATCTACACAGAAATTATTCAACAATAATTCTGTAAACATCCCTCTCCAGAACAGGTATGCCCTATTTTCCTCCTTAATTAAAACTCACGGTGTTAAACTAAACCGGAACAGCCCAGCCTTACCCTGGAAATTAGTCATGAAATTAGTCAGGAATAGCTCCTCCTGAACAACATGTATAAACAAGCCCATAACAATATTTATGTTGTCTGGAATGGTAGAGGACACCTTCACAGATGGAAAGTACTTTCCAATCCTCTAAGAAACATGAAGCAAGAGTTGTTGTATTTCTTCCAGCTGGGGGCGGCGAACACTTCTCACCCATGTTTGGCCATTCCGCTTGTCCTCGCAGGCCCATTTGAGGGGACAGTGGTGTCCCAGCATCGAGGCCGAGCTCCGGGCAAGATACACAGCTAGGGGAGATGGATGTAATTTTCCTTTATCCGAGGGGATGGCTCAGCAGACCCCCGGCTCAAGGATGCTATTTAAGAAGACTTCCTTTCCGCAGGCCAGCCCCGGAGTGCCGGTACCTGCGTGTCACCTCTCCGGGGACGCCGCACCTCGGCGCGGGCACCCGCGGGGCAGGCGCTTGGAGCGCTCCGCACCCGTGCGGGCTGGCGGGGCACGCAGGCGCGGCCAACCGGGCGCGGTTCCCGGCGCGCAGCCGCCGCCCCCGTGAGCGGCAGGTAGTAGGCTCCTTCTCGCGGCCACACGCAGGCTGTGCCGTACCGGACCGTGCCGTGCCGTGCCGGACCGGGCCGTGCGGGCGCTCGGCGGGGGATGCGCGGCCCCGGCGGGCGGGCGGGCGCACCTGGGCGGTGCGGCGCGCGCGGGGCGGGGCGGGGCGCCGGCAGTGAGTGGCAGCGCGGCGCGGGCCAATGGCGGCGCCCGGGAGCGGGAGCCGGGCGGGCGGGGCCGGGCGGCGCGCGGGGGCTGCGCGGCGGAGCGTGTGCAGCGGCGCGCGGGGCCGCGGCCGGTGTCGGTGCGAGGCGCGGAAAGACCCTGCGGGGGGCGGCGGGGAAGACACGGATCCGGATCCCGATCCCGGGCGGCGGCGGCGGCCGTGGTGGTGGTGGCAACGGCGGGAGGAGCCGGAGCGGCGCGCCGCGGAGGAAGGAAGCGCAGGGCCGGCCGCTGCGTGTGCAACCTGGCTGTTCCTGCTGCCCGGGTCCACTCGCGGCTTTTCCTGCCGGCGCTGCCTGACAGCCGCCCGCCGCGGGTGTTGTCGCCGGGGTCTTTGGCGGGGGGGGGAAGAGCGAGCCGTCCTGCACAGCCCGGAGGCGTGACTGAAAGCCAGCAATAATTAACTGGAGGAGGAAGAGGAGGACGGGGGTGGAGGAAGACGAAGGAGGAAGGCACCGCGCGGCAGAGCCCAGCCGAGCCAGCGAGCGGCGGCGGGACGCGGCAACTTCGGCCGCAGCGGAGGAGCCGGAGCCGTGACCGCAGCGGCCGCCGCCGCCTCAGCCCACGCCTGCCCTGCCCGAGGGGGGAGAGCCTCGCCGCCTCCCCGGCCGCCGGACATGTCGGAGCATAAGGCCGTCGATCCCAAGTTATCGACGACGGACAGGGTGGTGAAAGGTGGGTGCTGCTCCCCCGCCGCCCTTTCGGCCGGGTCCTCCCGCCGGGCCCCCTGCAGGGGTCGCGTCCGTCCCCCCTTCCCCGCCAGCCCTGGGCAGGTACGGCGGGGCTGCCGGCGGCGCGGCAGCTGGGAGGGGTGGGCTCGGCCCGGGGGCTTGCGCCGGGCCCCAGTGGAGGGTTTGCGGCTTCCCTCGCCTGCCTGCCCGGCGCTACATTGCAGCATTTCCCCCCCTTCCTCCCCCCGCCGCCTCCCCCCCTCCGCCTTGAAGGCGCTGCACAGGGCTGGCGTGAGAGAGAGGGGGAGCCCCAGCTTCCTCCCCCGCCCCGGTGCCTGGGGGAGAGGAGGGCTCGGCCCCCTCCCCCAGCCCGCCCGCTCCTCTGGGCACCCCCCATTCCTCCTTCTCCTCCGGACCGCGCTCCCCGGAGCCCCCCCGCAGGCTGCGCCGCCGCTTGTCACTGCCGTTCCGCTCCCCGCATGCAGCGAGGATGCCTGGAAGCCTCCCCGCGCCAGCAGCCGGGGCTGCGCTCCCGCACCGAGCGCCGCTGCTGGGGACCGGTTGCGCCGCTCGGCTCCGCCGTGCCCCGCTCCCGCAGGGCCGCCCCCGCGGCTCCCGCGGCGGGGATGCCGGGCGAGGGGGAGCGGGCCGCGGGCGTTGTGGGAGGCGGCGAAGGCTGCTTCCTCCTCCTCCTTCTCCTCCTCCTCCATCGCCGTCTCTTGCTGACGGCCCGGCCTGCTAGGATGTGAAGTTATCCGGCGGGCGTAGCGTGTCCGTGCTCCCGCGTGTGCGTGCGGGTGGCCGTGAGGGTGCTCGGCACAAACACGGATGGGCTCCGTGAGCTTTTCTCTGCTTCGGAGGGACGCCTGTGCTGCCAGCCTCGGCCGTATAAACAAATGAGAGTTTGGGTTGACAACACGTTGTGCCCCGCAGTACAGACCAAGGTTTTATTTACTGGGGTGATGCCTGATGTAAATTGCACGTGTGCATTTCTCGGTGTGTAGGAGGTGCACGTGTATTTAGTGGTCTGGGTTTTTTGTTTGTTTGTTTCTTTCCTTCCGCACTGGGCGCACAGCCAAGTGTATCCAGCTCTAGTGTATTTCACCCAGTTAGGTTATAACCCGTATGCTACGGTGGACAGCACAAATCCAAGGTGCAGCATGGATGTGTCCAGATCTTGGGAAAGCTGGAAATGGAAATGGCCTTGAAATACATACACTTCTGTATTTACATGAGTGTATGCCAGAATGAAACAATCAGTGTAAATATTATTTGGGAAGATGTGTTATTTGTGGTTTTGTGTTTATATTTACATTTACCATCTTATGCCTTTTCCCCTCTTATTCATTTTCTGCCCCTCCAAAAGAAAGTGTAGGTATTCAGCTATTGTAAGAAACATAATTGCAAGAATTTTAAGAAAATCGCTATTTACAAGTTAAGTCTGTTATATCACCCCAAGTGTAGGCTTTAAAGCCTGTGTTTAGCTGATACTTGTCTCCTGTAGAAACACCAAATGGTCATCCTGTTAGGAGATTATGGGGTATCTCTTTTTTTTTTTTTTTTTTTTTAATTTCCCTAATCTACGTGGTCCTGGTACATGACCAAACTCCTGATCTTTGCAGTGGCCAGCTTCCTTTGGCTTAAGACAATGTTTGTAATGAACAGGAATTATTTCAGTATTTACAAAACCTTTAGTGCTTTCAGCTCATCTAAATGTGTTTTGTCAGCAATTGCTCTTTGTGTTTTTCCCACGTGTAAATGTCTCAAAGATCTAAAACCACTATTTCTAAGAAAACTTAGCAGTATGTGTAGTTAAATACTTTTATTATGCAGCTCAGAGAGAAATCAACTTGGTTAAACTGAGTTCAAGTCTTGAACAAAAAGAACATAGGTGCTGCTTGAGTGTCCATTGCCCCTGTTAACTGTTTGTCTCATAATGTCAGTGTTTCAGTGTAGATGTGAAGATCAGCTCAACTGGTTCAGGCCTCCATTAAATATTGAAATCCTTTTAAGGTTTTAAAATAGCATCCAAAGAGTGTAGTACACAGTCAAGTGATTGTTCATAGGATTATTCTTTGCTGCATCATAGGCACTTCACACTGCCTTCCTGTGGACATTAAGGAAGTCAAGAAATTGGTGGTAATAAAGGAAAGATCACCTGGTTGTTTCTGTCATATAGGACATGATTTTTACCCTCTTGAGATGAACAACTGAAATGAGCTTGCAATGCTAAATTAACACAGAATAATTAAATTAAAAGTTACATTGTAAGCACCTCTATAAGTAGTTGATGTCTTGTTATTTTAGAGAGAATAACCAGATACTGTAACACTGGTAAAGTGCAACCTGAGAAAGCAAGCTAGTTCTTCTAAGTTAGAATATCATATAAAACCTTACTTAAAGGAAATGCCTTTAACATGGATGTAGTCTCCGGATTAAATTTTTCCCTCTGCTTGCCTGTGTGGCATTTTTTTGGTTTGATTTTATTTATTTATTATTTTTTTTAAATCCTCTCGATTGCTGGTGTGTGAGAGGAGATGTTTCCTACGAACAGTAACTCTGAGCTGGCTGGTGAAAAATCCTGGCTTGGCACTGTTACGTAACAGTGGGACGGGCTTGGGGGGATTACAGTTCCAGCAGCTTTGTGCAAATTGCTTGTGGCTGAGAGCTGCTTCTTCAGGGGGTTGCTGTGGGTTTGATTTTGTTTTTTGCTTCTCGTGCTTGAAACGCTCAAATATATGGAGAAGTGGAGCTTTTCCATAGGCGAGGGTTTAATCTCATAGTCATTTTTCTTTGCTTTTTTTGAGTTGTCTGAACTGTGCTTGAACTGATTTGACTCAAAAATAAAACGTGCTTTTGGGATGTGGGGAAAAAGGCTTGGGAGCCCCTAATGTTTTCAACGTCTTGGTCTTCTGGCTTTGTTATGCATATCTTACACTGTCATACGATGAGAAGTGTAAAGATGAAATTCAGGTTTGTGTGTAATGGTAACTTTCCAGAAGCAAATTAACTCTAGTTAAAATTGACAAAACTGTCTGTTTTGTTGGGCTAAAGAAAAAAGTAAAATTAATCCAGAGAATGCAGTTATGGTTTGAGGGGTACTTTCATTTTACTCTGGTGCTCTCCTGAAGATGGTGTGTATGTTGTGATGCAAATTACACAATTCATCTTTACTCTGAATTTTGTCATGCTGTAGAGGAGCAACACTTTGGTCTGTTGACTGCAAGTATGATGAACTGTATATTCAGGTGCATTCAGAAGTTTGTGGGATCAAGGCTCAGGACAAGATACTGTTGCAGGAGGTGCTGACTTGATGTGCTTATAATTAATTTAAATTTCTTGCCTTTTTGTCAGTGGTATGGTGCAGCTTTCACTTGAACAGAACTGTCTTAAAAGTTAGGGTCTTTCTTCAGGATTGAGGAAGCTATTCCTTATCCATGCTGCCTCCAACTCCTGAGACTTGGCAGCCAGAGTGTAGGCTTGGTTGTTCTTGTGAAGGTAGGAATACCTGTCCAGGAAAAACTGGACTGAGGGTAATAACTCATTTCACATGGCTCAGCTGCCTGATGTCAACAGCTTTTGCTAACTACTGACATTAGCAAGATTTGAACCCCACCCAGGGGGAAGGAAAAGCCATGTATCATGTTACTTGACCTCCTCAACGTGTTTAGTGTTGCATTAGTGCCTCTGAGGAATACTGCATTAAAGCAGAGTAATCCTAAATAAAAACTTTGAAAGTCAACTGGAGTAGTTGTACAATAAAAGTGAAGTCAGTATTTCTTGGAAATCTTGCACTTAGTTAGGTACACTAATAGTTTTGATTTTTTTTTTTTCTGGGCAGGTCAGATGGTTGTATGCTTTTGTGTGGATTTTTGTGTTTGGTGCTTTTTTATTAGAAGTGTAGTTTTAATGAAGTAATTCTGTCTCAGTTGTTTAGAAGGGCTGTAGCCATGGCTTGTGATCCTTGGTGTTGTCCTTTCCTCTTGTGCATTGCATGGGGAGGTGTACATGGTTATATCAGCAATTGACAACACACACTAAAACCAGACACTGCTGTCTCTGGATTTCAAACTGTCATTGTTAATGCTCTCCTAAAGTGCAGGCTGACAGTTGTTTGATATGTAATATGAATGCCAGCTCAGGATCGATATTTCACCATCAGTGTTCATTTCAGATTTGTCAGAGGTAAAATTGCTGTCAATAATGGGAACTCTAAACTTCATTGGTAATTCCCATTAGTCCAGGGAGACTTGTGTGTATTCACCAAAGGCTTGTGCTCCAGGCTGGAATCCAGCACTGGTGAATTGCAGAAGCCTGCTTCTGTCTTCCTGTGAATTGAGTTCAATTTTTCCAGCATAGATGTGTCCTACAAGTGCTTCAGTGGTTTTTGAGCAATTGTGTTGACCTGAACATCTGTAATGTTTGTGAATTTGGTGTATATTTTGGTGTAAATTTGGGTATTGCTTATTTATGGCAAGGACCAGGGTTACTTAAATAGTTTTAGGTGTCCAGTGCAGTAAAGCATGATAGGCCTCTCTGCTGAGGATGCTGAAGATTGTGTCTGTCTGATCCTCATGAGGAAAAAGAAGGAATTGCTTTGTAGCTGTTTCTGTTGGCATAGGAAAGCTGACTTTAATTAATTTATTGTTGTTGTACTTAGGGGTATACTGCTTGTCCTGAGGAAGACTGCATCTGGGTTCAAGGTGTACTATTAACTAGAGAATCCACCCACAGCTGTGCCAGAAAGGTGGCGCTGGTACAGCTGGGGATTGATTCTCTTCCTGTCCACTATTACGTTCAATTGAAGGAGCGGGTGTACATGCACCTCAGTTTTAGTAGCTCCATAGTTGCAAGTCTCCAGGTACCTTTATGAAACAAGCTGTGTGAGAGGCACCTAGGAGCAGAAAACAGTTGAATATACTTGGAGAGATATTATGGTTGTTTAGGAAAGAAAGCAAGGTTGCTGTGTTATGGTTTCTTATGTATATAACTAATTTGTTCTTACCTCATGTCAAAACTAAGTTAATACTTGTAAGACCAATAGATTTTATCAACTGAATGACACTTAGGTGTTGCAGTCTTTGTATGTTTTACATTGTACAAACCTGTGTGTGTATGTGGGATGTGTGTAGCGCTCATGAGGGATTATGAGTGTGGTGCTGAGAAACTGAAACAAAACCAAAGTACAGTCTTTGATGACTATGTGTAATAAAGCTGGTGATTTGTTTTGATTTATGAACTCACTGAGCCTCTTAGTCATTAAGATCATTTTGTAAATAAGCCCTTTAGTGAAACAAGTCTTTTGCTGTATAGGCATAGGGGAAAACTGTGCACTTGCTGAAGGGTGCCTTTCTTACAGAGTTATTGCTGCACTGCATAGGTGGGAGGCTTTTCTCGTGCTCTGTATGATGAGAGAGTGGCTTGCTGAGTGTGCTGAGTCGTGGGACTGATACGAAGTGAGGCACAAAATTGCCTTGTTTGTGTGTTAAATACCTTTTGTATGCTTCTGAATTCCACATTGGCTAAAGCTGCCTTCCGTTGCCTGCTCTTTTTGACTGAGCCTCAGTAGGGAGCTGGTGCTTTTAATACCACTGTTTGTAATCTTGAAAGAGGAGTACGTACTGAATGATATCAGCATTTAACTTAATTGGAAAATATGAGCCAGTTGAGGTCATTTTCTATAGGGAGATGTTGAAGAGAACAGTTGTTTTCTCTCTGTTATCCATACCCAAATTGAATGGTATTTACTTCCATCACATGTATCCCACTTAGAGATGATAGTTGTTGTGTGGATATGCTTGCATTGCAGTGCAGGTTGTGGCAGGAAGATCATGTGCAAAATATATTTACCTTTGTTTATATAACTTAATATTTTAAATTATCTTTTTTGTAGTTCTAGCTTCTAGAACTCAGCACAGTGTGTTCTGTCTGGTATTTCTAAAGGGATTTTCTATCAAAAGTAATTTTGGGTAATGTCAATAAATAAATACCGGTAGCCTGGATACTGCCAACTCATCTTCCCGGTTTGTTTTTTTTTTTTTTTCCACTTTCTTATGTTTTGCTGAGTGGCTCCTACTTCTAGTACAAAAGCAGGACTATAAGTTAAATTTGGTACTCCATTTAACTGTGAATATTAACTTATTTTAGGCTTCTCAGTGATGTTGAAGCAGTTTATAGTGGGGATTAGTTTCTTCTTCATAGCTTCAAGGAATGTGGAAAAAAGCACTTCCTTAAAAGTATTTTAAGATGGAGAGATACTGCTTAACACTTACTGTAAGCATGCCATAAAAGAAGCCACAAGTTTCTGAAGTAAAAGCCACTTCAAATCATCTTCATGAAAAGGTACCTTCTTATATTCTTTTGTATGTGGTTTCATGAATCAAATATAGGCTGTGATTTCACAATAGTTCTTCAGCTGAACATTCAAATAATTTCCACTTGTGATAATCAGTCATTTATCTTGACTTTCCCCCATAAAAGATCATTTTATGTCTATTCAGTAATGATGGAAACTATCACCCCATTTTTGAAAACCATTATACTGCATGTGCAGCCTAAGTGTGCACGTTCATCTAAGTGTGTGGCTCATGGAGTGGTCTGCCACTTGGGTTGTGGATTAAGATGTGGAATTGCTGGAGGTGGTACTCCAGGCACATACTTAATGGTTTCCTATAATTACTGAGTGAAGGCAGAGGCCAGAGATCATGTGTGGAAAACCAGGGAGACAATAAGTGCTATTATGATGGTAAATCATTCTTTTAAAGGTAGAAATCTGGACTAATTCCCACCCTATTTACTCTTCCCCCAGAAAGCTGCAGCTGTTGAAATAACACCTCCAGAGCAGTACCTCCTTGACAGTCATCTATGTGTGTTTTAATCTCTATTTATAGGAGAGCTTAGGCATGGTAGTGTTGATACAGCAACACTGTTGTATGAGAACATGACTGTCTTAGCTAATTGTCAACTAACACCATTTATGTTTGGAGCTGGAGAGGAAAAGAAGCAGAGTGGAAAGACACCACACATTAGAAATGGTGGTTTTAATTAGAAGTTAGTTCTTGTGTGTCTTGGGGTGCTTGTGTCTAAGGTGTAGATAGCATCCTTAAGGGTGTATTTAACCAGTTTTCAAAAACATTTCATTTGAAAACTGTCTATCAAACTTCATTCTACTTGTAATTAAAAGCTATGCTGAACTTATGTTGCAGCTTCTTTTACTTGTCAGCAAGTTGGGTTTTTAATACTTTCCCCTTCTCATGTTTCAAAATGCCCTTTTCCTGTCTATTCCTGTCCTGCATTTCTAAAACCTTTTCCTTTCCTCATTGCTCTTATGCTTGTTTGCTTATTGCTAAGTATGATGAGCAGCCTAAGTGCTGCCTGATAGATTTGAGTGATTTGGGTGTGTGTATTTAATGGAAGAGGTTCATGGAACACTGTATCTTTCCTTTTGGTGCATCTGTAGGTGCCTGGGGAAGCCTGTGAGAACAGGGGAAGTACTCAGACTTCTGTTGTAACTCTGCAGCCAGCTGCTGACTGTAGCTTTCTTTTCAGTGAATAGCTCCACTGTCAGTGTGCTGCTCAAGCTCTACCCAGCTTGTCACAGAAGGATGTCTCTATTCTGCAGCTCAGCTGCTGCTTGCAGGTTTCTTGCAGTTTATGTTGAACACTCATAGTATGGCTGTTAGTTTCAACTTGTGTGGTTTGCAAAGCCAGCATGAACAGCGTGTTCTTGGTTAACTTGGAAGGGAGGTGGTATGGGTCCTCCTGCTTTGGTGCTTTTATAATCAGACATGGAAGTTACTTAGCAATGAAGTGCACGACTTGGTGAAATTGGTAATACTTGAGAAGAATCCTGTGGTTCACCACAGATGAGTGAATTTTAAAACCCCCACCTTAAACTTTAGGATTGGAAGGTGCAGAACCTAGTCTGTATGGAGACTGTACCAAACCTTTGTGGAAAAGAAAGGGAAAAACCATGCTAAAAAAGGGTTGTATGAAATCTTTGAGAAAAGGTGCAACAATTTTTTTGTCTTTGAGAAAGGCATATCTGGGCTAATAAAATCAAACTTCAAAATTAAAAAGTGCTGTAATGTGATGAAACATGTACTGATGGAGACAGATATTGCTATAACAGTATTCTATCCTATATTCTTTTTCTTCATCCCATCGTTTGGAGGCAATTAGTTTAGACATTTTATTGCATCAGATTGCTGTTGGCCAAAATACTTTGAATTATTTTGACTTTTGCACAATGCCGAGCTGAAGGGAAAAAAAAACCACCCAAAATTGCTATGGAGCAAATTCTGCTACAGTGTTTATCTAATACTTCCTAGTTGTGCAGACTTGGTCTTTTTATACAATGTTGCTATAAGAAAGGAAGTGCACCTTGGACTTCTGATTGGAATGGTGAAAATAACATGTGTTAATAATGGCTTATGCAGATGTGATGCTACAGAGAGTCTTACAACAGTCACTCTGTGCATTGTTCGATAGGCTTAATTAATAGAATCCAAGCTATCCAAAACTAGAGTGTTGGCCTCATGCTGTGTATGATTAGGTTTTTATTTTTAATTTAGACTTTTATATTTGAAGGTAGGGTTTACAAATCTACTTTTTTTTTTTTTTTTTTTTTTCCTGATAGTGACAGATGAATAACTGTGTTGCTGCATAAAGTTTCAGGATTGTGTTTTGAAGTAACCATCATTTGGGAAGAAATTCTTTGCAGTCTAGATAGATGTCCCAAAGTGAGGAAAAGAGGCTCAGCTTCTAGCTTGTTACCTGTTGCTAAGTTTGGCTATAAGTTCATGTTTAGCAATTATTTCTTCCTTTGGATCAGGAAGTTTCATTGTCACAGGTTTTTTGTTGCAGCTCTGTTTGTTACTTGTTACAGAGTCCCAGGCCACTGCCATGAAAATAGGTCAAAGCAGTGTATGTTTAGGTCATCATCTTTCCAAAGTATTTGGGATTTCTCTGGCATTGTTTTTGTTTCTTAAAGTGGAGAAAGTGGTAAAATGACTTCTAATTTTCTTCATGCATTATTTTCTTGGTAGCAATAAGGAAGATAAAAAGCAGTGCAGGATTGTGATTTCTTCCTGGTCTATAGCTCTATATGGATGATCTTGGAGGGGAGGACACATTGCTAGAGAGGAACCTATATTCTCTCATTTTCTTGAGAAATTCCATGAAATTACTTGAAGTAGTATGTTTAAAGTTCTGTGGAGATTTTATGTGGGAACACATGCTTTGCTCTAGCTTTTTCTCCATATGTCAAGGAGTAATGCTTCATTGGAGAGAGCTGTATCTGAAAATTCTTTCTGCATCTATATGTGTGTGTATATATATATATGAATTTTTCTATTTTAACCTTTTCTTTGCTTTTGTGTACTTGAATCTTTATGAATAAGTCTGATTTTGTTTATGTATATTTCAGTTAGCAAAGCAATTAAAAGCTTCTAGATGGTGATGCTTACCCTGTTCTTGCCTCCAGAGAAAAGATGTTTCATCATCTTTTCTTTCAACTTGAGACTTTAAGTCAGCACACCTCTTTTTAACAAAAAAACCAAAACACCAAACCAAACCAGGATTTATTAGTTCAATTATCTTTTTATTACTGGAAAAGACAATTTTGATAATTTAATACCTGTTATTTACCGTGATTTTGTAAGTAGTTTAGCATAATTGACAATTTGAATAAAGAACCATTCATACAAAATCCCTTCCTATCCCCCAAAACACTCAAAACCAACCCATGAACAGAAATTAAAAAATAAAATAGGATTTAAATGATTTCTTAGTCTTTTTTCCATGATGCTTGCCAACTTTCAGTTTGATGTAGATTACAATGGTCATACTGTGTTACAATCTTTAAAAAAGTGCAACTGGTCATTAGCTGCAATGACATGAACAGCTGTAGTATTTTATGACAACAGCTGGGAACAATCTAGTTCTCTTCAATAGCTTTCTTTTGTTGTTTCTTTCATGCCATTTTTAAAATGAGGAAGCAAGATTACTGTATTTGTTCTCTATTTTACACCAGGGATTTCTTCATAGGCACTGGTGGCAATTACGTATCAAAATACGGCATTGCTGTTTGTGACTTGGAACATTTCCCTCTGCAGGACCTGTTTCATAACTCGTTGAAATCTGTGGGAGTTGGAGTCTTTCATTAACTTGAGTAAACTGTGAATCAAGTTGTCATCCTAGGATTTCTTATTTTGGCCTTCCTTTTTCAGTGCATGATTTCTCTTTGGTTTAAACTACTTTGTTATATTTGATCTTTCACAGCATTAGCACTTATTTTAAGAGTGAGCAAAGTGCCTTTCTACTTTGCAATGCTCATTTACCAAGTGAGGATGAACTTGTCTGTTTGTAGGTGGCTGGTTTGCCAAGAAAGTTTGCTTCTCTGTTGCTCTCTCTTCAGAAGTGTAGTCTGAAATGTTTTCTGTGTATGTGCATATGGTTGTTCTTTATTGTTGGAAAAACAAACAGAAGACTTTATGCATATATGTTCTTTCTATGTCCCTTTACAAAGAAGTTTTCTTCAGTAATGAACACATTTGGGTCACCTTAAATAAAATTTTTCAACTATATTTTTCAGCTATAAGAGGGTAACTTACGGGTAGTACTGAAGATGTACATAGCAGACAGGTATTGAGAGCATTATTTACTTCCCTGAGAAACCTGCTGTTGTGTGTCACCCAAGTGGTGGTGTCTGTGATTCCTAGAGGGGAGCCTAATGGCATAACATGGTGTATTGGGATGACAGGTGGAGAGTTTGGGAGGAAGAAATGAAGGGCACAGTGGGCAAGGGGGTGTGTGTTCAGTGCAGTGAAGTGTTACCAAGGGAATTTAGAACTAAGGTAGTTTAGAAATCCAAAGAGAGCTGTTTTGGTACTGCTTTGCCTCACGAGCCTTGTTGGCTCAGGTGAGTATCCTGGAGGTGCCTGTGCAGCAGGGCAGGAAGCTGAGTGGTACCTTCTGGGGAGCTTGACTCTCAACAAGCAGAGAACTGGCAAAAGCTGTTGGTGAAATTTTTAGTTAGTCATATACTCTGTGTGTATACCCCTAATTTTGATTTAGATTGTCAGAGAACGAACTTTCTCCATATTTAAAAAAAAAAAGTTTACGGAGATAAAGTGCTTATAGTTTTTGTTAACCATAACAACTTTTAATCTGTAGTTATGTTATCAGTAAGAAGGAGGGGAAAATGACTTGAGGGTCCTGTGTTTGGAGCATCCTGAGATAAGGTTACTTTTGGTAGTTGGATGAAAGAAGTGAACTCAAATAAAATCCCATACTTTTGTAGTACTTTGTAGTACTTTGTACTACAAAAGGGGAAAAACCTGCACACTCATTTCAGTTGAGAGATCACTTTTAGCTTCTGGGCTGTTGGCTACCTCATCAGGTATGGTTTGATTTGGTTTTTTGGTTCCCCCTTGATCACTTAATTTTCTGCTTTCCACTTCACTGGAGAAATAGTGTACCTGTAATTTTTACGAATGATGTGTCAAAGTACCTTTCTCAGTCACTCTCAGTAAAAAAGCACAAGCTCTGACAGCTTCACAGAAGCCCAGAATAGTTGAGGCTGGGAGGGACCTCTGGAGATCATCTGGGCCAGCCCCAGCTCTCGGCCTTTCATCACAAGAGAAATGCCTTGGTCCCATAAGTCATCTTTGTGGCACTTTGCTGGGCTCTTGGTAATTGGTCCATATCTCACAGTTTGTGGGACATGTGAAAGTACATGGAAGTTAATTTATGCATAGAGAGAAGCTTGTACATTAGGGAATAGCACACTTTAATCCTTTTAACAAGGTACTGTTCCTCCCCTGGAACTCTGACTCTCAGGTGACGCTTACCTCACATGTAAATACTGTTTGTTTACTACAGAGAAGATGAGGGATAGCGATGTCATTAACAGAAGTCTTAAATGCATGTGAATTTTCTGTACACTTAACCTCACATCTTGTATCCTATTGTAACAGACAATATTTTGCTGTAAGTTAATTGTATAGCCTTGGCTAATCTCAGAAGTACTGCCCATCAGCAAGTTACTCTGCAGATATCTTTTTTGTTATAATCCAGTTGCTCTGGCTTCTGAAAGTGTGTTAGACTCTTAGTCTTCACCCTTGGTTTATGGAGACAGAGGTTTTTATGGGTTGTCTTAGAGAGTTTGCCAAGAGCCTTCAGGGCTGCATAAAGACAATTGTTGCTAGCAGGTTGATAGAGGTAAATCCTCTGCTGAGCACTGGTGAGGCCATACCTGAAGTGCTGGATTCAGTTCTGGTCTTCCCAGTATGAGAAAAACATGGACATACTGGAACAAGTTCAGTGCTGGTGCACAGAGATGGCCGTGGGACTAGGGAAATCTGAGAGAGCTGGGGCCACTGAGTGTGGAGAAGACAAGGCTGAGAGGGGCTTTATCTGGTTGTACTAGAGCTGGTTGTAGGAAATGGAGAAGGGGCAGCCAAGCTCTTTTCAGCAGTGCCCAGTGACAGGGCAAGAGGTAACGGGCACTAATTGACAGCTCTCACAGTAAGTAACTTTGTGCTTTTCAAACACTAGCACGGGTTGCTCAGAGGTTGTGGAGTTCCATCCTTGGAGTCGTTCAAAAGCCATCTTGATGGGGCCCTGTGCAGCTGGCTCTATCTGACCCTGCTTGAGGACAGGTGTTGGTTGGAGCAGCTGACCAACAGAGGTCCCCTTTCAACCTCAACCCTTCTGTGATCACCTTTTACTCAGCTCTCTTAAGTGGATAATTACAACAGTTGATTAATTCAGAGACGTTTTGACTGAACATGAAGTAGAGAAATCTTCTTTAAAAATTCAAAGTTAGGTTTGCTAATGAGGTGTTCCACAGGAAGAATGCTTTGTGTGATTAAGGGTCCACCATGTAAATAATTATCCTGGCATAGCAGCAAGATATGTTGCGTTGGGAAGATTATATATATATATTTATGAGTTAATGCATCCATATGTAGCTAGTAGTGTTGCTGGCTAAAGACTTGCACAGATCACTCTTGAGAATTTTCAGAATCTCCCAAGCATGTGCAGCTCTGGAGTTTGGTGTAGCTTGGAAGCAGGACAGATAGTATGACCACTGTACTTTGCTTTGGACAACTGTAAGAAAAAGGGAAAGCAAGCTTTTATATAAATCTTCCATAGTTACTGCCAGTGTTTCTAATATGACTATCAGAAAGGTCCATTTTCTAATTACTGGAAGGAAGTATTTATCTTTCCCTAGTCCTTGGTTCATCTGATTTTTTCACAGTGGCATGACAATTGAAATTGAGAGGGATGGCAGTTGTCTTTCAGCACTGACACTCTCTGGCATATTTTTTCTTTGCTGTATTTTCATGTTTTTTTGTTTCCTTATGAGGGTGAATGTTGCCCTTTATACCTCACTAAGTTGCCCTTTAAACTGAATCTTGCATGTGTTCATCTAAAATCAAACCTGAGATAAGGGAATCTCTTGATGTGGGTAACAGAAAATGAAAATAAGCATCTGGAAAGGTTCAGAGTATGACAGGATTATGCTGACTACTTCAGAAAAGCTAGTAGAGCAACCATACTAGAAGTACTGAGCAAGTTCTGTAGGTGGCATCACCTCCATGGATAAGTGATCTGGATAATGGAGGTAATACTTGGTTTTAAAAGTGTAGCTTCCAGGGTTGCTCAGTTGACTAGATACATTTGAGGAAAAAGAGACAGATACTAGAATTTAAATAATGAATGGCATTGGTGTAGTACAAATGATAACATAAATTAAAATCTTGGGCAAACATACATCCCCATGAAAGAAGCTCTGAAATATTCTGTGTTGTAGGAGTCTGGGAAAGCAACAGGCTGAATTTATTATTGGTTCAGTATACAACCAGCAGAAAGGATGCTGCTTGAAGTTAGGGAAAAGTCACAAGAGGAGTTTGAATTCTCTTTTGTTTTCTGCTTCAGCATCTCCACGTTTAGGTAATTCAAAGGAGAAAGGAGTAGGTTCTCACTACCTTCAGTAGTGAGTAGGAAAGGTTCTCACTACCTTCAGTAGTGAGAACTGCTGAGTATGAGAAATGACCCAGAGAGGATAGTTAGTTATTTATTCATGTTTGTGTATCTGCAGCACTGTAGCAGTCTCTGTCAAAGGTCTAATTTCTCTTCAAAGAAACCACCAGAAAAATGGTCCATATAGGCAATGTGTTTGTTCACAGTAGGACTGTAATATCCTATCAACATCTTCCTGAGATCAGCAGGTGCTCCTAAACTTTACTGTGGAACTGGAAATAGAGAAATCCTGGGTGTTTATGATTGGCTTGTAAATACAAGGCATGCTGCTAGTTAGTTTCTGACAGAATAGCATCCCCTGCTTGTCTAAGTGTGCCTGTTTCTGGTTCAGTGGCACTGCAGCAGGAGAGGAGTATGTGAACCAGAACTACTGTGTAAGGGACAGGTGAGTGTTAAAAGCTTTCTTCTTGAAACCCCACTAATTTCCTCTGTAGTGTTTGACTTCCCATTCAGATAGGGAAATGGCTGTGGGTAGTTGTGTTGGCAGGCAGGTGTTGCAGAGGCAAAGCATTAATATGTTGTGCTATGTACTGAAAAGATTCTGAAGCTTTAGAAGACTTTTTGTCTGTTTTCAGTCCTGTAAGAGCCTTAGGTAACAGGTTACTAACTCTAATTCCTGAGTTAACCAAAATGAATGCCTTTTGATTATTAAAGGAAAAAAATAGCCAAACCTAAGATATACAAGCCCTTCTCCCCAAATCTCAGAAAAAATTATGCATCTGTATGTGCATAATTATGCAAAATAATGATGCATAGGTATGCATTTTTCTTTCCCTTTATAAACAAATTTGGAGTCTCCATTAAAAAAAGGATGTTTTCTTGCATTGGTGGCCTAACTGCTATAAAACCTGTGTTAGTATGGACTGTTTAATGTCATGCCTTTCTCTTGTACCAAGAAAATGGTGATGACTGGAATGCATGTCATCAACTTCTGTAATCAGAGTACTTGAAATATTTACAATACCGTGATTACAGTAAAGCTTCTTATGTACACATACACACACACTGTAGCTGCCTTATATATTTTGGCCTTTCAAGTTTACATCCTCATTTGTCTGCTAATCTCATGTGGGGTTTGTTTTTTTTTATCTAAGGTGCTTGGCAAAAATGAATAAAATATGAACTTCTTTATCTGCTATGTGAGGTTTGCTATGTGGACACTTAGAAAATATCCTAGTGAAATGAAACAGGAGAAAAGAGCAAAGTTTGAAGATGTTCACAGGCCAAAACCAAACACTGCAATGTCTACTGAAACTACCAAATTCTGTTTTACGGGCTTGTCTGTCAAGAATCTAAAACCATTTCATGGATCCAGTGAATGGAATGGAGCAGCAGGAAATCCTGGAACAGATTTGCTGGAAAGGCCTCTCTTTGGAAGGACACCTCAAATGGCCAGGACCAGCCTACAAAAAAGTACCCATCCATGTAACTTTCTGTAGGTGTGAGATGCAGAGGAGTTTCAGGCCAAGACCTGTTGGTCTGATCTGTTTTGTTTCTGTTGTGTGCAAGAGCTGTGATCAGTTGGTGCCATGCTTGGCCAAAAAAGCCAATTCTCTGTAGGCACTACTCCTGCTTCTTGTTTCAGATCCTGATAGTCTGTCCAATGGGAAATAATAAGGTATCCCAGAATAATTACACCTGTAGTATTTCCTGTCTGATGGGCAAAGTTCACAGAAAACCTTCTAAAGCATGACTACAGACTCATTTAATTGAATCCAGATTCTAAACTGGGCATACCTGGACTGAGTCTAGGGCATGAAACTGGAGAGGCTTGGGTGGCACTAATAGGTGGTGTTCTCCTGTAACTGGATTGCCAGGCATCTGTTGCAGGAGGCATTAGAGAATGTGCCCACTCAGTGGTAGTCAAAGAAACTTGGATTGCTCCTTGCTGGGGGTCTTGTAGAACTTTTTATGCTGGTGCTTGGAGCTCTAAAATGAGACTGTTGTAAGTGGTTTTGCTTTCCTGGCGTGGGGGCAATATCCACAGCAAGAGGATATTGATTTTTGCTTTATAGGTAGACTGAAATTGTGGAATAAAGTCCTCCTTTTTCCTGCTGGGATGAAGGGTGATCCTAGATCTTATGCTCTGTGCACCTGTGTAAAACATTTGTTAGACCTTTCCTTTTCTCATGCAGTCTATAGTCTTCTTAAACCTGGGTGGTTTCATGTAACTTGTACCAAAAGTGAAGTGCCTTTTTTTTAAAATTCAGTTCATGTTTTTTGAAAAAAGAGGGTGATGTAAGAACACGAAGTGAAAGCAGATACTGTTAGAAAATCATGCTTTCGTGTGTGGATGTGTGGCCATGTAGCTTTTGTCTTCCTTGAGAACTGACGGTTTCTCTTTCATGCCTGGCTGACTGATGTGCCCTGCCCTGTTGGGCTGTGCAGTCTGTCTTCCCTAACAGGCTGTAACAGGGTTTTTTTTAATCTCTTTTTGATAATTTCCGATTTTGCTGGCTTTTCTTTTTTTCTTTTTAGGCGTACAGTCCCCTCCCCTAAAGGCTGCCTTTTGTATGCTGATGTACATAAACTACCTCAAGGTTTTCTTAAAGAATAGTGGAAGCAGGTCCACTAGTTCTCCCAGGAGAAAAGTGCAGTGAGGTCAATGGTGTTCCTTTTACTTCCCTTTTGGTTTTGTTCACTCCTATGCCTTGTAAAACAGCCAGGAAGATTTGCCACAAATCATGTTTATTTCTTCTTGTGCAGAATATAATCCAATGTTGACTTTTATTTTCCTTACAATAAGTCTTCCAAAATCCCAGCAGCAAGTCACAAATGGCATTTTATTCTTCTAATTTGGAATCTTGTTCTCCAATCTGTTAAATCAATATTGCTCTCGGAATAGTGCCACTTGTTATTACCTGTCTGGTGAAAGCATTGGATTTGGCATGCATACATGTGTGTTCTACTTGTACAGTTTTGTTTTTTCTTAACTTAGAGTAAATGTATTCTCTGCCACCTCTCCTCAGGTCTAGGAAACGGGATCTCCACAACTAGGATTCTGGAACAAAAGCAAGGTTTAATCTTTAAATGAGAGTATGGATTGTCGCTATAGAGCCTTGACTCCTGAATATAATCAGTTGTTGTGTTTTCAGTACCAAATCTCATCATCTTCTCTGGAGGAGTCACAGCTTCCCCTTTTTGTCTCTTTTTAAACTGCAATGCTTGTTACCTTTTATTAACTTTACTTGAATTGTTATGGATGGAAAGTAGTGCAGCTGCATGCAGAGTAATATTTAAAAGTTTACAGTGAGAAAAGTTTAAGAGTCTGTTGCTTTTGCAGCACCTTTTGTTTCTGATTCGTCTTCTCTCTGCTGTAACCTCACTGAAATCCAGAGTCTCTGGCACTGGGAAGTGTGTGAAAGGCCAAAATGTCTCATTCAGACAGTGACTCAGATGTGCAGTCACTTAACTCTCCAAAGGCTTTGTTGTATCTTAGAACTGAGTGTACACTGCTCTGGTATATCCTCAGACCTGAGGATGTTCATGGGCACTCAGCCAAGTACAGATTATCCCAACCCTTGAAAACTGCTTGGATCCCAGTGTAGTTTGCAGTAATTTGTTTTTCTATAGCAGTGATTAATTAAGACAAATACTCTCTGAAAAGCCTCTTAAAATTTTAGAAAGAAGAGGTTTTATTTTCTCTAATACATACCTTCCTAAGGCAAAGTGATTATTCTTTAAGATCTGAATCTTCTGTGGTGATTGTTCTCCCCCAAGAAAATGTGTGTGGAATTAATACAAGAGCTGTATATAGAGAATAAATTGCTTGCAACTTCTAAGATAAAGTGTTGTTAAAATTGAAAGCATCATAATTTTACAGCATTAGGGAGAACTACTGAGAAATAATCGTTCATGTTTTTACCTTTGATCACATGGCAACAATTAAAAAAGTGGTTTTGCATTTCAAGTAGAAGTTGATGTTGCTATTCATGAAGGCTTATGACTTGTGCATTTAGTGAAAAGGAGGACCAAGATTTGTCCTGTTTGCAGAACAGCTCGTTCTGTGGGTTAGAGATGATGGCTTGCAGAGGGAGTGGTGGTGCTGTCTGGAGAGGAGACCCTGTGCCACTTCATCTTTCCTTCCACTTTTATCCCTTGCCTCTTCCCATCCTCCCTCTCCTTTTTTGTTTTATTGAACTGCAGCAATTTGTGACATGATCCCAAAGAGGATGAAAACAAAGTGTATCGAAAGGTTGGTGTTCTTTGAGATCTGGTGCCAGAAAGCTTTTGGAAAAATACCCAATTGTAGCAAGTACAGAAAAAACATTAAACATTATGTGAGAGACTACTTCCATTTTGGTCACTGCAAAAGAGGAGAAAATTATATTCTTACGGCACTTTTCTAGCTGAGGTGTGCTGTCAGGAGAATTGTCCTTATGGGAATATTTGCATACAGAAGTAAAAAAAGTTGTGTAGGTCTAAGTTGGGACTCCTTTTATATATATGTCACTTTTAAATTATTGTTGCTTTTTTTACAAAAAACAACTTTCTATCTAAACTCAATTAGCCAAAAAGAAGCTGAAGGGGATGTTTGTGGGTGTTTATAAAACTTTTTCAGTATTTCATACTGGAGCAGTATTCCTAAGCCTCCCCATACTGGGCTGGACATGAGCAGAAATGGACCAGTCTCTTTAATCTTGTTTAATAAAGTACTTGCTTCAGCTGTAGAGATTATTTTGCTTTTAATTCAACTGATGTAAGAGCCAGTGAAGGCTGTCAGGTGGTTGCATGTCTGCAAGAGGCAGTGGTTTGGCTGCTGGGTGTGCAGAGCAGTCACAAGGACGGGTGGTTTAGCGCAGCCTCCGTGGCTTACCTGGACTTTGTGCAAGAAGACCTCTCTGGGGAAGGGTGACAAGATTCTGCCTGAGTTTGTGCCTGGGCCAGCCAACTGAAATGACAAGTGCAGCCATTTCTCTCTTTCCCCCTCCCCCTTTTTGAGTTTGTTTTTTTTTTTAATTTGCTGATGCAGGGTTGCGGTATGGCTGAGGAACCAGTGACTCCACACATTGGCTGTGGTTCTCTCTGTACCAGCAGTCAGTCCTTTCTAAATGTATCAGATAAGCAAAACAGTTTATAGAGGGCTGAGTAAATTCACTTAAATACTGGTAAATACTGTTTGCCTTATCTTTGTTAACCTAAACACTTTCTGTAAATGGCTGCTGGTAAATGATCTTCAGTGAGTTCTATGAAAAGAAAGTATTTAGCTTTAGAGTAGTTCAAGAGGCCAAAGGAGTTTACTTGTCTGTGATGGTAAGTTCTCAAGTAAATCACAAAATCATACATGGGTGGTCTGGAGACAAGCTAATTAAATGTAGTAGGAATCTTAAATTCAAAGACCGAGTTTTCTCTTTCAGTTTTTCTGTTCTTAAAAGGTTAGTTATTTTTTCCAGAATGATGTAATTTAGTGTTTTACGGAAGTTATTGCCAATACCTAAAAAACTTGTATGCGCTCAGAATGATTAGAAGAGCAATTTCAGTGTAGGGCTTTTGTAAACATCCGCAAGAGCTGGAGTTTGATACTCTGTTGTTTTGTAGAAGTGGAGTTGGACTAAAAAGCTTTTTCCTGCTGATACCTCCTTTTCTGTTCCATGGTCAGCTGGAAGATAATTAAGAGGCATAGTATCCTGTCTATGAGGGAGGTACAACCCTTGAAATTTTCTGCAAAGCCTAGAAGATGACCTGTTTGCTCAGAGTCTTGCCTAAGGCCAAGTCCAAAATGCTGGTTTAGTAACTTAATGATGTATTTTTGGTACTGGTGCCAGGCCTCATTCGTCTTACTATGTCTTGCTGATTAATATAAAAGTTGCAGTTCTTTTAAAATTTTGTCATCCTCTTGCTTTAACTTGGTGATATAAAGTACTAGGAACATCTCTGACATCTGTTTTCTTTTGAGCTGTGAAATGCTTTTTGCTTTATAATTTATTTAAAAAGTATGTGTTAAATTAATTCTACATCCACCTATCCTTCTGGGGGTGATGGAGGGTGACTGCCCAGGTTTTCTTAACTACTGAGTACCAGTAAGCTCTGCTTGCCAAGGATGTCTTGGTTGTTGTTCCCTTCCATGCAAGAGCAGGACTTGCTGCTCATGGCCTGGTTCCTTCTGTAGTCTCCCACCATCCAGACAGAGCAGCTTCAGCATTTCTGGTGCTGTTGCCATGATTCCTGTAACATAATACAGGTCAGGAGACTCTCACCTCATGTTAGGAAGGACCTGTGATCCTCTGCGTGGTGTAGGATTAAGAGCCTCTGTGCCACTTTAAAATGTTTTTCTTTCTGTAGGAGGAGGAAAGAGAGAAGCTGAGGGTCTTTTGCTTTTGATTCCCAATGTGAGGCTCATTAGCTGATTGCTAAAACTTAGAATGATTTCATCTGTGATGCAAGGCACAAGTCTAACTACTTAACCAACAAACTAACTAAAGTCACTATTAAATATCTATTCTAAAATGAAGAATCATAAGACTATTTTGTACAACATCTGATAGCACATCTGAAAATTGTAAAGTACAGGTATGGATGTGCTTGTCCTTTTTTGTTGACTTTTGCATAT
This sequence comes from Zonotrichia leucophrys gambelii, assembly GCF_028769735.1. NCBI lineage: Eukaryota > Metazoa > Chordata > Aves > Passeriformes > Passerellidae > Zonotrichia > Zonotrichia leucophrys. Next base: position 26,104,963 of record NC_088173.1, on the reverse strand, counting down.
TTGAAAAACTAAAGTAACTTCTTTAAAAAGTTTTAATTGGGTTGAGCATTTCAGCTTTTTAAATGACTATATGCAGTATATGAAGTATTATATTATTCAAAGATGAAGTGTGACAAAGAAGTCATGTGCATTTTTTTAAATCAACAAAGAAGGAAGTAGACTTGCTATACTGACTTTTAAATAGAATATTCTGTACATTTTGGTTTCATACAGAAATCTTTTTCTATACTGGAAACTCCTGAATGGATTCAGAGCTGCCCTTACACTGGAACATTTGTCCATGTGTAGGAATATTTAGTTGTAAATCGCATTACCAGTGTTGCAGCAGAACTTTCTGCTAGCTGTGTTCAGAGCATGGGCTCTTGTGACTTTAAAATATAATCCTTGCTGTTTATGAGTGCAACACTGAGAATGAGGCCTCTGTAAATAGATCCAAATCCATATTTGTGGGTGGGAACATGGGAGGTTTTATGGTGTTTTTTTAATCTGATACCTTGAGACAAGCAGCTGCCTCTAACATCACTCAAAGGACTGCAAAATTGAATTAATCAGACATGCTTCTTTGACTGATACTTGGAAACTAATAGCAACCCTGTCACTGTCCATGGTCGGCAGAATTTCACCCAGCTGGAAATCCCAGTGGTGTTCTCTGTTCATAGTGGAGAAAACTGAGCCACTGGCCAGACCTTTGCCTGTTGACCTTCTGCAGTGATTTCCACCTCCCCTGGGAAAGTCTCCTGCTCCCTGAGGGGTGAATTATTTGGGCCCTGTGTTTGTAGGAATTGTCTGTAGTCTTGGACATCCTTAGTGGTCAGAGCATGGAAGATTATAGACCTGGGCTTCCACGTTGATCTTTTTTGCATCCATATTTCTTTTTTGGGACCAAATAATCCAGGCTGAACAGAAGTTAGATTTGTCCTGATGATTTGTGCCTCATTAGGATCAGTTTTGTTTTTTTAAAATACAGAATGTACATGTCATTCATATGTTAGAAATATACCAAGGGAACTCCAAAGCAGAAGAACCAAAAATGAAAGTAGCTAATCACAAAAGGCCAACAGTGTTTTCTGCTGGAATTACCATGCTGGGAAAACTTCTCATAGTCCCTGCAGATGAGTCAGCAGTGCTGTCCAGCCAGTAAGGCCACCTATGCTGGCCAGGCCAGGGAGGGGATTGTCCTGTTCTGCTCTGCATTGGGGTTGCCTCACCTCGAGTCCTGGGGGCAGTTTTGGGCACCACAATATAAGAAAGGCATTAAGCTATAGAGCATCCATCGGAGGGTAAAGAGGCTGGTGAATGTCTGGAAGGGAAACCTTACAAGGAGGAGCTGAGGTCACTTTGTTTTGTTCAGCCTGGAGGAGGCTGAGGGGAGACCTCATTGCTGTCTTCAGCTTTCTCACAAGGGAGAGCAGAGAGGCAGGGACCGATCTCTTCACTCTTGTGAGCAGTGACCAAGGGTCAGGTATCAGGAAGAGGTTTTTCACCCTGCAGGTGGCTGGGCACAGGCTGCTCAGGGAAGCGGTCGCTGCAGCAAGCCTGTCTGAGTCTAAGGAGTGTTGGGACAATGCTCTTAAGCACATGGTGTAGTTCTTTGGGTGTTCTATGCATGGCCAGGAGTTGGACTTGATGATCCTGATGGGTCCCTTCCAACTTAGCATATTGTACAATTTTAGTTACTGACTCTGTCCTTTAAAGTTCAGAAAAAAATTACAGTACTTGAGTGTCTACAGGTGCAGTATGAATATATTTCACATAATGCTCTAAAGTCTGCCAGGTTTCCTGGTTTTTCTGACATTATATATAAAGCTTGGAAGACTTGAATCTGGTAGCAAAAAGGTCTTACTCCTTATTTTTGTATGGAATTGTTTAAAGATCCATTGGAGTCTGCTAACCACAAAACGGAAACAAATTTATCCACACTAGTGTAGTATCAGTTATATGTACAACATACTGTAACCTTCCAAACTGGCATGAAAAGCTCAAAACTTTTGTAAGACTGGAGGATGCATGGCATATATGGGATACTGACAACCTTCTTTTGGATACCTGTGCTTCCTTCCAGTCTGGCAGTGGGGGGGTGGACAGCTCCTCCAGGGATGGTGCAGTGGCTGTTGAATATTGTCCAACTGCTCCCAGGCATCTCCCACCCTTCTCTGAACACCATGCTCTGGTGCCTGGTATTCCTGGTCATGAAGTCAGAAGACAGAAATATTTCCCACACCTGGGTTGTGTGGATGATGCCTCAGTAGATTTCCTCAGTTTTTTTCCATTTGAATGTGGACCTATCTGCCTGGGACACAGATTGGAAAGTACACTATGTTTCTTGGTACATGGCTTTGTGTCTTCTTGAGCTGTGGCTGTAATTATGGTATGGTATAGGGGGATAGAATATAAGAAAATAAAGGTAGTATAGAAAGCAATCTTACCCCTAAGAAGTTGCAGCTGGGCTAATTATTAAATATTAGGAGCAGGCCTGACTTTACCAGGCCACAGCTGTAGCCAATGAGAAGGAGAGTGCTATAAAAGAGTGGATTGGTTGGTTGAGGGGAGCTGGAGTTAGTTGGCTGCTGTGAGAAGAAGGAAGAGTCGGTGCTTAGAGGAGCTGCCTACGAGAAACATCAAGAAGTTACGAAACTCTTACAATAAGGAGACAACAATATGGAACCTTTGCAATATAATGACAACAGTATTGAAGTAAAGGTTAGGGAGGGAGAGTTGCTCCCATGCAGTGTAACATAGCATATGGCTGACCAGTGATGCCAGTAATGCCAATGACTTTTGCCTTGGGTATTTATGGCAGGAGGTGTCAAGCTGAGGGCTCTGTGTCCCAAGGGGGTGAGCAGGACGGTGACAGTGGTGTATGGTTCTGCTGACAGCACAGCAGGAGCCTCTTGCTGGATATTTTGTTGAGGATATTCAGCTACCTGACCTGTTGAACATTAGTCTGTCAGCCTTTCAGATTAATGCAGATGCTGACATGCTCTCAGAGCAGTTTTGGATATTATTAGTTGCACATTTGTGAAAACCTTCTCCTTGATAAATTCTTACTGTGTGTGCTTAACAACTTGGGTGTAAAGCCCTGGCTCTCCCTGAAGCCTGAGGGAGCCTTGGCATGAAGCATGTAACAAATGAAAAACTCAGCTTGATCCAAAAAAAGGGGTTTCATTTCTTTTCAGATGGCTATCTTGCTGCTCACTCTGTATAAATGTTGTCTCTCACTTAAAAGTAAAATAAATAAAATTTGAGTAATTAATGCAATTAATGATTGACAAGAAGAAGCAGTGGTCTTGGAATTTTTGTGATTGCTGAGGTGGCTACTTGTTAACAGTTCAAGTCTGTAGAAACTGAGAATAGAAAATTTATTTAAACTCAATGCATGCTTTTGTTAGATATTTTTCCCTTTTTTTAAGTGGACTTCCAAACCTTGTTAAACTATGCTTAGAAGCATAGTGATATGAAATAGAAACCATTGAAAAGGAAGACCAGTGTTCATGTGTTTCCTGTTTTATCATTATTTTGTGTTTAACTTGTCAGTGGCAAGATTCACATGACCTAAAACATCCTTTTGAAGCAAATTTACCAAGTTGTATGACTATGCTTATTTGTTCTGCATTTTGGAGAACTCCCTAATGGGTTCATGAAAAGGCTTACTTTTATTATGATACATGATATTGTGAATGATCAAATACTGCTTTATTTTACCTCATTCAAAAGAAATGAAGTATGGATGACCATAATTTAGTAAGTTAGTAGTAGGTAATGTACTTTTTGGTAGTAACTTAAAGAAAAAGCATGTATGAGTGAAGTGTGAGAAATGTGCATTTCCCTTTTTCTGTGAATAAATAAGGATTTAATTGCTCCCCTGAGGAACCGTTTAGTTTTTCCATGTATGCCTCCTTTTAGAATGTAACAGATACATTACTGTTCTCCCTTGGTCAGTCTTGCATGAAACAGGAAAAAGAAATGCAAAGCTTTTGCTTTTCTTCAAACTACAAAATTACAACACTATAAAAACTGTTAAAAACACTGAAGTGACTTATAAATTAGGTTTTCAATTTTGGAGACTTCTTTGGGCAGTCTCCAAAACTACAGAGAAGGTTTAGTTGGTAAGGTGGCAGAATGAGGAGCTGAATTGTGCCTGGGCTCACCCAAAGTGGTGGGATCAAGGTAGTTTCCCAGGTCCATGTACGTGCTCCAGTTATACCAGGACTCCATCTCAGGATGAGAAACCATGGCTAGTGTATTTTTCCCTCTGCCAGGCTCTCCTCTGCTGTGTTTTCCAACAAGAGGAAGCTTGTGCCTGGTGCCTGGATGCTGGGCAGCCTTGCCCTGGCCAGAGCTGCTGGGTCCTGGGTGGGCTGCAGAAGGCACCTGCAGCCGGGCTCCTCATGAGCCCTCCTGATTCAAGAAGAGGTGCCTGAGTGTGTCTTGTATATAAAATTCAGATTGGGTTTTGAGCTATGAGAAGGGATATTATTCATTATCTTTTTGTTTTAAACCCAGAAGCAAATCTAAGGGGTTGTAGAGTCAAGAAGTGGTGCCAATAATGGGCATTGGAAGGAAGAACTGAGCATTTGTGTGCCAAACACAGCAACAGGAAGATAAGCATAGCTCCTGAAAAGCCTGGCACTTCTCCTGCTGAAGTGATCTGTATAATGTTACAGTTGACTGCTGATGCTACACAATTTTGATAGATTAAACTGTAGTTTGTTTATATGGCTTTTTCTCCAAGGTTCTGTGATTGAAATTGAAGATGTAGGTCTTCATTAAATAAAATTATTTTGATCTCTGTTGACAAAGTTGAGGCTTGCATAGCTTTCTCGCTGAAAAGTAGTTGGTCTTTTGGGACTTAAACAGTAAGAGGTTTTTTGTATACCTTTGCAAACACGTAGTTCCTCAGCCAAATGAATTGTCTTCTAACCTACGCAGGTGTGTTTCTGCTTTATTTGAAGCACATGCATCATTTAGTATACTTTTATTATCTGTGTCTTTTGTGTGCTTGGGGAGGGTGGGTGGTTTTTGTTTTTACCCTGCTTAGGGGAGCATATGGTTTTGGGAGCATTGTCTTACATCTGAAAACTTGACAAGGGGTCTCCAGCTCGTGTAGCTATATTCATTCCTTAAACAGTGAAGTCTTTTTTTGGTTCCTGCTTAATTACATGCTTTTGGCAATGATAATGTTCTTTAGGACAGTAAATAGGTATATGATTGTAAAAATAGGCCCTGTTCAAACTCTGACCACCAAACTAAATGTTAGCATTTAAAACTCTAGCTACAGGATAGAGGCGAGAAAAGAAGCATTCACAGAAATGGGACGACATTAGTTTGGTTAAAGCAGATGCCAGAGAAATTATTTCTTTTGAATGCCTGGATGATGACAGGCAATGGTTCAGTCCACTGAGAAATCAGTCTGAAATGTTGAGCTAGGCTTGGTTGTTTGCTCTCAGACTATTAAATTAATTCCTGCAGGAGGCTGGCTTAAGTTGTTTACTAGTCGATATTCTCAGTATTCATCATCCATTTATCGCTGTCAAAGAGGATAATTTGAGTATTCTTGGAAGATGAAGCGGGAAGGGATTATAAACAGTTAGGAGAACAGATTTAGAGTTTCATATGATGAATTGGAAAAATGGTTTGAAATCACTTATGTGAAATTTAATAAAGACAACTGTAAAGTGTTATGCTTAGGAGAAATCAAACGTACAGATATAAATGGGCTAGGCAGCATGCTGGCCAGGAAGGATCCAGGAATCACAGTGGCTTTGCAAACTGAACTTGTCAGGGGTGGTGTGCATTACGGTGAGATTTCATTAGGGCTGTATAAGTGATGAAACATGTCAGATAAATGACAGAGGAGATAATTATTATTCTGTGCTCAGCACTGTGCTTTTAGCCTCTGGTTTAGACTTATAATTAAAGGAGGATGTGGTAGATAAAGGCACAGGGTCTCAATGGCACCAACAAGGCTTGGACACAAGGTTTGAAAAACTCAGCCTACAGGGAATATGTAAAGTTTGAGGTTTTTTAGCCTAGAAAACAAAAAGGTTTGAGAATGTCTGAATCTTAAATGATTCAAAAAGATGGTATAAGAAAGATACAGATCAACTATTCTGTATTCTTCATTTCTACTGAAGGTAAAATAAATTAGTTTAATTTACTTTGGTGGAGCTTTAGATTACACAAGATTGAAATTTTCCAATTACAAATATCTTTCACAGTCTGGAAAAAATACTCCAGAGACTTACAAGAGTTAGATGAAACATTGACACCATTGCAAAGATGCACAAATTAAAGCTGCCCTAAGAAGGGAACCCTCTTCGTCCCCTAGCTGTGGTGTACAGCATGGAAATGGATGTCATAGCTGAACTCTGAAAGCAACAAAGCAGCAAGTTAACCCTGCTGAGAGCCTGTCAGCTCAGCCTTAAAACTACATCGATGTAGCCAGGGGTATCTGCCTCTGTTCATGTAGCTGCCTGCAATGCTTCTGCAGAGAAATTACGCTGCGCGTGGTAGAGATGGTCTAAAGATGGCACAGTGTGCAGGGGCTGGTATTAGTCAGGGTTTCTCAGCTTTTTCTAGTCCATATCTAATTTCTACTATTGAAAATTCTTGGCTTATTATAGTATGTGGTTCTTGGAGTGGGAAGGTTCTTCGTGTCTCACTTGTTCTCTGCAGCGTTTCAAGGGTGAGTTGCACCTCCCAAGTTGGGAAGAGCAGGCTCGGATGGTTGCCAGGGGCTGTCACTAGCCAGCTCAGAAGCAGGTAGAATAACAGAGCAGGCTGTAGTGTACACATGTGAGTCAGCACAGGTTAGCTGCTCAGCTGGCTGCATTTGCCTGTGCTGCAAGAGTTAAATTGGTTCTGGTACCTGAGCCTGGTGCACTGAGAAGTGGCCTGGGAGTCTGCAGCAGTGACCTACCCGAGTCTGGGGCATCTTCCCCATCCCTGTGGTACAGGGAAAGGCAGTCTTTCCTCTGCCCTGTATTTGACAGGACTACTCATTTTAAGCCAGGCTGACAATGGTAACTACTGTGTTTGGAGTATTAGGTTGTAGCTATAGTCAGAATGTTTTTTCCTGTTCTATCCTTTTTTCCTGATCTATCCAAATGCACAGAGCACTGGACTTGGAGAAATGATTTATTTGCCTTTTGATGTGACTTGTAGTAGGGGCTGCTTGCACTGATGAGTGAGAGATCCCACAGATCCTAATGACTTTTTTGCCTTTTAAATATGATATTGTGAAATGGATATCCTGACACTTGTGCAAAAATGGAGGAATGAGACATTTTTTGAGGAAAAGGAAATTAATAGTTCTTATAGAAGGTATGCAGCTTCTAGTTTGAGGCATGCTTGAGATTGGCTTTTGAGCTCAGTGAAGTTGCTTTCAATTTAGGTGCTATTGCAAATAAGAAGAATGCTTCTTTTGGTAAATTGAGAGGGGAAGATTAATATGAGCCTTCTGTGACATTAATTTATTCTTGGGGTAGGGAAGTGCATAAAAGTAAAATTATGTTTATACTCAATCATTATACTCTGATCATGCAATTTGCAGGAGCTAAAATTTTAAAACTCGTTTGTGTAAGTTTGTCACTTTGTGATTGTCCCAGTGCAACAAATATGAAATTTCTACCTCTTGTTATTTTTAGTCAAATGGAAGCATACAAACCCCAAACATTGACTTTGAACACTGAGGCAATTTGCCATTTCATTCTCAGTCAAAATGTCAGATATGGAAGGGACCTGTTCTGGATAATTTACAGGAGGTGATTTTATATATTTTTTTTTTTTTTTTAGCCCAGTGTAATTTCCATGCTGTTGCTGTTAATTCCTTACTCAGGTGCTTCTTGTGGAGAAAGGAGCATTCATTTACTTTGGAAAACCTTGTTCATTTGGCAGCTGGACCTGCTGATATTCAGACTGCGTGACTTGTGGCATGAAATGAAGACTAATCTTAATGCCCACATTTTCTCTTTATTGAGGTGTCTGTATCTCAGCTCCACATCTGAGATACAACACTTGAGGTAGTTGCCTCTTCAGCGTGTTCCAGGATTTCACTGAAATTCCATTTCATTGCTCAGAGTAAAATTAATAATGTACAGATTTTCCCAGGTAGGCTTAGATCTGTTTTGTGGCAGTCATCGAGATGCAGATTAAACGATGGCAGCCCTCTTCTAATGAGCTCTTTTAGTGCACTTTGTCAGCAGTGAGGCTGGTTTCACTTGAGCTGACGCCTTCATTTAGCACCTTGTATTAGCCTAGTCTGTTTTAATTTCATTTCCTTACAGAATACCTACAGAAGTTTCTCATGCAGTTTTTCTCCAGTGAAAATAGCTTTGTTAATTAGCTAACATCACTGTGAGGGTTCCCTTTGCTTCTGGTCACTTTTTTTTTCTTCACTGTGTGAAAGTATTAGCTTCACTGTTTGCCATAGTATAGTAATGTTTTTTCAGAAAAACTCAAATATTTAGACAGCTGTTTCCTTTAGTCAGTACAGCACTGAAGAGGATATTTTTACTACTCTGACACTATGCTCTTAAGCTAACTCATTAATTCATTTGGCTTGTTTTGCCAATTCTTTGCTAAGACAATTGGTTTATGGTAGTCTATTCTTTTATTTCTTTATGACACTTTCTGCTCTCACAAGGTGCAGCAGGTATTTCATCAAGGAATTGGGCAGGTGTAATATCAAATGGTGTCAGGCATGAACTTGACTTCCCTGAAAACCTGAAGTAATAATTTTCAGTGTTGTAAATTCAGGCTTCAAAAATATTTTATATGTGTCTGACATAGGCTTGTGCACTAAAATGAGACCACTTTTCTCTTGCCAGCCTAGGCAGAGCTCTGCATGGGTTTCTGCACACCAGCACTTGTGAAAATCCCCCAAACCACTCTGAACACTTCTCACCTTAGGTGAAAGGCATGTGTTACTTATCATCTGATAGGCTTGTATGTACCAGCAGGGCCTGCTACTTTTGCAGGATGAAAATATACTACTTAAAGGTCATATGCCTTGATACACTGATTTTTAAACTTAATACTTGAGACACTGTTTTCAGTGTATATCTTTGTATGTCTTAGAGTCTTACAAATCTGAGCCCCTGCATGGTAGAAGTTTGCTGAAATTCTTTGTGAGTGTCTTTGTTACTTTCAGTCCCTCTTTGAATATCATGTATTTAACAACAATTTGTAATCACCAAAACAGTTGCATAGGAGGGCTTTTAAACCTGTAATTCTCTATAGTTCTCTGCAGAATGTTTTCCAGGCTTTCTGAATTACTAAAACTTTATATATTTTGAGAGAAATTTCCCAGTGTTTACAGTTCTATAGAACTTTTGAAATATTCTTTAAGACATGCAAAGGTAGTGTTTGAAATTTATGCCATGCCGGGAAAACAGTACAGCACTTGCCTAAATGAGGCTTTTCAGCCTACAGCTTTGTGTTTCAAGGTTGTGAAACATGGAGTGATGTTTCTCAGTGTGCAATATCCCTGTTTGTTAGAGATGGTTCTGAATAGCAGATTTGTATGACAGAAGTACATTTGTGTGAATATAACCTTGTGTACGTTCATATTGCTTCTATTTCTGGGATCATTTTAGAAACACTGGCAAATTTAGATGATGGATTTTGTAGAGTTATCACATGGCAAAGATGTTCTCTTCTTTTCATAAGAATTTTAAATTTTGATGTTCAGAGGTGAGGAACAGTATCTTTTAAAATGTGGGTTTGTTGTTTTTGGGGTTTTTTTTTTTTTTTTGTCTTCATAATTTCTTGTTTTCCTCACAATTCCTTAGCTAACCTTGTTTTCACCAGATAACTATTTATAGACAGTATCTCTGTTACTGGGAAGACTGAGCTGGCAGGGCTTGAGGGGGATTCCAGGAGGTGACATCATCTCATCTGCACAGCAGTCTCCTGCTGGCATGGCAAGAAGGGAAAGCCCCATTACTACAGATGAGATGAGAGAGCTTGTAAAATGCCTTTTATAGAGTATATGTGCAAAGATGTAGTATCTTACCTGCTTCTTACTGCCTGAAGAAATAATGGCTCAAAACTCTTGTTGCAGGCTTGGTCTTGTATTTTTAAACTGTCCACCCACTCTTTCTCTCCTGAAACCTCTTCTGTATTTCTTTTCAAGTGGAACTTAAAAGCTTTTTGAAGCAAATGGAAGAGGGAAGATATTTTAATTTCCTTGTTTTCCAAGGGGATGGCACTTGAGAAGGTTCATTCTGACAATAAACATGCCTTCAGCTACAACTGTGGCAAAAGGCGATATGTATTTTATTGGTCTTCTTGGATAGTCAGCACCTCTGCTTTTGCATATCCAATGATTAGATAGTATCATTAGGGGAAGTGAGTGTACATGAAGCTCATATGTAGCTGTTTGCTGCCTATATTTTTTTTGTATGAGAAAGAAAAAGGCTTTCTATAGGGGGAAAAGGGAAATCAACATTTTTTTCCTATTCGTGGAATGTAATAAAATAATTTTTTACAAGAGGTATATATGGGCCTAATTTTCAGGGAAAGTACAAGTACCTGATGAGGAGGGATAAGATACCTTGTCCTGTTTTGAAGATTTGGAGTGGACAAATCCACTCCAATTTTTCAAATATATTCAAATAAATAATTTTTTCAAATAATGGTTCTATCCCCCTAAATGGTATGGGATACAAATTTCTGCATTTGATGTTTGCCTTTTTGCAGCCCTGAGCCCAGGTAGCAGAGCTGAGCAGTGGGACAGTGACCACTCAGCAAAAGCAGCACTCAGGCACCCCAGAATGATTTTTGATTTGCAGCATGGCAGGGCTGGAGCAGCAGCTGGGGTGTTATTTAACTTTACCACCTGTATCCTTTATTCACTTGCCTAAGTACACTTGCCTTGAACACTTGAATTCCAATCCACCTTCCTGCTTGTTGTCCCACAGTGGTCCAGCAGTCTCAAGTTTAGGGTAGTGTTTGCTCTAGAGAGACTCATTATGATAAATTGGGTTTGGGATAAAACTGTAGCTGAAACACGGAAATAAGAAATGGTTGGTTTTTTTTTTTTTTTTAAATAATAGACCTATAGTGACCTGTGCATTTCAGAAATGCAAGGGAGGAAAAAGTAGTTTGGGTGAGGTATAGATATTTATCAAATGGAGAAGTATTTAGGCAGTCACTTGAAATAGCAAGTATGACTTCCCAGTTAGGTTTGGTTTTGAGGCACAAAGTGGTCTAGAGGAAAAAAAAAAGTTTGCTGTAAGGATGTGTTTTCAAACTTGAAAATACTGGGTATTTTAGTTTTTGTTTGCTTTGAAATGATGTATTATGGAATCTTGATTCTTGTGCAAAGCAGATGCCTAGAGAGGTGGAGAAGTGGTCAGTGCTGCGCCTGGAGTGCTCCTCCAGTTGGTGTCAAAACCAAGGGGGGAAGAAAGCGAATTTCTTGGCTGAAACATACATGAAACAGGGGTTTTATAAAGGCAAAAAGATTTCAGTCTCAGCTGTCGAAAACTGATCCTGAGATAGGGCTGATAATGTACTCATGTGTGAGAAGCTCGAACCCCGGCGCAGGTGACAGCTGACCTACTTAGTGCAGCCGTGTGCAGGAGCAGTGGCCAGCCCTGGTGCCCGACAGGGACACAGAGCAGCCCCGTGGGGACCCTGCCCTGGCCGTGTGCCCTACAAGAAATCATCTGTCTCCGGTGTAATTAGTGGCGGTGCTTAAACCAGCACGCTGGCAACAGTTCGGGGCTTTTAATAAAAGCCTGTGCCCAGGGGAGGAGAGATAAAAGGGACAGTTTGCAAAACGCCTGTGTGGTTTAAGCTTGTGCAAAAGAAAGGTGTCTGCTGGCTGAAAGTTGGTAGAATCTGCTGTGTAGATTATACCAGTTAACACAGTGATTTGCATATCCTTAAAAAAAAGTATTTTAAAAATGTCAGAATAAAAAAGCCTCAGTTTTGAACTCTTCAAAGTAAGATTTACTTGTGTAAGATCTGTATTCAGGCTCTTTTACTTCCAGTCATGATTAACTCTTGTCTCTTAACTTGCTAATTGCTTCAATGAATGTATTAATTCCTGTCAATATTAGCAGAGCTCTATCACTCTGGGTTTCTAATTTACTTGTTTTCAGAACTGCAGGGGGAGGGAGGGTGAAGGACCAAGTAAGCACATCAGTAGGAGTTTCATTATTGCTACTTGTGTGCTGGTTTTTTAAGTCGAGTGAAATTGTGAATGTGTTGCATGCCTTGCACTCTCTCTGGCAGCCATCCCGAGGAGGGAAAACAATTAATTCCTCTTCATCTCACTGGGCCTTGAGTGTGTGCTTGGAGCTGAGTGCATTCTTCAGCCAGTCATACTGTGCAGCCCAGTCTTTTGCTCTGTGAGGAAGCTGCTGTTTTTATGAACCTTAAAGGGAATAATGGGCCATGTACAGTGCAGCTTCTTAGAATTTTTTTTATTAGGCTTTTATCCTATATTTTCAAGAAGAAGTAAAGAATGGAAGAGAGAAAAGACGAATGTAACTACCCAAAACACAGCTTTTACTGGTGTGAAGGCCAGCATTCCCCTGCTGGGACCTGAAAATGTGTGGAAACCAGGTAATTATTCTTTCTGACAAAGCACAGGTGTCTCCTTATGCATCTGCCTATTTTAAAAATAGACCCATATATATATATAAAATATGTTGTTAGATCTGGAGTATTTATTTGTTAAAAAACTTCTGCTAGTGGCCCTTTTGTCCTTGATGACAATTTCTTGGAGTCATAATTTTGTGGGTTGACCAACTTGAAAAATGTAAGGCAGAAGACAAATATTTGTCAGTTGGGAGAGGAAAAGCAAGAGGGCTGAGTATTTTCACCATGCTTTAAAGGCAGCTCTTCCTTGTAGCTTCTTTAGTTAGTGAAGGCATTGTGTCATGTAAAGCAGCACATGTTGGTGTTGAGGTGCAAGCTGCTGGTCTGGACTCCTAAATTCATGGTACAACTGTTCAAAGGGTAGATGCCAAGTAGTTTAGATAGTAGTTGTTTAGGAGATAATAATTAGGACGACTTAAAGGTTCCACTTATGGAAGCAATTGTATTTTGTTGTTGTATGTGTTTGGGGGTTTTTGTGTGTTTTGTTTTTTGGTTGTTTGGTTTTTTTGAGTGAAAGAAAGGAAGCTAAAAACCAGAATAAAACAGATTTTAAGGGTCGGTTTACCTTTAGAATTGAGATTGCATTTTTAGTGACTTAACAGTTTTGATGTGAAAGTTCATAGTTTTCTTTTAATTTAAAGCAAACCTTTCTATGTTGTATCTAGACATCAGATTCTGATTTTGTGGAAGTCACACAGAAGCTGCCATTTTTGCCCATGGAAGCTGAATACCGTGTGTAATATCCAGTGTATATATCTGTGGGAGCTGTGGTGGAATCCTCAAATGGCCAAGGCAGGCTGTCACACTCTGATCATTCACTTCTCTAACCCCAGTTCACAGTGACATTATGTAATGAGGCCTCTGCAGCTCTGAAGTCAGTGTTTGCCTCCTCCAAATTCCTAGTACACGGTGCAGCACTGAAAACCTGTTAGCTGTCAAACTGTTATATCTTGAAAGAATTTTTCAACCTCCTTCCCATCTTATTTCTTGGAAAAGTAAGATGTGTTTTTTTCTGCAGAGCTATTGGTTTTGATTATGAAAATATATAATATGAGCACATTTAGCAGTACTAAGCAAGCTTTTACTATTTTTACTAATATATCATCTGCAACCTGAGATGCAGTAGTTAACTTCTGACCCTCAGACATATTTGTAGAGGTGCAATTTTTTTTTTTTGTGAGTCAAGCCAACTTTTAGCCAAATAGCATTATTTGAAGCTGTGTAGTCATTATTAAGGACTGGCTTCTAGTTTTCCACATCCTGTAGTATTACATTAACCTTTCAGTTGGTGCGGGAACTTGAAAAACCTGCATAGAATTTCTGGTAATTGTTAGCTCACACATTTTGGACCATCAAGAGTAGCCTTACCACCTTTCAGTGAGTATCTTACTGCAGTTCTGAGCATATTACTGAAAATAAGCTAACTTGTAAAGAACATTACTCTCATAAATAGTTTTTAAAAGCATTCTAATTGCAACTAAGTTACCTCTATTTAGGAATTATCACAGAATCAAAAAATAGTTTAAATTGGAAGGGGCCTTTAAAGATCATCTTGTTCCAACCCTTGTGCTGTGGGCAGGGACGCCTTCCAGTAGACCACATTGCTCAAAGGCCCATCCAATCTGGCCTTGAGCACTGCCAGGGATGGGGCATTCACAGCTTTTGTGGGTGGCCTGTGGCAGCATCTTGAAGAGCAGAGCAATAAAAAATACTTTTTAAGTGTTTTCTCTGGTTGGGCAAAACTGGACTTTGGAGTACAGGCTAAATAAGACTGGGGCATCTCTAACAGTACTAGTGCATGTAGCCCTTCAGACATCAGCTTTTGAGATTGTTGAGACACTTTACTTTATTGACAAAACAATTATGGGCAATAGTGTTGGAACTTCAGTACAACTATTTTGTATTTGGGGACTTGTAAATACAACACTCTACACCTACATTACTGAAAGTGGAAAAAAGCAAAACTGCTTTCTAGAATTTTTTCAAAGAACTAGGTTTCATTTCCTTGATGAGCAAGTGCTGTTTTTTTTTCCAAGTGTGTAATGTTAGTAAGGATGTCGGAGAGCAGTGCTGCTGCTGCTGCCGTTTGCAACAGCATCCTTGGGAAACCTGCACAGCTGCACTGCCAGCTGCTAAAAATTGGCAAGGTGGGGAGAGAGGGTATTCCTTACCTTGACAGGGACATAAACACTGCCTAACAGTGCCACCCAGTGATGTCTGCCATAACAGCACGGCAGAGCGAGGCGCTCCGAGTGCCCGTGGGGGGGGCGGCCGGGGGTCCGAGGCCCCTGGACACGAGCGCTCGGCCACACGCGGTCACCTCTGCTCGTGCTCGAGCGACCTTCTGGGCTGCATCTTTGGCATGAGGGACAACATACATCTTCTGGCTTCAGAGGGACGTCTTGCTTAAGTGCAGATGTGTGGGGTGAAGTGCTGGGCCGCAGGAGAGCTGCTTTGTGGGGTGTACAAAACATGTTTGGTTGAGCACACCTCGATCACACACAGCGGGTGGTGTTACACTCACAGCACGGTTCTGTCACTGAGTGCAGGAGGACTCAGTGACAAACATCTTTGGTTTCTAGTCTGTGTGTACAAAAACACTGGTGGAGAACAGCAAAATACAGAAAGCTGCAATTCAACTTTCAAGTGCTGAGTCCAGGGCTGGAATTAGGCAGAATTGTAATTTTCAGCCTCTGGAAGGCATGTGGAGAGGTGGGAAAGTGGTTAAGCTCTGCACAGGCAGGCTCAGCATTTTAAGGCTGTAACTGCAGTGAACATAATTTTAGGAAGGTGATACAGACAAATCAAACTTCTCACATTCAAGCCTTTTATATTCAAAACTGTAAGGGGAGATATTACATAAACATCCCCCCTCGTCTAGTTAAAAGAAAAAACCTCACTTAATAGTGTGGTAGGAGTCTGAAACTAAAAATAATGGCTTTTATTATTATTCAGCACTTCTTTAATATCAAGCCATGTGGAGTCAATAAAAGCTACTTCAAGGCCACAGAAGATGAGCTTCTGCCTTTTATGGCTTACAATTTTTAATTGTATCTGGCCTCAAAACATTTTGGAAAAAAATTGAAGTATTCAGAATTCTGATGATGATAATGACTTAATATTTTGTGTTCTTTAAATATGAAATTAATGTGTTATTACATCAAAATATGGAGGGCTTAAATGCATTTTGAAATCAAAAATAGAGATTGAGTGTTTGTACATCATACATCCTAGAAATAATTTGAGGAAAGGAGGGATAAAGCAGTTATTTACCTTTTTCCTGAAGTCAGTAATGAAGCTGCCACCTCATTTTTTTAACATGAAATATGCAGAATGGTAAAACTATGTGTAAAAATATTTCTCCAGCTGGAATGAAAAAAGGTACAAGTGATTTCTTGACAATGTTTTTTTCAGAATAGTCTTTTACAGGATCAAATACTTAGAATTTACTTGGTCTCATTGTCTGAGTACTTTGCTTTCTTTTGGCATTTGTTCTAATATTTTCTATAACTCAAGTTAACTGAATTTTCCCCCCTTGGTTCCTTAATGTCACATTTGCAGTAACATGCTGTGCATGTACCAGGACATGAATGTGTGGGTGTTTTGATCTGTGTTCATTCTTTCCTCAGATAATTGTTAGCACTGTTTAAGTATTTGCTTTCCTAGCTTAGATTTGCTTGTTCCTGTTGAGTTTGAAAAAAGTAGACTGATGCCATCTGTTAGTTTCAGACTTCTGTGTAGTTTGACCTTTGTAATCCTTGTCATATGTAGCACAGAAGCTGCCCTTGCAGGAAAATATTTCACAAGGGAGGCCCCTTCTCCTCCTATCCATTTAAAAACAAACCCGGATGATCTCATTATTTTGTGGGGTTTTGTTGTTGTTGTATGTTTTTTGAAAACTTTTCCTACAAGAAGAGATTTGATCAGTGTATAGGCTTCAAACCTGTATCTGCTTACTGTTTGTGGCTGCATGCAGGCCATAATTTTGGCTTGCCTTTTCTTTTAGTTCATAGAACTGGGCAAAATATGAGAATATACAGGAAGCTTGTTCAGTTCGTTCTGCAGACATATGGTTTATTTTCCTTTCTTAAACTGGTAAACCATTATTCTTTTAACCCTTAACCCGAAACATAGAAAATATTTTATTATAACTCTGTGTGCAGTCTTTCTAGTGAAAAAGGAAGGAGAAAAAGGAACTAAAGGAGAGCTAAAGGAAATATGTGAATTATAAACACAGAAATGCTCAATTCTGAGCAATTTTCATTTTCTCTCTTGCCATCTTATTAAGGAACTCACCTCAGTTTTACTGAAAAGTTCATCATCATTTCAGTTCAGAAAGTGAACGCTCAAATCACTGTAATGCAGTTTCAAAAATATGCCACTGTTAAAAATTTAGTTAGAATTAATTCAGGTCTTTATAGAGATGATTCATTGCTAAGAAAAAGAAAACAATAGAAAAGTCTAGCAAAAGAAAAGCCTTAAGATGTCTCCATTTTCTTGAATGTGGAAGCATTTTCTTGAAATGCTTCCACATGGGGAAAAAACTATTGGCATAAATAGTCTTTAAATACTTAATATTGGTGTTTTCTAAACCCAAGGTGTTCAGTGTACTTGAAGCTGTTGTATGTCTCTTAGTGATAAACAACTACAAAGCAAAGCAAAAAACGCACACGCCCTAACCCTAAACTAGCTCTTCTCAGAGAAACATGGTAGTATGTTTTCCATGCAGTGCAAAGCTTTTTATCCTCCCATTATAAATACTAGAACATTGGACTTTGGTTTTGTTTACTAAGATTTTTAAGCTCAAATCTGTTGAAATGGTCTTTATTTTCATAATTAATGTGACAAAATGTATAGTGGTGGAAGATGTTCCAAAATGTTAGACTTAAATACAAGTTGAAAGCAGTCAGTTTTATAAACAAATACCTGAATGAAAATGCTGATTTGAGATCATTAGTTCTCCCTGCATCTGTGTGTTAAATTGCAGAAATAACCCATGCGATAAAATGAAAGTAGGAATAATCCTCTTACATCAGATGAGTTTTCTCAAGTGGCAGTACCTAACACATAGCAGGATTTCATAATGGAAGCAGTAGAAGAGTATAACTGAGAGTAATATATTATAAAAAGGAAAAAGAAAAGACAGTGGTTAGAAATATTTTTCTGGGTTTTTGAGCTAGAAGAGACTTACTGGCTCCAAAAGCAAGTGTCTCACTCCACTCCACAAGATGGATTCTTTTATAGAAAGCACTCAAAGGAAAGGCACACACATTATAATATTATATAAACCACATTGTGAAACTATCTATAATTTATTCATACTTTTTTTACCTAATACAAGAATTTTTCTTTCAGTAAAGCTGTATGTGAACAGTCTTCAGCCTCTACTAGATTTTATAGAGGTTATAGTACACTGGTACAGTGTACAGTAAGTTCCTGAAATATTTATTAACTTTTGGATAAGAATTTTTTTATATATATAAATACATAAAGTCATTGCATATGTATCCACACTATGAAATTATTAAAATTACATACAGGAAATACTTGTAAAATTAAATATAATGACTATCAAGTAAAGCTGCTAGAGTGACAGCTGCCTAAGGGGTTGCCTGTGTTGGGCACTATTGCTGCAGCTAGACTGTATCTGTATGTGTTGATTTCCAAAGAAATTCCTGCCTCTAAATCTGCAGCCACTGTCCTCTCCTTTCTGTTGTAGCCGTGCTGCCTTTAAATTTAGTTTTTAAAAAATTTAAATGGCTTGAGTTGGAAGGAACCTTGAAGATCGTCTGGTTCCAACTCCCCTGCTGTGGGCACCTTCAGCTACCCCAGGTTGCTCAAAGCCCTGTCCAGCCTGGCCTTGACCACCTCCAGGGATGGGACATCCACAACTTCCCTGAGTGATCTGCTCAGTGCCTTGCCAGCTTTACAGCTTGTGGCTGTTAGGGCTCTTCCTGTGTCTCTGCATTTGTAAATCCTTGGTTGATAATGAACAAGCAGGTGCTAGTCCTCTGGGAAGCTGCTTATGTGAGCTCTGGGGCTTGTTTGCAAAATCAGAGCACTGTATGCATGACACCAGGGATGAAATTAGCAGAGCAGTTAATGGCAGCTGATGGGGAGTCTGGAGGGATTGTTTTAAAATTGCAAAAAGGAGAAACTATAAGACTGGGAAGGACCTCTTCTGGAGCACTGAATCTACTCATCTGTCACCTGTAGCATTCTTGCAGCCCTCTCCAAAAATGGTTCAAGCTTCCCTTTTACACTGTTGAGATTTCTTTCTCAATCTACCTGGATTCAAAGACTGTGTGAGACCTCTTTAATGCTCATGTCTGGCAAGCTTCCTACTGATGACCCAATTAATACCCACTTGTTCTCTGGTCAGCACTGTCCACCCAGATTTCCTCTATTTGTCTCCAGCCCATATTCCTTCCCCTTTTCTTGCCTGTTGTAAGGACAACAGAGCCATCTTCTCCCTATCTTCCCCCACCCTCATTTTAGCCTAGCTGAAGGAGGCAAAGTCTTTTAGCTTCTCATAAAAGAGACCCAGGGTGGCTGCTGTCATTGTCACAGCCCTGCTCTGCACCTATTAGGTATGAGTTTATTTCTTGATTGCAGGTCACCAGGGCTGTGGATGATGTTCCCACTGATTGCTCACCACAGCCTTCCCAATTATAACATCTCAAATTTGCCTCATAAAAGTTGGATTTGATCTTGGAGGTCTGTCCTATTCTGTTTCCAGGATTGCACACATTAAATAATTTGTGCTGTTACTACCTGTCTTTCCCCTCTCTCAAATGTATTTAGAAACTGAAAGGCTGAATGGATGTAGCTTACTTAATGAGGAATAACCTGATGCTAAGTGTCTGGAACCAACGAATGTTTTGAAATCAGAAAGTTTAAGAAATAGAAATATAAAACTTTGACTAATGAAATTAATAATTTTACTGAAATCTGTAAAGAAGAAAGCAGAAGACCCTCAAACCTCTCCTGATAAATTGATATCAGTGACAAGAATAATTTTAAAAGTTACTGCCTGATATTTTTAAATTTGACTGTGCAAAACAGCTGAAATTGTGCCCTGTCAGGAGAATGTTTTGAGTGATGCAATCAGCATTTCCTTTTTTAACCTCAGTATTTCTATAATATATCATTGATATTCACTTCAGGAAATCTTCTAGAGAGACAGCATGAGCTAAATAGACTGCAGTGGAAACACAGCTTAAAAAAGTGGTCTTAGATGTGATACATCAAAGTCTGTAAGTGCAGCAATGAGCTTGAGGGGAATGTCCAACTGATTTTTACTGGGGTAGAGTTAATTTTCTTCACAGTAACTGGTATGAAGCTCCTTTTGGGATTTGTGCTGGGAGCAGTGTTGGTAACACAGAGATGTTTACATTACTGCTGGGCAGCACTTGCATGGAGTCTAAAGACCTTTGCTGTTCCTCATCCCACCAGCAAGAAGGCTGGGAGTGCACAAATAGGGGGACAAAGCTGGGATAGGTGACACCAACTGACCCCAGGAATATCCCACATCAAATGGCATCTTGCTTGGCATATGCAGTGGGGGGAAGGAGGAAGGAGCAGACATTTGTAGTGATGGTGTTTGTGTTCCCAAGTCAGCGTAAGGTGTGATAATCTGTGCTTTCCTGGGGAAGGCTGAATAGCTGCCTGCCTATGGGAAGTGCTAAATGAGTTCTCTGTTTTGCTTTGCTTGTGTGCATGGCTTTTGCTTTAGCTATTAAGCTACTCTTGTGTTAATCTGACTTTTCTCACTTTACTCTTCCAATTCCCTCCCCTATCCTGACATGGGGGGACTGAGTAAGCCCCAACTGTGTGGGGCAACTTCTTACAGAGAGATATTTTAAAAGTTGGGGAGAATTTAATGGTGGCATTTAGAAGTTAAGTATTTTGACATAAAATTTCTATTGGTTCAACTTTTCTTAGTTGAAACAAACTTGTATTGAACCCAAATTAGGCACTATAAAGTCCTATTTGCCCTGTTTCCTGTGTAACAGGCTCACAGGAGGTAAGCTTCAGTGAAGTGCTGGTGAACCTAAGCTTGATTGCTGCCATGATGCTTGCACAACCAGTTCTGAAAATTTTACTGCTGCAAAAATGAGGAGGAGAAAGCAGAAAGACTGATGTTTGACATTTAATTAAAAAAAAAAATAATTGTTTGCAATCTGCAGAAGTAGTCTGTTTCTAGTACAATTGCTCTTCAGTAATTATCTCTCAATCCATCACCAGCTTCTGGTTGTCAGGGAGAGGACAGAGTTTGCCATTTTTTCAGCTCATAGCCTGCTCCTGCTCTGTCCCCTAACATTCTCCAAGCTGGCTCCGCATCTTTGAGTCTGTTCCATGCCCCTGCATGCTGCACCCTGGCAGTGTGGTGTTTCCATGGATCGCTCTCCTGCTGCCTGAGGAGCGCTGAGCAGCAGGCAGGGCAGCTGGCAGCCGGCGTCCCCGGGAGCTCAGCTCCACCAGCGCTGCTCTCTCTCCCTGGCAGCCAGCCACAGGGAGCTGCTGTGCAGCAGCCTGCTGAGCGTTCCGACTTGGCACAGCTCCTCTGCAGCCTCAGGTAGCAGAGGAAACAGAGCAGAGCTTTCCAACCCATTCTGAAACACCAAGCTCAGGTTACTGCTCTGAAGAGTTGAGCAGGAACCTTTGCTTCATACACCTGAGCCAGCATCTTGGGAGGACTTGTTGCACCCTTTCCAGTTCTTTATATTTTTGTTGTTCTTTCCCAGCTCTGTCAGAAAGTTCAGTAAATGAGGGAAGCAGCTGAAGTAAGGCTGTAGAGAAGAGGGTCTGGGAGCCCCGAGGAAGGAGGGGGTATTCTGACATGAGCTGGTTGCTGCAGAAGCAGCACAGGAAATGTGGACTGGACAACAGGAAGGTAGCATGCTATCAGTGTAGTAACGCAAGGGACCCATCAGGGTCATCTTATTCCTCATTCACCCTTAATTAAATATTACTTCCTTAAATATGTACGTAATAAAAGGTAAAAGATGTTACAAGCTGACTATTTTTTTTTCTCTAATGTTTTCTGTAGCCTTTTCTGCAAGAGTTTTTCAGTGACAATGTTTCTAACTGATAGATAGACTTTTTCTTGAATAGGGCTTTATGTAGCCTGCTGTGATTGTGGCATTCTAAAAAAGCTGACATGATTTTAGTATATTTTTTCAATTAAAATAGAAGATATACAGGTATTTTATAAGTGCAATTTGTGTTGCCCTTATGATATTGCAGATTTATGATTGTGTTGGAGTGAGTGGGAGCAACCTACCCAAGTTATTTATTTACAGTCATGCCAGGAAAGAAGATGGCTCTTTGCTTCAAAAGTATTGGTCCTTGTTTTTAATCTTTAATTAACTCTGAATTTGACTAGATCTGCAAATAGCAGATGGTGAAGTGTTGCCAAATTGCTGCTCATCATCTGCTTCTCACATACATAATTTGCAAGTATGTGAGTATAAAGGAAATATATGACAAGTCCTCAGCACAGTGTTCCCCAGTAGCAGGAAGTTGAATTTGTTTTTCTTTTGGCATTCAAGTTTAACAATGAGCAAGAGATTAAATAAAGCATATACATAAAAGAAGACGTTCA
Organism: Zonotrichia leucophrys gambelii; assembly: GCF_028769735.1. NCBI lineage: Eukaryota > Metazoa > Chordata > Aves > Passeriformes > Passerellidae > Zonotrichia > Zonotrichia leucophrys. The sequence continues at coordinate 26,082,744 of NC_088173.1, read as the reverse complement.
TAATAGATTTTTGAGAAACAAGTGAATAGGACAGCTACTCCAAAACTTTGCATTGTGCTAAACCAAATGAATAAATTATCTTTAACTTTGTGATGTTCAAATGAAATGGAGAGTTGCCTACATGTGAACTATTTTGCTTGTTTCCAGTGCTGATAATTGATGCCTTTTGTTACTTGCACTGGTGCTTCTGAGCTGTGACTGGGTTGTAGTAATTGAACACAAAAAGGGGAAGAAGGGCTCATTAAGGGCAAGAATTCTGATGAGAGACTGGGGTGTCTCTAATCTTACCTAGTAGAAACACACAAGATTTCTCTTCAGCTCTGAGGAAAGCTGGAAAAGTAGACTGTTGTATTGACAGCCTCTGTAAAAACTCTGCCTTGTTGCCCAGTATCTGTTACTACCTTTAAAAGAAAAAAATAACACGTGTTTGAAAGTAAAGCTGAAATACTGAGAAAACTTGCTGCTTGTCTAGTCATGCATCTCCTGATTTAAAAATATTTCATATGCAAGGCTGGTTTTGTTTTGTAATGTTTTCAAGGCATTAGCCTGTAAATTGTGCAGTCCTCAACTTGAACATGACACTTGCTGTAATTCTAATGTGGGGTTGCATCAGCAGCTCTTTTTAAAGCAGTGGTTGAAGGTTAAGTGTGGGCATGACTGTACTGCTCCTACAGTTCTTCACCATCCTCTCTCTGAGGGGTCATTTAGAGTCCCACAGCTGGGAGGTGTCTGTGTGAAAATCCATGGGGTGGAGTAGAAAGCTGCTTCTGCCCTCTTAGAATTTATTTTGTTGTGGAGGCTTTTTATACCAGAGCAAGAAATCAGCTCAAATTTTTAACCTAGGAGCAAAGCCTTACAGCACTCAGCATTTAGCAAATGCATGATGGAGCAAAATATGCCTGTAAAAAAAAAAAAAGGCAACAGACTTTAAAGAAAGACTTGAGTGAAGGTGTAGGGAGAAAAAAATGGATTAAAAAAATACTTTATCTGTACCTTTGGACAATATTTTATTCATGGTTTTTTTAATGGCTTCTTAACTTTTCAATTCTATTGTAATTAAGTTTGCATTTAGCGTATACCTATTACCTAGAAAGGATATTTATCATACTAGCAGGGTCTTATACTTACTTTTGCTGTCTAGTAGAAGACATGGAAAACTACATCTTGAGTATATGGGTTGAGGGCATTAATTTTGCCTTCCTCACAGATCAGTCTGTCATGTCATTTGTAAAAATCTGTTTTTTTACAGAAGAGCTAGTTACTCTGAGCAGTGTTGTAAAGCCTTGGGAGGGGATAAGGGATTCCTGAAAGGGAAAAAATAAAATATATTTTGCTGAGTGTGGTTCAGGAGGTTGGTTAACTTGAATTGGTTTAAACCTCAGAGCTCAGATGGTGTCAGTTGTGCTGGTGGGAGGCTGGTGGAAATTGACACTTTGTTCAGCTTGTAGGCATTATGCATGTGGGTAGTGTGGTTGCCATCTTCAAAAGAAATTCACAGAAAGATCCGTAGATAGGAGGGAAAAAAGGCTTCTCATTTCTCCTTACTGTCATGCAAGTGTTCAAGCCAAATGGTTGGACAGCCCAACTTTTACTGTTAGAGGTGTACGTGTACTGCTGTCAGAGGATGGACTGTGGCTGGTGGGGTTTTGTCTTTCTTTGGTTTACTCTGCTGACTCAAATCTTTCAACTGGCTTGAGTGTGGGAAATGTATGATGGTAGTAGCTCCTTGGCTGAGAGGAGAGGTGATTTTATAGGGGATGTGTAGAGATCAGGGTCTGGATTCATTTTACCTTTTGTATCTACCTTAGTTAATTGCCTTTATCTCTTTTTCTAGGCTGTGGAGAGCAGCACGCTCATGGGGAACAAATTTAACCTATTTAAGATTCCTACTGTAGAAAGAGCTCAATTGTGCTGTCAAAATTCTGGTAGAGGGAGTCTAAAGATACTGGGTTAGTCATGCACATTTGTTGGCAGTAGTATGTTAGGAATGAGATTTGCCTGGATGGTCTTGCTGTTCAAGTCTTTGCTCTGGAACACATTTCACTTCAGGACCAGTGTCTCAGCGTTTATTACATCAGTGAAAAATTCAAAGAGACTTGAAAAGATCTTTAACATAATTCTGTCTGTCATGGTCACCCAGATGGTTTTGTGATCTGGGTTATGGTTTTCTTGGGTTCTCACACAAAATGCAGAATAGGCAAAGAAAGAGTGTATGGCAAAGTGGTGAAATTTGCTTGCTGTCATGGAGCAGCTTCATCTCAGAGTCAGAAATGTTTAGAGCATATAACAGCCAGTCCTCTGACTAAACAAACTTCTTGGTTCATCTAACAAAGTATAAAGAAACAGGTTGGTCTAACTTTAGACTTTCGGAGATGACCTAATATACTGAACATCAGATATGGCCCAACTATAATTTCATATCTGTGTCAGGCAGAGCTAGAGGAGTTCTTTTTTCATCCTAGTTTTAGTATACTGAAGAGTAAGAGGTCTTCAGTAAAATAAGGGAGCTACAACATTTTGAGAGAGAACCCTGAGTGCATCTCCCTACTCCTCTTTTCTGTGTGAAAGAGCTCAGACCAAACCCTTACTTCCTCTGCATTTTACTTGGAAATGAACATATCTGGTATGTTCATCTGAGCTTCAGCTGCTTTCTCCTGAGTGCTGTGAAAAGATGGTTATGCTGTTAATGCTAATCTGTAGATTAGATGCATAATTTCCTGTATTTTGTCTCCAAACACAGAAAACAGACAGCTTTTGCTACTGTTAGACATAAACCCAAACTGGAAACCTGCATTTGCAACAAAGTCATGGGCACAACAACAAGCTAAACGGATTTACAGTGACGAAAGCATGTTGAAACTGTAATTTTAAAAAAACCTGACATTTGATTTCTGTTTTGTAAATCCCTGTCCTTAATGGGGGATAACAAGAGATTTAAGGGATAGGAAGACATCTTGCTGGTAGATTCAGGCAGAGTTGGTGTTTGGGCTAAAACCTCATTTTCTGTTAGCTTGCCTTTTATTCTAGTCCCAAAAAAATCTGACAAGGAAAAGAAAAGTGTTGAAAAAATATGACTGGAATGAGCACTATGTTAGATGAAGTATTTTTATTTGTGCCTTTGTGAGTTGTTGCATGATCTAAACTTAATTTTCAAATGCTAATATTTGCAGGAGTTGTTGGTGCAAGTGTGTTGTCTTAATCCCTTGTATGTAGTAATGTTAAAAAAGTACATGAGAGTGGCAGGGGACAGTTCTGTCTGAGCAGCAGAATTGCATAAAGACCTGAAGATTATCCACTTTTTATCCCTTTACTGGAGTCAGAGTCAGTTGCTGGTTTCCAGCCTAGTCTGACAGTGGCAGGAGAGGATGGGTAGTGGTAGGTTATTGCTTTTCCCATTACCTTTTAAATTTGCCATTGTGTGTCTGTAACCCTGCTGGGTTGCAAAGTGGCTTTATCTTGGCAGCTGCTTTGTTTGCTGTAAAGCAGATAAAAAGCTGTGTAATCTATGCAGTTGGCACTTGCAGGAGATTTTGAAAGTAGATGAGAAGTAGCTGCCAGAGGTCCCCCAAACAGCTTGTTCTTCCCTTCCCTGGCTGCAGCATTGAGAGGGGCAGGTGAGCACATGGTTCCTCATTCCTTTCAGTATTGATTTCTGGTGGTGGCCAAGTGAAGGGCACGTGCGGGGATTTACTTTATTGATTGTTAAGGAGAGACAGTAATGTCAGTGCTCAAAGAAATGAAGTTTCTCGTGGCTTCTTGCAGCTGACTGTTCCTTTTAAAGAGAATTTCATAGTATATGGGTAGTAATATTAAATATGATTGGGAAGGCCAGTGGTGGTGGTCACTGAAGAACAAGGATTTTGGAGGGACTGACTGTGTAAAGGCTAAGTATTCAAGGGATAAAGCTCTTCTGTCTTGTATATGCATGTTTGTCACCCAGTTTTGTGATTACAAGTCAACAGTGTTGAAGAGAGAGGTTTTGGAAGACCACATTTTACTCTCTTGATAATTTCTAGAAAGTGGGGCAGTAGAGAATACAGCTTTTTGAATGGTCTGATACATCTTTTTCTTCTCACTGTAACTGACTGAAAGGATATGTTAAAACAGAATGAGAAATACTCACTGGCCTCCTTCTTCTGGAGGCAGCAGTATCACACCTGAAACCTGTCATTACCTAATTTTAATTTCCAAGAACATGCAAGTTCGTTTCTTATTTCAGAAATAATACTCCCCTCACTTCATTCTTTTGTAGGTATATTTAAATTAAAGTGTCTCTCTCTTTGAATTGATTCCTCCCTCAGTCATGCTGAGTGTGTCCTGTGTAGTTGGGCGTTTGATACCAATCTAGGGCTTTTGGGCCCCCTTGGAATGAGAGCATGGTAAAGAGAGGTTGTAGAGTCTCCATCCTTGGAGACGCTCAGTACCCAACTGTCCACACAGTCCTTAGCTTCAGAACTTTTCCCACCTGTGAGACTCTAAAAATATAAATGATAAATAAGCAAGACTAATGAAAATGTTGGAGACTAAGGTTCAAATTAGAGTAATACAGGATTCTGCTTTAGGTAAGGTTGTTTAGTCACATTTATCAATTAATGCTGTTGTGCAGGCTTTTCTGCAGTCACTTTATTTGAGTTGCAAGAGACTGGAGCACAGGCTGCTGCCTCTTCTGGTTTTCTTTGCTCCTGTTGGACTTCCTTGTGTCTTCTGCTGCAATCTCCCATAGGTGATGTTCCCCTCACTACTGGAGAGAAGTGACAGATTGGTGTTGCTAGGGCTGTCTCAATCCGTGTGCAATCCAACAGGCATCACTGGGTGACTGTCAGCAGCCTTATACTCTGGGTGAACAGGCAGAGAGCTGTGCAGACACTGCACCTCTGACGAGCCGAGGTCAGGGTACCCCGTGCTGCCTGTGTTCTTTGTACTGCATGCTTGCAGTTCTGAGATTTCTTCTCCCTTCCTCCCAGTACTGAAGTGCTGAAAATATTCTGCCTATGAAGATGCATTGCCAGTGAAAGACTGCAAGTGTGATGTGTGAAGAGATTTTTAATGATACTGTGATAAACACATTTCAATGGTTTGAAAAATCATTATAGCAAGTATTTTGGCAGCCAACTGTTTTATGCAGGCCTCTGAAATGCTCCTGAGTATGAGTCTGAAATGCTATTAGTTAAATGAGAAAAGGGCACAGAGACGTGTAGGACCACTTCTGTATTTTGTAATTAGGGAGAGGGGAGAAAAGGGAAAGAGAAGTTACCTGTGTGAAGAAGTTAGACAAAACCAAGGTAAAGTTCAGAGTTAGAAGAGGAAAAACAATCTTCCTCAAAGCCATTCTTTGAATTTTTAATTGCAGTCTTGCACTCCCTCTCTTGCATTCTAGTCCAAGCAGCAATGTCTGGTAAAATCTGAAAAGGCAGATGAAACTGAAAAACCCCTAAGAAAATCACAGAAGAAAGAGATTTATTTAGGAAATATTAATTAACTTGTAACTCACAGTGGTTGCTCGTATTTGCCTGTGCCTTCTATTCCACATTACCATTACCCTCCTCTTTAAATATTTCAGGAAATCTCTGCTAAGGAATGATGCTAAATGGCTACAGCACAGGGAGATGGTATTATGAATAGAGATTAATTTCATGTTTCAGTCTTCAAACCAGTTTCTAGCTATGAGACATGGTAAGCTGTAGTGAGTTGGACTCCAGCCCTCCTGTGCTGGCCTCTCATTTTCTTCTGAAATGTTTGTGTAGTGTGAAAACATGACAAGAACTGTTGGGATTTTTCACTGTACAGGAGAATAATCACTCCCTTGATTTCCTTCTCACACCCCTGACTTATCCAGATACTTGAGAAGGTATTTACTTATGTGTTCAAAATTTGCCTTTTCTCAGTTCATCTGAGACCTGTTTTCCTCCTGGCTTGGCTGTATATGTAATATATGTAATATGCACCTTTTGCTGTTGCACTTCGGGTAAACCTCTTACTGCTCTGCAGATTGTCACTTCCCATATTGTTTTTATAATTAGACCCAGTTTTTAGTTTCTACCTGCTCTTTACTGTCTTAAAAGTTATCAGTTGCTGAAGCTGATGGGCACACAGGTAGATCCATTGTTATCTTTAACTAGGGTATTGTATGAAACCAAGATATGCTGACTGGAAGTCTTATTCCTGAATTTGGTGGCTGTTAATTTCATCTTCCATCTGTTAGGTCTTGGGCATTAATCTAAGCTTTGGCCATATATTCAAGTTTTTGAGAAATTTGTCCTTTATTTATCTTCACTAACTGAATTGGAGGCCTCTCACTGTCTCCTTACTAGGCATAAGCTGCTAAGTTAGATTTCTTTACAAGTGTAAGCATTCAACTGTTTCACTACTTTTCCTCTCTCCTCTTACCTACTACCTTACTTGAATGTGTGAAGTCTCACCAGGTCTGCATTCTGTATTCTGTTAACTTGTGTTAGCTCTTCAAAATAAATCCCTGTGCTTCAGCGGTCATGAGGACAGGAGGCCCACCAGATTGTTAGTTCATCTTGCAGTGAAGCTGCTGTAGCAGGTTGACTTGAAATTTTATAAAATGAGATGTTAGCAAAAGCCAAAATGGGTGTTGTAAACATGGAAAAAGCTTTTTGTGTACTGAAATGACATTTAAATGAGCTTACTCTGGTTTTCCAAGTAGCATAGTGCAGTACTATCCTGAAGTTGGAGTTCCTTATTTTACATTCCCTTTGAGCCATTCCCTGATAATAGATCGAACTCTCATTCCTGATGGACTCAAGAGCAATAAAATAAGGACAAAGTGTGACGTGTTGTAACAGTGTGAAACTGGAATCAGGTCTGTTACTGCAAGAGTCATAATGGCACATAGTTCATTCCTGCACACAGGCTGCATCATCTCAGGATAATGATCTCTGCCATGAGACAAAGTGTTTCTGAGAGAGACTGCCAAAAATGAAGAGTATGAGTAAGACAGTGGGGTGTTTTTCCCCTGCAGAAAAGCACTGTGTTCTGTAGCCCTAAATGTCAAATTAAACAGTAACTTTCAAGTATAAATAAATTTTGAAGTACGCAGTATCAACTGTGGAAAGCTGGAAACGTTGTAATAACACACTGGAAAAAATTAAATTTCTACTCCCTGTTGTGTTGGCTGTATAAATGATTTGGAAGAGCAGGTGAACAGTGAGGTAATGAAGCACCACTTTATTCAGGATACTTAAAGGCCAGCTCTAAAGAATTGCACAACACTCTTAGAGTCCTGCTTAACTAAGCCACAAAATTGTAAATGAAGTTTGATGTAGATAAATGTGAGTGCACCCATGGGAATGGAAAACATGAGAAAATTACAGTTCTACCATGCTACGTTTGGACCTGGCTCTTGTCCCTTTTATTTCCAGGATCATCTTCCCATGGGTCACTCTGGGAAGGCAGGAGCCTGATGCTCTGTAGGCCTGAGTAGTGCCCAGCAAATGGAGTGGCTGATGTCACTAGGGGAAGGGCAAAGGACATGGTTGTGCAGTGTGTGCCTAAGCTCATGTGTTTGAGCAGCTCTGGGTTACCAAACAGCATAGTTAAACTAAAAGACTGTTCTGAATGCTGGGGTAAGCCATGAGGAAAATGGGAGAATTCAGAACATTAATCTGGGAGAAATCCATTGATTAGCATGTTCCTCAACTCCAGGTTTTTTATTCCTCTGTTTTTAAAAGTAGGAATTAATCCTAATCTACCAAAAAGCTTGGCTGTATTATGATGATGGTTCTTGTTTATATAAATGTAGCGAGATAGATTTTGTTTTGAAATGTTAGAACACAAAAATAGGTCCCTGTCAAAAAAATCCAAACAAATGTCATCCAAACCCCAGCTATTCTCATACCGTGAGAGCTATAAAGTCCTGCAAGTTGACATGCAATATTACAGATATTTGTTCATAAGAATATTCCAATTGCAATCCTTTCATTAAGGGGGAACAAATCATTGAGAACTTTCTTGGTGGAGCCTGTGAGGGTGAATGTTGCCTGGCTCTGTGGCAAACCTTGAAAGGCTGACTGAGCTAATGCAATCTACCAGATGTTGGGGTTATTTTCAATTCTGTAAATGAGTAAGCCTTGCCTTGGGCCCAAGCCTTCGCAAAAAGGAATTAAGGGAAGGAAAGAAACATAAATAGTAAAAAGGCAAAGGCAGATAATACAGCCTCCTCTTTAAATGCTACCTTGTCTGTGCATCATGGATAAACTTATCTTCATAGAACTCCTCAGTATTTGTTTGGAAGCAGTGTGTGTCTGTTACTGCTTCAGCAGAGGTTATTTGTTCTTTCTGGATGTGGTTTTAGTGTGTCCTTTTCTATTATTAATTAATTGTACCAGCCTATTATTCAGAGAAACATACACATCCCTGTTCTGTCTTTGCCTCATCGATGCATTTACTCTGTGCTTGTGTTTTACCATTAGGGTTTTCCAATTATGTGCTTCTGAACACTGGAAGGAGAAGCCAAGACTGTCTTTCAAATACAGTATTTGAAATCTCATTTCTCAGATAACCAGGTAGAGTTAAATGATGCGAATGGCAGACTTCATAGTGATGGAAAAAGAAAATGGAATGCAGTGTGATTTTAGGTTCATTTTGAGTTCCAGAGGAGAGGGTTTTAAGCTGTTTCCATTAACATATACATATCTGAATATATATTTTGCTTTTTTACAGTTATTATTTTCCCTGTGGAAAGATTTTTGCAATAAATACATCTTCAGTGTGCTTCTGACTTGTGTTTTGCTGAAAAATGTAAGAACTTTTTTCGGCTGAGTGAATTGTTAAGTATTTCATGCAATGAAGCTCTTCCACACCCATTGAAAAGTGATGCTTTGTTCCTTGCTTATTGACCTGGTTCCTTGCACAGAGAAGCAGCCTTTCTGTGCTAAAATGTGTACAAGTTACAACAAACTCATTTTGAAGCTGCTGTATTTGAGCGTTGCTGGAGTTGTGATTTCACAATGTTCATCTCATTATTGACTCTGAAATTCCAAAGAGAAGAGCAAATTTGGAAGCAGTCCAACATGCATCCAAAAATTTCAGGGTGAAACTTGAGGTAAGAGGGACTGCTATGGAAACTAGATCAGTTCTTTTTTGCAGGATCTCTGCCAAGACCCTTCATTTGTAGTGGAAGGCATAATATGTTTTATCTATGTTGTCTCAATATAAAAAAATCACAGTCCCTCATATGAAAAAGATGGATATGCAATATTTTCTTTCCATTCTCTGGGATGTTGTGAACCTCAGAAAACCCATTCATCATTCTCTGCCTTGCATTTGCTGTGAGGAACAATGTTTTCTTCTTGCTTGCTGGACTAGCCCAAACAATTTTTACTTTTTTTTTCCTCTTGAAAACATAGCTTCATACATAGCTTCTAGCCAGGAAACATTCTGGGATTCCATTTGGAAGGTTTTAAGCTTGGGATGGATGGGGAATAGACAAACAAGTTAACTCACTTGACATCTGCTGCTAAAGTTGATGTACATAAATGTGTCAAAATTATTTTGGCTGCCTGCAGAAGAGGGAAATACTATCATAAATTCAGTAGTGTTTTGTTTTTCCTGTCATCCAGGGTTGCTGATTCAACTGATGGTTGCTGGTTAAGAGAGTGAGTTTGGATTAATGGGTTTCCTGTGTATCTGCCCCTGACTATAAGCAGGGTAGATTCTGACAGTGATATCACCAAGATATGAAGTATGAAAATAGGACTTGAGTAATTTAGAAATCACTTTTTTTGTAAGACTGAGATTCTAGTAAGTAGGTGGGTCTTTTCTTCAAAAGGAGTTAAATCAGAAGCAATTAAGTTCAATTGTAAAGCTTTAAATGTAGAATTTATCCTTCTGAGTTGGCATTTTCATTTAGTATTTACATATTCATTTTACTGTTTACGTGTCTTTAAATTATTAGGGCAGGAACATGGGTTTTGAGATCTTCAGATAATGAAAAAAGACTGAATACTGTGTTTCTTTAATGTATCCCACAGAACACAACCATTAAATAAGTTAGAGTTTGAACTTGGTAGCCTTAAAAGTGTGGTAACACTTTTAAGCCTTTGCGCAGTCAAGTCTCTTGGTTTTCAGATGTTTGCCACAGGCTTTCAGTAAGATTAGACCTGTACCAGATAATATCAGGGTAGGGCTCTTGAGATGATGCAGAGTTTGCCAAAGCACATGTCTGATGGTACCTCAGGTAGAAAATAGTAAGAATGCATGAGCAAAAATAAATATTACTGAAAATTAGTGTTTAACTTTTAAGGTTTAATTAGGACATGCTGTGCTGAACTAGCATGAGGAGGTTTGAAAACTATTACATTATGTGCATCTAGGGCAGCAGGGGAATAGATCTTTTAAACCCACGTTTCTCCTTTATGGATGATGTTGCAATTAACACAACAATCTTTGAAGTTATCATTAGTCTAATCTTTAAACTGGGAGAAATGTGGAAGTTGTTCTGTGACAACATGATGGACAGTGATAAAACTTGAGGAACTGGAGTTAGAGCTTTCTGGATAAGGCATGGATTCTTGGGTGCTTTGGGAAATTCCCAGCGGCAGTCTTAGACTTTGTTAATACCCATTCAAGAAATTAAGCACAAAGGATTTTGTTTCTTGTGTGATAAATCCTACTTAGTACACATTAGTATCTTTATGTTCTTAATGCTAAGATAATATTAATCTTAGAAAAGCCTTTGTGTCATACAAATATAATATATAATACATTTGTACTTGCTTTTCACTTACATGCAGGATTTTCTACTCTTTATCAAGTTGCAGAGCAATTTGAGACTGCTTGATTCTGCAGAAAATGATTCAGTTGAAGTGCACTTAATTTAATCTCCTCTGTTTCACTGAGTATTTGATAAAAGATAATTGAAAATGCTTCAACTTGTGCTCAGAAAGTTGTAGTTAAATCAGACTTCGCTTTGCTCTTTTTTCCTGCACCGTATTAAAGGTCGCTGGTTCTTATTTGTAATGTGAATTATGCAGGAAAGTAAGCCATTTATGGACTCAGTTCAGAACTGATGGTGCACTTGGTTAAATGTGCATCTAGAATGTATTTGTTGCATTAATCTCTGTCTTACAGTGTGAACACTGAATTGGTAATATGAGGAAGATATTGCTGGCTGCCAGGTGATTAATAATTGATTCAACATCTGATGAATTCTTGATTTTCCTAACAACTGTCTTTTAATTCATTTGTAGAAGTAACTCAGAGAGGTTGGGAGCAGCACATGAAAGGTTGGGATTGTTTTTGCTGCAAATTCAATAGACTGTATTTTGCTGGGAGGCAAACTGGTGCTGGTTCTGACTTCACAGTTATCATCCCAGTCATTACCATCCTCTTGGCAGTAGAAAGAGTGAAAAAGGTAACTCTTGTATTACTTGCATGTCCACAATTTTTTTTGTTTTTCCTCAGGGCTTCTTTAGTGACTCTAATTCAGTGTAGGTTGTTCTGTGTTTTTTCCCCAGAAGACAACACTAGAAATATTAACCTACCTTCAACAGAGCAAATTTCTTCCCTTTTGTTTGCTGCTATTTTTGTTAGGAAGCAGTCTCACTCTTGACTAATAAAATAGTGATAATTCTATTAAATATCTTCATTAAAGCTATTCAGGAAAACAGAACAGTCAAAGATTAACAAAGTTTGAAGGCGCTAGATAGGGGGAAGAAAAATCTTGTAAACAAATTATGAGTGTAATTAAGTGTATTATTTTTAGTTTAAATTAAATCTTTTTTTTTTTTTTTGGCAGTTGAGATGAAATATATTCTTCCCTTACATAGGAAAAAAAACCCTAAAACAACAACAGCAAAACCATCCCACCAACAATTTTTTTTTCAGAGAGTCCAACAGATTATAGGTGGCCACTGGTAGGTGATAAGTGGAATGCATGGAACTCGTTACAGTTGGAGTGCTGGCTGGGTTTTGGAGAATAATGGCTACGCAGACACCCCCAGGTCACAGAAGTTTATTGCATTGCAATAAAAAGATGTCAATGAGACTTCAGTGTTCACAATGATACATTTTCAAAACCAAATTAGATGAAAATCACTTAGGCCTTTGCAGCTCCCATTGAGATTTTCTGTGTTAGGTGACAGGAATCAGTCCTCTTAAGTAAGTCTGATGCAATGTAGTATAAGCATTGTGAAAAATACAACTTTGTTTTATAGTAATTTTGATGTTTTAGTATATGGGGAAGGGAGGAAGCAGAGTCAGAGAGGCAGATTTTGTAGGGTTTTTAGATGAATATTACTAGAAAAATGTGAAGTTAATGGCAAAGGATAGGCTTTGCTCTGTATTAGAACTGGAACCTGATTAATAGACTGGGAACGTTTTGGTCTCAAATAGGTGGTTTTTTTTTTTTTTTTTTTTTTTTTTCCTCACATCTACTGCATAGTTTGCAAGGAGCTAGTGTTAACAAGTATAAAAAAGTAGTTTTGTGTATTTGGTCATAGCAAGCTCTGTAGGGGAGAAAAACTGTTTCAGTGCAGGGGTGGTTATTGATCTCTGTTGACTAATTATAAATTTATTTCTTGTTAAGCTATATTCTTTTTATACTGGAATACTTAATCTTTTCTGTGAAGTTCATACAATAGGTTAATAATGCAGCTCTTAAGCTGCATTTACATGGAAGTTCTGTAGGCCATTCTGGAAAGCTGCAGTTAAGTCAGGAAATGCAGACATTTCACTCTGCTTACTATCTGTTTTGTCACAAATATAAAAAAGCTATTAAAAAGTGTGGAAGCAAGTTTAAATATTATTTTGGCTCTCCAGTCCTTAGCATGGGGAGGAGACAGGCATCTGTCCCTCAGAGGGCCCTTACTGGCATTGTCTGCCTGGGTTTAATTTGTTCGTAAGCATTTTTTTTTTGTGGAACAGGAAGGGCTTTTGCAAGACCCATCTTCTTCCTCAAGTTCTCTGGTGATAAAAGAAAACATTTCAGTACTTCAAGCTTGGAGCTGGCCACTGGCTGCCCATAAAACGTGGGAGATTCCTGTGTTCTCCTCTCTGAGCAATATTATTTTAGGAGATAATGGTTTTGCTGGAGATAACTCTGAACAGAGGCAAGGCTGGTGTAGTGATTTGGGTCCAGGTGGATGTAGCCTGTACTGGGGAGTTTCTTCTGGTATACCCTTTGGGTATAATGCATTACATAAAAGGTTTTGAGGATCCAAATTGTCTGGGGTACTCACAGCCCTGAGATGCATTTCTTTTTAACTATTCCCTCAAAAACATCTCATGTGGAATAGATGTTTTTGGTGTTTGTGTGCTTTTGGGGATTTGTACTTGTATTTGTATTGATCAAGAGTTAGTATACTTTAGAAGCCTTGGAGCCATTCAGTGTTGGCTAAATCTGATTCTTGAGGCTTTTGGGAGCATGTGGATTAGTATCCATTACTTTTTGAATTCAGATGGAATTTTGTGTGGAGAGACTTTTAAGACACATACCCAAGCTTCTACAAAACTAGTCCAGTTTCTTAGGGCAGCACTGTCAGAGGTGACCACTTGTTCATATCAATGCAGTGTAGTGTTACCTGTCTGTAACCTGGAAAAGCATTTTAACTTCCTCAGCTGTGTGCAACATGGATTGTTTTTGTGTGAAAAGGAAATACAGGTGAGGGTATCCTTTGGTACTTCTTTCTAGCTCTGTATAGCTTTTAGAGATAAAGTCTGTAATCTGTAGAGTTTTCACTTGTGTGCATGCAAACACAGACTGGTGAGTATTTAAGCTCATTTCAATTTCTGTAATTGTAATTCGCTTCTTTATTATTAAACATGTAAGAGTGTGTAACAAGGCCATCAGCAGTCTGTCTTGATACCACCATGGTGTGTATTATTTCCTTGATAGGTTGTCTGTTAAATACAAAACATATCAGAGATTTTTGTTTAGAATAATTGTGTGTAGATGAGTGTTATAAATACTTCATGTCTGTGTGCTGTCTCTGTCCTCCACACCAGTACTAATGCTTTTGCTGCAAATGGTGCAGGGTAGCAAGTTAGAAATCACTTCAGGAAGTGTAATCACTGTAATTTTTGCAATTATTTTTAACAATGAAGAGCTGAATGTATTTGAAAAAACTCTCCACAAAATCCTCATGGTATAGGCAATGTGTAAGGCACATTGCTCAGTTTGGGATACCTCTGCCGATTGTAAAGGCTCTTCCTTTTTGTTATGCTGGTCCCCAGAGTAACTGTTGCCTTGGTCACAACATGTGAGACAAAAGGAAGTGGTACTGGCTGTGCAAATTGCCACTACCTTTCAGCTCGCTAAGGCATAGATTATGACTCTGCCTTCCACAAGTTGAGCTTATGACACAGTGAGGCCCTGCCAGGGGTTTTGAATGTGTGCTGCATTAGAAATTTGCCTTTAAAACAGAATGCAAGAGGAGACAGCTCCAAACCCCTTAATATTCCTAAATTTTGAATGCCTTGGCAATTATCCATTTTTACGTTGATATTGTTACTCCATTGATTTTGGAGGCTAGCATTATCAGAGGTCTTGGAGATAGTTTTGTGTAGAAATCTGTGAGAAGTAATTTTATTGATCCTTGTTTCCTTAGGCTTTATTCAAACCATTACATAAAATTGCAAAAGAGTTGAGCAAGCAGGAAAAAGTCTTGTGTGTGTGGCTACAGATCTGTTTCGGGAGTGTTGTGCACCTGAAATATTTTTTGTTTCCCACTACTTGTTTAGGCTAAGAAGTATTCTTTTCCCTGAGCATCTCTGACCTTCCTGCAGCCTCTCTTGTAACAGTGGGAGATCTGCATGAAGCAAGAACAATGAATTCTCTGTCCTTGTACTCCATCATTTGGTTCATGAAGTGTGCCTTTTATCTGCATGTCTTTATTAGATGCTTAGTGCAAGTCCATTGCTCAGCATGAGAAGTGACTGTGTTCTTGGAAAGAGGCTGCTTTGATTTGCAAGTAGCAGGGACTACATCTTTGAATCTGTTTGAAGGAAACAGCCCCATGTTCCACTTAAGTCAGAACTGTTTTCCTTGGGTCAGGATGATGCACTGAAATCAAGTAATGCATGTAACAAAACAGAACAGTGCAGCGCTCTGAGTGAGAACAGCCAAGCAGCACATCACGGATCGTAGATGCCAGATGGCTTTTTGGTGCTAGGTTGTGATTATGGCATGTTTCTCCAGGTCCTGCTTTCCTTCATTATAATAATATATAATAATGTAGCAGGTCAGCTATATTAGATCAGTAATGTTGATATAGTGATATATGACACAGGTGAAGTTCTGTTTCTTACTAAGGTAATTTAATATAAAATTCTGATGCACCTTACAGGTAAGCTCATCTCTTGATAATGCAGTGAGTTAATGGACTTGGGAGATTAAGAAGCAGTGAAATGTGTAGGCTGTGTCTTATCATTTGCAATCCATTAGTGAATGGACCTATTTATATATTTCCATGATAAATACCATCTGAGCTTTCTCCTCTGGCTCATGGTCCTTACTTTCATGTATAAGCAGAGATCTGAGATTTTTTAGAGGCTTTGAATCCTGTTTTCTGCTTTTGCTTTTTATGGTTCTTCATGTGAAAAATACCTTTATTTGTCAAAATTTTCATTATTAATATTAATCTCTAATAATACTGCCATATTGCAGCAAAAACCTGCACAGTTGTCCCTCTGTTCTTGTCCCCCCTTAATCTTGTAGCCATACTTTGATCTCAGGCTAGAAAAAAACTTGAGTTCAAGGAGGGGTAAAGGTTCTTACCTCTGGGAAGGTGCACTAATACTCTATTACTTCTTCCTAGAGGAAAAAAGTGTCCTCAGCTTGTCTCAAAAAGTTATCTGCTTAGTGTAAAAGAAGAATTTGGATTCCTTAGGACCCAAAAAAAAAACATATGTGCAGTAGGGGAATGTTGACATCAGAATTCCTGCCCCTGCAATAGACGAGGCCATTTTTACTGGTTCTAGGAAATGAGTGAATATCTAATGTGAAAGTGGCCTTGGTAGCCAAAGGCACGAGTTTAATTTTCCTGATGCCTGCGCAGCTGCCTAGGCTGCGGCATCACATTTCTTTTCTTGCTGTCTGATCCATGGCTTTTGAGTCATCTGTGGAAAAATATTTTGGTCTTGGTCAAGGTAGGGGAAGATGGTATTTTGACCTAAGGTCTCTCAGCCAGCACTTCTCTGGAAAAGTGGCTGATTGAAATCTCTTTTGATCTTGGTTTGAAATAATAGTGACCTGTTCTGTATTAAAGGATTCGAGACCCGAGATGTGACCGAGAGTGCCTGATGTCACCTCACCATTAGCAAATGAGAGAGTCCCATTTTCTTGGTGTTTCTCTGGTAGCTGTGCTCTTTCTGTGACCTTTTTTTTTGTTGGGGAGAAGTGTGCTGGGAGTCCTGTTGTGCTCTGCTGGCCTTCATAGAGGCGTCACAGAGTCACCATGACCAACACACGATGGTGCACGACAGACCTGAGCACCCCAGTGCTGAGCTCGTTCTGTGTGTTCTCTATGTTTAGTTACTGGCAAAAAAAATATTGCTTTTACGCAACAGATCTGGGAATAAAGCACAGGTGTCTGGTTCTCTCACTGCTTCATTAAGCTGTTTTTTAAACTCCAGTGTTCTGCTTAAGAACAGGATGTTTCAGAGAGTATGAGCAAAATGGTAAATTTAGACAGATTTATTTTTATCTAACATTTATTAAACAGCAATTGAGATTTGAGGGAAGATATGGTTTACAAAAGATATAAAAGCATCTATAATAATTAAAAAGAGGATTTGAGTTAAGTATCCTTTTAGATACAGGACTAGAAGCTTTTACTGTGAGCTTTGAAACTTTCTGCCATGTGTACTGAGAAAAAAAAAAAGGAAAAATGCTTTAAAAAAAAGTGCCTCTCAAACCACATAATGTTCCAATCAACAAAAACTTGCCTTTTAAAAATGTTAAATTTTTTTTCTTAAATCCTGCGTGCGTTACTTTAAAATCAATACAACTTTTTCCAGGAGCGCAGGTTAGTTGATGGAAATAAATGTGCTTTGATGATGAGTCCAAGGCAGAAGTTCCATGCGGATGTTCCATGATACTAGTGCTGGTAGAGGCAAGCCATGAAAACCAAACAAAAATACCAGGGCTGATTCACAGCCACATTGATGCGATTAATGTCAGTGTCACTGGGTTTGGTAAGTTTTATTTAGAAACTGTGAGCAGGCTGAACCCAGTTTCAAAGCTCAGTGTGATCTGTTAATTCTGGATTAGAAATTTGTTTAATGGCATTACAGCATAGCACAGTGGTGAATTTGGTCCATAATCTTTAGTATTGATCTATGTGAACTCTAATAACATCACAGGGAAATTAGTTCTTTGAGCATGTTGGAAGAAGCACAAGTTGTATATGAAACGATTTATCAGAGTCCCATGGAAGAGTTTAAATTCTTTTCATCAGGAGAGAAGGGCACCAGTGCTTACAGGGTTTGTGGAGGGCTGACTTTGCCTTCTGCTTATGCCCCTCCTGTAAACTGAAGGGTTGAATTCCCCTGTTAAATGTTCTAGTTTGAACTATGGCATTAGTTTGGAGTGGTAAGCAGTATCTCTGATATCAGGCAAGGACAAAGAAATTTTACTAAGCCTTTGCTGGATTCCAGGAGAAGCTAGGCATTTCAGTGAGTGTAGTGAAGACTGAGATGGGGATTTTTTTGTTTCTTTAAAATATGGCTCTGTGTAACATGAAGTGTGTGCCCCTAAATCCTAATGCAGACAAAGCCAAACCATGCTGTTAGAACTAGTTGGTATCCAGACATTAAACTGCATGGGGGAAAAAAAATTACTAGTACTTCTTTATGTTGCTGTTTTTCCAGGTGTATTACCTGACCCCTAAATAAGAAGGGGCTGTTATTGGATCAATAATACATGTAGCCTAGTACAAATTAGTTTATTATATAATCAGGTGCAGGGCTTTTAAATGCATGTATATTTCCTGTCTATTGATTATGGCTGAACAAGCAGAATTCCGTTTCAGTGGTATTCTGAAATTGTTTTTCACACTCGTATGTGCAGAGCTTGGCCAGTTCCTTGTACACCTTAAACCAGTGTGAGTCAGTATAGATTCACTCATCCAGAAGTATGCTGATTTAAAACTTCTGTCAAGGGCTAGAATGCTACTAAATAAGCAAAGCTCTTTGGAATTAAAAAAAAAAATCCCAAAATTCAAACAAAACCTGAAACAAACAAAACACCCACACATCAACTGCTATTTCCAACTACTTCTTAAGGTCAATTTGGCTCCAGCTGCACTCGGTCCTTACACATACTTATATTTGTAAGGCTTGTTCCTTAGACTTGTCTGACTGATTTATGAGGTGTTTGTGTATATCTGCTACTTACTGCATGTCTCATGATCAGCAAAATAATAAACCAGGTTAACATTTACAGGTCAGCATGTCTTTTTTATTTAGTTCAGACATGAACGTTTTAAATGTTTTTCCCACCCTGATATTTGCCTTATGTAAGGTGTTTGAGTTTGTTTGTTTCATCAAAACATAGCTTTTAAAAAAAAATTCAAATAAAATAAAACTTTTGTGATTCAAAGATGCTACTTGCAAGTCCTTTGGTCAACATGGCAGTAAAGTACCTTGGTCTGTTAGCATCCCTGCCCTCTTGTCTTTGTCCTTGTCCTTAGGCTGCACATAAAGTTATCAATTGCTAGGTGCCAAATAGCCTTAAATTTGAAATGTGAAATGTATTTTTTTAAATGATTACTTAGTAATGCTAGTAGGAATTTTTCATTTCCTCTGCCCAGTGAACTTTCTTGTAGCAGCCAGGGGTGTGCTGGTGTTTCTTGTTCCAGGAATCAACCTCTGCAGGCTGACATTTAAGCAGAGCAATTTCTGTAATGTGGCATTTAAGGAGTGTTAGGAAACAGAATTACTCCAAATAAAGGCTGCTTACTTGCACTTAGTCATCTCTCCTTTTAGGAGTTCAGGGCCAGGCTGGATGGAGCTCTGAGCAACCTAGTGGAAGGTGACCCTGCCCATGGCACAGGGGTTGGAACTTGATGCTGTTTAAGGTCCTTTCCAACCCAAACCATTCTATGAGTCTATGACTTGTTTTAACAAATTTGTCTGACAAGTGCCGGGCTATGTACAGTGTTCAATTTTTGGAAGCTAAATCTTGGTTGCCCTGGTAGAACAGCTTTGGAAAGGAAATGGTGTTTTCTTTCTGCTCTTTTGCATGTCACTAGAAACTTTTTAATTAGTCCTCAAAGCCAAGCTGATTTCTGACAGAATTTGCTAAAGGGTACCTCATTATGCTCAGAAGGTTGGAGAGGGAATTCTGTTTTGTAGGTGAGGGTTTATTTGCAGTCTCTCTTTTAGCTACCTTTGCTATATAAGACTGAAATTTGGTAGTGTCAACTGACTTAAGTTGAGCCAAAAAAATCAGAAGAAAATGGTGCCATAAATTTGTATTGATACCTGAAGGTTTTCCAGGTCCTAGAATTGATTGTTTGGGGTTTTTTCCCCCTGTAGATTGAAATAATTTCAAGTGCAATTACTTCCTAATTGCCTCAAATTAGGAGCAATAGTGAAGCTTTACCATAGGAAAGAAATTATCCATCACTCAAGTGTTTTGAGGGATGGAGGACTGTGCCTGATTCCTTATCTTAAGTCTTGGAAGACCTTTGGTATTTTCTATTGTTACAGGGTTCTTTTTCCCCTGACTATTTTCTCCAAATGAATTGTTCTCATAAAGGAATTTAAACTCTGGGTAATTATTGTTCTCTGTTCCAAAAGCTAATAAAAAAAAGCTCAACAGTATTCAGTTTGAGGCCTATGGAAAAACTTGGGTGTAACAAAGTCGAAAAACAAACTTTTCTGATGAGGCCAGGAAGCTACGATCACATTTTCCAGTTTTTACTGTATGTGTTGGTCCTAACTGGGAATGTTTCCTATTGAACTGAATTTTTCCTCTCCACTTTATATTGTAGTTGATTTTTTATCCATGGACTGTGGACAAGAGTGAATTGTAAATGTCAAAGATACTTGCATATGATCTCAAACACAAGAAAAGAATATTCTTTTGCAATATTTTATAGGGATGTGTGTTGTTTTGTGCTCTTTAAGACTGATAGGATTTGTTTGTTTATTACAGTAGTTGGCCAAAAGATACTCTGGGAATGCTGCCAGCGTATAACCATGTCCACTACAATTTGATATTTCATACAGACCCATTTCTTTGAATTAGAAGGCATTTCTTTCTTGCAGTTGTTTTAAAGTGTACCTCCTTCCCCTTTCAAGCCTGTACCTCCTCCAAGGTTGTCAGGGTTCTTGCTCTCTGATGTGTCTGTTGCCTGTAAATGTTCTGGAAAATTTCTGATGTATTTTTTTCTCTGACTTTTTCTGAAAAACCGAAAACCAGTTTTATTGCTAATTGTTTGATAAGGACTGAAAATTAGAGTTAGATTTGGCTTGTTACAGAGATGTACATTTATCTATGCTGTTGATATCAATGCTACAATTTATTACAAAAGTGTTCAAGAGTGGGTGAGATGGGTGAGTCAATCAACTCACCAGTCAAGGGTCAAGCCACCAAGGGAATCTTGTGTGTTTATCCAGGCCTTGGTGGTTTTTGTAACTACTCTTCATTTGAGCCCAGAGTAAGAATAATGGGCCACTGCTCTAACCTCTTGGAAGAACCTCTTTGTGTAAATTCTTCTTCAGAGTTTTAAAGTTTCCTGAGGTGAATATAAAGAAAATCAAATCCTAAAATAGTGAGTGTTGTTTTTCATGTTTTTTTTTAAGTGACTGAAGGTGACATAGCTACTTATGGTGGTCCTTTCCAAGTATAATTTGACCTGAATTTACGAGAAGATTGGTTTATGCTCTTTTAAAGAGTTGAAGAAAAGTGTTGCTATATACTTTTCTTATTGTTAGGTACTGTGTATTGTGGAGGAGGCCAGTAATGCCATGAAAAGGCCATAGCAGTTCCTGAAATGGTGGGAAGTGGTAGTACTCTAGGCTTTCATCCCATCAGAACCAGGCACCTGGCATCCACCCAAGGGCAGCCCATCATACCTCAGCTTGGTAATTAGACAGAAATGACAGGATTTCATCCCCCCCCGTTGGTCCAAGTTAATGGTGACTTTTATTGTCCTCCCTTTCTGTTGTGCCACTGGTGCAAAAAGATCTCTATATGTTCATTAAAATGGCAGAGGCAGTTGAGAGATCATCCTGTCAAAAACTTTTCCATGTGGTTGAGATGTACTGGCATAGCTGGTGGCACAGTGTGCCAGTCAGTCCCAGCTCCACAGCTGGTCAGAGGCAGTGCCCTCCTGTGAAAGTAACAAGGGCACAGGGGTGAGACTTCATCCCTCCCTTGTGAGTTTGAGGCTCAAATCCTGTAAAGGTGTTGTGCTTCCTGATGTGTCATGGAGTTATTCTGCATGAGGATTGCTTGAAGTGTGCTGGAATGGGTTGTCTTAGAGTGGGACATTTCACTGGAGGAGTGAAGCCTACTGATGAGAACGCCACAGCCTTAGTGTCTGGAAACAACATGGCAGTGTTGTTGGGATCAGTACATGGTTGTCACAGCCCTTCCTTTTACAAACACTGTCCTATCACAGCTTTTGTCCAAAGTTAGGCATGCTTCTCTGAGGCAATTCTGTCTTTGCTGTTATGTTCCCCAGTTATGACCGAAGTGTCGGAATATATTAAAAATATTCATTGGAATTGACGTATTTGATGAAGCCTCTTATGTTACCTTTTAAAATTTTTATAATTTGAGCTTTTGTTCATAAAAAAATAATGCTAGCATGGCTCATCTCAGTCTTGTGAGAAGCAGTTTCCTTGCCAACCTGTAGTACCTTCTGTTTTTTCTAGGCCACAGGTGTTATTGCCTCATGTCAAATGGCCTGTTTTCTGTGTTGTCAGCTGAAATATCTGTGAAAGGAACTCCTCTCTCTTTTCTCTAAATTTGGTGTATGTGGGCTTTGTTGAGGTGTGACTTTCTTGTCTGCTCCCAATTCGGTTCACATACAGGTGCTGTTACTCAAAGGTGTCTTCATGTAACATTCTTTTTGATGTACTCTTTCTTTCTTTTTGCAGTATTGACTGGCTAGCCCAGTGAAAACCTCAGCTTTCTGTGAAGCAAAGTGTCTTGCTCATGAGTGATGTTAATTTAGTTATGTCTTTTAGCAAATACGGTTGTGAGCTCTTCTGATTACACTGCAAGAACTTGTTGGCAATGAAGAAAAATTCATGCTAAATTTCTATAGGAATCCTCATAGCTGCTTCTTATTTTATACTGTAGATTTATTTTCCAGATTCTAATTTCCAACACTTTCACCATCTGGTGAGCAGATTTGGTAAAAACAGTCCTCAAATACGTCATGTCTTAAAATAGCAGGTGAAAGCTTGATCTTTTAGAGAGAGATTGCCAATTTCAGTGCCTACTCTAATGACAGTAGCTAATGTGAAATGAAACCTTATAGTTTTTGTTAGGAAACATCAGAACATGTGTTCCACTTTTAGCTCCACTGAGATGATTTTGTTTTGGCTCTTTTGCTGTCATAAATAGCTGGATTTTTTTTTATCAGGTGTAGACGTATTTCCCTGCCAAGTACACAAAAAACTAATAAGAACTTGCATATGGTATGAATGCTATAGTACAAAATTTTATATTGAAAAGAAATTTTGTCTTCTGAATAATTCAACTTTCTGTTTGCTACTCCTAAAAAAATACCGGCTAAGGAAGTAATATGCAGGTTAGCAAAGAGATTGCAGTGATTCAGTGTGTTGGAATCATTGAATCTGTCTCCAGAAAACTTGTGTATGGAGATGAAAGCATTATCCTTGTGGTGCCTGAGGAAATCTGTTGAGAGGGGATGTTTGTCACATGAGAATTCCATGTCTTGCATGGCTGAGCATCTTTGGCAGTTCCCTTTCCTTTTTCCACTGCTTTGGTGAGCCTTGCACTGCCTGGGGGCTTCACTCTGTTCCCCTTTAGCAGCTGTGGATGATGGTGACTCATCTTCTTGTTTCAGTCTGTCACCTGAATTAAGTAGGGTTCTTAAAAAAAAAAAGTTATCGTTCCTTCCCCTTAGGTTCATAGAAACTATGTAAACCAGAAGTTCATAGGCAACTGTACAGGAATTAGGTAATGTTAAATTCATGTCTTTAGGTTGAAAAGTTGATCTTTGGCTGTGTCTTTGTGTTGTTGCATAGGTTTTGTCAGACCCAATATGGTGCAGAAATGCAGAACTCCGATTAAATAGTAAAAACTCCAGTATGGGTGTTATTGGTCAGCAGTAATGCTCTGGGTTATGGTATATGTTCAAACACATTATAAAATGGGTTAAATTTTCAAAGTCAGATTGCAAAACCTGTTAGTTAACTATTAAAAATGTTCCTGTCTTTAAAAATTATAGTTCAGTTGGCATTTCGGAGATGTTTGTGCATACTGAGTCTGAAGGCTATGAAGAAGTAGATGTAAAAACCCCAAAGCTGCAGAGTGACCTTTTAAGTTTTTTGCACCTGTGGCATAGTGTCAGTGTGTTTAACTTGTGCTCTATGCATGGCTGTAGAGCAAATGTTTCTCAAAATGGAGAATTGCAAATTGCTATCAGACAAATGCAGTGCGTTGGGTTATTGAGATGTTAGCAGATGTTATTCTTGTGTTTTCCTTACAAGTAAAAAAGCAAGCATATATGGTGTCATAAAAGTATGGTGTGCTATAGTTATGGTCAGCCATGCAGCATAAGTTGCATAAAATTATAGGACAAGTATTACAGGGGGAGATAATTTGGGAACTTGAATGTTGATGAAAGAGAGTTTTTCTTGTGGGCAGCCTCCTCTGAGAGTATTAATTTAGTGTACAGCTTCATTTTAAAATGAATAATATATAAACAAAATAATGCTTGCTTTGCCACATGCTTGTATTTTATTTATGCGAGCACACATGGTCCACTCTAATTAAGCAGAGCTCTTTATGGTTTATTTATTTGTTCCAGAGAGGCTGCTTAATATTTGAGAGAAACAGTAATGATGTCTGACCTTTGCAGTGGCTGTGTTAGCGATGAGATGGATTTTGCAGGAGCCTGCAAGAAGAGTAAAAGAACAGGTTGATCTTTTCCTCTATTTGTTGGAACATGCTCAAGAGACCTGAAAGCACAAGTGGAAAATCCCCATTATTAAATGGTTAAAGAGAATTTTCTTGTGCTTTAGGATCTCAGGAGACTGTTACTGACAGGCTGAGGTCAAGGATTTTAAACTTTGTTTCTTTGCATTTGGTTGTGGTCCATGTTTTATGACCAAACCACCAGGATAGTGTTTTGCTTAGCCAATAGTTGTTTGTTTTTTATGTCAGTATAAAGAAAGTAATGTAAATGAGATGGACACCAGTCCAGGTTTTAAGTTTTATAGTATATGATTAGGCATGCATGAGTCTTGTGTGGTGGTCTTTGTCTCTAAACTTCTAAAATTATGTCTTATATGTAGATGCACATTTTATTGCCTCTCCCTTTTTATGGCCTTTGCTTAATACAGGTTCCTGCCTGTTTTTACAAAAACATCCCCTGGGCCTGTGCCGTGGCGAGGAGCTCAATACTGGCAGCTCAGTACCCCACTCCTTCCTCTTCCTGCCTTTCCCTGGTGGCCTGCTCTCCCAGTTCTGTGCTCTTCCTCATTGTGTGTTGTGCGCACAGTTGGTGTCTGATGAAATTCTAGGGTTTATTTCTGATAAGAGTCAAATTTATTGCATTTGTTATTTACTTATATATACTAATACGATAGGTTTAAAAAAGCAGAAAAAGAAAAAAAAAGAATGGAGAAACAGCTGTGTATTCATATGGTAACATTGCTCTCTATAAAGCAATGGAAGTTAAATGTTTGTTGTATTTATAAAAGGATTTTCGTTCATACCGGCATTTGTGGGTGTTATTAGTAAAAATGATGTTTAACTGACTTCTGCACGAGTGTGACCATTTCTTACTTTGTTCTTCTGTGGAAGCTCTGTGTATGTTGTACATTTAAAGTTACTCATTCAAAGTTAATATTCTCATAATGGAAGATGCAATTTGTGGTCTATTCAGTCACTCATGTTTTTGCTAATTAATCATGAATCATCTGCTTTTGGAAGAGTATCTTTTTTCTTTAATTAGGTATGGGTACATCTTTGTTAGAGCTCTGCCTGCAGAACTCTTACAGTCCTGCAGCATATGTCATTTTTTTCTATATCAGTAGGTTTTATGTCATAGCTTCTGTTTGCTATTGTCATTGCATCTGTGTTTTGCTCTGTCTTTATAAATGTAAAAATCTCCTATCAGCATGCAAGCATATATAGTAGTTACCTCAAAGTACTGGTGCACTGCATAGGTTTGTGCATTATCATGCCTTTGAGGAGGAGCAGTGGCCGCTGTCTTGCTAAGGAATGCAAGCTAATGGCATGTGCTTCTTCCAGCCATAGTGATTGCAGATATGTACCAACTTTTCGCCTTCCTCCTTTCTCCATGCTGGAAATGCAGGATCATTAGGACTAGGTAGTCTTCCAGGGTTTTGTTTTTGTAAAAGGTGGGTCAAGGCTTGGAGAACTACTGAGCTGTCACTCACCTTCTGTTTTTTAGAAAAGATATTCTTTTTCTGTCTTATATAATAAATTGTTTATTTCATGAATTTTCATCTTTTCCCCCCTTTTCCCCATGTTTAAGTCTGAGAGCAGTCAGGCTTCAGTGTATTTCAGACACCCACATTCATAAGTCCTCTCCAGACTATTTCAGTGAATGAACTGCTGAAGCAACAATACGGAATGAAAACAAGATTGAGGTGGGGGGAAAGGCATTTTCTAAAGCTGTCTTTGTCAAAAATATGAAAATAACTGTATGGAAAATAACTGTAACGTGAATTTTTTTTTATTTTCTGCTCTGTTACTTTTGGTAGTGTAAGAGAAGAGTGTTGGGTTTGAACTTTAAATAGTGAGAGTTAGGGGTTTTTGCAGTCCACTGCTGGTGCAATTAGAGGAAAACTGAAGCTCATGGATATATTGATCTGCTGTGTTAGGGTCTCATGTCTTGGGTGGGGTGAGGCTGCCAGTAAGACATTCCACAGGGGACAAGACCCTTTGGCAGGGACAGGTTTGCACTGCAGATGTGACCAGCTGAAACCAGCCCTGTGGCCACCTCCTGTCCCTGCTTGGAGCTCTGGAACAACCTGACCTTCTTGCATCTGTGGCAGGGATCAGGATGATTACCCTGTGCTGGTGAGGCAGGTGCTGCCTAATGCCACTCCAACTGAACTGCGAGGCAAAGGGGGTTAAGCTGGGATAGTGTTCCAGCCTCATCCTGGCAACTGACAGCATCACCTCTGAGCCTTCTTGCTCCACCTGGCCCCAGGAGAGCAGGAACATACAAGTTTATGCTTCTGACCTTACTTGAGGACAGGATGCAGGTTGCAGCCATGTTGGCAGGACAAGCTTTCTATTTGTCCATTTATTTCCAACTTCAGTCTGATGCATCCTCTGCCCTGTCCATGCTGGAATGGTCTCTTCAGCACTGATGGGTTTCAGATGTATATTATGCAGCAAGCTATTACTTATACAGGGAAAACATCTTACATCCCTCTACCCAAAGTCATTAGAGAGAGCGCTATCTTAGTTTTGGAATTTTAATTGGAGTTTATCTATGCATGTCCACGCACAGATATTAAATATTGCACTTGCTTATGCATTTTATGCTGTTAATGAAAGGGATGGCAATGTTCTCTATTTCTACCAGAGCAGTTTAAACTCTGTTCCTTCCTTTCCCTAGTATTCCCATGCCTTTTGGGGGATTTACTTGAATGTATCTACCTGTAATTATGGCCTAAATATCCTCCTCTCAATTTTTTATAAGCATGAATTATTTCTTGCATGCGTTAAGAATATATCTTGTAGAATACATGCACTTTAATGGTATCTTTGGGAGTCTATGTACAATTTAAACCACAAATTGTAAGAGGTAGTAGAAAATCTTTGGTAGCATTGTTCTGCAGCAGAAATGTGTTTTGAAATGTGTCAATAATAGAAGCTTTTCTGTAAAGAGTGACCATATTTTTTTTGGTTTTTTTTTTCATGTAGCTGTCCCATTTCCTCCAAGTCATCGTCTCACAGCTAAGGAAGTGTTTGATAATGATGGGAAACCTCGTGTGGATATCTTAAAGGCACACCTTATGAAAGAAGGGAGACTGGAAGAGAGCGTCGCTTTGAGAATAATAACAGAGGGAGCTTCGATTCTCCGCCAGGAAAAGAATTTGCTGGACATAGATGCACCTGTCACAGGTTAGTGTGGAGTTATGGTGATGGAGAGGAATGGTTGCTGGCTGGGACATGTTTGGTAATGCATTAGTGTGTGTGGCTTCCTAAGGCACTGAAAGGCAGCTTGAAAATCAGTTGTTCTCTCCCATATTTGATCCACTCTTTGTCTGCTACCACTGGATAATGGAGGCCATCAAGCGGCTTGTAATTTAAAGGGAAGGGTTACATCTGCTGAGAACTGTTTCTAAGGCAGGCCACCTGTTTCTAAGGCAGTTTTAGTCTTTAGGAGAAAATTACAACTACTTTCTGAAACGTGACAAGTTACCTGGCCTTTTGTACCAAGTATTAATTCTGTAATTGTATAGATGTTATTTATCATAGTAGTACTGTTCAGACAGCATTGGGCTCTGGATGTCATGAAGTTCAACTAGGCCAAGTGTAAGAACCTGCATATGGCTTGAGGCAATCCCAAGCACCAATAAAGGCTGGGCAGAAAATGGACTGAGAGCAGAGGTGATGAGAAAGCCTTAGAAATGTTGGTGGATGAGCAACTCAGCATGTCTTGGCAATGTGCACTTGCAGCCCAGAAAGCCAGCTGTGGTCAGGGCTGCATCAAAAGCAGCATGTGCAGCAGAGCAAGGGAGAGGGGATTCTCTTCCAGCCCCTCTGCACTGGTGAGGAGACCCCACCTGGACTGCTGCATCCAGCTCTGGGGCTCCTGACGTAAGGAACCCATGAACCTGTTGGTGCAAGTCTAGAGGAGGTCCACAAAGATGCTCAGGGTCCTGGAGCACTTTTCCTCTGCAGAGAGGCTGAGAGGTCTGGGGGTCTTCAGCCTGGAGAAGAAAAGGCCTCAGTGAGACCGTTTAGCACCTTCCAGTACCTGAAGGGGGCCTACAGAAAAGAGGGAATTCTTACAAAAGCACATAGTGACAAGGCAAGGGGGAATGTCCTCAAACTGATAGATGGTGGGTTTAGATGAGATATTAGCAAGAAATGATTTACAATGAGGGTGGTGAGGCACAGGCCCAGAGAAGTTGTGCATGCTCCGTCCCTGGAAGTGTTCAAGGCCAGGCTGGATGGGGCTTTGAGCAACGTGGTCCAAGTGGAACTTGCCCAGCCCATGATGGAGGGGTTGAAACTGGATGATATTTAAGGTCTCTTCCAACCCAAACTATTCTGTGATTCTGTGAGGGAATTACGGTGTCAAATTTAGTGGAAATTTTAATTAGATGTTAAGGAAAATAAGAAGTGCAGAAAAAAAATTAGCAGTTTGTGTTGCCTGGGGGATTAATGAATTGTGCCGGTTGCAGAGCCCATCCTGCCCTTGACTATCAAACACTACCACCCACTCATTAATCCTCAGGAAATGCCTTATTTTTGAATTTCCTTCTCTAATTGTCTCCTGCCTCTGCCTGCATTCTGAATGCATGAATGCATTTGCTTGCTCTAATGGTGTCCTCCCGTATTTTGTTGTTGCTACTAGATATGAATGCATTTTTGACAACTAATTGATCTGTGGCATAGAAAGTTAGCTGGGGGGAAAAAGGTATTTAATTCCAGCCAGTTTAAACTGTGAAGCCGAAGTGTAAAACCTGGTTTAAGAAGTCAGGTGCTTTCATCACTTTTGCTTCTCGAGTGTTCTGATAAAAGTACAAGAAATAGAAATTTACTGCAGCGGAAGGGTTACCAGTTTTTATTGGCAGTACTGGTAGCAGTCACCAAAAACTACATAGAAATAATAAACCCTTCATTATCAGGAAACCTTCTCTGAAGCTGAGTGTAGTGTCTGGACTAGAATGATGTACAGTTTATTAAAGCTTGTAATTTTTAAAATGACATCCAACTAGAGGATTGTAGCTTGACCTGGAGAGGTAATGTGTATAATTTTTTATGTAATAATTAGCTTGTCATGCTGCTCTACAGTTCTGATGGAGAAGATGTCAATCATGTTGCAGCTTATGGATGAATAAAGAAAACAGAATGAATAAAAGGATCCTTAGTTGACTGAAAAGAAAGTTCTGCAGATTTTTTTTTTTTTTGACACTTCAGGATAAATCAAAGAAGTTGTAGAGGTGCAGTACCCTTGTCTGTAACTGAGTGTCAGACACACAGAAAATTCTATCTTTTTATGGGTTTTTTTTGGGGTGTAATTTTTACTTTTTTTTTTTTTTTTTAGTCCATTGAGAGATGTAGACTGTAGGAGGACAGCTCTGGTGTGTTGTGTCCCAGCTGATCTCCATAAGCCTGTGTTTAATGTTCTCTCCCTCTCTCTTTAATTTTTCTCTTCAAATTTTTTCTTAAATGCATTTGAAGGTGTTGGAATTGTTCTGAATTATATTTGGGGAGTAATCTTCTGAAGTTTACCCCATTGTATAACACTGGTGTAATATAAGTCTCTGATTCTTTTTTCAGTTAAGCCTACACCTTTCTTTGTTCCTGCCTTTGAAATTATTCTCATGCAGTGATTGTGATACTGCAGTATTCTTCAGGGTAGCTGGCAGCTACTTTCTTTTAAGCCAGCATAGGAAAGCTGGGCTCCTGATGTGTGTTAGCAGGGTAGCTGAGAAAGTGCTAATCTTCTGTATGAACAAACATGAAAGCTGTAGTTATGAAAGTGATCATCAAAAGAAGGAAGAACTTAAATTGTGAGGGGGAGGTTGAGAAAGCTTGTGAGGCATGGTTGTTGTGGGCCTGACAATTTTCTTTGTATGAGTAGTATGACAGCAGGTGACTGGATAAAGAGAGTATCAATTGTCTGATGATGTAGTGGAAGTGCCAGGTATGCAGGCAGTCAGGAAATAGCTATGCAGTAGAGGAAAGCTTTTTTCAAACATTGGGAAGAACAAACAAAACCACTGATAAGAGTGGATAAGAAAATAGATTTTAGGATTCAATACAAAAGAAGCAATCTTTTTGAAGAATGACAGTCATAAACCACTAATAAACCCCCCTAATATGGGATTCTTTGTGGGAGAGGCATTCATCTTTTAGAAATATATTCCTGTCACTGGCTTATAAGATGGTGATCATCAAAAAGAAGAAAAACAGAAGAGCGTAACTGTAGAAGCAATAGCATTGTGGATTATTAGAGTGATATACTTGGTAAGTGTTAAAGAATATGAAAAGTTCTTTCTTAAAGCTTTGTGCAACCATCCAGTCATTTGAAATTTCACTTATTTTTTTATTTTAAGGGGTGGTAAAATTGTCCTCAGAAGAAGTATCAGAGTTCTGTTTATAAGTCATGTGCAATGAAGTGGGTACATGCAAGGCTTGAATTTGAGCAAGAAAATGATAATTGGGTGTGAGTCATGCAAAGAACCTGAATGTGACATGCACAATAAATTATTTTGCATTTGTGTATAAAACTTACTTTGTGTCTGTGGTTAGCTAGAGCTATCAATGTGATTGCTATTTGAGTTAATGCATTTTATCTTCAAATTTGGCAAGGTTATAAGCCTTTTGAAGTATTCCTGATGAACCCATTTGTGAGTGTAGCTCAAATTGCCATTGTTTGCTCCACACATGCACTACAGGTCTGGCTTACAGACATGGAGAGCTGTTCCTGCAGTTACACTGGGCTCCTGCTCCCTGGTAGGAATATGAACTGAAGTGATGAGGCCATGTTGTCTTGACTGACTTCATCTGTAACCTCTTCACTTGGAGAAATGCAGACTTCATTTGAAGCTTGTGTGTTTAATGAGGTTGATCTACCACTAGACTACAGGTGTTCAGTGGACAGATGGCTTTATGGCAGCCTTAGGATTTCCAGTCCTGTATTATGTTCATAACAGTATAATGACACATGGGGAAATTGGCTCATTTTTAGTGTTTGTTGTTTGTTTTTTTCTAGAAGGCTAAGGAAGTATATCTCTGAATCACTCTGATGGCAGTATTTACTGAAATCACACTCCAAAGTACACTTGGGAATGCCAGATTTATGATTGACTAGGTAGCCTCATTACAGAGGTTCATTACTATACAGAGTGATTTTGAGCAAGTGATATACACTGCCCTTTCTTTGCATGTTGACTGACTGCATGGTTTTATGGGCTCTCCCAAATCTAAAATATGCTGCTTGGCTACTGAACATTCTTAATTGCGTACCAGGAATGTGTCCCTTTGACTGCATGGGTGACTTTCTCTTTGTGCTTTAATGTGTACCTCCTTAAATGACATACATAACTACAGGATAGACCTAGAACTGTAAAATGATATGTTTATCTAATATCTATCATTGCACATCTTTGCTTGTACTTTTTAGATTATTTTCCTTGAGGATATTGTTGTGTTAACAGATAGTGAATGAAAATAGCATGATACCTTTTGCACATATGACTGCACAAATGAATAAGCTTGTAAGATATGTATTGGTGCTTTAAGATAAGTCTTTTTTCCCTGTTGATATCTATTTTTAAAGTAATTAATGTGTGCTCTTTTTTCTTGTCACACTTTATATAGCTCATTTTTGTGCTCACTCCAGTCTTTTTTAGCTAGTTCTGCTCATCAATACTGATGAGAGTGTCCTCCAGTAAACTAAGAACACTAAAACCTAAGTCATATACATCTTCATAAAACTATACTTTTTAGTATGTGTACTGAAATGTAATGCATGAATATTACAGAGGCAGCTGCCTGTGTACAGATGTTTTCAACTCTGTTTGTGTGGCTGCCCCACCAGCAGTGTCCATGACAGTAGTTTCTGGCTTGGTGGCTGTTGCCAGGCTATGCACAGGCACAGGGCCCAGCATCTGTTACTCCTTCACTTAGAAAAAAATGGAAAATAGATATACTTCCATTCTAAACATGCTTCATTGAGGAAGTCCTGACTCTGTGTTAGCCTGTGTGCAAAGCTTTCTGAACTGCCAGGTGCATGCAGCTTAGTAGATGAACAGAGGTAGAGCATCAGGGAAGACAGAATAAAAGCTTATTCTTGTAGTGTAGAAAGTGTCTTACTCTTTGCAGAACTCCTTGGCCATATTTTCCTCTCCTAGTCGTGTTTTTTGCAGCTCCAATGTTTATGGCTGTGGTAAGTGCAAGGAAACCACTGCTGTTTGCAGAGTCCTTGCATCACATAATGTGAGATAAGGTGTTTGTATCCTGTAGGTTTGGAAGACCAGTGACCAAGGGTCAGGTATCAGGAAGAGGTTTTTCACCCTGCAGGTGGCTGGGCACAGGCTGCTCAGGGAAGCGGTCGCTGCAGCAAGCCTGTCTGAGTCTAAGGAGTGTTTGGACAATGCTCTTAAGCACATGATGTGGTTCTTTGGGTGTTCTATGCATGGCCAGGAGTTGGACTTGATGATCCTGATGGGTCCCTTCCAACTTAGCATATTGTACAAAAGTACTAACGTTGTGCACAGTAAAGGGAAATCCGCTCACTTGCACTATTATTGCAGTGTCTTTGGGTGGAAAATTCCATTGGCTTGGTTGATGCCACAGCATTATGGAAATCCATCTTGAATACTTGAATTGCTTGTAATGTTTGTGTCTTCGGGAGCACCCAGAGTTTTTGCAATTCAGACTCTAAACTGATGAGAGGAAAAAGGTTGTATGCACGTATGGACAAGCCTGTGTGGGAACAGCTGTGACAACTTGGGTGACCTTTGGAAACTTTTGTACATTACAGGTCCATAAAAACTAGAGGGAATGCCCTTTCCTGCTAGCATGTGCCTTTATGATCTGTGAGGCTTCCAAATATTCTCTGGGTACATTATTCCATGGAATGGTAGGGTGTTCTCTGCCTGAATTTTTCTTTATGTACCACATATATTTTTCCTTTGCCCAGTTTCTCTCATTTGGTAGCATGAAATAACATTAGTAGGTTGCTAGTGCTGTGCAGGCTAAAATTTTGTAAACAGCAAGAATTTCTAGCTAAAGTGATCAATGTTAAGATGAGTTAATAAAAATATTTATGCCCACATTATAGTAAAAGAGAATATAATTTAAAATTACACTGAATTTAGTATGCATGTGAATGATCTGATCCAGTCTGAGAGTCAAACTAAAGCAGTTCTTTCTGACTTTTACCTTTGAGGCAGTTTAAGATAAAATTTCAGCATGGAAAATAAGCAAGGTTGCTTATTAGAGACCTGTAAATGTTGTTAGATCAATCCATACTTGCACAGCAGAGTTTGTTTGAAATTAACAGTTCTGTAAAAGTAATTGTAGCTAAAATTTATTTCATACTTAGGCTTAAATCCTATGTGGTGTGCTATCTGTTGAAGAAATTATAGCATTCCCAGAATATGTATAACTAAAATTTTTACACATGTGCCATGAAAAAAATCACAAACGTGATCAAATTGTCAAGTGTTACAAGGCTGGTGTCTTCAGACACACAAGTCTTAAAGCTTAATTGCTGGTTTGAAGCCTGGATACCTGCAACTTTTGAGGAGAAGAATTGGACTTTTCCCTTCTTTGCTATAGGACATTCAGTATAGTTACCTTGAAAAAGCATAGTTTTTTTGTTTGTGGCGCTAGGAGTGAGCGTGTGATGGATCCACCCTCAGAATGGGATGCTGGTTACAGTACAACTCTTTTTGCTGTATCTTGGAGATACATGAGAGCTACAAATGCTCCTGGTATGACTGTATCAGTTTGAGTTGCTGTTTTAGCAGTAACACCTGAGACCTGGACACATTTCTGCAAATTAGTCTCACTCTCAGATTTAGTAGCCTGCAGTTAATTCTCCTGCGTCGTGGGAAAGTTAACTTTGTCTGGAGTGAGGTAGTCTCTGAAGTGAACTTTTCCTTGTTTCTTTCTTAATATCCATTCACAATCTCGTTTGCATAGATGAGATTTCAGCAGAACAGGTTGGAACTGGGAAGTGGAGGAAAGGGAAAGTATTAATAGCACCCCCTATTCTTGTATCTGTCTTGAAAACCAATGATAGTCCATTCGTTTTTACATGTTTTTACTATATAAGAACAGATAGAAGAAGAAAGCAGAAGCAGCAAGAAGAAAGCAGATATGCTTTCTCAAATTAATTAGACTTTATGAAGAAATGTTTGACATAATTTTTAAAATGTGTTAGATATCCTCTTTTCTCAATGTAGCATAAACACAGTTTGCTGTTGCACAATTATTTTCCATTACGTTATCACTGTTGAATGTCATTAAACTACAGAAAACCTGCATTTAAACTTATGTTTAAAGTAATTTACCATTTAAGCATACTGTTGAACAGCTAAAGTGATCTTGATTGGATCCTTTATTTGGGTTGCTGATTAAAACTGACACTACTCCAGCTATTTTGCATGTTTTATTGAGAACTCATAATGCATCAGATCACTTATGGCTTAAAATCTGATTCTTCTGTAAGAAGGTGAAGATGTAAGGCTGTATATAATCAGATTTTTTTTTAATCTGGTCCTTCCCTAAGTGCTTCTGTTGATTCCAGATATAGATTGAAATATGTGTGCCTGCATCCCTGGTAGAACAAAGCAATTGTCTTGTAACTTAATTGAGCTGCTTCAGCCGTTAGCATCTGACATTTTGGCAGAGCTGATGTTTTCTAGTAGCAGCTGCTTAAATCTATCCTTATTGCCAACACAGTGGATACTACTGATGATATTCTTTACAACTACCTCAGTTGTTCTTATAAATGATCTATCTGTGGTTCACTTTATTTGGTGCAAAAACTGTAGTCAAAAAAGCCAAACTGAATTTGTGGAATCTGAGATTTCCCTCAGATATGGAGCTTTATTTGATGCTGTGAAATGGAAGATCAAATATATTTTGGGCTTCAAGTCAGCACAGAAATTGCATTGATTAAAAAAATAACCACCAGCAAAAATACGAAAACAACTGCTTGCAAACACCTAAGCCTTCAGGACTTTGTTCTTGCCATCTTTTATTTAGCATGTGGGTGGTTCATCATGTAAATACTGACAGCACAGTATAGCGCATTAGCATTTCTTCTAGGACTATTCCAAGCAGACAGAGTACATCATAGCAGTGCTGTTTATTATAGCTTCTCAAATATGTATCTGAAACTTGTAAGTCAGAGTTTTTACTTGCTTTGCAATTTTGTAGTCAGTGGCACAACTTGAGTTAGACCTGGGTCTTTCACACTTGAGTTCTTTTTTGAAAATGACCATGATGTTTGTGCTGTGTAATGCTCATTAAGAAGAGTGAACCTTCCTTCTTGCCTTTTGTGTTCTCTTAGCTTTGCCCAGTTACTCCTCCTTTTGATTTTCACCTTGGTTAATTTAGCTGAATCTTAGGTCGTAGTCTCTATTGGTAAGGGATGTGGGAATGCATTGGGATCACTGCTGAAATCACAGCCACCCATGTTCCTCCTTCCATCCATTTTGTATGGAGGAGCTACTGAAATGGGTAAGAACTAGAAGGAGGCAGAGGGAAATTCCAGCCTATATTTGCCTTCTCCCTTGGAAAATAAAAAATCTACCAGTCACAGATGAGCAAAACAGAGTTCCCCATTTTGTTTGAATGTAAAATAATTATGGAGTCATGATTTATATGTGTGTGAGGCTGAAAGGGGGATTGATTTGGTCTTAATCACACTGTACCTGCAACAGCTGTAGAGTGGCTGCAGTACAGAAATCAAGAAAAGGAGTCAGAGGAGTGTGAGGGGGTGGGCTAATAGCAAGTCAGAGCAAACAGCATTTTGTGTCAGCTGATTGTTGCCATTGGAGGTACCGTCATGTTAATTTGATTTGGGAGTTGCTGTGCAGAGGTGTGCCTCTGTTGTTCAGAGTCTGATTGTGCGTGTGGAGCTAACACCAGCTTTCTCTTGCCTTCATCTCTGCCCTATTTTTGTGTATCTAACCTTTCACCAAAACCTGCTGAGAAGTACTAACAAGTGCAAAGGAGATAACTAATAGGTTCCTTCTTAAAGAGATACTATAAACATACCTGTCATCACTTAGAGCATAAATCAGAGAACATTAGAAGTTGGAAATGATACTTATAGAAGGACATTATTCTGAGCTGGGTGATTCTTCTATTTCTTCCTGCCTTTACATGCTTTTGCATTAGCATTTTAATTATTCTAAGAAATACTACAAGAACTGAGACAGATGCTTTCTTTTTTTGGTTTTCTGCATTTATCTGGAGAAAACTTTTATAGCATAATTTCCAGGTGTATATAATATCCTCTGAAGATGCTGCCTTTTTAAATGAAAAAGAAAGCTGCTATAGTTCAAAACATTTAAATTTGTTTTTTAAAAATAGTATTTTAAGCTGTTTTTTCCAGCCTAAAAAAATCCATGATCTCCAAATAAATGTATCAGTTAGGAAAATCAGTTTTGCTCAACATCTTTTCAATCTGCAGTTGATTTCAGAAAGTCTTGGGAAGTGTCACAGGGGATTCTGGCAATAATGTACATGATTTGTACTGGTAGCGTGTCAAGCCATAACATTTTCTTTTGACATGGGGGTCATTATGTGCATCTTGTAGGGCGTTAAAACATTAAATGGTGAGTTTCAAATTATTCCTCGGTGTTCTCTCTGCACTGACTGTGTTTACTCCTGCTTTTCTCTTCTCAGCTTTAGGTATCTAAATGTAGTTGAAATTCATGTATTGATACCACTTGGGGTGCTAATGTCTTAAAAAAAAATTTCTTACAGTGTTTTTGATAAGTGAAGAGGATCTTACTTCTCATCCATTAAAGAAGATTCAGCATTAACTGAATTTTCAAGGGAAGTCTGTCCTATGACATGTCTTTCCCTTTATTGCATGCTGAACTTAGCAGTTGTATTGAACCTTTTGGATTGTTTGGCTTAAGTCAGTGTTGTTCCGTCCTGTGAGATTTTTGTAAATTCAGCTATGTCATCTTTAAAGTAGGCAACCCAAGTGTGAATGGCAGAGAACTAAGCTCCAGTTTCAGAGCCTTTGTGAGAGTCAAAACCAGCCATGGTTCTCAGCACAAGGGAAGGTGCTGTGGAGAATCGTTCTTGCTCATTAAGTGTCCTAGCATTACTGCTTTCAGATGGTACTTCTGAGAGTTGCCATGTTGAATTTTTGACAGTCATTCTTACACCTCTTCTCACTCCTATTTTACTTCTGCAACAAAATTTGTCTTTAGAAGTGGAAAATACCACAAAAGTATTGCTTCAATCAGAGTAGGTTGAATTTAGATATCAGAATTAATGCCTTGTGAGAGTTCATTACAGGAGTTTATTCATCTAAACAAAAAAAAAAATATCTTCTGAATAACCAAGGAGATAAAATTCAGTGAACTGTCAGATTTATTAAATATTAACCTGTGTTAAGAGCACTTAAATGTATCATTTTTAAAAACCTGAAGAGAACAACACACAACACATTTCAGTTCGTTTTTCATGCATGTTCTCCTTTGTATTTGGTGCCCCCTGTACATACAGGTCAAAAGCTTAGTGTGGCAACAGGGGTTGGGGACACTGCTGGTGGCCATAGAAATGAATCTTGCGGCTTCAGCTGTTGACACAGTGGCAGAACACTTTCATTTGCTTTCTGCTTGGCTTGATTCCTGTCACAGGCAATAGTTGGAGTTGTCTAGAGCAATAAATTATGAAAGCTAATGTAGCTTCTTTGTTCCACTTCATTTCCTTTGGTTCTCATCAGACTAACGGGGGGAAAAAAACCAGTCTCAGTGCCAGGTATGCAGCTGAAAGTGTAGAGAGGAAGACCTAAGAGCTGTTTGTGAGATCAGCCTGCATACATAAATCTAGGTTATATTCTTTCCCCAAACTATCAAAAAAACTTCAGTTGAAAGGGTAAAATTCCTTTGAAGAAAAAATATTTAGATTCTAGACAAATAAGAAAATATTTGTCTCTAAAAGGCAGTTAATTAGCAATGCCTATGGCAGGAAATAACCAAAAATTGTACTTGGAAGGAGAAGAGCATAGTAAGCATGTTGAGGTAAAACTTGGTTGGTCTGTAAGTACAATAAAGCAAGCATTGTTATAGATTTGGATGTGGTTTGTGTTCTACATTTGTTACTGTAATGATTGATAGCAGCAGATTAAGGATAGGCTTGTGGTCTACTGTTTCATGTAGAATTACTTGGACTTAAGGTTGGTTTTTTGTCTTGTTTTCATTAAGATATCTGCTAAGGGAAATGGACTTTCTCATTATAACGGAAAAACGGAAATTTCCAAATACATGTAGAGGTTGGTTATGGCCAAAACCACCTCTAAACAGGAAACCAGTGTCAAATGTAATAAAATTCTGTGTAAATCAGTAGTCCCTCTTTGAAAATCCAGTGCATTGCCCCTAGATTTTATTGTAAAATTAGAGAGACATCATTAAGGAGATGTGGGGAGAATACATCAGGCATGGTGCAGAATACTGCTCTGGGTCCCAGAATCCTTGTTGTGGGAACAATGTATCCTCAGTAAAATGATGATTTTAGCAATGAAAAAATTACTTTCAGATCAGTGACACCAATCTAGGTCTTCGCTAGTGCTTCTGCTTTTTCTAGTCTAGAAGCTTGAGGCTTCAGAATATCAAGGCTCTTATCACATGCAGGAACTCCTCTTGAAGACATGATCTTAAAATGTAGCTGGTTGAAGATGCCATCTGGTGGCATGTGTTGGGTGTGTCTGGCTGCTTCCTGATGCACCTGCCATCAAGGGCATATATTCTCAATATGCAAGAGAGGAAGAGTAACCACAGTGATAAGGCCAGAACACAGAGGTCTCCAGCTGTTGCCAGGGGAACAGGCTGGAAGATGACCACAGCTGTGGGAGAGCAGATAAGGATAAGCAATTAAAGCAAGTCAGCCTTTTACTTTGGAGACTCATTTTCTAAATAAGCATTTGGGAAAAATTTCAGGTTATCTTACTTGGGGTGGCAGTGAAGAATAAACTGGATTTCTCTTGGGTTGAGGCAGAAATGAAATGATGAAGATCTGAAGCCTTTGCTTGCTGCAGATTTTATGGTAGAAGGAAATGTGTTTCAACTGCATAAACAAAGCTTGGGTGTGTGTGGGTGTGTATATCTGTGTTCTAAAACCTCAAGATTTGTATATCCTTTTATCTTTAAGAATATCTGGAATATGAATATCACCTTTCCTAGTTCTTCAGAGAAGCTCATTTCTTTTTTCTTTGAGGAGAGCTTTTCAGGTCTAAGAGTAATTGAATGGGTAAAGGTTAAAACTTTATAGCAGAAGCAGTTATTCACTGTGCTGTTGAAGCTAAGTTACTCAGTTTAGATAGTTTAAACAAAATCAAGGCATTAGTCTGCCAAAGACATCTACTTTCTCATAACATTTGAGGGTTCTTTGGCACTTAATTCATCACACTTTTTCCCTAGGCACCCATGACCTACTCTCCAGACTGCAGCTTTTTTCAGCATAGGTTTCATTCAGTAATGAAGATAAGGCTATTTTTGTGTTGTTCTTCCCACATTAAGCCCTTTTCTTAAAATAATTTAGGTTGACCAGTACCTTTGAAAATCACATTGTGCTGCCTCTTATTCAAAACCAGGGTCAGGTTGAAAGGTAAATCAGAGTAAATTCTGCCACTTCTTTTCTTAATTAATCCCTCTTCTTCTTTCTAACTTGTACACATTTGTCCTTCCCTTGTAGCATGATGTTTCTGAGCAGACCTCCTACTAGTCCAACTGTGTTCTGAGGGAGGTTAACTCCTCACAAAGGCTATCATATTCTTCAG
This sequence comes from Zonotrichia leucophrys gambelii, assembly GCF_028769735.1. Taxonomy (NCBI): domain Eukaryota; kingdom Metazoa; phylum Chordata; class Aves; order Passeriformes; family Passerellidae; genus Zonotrichia; species Zonotrichia leucophrys. The sequence continues at coordinate 26,042,872 of NC_088173.1, read as the reverse complement.
GCATCACGACTGTCCCTCATGACTATGCTTCTTACTGTCTGTCCCTGTTTTATCAATTATCCATATTGTCTGTTTTGCTCCAAGAAATCCAGTGACTCATCGGAGCTCAGATGGTTTCATTCTAAGCCTCTGAAACATTTCTTTGACTCTTCATAGAAGAAGGACCATATGCAGCTCCTTTTACCTTTTTGTTCTTTTCTTTTGGTGATTTTGTATTCAAAAAATCTGGCCTTAGAAGAGTAGTTGTCTGAGCACTGAGATGTCTCTTCCCTCAAGACCAATTCCTTTAATGCTCCATGGGAAAGGCGGTGTTAACATCTAAGCTGTCACCAAAAGCTATTGCTCTGCAATGTGCGACTGATGGTTCTTCCCCATTGCCAGAGTGTACGGAGGAGAGCCTGGTGTTCAGAGGCTCTTCTGTGTGCCAGCAGCTGTTTCATGTGCACCCTCTTGAGTACTTACCCTCTGTCTGCCTTTGCACTCACAGACCATTGCTGATGCAAGCATGACTTTGAAGAAAGAGTAATAATGAAGAAGATGTGTTCAGCTGATGTGTTGCTGTCCCAGCTGAATCTATCTCGGGGATAGATATTATTTAAAATATTTATTCTGTGTCCTCAGGGACACCTAGGCACTCAATCTGTCTTGCAAAAGATCTGACTGATTCCTTAATTCCAAAAATTTGTGCTGTGGCACAAATCTGATAAAGCTTTTGGAAGTGAAGTATTTGGCTCAACTCCTGTTAGTATATTGTGATATGGGGGTATAGAAAAAGGACTTCCCCAAAGTATCTTATTCACAGAAAAACATGGACAAAGACATTTCAGCAGGAAGAGTATGTTTTTAGTTGCAGTAATTGAATTCATATTGACAAGAATTTTGTGTTAAATACAGATGCTAATGGTTAGAATTTTTTATTTGGTGCCTGTTCTGTTGCATTTTACATGTTTCCTTGTGAACTAGAAGCATTTTCCAGTAAACAAGTATTTATATCTAGAGTGTGTATCATATGTGGTCTCAAAGTGCAGTTGTTACAGCTGATAAATGTGTTGGGTGGGTGCTGGATCAGTTATGAGGCTCTGGTGTATTTGCATGCATAGGGGGCATAGTGTAATTAACCACATTAAACTGAATAACACACAGCCTCCCCATTGTTTCTCTTTATGGATGTAATTAGATGCTGAGAGAACTATAGCAGGAAATAGGAACAGTTTCCTCCTGCCACCCCTCAAACAGGTTTTGAGTTCCAATTAAAATAAATTACATTTTCAGCCAGAAGAGATTACTGACATGATATCCATGTCATTTATAAACAGGTATGGAAAGCCTGTTGTAGAAGTAAATATTAGAAAGGAGAAAGAAAAGGAGAATAATTAATTCAGAAAACCTAACCGATAGGAATTAAAAAGCTGATTCTTTGAATTGGTCTGTTAGTTTTCACTGAGAAATCCACCAGAGGTTGAGTAATGGGGCTTGAAAAGCCTCATCACAAAATTTTGGGTCTTAGAGATTTGTGTAGTTAAACTATATGTTATGCTTTGACACTTCGATGAAAGAGCAAAGTTTCATAGTTTTATGTATTTTTTTTAAATAACCTTTATCTTATGAGACTTCTTACAGAAGAAGTAACTTTCTGCCCAAGTTCTTAAAATTTTGGTCCATCAGATATTGCCAGTGTGCATTCCTCACTGCTGTGACAACAGAACTTATAAAACAAACAGAACAAAACTCTTAATTATGATGCAATTAGGTGGAAGCATAGGATTTTTTTAATAATAATTTTTGCTGAAATCTCATGTGTTTTATGTCAAAATAAAACATTGTTTGGTTTTAAAAGAATCAGTACGAAATGAGAAGAAAAACCACATAGTGAAAATCATGTAATAAAGGAAAACCCTAGTCTTTTAACTATGTAAAGGTTTTAAAACTGAGACTATATTTTCATTCTTAATAAACTATGTAAGGGAAGCCAGCAATTCACGTACTCCATGTTGTCTAGTACATGAGCCTTTTATCCTCTCCCTGAAGAGAAAAGGATGGGAAAGGTGGTCCAAGAAAGATTATTTGAGAAACGAGGAATTTTTAATTCTCTATTATCATCGTACGATTTCAGTGACTTGTAAATCTTTGGATAGACATCATGATAAACGATGGCTGTCTTTTTAGCTTAATCATGCAGAAAAGGTTAATACAATCACAGGAAAAAATGCTGTTTCCTCTTCTTTCCTTAATTATTCTGACTGTTTAGGAAGGCTCAAATATCATTGTGAAAAAATAATTAGTATATTAATAACAATGTTTTCCACATGTGGAAAATCTTCATTTCCATGGCTCCTTAATCTGGGTCTACATGTTACCTGCTGCGTATATTATGTCAATACATTAATCAAACTGAGGGGAATGTGGTGTGGGGAAGGCTCTTGGATCAAGTGTATTTTTAAATATCATGCAGGTGTATATTTTTCAGCAATTTCTTATTCTGCAGATGCAGTCAAGCTGTGCAAGTGTATCTAGTGGAGGAGGATTTTGACAATGCTGATGCTTGATGGTCTTTTACTGTTATCCCTCCACACTTTGTTCTCCATTGCATACATGCACTTTTGAAGCACTTTGGGCACCGCATTTTTGAGTCCAAATTCAGTAGCCTTTGATACTTTTTGCTGGAGAGAGAACTCTGTCCTCCAAAACATAATGTGATCTACAGCCTGTCAAGAACAGTAATTTGATGGTTATGGCTAGTAGACTGTGCCTTGATTTTAGATATAGAAAAGCAAAAAAAAAAAACACCTCAGTTTTTGGGTAGAAAAAGCAGAGAGAGAAACTAGCTGATCAATACATGCTTGTCACGTTGGGGTTTGGAGCAACCTCACCTTTCCGCGAGTTTTCATAATGGCTTATTTTGTGATGTTTAACATAAAGATGATAATGAGTTTTGGACTGAAAATATGAGCTGCATTTGGAAGATCTGTTAGCAGTTCATGTCTCTGCAATTGTGTGGTAAACTTTAAAGTTAAAGCATTGCAATGACAATTCAATTGGAAAATTAACGGCACAATGTGGAAAATAGCTCATTCTCCTCCCACTTCTTCCCCATCTTTTCATCTACCAGAGTAGTCTAATTCCTGGCAATCTTCTTATTTTCTCTGCAATTTTCCAGTGTCCTTGATAATATCGGAAAAAGTACAAGTCTTAATTGCTTCCTTTTTTGAGATGTCTGAAGAGATTGCTCTTCATACTTTTTTTTGCGTTACATGCTGATGCTTTTTTGGGGTTTCAAGTTAAAATGCTGAGACATTTTTGTAAAACTGGCTGTAGTAGTAAATTCAGCTCATTACATAAGGAGTTTAAAGCATGCTCTTGTACTGTCACTGCTGTTAGTTTGCCAGCCACATAACTGCAAATACATTTTTTGGTCTGATGTAATCACTGAGTTATTCTAATACCATTATAAATATTGTTGGTTGAAAAGAGCAAACTAAGACCTGCAGAAGATATTTCCTCAGCTGAGCAGACCTGGGCATCCAGATCCTTTCCTCTAGCATGGCTGTTGACCTCTTAAGTGGCATTTGTGGCCATCTGGGCTGGCTGGGCTGTTGTGTGGCTGGCCTGGACCCCTGGGCTGGGGGCTCACTTGGGCCCACTCTCCCAGCTTGCTAAGCCCACTGAGATCTGAATTGGCAGAAGTCCTGTAATTCAGTGTAGTGCTTGGCTTTTTGCTTTTTTAGTACACTTAAGCAGTTCATTTCATTCAAGGATGTCTGAGAGCAGGAGCTGGAGTAAGGGGAACTGCAGTGGCCAGGAGCATAATCGACTGCTGCAGCAGCATACCCAAAGGCTGAAATGACATTTTCTTATTAGGGGAGTTGAAGGTATTCTGTCATTTCTTTGAAAATAGAGTATTTTTCTCAGGGCTTAAGAAAGAATACCTGGTCATCAATATCAGTACCTGGTAAAGTCAGATGTATAGTCTGGGCATGTTCAATACACTTTAGCTGGGTATGTAACGCTTTTAAAATTTTCCTATGTTATGATAGTGAAATTATAGGAGTAATGTCTCATTTCTTGAAACTAAATTAGTTATGGTCCTTAAATTGCTACTAAATGGAAAATCTGCTGATGTTTTTTGAATATTTGCAGAATAATACTGAACTCTATATTTGAGTCACCCTGTGTCGAATGAAGTGTGACGCTTTTGTCATCAAGAAATTCAGTACAGCATGACGCTTCTTCACTGTGATTTCTATCTGGGAAATATACCAAAATTGTACTTGTGAAATCTGCTCAAAACATGAAAAGATTGAATATGCTTTCATGGAAATAATTCTCTATGGAACCAGTATAAGGGAGGAGCTGTTTACTTTGAGGCTTAAAGAAAATCACATCGGGGTGTGTGTATGAAATACTCAGGATACAAAGCTTACACACTTTGAGCTGGGTTTCAGGCACTTGTCTGTATATGTGCACACTTACTGCACTCTATCAGCATGAACCATCAGACAGTGTATCCATTTGGCACTTGGAAGTTATTTTAAATGGATCTGTTAGAATGGGTCCAGAGGAGGCCATGAAGATGCTCAGAGTGCTGGAGCACCTCTCCTGCAGACGGGCTGGGAGAGCTGGGGCTATTCAGCCTGGAGAAGAGAAGGCTCTGGGGACACCTTACAGCACCTTCCAGTACCTGAAGGGAGCTTATAAAAAGGAGGGAGGAGGAGATATTATGTATTATATTGGCATGTTAGGACAAGGAACAATGATTTTAAACGGAAAGAGAGGGCAGGTTTAGATTAGATATTAGGAAGAAATTCTTTGATCAGATGATGATGAGACCCTAGAACAGGCTGCCCAGAGAAGTTGTGGATGTCCCATGTAGCGGGGACTGGAAGGAACCACATGATTCCTAAGGTCTCTTCCAACTCTTGCCATTCTGTGAGTTTGTGTTTTTGTATTTGTGATGTTTATGGAAAATAAGGTAATGTTTTTCATCAAAAGAAAAAATATTGCCTGCATCAGTGCTCATAATTATGGTGTGGATTGCAATTGTGTTTGTTACTTGTATCCTAAATACTTGCTGATTATTTATTGCATGCATCTCTTGATGAGGCATGTCCATATTTTGCTGCAGTTTTTTCCAGCATTTTGAATAGCATCCTTGCAAATTTCATTTTGTGGTACTCCAAGGAGCATTAGTTTAAAAAATAATTTTTGGTGTCTTAGCATCCATTTGCTCCTTTTTCTCCTTTTCAAAGATTATGAAGTCCTTTCATCTCTGGCAATAAAGGATATGTTTGCTCTAGGTTGTATCATCTTTATCATACAATTAGAGAATTGTTACCTCTAAGGTCATTGAGTTCAGCCAGTAACCCAGCAATACTGTGTTCTAATGCTAAACCATGTCCTTAAGTGCCACATCCACACATTTTTGAACATTTCAAAGGATGGTGATTTCACAAACCTGGCAATCTATTCTAATGCTTGACCACCTTTTCAGTGAAGAAATTTTTCCTAATAGCTAATCTAAACCTCTCCTGGCACAGCCTGCTTTCAGACATTTATAGAGAGTGACAAGGTCTCCTGAACCTCCTTTTCTCCATGTTAAACCATCCCAGCTCTCCCTGCTGCTTCTCATCAGATTTACTCTTGACCATTCACCAGCTCCATTGCCTTCCTCTGGACACACTCCAGCACCTCAATGTCTTTCTTGCAGGGATGGCCCCAAAACTGAACCCAGGATTTGAGGGGTGGCCTCCCCAGTGCCAAGAACCGGGGATGATCCCTTTCCTAGCCCTGCTGGCCAAGCTATTGCTCATACAGGCCAGGATGCCCTCAACTTGCCAGCTAACCTCATCTAAGGAATGCCAGCATGTATTTAACTCTGTGTTCAGTTCTGGTGGGAAGCCTTGTTTCTGATCTAGCCTGTGGAGACTTGAAGTGATTTTTTTTGATGTTGTCTCTGTTGTCGTCTTTTGCAGAATCTTAAGCAGCTGTTGTGGCATTCTCAGCCTTCCTGGTACAGGCACTCAGCTTTGTCTGTTTCTATGTCATGTCTGGGTGAAGACTGCTGGAATACCTAGACTGAGAACTACTCAAGTCTGTTTAAATTTGTTTATTAAATCCCATTTTCTTTCACCAGAACCTCTTGCTGACAGTATGGGGAGGGGGAAGAAAGTTGAACTTCTCTTTCTGTGGAGAACTTGATGCACATTCTCTCAGGTGCTCTCTTAGGTTAGAAACAGTGTCTCTCAGACAGGAAAATCTAAATCATCGAGAAATATGTTTTGTAAACATAATGCAACACGTTTTTGGAGCAATCTGTGTTGTACTAAGTCATCTCATATTGAAAGCAGAACAGCACCTTTGCCTGGTCAAAAGCCCCTTGCAAATTCTCATCCAGGTGTCTTCCCCATCTCCCTCCTGCATCAGTTTTCAAAGCTAAAAGCAACCAACCTTCTGTTCACTCATCTCTGCTTCCTCAATGCTTCTGGACTTGCCTCTTCTCACTGTTCCTCTTTGCTCTCTCTGGAGCTCCCTTCCTCTCTTGGTCATTTCCCTTCCTCAGAAACATGTGGAATCCATGCAAGTTTTCACTTTATCTCAGCTGCCCTTTAAATGCATCTTTAAGGACTGATATTTAGATAAAGCAGAACTTCCTCTGAAAGTTTTTTTAGATTTGTGAAACTGAGTTGCAGATTTTTGATACCAGTGTGCCAGTTCCTTATCAGCTGTTGTGGTCCATATTTGAGGTTTAAAACAACAGAGCCCCCGTGGAGAAGGTGGAGATCTTTTACTTATTAAGCTCAGTAGTCTAAAATCAGGAGCAATGCAGTAACTTGTGCCCTGCCCCAGAAAGTCAGATCTGCCCTTTAAAGTCTGGGAAATACCTTTGGGGGCAAGGTGCTCCAAAGACAGATGGCTGAGACACCCTTTCCCTGGATGTAGGCAGGTGCCTTGTGTACCTCAAGGCACACAACACCTCTCAACTGCTAGAGAAAAGTTCCAGCCCCTAACTATGGTAGCAGCCAGTTATATCTGCAGTAATGCAAATGCAGTTTTTACTTCTTATTTTAATAGATTTTATGAAGGTTCATTATAAACAGAGTTGAAAGGACTTGCATTTTAAAAAGAAAAGAAGTCTCTTTTTAGTTCTGCCTTTAATCCAGGTCACTTCAATAGGCTCACTGTGAATCTCATAGAGCTGGCTTAGTACCTGTTGAATATCCATCTGCATGAAAGTAACACAAAGTTTTAGTTTAACAGCCTTTTTAAATTGACTCCCAGGGTGTCAGGAAATGTGAAGATGCATTTCTTAATCTCAAGTATGTTTGTTTAAAATTTTCAGTAAATTCTGTAGAAAGATGTAACATTAAAAAAAAAAAAAAAAGCTGGCAAAATCATCATGTGAAGGAGAGTGCCTGTCTCTTCCCTCCAGGAATATAGAGCTTGCTTTAGATGTCTCTGAATTAGGGATAATTAGATAATTACACTTCGTGAGTTTGAGTTTTTTTTTTCTTAAGTTCAATTAAAATATTTCTGTTTACAAAGGAACTTAAATTTGCTACAGTTTTCATCTCAGACTTTTTTTACAACTCATGCAGTTTTGGAATTAAACAGGTAAACTGCATTATCTCCTGGTTGGACTTCTGAAGCTTTTAGGCCTTTTTTTGCTACTTGTGTCCCGTAGTCTGAAATATGGTTTTCTGCATTTGGGAATGCTCATAGTAGTACTGCAGCAAATGATGGAATAATGCTAGGTAGGGATTTTAGACACTATATGCAGGATAGAGTTCAGTAACAGATGTTACACCACAGAATCACCTAGTATGTCATCTCATTTAAAGGGAAGTTTAATGCCTTTTCTCCCCTGGAATTAGATGTCAAAAGGCCTTTTTCCCCTCTTGGAAATTGGGCTTTTGTGTTATTTTCTTCCATCTGAGGAAGAATATACTTCTAATTCATTTAGTGAGGTTGATTTTTCAGTTAAGAATGACAGCAAGTGCTGTTTGCTGTGGTTCTCAAAGGAAACATAAAGCTTGGCCCCTGCTTAATGGATGGCTGCTGTTAGTCCTGAGCAATGAGTTTTGCTGTAGTGAATAATTCATAACTAGGCAGAGTGTTTGCTGGAGAATTTTCTTGGAGTGGGCTCTGGTCTTGGGGACGGTTTAAGGGCTCAGCACCCGTGAGAACTCTGACAGAGGGAGAGCACATCACTCTGTGTCACTGCTGATGTTTGCAGAGATTTCAGCTGGGCTTTTCTTTGCTTATTAACATTTCATTCCAAATATTTTTCTGTCAAACATCTCTTAGGTGTCTCCTAATTTTATAATAGCATACACACAAATAAACTTGAAGTAAGTGTTAAGTTATTTCTGTCCCAAGGTACAGCACAGCAGTACAACTGTCCTGCTTGGTGTTTCTAGAAGTCAGAGAAGCTTGTACAGAGTTCTCTTAATTCTTTTATTCCACGAGGTGGCTGCGGTATGTAGCAGGAGGTATCATGGAGACCTTAGTGTTAACAGTGTTTGGGTTCCTACATTAGTAGCAACTTTTTCTGGAATGTAATGTGCCTTTTCCAGTTCTTATTTTGTTCGTTAGCTCTATATATGCTGCCTGGGCAGACTGATAGTTCTTGGCAGCTGTTTGCTGTTCTTAGCATAAGCAGCCACTAATTTTTTTGCTTTGCCACAGTATCCTCTGTGAAAACAACCACTTGTATTGGTCCCTAACACAGTTTTGGGTGGCTGTATTATTGAACATCTTTCCTGTAATGATGTTTTTGTCACTGGATTGTCTCTCAAAGGAGAAGAAAATAGTTATTTCTCATGGGCTGAGTTAAGCCTGTGGTAGCTGTGAGTTCTAGAGGTTGCAGGGGGAACAGTGGCTGAACACTGTTGGGGTTGTGTCAGTGACACTGCATATTAATGCAGCCATTTCTGGGGAATGGCAAAAATATGGGTGCATAGTAATCACTGGGAAAATTAACATTTGGTTAATAAACTAACTGGAAGTTCTCTAAGGAAAGCTAAAAAAAGAAAAACATTATTTTGTGAGTTGACCTAAGAAGAACATGTCAACCTGTTAATTCCTTAGCCTAAAGATATCTGGTGATCCTGCTCTTTGACGTTGCTATTCCCCTTCTTTAATGTTGAGGCCAAGCACAGTCAGAGGCTGCAAATGCTGTTTTATACTGTTCAGAGCTGATGAACCCTCAGTAGTATTTAACCTCTAGTTTTTATTAAGTTCCCTCTAGTATGTGTGTATCTCTCCCCCCTCCCACTAGTTCTGTTCATTTAGGCTGCTTTTTCTTACCAGCAGAGATGAGTAAGAGCTAAAGAGTGACCCAGTTCAGACACTGTGATGGAATTGAAAAGGAACACTTACCTCTGGGAACAGCAGGACATGTTTTTGCTTTAGCATGGCTAGATTTGTTGCTCCAATTTGTGCTGAAGATTTAAAAACCCTCATATGCTAAAACCTGGAAAAGTACGTGGTAATTTATATTCTCTTGAAGCATGTGGAGGTTTGAGGCTTTATTCTTTGAGAAGGTGTGTTAATTTGGTGCTTGTCAGAAAGGTTGTGTGCGGAGTTGGCCCACATGTAGTACTCTGTTAAGGCAGTGGGATATGGATGAAATATGCAGTTTGCTTATTTACTATTCAAAGGAACACAATGTCAAACAAACAATACAAATTACAATGGTAGCATTCCAGAAAACAGAAGATTTTGAGGGTTAAAAAGGTAAATTGAAATGGATTATGAGCTTCCAGGAAACAACATCCCAGCAAATGGTAGGATATGAAGACTGAGTTAATTTCCTTGTACTCTATTTTTTTATTCCACCCTGAGGATTTTTGTATAATGATGTGTACAGTGGGTTGTCTGTAGCCAAAGGCATTTAGAAAGTAGTCTGCCTAGGTCTTTGTCTCATCCTACTGAAATGGATAAGGATTTACAAGGGACACAATCAGACAGATGTTAAAAGGTTTTGAAAAGCTCCCCATTCATACATGCTGACAAAATTAATGAGGCACTTCTCAGCTTAAAGCATAATTTTTATATGCAGTTTATGCTTCTCAACTGAAAAAAAAATTCCCTTTTTAATTCCTTCTCTTTAATATAAATATTTTGTTTACTTGTTCAGACTTCACTATTGACTATACCTTAGGAATTTTAAATTAATTTAGAGTGTTCATATGTATATTTTCTATCTTTTCCAATGAGAAGTTAATGGTGCTGATGTGAAAAGATCCATCAATTTTCTGCATAAGTTTAGAGCACTGTAGCAAAATATAGTAAGTTGAACCAAAATAAAATAACCAAGAACTCCTTCATTACTAAAGACTGTAGTAACAACAAAGTGTATATGTCATGTATTAAAAATGGAGTATGTATTTATTCTACAGGTGCATCCTAAATGAATAGAAGTACTGTGTGGTACTTTTTTCTTTTTTTTTTTTTTGACATAAGTTTTTAATGAAGTTGCTTCCACTCAGGTGGTCAGCATCTAAAACCTGTAGACCAGATGGTTCTCCCCAGGAGAATGAAATGCAGAATTGCAGAGTGCAATCTAATGGTGCCAGACCATGCAGGACAATCTGCTGCCTGAGCTTGCCTTAAAAGCAGAACAGGAATAACCCAGAATTAACAGATGAAAAATGGTCACAGGCCAAACTGTGGCAAAACATAATTTACTGGATTATTTATTGGGGAAACACAAAGCAATACTTGAATAGCAGCAGGTGAGAATTAATTTTAAATCTAAAATTGTGCTTGAGGCTAATTTGCTGCTTTTACCTATTGAGTTGCTAAACATTACAGTGGGGTAGGACAACTGCTTTTAAAATCCATGCCCCCTTTTCTGTTATAAGCCCATAAATATGTGGTTTGCATAGCATCAGCAAATAGATGTAGAAGGAGTACCTCCGTTCCTGGTCTTAGAGCAGTCCCTGTAAATCTTGTGTTTTTTGCTTTCTTCTCTTCCCTGAAGGCAGAATCCAATCATTTTCTGAAGTCACGTGTTCATTTATGTGAGGGATTTCTTTCCTGCCTTTTCTGTTGTAATGTAAACTGCCAAATTTCCTGAAAATAACATAACTGTGCCTTGTATCAAAATGGTGGTTGTTTCTTTCTCAATGTGGGAGCGTTTTTTCTTTAGCCTTTGAGGAAATTTCCTTTCTCTTTAGCAGACATGCCAGTATAACTTGAAAGCCTCTGCATAAGAAATTTGGGCTTGTTTGCATAAGCTGCTGCTTTCATCTCCTTCGGCACATCTGCATCATGCTTTCCCTCCGGGGGCTTCCTTGTCCTCTCTGAGAGCAGGGATGGGTTTGCATCTCTGAGAATAGCCTACAAATGCAGGCAGGCTTTAATTTCATATTTCCATGGCAAGTAGTAGCTTTGGTGGAAGTCTGGTAGCGGATGGACACTCAACGAGGAGTGAAAGCAAGAAGAAATGTGTCTTAGACCCTCTCTCGCTGGAGAGAATTTCTTGATCAAAATTGAAATTAATGGTTATTCCAGCCAAAAATTTAAGATGAGTGGGACGATTTTAATTTTGAATTAATTCTCTTGGCAGCAATAAAATTCTGGTGTATAACACAGTGCTTTGATCTATGCAGCTCTCCTTTTCAAGCAGCTGATGGTGGAAAGAAATATATTTTATCTATAAGCTGGTGTTACCTTCTACTTGAGGCATTTTTTAATATTTTGCTTTTGTGTGTACTTTTGCTTATGTATATGTGAACTGTCAGAAAGAAATCTGAGTTTTTATTGTCTTGTTTAGAATAAGACTTTCTCATTTTCGTATGTTGAAACATTTGAGAGAGCAGGTACCAATATTTATTTTCTTCCCAGATTGAACTTGGGACCTTCTGTGCTCTCCACTGGTAGAATACGTGGTTCTTTTCAAAGCCTTGCTGGTGGTGGCCTATTTATCTGGCGTTAGGTGACTCTGCAGGTGATTGTGGGGCTAAATGCGGTGTTGAAACACAAGCATTTCTCTTGGGGGCTTCTGATGTGTGCACTGGCATGGGGTGATTGGTTTCTCCTTTTGAACAGACCTTTAACTTCTGCACTGGGTCCTCCACAGTGCTGAGCATCTGGCTGCCTCAGAAGGGGGAGGGCTTGGGGTGATGATTTGGCTTCATTTTATCTGTATATCCACTGAGGAGGAAGGTTGTTGCTGGCTGTCTGTGTGTCACTGTGTCAGCAAGATAGCCAAAATGGGGGTGAGGCAAAAGGGGTTACTGACCCTGATGTGAGGAGTACGCACCGGTGACACGGAGCAGTGAATTCAGACAAGGAGGTTCCTCATGGTCACATAATGTATCACAAAATCTCTTCTGAGAATCAAATTTGGTCATGTATTTAGTACCACCTGAATTTACTATAATATTGAATTATTTTTATCTGTCATCAGAGGATTTGTTTTTGTAAATTATTATTTAATAAAAGAAGTAGTGAGCCATGCTAATCAGATTGCAGTAGCATTATGCCAAGCTCTCTGCAGTCCATCTAGTAAAAGACAATTTCTGCTTCACAAATCAATCTCTTCCACTGAGTCCTGTCCCCCTCTGTTGTAGGCTGGGGTTGAGGGGGTCCTTTTTGGTGCTAGGTAATCGGGATAAGAGTTTGAGCTAAACAGCATTTGGAGGAAAACACTTTTTATACTACATTACTTGCCAAATTTTGATGCAGTTACCAGCATTATTCTCACACTAAAATACAGCACTATACCAGCTCACATTAAAATACAGCGGTATACCAGCTACTAAGAGCAAAATTGTCTGTCCCAGCTGAAACCAGGACAAATAGTTATGCAATTTTTTCAGCTTCAGCTATGACACTGTAGTAATCTGTGATGCTGCCCATGTCACCGGAGAGGAGACCCTGCTTTGGGATGATTATGTGAAAGAGAAGGATAAATCTGCTGTAGTATAAAGCCAGCAAAAAGACATATCTAGCATATATGTAACAGTTCAATTTCATGTTTTCTAGAAAATCTGTTTTAAGCACCTTTGCCATGATGCTTGCAAATTTTTGATTTTAAAATATTTCCACTGTCTCAATCAGATTTTAGATCTAGAGTTTCAATATAGGCAGTATCATGAAAATGATGTCAAGATTATAGTATATGGACCTTATGACCATTTTGGTTCTGCAGAGGTGTAAGGCAACTTTTGCAAGCTTGGCTGGTATAGCTGGTAGTGCCACTGAAGGTCAAAGAACTGTATGTGGAGATTATAGAGATTTTTAAAATGGAATTAAAAGGAGAAATTAGTTCCAGCTTTTTATCCCCAGACACCTACCACAGCAGGAAGCTACTGGAATGAATGACAGTGCATAATTGGGTCTCACAGTTTTAATGTGCATCTTCAAGCAAACTTCTTTTTTTTTTCAAGAGGCCATTACTGAAGATGATGATTTTTACTTGCATCCAGATACATTACATTTCTGCAGGGTAATTGAGCATCTGCAAACAAAATTGAGAGGAATCAAGGAGTTTTAAAGAAAGGGACTGTTGTGGAAACTAACAATGATCTGTTTCAACAAAATGCATGTATATGAAAGTGACCTGAGGGATTTCTAAATGTGATGGAAAAAGATCAATTTGCTCTTCTCAGAATGTTGTTTTACATCACTCTCATCCTAATTGCTATTGCACACTGTGTTATTGCATTTGGATATGTACACCAAATATTTATGACTAGTCTCTTGAAACTGAAACAATTAAACATGCTGTTCTTGGAAAAATATCTAAGAACCATACAAACAGTTGATTGGTCTTTGCTAGCACATTCTTTGAGGAGCACAACTTGGACCCTAGATGTGTAGTTGAGGTTGCAGGGGCTGCCCTAAAATGCCAGTAGCGCATTGCTAGGGCAGGTTGCCATTACCTGGCACAGATATAGGTGAGGGGCTTTTGACAGACAGGCATGGCACCTACTGAGAACAGCAACTGAAATCATAGAGTCAGAAAATGCTTTGGGTCAGAAAGGACCTTAAAGGTCATGAGCAGGGGCACATTCCACTAGACTGTGTTACTCAAACAGCAGCAGAAGAATCCCTTGTCCATGATTTCACCTGTGTGGAGGAGCCAGTATGCCTGTCTTCACTTTGACCAGCCAGGTCTAGCCAAACAATGCATTAAATGCACTAAAATAGCATTTTAGTGCTCTCCTGTTAGGTATGGGAAATGTTTGGGGTTTTGGCAAGAATATGGCAATGTCTTTGTACTAAATAGTATGCAGCCAATGACTCTTGTAAGTTTTTGTATTTCAGTGCAAGCTTTTTTCTAGAGGGGTTAAACCGCTTCTAAGCTGTGAGCTCAGCAGTGTGGGTGGGTGGCCCGTGCTGCTTCTTGCTGCAGAGAGGTTGTCTGTGCTGTGGGGTGCTTTTCATGCAGAGTGGGGAGGAAGATAGTTTGAAATTCTGTGCCTGGGTGTTAATATTAAGAAAAACAAACCAACCTGTAATTCCTCTCTGGAGTCACTATGGAGGTGCCTGATTCAGGATATGTAGCTGCTGCTTTTGTCAAATAGGTAACAGATCACTGTTGGTGAACAGTGTTCTTCCTTGCCAGGGGAAATACTTGGATACTGTGCAGAGTTTGCCCTGTTTCTGTGTGGTAGCTGTGTCATGCCAGACAGTTGATATGCTGCTAGGAAATCACAGAACCACAGAATATGCTGAGTTGGAAGGGACCTTCTAGGATCATCAAGTCCAGCTTCTTGTTCTGGACAGGACCATTCCCAAGAGTCACACCACGTGCCTTAGAGCATTGTCCAAACACTTACTGAACTTTGTCAGGTTGGTGCTGCGCCCACTGCCCTGGGGAGCCTGTTCCAGTGCCTAAATGCCTTCTGGGTGAAAAACCTTTTTCTGATATCCAGCCTAAACCTCCCCAACACAATTTCAGGCCTGGCTGGCGATGCTGTGCTTGCTGCCCCTAGGACATGGTTGGCCTTCTTGGCTGCCAAGGCACTGCTGATTCCTAGTCAGGTTTCAGTTAAGCAGGACCCTCAGGTCCCTTTCCACAGTGCTGCTTTCCAGCATCTCATTCCTCAGTCTGTACATCCAGGGCTGCCCCATCCCGGTGCAGAGTCCAGCACTTTCCCTGGTTGAACTTCATAGGAGCTTGACCAGCAGCTTTGGCAGTAATGCAAGTAGCAATGTCTCTTTTCTGAAGTTGCACCAAACAGAAATAAGGTCAAAAGGGTCAACCAGCTGCCGAGAGTTACAGTCATCTTCCTGGGCAAAGCCTCTTGCCTGTGATAAGTGCTGATTGGCAGGAGCAGAGTATGCATCAAACCTGGGATGATCTAGAACATATGGGTTACATATGTTTGGGAGGACCAGGTACTTTTCTCTGCAAATATTAAAAGAAGCTCTAGGACGTTGCAGAAGTGTGCAATTAGGAAAACACTTTGCAGGGTGTTTAGAAGAAGGTTGTGGCTTTTGCTGTCCATCTGGACTTTGGCCAGCTGAACTTTGGTCATCCTAATGAACCATGATGCAGGCCTTTGTGTAGGAGCTTTGCCCTGCTCTTAAGAGGGTGCTGTCAGTGCATCTTTGAAACCTTGCTGGTCTTCAAGGTACAATTAATAATTTTGTGTGTGCTTGAGGTAAAGCAAGTTGTTAATATTTTCTGGGAGCAGGTATCTGACAGGCAGATAAGAAAAAAGAGAAGCTCCTTTATTCTCCTTCATTGTAGCTGCTGTGGTTCACTGGAATTAATAGGTGCTGCAAAAGTTTTTCTGAGACTTGGTTTGATTTTTGTTTTTATTACTTTTTCCTGTATGTATGGTACTCAGTGTGTAGTACCACAGCTAGTAAAGCTTTTTATTGAGCCAAAGCTCTGCTGGCAGTACCATGCTGTTTCCAAAGACAAAGGGACTGATGGTCAGTAGTTAGAAGGCCTGTGGCTGCCAGTTGTTATGCATCTGAGATGTCACAGCTGTACTATGTTTCTAGAGCAAATGGGAGGAGGGGAGATGGAGAGGCAAAATTTTAGGCATTTCTAAGATATTTAGGACATCGTGCCTCATGTTGCTACAGAATGGCTGAGGTTGGAAAGGACCTCTGAAGATTACCTGGGCCATCCCTCTGACTGATTTAGGCTTGCTGTGTGTAGATGTTTTTTAATGGTAACTTTAGGGGATGAACCACTTTTGTGTCTTGTGAATAGCTGTGTGAACTACAGTTTCTTCCCTACAGTTTCAGAACTGATATGATGGTATGTCTTTACAGACCTTTTCTTATGTTATGACCTTGTTTAGGTGTGTGTTGAGCAGAGGGTAACCCAGCGATTCTGCACTGACGAGTGTATTGTCTGCTTTCAGTCAGTGCAGTTGTGTCATTTCATTTTTCTGTTGTTGTTTGGACACAGGTGGTATCTTAATTAAGGACAGGATACTGAGGACAATGTTGATCACAGATTGCAGAGTTAAGGAGAAAAGGTGTTGGAAATTTGGACATCAGGGTGGTCTGTTACAAGGCGGGCTGCAGCATTCTTGCCAAGTACTAAATGATTGCCCTTGCCACGTGTAACAGGGAGGTAACAAAGACGTTGATCAGAATGAAGAGGTAAGCCAGTCAAGAAGAGTAAGCAGGCATAGTGGCTGATACATTGCATTTTGCAAAATTATCTTGTTCATACTCTCCATATGCAAGTGCAGCTGCTGGTCTCTGTACAGGTGTTGGAGATGGGAGACAGCTCTGAAGAAGCACAACAGCCACAGAAAAAGCTGCTAGGTCACATCCTTCCAAGCTGGAGCTTAGTACTGGGCATAACAATTCATTTCAGCTGAGTATCACATCACAGGATACCATAACTTAGGGTGAAGGTACTCCCGTTGTAATACTGCAGCCAGATTTTTCTAGGCCTGCATGAGAACTTTGGCGTAGATTGAGCATCTAGGAAGTCAAGTCATGACTGAGGTCACCAGGCTTGTGGCTCTCACCAAAACTCTGCGAACCCTGCACTGCTGAAAGGAGGTGCCCTGAGCCCTGTTGAAGGAAGTGCCACTTGCCAGAAGGCCTAGAGCTTCATCAGGGGGCAAATTGTATATAATATTTTCATTAATTATCTTGGCATAAGAGAGTGGGCATGTGCTAATAAATTCTACTGAGGACACTCTGTGGGAGGTACTGTCAAACAGAGGACTGGAAATGAGGGAAGTACTGGAATGTATTAAAGGTTGCAGTAGTAAAAATGGGATGAAGTCCTTAGTTTTACTCACAAAGTTGACTGTTTCTGTTGTTAGCATCCTGCTCATCATCTTGTCTGTGGAAGACAAAGTCCTGGCTTTCGCAGTTAACGGCAGAACGGCTAAGTGTGAAAACGATAAATTTTGTCTTGTCTGAGAAGACATTTCTAATAAACAGAGGCAAGTGTTGCTCTGATTTTCATCCATGTGTGGTTAGAAGCCCTGGTTAAAGTTTTCTGGAATAGCGAACCTGATTCTGATCGTATTCAAGTTAAAATTCAACAAAAACAAGTATAGACCAAGTGCCCCAAGGATGAAGGATGCAGAAGCAATGGAACTGTGCATATGGAAAAGGTTGAGGAGAAAAAGCCAGAGGAACAATAGCTTATTTTCTTTAAAAAACATTGGTGGTACAAAAAGGTGGTTGCCTATTAATAATGATAAAAGGTCAGCTTGGAATTGAAAGAAAAGTTCCCTGTGAGAGGCACAGTTGACTGAACTGTTCTCAGTGCACGCATATCTTCCCATAGTGTGATATCACTGGAAAGTCTTTAGTTAGCCATCTGAGGGCTTCAGAAAGCAACATTAGGGTGGAAGTATCTATGTGATTTTTTTGTTTTAATTAACACAGGAGCCAGAGTTCTTGGTGATTTCTTTTGAGATTTCCTACTGCAGTTCCAAGATGGAACTGTATGCAGACTCTGGAAAAAAAAAAATTCAAAAGCCTCCTTAAAGTATCTCTGATATAGCTTTAGAGTATAGTGAGAAAAGAGCCTGTTGAAGAACAACAAATCTTGAAAGTAAATTTGGTTCTCCTTAAAGTATCTCTGATATAGCTTTAGAGTATAGTGAGAAAAGAGCCTGTTGAAGAACAACAAATCTTGAAAGTAAATTTGGTTCTCCTTAAAGTATCTCTGATATAGCTTTAGAGTATAGTGAGAAAAGAGCCTGTTGAAGAACAACAAATCTTGAAAGTAAATTTGGTTCAGTATATTGAAAATTGAGAAGCCCGTCTGTCCTTGTGAACTCTTCCCATTGTAGGTGCTGGTGGGAGTTGGTACTTCTGCCTGATTTACAGGGTTTCACTGGAGATGGAGCAGAGTTAAGAAGAAAAACAGAAGGGTCCAAGAGCTATTGATTTAATTTAGTAGGATTTCCTTTTCAAAACTGGTGGTATACTTAAGGGGTTGACTTCTATTGTATGGAAAACTGTAGTTTAAGCCATTGGAGGTATATTAAAAGACTAGGTAATTTGCTTTATTTTTATTTACTCTTGTCTCTGTTGGCTGTACATATCCAGTAAAGGAACAGTAGCACTTTGTCAGCGGAAAATGAGAGGAGCCTGAACGTCGTGTAAGTCCCTGATATTTGGCTCCTGCAACATGACTCAGTGGGCCAGGTAACTGAAGTGGACACTCTGAAAATTGAGCACATGAGTAGTAGTGCTGGCAGCCAGACCTCTATCCCATCACTTAAGAATATTGACCATGCTGGGAAGAGGAGGCTGGGCTTGGGGAGGAATAAGAGACCCTATTGGGAATGTCCATCTGTTCTTCATGCTGATGAGGTTACGTCCCAGTGATTTCTTGGCTGGAGAAATTTGACTTAATAAATAAATCTTAAAAAAGCTTCTGTGACTAATAACAATAATTTGTGCCAGAAGAGGATGCTATCAATTTGGGAGTTAAAAAAATGAAAATGATATGTCTTCACTATGGATTATTCAGCATCCAAGTGAAATTATTTTTTTCCCCATTAAGGTATTTTAACACTTTGGTATCTTATTCAAACTAATAATTGCATGTTTTGAGTATGCTAGTACACATGTTCTCACAGCTGCTGTTCCCATGTGGGAAAAGCAGTGTTATTAACCCAGCCTCCCGCTGGGGTTATAAACCTTGCTATTATGTGTTGGGGGAATGAATTGCAAGGAGCTTATTTGAAGGAGGTACAGATTTATTTCTGCAAGTGAATTGTGCTCTTGTCACCATGAGTCAGAAAGATGCAAAGTTGTCAAAGGTGGAAAGGTAGTCAGCTTTTTACAACCCATGAAGTAAATTACAGTTCTGGTATATAATTTGTTAAGTCAGTTCAGTAAGGGAAATATAGAGGACAAATTCCAGTATAAGATTGCTTACTATTAAGTAACAGTGATTATGAGTAATTAAGAGTAGTAAGAAGATGGATACTGATATTTTTGAAGCATTTTTATTAGTTTTATGAGGTTTTCAAAGTCATTGTACTTTTCTAGGCTCTGTCTTGAAAGTCTTTTCTGTCTTTTTCTCTTATGACTGTCAGTGTTGTAAAGTCATGGGGACTTCCTTTACAATAATAATGTGGATGAAGAAATGTTTTCTGTGGTACTTAGATTTGTTGGGTTTTGTTTGTTTTGGTTTTTTGTGGTCCTTTACTGTAGCCTGCCTAGTCCCCTATTCGGAGTCATTAGGCAACATGTTGTCTTTTGTGATTTTCTTTTTTTTTGAATCTCTAGCTTTTGTTTTGGAAAGTCAACATAGCCTACCAAGTCCTTTTTATGAGTCCAAGCAGAAGTTATTACCTGAAGATGTGAGTTAAGTCTTTGAAGTGAAAATGATATTGTTGAAATTCTCTTACAGTTCTAGGGATGTATAGTTAGGAAATACCATCAGGTGAGAAATAGGTCTTTTTATTTATAGCTCTTGGGTTTTTTTCTTTAATGTAGGAGTTTAGGTTAGTATATAATAATTTGTGTTGTGTTTTGGCTTGATCCTGATAATGGAGAAATGTCAGTATATGTTGCATCTGGTGAGTTAATAATTTTCTTTCCTGAGGAAGTACACTTGAATAAACTGTGCTGCAGCATACCATACAGTTATTGTACTTCTATGTAAGTGCAATGAAATGAACGCCTCCAGTAACATGTGGAGGCATTTAATTATCAGAACCATTTGTTATTATTATTTGATTTGCTGTTAAGGAAAGTAGCGAGGAAAAAAAGCCAAAACCCTCCTGGGAAACCAAAAGCTTTTTAGATGTGTTTTGTGGTTGATGTTTCATGCTTATTAACTCCAGAGTTTGGTTTCAAAGCCCTTTTAATAGAAATGCTAATGGGATTCTTCTCCATCTTAGAGTGTGCGATAAGAGATTTTTTTGAGGGATAGCAATATGAGCTGCATAGAGCAACATACCATTCAGTAACACTGTCCAGATTCTACAGAGCTGGTGTAACTGGGATAGTATTTCATAAGACTGGGGGGAATGATTCCTCTCTAGTCATCGCTTATATGCTTGTTTGGGGCTTGTCAGTTTACTGGCAGTCTGCTTGCTTTAACTTGTGTGTTCTCTACTAGTGAATGTATGGGTAGGCAAAACCAAGCCATCCCCACCACCACCCACTGGAGTTAGGTGCTTCCTTCAGTGTGCACTTCTCACCTGTGAGTGAAAGCTCCCACCTGGAAACCTTTTTCTTCCCACCTGCAGTTGCAGTGATCTGCTGCAGGGAAACCAGGAGTCATTGGCCAGACAAGTTAGCATGGACGCCTGCACTGGTTTGATTGCAGAGGTTGGAGCTTCAGGTGGGCTAATCTACATTGTTTCCTGGGGAGATGCCCTATTCCTACTGGCCAGCTGATGTTAATCTCTGATACAGCTTTGATCCATTCATGGATTAGAGCACTTGAGAGGCACTGACAGGACAGAGGCGATTGGAACAGGAGGAGCATGTTACCTCCTGTGAACTCTCCATTTAGTTGTACAGTCTCTTGATCTGTCTTCAGTCTGTGACAGCTCACCTTGCTTAGTACTAAATTCTGTATTGATTATGCCGCTGATTATATTAAATCTGTACTTTATGATAGTAAAGTTTTACCGCATGGGTCTTTAATTTCCTTTATTTCAAATCTATAAGATGGTGTTTTTTCCAGTATCTCAGGTCCTTCTGGGGATTTTAGTCATACTCACTGTAATTGTTACTAGTCTAAGTTAAATAATAATGCTGTTCTGAAGTTACTGTGCTACACAGTAGATTATATTTTGAGCTGTGGACTTCAGCTTTTTGAGCAAAAGTTGACTCTAAGCTTGGTGTAAATGGATTTTTTAAGCTTCCTTTTGCTGTCACCCAGCCAAAGGTAAACCCTTGAATTGAACAGCTGAGGTGAAGGAAATGATCTAATGACACTTGTTGATAATTAGTTGTAAAAAGAGGTAGTACTCAGGATGCTTTAGTTAAATCTTGTTCATGCCAAGGCATCTTGCAAACAGATTTTGTTTAGATTTAGTAATTTCTGGTTTACGTTGTTTATTTTCAACTGGAAATGCTGTAAATCCTTTTCTAATAATGTGTCTGTCTGATGCATTCCCATGCAGTATTAACATCAGGCATGCCCTCTCTAGACCTAATACAGCAGGAACTGCTTCCCCCGGAGGTGCAGAGAAGCAGAATTAGGTTTGAATGGGAAAATCAAATAAAGCTGAATTGAGAGGAAAAAGAGTTTGCATGGGTTTCTGAAGTAAGGGCTGAGTGTGTTGTATTGTGGGCTGTACACCTGCTCAGTTTAGTGGCTAGTGTGAATGGGGCTCCTCAGTGTATCATGATACCTTACCCCTGCATTATATGGACACTGCCCTTCACAATCCTTAAAAATGAATTTGAAGTGCAGCCAGCAGATATTGCTTTACTTTATTGCAAAATAGCCGCCTAATGTTTGACAGCCATTTTGAATTGTGAGGACTATGCATTGATTAACTAACAGCACGAAGTCTTTCTGAAGAAGCATTTTTATTTTCTTGAGAAGAAAAAAGGAGATGTAGGTAGTTGTGGAAAGGAATAACACCTGCTGTAGGCCATCAGATGTTTTCCAGCCGTTCCTGAGTCTACTGGCTGTGCAGTGTGGTCCTTGCTCAGCCCAGCAGCGCAAGGCAGGATGGCCTGGCTGCACACTGGTCATTGCAGTGCCACCATGAGCACGTCACCTGTGGTGCTGCGGTGTAAGCCCAGTGCAAGAGGGGATGCTGCCTTCATGATGAGGTGGCCTTGATGCTGACCCTTACACAGATGCTTGATTCGTACCAAATCAGAGTCTGAGCTGATGCACCTTTTCTTGATAGATAAGGTGTAAGAATTACAGGACTTAGCAGAGTTTAAAGGCTTGGAGAGGGTATTAAACTTCAATGCTGTTTTGCAGCCTCCTGTGCTGTTTTTCACCTTTTTTTTCCTGATGGTTTCACTGAAAACCGCAACATACTTCTCTTTTTGTTTTTGTTTTCTGTTGAAATAAGTATCTGTCTAATAATACTGCAGCAATGAGGGAGAGTTTTTGTCTGGGATGCAAAATCTGTATGTGACTCACGTACATGGGTAACATTAGACTGACGATTACAGAGGACTCATTTTCTGTAAAAAGTGTCTTGAACTAAGCATGAAACTTGATTCTGACTTGGAATATCCACTGGTTTTGTTTACTCATTCCTTTCAGAATGGCAGATTTTTTCTGGCTTACATAGTTCAAAAAATAAAATACAGTGTATTTTAATATTTTAATATTTATTTTAAAATATTAAAATACACTCCAATTTATTTTTTTCTAATTTACCTGTAAAAACAGGTAGATTATTAGATTACATCTGCTGTCTCAAAATTCTATTCAGGAATTTTTTTTTTCACGTATGTACTTCGTTTATTCTTGGCCTTTCAGTTAAGTGTGAACTTGTTCCAACCCTGAGACTGGAAATCAATTCTGTGTGTCACAGGTTTTGATGCAGTCCCAGTGTCAAGACAAGCTAGGGGCCTTTCCTTCTCTCCTGCTGTAGCTCTCCTGTCTTTGTCCTGACATATTGAAAAAGAAGGTGAAATTAAGAACAAGGGGAAGAGAAAAGCTAAAGTAGGAAATCACAGTTGTAAAGGATGTATTCAGAACAATTTTAACACTGTACCTATATTTTATTTCAGAAGTTTATAGATATATTTGCATGATCATATTTTTTTCCTTAGCGTTGCTCTCTTGGTAATTTCTTGCAAAGTCTTAATTTGTCACACTGAACCCCTCACTGTGTCCATTCCTAAACAGTCAGGCAGACAAAGACAGCTAAACCGTGATTAAGTCAATATATTTTCCCTTTGTTTGTATTCAGGCACCCTTTTTATTCTATAATGATTACCTAACCAGGTAGCAGAAGCAAATGTTTTTGTGTTATTTAATATGTATTTTGCTCAGGATACACATGCTCTTTGAAGAAAAATACAGCCTTTTTTGTTTCTTCCTGAATGCAGAAAATTACCATTCTTTTTTGTAGAATGATCACTTTGTTTGTGAAGGGAGTTTGAAGAACAGGTAAAGTGACTTCTTGCAGTTTAGAAATTATTCGTTTTACACCTTGTGCTTTCCTCCTCTCTTGACACTCTATTTCTCTGGTTTGAGGAATGTATCCATCAGCAATTTAAAAAACTGAATTTTCCATTGCTAGAAGTTTAGTGAATTAATGTATTTTAAAACCAACATACACTCTTAATATTAACTAGCTTTCTGTTTTTACAAATGCTAGCAAAATGATTTCATGTTGGTTAGCAGCTCAAAAACTGCATCAGCCAATAATTAATATTAGAGTACTGTAGATAAGAATTATAAAAACTCAAGTGAAGGTACAAGGAATAGAAATGGCCTTTTAAGTTACCAAAAATCTCTTTCACTGTTGCCATTTACCACAGAGAAATATCTCCTGATAATCCAAGACTAAAGCAGCAAGAGAGGCAGGTGCTGATACTTCTATTAAATCTTTAATTTGACAGAAAAGCCAGGTTTTGCAGCCTACCACTTGCTTGCGTTGTTGCTAATTGAGTTTTAAATGTTGCACTCTGTTTCCTGCTGTAATGATGATTTATATCTTTCTAGTTAATGAGCTTAGATAATTAAAGCATTCATGTTCAAGGGCTGCCTTGAAAACCACAGCAGTGCTGCAGTCCACTGAAAAATCACCTTAAATGATGGTTCTTTACCCTTTTACTTAAAAAAGAACTTCACAGAATACTGTTCTTATAGGTGGCAAATAAAAACCTGTGTTTAAGATGGAACCTCAATACAGAAAAGCATTTTGGCTAGTCAGGTGTGAAATAATCCCACAAATCAGAACTATGAATGATCTACAGAAGGATGACAGCGTTAGTCCAGTTCTTAGTGACGCTATGTTGTAATGCCTTTGCAAGGGTGTGAGACTTTTCACATCATCATCCCCTGTGCCTGAAAGGACAGTATAATTAAAGCAAAACAAGACAATGATATTTACTAACTTTGAGTACCAAACCCACAAAGGAAACAAGCATTTCTTATTTAAGTATTTTGTTCTCTTTTGCAAGTATTTCTGGAGCTGGTTTTTTCTGACACTAGTATGCAAATGAGATCTATGTGACAGGGAGTACAGGGAATATTAAGAATCATTGCTCCAATGCAAAGCACATCTAATCCTTACTGTTATCCATGCTACTTCTGATAACTTGCTCCATTTTAAACAGCATTAAATAGATGTCTTCTTGTGTGGTTTTGTTGTTGTTTTTTGTTGGGGTTTTTATTTGCTTGTTTTGTTGGTTTGGGATTTTTTATCAGAGATATGAATACCTAGAGTAGAACTTTGTTACAAGCATTTTAAAAGGGGGAAAAAAGGGGAAAACTGCTTTCTTGACTTGCAAGACTTGTGCCTGCAGAAGCCTTGCTAGGCTGCAGAAGTCTGTGGCTTTGTTCTTTCAGTTCCCTTATTGCTGCTGTTTGTTTCTAAAAGTAGATCAAGGAGAGGGGCTCAAGAAAAGTCCTGAGTCTGTTCCTGCTTAAGCTTAGGACTGGAAATTGTTCCTTGCTCAGCTTGGAAGGGACAACTCAGAAGCTTCCAGAATTGAAGGAGGATCTTCCAGATCCTGGGATCCCTTGTAACCACACACTTGGTCAGTCCTCAATGGAAGAGATGAACTGTTGTCCACTGCGGATGGAAGTAATGTTGTCCGTGACAGGTTTCTAATCCTCCATCCTCTAAGAAAAACCTGTCAAAACATTTCCAGAGTTTTAGGTCTTTTCTGTGTGGTCCAGTTTCACTGAGGCTTTGATCAAAGCTGGAAAAGTACTCCAAAATAACAAATATGACAATTTTCATTTTTTAAGTTCTTAAAATAGTCTCTTAGACTTTTATAATTCTTAAACAAAGGACTAACATATATATGTCAGTTCTTTGTGGAAAACCTTTAGTATTTCCTAGCTGTGTGTGCATTCTTATAAGGTAAGGGAATTAGTTGTTGGATTCTTTTTTTTTTTTTTCATTTTAGAATTGTCTGTTCTCAGAGACAGCATGAAAAAGGAGAAAAAGGAAAAAACAGGTTGAAAGCCTGTTCTTTTCTACTTGTGTTATTTCATAGCACCTTCATCAGCTCTACTTCCTGTGATGCATAGATATCCCTGCTTTGCTTGGTCACCAAAAAGACACGCACACAATTAACTTCTTTTGTGGGTGATGATCTTCTAAAACCTGATTACCTTACTTGTGTGTTTTCTGAAGATAAGATCCTGTCTGCACTGACTCATTTTTATTTTTTTTTTGTCACAATGATATGTCTTCCTTTTTTTACAAGAGGCTGCTGTTGATTTTACTGCTTCTTTTTTCTTTTGGTCACATGCTTTTCAGCTTTCTAGCAGTCTATTTATAGTAGACAGACTGTTGAAGGTCTTTATTGAATTTTCTTTACCAAGTTCAGTAGTAAATATTTCAACTGGAAATATAGATACACAAAAGTATTGTATGAACTTTTCAATGAATATGTAGTTATAAAACTTCTGGAGTACATGAAAATATTCAAATACAATAAATACAGGTTTATGATCCAAGAGGATTATTTTTTTTATATTTGGGCAGATACAAAAGGCTAAAGAGAGACTGCTAAGCAATATCTACAGTGGCAGTGAAGCACAGGCATGCTCTACCAAACATATGAATACATTAGAATTTTATTGTTTTTATGTGTCTGAAAGGTTTCTGCGTCTAGGTCACTTCAAATAACCAGGTTATTGCAGACCAAAAGAGAAGCAAGCAGCCTGGGAACTCCGTGAAGTGCAAATAGCATATTTTTTTCTTAGTACACATTTTTCACTTGACAGTAGCAAATCCACAAAATAATTGTTTCCCTAAATTTGTTGGACTGTTGAAAGCCAAATTTGACCGATCAGTTGTGCAAAACCATTACAAGGGAGGAGCAGCAATTGATGTTTTATAAAGGAATGTGTAATGGGGGGAAAGGATTTTGTTTCATTAAATCAAGGCAGCATGTTCTTGGGAATAAAGCCTCTTGCCTGTTTGCAAGCAAGGAATAGAATAGCTAGAAATATGCATAAAAATTAATATAAATGCCATCAATGTAGAAGATACCAGGTTCACTATTTTTCTCCTGTTAAAAAGACAGTTTGTTAAGCTACTCATTATAGAAAAGGGAATTAGACATCAATAAAGAAATGAATGAACAAGAAATTGGAGTGGACCCACTCCTTGTAGGAATGGACTATTGAATTACAAGTTATGATTTCTTTCAAGGTGCTGGTGTCCAAACTTTGTCTGACAATATGTGAATGGTAGTAAGCAACAGCGTAAAATTTAAGCATTTGTAAGTATCAAGGGACCTATACAGCCATATAAATCCAGGCTAGATGCAGACACGATTGCTTAAAAACACAATGGCATCTTGTGTGTTGGCTGTTTTCCTAACCAATGACAGCAATTTTGTTGCAAGAAAATTAGTAACACTGCCGGGTTTACTGCATTTGCCTTGACTTGTGGAGAAGTTCACTCTTTTCATTTGGCATTTGGGTTTTGAGGTTTGTTTGTTTTGTTTTTTGGGTTTTTTTTTAATAGTAACTTTTGTTTTAGTGAAAGTTCAGCTTCCTATCATGTTTCACCATTTTGGTTGATGATTTCATTGTTCTAGTGAAGGACTCTGGTCAGAGAGACTCCTGGAGTTCCTTTGATAAGGGTCAGTGGTTTTGAGCACTTCCTTGGGTTTTTGCTTGACTCGGCTTTGTTGAACAGAAGCACATACTGCAGAAGTCAGCTTGTCACCAGCCCTCACAAGATGGAACCTCACAGCCTGTAAGAGGTGGTGAAAAGTGGCATTTCTCTCTGAAATGTAGTGGTTATGAGAAATCACAAATGGTTTAATAACATGTTACATTAAAGTTTCAAGTAAAAATGATACTCTTACTGTGAGCATTTTCAACTGATGGCTTTTGTCAAATCACCTTTCACCAGGAATGTTTTCATGGTCCTTGTTTCTTACAGCTGGGAGCTGAATTGAAAGCTGCAGGAAATGCATGCTAAAGAGAGATGAGGAAGAGAAATACAATTCTTTTAATATCATGGAAAGGATTTTTTCTTTTTTCAGGACACAAGTAAACTAATCTATGGCTGGTTTGGGGGTTAGTATTGTGGTATATTATAGTTGGAAAGAACATTTTGTGTTATGATTTAAACTGATAATGTATTGGATCTCAGCCAAAAGCAGACAATGTTCTTTCTGAAAAGTGAGTCATTCTAGGGAGCAAGAGAGTTAAAGAGGAAAGTTCTTCTGAAATAAGGTTTAACATCTTCAGTCTGTGTGAGCATAGTGTTGTGTTAAAAAATCACAAGTATCCAACTTGCATGGAATGGAAACAAGGAAATACTCATCTCGTACTGCCCCATTCAAGCATTATTTTGCTGTGTACTCTGGTGGGATTGTGTTACGTATAATTGTATTATCTTTTTGTCTGGGGTTCGAGCAGAAGAATCCTTTATCCTGCAAGTGCAAAGTGTAAGGTGTGGAGATCCTTGGTTGGTGATACTGAATTCATGTACGCTTAATTCGCTTATCAAATGTCAATGAAATCTTTTGACTGATAGGCAGCATATTAAACACTTATCTCCCCTTGGAATGTCTGGTCTGTAATCACTAAAATATATTTACTACATCTGCATTAGGGGCCTGAAAGGATGTTATATTTGAGGTTACTGGTAGACTACAGAGCAGAAGCATGCCCTAAAGGCCAGTTCAGTGTAACAGAGTTTTTCTTCTTTTTTTTTTTCACCTGATACTCTCTCTGCAAGGTGCTGGCCTTTTCTTCTCACCTCTGTTTCTGAACAGCAGTACTCTCTTACCTCTCAGAACAGCTTAAGGCATGTGGTGTGGTTGGTAGCTGTCTGCTAAAATACTTCTTTCCTGTCACCCCCCTCTTCTGACTTTTTGGGGTTTTTTCCCCTCTCTAGCCAGACATTAGGAAAACAATTCTGAATATAGTGTGAGGGGCTGGTTAGCCTGCTTGAGGAGCACAGAGCAAGAGCTAGCCCAAATCTGCCTGACTGACACCCCTTAGTGCTGCCCTTAGTCCTTTTTAACTTGCTTGCACTCTGCCTAATAACAAGGTTATGCAAAGAAACATAATTAAGGCTATTCAGTTCATCAACATGACTTCTTTGTGTTTATTTTCATAATGATCATTAAGTGATAGCAGTTTGTTTCTACAGCTAGGTGTTCTTAAAGGTGCCTTTACACCCCAACCATCCTGTAATTCATGTTGATTTAAGATCAGCATATGGTTTAGCCATCTACTCAAGATCATGTTTATGTTTTCATCAAGGGGAAATCATTGTAGTCAACTCCTCCTTGCACTGGCTCTCCTAACTAATTATTCTGTGAGCTTTTACCAGGACAAAAAATTACTTTGGAGAGCTTTCTCTTGAAAGCACTTTCCTCAGGAGCTTAAGCATTTTTCACCAGAATTAGATTTACATAAGACTTTGGTTATATAATTTAGATTATATAATTTCAAAAAGTCATTTTCTGTGTCTTAAACTAGAATTGGGGAATCTTGTACGTTGCTTGCTTTCCTTTACATTATACTCATATACTATCACATGAACACCTCTAGTACAGAAAGGCTGGATACAGTGATGACTCAAGCCCACCAAGATGGGTGCAAAAACTGACATTTAAAGCTCAGTAGGTCTTTGCTGCTGGTTCTTTTCATTCATGGCTCTGAATATAGCCCAATGCTACACTTCACTGAATTTCTTCAAGCTAATTGTGCTGGCTCTTCCAACTCAGGAGGCATACGAGTATCCATGTTGATACTGATGGTTGCAAATTAAGAACACAGGAATTTGAGAAATTTTATTTTCATTTTCTCTTCTGTTTGTGGGACGTTCAGAGTGCTGCATATACAAAGGTAACAAACAAATGCAGTTTTTCGTTGTGAGCAAATGTTTGTTTTCCACTGATAAGATAAATTGTTGCACTGAAGGAAGGAGGATGCTCTTTGTAATAGTGTTGCTTCTGATTCCTGATAGAACACTTAGTAGGGGTGGAGTAAAGCATCAGGTAGGGCTGTGATGGCACAGAATGAGGAAACTGCGACAGCAAATGTTATCCCTAGGTAAAAATGGATAACCTGTATTACCAGCCAACATGAAGGCTTTGTGGTTGGGTTTTTAGATAGTAGGCATTCATATACTGAAGCTTGACGTGCTAATATTGCTACCTGTAAAATCTTGTACATTGTTGGGTGCTTGGAAGGTGATTGGATTGCAGTCTGTGATGGTAATACTGCTCTAAAATTCTGTAGTAAGCAAGCTATACCATCCATCATGGCCCTGTAAATAACTGAGACTTTCTTTGGGCTTTATGTAACTCTTACTGGATCCATGTAATACTAGTGCCTGTGTTTTAGCTTTACTGGGGTTGGGATTAGTGCTGCTGTGAGAAATCCTGATTGTAGAGAAACCTGTTCCTAAGAGTTAAACTAAATCATCAGGCAAAAAAAAAATATCCTGTTATTTCAGAGTCTTCTCTTCAAAAGTCCTTTTCTCATTTTGCCTTGTTTCACCTTCCCTAAATTTCATTTGGAACATTGTGTATAAAGCCAGGCTGTGCCTGCTTCTTCTGCACGATCTTCCTTCCTCCTTGAAAGGGCTGTCTGTGTCTGGTGCATTGAATTGGATGCAGCAGTATAAATGTGCATTGCTGCCTCTCAGGCTATCCCTGCTGACTGAACCTGTGACCTTATACACTGTTAAAATTCCGTGGGCCTTTGTTTTTCACATCTGTAAAACTGAGGATAAGAGAATTTTCCTATTGCTAAAAATAACCTTGATCTCAGGATATGAGCTAGAAATCCTGACCCAAGCACCAATGAATATTTCCTCACAAATAATGCTTCTGGTGGGGTTATTTGTGGAATATTCACTGCTCCCTGATTTTAAGGGTGCATTAACAGGAGGCAATGACAGTAAACTTGCTTTTGTGTTTGCTAAGGAGGATCTCAGGGGCAGTGCTGACCTTGGGAGGGTGGCAGGGGAAGAGCTGGTTGTTTTTTTGTTGGATATGGGAATGAATGCTGATTTAGTCCTGTCACACTTTGTTTCTCCCTCTGTGACCTCATTCAGCATCTTGTATATGTGATGAAAGCACTATCTTTGTTGATCTTGGAAAAAAAAATCTGAAAAATAGTCATTAGATCACCATCCCCTTTCTACTACCACTCCATTAAGTGGCTTTGATCTAGAATTGAAAATTTTCATTTGGTACTTCATTACCAACAAGTGCTACCAACTTACTCTTCTGAAAAATTCAGCTGGGGTAGGGGCATGGAGAGAAGGGCTTTTTCTCTGCCAGTGTAGGTTTTACAGCAGTTGGTAGAGCCGGTTTCCTAAGACTTGTTTCTGGTATTTCCTGTATACACAAAGGCACTCCTCTGCCTGCTAAGCTTATGTACCTGGTTTTTATTTTGTTTTGAGGCATTGCAAATAATATTGTGACATGAAAATTAATACGTAGAGCCTTTTTAAAATCTTTGTGCTAAAGACATTTTTCTGGGCTTAGTGTTTTGAAGGGCTTCTGCTGCTGCATGGGTTAGGGTTTGGGGGTTTTTTGCTTCCTCCATCAGAGAATATTAATGACTGTTGTCCTGAAGATCTTTTCTGATGTGATGTTTTCCCTTCTCTATTATTTTTCACTCTGCCTCTTCAAATCAAGTGTCATTAATTTGTTCTAGCCTTCAGGGGATGGTGGGAGAAAATGAACTCCCATTAGAAGGAGTGAGCGTGGGTGATCTTTACGGACACTGGAGTTGCAAGTGTTGGCAGAGCAGAGCACAGTGTAGTGTCCTCATGTGTTGCACAGAAAACAGATTTTCCCAAGATGCTCCTTGCTATTTTTTTCCTCTTTGCAAGGAAGGAATGTTATCAGTCAAATAACATTGGCAAATGTGGCCTTGATGCTTCCTTTGAAGTTTCCTTTGCTGTACCTGTGCAGTCAGTGGTTTCTGGATTTATCTCTGGCTAACCAGGCCTGTTCATGAAAATAGATGATTGAAGTTTTGTTAATGCCAGTTCACTCTGGTAGTATAAACTCATCAATTTGCATGCAGTGATTGAAGGGAAAAGATAGATGAAAGCCTATTATAATCACGTTAGATAACCAGATATGAATATGAATGAGATCACGCTTCTTTTGAAAATAGAGCTGTGTTGTTCAATAGACTTAGTATAACAAACATTTATATTAAAGCCCATTATGTTGAGTCTTGTACTTGTTTTCTTTGGAAGAGTTACTTAGTGAGCTGTCTACATGATTCTGACCTTAATCTCAGTAAGTAATGAAATCTGCAGGTTCTTTAAACGGCTCACAAACAGGAACAGAATTGCATGGCAATGAAACAATGTATGTAACTTAACCAAAAACTTTGTGTCTTGAGTTGCCCTGTAGTGAGCAGATGCAAATAAAAATCTCTGGAGTCTCTTCTTTTATTTTGTACTTCTTCCTTGTCATTCTCCAGAAAATAAGGAAGAAAATTGCTCTTTCCTAAGTGATTAAAAAAAAAAAGGAATGAAACTGTGGTGTTCTGAACATTTCATTGATATGGCAATATATAATATTCCTCAGATACACATTTGCTTACAAACTTCATTCAAGATGTAAGGTTATGTAATCAAAGATATATGACCCTTATATATGACTTTGTTATTAAATTCTGAGGAAAATCAGAGCCTTCTGATTTATAGTTGAACCCTTCAAAAACAATGCAGTGGTTGTTCTTGAAGCACATGAGAATTTTATGCATATAGCTGTTTTAGTTGTTTTCCCTCATTTTATGAGTTTTCCGAGGAAGCCTGGTCTTTGATAACTGAGCTGCAGAAGTTGGTTTAGTTGATTTTGCTTTGCCTTTGTGTGGCCACTGTAAGTACTCCTTCCCACTTGGCTTCTTCACTTAGCCTTTTTTAACTTTTAATTCCTTCAAACTCCTTGCCAAGAGAAATGTTTAGGGCATACTTCTTATTGAACATGCAGCCTCTTTACCATCTCATTGTAGATCTGTACAAGCGACCAGCCACAATTCTGCTCAGACACGTGCAGGTTTACATGCTGCAATTGTTTCTTTGTCAGTAAGGCTTTGTAAGTATCAGTTGTCTTTGCAAAGCAGTAAGCTTTTGGAAACGTGCTCACTAATGGAATGGTAAGCAGCTAAATGCTTCCAAAACATTTTACAAAGCAACCTCCTTTGGGATTTGCAGTCTGCATTCTACAATGTAACTCAATAGGGTGTTTTCCTCCCTTAGGTATTTTAGTATTTTGTGCTGCTTTGCTCAAGCACAGTCTCTTGGAACTCAGTGCAAAAACATCTCCAGCTTGGTGAATGTAAAGAACAAGTGATCAAGTGGTGGATATTATTCCCTACACAGTGGTTTAAAAGATATCTTTGCTAGATTGTTGTTAATTGTCATATATGTATGAATTTGCAAATGTTGCTTCTGGAGCTGGTGATAGAGTGTTACATACCTGCTCCTAATACCTGATGGCATTTGAAGATGAGAATATAATCTTTGATACATGGAATGAAAATTCACTTGAAACAGTAACTGTATTTTACTATCAGCCCATTGTGTTACACCAATTAAGTATGTACCTGGTAAATGAGAAAATAAGTGCGGCATATCCAAACTGTTGCAGATGGAAATATTTTAAATTGACAATGTTTAATGTAGTGTGAATATAAATTTTGTTATTAATGTCCATTTGGAGCAGGAAACCATATAGAATAATCTTTGGACTGAGTTTGTACATAGTGAAGAGCATTTAGATATCTGAAGGAAGGTATGTGAAGAACATTCACAGACTTTTTATTTGTGCCAGTAGACATTGCACTCTCAATCACTGTTATACCAGTGCTTTGTCATCTATAAATAAACTGGCAAATGCACTGCTCAGCTTCAAGTTTCCTTCACTGCTAGTACCACTTGAAATCAGTGGTTCCTGTTTCAGTATTTCGTGTTCTTTGACATAAATCAAGGAAAAATCCTCACAGTGAAGCCATCAGAAACATAATTTCATTTGTATTAGGATGACAAAAACATTTCTCCTGTGTCTCGCCACATCCAATTTCTATTTTTGTAATAGAATGATATTTTATAGACAGTTAAATTGGAAAAAATCTGCTGCTTACCTAAAGGTTGTGTAGTGGATCAAAATACCCGTCATAACAAGTAGAAAAAGCTGCTGAGAAACACGATTTCTCAGGAATTGCAAGGGCAGTTGTGTGAATTTGAATCTTGTGAAGGGGGCCCTTGTCTTCCTTGAAAACTTCCTCAACAGAGATACATTTCTAAGGAGTCCACAAACAACTAGTGTTTCTCAAATTTTCTGATTGTACCAGGAATTACTTTTTTGGAGGTCAGGACATTAGTTTCAAATAACTTAAAAATTTGTTTACATTTAAAACATTTCTAGTGTGTTGTGCAGTTCTGGAGCTTGCTGCTCTGAGAGTTTAGGTAGGATGTTGACAGGCTCAAATACACAAATTCTTAAGCAACAAATTTGATGACTGAACTGGCTCTGGAAATAGCAAGTTGAGTAGAAGTTTTGTTGTTCTCCAGCTGGCAATTTTAGAATACAAAGGAAGTTGAAGAGTACTGGGTAAATTAAGCAGTGCTGTCTTCTTTAGGGTGAAAAAATTTGCTGTCTCATTAGTTTGTTATTATAAATGAATGAATGTACAAAGGCCATGACTTGATGGCGCTTCTGTGAAATCATTGATATTGGATAGTATGTGAATTCCTCCTCTGGGTTTTTTTTGTTTTTAATATGAGCATAGCTGCTTTTAATGTTAATTCTGCACACATGGAAACCATGCTTTACATTGCCTGTGTTCATAGTTTAAATCCATAAGTAGATTGATCCTGGAGGTCTTCATTAAAAATTGAATTTCCTGCTTTACTGTGCTGGGGATTTTTTGGTTATTAGTGATGAAAGAATCTTTTCATCTTTGCATTTGTTGTTTAATAGTAAGAGCTCCAGTACCAAAAGAGGGCCTGTACAGGTTTAACAAAACAGAATGTGTCTGGCAAAATTAACAGGAACAACAGATTCAATGCTAATACTTGTAAGAGACTAAACCTAGTGTGCTTTTAATTATTTTTTTCTTGTAACATAAAGGATGAAGGTGCTGGACTCAGCAGTGTGGCGTGGATATGAAACCTCTCCTGTGGGCTCTTGGTTGGGACAGTACTGCAAGTTCTTTCTTAGTGATATGAAGCTGCATCATGACATGGAGACTATGCTAGAGTTATTGGCTGGTGGATATTTCTGCCTTTATGAATGGAAATATCATGCTGGGTCTCTTTTGCCCCCACCTGTTGAAAGATAAAGCATTGATTCAACTGCCTGGGAAATCTTCCAGATCTGATAGGTTCATAGGAGTTTAGAGTTGGAAAAAAAAGGTGACAGAACTATAGCTTTAGAAGCAGTTGCAGTTCTTTTCAAATGATAAATTGAGCATAGTGGTGTATGCATGCAAAATTGCCCCTTTAATTCATTTGTAAATCAGGCTATTCATCAGAATATGAGTATATGGGTTTTACGTTACAAGGACATTTCAAGCCTATACATATGTTGTAATCTTCGCTGCAGTGTTGTTCTTGCCTCTCTGCTGGGGCTCTTCTCCATTCTCTGTGGCACAGTCCTTTTTGTCTTCTCAGGGGCTCCTCCTGGGCTCTTGACCCACCCCTATTTATTTCAGTTACCTTCACGAGCTACAGCTGCTGCCCAACTAAGGACCCTGTAGCTGCAGCTCGTTTGGAGCAACTCAGACCCACACAGACCTTACAATACAACATATATTCAGGCCCCCACATTTCCCCCCTTTTCTTTTAACAATTATACAATTACAATACACATACAGTTCCAGCTCTCAGGCTGCCACAGCTCTCGGCTGTCTTTAGATACAACCATAGAATATATACATATCCCTATACAGTCCCAGCTCTCAGGCTGCCACAGCTCTCGGCTGTCCGGGGGATTCCATACCTTCTTTCAATGTTTGGTTGCAGTGTTCTTCCTCACACGGGGCACCAATTGTTGTAATCTTCGCTGCAGCGTTGTTCTTGCCTCTCTGCTGGGGCTCTTCTCCATTCTCTGCCACACACTCCTTCCTTCTTCTCAGGGGCTCCTTGGGCTCTCAACCCCACCCCTGTTATTCAGTTTACCTTCACAAACTACAGGCTGCTGCCCACTAAGGACCCTGTCCTATCTTCTATAGTCCCAGCTCTCTGGCTGATATTCCAAAGTCCCAGCTCTCAGCTGCACAGCTCTGCTGTCCATCATAGCCTCTCGGCTGTTCCGGGGATTCCATACCTTCTTTCAATGTTTGGTTGCAGTGTTCTTCCTCACACGGGGCACCAATTGTTGTAATCTTCGCTGCAGCGTTGTTCTTGCCTCTCTGCTGGGGCTCTTCTCCATTCTCTGCCACACACTCCTTCCTTTCTTCTCAGGGGCTCCTCTTGGGCTCTCAACCCACCCCTGTTTATTTCAGTTACCTTCACGAGCTACAGCTGCTGCCCAACTAAGGACCCTGCAGCTGCAGCTCGTTTGGAGCAACTGGGACCCACACAGATCCCACAATACAACATATATTCAGGCCCCCACATACATACAAACCTGGCAAGTGTAAAATGTGTAAGCTATTCCATCCTATCCAGGCAAAACACCGATTGGATTAACTGTATGCAACATTGTTGTTTCCCAGGAGGAACTCTGGGATTTGACCATAATAAATTAAACCTCAATGCTAACTTAATTTTGAGCATCTTCCTCTCTCTACTTTTACCTGCTGATTTTAAGTTTCTCTTTTGGAACTACTTTAATTGACAAGGTTAGTTTTGAGTGCTGGGCTTTTCAGCTCTCCATCGTCGGTGTGTGTGGGGGGGTGGTGTTTGTTTTGTTTTTCCTGAATACATTTCAGCATCTATTGCTAAGTATAAAAGAAGTAGGCTGCTCTGTGCAAAGTGCCTAGAATATCTATCAAGTACCCATTTTCAGGACCAATTCAGACTTTTGCAAGTTGTGGGATTGCAGAGCTTTGCACTTTTTATTTCTGCCCTTTTTACTGATTTGCACACTGCTTTTCTGACTTGTGACAAATTCAGGGACGTGCAGGTCCTTGCAGAAAGCTTTCTAACCTTTCTGGTTTCTCTCTAATGGGCCCAGTGTATTTACCTGTTCACACGTCTGCATACCAAAGGAAAAAAAGTCCGGTTTCTTTGTGCTTTAAGTAAAACTAAAAAAGTTGAATCCATTTAAAAATCTGTAAGTCTTGTTCAACTTCAGGTTTTTGCAGTTGGAGCAAATGGGGGCGGGCGATAATTGGTAGAACTGTACAGTTATGTAACTAAAAGCTTTTCTGCTGCAAGTTAGGAGAGCAGATTGCCTGGCCATCAGATTGCGACACGTGTTTTTAATCTTCCCACAGTGTCCGTGCAGAGGAGTACAGTCAAGAAGTGTGTATTGGTTTGGTAGATTAATGTCTTCAAATAAAGATGTTACCAAAAACTTTCCTTCAGAGTACAGACTTTTTTTTAGAGAAACAGTGGTGGTGCCACACCACTTGGAGATTTAAATAGTATTTATTTTGCATAATTAATGGCAGATATTATTCTTAGGTTGAAATTGTAATTGTTGATGGCTTTTAGTATGAAAGTTGCCATTTAAAACTCACAGTGGGGAATCAACTGGCAAAAAGATTATACAGTGTATCACAGTAGTGATAAGATGAAATATGCTATTTTATGGGAAGAATATCATGTTACTATCACAGAAGAATGGTCAGCTAGTCAGGAATCGTGAATTGTCTCTAATTTCACAGCAGTGACTGAGATATCAGTGGGTTTTTTCTGTACCCAAAGGGGAGTGAGTGGTTGGTTTGGTTTGGATGGGGGTTCTTTCTGGCTTTTGTATTTAGTTTTTTGATGGAATGACACTATATGGATCTTAGTGTATACAGTCAGGGAAAAGTGATACAAGTATAAAACTATACCGTGAACTTGACTGAGATGAAAGACAGTAGCCTATGAACGCTTTGCTCTGGGAGTTTGTTGGATTTGGTGCTGCAGCTGTGGTATGTAGTCCTTTTGTGTCTATATGGAGTTGAGACTTCAGCTTCACCAAGGCATGCTGACAAATGTGAGGTTTTCTTATCTGCAGTGGATCCAACAGCATTACCTGAAAAGAAAGCATCTGAATTTTACTTAAGGTGGACTGCTGCTGCATGATAAGGCCTATCCTGGACCCTTGGTTTTCTTCAGTTACTTCAAAAATCACCCTTAGAGTGTGAAAATCAGAAGATTTTTTGGGGTGGTTTTTTTTTTGTTTTTTTTTTTTTGGGGGGGGGGTTTTTTTTTTTTTTTTTTTTTAAGTCACTGAAGGACCAGTTTAAACAGTACCAGTCAGGGCTATTAACATCCCCTTGGTTAAGGATCATTGCCATAAAAGCTCCAGGCTTGACCCTAAATGGGATGTGTGGGGGGAAGTTATCTTTTGAGTAGAAGAAACAGAGCTGGTTTTGACACTGTGTGCTTAGACATCCATGAGTTCTCCAAAAGTATTGCCTGCCTTCCTGCAGATGTTTGAAATCACCCACCAGGGAGTTTGAAGTTTCACAAGAGAGCAGAACCAAACTCTTCCCCTAAAGGCACAGACTGTTACATTGCTTAATTAGTGAATGATGCACAAAATTGTCATAACACATATTTGGATTGTGTGTACCTAAGGTGATTTTTGCATGATGAATCTAAATATTGCTCCTCTTCTGTTCTAGTTTGTGGAGACATCCATGGTCAGTTCTTTGACTTGATGAAACTGTTTGAAGTGGGAGGTTCTCCTGCCAACACGCGGTACCTCTTCCTGGGGGACTACGTGGACAGAGGGTACTTCAGCATTGAAGTAAGTTTCTAATTTCTGGATTTGAGTGCAAAATTGCTTGCAGCCTGTTTTGTATATTTACCATCATATCTTAACTAGCTCAGGAATACTGGGGCTCTTCACAAAATACCATGTTAATGTTGCTGGTGGTGTTTTTATAAATGTTTCTTGGAATCCAGCCAAATCCCACTATATCTGTGCTGGGAAGCTGACACAGAATGGTGCTAACTAGTGGCCATCTAAATATTACACAGAAAGCAGTGTGCTCTGCAGCTTGCAAAAGCTAAATAGCCTGAGTAGATGAGAGCTATTAGAAAAGAGACATAACAGAAAAAACTTAACCTGTGACCCATAGTTTAGTTTGACTTTTAGGCTTATTTGATCTGAGTTTCCTGGATGTGAAATTTTAGGAGAATGGAAGGACTAGATGAGAGGTAGATGGGACAAGAAGCCAGCACGCAGCATGCTGTGCTGGAGAGAATGAGTAAGTTCTGTTTAGGTGTGGCATGCAGGAGTGCGTGATCTCTGGCTTTTATGCAGCACTTGAATCCACAGAGAGGTGATGCACAAGTGCCCTGCTGGTGGTCTGAGACCTGATGTAGTCTCCAGGTGAGGCCATAGAGAATGTGGAGGTCAAATGGCCTCTTTAGCTGGCTTGTGAAAGAAACAGTGTCCTATCCAACCTGCCAGCTTTGACTAGAAGTGAGTCAAATACCAAACCCAAATTCTCTGTTCCAGTGCTTGTGAAACAAACTAGATGTTTTCTTCTATCCTGTTATTGCTTGATTTTACAAACTGACAGGATGAAGTGCACAACTACTGAATAAAACCCGATGTGTATTTTTTTATCTAGGTTATAGCTGATCTAGTCATTAACCAGGCCATCAGAAATCCTTGCTGAACTCTTGATCTTTTCTGTGAAAAGTTCAGACCTGAATTCCCTCTGAGTCAGGGCAGAATGCTCATTACCTGTTGGAAGCAATATAGATCCTATGATACATGTCTGTGTGTCTGTGACTAGATGAGATGGCATCATGTGAGAACACATCCACTGCTGTTTCATTCTACATCCCACATTGAAGGACACTGTTGCCATATTGGTATAGAAGTATATAAGGCCAAGCACCTGAGTTTGTGCTTGGAAAACAGATCAGTGTATTATCTTGCCAGCGTTGTTTAAAGTAAGAAGTTTCTGAAAAAATAGATTCAATAAAACTACTTTTCCTTTATTAGTTCATTTTAAAACTTCATTTCAAGTGAGCTGGTAATCACTGCTGTGGGTTTTCATGCTGGATTGCTTGGGGAGGGTTGGGAAGGAGGAGCAGGAAGAGCTGCACAGACTTAAACCATTGTGCAGCTCTGTCTTGAACTACCATTTTTGAGTTGTGATAACCTCATTCATGTCTTCTGCAGTCTTTGATTGAGACAAGATGTGTCTGGAAGAGGAAAGTTTTGTCTTCACTTCTATATACGTAGGCTTTTAATAAAAGAAATAGAACAGTTTTCAAGTGCTTCTCTGACAGTTTACCAAAATCTGTTCCAGGGCTATTGCAATTAAAGAAATAGCAAACCATATGAAAAAAAGACAACAGCCTATGTATAGGCAACAATCCCCTTAAAATCTCTCATTTTGCAACCTGGCATACATACTTAGCAAATTGTATTCTGAATGCAGTTTTTCCATTTAGGAACATTGTTTTTTCACTGGAAGCAGTATTGGCTTCCGCCAGCACCAAGGAAATATCTCAGCTGTCACTTATATTATTTCTTTTGTATGTTAGGTTCTCAAATCATTACTTTTTTTTTGGTCACATAACTGATTTTCCCCACCTGTCACCTTGATTAAAGATTATCTTTGAAAGGAAGGGCAAGTTTCTGTTTCATAAGTGTATTTAGATGTAGAGCTGTGCATTCAGGCATGAACTCAGCACAATAAGTAGTGACAAGGAAAAGAAAATCGTGAAGAATGCAACTTGGCATTTAGAGGGGGAAGATATTTCTGGTGGAGAAGGGGACCTAAGTACATAGATCAGGCACCAGCTCTTGTCAGTACTTTGTGCTGGGGAAGTCATGCTGGTAAACAGCCCCAGTCTCAGTTCATATTTCTGCCATGTAAACAGCCCCAGCCTCAGTTCATATTTCTGCCATGCCAATCACATAGTGATCTTTCTTCCATCCATCTGCTGGCTTCCCTTTCTGCTATGGAGACAGGAGAGTATTGCAGTTCTGGGGTCCTTCCAAAAGAAGTAAGTGGCTGGCCCAAGGTACTAATCATGAGTAATACAAGCTTTAAAAACATTCCCCTTGATTGCTGTGTGATCTCTAGTGTAAAAGTGACACCATTGAGCTTAGACCGAGCTGAGTTCTGATAGTGGGCGAGATAATCCTTCTCTGTGGGCTGCAAAGCATTTGGGATTCTTCTGGATGAAAGGTACTACATAATGCAAGCTATTATCATTAAGAACAGAGAAAGAAATTGCATAAGGTAGGTGGAAGGCATTTGATAATTCAGAGGGAAAAAGAGAAAAGTATTTGTGTAAGGCACTCAGCAGAAATGTCGGTCCTTGCTCTATGGAGCTTTTGATCCAAGGCTCAGTTCTTCATGTGCATGCTCCATTTTTACTGGTGTTAGCTTCACTGCTTGAAGGAGGGGGTGTGTTTTGTGGTTTTTATATTAGCTCTAAGCAGTGAGTCAAAGGATGAGAGACTGATAGAGAAGTTCCAACAGGTAAAGTTAAAAAATATCAAGTTGTGAGTAGAATGAGACAAGGTTTCTTAGCACAGATGGAATCTTTATTCCGTACCTGTGTTCTCTTTTCTTTTTGACCTTTTGACAGAACCTGGGCATTTCTTTGCTTAAAAAACCAAATTTCTGCAATTTAATACAGTGCATTTGTTTCCTTGGCTGTATAACTGATAACATTTCCCTCTTGTGCTTGTGCACTGTTCCAGGGCATTTGACTCCAGAGTAGAAAAACCCCTTAGTCTTCACTGTCAAGTAAGATTTATGGTCATGGAGAGTAGAAACCCAAATGATCAAAACAGAGGGCTATTTTTAAATGTAAGAATAGTTAAAGCCTAAGTGGTTCTGCAGGAATAGGTTGTAAGAAAGAATGACTAATCTCTACCTGAGTCTGAAAACTCTTTTTTGAAAAGCAGACAAGTGCTGTGCAGTATAGGGAGGAATGTACATATAGACTATTTTTCATCACGGTCTTGGGAAAATTAGAGTAAAAACCAACTGCAGTGCATTATTAATAATATGTAAACCAACTGTTGGAATTTTTCTTGCTCAATTCCATGTAACAGCATACAGTCTTATATGTCACTTGACCGTCATAAGGTATGTAGTGATCATTTTTGGCAGAGGAAAGAGTTAAAATATGGAGAATTGAACCAGTGTTCAAAACTAACAAAAATGGAGTTATGTTTTAAGGTTCAGAACATGCATACATTTCCCTTCCTGAGTACACAGACTGACATTGCAGAAGGTGAAACTGGTGTTGTGGTATTTCCAGCAAGAACAAAGTGAGGTGTTTGGAGTGAGTCTAGAATTTGACCGCTGGACCTTACGCCAATTTTAAAAAAGCATCAGGCGCTTGAGATGCTTCTGAACTTGGTGAACTGTTGGAAATTAAATGGTCTCTCCCAAGAAAAGAATTACACATAAATAAATTTATGTTAGTAAACAGTGCGTGAAGTTGTGTATTTATTATCTCTCAGGTCTCTGAACTTTCCAATTCTTC
Source organism: Zonotrichia leucophrys gambelii (assembly GCF_028769735.1). NCBI lineage: Eukaryota > Metazoa > Chordata > Aves > Passeriformes > Passerellidae > Zonotrichia > Zonotrichia leucophrys. The sequence continues at coordinate 26,000,705 of NC_088173.1, read as the reverse complement.
ATTGGAAGAATAAACACCTTTCAGCATCGTCTGTTACTGTAGTGTATTAATGTTTTCCAGTAAAGAGCTTGATTTAAAATAATTTGGGCTGATCAGGAATGCTTCACCAGTGAAGTCAATAGTTTTTTTCAGTTCTCTTAAAGCAAAGAAAATCCTAGGACTTTAATTATCCTGAATTTCCTTGCCCTTTTCTTCTGTAGACCAGTAGCAAATATCTTTCTTCATAGCAACAATTTGCATCTTGTGAGATCTCCTTTTTGTATGGCATTGCTCCTCAGAGCTGTGAAAATTCAGCAAATTCAGATTATTTTTATATGTATTAGATTCCCAGACTGTAACATCTGTTTGTGTCAGGGCCGTCCTTGCAGCTTGACTGGTCCTGTGCCAGCTGTTCCCAGTGTGAGTCCCCAGCATGCCAAGAGCCCCTTTTGGCTGCAGGGGGAGAACATGTGATGGCACCATTTCCGCTGCACTGATGCCATCTCTCTGTGGGACCCATCTTCTCAGAGAACAGCTGGGGCCTAGACACAGGATACCAAAAAGGAGAGTTAGGAGCCATCTCTGTCTAGAACGTACTAGCTATAAGAATTATAGGAACATTTGCAAAAAAGAATTTCCTAGTCACTTTTTGGTTGAAAAAGAGGTACTTCTTTTTGGATATTTTTTAACTTTTCAGATACTCTTTTTAAAGGCTGAAATGGGAGTAATGTGGTCTAAACATTAGCAAACAGTATATTGCGATTGTGCTGAAATCTTACTTGTAGTGAAGACAAAATGGCTTTTTCTTTATTTGCAGTAGTGTTCATAGTTTTCTTTGTGCTCAAGGGATAGTAGTTCAGAAATGGCAGTAAGTTGCATCTCATGTGAGTATTCTGGTTACAGCTGCAATATATCTTTATTTGTCTCTGAAATCATGCTGTAATAAAGACTCATTCCAGTAGTGTGAATGCAGCTATGTGTGTATAAAGGTACATGGTTTCCATTGGGATGGTTACTCCATTCTAGGAAGCTGTATCTGTACTGGGTGTTGTGATGGTACCATTATTTCACTGCACCTACAGTAATGCAATTTTTATATTTCAGTGAGGTGTGTGTTAGAGAGTGTGGGAGCTATGCCAGTTCCACAGGTCACAGAGCATCAGTAGATACCTTAGCAATGTGTGGCTGAAATTATCCTTTCAAGTATGAGTTACCTCACACTTACACTTTATTTCATCTGCTGAGGAGTGCCCAGTGCTGTCAGTCATTTGGAGGGGGAGTTCAACTTTTGTGGCCCCTGCAAAGCCACACAACTGGCAGTGAGCTGCATCTCTTTTTTCCTGGCACTGCCAGTGCCACAGCACCAAGAAGCGAGCATTGTGATGCTGTGGTTGTACTCAGGTGGCCATGATGATGATTTTTCAAGGTTCCTTGTTTTAATCACATAACTTGAGATGCACAGAAGAGCTGTGGGACCTTTGGTTTTCCTCTCCAAGGATGGGCTGAGATGTGGAATTGTGCAAATGCTCCAAATCAGCATGCAACAGTGGAGTTAAATCCCAAGTTTGTTTTGAAAATGTGGGCCTTTGCCTTACACCCTGCTTAATTGCACAGACCTTTTCTTTCCTGAAGCTGAGGCTGCCAGAACCTCAGCAGGAAAACAGCTTGCCTATGGGAGCCGGAAGGTAAACAGATTACCTCTTTGTTGCAAACTTAACATATCTGCTATTTCAACAGCTGAAAGACACTAAACAAGAGGGGTTTGAGGGTCCTAAGTCTTAGATGCATATATATATATATATATAAAATAAATATATATATATATAAATAAATATATAATATGGGTCTTTGGATAGTTTGAAATGAAATAGACAAAAATACCTTACAGATGCGTAGACTGGTAAATTGCAAGGTCCCCGCTGTATGTTTTGCATAGATTTACAGCAGAGCTGATGTTTAGTATGTTCTTAATGAAAATGTTGAAGGAAGCAAGGTATTTAAAAATTTTACAACAGGGAAGCAGTATTATGAAATACTTAAAGGCTTTAAGCTCAGATTTTCAACAAGGACAATTTATCATAAATATTTTGTTTTCAATAAGAATTATGATATGCGAAGCACAGGCAGGAAAAAATCAAAGCCAGAATGTTTGCTCGTGATTTGTTGTTTACGCATAATGTTTTTTGTATATAAATGACACTAAGTTGAAAAGCCATGAAAATCATTGCCCTCATATTTGCTCTTTAGTTTGCATGGAAAAAAAAAATCATCTAATTAGTTCTTATTTCCCATTACAACATTACTTCACTGAACTACTGAAAAGGGAGTGAATTAAAGAAATCATCTAAACAAAATAAACCTTTGATATAGTACTGCTGAAAACAACACAAAATGTGAATACTGGGCTTATTTTGCTTGAATAGTGGCAGAGAAATAGAGCTTTCTAGACTGTATTGATTCTCTGTTATCTTCTGTCTGCTTCTTATGAGTACTTCAAAGGAAGCATAGAAAAAAAGAGAAAAAATAAATCTATGATAAGCAAATATAGAGCAATCAACTTGTAAACAAGTACCTAATGCCAAAAAGTCAAAAATGCCATCTCTCCTTATTTTCCCTGCTTTCCAGATCTGGACAATATTTTAAATATGAAGTGCTTGCTTTAATCTTGCCAGAGCTTTAGGAAAATGAAAAACTTAGTTACGAGGGCAATGTTTTGGCAGGATAAGAAGCTCTAAGGTAACCTGGCTGGAGCTTTCCTTGTGTGGATGGGGGTGTCAGTTTAGACTTCTTGTCTCACAACATTTGCATCAGTTTTGCATGTGGCAGTAAGTTTGAAGTGGAATGTTCTGGAAATTTTTGGAGGAAGGGTGAAGTCATCATCAAAGAAAGAGAAAATTGCTCTGTTGGTGTGGACAAGTTCAGGTTTCTTGGCCCCTGAAATGAAACCACCAAACCCAAGTCTGCTGGAGTTTGCACAGAGACAGAAGACTTTCTCCACCCACACCCTTTGGTTGTTTTGGGCCACAACAGATGACTCCTGTGACCTGACACCATAATTCTATGCTGGATAACATTAGCATGATTTTCCTGGCATTCTGGCATCTCTTCTTGCTTCCTGCAGTGGCAGTAGCACCAGGGAGGTGGAAGAATTGGCATGAGCTGGGAGGCCTCCTGCGTGTTTCCAAGAGAGGGAATTAGTTTTACAATTCCTCGAGTATACTGACTGTATTTTTGCTGGTTTTCTCTGTCTGTACACCCTCTGAGTAGAAGAACAGAAATTACAGACAAAGGACAGGCAGAGCATTCAGATGTTTACATGTAATAAATTCAAGGCAATGAGTAGTAGTATAGAACTCCTGCTGCTGTGTGATTAGCTATGGATAGTGTGAGCACAAACATTAAAATGTTGAATCCCTTCATCTTTTCCTGTTTTTCCTCTAAGTTGACTAAGTAGCAAACAAGGGATCTGAAATCTACATGTTGAGATGATTAAATTTATTATTCAGCTGTTTTTCAAGACATTCTGAATTGTAGAAGGGAGTTCACACTATAATGTAGAGGCATTGCATTGACAGCAATGCTGTTGTTCTAATCTGAAACAATAGAGTACATTCTGAATTTCCAATTTATTGATTATTAAGCTAAAGGAAAGGATTTTTATCCCCCAGTGGAACAAGGGGGAGTGTTGGGAAGTAGTTGTAAATAAAAGTGGGGTTTTTTGACACCTTTTTTTTCTTCTGCAGCATTTCAGCAGTTCATGGTTATATAAGAACGGAAAGACTGGAGGAAAAATAATTCAGACAGTTTTTCTAGCTTTCTAGTTTTTGAGAGGACATTGTGGTCTGTAAAGTATCCCTGCAGGCAGTGGGCTCATCTCATGGGATGAGTGGTTGTTATTTCCATCAACTTTCTTGGAGCTGTGAGTTCATTTTCAAAGCAAATATTTTTAATTGAGTGATTTAGAGAGGTCTGAGCAGAGCTTAGCCTCTCCAAGTCTTTTTTTTTATCTTTAAAAACACGTCTAGAAGAAATGTCATCTCAAATAGAAATCTTTAGGAAAGACAAAAGGCTTGTAGAAGCTTAGTAGTAACTTCATTTAATGCAAGAGCTTTGTGGATCTTTTTATCGCAGTTACATGTAGGGAACAATGCTAAGTGAAAAATAAACAAGCTCTCATGTAAAAACTGTAATTCTGGAAGCTGAGGTATTTCCTGAAGTGTGAGTTAAATTGTTCTGAGGCAAATTTTCCTTAAGCCAGGAAATGCAGGTTTTCCGGTGGAATTGTTTCCACGGGAGGTTTCCGCCTTGCAGGTGGAGAGTGTGCCCTTCCTTCTAGGGATGCACAGGGAGAGCTGGGGCTGCTGGAGGCAGCCTGGCACAGCTGACCAGGGAGGGGCCACTCAGCAAGAGGTGTAAAACTGACAGAATATACCCACTCGCGTTTCAGACAGTATGGGCTGAAGTGCAGAGAAGTGTTTGAGTGTAGCATATGAAGAATGAAGTTAATCAGTTGAAAATAAATGCTTTGCACAGATTACTTTTACTTTCTGTGCAAGTTTTTGTGATGGAAGGGAATGTAAATTGTTCCGTCATTAATTATGAATTCTAATTTTCTTTCTTTTTCTGATTCACAGTGTGTGCTGTACTTGTGGGCCTTGAAAATCCTTTACCCCAAAACACTGTTTTTACTTCGTGGGAACCATGAATGTAGACATTTAACAGAGTATTTCACATTTAAGCAAGAATGTAAGTCTATCTTACCTTTCTCCTCTTAACTCCTTTTTCAGCAATTTATTTTGTTATTTTGCAGATATTTGATACTGGTTCACTATTAGTAAATGTTCATGTTAAATGCCATTAATTTTAAATGGTAGTCCCTGTTCCCTGAGGGGAAGTTACCTCTCAGTGATGTACAATGGAAGGGCTTAGACCCCCCCAGATTTGAGTGTGGGAGCTCCTGGGGCTGCTGTTGGTCCGTCTGGCCGGGATGCTCTCGGTGAGCGTGTCCTGCTGCTGATGCTCCTGGCAGCAGCCAAGGGTTTGCTGCCCCACGCAGCAGCCTGGCAGGCAAATCCTGCTGGCACAACAGCCCTGGCACCTGTGACAGGTTCCTGACTGCTAGTTAAGGAGGACCTCATCACACAGGGTCTCATGACATGGAGCAGGAGAAAAATGCATGGAATTTTTATTTTATTTTTCCTTTAAGTATAGCATTTTCACATTTGTCCTCTGTGTAGGCTTAAACTTTTCAATATGCTCTTTTGATATAAATTCCTTTCTGTGTTGCAAGAAATGATGCAGTGACACATAAAAGCTTATTAGGTGTAGACCTTTACCTGCACAATGAAGCTTTTTTTCCCCTGTGACACAGTGAGATGAAACTATTGCCATAAGTCTGTTTTCTTTTTACACTGGGGATAAAGGAAATGTTAATTGGCTCGAAGGCTTCATGGTTTACTGAGTTTAATATGCATATTGGTAAATTAACATTTCAGCTTCATTATTCCACCTCGTTCATTTCATAATGGCATTTCTGTAGATAATTAATTATAAGGGACTGGGCTAAAGTTCTGACTGTTTCATAGAGAGTATATTGAGTGATAATGATGATAACCATTCAGCAGATGTTTTAAGGCTTGCTCTCAGATTTCCTACTGAGTAGAAATGGTAGACCGTAATGGTATATTCAGTTGTTTATTTACAATTTTTTAGAAAAAATATGAAAAAAAATAATTAGCTTCACCTCCGAACAGGAAGAATTTTTCCAGCAGTGGATTCCTGAAGATATTTTTGTATTAAGCAAAAGTTTGGGTAAAGTCCTCAATACTAGATAGAATAGTGAGAGGAAAAAGTTTGCGATATTAAGCACAATCCTTTTTCCTCTTAAGTATTGATGGCAGTTTCTGTTACTATCTTAATTTTTAAAAGGTAAAATCAAATATTCAGAACGTGTATATGATGCCTGCATGGATGCCTTTGACTGCCTTCCCTTGGCTGCTCTGATGAACCAACAGTTCCTGTGTGTACATGGTGGCTTGTCTCCCGAGATCAACACCTTAGATGACATCAGAAAAGTAAGTCTTGGAGGTATTACCTGTAAGCACAATGTAAGCCCCATCTGACAACTCCTTGTGCCTTGTTAAGTGTTCTGTGCTTTCTTGGAGAAGATACAAAAGAGCTCTAGAAGAACCTCACAATATATAAAGATGTAACAAAAAAGGCTCATATGTTTGTAATGAATATAGTTGGTATTTTTTAAATTGTCAAGAGCTTCATTCTCAATAGGTCTCACCATATTTTTAATAGTTCTGTGTTTGAGTGCCCAGCAGATGGTTTAATTGAGGCTTAATAAGTTCACACTTGTTGTACCCTTATGTTCTCAGAAAAGTTTCTCAGAAATCTCATGGAAGTTCAGAGAACAGTATCAAACAACTTCTTCACATAATCCAGTGTTATTGCATGTTATCAAGGATTAATTTTGCATTCACATATTTTGTAGAAGAGATCTCTACAAAGTTGATATTTCTAGGAAGAGCTATTTAAACCATTCATTCTTAGTGTTCCCAGAAAAAAATCCTTTTGCTGTTTGAGATTTGCAAACAAGGATATCTATTTCTGAGCTTTCAGGTTAGTGAAAGGTAATTTATATTCTAAGGTTAATTTGTGGTCTACTAAGAAATTAATATAGTTTTTAAAAAAAACCAACAAATTGAGCCAGTAATTACATGTTTTGGTTTAAAAGCAATTAGCTTAAGATATTAACTGCACATTAAAAAATTACTGAATGCAAAGTTTTGTTTCTGAGGTAAAGGTTTACTATCTCAGTAAACAAAAATACTCTGCATAAAAATTAGCTGGCTCTGCAACAGCATAATGGCAGAGTAAAGTTGTTTAGCTCTCAGATTCTAGATTGGGTTCATTAACACCTTCCCTTCTCCCTGCCCAGCCCTGCCGGTTTATTTATCTTTGGCAATCAGCAGAAATTGGGTTTGCATATTTATGAATTTTTGTTTAAATGCATTGTAATTACATAAGCTTTAATCGGAGAGGGCTGAAATAAGAAGTGTAGATATGCTGTGAATATGTCAAAACAAGAACGCAAAGGTGAAATTGTAGAAGTCTCTTACTAAAACTTTGAGTGTTGAAAACTTACAACACCACTTTGTTCTCTTTGATTTTTTTTTTTTTTTTGTTGAGGAGAGAAGTTCTCCACTAGCTACTGAATCTTTTACTTGATCTTTCTGGTCAAAATAGAGAATATTTCAGACTGCAAGCCTTATTCATATACCATCTTAACAGGGCTGCTCTTGTATGAAAGAATTCTTGATATAGCACATAATGTTATTATATTAAAGAGTTCTTCCAGGAGAATACTGATTTTTATTATTTTGCTATACTTCATCTTATTTGCAGTATGATTCTAGGTAATTTGAAATATTAAATACCCATAGGAGGACCAAAAGGAGAAGTTTTTAGCTTCTTAATTAGGGTTGAGGTTACAGGAGCAATAGCAATGTCATGCCTACATGCTGTAATTCAGAGATATTTTCCTGATATTTAGATACATTTTTTTGGTGAAAATGTACATAAATCTAAATGGAAACTGGCTTTGAAATAATTACTATATTTTCTTGAGATGCCCCACTTACATAAATTTAATGTTTTACTGTTTGAAAAATTGTGAAATACCGAAATATTATATTCTCCCTTGTCCACTGGAATGCTTGCAAAAACCAGTAGAAAGCCAAAAAAAAGCAAACAAAAATTCATGTAGAGCGTGAATCCACTGAATCTCTTTATTTTCAGTTCTGTCTGTTCCTTCTGTCCCCATCAATGTTTGCAAGGAGTGTTTTGGTGCTCAAACTCCTCTGCTTTAAAGCTGAAGAACAGATTGCTATGAGTCTCTTGTTCACTTGCTCATGGAATGAAAAATAGTAATTTTGCTTCATTGTTTCTGTGATACATAGTTGAAAGAAGTTAGTATTTCTTTGTCTCCTATTTTTCTTAGTTAGATCGATTCAAGGAACCACCTGCATATGGACCTATGTGTGACATCCTGTGGTCAGACCCATTGGAGGACTTTGGAAATGAGAAGACTCAGGAACATTTCACTCACAACACAGTCAGGGGGTGCTCGTACTTCTACAGGTGATTGTTACTACTTTGAATAGATTTCTGTTGATGGACTGGTTCTGCTTTTGCAGTATAAATGTTTGCTTGAACTTTGTGGCACCACTTAGGTAATTAGGCATTTTTATCTGCAGGCTAGCCTTGTTTTCAGAAAAATTCATGCTTGCTTTATTTTAATCTCTTCTGTTATGCCACAGTGGGAAAACTCTAAATCACTTAATTTTATTCACCAAGCCTGTGTATTTTACCTCTGTTTTTGTAAGTTAGAGAATGAATGTGTCACTTCTAAAAAGGGGTACGCAACTGCATTTCTAGTTTGAAAATTAAAACGTAATTTCTAATGAAAGATGCCAGCACTGAAAAATTGATTACTTATTGTTCTGTAAGGTAAATAAAAATTGTGACTTCCCCCACAGAGGAACTTTTTTTCCTCTCAGTTTGATCAAATGTTTTTGTTTGTTTGTTTAGAAGCAATTCTTTTTAAGAAATTCAGTATTTAAAGAGCATTTGTTAAATGGGACTTAGTAATACCTGAAATGCAGAAAAGTGCCTGTAACATTCCTGCAGAAACATGTATGTACTGTTCCCTGACAGTCTGGGGATTTTAAGGAATTTGTGCCTTTTTTTTAATTGTGGTAAGTACAACATACAAGGACACCAGAGTAGCAAAACTAGCAGGGGAGGAGGTTAAATGGTGAAATGAGCAATGTATTCAGTGAAATATTAATTTAAAAAAGGTGTTGTTCAGGAGAAATGTGAAGATGTTATTGAAATGTTAAGAGGTTGTTGAACTTTTTGAAGTGAAGCATTTCTGCTTCAGGCCATGCTAGTTACACACAAATCTACGTTTCCTCAGCAAACTCAGAGGAAGGGAGGAATCCAACTCTTCCACTTGCATTAGAAAATCTCACCTTGAACACTGACTGTAGCTGTTTAGTAACACGTCAAAACTAATTCAAGGGCTTCCACCAACAACCAGGTGACAGAGCCGCTGGAATCAACCTCCTTGTTGGTGACATTATCAGGAAGGTGGCAGATGGTTTGATGTCCAGCAATGAGATTTCTGGCTCCCTTCTCAGAGCCCCGTTGCTGCAGCGTGGGGCCAGTGAAGAGCAGAGCAGTGGGCTCTGCAGCCTGGGCTGCTGGCTCCCGCCTCCCGTGGGCAGCTCTGGCAGCCACGCTCGGGTCTGACATCTGGGAGGTGCTCCATGGCTGTGTTTGGGATCATCGTGGAAGGGATGGCACGCTGCTGCAAGCAATTGGTCAGTGCAGAAATGGGCTATGACTGAGCAGTAAACCTGTGACTCCCAGGCACTGTCCACATGGGGAGTGATGGTCATTTCCACTCATGAACAGCCTGGCAGATATGGCTTGTGCTTAAATACAGGGCTGTTTATTTACTGGAAAAAGTTCTAAATTTTAGGTTGGGTTTTTTTTCGGAGGTCTGCTCCATACAGTTGCCATAAAATTTCTTTATAGCAGACCTAGTCTGTGTCCTGACGTGTATTCAGAAAAGTGCATTCTCAGGAGAAGACGAACTATTCAGAAGACAGCTAATTATCAGGTCATGTGAGGGACATATAACTGCTTGATGATTGAGTCAGAAGGCTAGCTTAGAATCACGTTATCTGAGTTTATATAAAGGCAAGCATTCCTTTTCAAAGAAGTACCTAGTTACCCTGGAAGATGACACTAATTGCTTGCCTAATGATAATACCTGGTATAAAAGGTATCCATCAGTGTACAATGTCTAATTTTCCTTGCTTTTTCGAGTTACTTCCTGAGTAAAGGAACAAGTTTCCCTGAACAGGCTTGTAAAGGAAGGACTGAATTATTCAGTCCTCCTTCAAGAATGCCTGTTAATAGAATGACTGTGTTTATTCTTCACTGAATAAAATTTCTTAAGTTTCTTCAGTCATTTCTAGAATGGGAAGTTAAAAGATAGCAATGAGAATTTTGAATGAAAGTCAGGAAGATTTCATGCCTGCGAATAAGTGAAATAATTTCTAGCTGATTATGGTCTCCTAATCAATTGCAGGAAATATCTGTAATAAATAATTTTTATTTATCAGAGATGTTCTTTATAATGACAAGTTGCAGGTTACTTTGCTCTGACTTAAAGTTATTTCCTAATACAAAGATGCTGTGAGGAAAATAACAGTAATGTGGCTTTCTAACTGTCAGAAGTGCACAAAATCCTCTGCATTTAGCCAAAACCCATTTGTGAAATGTTGGGCCATTTCTAGAGAAAGTGTAAAGACTGTAGCTTACAGTAGTCTGACAAGCTTCTCACTGCATTTCTTACATGATCACTCTCATACAGCCTATTGAATTTCAAACTGATCCAGTATTTCCTCAGGAAATGTCCCTTTATGTAAGAGTTCTTGAAACTGCTGTGGCTAGGTGTAAAATGTCAGATCTTCAAACCATAGGCATAACCTGTAATTTAGAGATGGAAAGAATAGTCTGATTTTTCAGAAGTGCTCAGAGTCAACACTTAATGCACGCCTTTAGCACCTAGCAGTATTTTGTACTGTGGATTGTCAAAATAGCACAATGCCAGAGTGAAATGTTAACTGTGGAATATAAGGAATTAATCAAAATATATTCAAGTTTCTGTACCTTAAAGAGAACAAAAAGTGATAGATATGGGATTTCATTTTCCCTATGTGAAGTTTAAAGTTGTACCTCCTTTGTAGTCATGGTCATGTTTGATGAAATTTTGTGCAAAAGTAGAAATCATTAATGGAATGCTGGTTGTTTAAATTGCTCTTTTATTATGAGCTAAGCTTTTCTTTCATCCATACCCAAAATAATGTTGTGTTCAGAGTATATTATAAACAAGAGGGAATTAATTTGTCCCCAAGTGATATTAGACCCACAGGCCCATAGTTTTTCAGCTGATCCAGCCAGTAAAGACGTTTTTCTGTTTACCAAATTATCTAGTTCTTGCCTTGATTTTTTCTAGCAAATATTTATTTACACTTTGAAATTTGTACTGATCTTGCCAATGACCGTTTGCACTTATTTCATAAGCTAGTGGTACAGTAACTCTCAAGCAATTTTCTAAGAAACAGGTTGGACACCAGGAGGAAGGGGTGGTCAGGCATTGGAATGACTGCCCAGGGAGATGCTGGTGTCACTTTGCCTGGAGGTGTTCAAGAAACACTTTCCAGCCTTGGATAGCAGTGAAATGGTTCAACCTTGCAGATACTCTGGGGCAGAGTTATAATTTTGGCCCTACAAGCAAAAGATTTCAGTGATGCACTTGACATGCAAGTTAAGTTTGTCAGTATGCAAAGATTAAAAAAATATCTGCTGAAAGCTTTTGAAGACTGTAGTGTGTTTCAGCTCAGGGTGGGAAGCACAGTTGCTTCTTTTTTTTCTTTTTTTTTTTAATTTTTAATTTTTTTTTTAGTAATAGCATTTTTAACAGATTCTTTTGCCCACTTTTCTACTCTTCTTTCTCCCAGACCAGAAGGTTTTAGGGCGCTTGTTGCCCTCACATTGTCTGCCCAGATGTACTGGTAGAATTGCTTGTGTGCTCCATCAGGCCTGGGAAAGCATCCAGTTTTGGAAGAACGACTCTGCAAAAAAAGATGTGTTTATTTGTTCTAATACAGTTCCCCATTCCACTTCCCAGTGCAGCTCTGCAGACAGCACAGCTAAGAGCAAGGAAAAACTGGTGGAAAGGGATGTTCTGAGAGTTGCTTAGGGGACAGCACAGCAACAAAGCATTTGCCTTTGGAGGCTCAAGTGCAAGGCCAATGGATTTTGCAGGGAACCTATTTTATATGTGCATGTAATGTTACAGAAGCTTTTTGGACTAAATTTGAATGTTCTCTTTTGAAAGAAGTGCTTATGCCTCTCTTTTAATGGTATAATGAGGGACATGAAAAAAACTATGTTGATTCCATCTATTTTTTCCAGGTATTGGTGGAAAAACAATATGAAAACATTTGCCATTTTGGTTCACGTTAGCAAAGTATTGCTTCTCTTTTAAAACTGCCAGCAGTAATCAGATATGATGCAAAAGAGACCTCAGAACTAGTAAAGTATGCATGAGGCATGTTAATGAAAGGAGATGCCCAAGTAGGGAATATCACAGTCACGTACTCCATGGGGAATAGCATCTCTCTAGCTTAGCAGAGGGGTGTTTTGTTTTCTCTGTGAGTCACCGCTCCTCCGTGATTCAGCATGACACATGAAGGCAGGAGGCTGGGGCGCTCTGGAAAAGCCTGTTGCGTGGGGGATTTCTGTTTGTTTGTTTTCCCTCTTGGCCAACTGCTTTATTTCTGGCTCATCTGAGTTACAGTCTGGGCTCTGCAAAGCAGGGCAAGGAGGAGAGGGTTTCTGGAAGGGTAGCACTCTGGAAAATTAGTAGGGAATTTGACTGCAAGTCAGTCATTTTAATAAAAAATATTTGAAAAAAGATTTCCGAGCAGAAGTCATTTCTGTAAAATTTTGTTTCTGATTATTTCTGCCATAATGTCTGTTTTTTTGGCTCTTTGTGTGACTTTTTATTTTTACCTGCTTTTTAGGACATGTATTTTTGTGTTAAGGAACATTGTTTAATCTAAAGCTAACATGCTAAGGAAATGCAGGATACCATATGTAATAGCTGCACATGATGCAAAGTGTGCTACTCCCCAGCCTCTGCTTCAACAAGAAGCTCAAGAAAAATGCCTGCAAGTTGCTTTGCCTTTTTCAAAATAAAATATCCTGATAGACTGCTCGTGAGTTGTGGTGGTGTGGGTAATAGGGCAGCTGGCACGTTGAAGGTCCCATGCTATTCACTTGTAAAAAAAGAAGGCAGGCAAATTATTTTTTTGTAAATTTGCATGGAGCACTGTGTGACACCTCTGCCTTTGTAGGTGTGGGCCCTGTAGAATCTGCCAAGTTCTGCTAGCAGAATTCTTATTTTCCACAAATTTATGAAGAACAAGATAATTAAGCAATAAAAAACTCCACTACTTTTGTACTTGAAATGGAAAGAAGAACCTATCATATCTATTTAGGAGCATTTTTTACCACTTCATTATGTCTTCTTTAAAAGCAGTACTTAACACTGGATGAAAAGAATACTATGGAGGAAAAAAATGTAATAGCCTAGCCATTTTGAACAGCTGCACTGATAATGAACATAATCAACTGTCTATCAGATTTTCGTGATAGACCCCAGTTTTCAGAAGTTAATGTAAAAATTTCTAAACAAAATGTACCATAAGTCTGCATTTAGTCACAATTAATTATGAAAAGAAATGTATGCAAATCAGTTCTCATTTGCCAGTGCTTTGAATGGCAGCCTGTCAGCATTTGAGATCACTGCAGTTGCCAAAATGTTACCCCACGTAATTTGGGAATTGAAATTGTTTTATAATGGCAATCTTTTTAGACAATTCCAAATACCAGACCTGCATCTGAGAATACATGCTAGGTGGCTTAAATCCAGAAACAGCAATACAGCATTCCACTGGGTTTGTAGCTTCTAGCTGCAATGACATTTCAGCTTCAAAATACTCAGGAAGGTTTGGAAACAAGTAGTATCATTTCTCTTGGATAAACTAAAGGAAGATGATGTATTAGATTGGGGGAGGGGGGTGTGTGTAAGTGTTCATCTTTTTCATGCATGAAATTAGATACTGAGGGGACTGTTAACTGATTGCAAGTGGCCACTTAAGGTGAAACCATGAAACCATGCCTGGAACAGCAGTTTTTTGCAGCAGTTTTTTGTGTAATGTATAGTGGAGATTTTTTTTTTTTTTTTTTTTTTTTTTTTTTTTTTTTTTTTTTGTTTTAAATCTTGCTCAGTATGTGTAGCACAGATGTATTCAGTGAACACATTTTTGGGGTTTCAGAAGTCACAGAATTTTAAGTTGCCAAGGTGAAAGATAATTTATTTCTCAAGGAGATAGAGTTCAGGAAGATAAACATCCCCAGTTTGAAGATTGCTTTTCCTTTCTTCTTTCTCTCTCTTTCCTTTTCTTTCCACTTAACCACCTTATTTTCTGTTGTCCACAAGCAGCCGCTGCATACAGTAGTCCGTGGGTGAAGTTTTCTGTTACAAGCAACTGCTGTGTTACATTTTGCTTTTTTAGAATACATTAAATCTTAGATGAATAAAAGAAAGTACCTTTTTTCTGACAAACCATTGGCTGATTGTTGTTATGTAATGGATGAGTTTCTTGCATTCCTTTCCAAGCAGTTATGGGGTGGGATTTAAAAAGACACTGTTGGTGATGTTGTCTCTACTGAAATCTGCCTGCAGAGCAGGTGCTAATTTCATGAATGATGCACGCTTTGTGATACATTTTTTGAAAGCTAGAGTTCTTTGTGCTGCTTCTGATAATGCCATAACAGGTGCTATTACTTTTTTTCTAACAGCTACCCTGCTGTATGTGAATTCCTACAGCACAATAACTTGTTATCCATACTTCGAGCTCATGAAGCCCAGGATGCTGGGTAAGTATGTGTGGAGAGGGGGCAATAATAATAATAATTATATATAATGGCTTACCATTCCCAAACAGAGCGCAAAAAGGAGGAGCAGATGAGTGAGAATGAACTGGAATATATAAGTTGCAACAGCTCTCACTTTTTACTAATGCTGCAAAGATACACACTGGCATTACAATGTCTTTTACATAATTCTTAGTGAGTTACAACATTTAATGAATTCTTATAAAAGCAACTTACTTAGCCTTAGTGTATTTAATTAATTTAAAATTACCAAAATTTTTTGATGCCAAACAATACCAGACTTGTAAAGAAAAACAAATGCATTTTGGAAAAAGATTTGCAAATGTGCCAGATTATTTTGACACACTGATTGCCATGATGCCAGAGAAGTGATTTGGCTCACAAAGGCCAGAACTGCCATCTTGTAGGACTTTCTCTCTTTTGGGCCTACTGATTTTATATTTCATAAAGATAATAAAAATTGTGGAACTGTATAGGCACATAAATTTTTCTGCAGGAATATCATTAATGAATTCAAGAAGTCTAAGCTATTGAATGCAAAAATAGTCCAGGTCAAGCATCAGGTAGTGTTGATGGTTCCCCATGAAACTATTGTCATTATAAAGGTAGAATTTTTTGTGCTGCTTTAAAAAATTACTTTAAAAATTCCTCTTATTTGAAGTGTACCATACTTGTGAGATATTAATGAAGGATTGGAATCTGAATAAATAGCTTTGCATATCATGCCTAAGTTATTATTATTATTATTGTGTTTGTTTGGAGGTAGAAACTTTAGCCAACTTGAACAGCAATAAAAGATAAATTAGTGGCATTGTAGGAATAAGGTCAATATTCATTATGCATATTAAAAACTATTCGGAATGTTTGAATTGTCGTGACTTCCATATGGTAATGCAATTAAAAGCAAGGTATTACTATGCCAGAAATACCTAGCATGGAATACTCAAGGGTAATAAGATTTCTTTTTTCTTGAATTGCTTTCCAGTAAAGTGTGAAAATTAAAATTTTGTGGAAAAGATTGCATTTAAACTATACAACAGTTTCAGTGCAACTTTTGTGGATGTTTGCTAAATTCTTAGGTTTCTTGCAGCTGAGGACTAAAGAGCAGTGCTTGGTGTACTTGTGTCTAAGGACTGTTCAGTTGCTTTCTTTCCAATTACTTGCAGGTTTAGTGCTGGGTTATTTGTTGGCCCAATAAGCCTTGTATTTTTCATGAGGCAGTGAGGTTAGGGAATGAAAACACACAGGCATTAATAAACTGGCTGATAGAGTGGATAAGATTAGACAGAGCACTGAAAGTATCAGATGCCCCATTTCCCCTTCCCTTCTTCCCCCTTCCATGTTCCCTGGCCTTGCCATGGCTTCCATGCCTGGAGAAGGCAGGCAGCAGGAGGGTCATGGGGGACACCCAGTTCCCTTCCAAGGCACCTGCTGGTGCTTGCTTCACCCAGTCCCCCAGAGGGAAAGTCTGGCAATGTCCTGGGCACTGAGCAAATGCACCACAAATCCACCTCTGGCTCACTGAATTTCAGACAGACACACCACTTTCAAGCATGGATTCCTGGTCATGTCAAATGGTTATAAAGAGAAAATCTGCAGGAAATACTTTTTTCCTGTGGCTTTTAAATAGCTCATGTGTGTGTTTTTCAGTCTTGGCATGTGTTAAAAGCCAGAGGCCTAATGCACTGGGCATTTTTTGCACTGAATGTGGTCAGTGACAAATGTGCATTCAACACTGGGTAGTAATTACTATCTTCTCTTTTTTAGGTATCGTATGTACAGGAAAAGCCAAACAACAGGCTTCCCTTCGCTAATCACAATTTTTTCAGCACCAAACTATCTAGATGTATACAATAACAAAGGTAAGAATTTAATTACTGGTCATGTACAGTAGACTGTACTTCTATGCACTCAAATATGTGGGTGTCTTTTCATTCCTGCATTTATCAGTTCATGCCCATTTTCTTCCTCTTTTGTTAGTTTGTGCCCATTCCTCTTATTATATAATACAAACCTAATTAAATTTGTTACAGGCAGATGTATGCCTCTGAACATAACTGTGTATTTTAATATGCCTTAGGATATTTCTGTATTTTGACTGCAAGTTATTAAGTAAATGTTACACGGGAAGCAAAACTTAAAACAGCTCTATTAATGAAGAAGTATATTAAGAAGTGCTCTGTGTGAGATGTTTAGGGCCTAGTGTTCCTTATAATTAATTATCTGTTCCTTGCTTCTTTCCAATAAAATTATTGGAGTTTGTATGTGCAAACTGTCTAACCAGTTAAGCTTTGACAGGTCATGAGCGGATAAAGCATGGGATGGTTTTCTGAGTTCCTTTACATTTTGGGGGTTTTAATCCTTGACTACTGAAATGTAGAAAATTAAATATAAATAGCCAAAAAAATAAAAACATTACTACAGAAATAAGGGTCATGGTCACTATATAAAGGCTCCACTGAATACAAGTCTTTGCAGCTTCTCTGAATTTATTCATTTATCGTATTCCCGGAAATCTCTAATGAACTAGAAAAAAGAATCATGTTTCTAAAAATAAAGTTTTCTAATATACTTGTCCTTCTATATCATGAAAAGAGCCATATTGTTTACTTTCTCCTAGTCCCCATAATGATGCAATTATTTCTGTTTCTCTGTGAACAAAGTAAAATAATTCTTTCTGAATTATATTCTTGAAAGTTGCTCCCTTACAAAGAGATCAGTTTCACTTGCGAAGGGCTGTTTTTAATCTGGATGCTTGTTTGCAGAAGAAGCAAGCAATATTTTTTAAACTTGAATAGAAAGCTTTCTTCAGGCATTGTTTTACATTATAAAATTCATCATCTAAAAGCTTTTATGCCATGAACTGTATGCAAGGGAAGGAAGCACTTCACTGCTAGATAATGGGGTTTGTACACCTCAGATTTCTCAATATGCCTGCTAATTTGTGGAAAAATTAATATGTTATTCTGCAAAACCATGCAAGCAGAACTGTCAGTAGCTACTTTTGTAAAAGTTAATGGTGTAGGGGCTCTGCTAGCAACCTAAGAAGTGCAGGATGAAGTAAGGAATGTGTTCATTTTCTTGGTAGGATCGTTGCTATGGGTGGAGAAATGTGTTTACTCTCCTGATTGGCTGCTTTGGGTTGAAGGCTGAGCCGATCACAAGTCTGTACAAGGAAGGTGGTAGAAAGTGTTCACCTTTTGTTTCTTGGGCATGGAAGCAGTTCTGTGCCATGAAGGCAATGGGTGAATTATGTGAAACTTTCTCTTGAAGGCAAATGTTAAAAGGAAAGCAATGATTCACAAGGTTCAAAACCTTGAATTTGAAACCACAGTTTGGGTGGTAAAGAGAATTGCCTCTCTATTATCTCCATTTCCAAAGAGAGGGTCATTTCCCTTGTTCCAGGATGCTCCACTGTGTGTGACAGGCAGCTCTTACACGTGGTGGAAAGCCTATTTTGATGGAAAGCTCTACACCATTTGCTGAGGGGTTATCTGTGGCCACAGCTGGAGCTGGTGTGCACTCCCAGCAATACCTGCTCAGAGTGAGCTCAGGCAAATCAGCACTGATGCCACAACAGCACCTGTGTGCCACTCCTTAATATACAACTTCTTGTGAATTCAGAGGCTGACCTTTAGCAACTTTGTAATGGATCTCCATTGAGATTCTCTGCCTCCTTTTCTCTCATTAGAAGTTTTGAGGCATTATTTCATGTGACTGATTGCACTGGCTCTTGGCATTTAAAGTACATCATGCATAGTTTATCATGCTGCATTGCTCATACATCTTTATCTGGGTAGTTTCTGGGTGCTTGCTTCCCTGTTCAAGGAAAAAAAGCCCACTATGGTACAGAATGAGTCCAAAACATGGCTACTTGTTGGCTTCCTTGGTTTGCAGCAAATGAATTTACTTAGAGCACAGTTTCTGACTGGTATCAGGAGAAAAAGGAAGGTATTTCCATCCAGAGGTGTTGTCAGGGCAGTTATCTAGCTGACTCATCATGCACTGGTGCAGAACCTGATTGATTTTTACAGGTCATCTGGAGGTTTGGTTACTGTCAGACCCTGAAAAAGGAGTTATTCTCCTACTAGTAAGCACCTTCCTGTCCAGTATGCATTCTCAGTGTTCCTCTGGTTGTCAGCCAACAGTCACCCTGAATAAATTCCTGAGAGGCTTCAGCTCCCTCTGACATTAAATGGGTCATTTTTAAATGTAGTATTGTTTAGGATAAATACATTTTTTTAAAAGCTGCAGGAGATTAAGAATGCTTATTTTCTCCCCCAGGTTGATAGTTCTGACACCCATTAAAGCAGGTGTAGTTTCGTGTGCTTCTTCAGAGCACTTCAAGAGTGGACCTGTTTGCCAGCTTTATCCAGGGGCTGCTTCAGTCCCCACTGGAGAGCAACTGTGGGATCAGATCTGGGATCAGATATGCCACAAAGAGCAGTAGGGAGGCAAGGATATCAGTGCAAAAGAAGGTTTGACAGGAGTGGCTGTAGATAAGCTGCCCAAACAAGCCTGTGTTCAGCAAATCTGCTGTTAGTAATGCTGCCGTGGAGCCTCTGCATGAGCTGTCCCACAGTGCTGACCCACCATGGAAGCTCTCCTGGCTGTGCTGGGTTCTGGCACCAAAGGGAAGTTTCTGTATCCCTTTGGTTGCTGGCTGTGGCCTCGTGCAGGCTGTGTGTGTCACTTGTGGCTGCAGCTCCTGTCATGTCACAGCCCCAGGCCACACACACACAGCTTTGGGTGCCAGAGGGAGGTTTTGCATTAGGAGGCTCCTGTCAGAACTTCCCTCTGTACTTAAGGGAGACACAGAGAGAGCCTTTCAGGGGGTGATGCAAAGACTCAGAAACTGCCTCAATATTGGGAGCCTTGTATCCTCCTTTTTCCATTATTACCTACTCCATTACTATTATTAATTCCTGCCATATTCAGTGTAATGGAAAGCATTGGCAAAGGGAAGGAATTTTTTGGCAACTTCTGAGCTACTGTTCCGTATCTTCATAGCTTTCTCAAACATTTCTGCTTTCATTTGTTTTATTAAAAGGCATAAAGATACTCAAAGATTGTTATTAGTACTCCTTACAAGAAGTACCAGTGCATTGGTGATTCTTTCAAGACTACTGCTTCTGGAGAGAAAGCTTATGCAAGAAGATAAATGTTAATTGGATTGTGGTAGTTACCAGTGACTTCAGGGCCTTAGAGATCATTTGTGCTGATCAAGAAACTTTGAGAAAGTCGTGTAAGTACAGATTTGCCCCTGGGCTCCAGGGTGCCTAAAACTAGGAGAAATTCTCTGTAGCAACTGAATAAGAGGGTGCCAAAAATTACCTTGTGATATGATCTGGCCTTGTATTGTGTCTAAACTTTCATTCCTTCATTCAATATTTCTTAATGCCTTAATTAGGATTTGCTGTAATGCTGTTTATGCACACACCCCCAAAAAATAAACTAACAAAAAAATAAAGTGAAAGATTCTACAGAAGTTCTATAGAGGCAGAAAAGTTACTTGTAAAACACTGGTAATACTGGCATTTTTGTGTCTGGCTGTAACTTCAGTAAGTGGGTGCTTTTTGGCTGAGTGGGCAATTTTAACTTGCTGTTTAAATACAGACTATTATCTTTTGAACACTTTTAAAAGATTAGGTTTTGTAGTGGAGAGAGAACCACCAGAGAATCCACAGTTATTGAAAAAATCCCCAGCATAAAGTTTCTTCCAATGTGCTGCAACACACGTGTGTTGTTTTGTAAAGGAAAAGCAGGAAAAGAAAGTCAGTATGCAGGGGAGTTTGGGGTAGTAGAAAAATGAAAAACCATCTGTAAATCTGTATGCCTGTTAATGTATCATAAGTTATATGTCAGTGAAGTGCATAAAGTATCAGCATGAAGTATACCATGAAGAAGTGTGCCTGATCCAGATGGATCTAACAGGAAAGTTATTTTCACCTAGAAAAAGACAGAGTAGTATACCTGGGAGACAAGGATGGTCTGTGAGAAATATTAGCACTTTGAGAGGGAGAATAGAGATGTAACCTCTGTTTGCCCTGTCAGTTTTCTTTAATGCCTTATCTCTGCTGCTGTGATGAGTTCTTGTCACGGAAACAAAAGCTTTTAAAGAATAGTCGTCAGGGTATCTAGGCCATCTCATTGCTGATGCAGAGAAGTTTGCCAAAAGTGATTTTTGCAGTCTGTTGATTAAATCTTGAATGTTGGCTGTTTCTTTGCAAGATGCAGTTGGACATGTAAAATAAAAGTCTTTAAAATTGTATATGGAAAGATATTTCCACCTACAGTTATCTTGACTTCTCTACTGATTATTTAGACCATTACCATGTATAGTGAATAATTTTTGTCCTCTCATAATATTTAAACTCCTTTTACTAACCCTTATTCCTGACCTGACTTCTGCAGAAACTGCTGTGGTTACTTAGCAACTCTTCGTGAGAAGGCATTGTTCCCAGTTGCACAGTTAATGCTGAAGTTAATTTGGCATTAAATCAGAAATTGAAATTCTTTCTTAGGTGTGAAGAATTTGAGGTACTTTTCACTGATTCATTTTCTAAATGTGGGATGAGTTTTCTGAAAGAAAATTACAAGAAAATTAGTTGAATTGTTTGCTGAAAATATATTTAGGTTGTTCATCTAAAAATATTCTGGGCTAGTATTTCTACCAAGCTCATTATTTTTTCCTCTGATTGTTTTTTTTTTCTGATGGAAATGTTATTAATTACTTTACCCTGAAAAATTATTTGTCAGACCATGAAGCAGGATATGTCATGTCTTTGAGAAATTCTGAGCTGTCTGTCACACAGTTTAATGTTGTTCACATGGCTTCAGGCCTTAACCTACCTCCAAATATATAATCTTTAAAAACCCCATTTGAGATGCCAGAGGGTCTGAGACATCCATTCAGATCTGACAGGTGTGACACAGTTGTTCCAGCTCATCTTTAACTGAGGGAGCCCAAGGAGGTGCAGCACTAGCTGCTGTGTCTAACCCTGAGAAGGTTAGAAGGGCTGTCTCCATTTGTAGCCAAGGAAGGAGGTGTCTTACCTGCACTGTTTTCAACACCCATATTCCCAACCTTAGGGTAGCTGTGTTAAATGCTTCAAGCTAAACAGTACAAATGCCCTTTGCCTGCTGCATTAGTGTTTCATTTCACTTTGATGTGATTTCAGCATCCAATACCTCAGTTTACTCCCATTGGAAACAAGTGTAATGTCATTTGGCTATCTGTACATCTTCACTTTACAAAGCATTAGCTTTTAAAACTTATTTACAGCAGCAAGTATCAAAATTAGGTTAAAATGTGCATGTCTGTTAAGAATAATAAAATAAGATTCTTGCTCTGGTTGGTGATTATACATAATAATGTACAATCTTGGCTTGGTCTTTATCATCTATCTGAGTATTTGTTTGGAAAGAAAAGTATTGAGGTTTCAGCCTGGAATAATAAGCAAATGTTGAGTAGAGTCAGGTTTTCCTCTCTTACAAGTTTCATAACGAAAGGAGCCCATTCCACTTCTGTCTCCTCCATCAGCGACTGTGTGACCTCCACTCTTGTAACCTTCAAAAGCTGTGTCCTCTTTCAGGGCTGCTGCTTCTCCTGTAGCTTCTTGGGAATTGAGTTAACTAAGGACTAAGGAATGAAGCAGAGTTGAAACCCCCAATCTTTTCTGAGCCAACAGAGAGGGAAAAGAAAGCTATTATCAAAAGAAACCACAGAGGCAGATAAGCCCAGGGAAACTCCTGCTGTTATCTGAGGAGCATTTTCTACTTGATCCTGGCAAAGTTTTCCTCTTCTGTCTACTAAGTAGTAATCAGGACTGTACATTCATAACAAGCTGATTTGCATTTTAAATATCACCTTCATTACTTACCTAATAAAAATATTTTGTGTGCATTGTGCTTGTTTTTTGAAAAAAATTACAGATTTTTAATTTAAAATGCCAAAAAGTATTTGTGATACTGATTTTATGATACCCTATTTTATTTTATTCTTTTAAGAAAATAATTATTTTAGAAGGCTTCTCTGTTATTAGCCTGCTTTATTGTGTAATGTTATTTTGAAGTAATTTGTTGAGGAGATGAACAGGTCATTTACAGGGGAGAATTTTTTGAAATACTATTATCAGAACTTTATTTTGTAAGCTATTCAGGTATATAAATTAACAAGGTGTTGTGAGGATATTTTTGTTACATTAATCTTAAATTATCTTCCTTTCAAAGGAAACAACCTAACTAAAGCCATTTTTATTTAATTTTATGTTTTGCAACTGTTTTGCATAGGGTTCAGGTTTTTCAGAGGCCAGTTTTAAAAGTTCCCTGTAAAAATTATTTCTTTATTCAAATTTCACAGAATTTAGAAGTAGACTTAATTGATAAATTGAAGAAGTAGTGGGAAGGGGAACAACCTCAGCTCACTAGATGATGAATTTGAAGTTTTAGCCCTTCTAAATGAATCTTTACAACCACTAAGTGATCCTTTTTGTGTGGTTTTGACTCATTTTTTCTGTAAAACCACTAACTATTTATTTTTATTATGTAATTGTGTCACAGTAATAGAAAAAGAATGAATTTCAATCTGCTGCATGTGATTTCAGCCAAAATCTGTTGGAAATATTCAGAGCATTGACACTGGTTTTCTTATTTTTGCTATTACTCGTATTAAGCCTTTTTTTTCTTCTGCTGAGCAGCAGATTGACTGCCAGTTGTCAGACTGGGATGGGCAAGAGTCAAATGTGGTTTATTTAAGTGGAGGGTGTCTGCCTGGCAAAGGTTCACATTATTGCTGTTTTCTGTGTCTGTCAGGGAGTATGTTCCAGAAACTCCCAGGTCGCTCTGGACTCTGTCGTTGACCACAAAATGGAAGACATTTAACATCCTGTTAAATATTTGTGAAGCAACAGCCTAGTGCATAAAAAAAAAAGGTTTCTTCTCTGATTGACACACAATCAGAGAAATAATCAGAAAAGAGAGAAATAATCAGAAGGAATTGTTCAGCCCCTTCAGCCAACACTGCATTTCCCATGATGCTGTCTCACATTGCAGTTGTGGAACTTTATTGCTGGCGATTAAGTGATAACCAGTCCCTGGAACTACATTCCTCCGTGGGCAGATGGAAGTGGGAAGGCTGGAGGAAAGGGGAAAGCATAGAATGACACACCTTATGTTGACTGTTTCTGTTGCTTGTGTTGATTAAATATCCTGCATGCAGTCTCCTGTAACTGCATTGTTTAGAGAATTTCATGTCTTTAAGTCACTTTGGTGATAATCTCAAAACTACCTTTTTGGATTACCATTTCAGACATGAGCCTGAAGTCCATTAACAATAGTTGACACTGAACTTGGTGCAGTGCTTTGAAAAGTGGGTGTGGCATAAATATCTAAATTTCTGCCTGTGAACAGACATAGTCTGTGTGTTTGTGTGTTGATAAGAATGATGAGAATGTTAAATGGTGCAAGACAAATTGTATTAGTATTGGTTTGTATTATAGGGAGCACATTTTTGCCTGCCTAGAGTTTGCATAATGTGAGAAGCAAGTGTCATCTCAGTTACAATACTGTGAATGAAATATGGTGAAAATGTCCATCAGAAGAGCAGTGTTCAGACTCTGAGTCATAAATGCTTTATTCTGTTATCTCCAAAGCATGGTTGTGAGGAGCTCAGATAACTCTGTGAAATGAGGGGCTCTGAATACTCTGCTTCATTCCTCACTGGTGGCAGATCCCAGAGCTCACGTTCTTGACTGCTCAGAGATATTAATTCACTTACCAGCCCTTCTTAGTGGCAGACAAGGCTGTTGACACTGCTTTCAGACTGAAAACAGCTTTCCACTTCAGTGAGGCTTTATCCTACCATAACTAGCATTCAGGTGGTGCCGCTGGATCAAGTGTGTGGAAGCTGCTGAGCAGCTCTGTGGGCTGTGCATGCTGTCCATGTTTCCGGTCTGGTTAGCCAGTTGCACACATGTCTGATGTCTCTTCTATTTCTTTTCTTTCTTCCTTCAGCTGCAGTATTGAAATATGAGAACAATGTTATGAATATCAGGCAGTTCAACTGCTCCCCTCATCCGTACTGGCTTCCAAACTTCATGGATGTGTTTACCTGGTCCCTGCCATTTGTTGGTGAGAAGGGTATGTATGTAAATCAGTTCTGTTCATAAAGACTGCAAAATGGTTTCTTAGCCACTTAGTCATTTATTTTAAAGGACAAGAATGATTTGAAGACAGGTGTCTTGCTTTTGAGGACAAAGTTGTAGAAATGGGGCTGAGAGGGGCAAGCACTTAACAGTGGTTAATCACATTTGTCATATTTTTTTGTAATTTCTACTTTTTCCAGGTGATGATGCCTTTATCTTTCTGCTGCAGAGATAGATTTTATGGGATTGCAGGCCATAGGTGCATTCACTAAACAAAATTCTGATTTGTTTTTCTGTTATAAGCTTTTGAACATCCCCTTGGATATCACTTACTGCTGAATGGGTATCTCAACAGACCTCTCTACATGGGGTTACTCACATTACCTTTATGGGTGGGTTGCTTTTTCATCAGCAAACACAGAGCTGGTGATTTAAGAGCCAGTCTGACTAGCTGTTCCTGGAGAGAGTAGAGGGATGCCAGTAGGAAGGAAAACTTGCTCCTCAGCCCCTTCTCTGCACAGGACATGTGGTGCCTCATCACTGGCAAGAAGAGTCTAAAGACCACAAATGATATTTTATTGAAACCTGATGCTCTTGATATTGCCTAAATGCAGCTTCATGCTGTGAATGGCAAGCGCACAAAAGGCATGAGAACACTTTGGTCTAGCATATTAAATTAATACAAAATATAAACTGCCTAAACCCCAAGTCATTTATTTGGTGCTTGAGATGAAGCTTGCTTTGATCCATCCATTAATGGAGTATTGCTGCAACAGCAATTACTGCCAGAAAACTCTAATAAACTCTTAAAAGCTGCTTGGAATAACAGTTCTCTCTTAATAGGCAACTGGAAATACAGCCAGCTGTGTCTCATACCTGCAGTCATGACCAGCTTTGTTTTGAGCTACTCTTTTGTTTGAGGAAAGCTGCTGGTGAGACACCTGAGGTCCCTGTGGACAAAGCAGATAGACCATGAAACAGGGATTACCAAAGAATAGGCAGCTGCTTGCACTAATGGAGACATGACATAATCCTCACTGACACGTGTGCAGACTCTTGTGAAGCAGATAAAACGTGTTCATTCTCTTTGGCTGTAAACTCAGCCAGGCTGTTTTTAGGTTGGGCATGTTCTCCATACACATTTTAGTCCTGTAAGATGTTCTGTAAAGTCACTTTTCAGAGGCTTCCCATCAGCAGCCTACTCATGTGGGGCTGCAGGATGCATGGCCAGAATTGTTGAGGTTCTGGCACTATGGTGTTCCTTGTTCTTCTTACGTCTTGGGGGTGCTTTTTCCTCCTTCATTTCTTCCAGTGGTCACACTTAACAATTTCTTGGAAATTTTAGATCCCAAAGAAGTGAAATCAGTATTTTCCTTTCTATGCAAAGCAATATTCAAGGATGTAAGAGGGTGTTCCACACAACTTATTTATTTCCTTTTTTTTAATATAGATTTTTTTCTCTCAAAGGCCAACCAAGGTAGGAAGCTGTTAGCTTCACTGGTTGTTGTTAATGTGGAAAGTCTTTCCACTAATACTGTCAGAGGAAAATATTAAATCCTTCACTAAAGTAGGAAAAAATCTAGCTTTTTCCCACCCTTCTAATTTTCCAAGCCTTCATAGTAGTTACAGAAGAGGATTTTAATAACTACTTGACTAAAAAAATTAAAGTTTCAACCTGTGTAGCCAGTACAAGGGTAGACAAGCCTGGTAACACTTTTAATGTTGCTTACTACATGTAGCTGTAGTGACATTTTTCTTAATCTGCTAATTGCTTCACATTTTATGTCAGAACTTTGGCCTTCTTGTTCTCCAAGTTGCATTTTTTTGGTTTTGGTTTTAGCTGGGGTTGTTTTTTTCACTGTTCTTAGTCTGTGTGCTCTCTGGTTAGTGTCTCACAGTTGTCTCTCTGGAAAGAAATGAGACCAGGGTAGGGGCAGTCTGTGCCTGACCCTTTTATGCCCAAGTTTCAAAGTAAACAAGCTAAATATGACCCAAGTTCTCCAACAGTGATGTATCTGTTGAATATAGAATAGTTCCACCTCTAAGGAATGTACACTGTCTGGTCTATTTGTATTTGTTCCTTGAATTCAAGGGACACTGAGAACATCTTACAAAGGTTAATGTTTTGTTGAGCTTGAAGTCGTGTCCAAAACCCAGATAAATAAAGAAATACTCTATGATCCCTCTTGTTGTACCTTTTTCCACTGGAATGTTGTTCCCATTTGCTGGGCAGGGAAATAAAATCCTATTGCAGTTTAGGAGCAACAGGAGAGGGGTCATTTTGTTATCCAAGTTGAGTGAAAAGCAAAAAATGTGTTGAGGGGGAGAAAACAAATCTTACCTACATCACTGACAGTTGCAAAAAGAGGGATCATTAGCAGATTTTAAAGTCTATTTGTTGTGTTCATTGTATTTGGAAAAATATTTGTGGAAACTCGTGCTTTTTGTTGGCTACACAGGACACTTTCAGCTTCTAATATTACGGGTCCTGTTGTTTAAAAAGTGGGTGCTGTTATTGTGCTGAATTTTTGTTCACACTACTTCAGCTGGAGTTGGCTCTCTGACAGACCAGGGGAGCTTAATATCAACATTTTGCACTTGTTTTCCATTTTAGTGACAGAGATGCTGGTAAACGTGCTGAATATCTGCTCAGATGATGAACTGGGGACAGAGGAAGATGGATTTGATGGTAAGAGCCTCTACCCTTGGTTGAGATTGTTTGCCTTGGAATTGCTTTAAAAGTTTATTTACTAACCATGAAATAATTTTCTGAGTCCCAGTTGAGTTCTGTGCCACTGAAAGCAACTGTTGTGCTGGACTCCAATGGATTTGCTTCCATTATGCTTCAGAAAGAGTCAATGGCCATGCCCTGACCTAAACCATTTCTTTATCCCATTCTTCTGGTTAAAAAACTTGCATTTCCCTCCATGAAATCTGGGTTATGTTGGCATGAAGGAGGCAGATGGTTTCATGGAAAAGATCACAGGTATTCTCATAGTGAGTTTCATTATGTCAATGAAATATGCTTCCTGCAGAGCTCCTTCCCAAAATGTGGGTAGTGTGACTTTGGAGGACTTTTACTTGAGGGATTTCTTTAGTCACTTCTTTTGATGCACTTGAGTGTCTATAAGGCTTTCAAGAGCAATAGAATCATTAAAAATAAGCATGTAAACACAGATAGAAAATGTTTTAACCTGGCATTTCTGCCAAGAGAGAAATGGTCACTTCTGTTACCCTTTGGGTTGAAGTTTATATGATGATTAGTTGCCCTTTACCTGTTGGTTTGACTGTAAGTGTTATTTTGTATCCTAAAACTTGGAGATTCTTAAAAGTCAGTTTATTTTCTTAGACATAATTTTCTGTTAGGCTCTGCAAGAATAGCAGCTGTCTAAAATGTGCCTTCTCAGTTGAGAAAAGCTGAAAAAAATCCCATGTAACCCTGACATTCTTTCTCTGAATGCTCTCACTGTTTTAAAAAAATCTGTGAAAAGTAATCATAGATAATCTGTCTAACAAAAATAATATATGAAAAGGACAGAAATACTAAGAAATAATTTTAAAAAGAAGAACCTGGAAAAACCTAACACTACTGAATATTGTCAGGATGTTTTTAGGCAGAATGAATGAACTAGGCAAATGGAGAACTTTCAAGTAAGACAAATGTTTAATGAAGTTGTAATTAATAATTAAGATTCTCTTTCAAAGTATTTATTTTTAATCTATGAAGCTAGGTCACAGGTTTTGCAAAATGTTTCCTTTGTGATGGAAAAGACTGGTATAGATGATAGTACTTTGATTTTATTCTGAAAAACCAGATGGAATTCCCCGTTCTGCATCGGCCACAGAGTGTGGACATGAACAATTATCTTGCAGGACTTGGGATAAAGACTGAATTATTGAAACTGGTAATCAGTGAAGAGAAGAAAACACCTGTTTGAATATTGTGCTCAATTTTTTTTCCTCATGAAATTTAAATAAGTCACTACTGTGTAATTAAAGTAGTATGTGAAATTGTGTGGAGGCATACGATGAGTAAAAACTGTGTCAAGTTAAATACAGTAGCAACAAACCATGTGCTTAAAATCCTTGGCTCAAGAAAGCTCTTAAGCACAGGCTGAAATCCCTTTGATTGCAATGCCACAGCAAAGGCTTTATGGGACAGATTTCTAAATTAATTCAGCCTTGGCTTAATACTTCCTTTTAAAGAGTTACTGTAAGCTTCCATTGGGCATGGACAGGCCAATGCCTATGTGCTCTTTTTCTAAAACTTGGGAGTGTCACCATTCCTATCCCCAAGTTACAGTTCACAGGAGCATGTTTTCAAAAGCAGAATCAGAAATAGGGAGGTGTTGGGGGTCTTGAGCAGCACCCCTCTCCAGCTGAAGGAGGTCTCTGTATTTACTGTGTTTTTTCTGAGAGGCAAGTGAACCCCCATCCCACCTCTCTGGGAGTTTTGCCATGGCACTGCTCCACACCTGGAGTTTGCAGCATTGCAGGTGTCTGAGCAGGGAGACAGGCTGGAATGCTCTGGGCTCGCATGTGTGTGTGCTGTGTAACAATATCTAACAGCAGTAAAGTTTCCTTCCAGCTGAGGAATAACTAAACCATTCGTACTGCTGTGCTACTAACTAATACAGTTACCTAAATCTGCTCTCAGGTTTTTTCGTACGAATGATTTATCTATGTAAAACATTATGGTAAGGAAGATACTAGAAATGTAGTTGTCTTTAGCATGTGTAGCTAAAAACCAGAGCTGGCATATGTTTGTGTCTGCTTTCCCAGGTAATCAATCCCCTTGGAGCTGTAAAATGAGCTCTGTGGCACTGGTGCTGCAGCTTGCTGTGGGCTCTCACTTTTACCTACAGCCCAATGGACATGTTAGGCTCATGGGGATCGTGCACATGGAAGAGATTGAAGGATTCTGACATAGAAGTAAATTTGAGGTTGATTTAAGTTTAAATGGAAGCTGATATCTGCAGTGATTTCTTAGTGGGTTCTGATTTCTTATCTGTACAGCAAACAAAAATTCTCTTTCTCTCAAGTTGAGTTCCCTCTTTTTTTTTTTTTTGTTTTGGTTTATTTTTTTTTTTTAAGCCTTGCCTTTTGGGGAAGAGAAGTACAAGATGTCTTTCATTTGTGTTCTCCGTGAAACAGACCAGAATGATTACCAGCTTAATCAAAGCTGTTTCTGTAAGGACTGTCTGCTGACAGTCTTATAGTGGCTCAATATTTCCACTGTTCTTCCTCAGTAATTTCTGTCCAGCTTCCTTGGAGGACTAGTCCTGTTTAACGGCTGATTTTTTTTTTTAGCAGTATTTCCCATAGTAGGAAACACCTGATACACCTGATATCTGCAACAGCAGATGCATTTTGTTTTATGGAATTATTCTTAAAAACCATTGCTATTTTTAGATCATCAATAGTTTTCAGGGCTCGCTGCTGATTTCCTTTCTCTCCTTGCAGTTTGAACATGCCCTGACCTGGGTTCCCACATGTAGTGAGAATGGTCCATGACTATGGTTTGCACTGATCATTCGTTACCTTCTTGTACATTTTCTTGCCTTCTGTCTTACCCTCTCATTCCTTCCTTCAAAACAATGCCCCGTCAGTATTGCCTGACTTCACTGCATGGTGTTCTTGTGAGCCCTTTTTTATTTATTATTATTTTTAGTTCTGAGTCATGTATGTTGCATCTAGCCATGAGCAGGATGCTCAACAGCATGTGTTCCTTTTTTTTTTTTTTCCCCTGCCTCCTCACTGTTTTTTTCCCCCCTAAGGAAACACATAATGGTGATCTGATCAATTTGTTGTAGGCAGTTTCTGTGTAAGCTTACTGTGAAAAAAGCCTAAATATCGTAATGCCCTTTATCCCATATGTCCCTACTGGCCTGTATTGGCCTTTTGGTTTTATTCACTTTAAAAATGAGAGAACATGATAGGTCAAGTTTCCTTATCTCTGATAGTTTCCTCTTGCTGTACTTTCTCTTTCCTGTTTGCTGTGGTGGTTGCAGTATAATCTGATCCAGAAAAAAATCTCTTGGGCAAATGTTAGCTCATGTGCTGTATGTTTGTGCATCAAACATATCACTTAGCAACAGGAGCTGCAAATACCTCTACCTAGCAAGCATACAGTCAGAGTTCTGTTTTGTTTTAATTAGCAACATCTCTGGCCTCATGCATTTGATTGAATAAACTAAACTGCTAATTAAAAGGGTACAATAATGCAATAAACAATTTGACACAAATGCACTGCTTGCTTTGTATGCATCCTTACCATGATTTGGCGTGAAGACACTCCTAAATTATCTACAATTTTTTTTTGTATTGCCCTCAACAATGTAGCTCTCAGCCTTCCCACAGAAAAGCCGCTGTCAGAGCCATTAGCTACTGCATTTATTCCTTTGTTGGAAAACAGCTTCCCAATACAGTGCTGTAGTTCCAACCTAAAGAGAATTCCCAAGTCAAAGATCTCCTGCCAGTCATAACCTGGTTCTGCTGTGAACAGTAGTGTGTGACATTTGCCACATCTCACTGCAGTAAACTCTGCCTGGAGCCAGCTCAGCAGCGACTAACAGAGACTGAGAGAGCAAAAGCAAGAGTCTTGTCTTTAGGTCTGTTACTTACCAATATCTTGATACAGATCTTCGTGGTACTGCCTGATGAGAGTGTCTTAGCTTGCCAATGAGTTGATTTTTAGCTGGGAGAGAAACTGAGGGGTTTTCCCAGTGGTTTGCATTTGTTCTCCTCCAAACCGGTAAGGCTGGGCTGCAGTGCATACTTAATTTCTGTGAGTTGGTGGCAGAGTGGCATTTTAATGTGATCTTTGTATTTAGTATTCACTCTGTGATTTGGTCAGATGTGGTTGCTTCCATGCCCAAAGCATTTTCCTGTGAGGTGCATCATGGCACATCGGTGTGCTCTGCCTCTGGACCAACCTAGCAGCTTGCACTAGGTGCCCAGTGTCCCCAGAGCATGGCGCAGTTGTGCCTGGGCACCAAGAGCCGCACTTGTCTTGCCCTCAAAGAGCTGATTTTAAAATGCAGTGCCTTGCATGGTGGTGGCATTTGCATTTGCTGCCTGAGAGCTGCTGGAGCAGTTGGACAAGGGCAGGCGAGCAGCGGGTGGCACTGATGCTCTGGGAGAGGCAGACATGACTGGGACAGGACACTGCTCTGTGAGAGACCCGGAGCAGTCACTTTGACCCTTTTAACAGAAGAGGCATCGTCACACAGGCACAGCCCATATGGCCAGGGTGGGGCTGGTTTTGAGGAGTGATTAGCTTTATCAAAGCAGGAGAAAGTCTTGGAGAGAGAAAGTGTTGGAGAGGTGGTGACACTGCTGCTGGTCTCCTGCCTGCATGTTGATTCCCTGCAAAACCTACTAACAAGGCTTTAAGCTGAAAAGGTTTCTTTTTTTTTTTTCTTTTTCTCCTCTCATTTTCAATCTGTTTCTTTCCTTTTGGATGTTCTCTGCTTAATTTGTTTCTTTTCTGTTTTTCAGACTTTACTTAAACATTACACTTCCATTGATGTTGTCAAATGTTCTGTATTATTTTTTATTTTCACTCTACAAACATCACTGATCTTTTTCTTTTCCCCTCTTTGGAATTCATAAGAAGATCCAATTTATGCACAGAAGAAAGGTATTCAATAAGTTGGAAGGCTCAAGTTTTATTAATTTTCCTAATGCTTAACTACATAAAATATATGAGGATACCAGTGAGAGATTTGGGGTTGACTTTTTTACTCAGCACTGTTTTAAATCTGTTCAATCCTATGTCTCAGAGTATTGTCAGCATTTATAGTCTTTTTTTTCGTTGTTGTGCTTCTTAACCTGAACATTTGAATTACCTTTTATATTAATTCTTCATATCCAGCTTGCCGATTCTGGGTTTGATACCAGTCTAAAATCCAATGGAACTTATTAAATCACTGAAGTAAGATTCAAAGCTTTTATATTACCCCCTAAATAATTTTTGCACTTCAACTTAGTTTTTTTTTTTAAGTTCCTTCATTCAAAAAGGGTTTGTTTAGATATTGGAATATCTTTTCAAGATATTTTTGAGCTTAAATGAGTGTATGGTTCTAAGAAAAGAAGGTAGAATCTTAAGAGGATATCAGGCAATGTTTGCAAGGGCTAAAATTAACCCTTTTACCTATAGCCAGTTCTCAGGTTTTGACCCATTTACTTTCGCATAGGTGTGTGCTTAGGTATAGCTCAAGTAATTCATCAGGATTTGCAGTAATAGTGAATTTCAAAATATTAAACTAGACACACTTGGAATGTGAGTCTAAGATTTATGTATAAATAGTCAAGAAATCCACATACTGTGAGGTTAGTGATATTCAGTCAAAACTAACAGAGCAATAAACATTGTGAATATCAGGTGCATTTGTTAATAAAGCCAGAGAGGATAAATAACATTATTCGTAATTTTTACTAAACATATGTCATTTTCACATATTTGTGACACATTAGGAAATTCAGTGGAGACCAAACTCTTTAAGTATATTTTTTTAGTAACCTTTATATGTATCAGTGAGATACAAAATACCCCCTTTGAGCCTGTTTTGTTTTATGATTAAGGAAGGGGTTTTTTCAATTCTTATTTTGTATTTAAGTGTAGGACATTATATTTCACTTCAGTCATAAATTGCAGTTCCAGTTTTCAGTTCTCAAATATCCAACAGTCTTAGTTGCTGTTCAATTTTTTGAATATCCTTATAAGATACACCAGAACAGTGTGAACTTGTAATACGCAAGTAGGGATTGGGATGCGTAGGGGTAAGAAAGGAAGAAAAATATGCTCAAGTGTTTTTGGAATAGGAAGGGCTGAAAACCATGTCTTGTCTGTCTTGAGAGTTCTGTGAGATCATAGTACTGGGGCAGGAAGGTACCACTTTCTGTTCCTGGAGAAGCCAGCTGAATCAGTGCTGTTTTATTAAAACTTTTCATTAAGCTGTTTAAAGTATATTACATTAATTCAGTTACAGGTGAATTATAGCTGTTTCTCCCACTCTTTATTGTCTAGAATTAGACATTTATGCCCAAGTGTTCATATCTCTTTTTATCTTTATATGTTTTAATATTTGCTCTGTATTTTTATCTTTATGTGTGGGAGATTTGAAAGCCATCACTCTGAGTATCTTTTAAGGAGAAAGCTAACTTTATTCCACCTAAAACCAGGACAGTAGCCTGGTATATCATGGCAGGTCCCACATTTTCCAGTACACCATCACCGTTCCTGGTTTTGGTAGATAAACACAGAGATATCATTCCCCTTAGTCTATGGGCTATCCCTAAAAAAGTCCATTGAGTTAATGAATTCCATGACCTTGAGCTCCTGTCATAACAGTTTTTCAGGGCAGGAAAGCTGGTGTGAGGTGTTGGGAGGTGTTGGATTGTTGCACGCTGAAGCCAGTTCTGATTCCATCGCCACTTGTTTCATCCAAGCATATTCTTCACTAATGTTGTCCTCCTCATTTTTACTCCTTTCTGCTGATTTAGCTTCCCTGATGGGCTCTACAAAATGGATCAATTTGTTAGGATTTGAAAACATTTTTTCAAAAACATTCGTTTTTGCCCTTCAATTCTGGAGTAACAGAGAAGGAAGCGTTGCAGTGATGTATAGTGGTGTCTGAACAGGCAGGAGTTGTCAGGCAGCATCCACACAAGTCAAGGTTAGCTGTCCTTCAGAAACTTTTAGGAGAAATCTTAATGATGTATGTGGTTCTGATTGTGATAATTAATGAAACTGGCTTTCTGAGTATAACAGAACATTTTCTTGGGGATGTGGAGGATCCTTTGTAATAAGTCCCATTTGCTTATTTCCATTCAGGTGGTTCTCTCTTGCATGTACAGATTTTGATGATACCAAGTAACAAGTACACCTGAAACTCAGCCAAACTGTAGTCTGTGTTGCGCTATAGCTTTTTTAAAAGGCAGAGTATTGCATGAGTTCACAAATTTCAAAGCAATTGTAATTTTGAGCAGTCCATAGCAGTGATTAGAAGGAAATTGCTCTGTAGAACTCTCTTTGCCTCTGCCAGCCTACACAATCCCTATAATTTCATGCTCTTTTCCAGGACTCTGCTCTTAGGTTTTATTATCTTTAAATAATTTTTAACTAAGAATGAGAAAAATTGTTTTCAGTTGTAATTGCAAATGTGGCTTATTTTGGCAAACTGTAGCATTAATATGACATTTCTTGTATTTAGTGTTGAAAGTATTTAGTGATAAATTGTTTATAAATCCCTATAAGAGTTTTTAATATCTTTTCCATAGGTGCAACAGCTGCTGCTCGAAAGGAGGTTATAAGGAACAAGATACGAGCAATAGGAAAAATGGCTAGAGTTTTCTCAGTGTTAAGGTAAGGCTCTATGCTGGGTTAGTTTTTTTTTTTAAGTGTTGAATGATATCTTTGAATGGTTACTTGGAGCACTCAACAGTTAATCAAACAGCAAATCTGCTATTTTAGTATACCACTCAACTGAGTTCTACTGCAGCCTTTCAGAGATTGTTTTATTTATACAGTGGTGCTATTTATTTTGGCTCTGAATGGTCTTCCTCAGGGCTTCTGCTGAATATGAAACAAACAAAAGACATCAGCAAAAAAAATTCCAATTACCATTTTTAAAAACTTTTACTGACCAGGTGTACTAATTAACTTCTAGCCCCTGTGAGGCAAGTGTTAAATGTGGGGAAAGGGTATGTTACACATTCCCTCTCATTAAAAAAGAAGTCAGCTGTCACACTTCGTCACCCGCAGATGTTGCTACAGCCACGAGTAATGATGACTAAAGATGAAAACATTAGGGTCATTTACCTAGAAATCCAGGAAATGGTTGTGCAGGCAACAGCAACTTGCTCCTTTGGGCTGCACTCCCCCAAACACATGAACATGAGTAACTAATTGCTACCCAATGTTTAGCACTCTCCATTTGATGTCTCTGAGCAGAAGAGAAAACATGCTGTACTGTGCTGAAGCCTAAATATAGAAAATACAGTTCTCCCTCCCTTTCAGCGAGCATTTTTTTCCTCAGGAAGCTGTGTGTTGGTCTGCAGGAGTCAGTTGATGGGATTATGCTTAGTGAAAAATCATGGGAGTTCTAAAACGTTTGCTGTTATGATTTCATGATTGATGTAAGAAGAATGAATAAAATAGTTACTTGAAGAATCCACTATTTAATTTCAGTGGAAATGTCCAACTTGCTTGCTTTGAATGCAGCATGCCAGCAGTGGGCAGGTTCTCTGCAGGGCTTTGCATGGGCACAGCAGCTCACCCACACCTTGCAGATTGCAGCAGCATAGCCTTAAATAGCAAGCTGAGATGGAAGGCTTTGTACCTGGGGATCCCTAAGTATTACAACTGACTTACTGGTGATGCATGAGCTACTTCAAAGTGGTGCCCATAAAAAACCAGGTTGGCATCATGCCTTTTCCCTAAACAAGATGGGGGAGCAATCAAATGTTTCCACCTGCTTCTCTGTACCAAGTCTGGCAGAGAGCCTGGAGGTGGCTGCTACCACCTGCATAAAACAGCACAACTATTTTCCTCTAATGATAGTTGAGCAAACAAAGTTTGGGAAACTTGGCTTTCTCCCATAACCTTGAACCACAGCTTCTGGATTTACTGTATTCTGTTGTGAACCACCTTTTAAAATACAGGATTAGTTCACAAGAGTTGTGAACTTTAATAAGCAGAAGAATCTGAAGTTGCATGATCAGCTGATGTATTTGGAGTTGTACAACTTACAGATGATTGACATCAGCCATGTGTCAGACTTCTTCAAAGGGATCTGTAGGGCAGAAGCTTTTCAATGGTTTCAAGGATGGAAGAGGGATAGAATAATTCCTACATGTGCTCTCTCTACAATGACACACATAAGTCTCAAATCTTAAGTCTACCCTAGGCAAAACCACCACAGCCTTTTTACAGCTCTTGATTATTGATGGCCTTGAAAGCTTTGCAGGAAATACTGAAGATGAAGAGTAATTTGTTCTCCCTTAGCTTTAACCAGCAAATACAGCGCATCCTCACTGTGATCCAAAGTATAGTCAGCAAATAAGCGGGTACCTGCAATGCATGGTTTTGGTGACAAGTCTTCCAGGGGGATGAGTGGCATTTCATCCCAGCCATCACTGGGATACCTCAGGAAATGTATCCCAGTTATCTTTTTTTCTGAGAAAGGCTTATTCTCCTCAGCTAGGTGGCAGGCTGCTAGGCAGTAAAAATTTTTTCACAAGGTAATCTTGCAAATACTATTCCTGTAGAAAAGCCTGGGATATTTTTTCTGTCTTGTCAGCATAATCCACATAAGACACAAGTGTCAGGTAATTGTGTGTAACCCTGGGAAGAAATCAGCAGCACCACCATCTATCATCTGTCTATATACCAACCTGCTCTGGAAATCTTTGAAGTTCCTGTTCAAGTCATGGTGTTTTATGAAGTTTATTTCACTTATTCTTGAAATCTTTCTGAAACATTAGCACCTAATCTGACCATGTGCAAAGAATTTAGTCATCT
Organism: Zonotrichia leucophrys gambelii; assembly: GCF_028769735.1. Classification (NCBI taxonomy): domain Eukaryota; kingdom Metazoa; phylum Chordata; class Aves; order Passeriformes; family Passerellidae; genus Zonotrichia; species Zonotrichia leucophrys. The sequence goes on along the minus strand of NC_088173.1, from coordinate 25,963,445 downwards.
CTTCTTTGTGCTGGAGTGGTCCCTTTCCTCAAGGATATAACTTGAATGTAAAGCCGAAATAATTTCAGCCATTTTTGTGTAAAAAATTAGGTATCAAAATAGTGTTGTATTGAGTTTCAAATGTTATAAATGAGCTTTGATGAAAATAGATATTGTAGAAAGATTGGCTTTAGCTAAATGGAAGACTTCGTGATTCCTTGCCATTTAGTCTCTCCAGCTTTGTTTCTCAAGTCTCACTTTTCTTTTGGTATATTTAGACTGGAGAGAGTTAAATAAAATACTTAATCAGTTTATTATCCTTTTTTTTAAAATAGAAATAAATGACATCAAATAGAAATGAAGGAACACTGAAGGCTAAAACATCATGATATTTGTGACACACATCTTTCTTGTACACATTCAGTTTAAAGATAATAAAAATACAGTCAGTAAACTTAACCCAGGAGGGTAAAGCTAAAAGTGCCATTGCAGTTTAATTTAAAACAAAAAAAAAATGTAATATACTGAATAATTGAGAGAAAGCAAAAGCTTTGCTGTGTAACTGTTGATGATAAAAATACTGTGTTAATTCTGAAAATATTTTGCTCTTGCATTAGTTTTAATTGCTTGGGAAACTTGCAAACAAAATGGTCACAATTTGCTTTTGACTGTTACATAATGAAAAGTGAGTGCAAGCAGAATTATTTTCAAACTAAAAATAGAACTGGAAGAGTATATGTAGTAGGTAAACAAGAGTTGTTTCATATATGTGAGTCATTCAGGGCATGTAGGTCCAAAGGAAATTGTAAGTAGTAGAATTGCTGAGAGACAGTTTTTATAGACAAAACCACATTATCCTCAAGTGGATATGGAACTAAATTCTGTCTTTGTATTTGCTTCCTCCAGCTTAATGTCATTATATACTTCAAAGTAAAGCACTTCAAAATAGGTTTCTCTTAAGGAATTGGGGTCAGTTTTGCTGCTGAAAAAGTATGTCATCACAGGCAGCATCATAGTCCTTGTAGAAAGCTTTATTAAAGGCTTCTCTGGATAGAGCTGGTGTATTCCTCTAGCCATATATTTAAAAACTATGTATTTGGAGACTAGCAAAGCATATTTCAGTTTCATAAAATAATTTTGTTTAATCCATATTATTTTTAGCATACAAAATTATTAAGGACAGTACTAGCAAGGATGGAAGTGCTTATTAATTTTAATGAGCTTTTAGCTGCCTTTCCTTGAGTGGCTGGTGGTCATCAATAAATAATGCACCTGCCTGCTAGTTCAGACAAGAGCAAACTAACAGTTTAGGTTGATTTTGGACCACACAGTGTAAAATGCCTAGATGCATTGTTGGCAATTTCTAGTCCTTCTCCTGTCAGATTTGAGTTGAGAGATGTATTGTTCCATAGGCACAGGTTATAGTGTTAACTGCAGTAGGAGCTGCATATGGTGTGATGCAAAGGTTTAACAAATGTACACAGAAGTGAATGGGATTTCACTGGTGCTGATGTCATCACCAAATTCAGTCTATCTTGGCATGGAGATTGGAGATGACAAAATCATTGCAGGGCATGCCGTAATAGCTTAAGATGTCTAAACATATATTGTGTTTTTAACAAAGACATTTACTTACTTTTGGTGGTTTTATTTTTCTTGTTTTCTTTAACCTTTGCAGAGAAGAGAGTGAGAGTGTGCTGACGCTGAAAGGTTTGACCCCAACAGGAATGCTGCCCAGTGGTGTGCTCTCTGGAGGAAAACAAACACTGCAAAGCGGTAAGCCTGCTGGCCTGTGTGTCTTGTCCTGTGTACAAAAACAATTGGTTTTCAACTGCAGAACCTAAGAAAAGTAACCACAGCTGTCTCAGAAAAAAAAATAAAAAACAGCAAAGGGCAGAAAAAACCAGGCAGTTTGTTGTGTTGGAGCATTTGTGAGCAGTTCATCTAAGGCCAAATCTCAAGACTTAATACATACCATCAACTTTTAGAGAAAAAGAGGGAGGGGGGAGCCCCTGAAAATCAACAGTTCAGAATGGTAGCTCAGGATTGTATGTGACATGCACTCTTTCCACAGTTCAGAGCATCTTTTGGGTTTTTTTTTTAAAGAGCAGCCTTTGATACATGGAGTACTGAAGGTTCAGCTTAACTAATGACACTTAAACTTATTTTATCTGATTTGTTCTTCCTTATAGAGAGACACAAGTGGAAAATAGGTCTAGAATTAGATTTTCTCTCCTAGAAATTCTAGGCGACAACATGAGAACAATTCCACTGTGATTTAAGCCCAAGTGAAGGGAGGCTCTTACAAACACAGTGTTTGCCTTATACACAAACACAATACAGATTGTCAGTTTTATACCAAGTGCTTCTTGTTACAGGAAATTGGTAAGTCTATGGTAGGACTGCCTTTGTTTCCTTATGGAATAAGGAGTGCATAGTGTTTAATTACTGGAAGCTCTCCTTTTTTTTCCTGTGTGTACTACTGTAGAGTATATTGCAGGCACGCATAAAAGTTTCTCATTTATAGAGATTCTGCTGGCAGTAGATGTAAGAAATAGAGATGCTTTATAACCTTGACACAGTCTCAGCCTCTTGTTTTCCTCTTTCCTTCCTGGAGTATTCTTTCTCTGTATTTTTCCCTTTACTGTCTCTTTTATCTGGAAGATTCAGGTATATGGTGGTAAACCTCCTTTTCCACTTTTTTCCCTTCTCTTGTTTCTTGTTGATGACTTGTGTGTGATGGACATAGTAACGTTCTGCTTTGGAAATGCTGCAATATGATTTCACAGGAGGCCTTTCTTAATGGGTTTCTGGTCTTCACCTAGGCTTTTCTCCACATAGTTGTTTTACATTTGTCAGAAAATTTGGTCCAAGGAAACTGCTATTGTTGCCCTGGCAAAATATTAGGAATAGAAATAAATTTGAGAAAATTGCCAAATGTTCTTGCTACAATGGCTAAAAGGAAAAATCTCCTCATACTGCAGTATTCTGGCTCAGTAAAACATTACTATACACAAGCTTCTGCATTAGTTAACACACAATACCCCATTCACCAAATACTCTGAAGTTCATATAGTTTCTGTTAAGCACACATATTGCCATATGTATTAACAGAAAATATGAGTAGTATGTTCTGTTGTGGAAGTATACATTTTAGTCCTCATTTTTTCTAACGTGTCAGTGCTGGTTTGGATCTGGTTATTCATTTTAATTTTTCATTCTAGTTCTCATGTTTGCTTTTCTTTCAACTTTGCGTTGGTTTTGTTCCTTGTTTTTTGGCCATCTCTCTTGCTCTGCTGCTTGAGAGGCGTAGGTTTGCCTTGTTGCATGAGGGTTAAATCCTCTCACTTCCTCATGCAGCAAGATAATAGTATAGATATTTTAGAACATATATTAATCCATATTTGATATCCTAACTTAAAAAAAAAAAGTTTGGGTTTTACATAGGGGAAAACAAGATAAAAAAGAAGAGACAACTTCCTAAAAACTTGACTTCTTGAACTATTCTCTAAACCACAGAAATTCTTGAAAATCAAAATTTCTTTTAAAATATTTGCTATATTGGATTGCATTTAATGATTTGCATCAGCTTCTAAATCTCTGACTGTAAAAAAAAATGCATACCAAAGCTGATGGGTAAAACTCAAATGAAAGTATATGTTGAAGAACCATTAATGATTTCATAACAGTGGTAACATGGTATTCATAACATTGCAGCAATCTCCCGGTTACAAGCTCTGCTCTCTCTGACCTGGCTTTGCAACTTTGGAGGTCCAACAGTCAATCTTACATCTGCATCCATTGATTTAAATAAAATATTAGTAAAATGTGCTTTTTCAGAGACTGGGTTGACAAAAATAAAGTTTATGGATGGAGCAGACTGGGCAAGGTTGCAAGCAAAGGCAAAGCTTTCTGAGGATCCCATGCTGTGGGGATGTTTCTTTTAGTCAGGAGAGAGAAAAAAATAATTCTGTTAAGTTGTATATGGAATTCCTTTGCCTTGTACTGCATCAGTACTTTTTGGGCTGATGTTGTAAGTTGTATGAATTTTGTGCGATGGCTTTATGCCATTTTTTGTTCTCTTTTGACAGGGCAAGTCAAACTGCTCTTACTGAGAGCTGGGACAATTATATAATGACCTTTTCAGGTCAGATGTGCAATATGGAAGACATTTACGTTTTATAGTTCTTTTGAGTCAAAAGTAAACTTGTTAAATGTGTCTTTAAAAACTTTTAGTTTGTGAAACTTCTGCTTTAAAACAAACTCTAGCTTAATTCAATCTGCAAATTACTGTTTTTGTCTAAACATTTTTCTGTGTGTCTGTTTTGCCAAAATCCAGCACTTACAGTAACATTAGTGTTGTAGCTCCTTTGCTATTCACTGACTTGTTCTTAGAGTTGAAATCCTCTGCTCATTTTTTCTCATTCGTTTTGCTACCCCTTTCTTCTCTTCAGCTACTGTTGAGGCTATTGAGGCTGATGAAGGTAAATTGGCCAGTCCCCTTTCTGTTGGTGCCACAACAGATAAGGGCTCTGCTGGGTGTATTCATTTTGCTGTAGCTTGTACAGATTGTGTGGGTGTTGGGCTAACAATTGTGGCTCGGTATTAACCAAAATGTAATTGCTTTAAAGGGGAAAGTGTTTTTTTGGTTTTTCTTTCTGTTGCCGCTATTGAGGTTTTTCTCTTTCTGTAAGTTACAAACACATTGGAATTGCTTTATGTTGAATTAAGCACTGAGTAATGCCACAGGAGGAGATCAGGGAACTCAGATTTCACGGGACATAACTTGGCAGCACTCATAAATGCTTTGTGACACATAGCTCAAAATCTGTGTGCTAGAGGCTGGCTCAAACTATCCTCAGCAATTTGTGGTCAAAGAAAACACATAGCTTTTTATATATTCTCTCTTTTTGTTGTTGTTTCTTTTCCGCTTTTTTAATTTATGCTTCAGTTTGTTTCCTTTCTTTTAGGTCACTAATGAAAAAAAATTATTGGTCTTTTGTTATAGTACAGCATGTTTCTGTTTCCCTTTAAAAGTAAAACAACACGAGACATTTGTCTGCAAGATGTCTGCTTCTTTTGGTAGTGGCAGTTTACACCCTGGATTTTTACGTTAGAGCAACCATTAACACAGGCACCATTTTAGCTGCATATAAAGTGACTGGCTGCCTTAGAAGATTTCTGAATGCTCAGTATTGAAAACTGGTGTTTTGTTGACAGACCTCTAATTTAACCCTTAACAATTTTGAACACTTAAGGTAAAATCTAAGTAACCATGTATTGCAATGTAGATGTACAATATTTGTTCAGTATTATAAAGTTTTGGAAGAAGAATTTTCAGAATTCCCCTTTAAAACAAAATTCTTCAGTTGTATTTTGTTCTTGCCCCTCTCAAATTTTCTGTGGGTATTTTTTTTAACTAATTTTTAAAAAAAGTCTGGTGATTGTTGTCCTTTGGTAAGATGTGCCCTTTTGGCCAGTTGAATTTGTTTTTGAATTTTTTAAAGCAGTGATTAAAATTACAGAACAAACAAGTAAGAGAAAATACAACTGCTTTCTAAATAGCAGTGAGTAAGCTGCTATTTATGTTGGAATTATCTATTCCTATCAGCAATCTCTAATCTGCAGTGTGCATTCTTGTTGACAGTTTGGCTGTTTTCTGTGATTTTCTGTGACTATGTGTTGTGTTTTAGTAGACTCTCAATGTAACCTGCTAATATTCGTTGTCTGACCAGCAACTACAGCAGAGCACCTTCCTTAGTGTTACAGACAATAATGTGTATACTGGAAATACAATCCCTTAACATGCCCCCATGCCAGCAACATGCACCCCTCAAGTTCATTCTTGATTTGCCATCCTTGCTAGTTAGACACTGTCACCCTAGTCACAACTACTGCTCCACACAGGTGAAGCTTCTGATGGAGGAGAAGTTTCACCAGTTCTCCTTCAGGGCCCAGTGACACCAACTGGGCTGTGCTGCTGGCAAGCTCCAGGACATGGCAACTGCTTCAGCTTCAATGCAGCCATCCATTAAACTATTGCTTTAAGGGATTAGCATGGGTGCTTGTTAGACTTCTTCATTTTGTGGTAGAAGGTAAATAAAAAAAAAAAGCCAACCCAAAAGGCAAACCCTAAGAAAACTCACTGTACAACCTGTTCTGTTTCCACTGCTCCGTCCCTGCTCACTTGACTAGTCACCATTATGTTGTTGTTTTCCTGAGTTGAAGTATAATACATGTTAAAAACCATGCACTTCACAAAGTTCCAATGAAACATTTGTGAAACTGGCTAAAGAACTAAATCCTGAGGCAAGCAGGATCTATCATTTTTCACAGGAAAGGTTGGTGCGACCAGCATGAAAATTGCCTTTTCTTGCTCCCCACTAAATACAAGGAGTGGTAGCTTGGTACCAGGGATGTTCTGGGGTTTTGGCTGTGTTAGGCTTTTTTTTTTTTTAACAAAGTTACCAGCTTGTCCAGAACTGGGACTGCATAGGAGAGTATCTGGGGGTAAGGAGAAGAGAAAAGGGGAGAAGGAATACTGAATTGGATCTCTGAAACTCCCCTACAATTTTCTCCCCAGGGAGTTTGCAGTTTCCTGGTACTAAAGCACCATTTCTGCTCTGTGGCATGTTATGATAGAGGCCTAGCAGAAATTCCAGTTCTGGAAGTGCAGTGCACTGATTTGGTACAGATAAGAGAAAAAAGACACAGAAGGCTGATCTATGGGGCTGTGACCTGCTGTTTGCATCCAGTGCTTTTTTTCTCTTTTGCTTTAAATCTAAAGATCTGGAACACTTCAATTAGAGAGAGAATAAAATAAAAATTCGCAGTCTGTGACTACATTCCTTGGCCTGTGGCTTCCTTCTGAGGTTGGTATGGCCTCACCAATGTCACTGCTAAAGGGCAGATCATAAATCCTCAGTTGGAACTTCAGTCTTTTGTCAGTGCATTTCCTGAGCTAAACTGTATAGCTGTTCCAAAATGACAATATCCCTGATCCATGTTGCACAGTGCTTCTGCCATTTGAATCAAGCTGCTTTCTATGAGTCCAGGGTTGTATCAGGGAGAATAATTGCCCCAGGCAATCAACAAGCAGCTCACCTGTGTTGAGAACAGAAGGCAGCTTGTTGTAGGGTCACTGCAGGTCTTCCCTAGCTTTCATGTATATCCCACAAAGTGGCCTCACCATGTCATCACCATCTGGAAGTAGCCAGCACTTTTTGCATGATCTTTGGCAGTCAGGTGAGAGTTTTGCCTGATGGAAGAGCACTAGGACAAGGCACAGTGTCCATAAGGCTGTAAGTGGTGACAGCAAATGCCAACTCACCAGCTCACAGCTGTGCCCTCAGCATGGTTCCAAGTGCAAACCGTGGTTTCCTGTCAGCGTCTTGGTGTTCTAAGCAGAGCCCCAGTGGACAACAAAATACTGGGAGTCGATCGTGTTGAAAACAATAGTTGTGTTGGAAGGGACGGTGGTGGTGAGACCCAGCTCTTTCTGAGCGTGGTAAGGAGTTGGTGGTGGTGTCAGATCTTCTCTTTGCTGCCTTCCCAAAGAAGGACTCCTGCACTTGTTGCTAAACTGGGGATAAAGCTGCTGAGAGTTTTAACTTGCTAATTTTATTTTTCAATAATCCTTTATTTAGCTATCAAAGGATTTTCACCCCAGCATAAGATCACTAGCTTCGAAGAGGCCAAAGGCTTAGATCGAATTAATGAGCGAATGCCTCCACGCAGAGACGTGCCATCCGATGCCAACCTTAACTCCATCAACAAGGCAATCTCCACAGAGACTAATGGCACGGACAGCAACGGCAGTAATAGCAGCAATATCCAGTGACCACTGTCCGGGAGGGGGGTGAGCTGCAGGGCGCGATGGGGTTGCTGCACGTCAGCACTGGGGTGTTCTTGCCTCTGATAATAGCTTGTTTGCTCTGGGGGCCAGGTGTTGGATTCAGTTTACAAAAATCATCAACAAAGAGATCGTCAACTTTAATTTGGTGGGAGGGCGGGTGGGGGAGACACACCTCCTTTGGATATGCCTTTAAATGCTTGTAGAAAAATGAAAGCTCATGCTGGTATATATTGCAAAGTTAGGGGAATGAACATGTTTTCCTACTGCATTGGGAACGTCTAGCTATGTTACTGAAAGGCCTTTTATTATGTTACTGGACATGAAAACTTTGTTTAATTTCTTACTAACTATTGTACGTTTACAGTTGCAGCACTCAACATCTACAACATTGAAACATTTTTAACAAAATGTACAAACTAAATAAGGACTATTTATTGATAATGTTTTGCTACTCTTGTCAGACAATGGCTATGAAATAAATTAGGCACTCTTTAAAAATATAGAGAAAAAAAGAAAAAAAAAAGTTGGAAATTTGTTTAAAATGCCAAAAAAAAGAGAGAGAGAGAGAGTGAGAGAGCGAGCGAGAGCGACAGTTTAATTTTGTACAGATTATGCTTACCTCAGGTTTCTTTAGTGTGCTTCAATGCCCTTCTTTAAATATAACACTTACCTTACTAATTTGGCAGCAATTATCTTTTTCTTTGTTAAAAAAAACTGGAATAATAACATTTATCTTTTTTTGCTGTTTATATTTAGGGGGGTTTGGTTTGGGAGGTTTTCTGGGGTTTTTTTGGTAAAACAAGTCTTGGTTGTGGCTTGCTAAATTTAAATATTTATGAGTGGTGCATTTTTAAGTATAGTGAACAAGACACCATATTAAGTGCAGTGAAAAGCATCTATATTCTGTAAAAATCTGCCTATGCATGTTTTTTAAGAAAAAAATGGCTGTATAGGCCTGTATGGGACTGTAATGCGCTTAGTGGTCTGACTTATACTGGAAATGTATGTATACTGGCGTACTTTATATTCTCTAAAAAGAAAATGCTTAATGCCTTTGAAATTTTGTAATCAAAAAAGCTTTGAAAAATCTAAGGGGGGAGAGTATTCTTAAAGTTTTTAACATAAGCTTGTCAGTGCACATATAGATGGGTAGCATGTTTAGCAAACCTTGTGAAATTTAAATAAGTTTGTAGTTACATGTGAAATTCTAAATGCATGATAACTGTTAATGTCATAATGGTTTAGTCATTTTGTTCTGTTTTGTCATGTGCCACAAAATGTGTAATTTTTTCACTTTTTTCCCTTTGTATATCAGTTACGGGTTTCAACTGGTTCATTCTAAAAAAGAAAAGGCAACAAAACAAACAGTCCATTGATATTTTTTAACAATTGTATAAGTGCCCAAGTAATTCACTACAGCCTACAGCCTTGCCTTTGTAATTTGACTTCGAAATGTTGGCAATCAAAGCATGCACTTGTAACAATGAAAGAAGCATTTTATATTACTACTCAATAAAAATGTGCATGAACTTAAGCATCCTGCCCTTTCTTGCCGTCTCAGTGGCAGAAGCGCGCAGGCACACGCGTGTGCTTCTTGCTCTCTTTTGCTGTGGGCAGGAGAGGAGCGCTGGTGTAAGAGATGAGTGACTTGTTTCAAGATTCAAGGTCAGTTCTTTATCGAGAAATAAACTCGTGTGTTACCCAGCTACTGACTTCTGTCAGTTCTTCAGTTCTGCAGACTTCCCCCAAGGTCTGGTTAGAATGTTGGGTTTTCACTAAAATGAGTGGGATGTACCCCACAAGTAGAGTGCCTAAGAAAAAAAAAGCCCTCTGTGTGTTTTCCCTTTATCCGGAGTGTTTAAAAAGGTCAACGAGTATCATTTACAATGATTACAATTTTATTTCAAATGCTCTCTCTTTTAGTCAGAGAAGAACTGTCAAAGCTCTGCCTTCTCATTTTCTTCCTAACTGTGCTCAGCATCCTTCCCAAGTCCATCATGCTGCGAAGAGCTGACAGGTGATGCCAAACGGTGCAATGATGTGGGTATTGCCTTAGCCCTCCTTTCAGGTACCATTATTAAATATAGGCTCAGTGCCTTCTTTCTTACATGTTTTTCCCACTTTAGCTCTTGCTAATTTTGACAAAATACGACAGGTGGCAAAAATAAAGAGGTTTCATAATATCTGGGACTATTTCAGATGTAACTTTTCATTTCAGATTGTGTAGAGGTGCAGCACAGATGCACAGAGTCTGTGTGCTCGTCTGCCAGGTGGAGCTGTTTGTCCCTCTGGTTCAGGGGCACGCTGTGTGCAGAAGGGGACAGTGACACTTTGCGTGACCACTTGGCTCTCCTGCTGAGCCCTGTGTGCTCCCTGAGCACTGCAGGTTACCTGAGGTAAGTCCTGCTCTGGAGAGGCCCCGTGCTGCACGGCAGCGCTGCTGGGCAGCACAGTCTGAAATGCTGTCTGCCTGCATTTCACTTGGGCCCTGGCAGTTCCACCAGCCAGCCTGACAGTACAGAAGGGGGGGTTCTGCTCAGCAGTGACTCTGCTTAGGCTCTCAGTTGGTAGATTTAACCCAAAAGGTCCATGCTACCAATCACTTGGGCTGGAAATGTCTGCTGTAGTTGCTGAAGAATTTGTTAGATAAGCAAGTCAGCCCAGGATGAGTGATCCACTAGGGAATGTACAAAGTATCTGGTCACAAAAGAGGTTTTGGAACTTTTTGCATCTCAGAAGAATGAAAAGTGTCCAGAGCATGCAAAAGAGCTGTGTCCTGTGCATCCAGGTAGGATGGCCAGGCTCCTTCCTGAAGCAAAACCTGCCATCCTACTGAGGGGCAGTTTCTGCATGGCTCCAAGGGATAGTCTAAGCTATACTCAAATGTTCCTGGAAGGACCAAAAACCATTTCCAAAGCTTCTCTTGTTTCAGGGCATCCAATCTCTTCCAGCTTTCCTTCTTTTTTTCCTAATGCAGGAGAAACTGTGGATGAATTTGAAGGAAAACCCTGCTGCCACTGAAGGCTGAGTTTTGGATTCTGTGGCCTCATCAGTGACATGTCATGCACGGGACTCTGTCTCCCTGTACAGATATCTTCCTTATTCTTACTGAATACCCCACTTTAATGCCAAAACCATCATTGGTGCCCACTCGAGAGATTTCCTGTATTTTTAACCACCTGAATCTTGCTGTGTGAGATAGTATTTTATATAGTGTCTTATATTTTCTGCACTATCATAATTCTGCTTTTCAACAGCTATTAAGCACAAAGTGCATTAGCTCTTAGTGTATCTTTTTTGCAGAAGACAGCATTCCATTTTTTTCTGGATTTTCCTCCAAAACTGCAGTAGATTTAACCCTACTTAAGCTTGTGCTAGTGTTGCCATCTGTTTGGCACAGGTAGGAATTCTTCCAGCATTTTCCTCTTCTGAAGCCTCTAGAGGAGTCCTGACCTCTCTCCTCCCTAGCTTAAGTTTTTAGTGAAGTGGCATTCAGAGTGTAAAATAATGAAAATTTGGGGTCATTTTCTGGGTGCAAGCTGAGTTTACAATTTTAGTCCTTAGAAATCAGTTTCCCTTCTTTTTTCAAGATACTGCTGCTCAGATTAGTCAGATTGATGAGTCTTCCCACTTCTTTGACTAAGAGAAGGATGTGAGAATCAGCTATTCCAAATGCTAAAAAACCACAAGCACCAAAACAACCATTTGAAAAATAGTTTTCAGTTTGCTTTCTTAGTTGCTTTTGGAATTATGTTTAATCCCCTTAAAAGTGGCCATTTTGGGCATGCAAAAGGATGAGACTTCTTGGTCTTCAATGATTTTGGAAAAAATATATCTACATTCACATTTTTATATGTAAATGTTCAGGCTTGTAGGCACTTTCCTGGCAGTAAAAAAAGATGAGCTGATGGAGCTAGAGATAGGGCTTGGGGTTTTGTGTCTTGCTGAGCTGATGTTGCAGTATCAGGCCTGCTGAACTTTATAAAATAAAAAGTTTTGTGAGGCCCTGATTTTTTAAAATATTTTTTAAATAACTCAAGAGCAGTTTCAGTTTGACATGTGACACCAGGTTTCATCAGGCTGACAGATAGCTGTGTGCTCTGGGCAGTATTCTGCCAATGATTGCAAAGGCAAGGGCTGCCTTGGCTCATCATCCCTGTCAGAAGCTTGTTTTAGGTAAAGTAACTTGGCAAAGATTGTGCTGAAGGACTGATTTAGCCACCAGTGGGAAGCCTGCAGGCATGGTGACAGACATGACAGTGTCTGCTCCTTGTGCAGCCCCACTTGTGGCCATCACTAGTTGCTCTGGGAGCCCCATGGCCCCCCTTCCCTTTTGGGCAAAGCCTGGCATGGTTGTCTGCTCAAAGTTTGGGTCTGGACACCCAGTTAGGCAATTCTTACAGCAGCAGGACTTGAGCAAGAGGTGGTTGTTTCATATTTTAGCTTTTGCATTCCTGAGGCAGCTGATGCCGCTGGCCATGCTGTGATTGAGCAAGCCCATTGCTCTCAGCATTTGGCTATTTAATAATCTCCTTTGCTTTAAATGAGCAGTTGAACACTGTGACCTGGGCTAATTTCCCAGTGTTCTATGCCAGAGGAGACTGGCATGGGTCATAACTGCTGTTGTGTTACAGCATTGAGAGTCACTGAGGCCAGCAGGCACTGCTGAGATGGGCTCGCACAGGATCAGCTGGAGCAGGTTGACTGGGGCCATGTACAGTCAGGTCTTGAGTATCTGCAAGGATGAAGACTCTGCAACCTTTCTGGGCAAGCTGTGCCAGTGCTTGAGAGCTCTTAGAGTACAGAAGGCTTTTTCTTACATTTAAAAATTTGTCCAATTTCAGTTTGTGTCCAATGGCTTTTGTCCTGTTGCCAGGCCTCACCAAGAGCAGCTTGGCTCTTTCCTTTTACTCCCCCCATCAAGTACTTATCACCTTTTCTCCAGGTTGAGCAGTCCCAGCTCTCTCCATTTCTTCAGGTCTTCCAGTCCCTTAATCACCTTTGTGTTTCTTTGTTGAACTTACTCCATGAAGTCCATGTCTATCTTGTGCTGGAAAGCCCAGACCTGGGTATGGCTCTCCAGGTGTGTCTCACCAGTGGAGAGTGAGGGGGGGAAAGACTCCACCTGGCTGCCTGTGTGTGACATTAAATTTCCACAATATATGCCTGTAACTTAAGACAAGTGAAGACATTTCTGGCATTGTGAGTTGAAGAGATGAGAGCCATACCTCAGAAAGCAGAAGGAGCAGAGGGGCATTGCAAGTGCAGAGCTGAGATATACTAAGGTACAGATCCAAGAAGGTAAGAGAAAATGAATGCCTTGCCAGACTGAGAGAACAGTGAAAGACTGGATTAGTAGTTGTTTGCCAGGTCTGGTAATAAATTTGATTGCCAGATTATCCAGGTAAGTATCAAATGCAAGAGGGAGGACCTTCTTCACTCTTTGTCCCCTCCTGTGCTTTGTCCACACCTACTGCTGATCCTTCAGAAGGTGAAATAGTCATGAAAAAAATCTCACCAAATTTTTACAGAGGGAAGTAGTTCCTTCCTGTATTCTGCAAGCAATTGGCTGAAGCCCTGAAGCATGTGATGTGTATAAAGTCATTACCATGGTGCAGATCTGCACATTATCACATAAATGAGAGATCTTGTGCCTCCCTGGGGAGGGAGAAGTAACCTTCTGACAAGGTTGCCTGAGGAGGAGGTGATTTGTTTATCTGTCACTTGGTTGTTTATTGTTTTCAGTACATATTTAATAAGCTTTGTAGTCAGACTGCATTTCTCTGAGGAGCAAGAGCACTCTGAAGGGAATATGGGTCTGACATTCTGGCTGAGCTTAAATAAAGCTGCAGAGCTGATGGACTGAGAAGGCCCTGCAGCCATGGACCAGAGTGCCAGAGAAAGGAAAGGAATGAGTAGTGGAACTGAGAGGAGAGATTGGGTTATTTATTTCATTCTCTTTTCAAGGTAGCAAGAAGAAGAGACGGTGGTAGCAGTGCTGCACTGTGAGTCTGAGATGACGAGGTAAGGAAGCTGTACCAAGCTCCCAGGGCTCTGACTAGGCCATGACAGAAACTAGACTGATAAAATTCACCTGAGACTAGATGTGCACTTAAAATTTATAGTGGAGTTCAGGTGCTGACCTGAAGGCAGTCGTGTAGAAAAGGAAAGCAGGCAATGGCATGGAAAGTAAAGTTTTGGAGGGCAGACTTGTGATAAGGAACAAGCTGGGATTCAGAGCCCTGGCAGAGGAGGAAGCACAGATTGTGGAATAGAGTGATAAATTTATTACATGCTGAAGAGTTGAATCAGTTCAGCCTTAGTGCAAGGATGGTATTACTATGGAATTTGGACCTTGTACAAGGGAGTTGCCATGCAGTCCTGGGATGACTGGTTAAAGCCTGTGTTCTCTGCAGGATAAGAGGGCAGGAATTATGAGGACCTTAAATCTCAATTAGCCTTGTAAGGTAGGGATTGCAACTATCCATGTCAGAGAAAAATAAAAAGCTAGCAGGAATGGAAAAATGTCCTGTTAGCCAAGTAATTTGGACATGACCAGTAAAGTCTAGGAATACAGTGAAAACCAGCAGGAGTCCAGATGAGTTATCTTTGTTGATCATGGTTGAAAAGCAGCAGAAAACTTTTCCAGACACTTGAATAGAAAAAGCAAGGTTAAATAAGTGGGAAATGATGCAATGACGGTAAGGGAGAGGTCTAAAGTATCGGCTAAAGGACTGTGGAAGGAAAGCCAAGAATGAGATTTAGGGTATGGAAACAAGGACTACAGGAGTCGAGACAGAAGCAAGTTAAGAGTTGACAGCACTTATTCCAGGAAATTGCAAAAGTTTCTTTCCTAGCCACAATAAAAAATACCACATTTGCTTGCTTGTCAAATTAGCAGTGCTCTTTAACAGCTCTCTGAATGGGTGGTATGTTTTGAAAATATACTTGGAGAGTATATAAGTACAGAAATTTATATAAATCAGGAGCAACCACAGGGTGATTGGTCTAAGCATAATCATATGCAAGGATTTAAATCTTGAAGGAGCTACTGACCACAATGTGTGTGAGGGGCTGTCTGCTGCAGTACTGTGGGGCTAACAGGCCCAAAGGATCAATGTGAGGAACGCACACATGAAAGCTGAAGCAGAAAGGAGCCAGATGGAGGGAAGATCACAACTATTGATGTTGGAGAGGAAGTTAGAGATGCCGATCCTCAGATGTAGCAAGTAGAAATTTAGCCAAGCAAGAAATGCTTGTGGCATTGTAAGTTGTTTCATGCTTCCTTTTTTGCATCTGCCTCTGTCCACTTTCCTAGGTGAGACTTTTCCTAGGTTTGTACTTTCTTAGGGAGACTAGGATTACTGAGGGGCATCAGGATTTCCTAGCAGGGATCGCTGCTGGAAGGAAGTTCTTCCACATGTTTCTCTTCCTGTTCCTTATTTTCTTCCCCTCTCGTCCCTTTTTTTTTTCTCTGCCTTGTTCTTTTGTTTATCACAGCCACCATTTTGCCCCTGGTTCCTTTTCCCAGATCCTCTGGGTCACTGATGCTGCCTGCGTGCTGGGCTCAAACTTTTTGTTCCTATAAACTGTTCCTGTTTTTTTTTTTTTCCTTGGGAATAGGTGGTGTTAGGAAAACACTGATATTTGTGGGGAAAGAGTGACTGGACAGGGGAAGAAGATAATTTTTCTCTTAGCAGATGGGGAAATAATATTGGCAATAAGCTATAGACACATTGTGAAAAGTGCTGACGTTGCTGCAGAAGTAGATTGGCATCAATAGGTGATAGTACTGATCCTTGCTGAGGAGCTGCTGGGGAAAGCAAGCAGAGGATCAGCTCTGGGTGAGGGGAGAAAGGGGGCTTCTGGCCTCTCCTGCCTCTGTGTGGCTATTTTATTTGTAGTGGAGAAAAAAATAATGGTTTTGCCTTCACTCCCAGCAAAGTTTGTCTTGGCCCTTTCACCCCTGCAGCTTTTTCTTGTAAGGAGTGATTCATGCGTGTGCCTGCATATGGAAATAGATTTGCAAGACGTGCCAAACAACTCACCTCCTAAAAGCACAGCTGGGTGCTGACACCGCAGTGTTTCCCTGAGTCCAGAAAGTTACATCCAGAAATAACCTTCCATCTCTCACAGCTCTATGACTCACACAGGCTTTGGGGGGTGCAGGGATTCCCGTCCCCAGAAAGCCCCACTGCTGCTGCCAGGGGCTCAGGGAGCGCTCACTGCCAGGGAAGCAGCTCCTGGCACAGCCTGCACCAGGAGATGCCATGCAGCCCACCAAGTCAGAGCAAGTTGCTTCTGTGGGGACCCAAAGGGGTATAAAAGCAGGCATGCCCCAGCCCAGGCTCCCTGGGGATGTGTTGTCTGCAGCTTCCCAGTGGGGAATGGGGGGAGCAATGTGTCAGGACTTGTGGTCCTGATTCACCCAGCTTCCCAGCCATGGTTCCCTCTGTGGCTCGGCTGGCAGCTCCTAAATGATGTTTTCTGTTAAAACCACCAGAGCCATCCATGTGGCTTGTCTGAAACTCATCCTTGTGAACGAGCACCTCTGGGGTGGTCTTCCATAATGACTGAGAATATGTGCTGTGACATCTACTGGAATCTAATTCCAACCACGGCAGGGGAGGTTGGAACTACTGAGTTTTCTTCCAACCCAGGCCACTCTACATTCTACAATCTATAGTGATTATTCTATTAAGGTATAGCTAGCCAGTAAAATAAAAATATTTATGCACTAGTTAGAGAATGGACAGTTGCTCTGCACTGCCTGGAATATCTTGCTGGGCTGCTCTTTGGCATCTTTGCTCCCATGCCAGTCCGAGAGTATGAAGCTTTAAGTAAAACTATCTATAGAAATACTTTACTTTCTCCACTTCCCGTGGACTGTGCTTTTATTATTGTTTTTAACACAGTTAACCCAAGTTCACCTTTGTGTGTAGTGCATCAGAATTACTCCTGGCTCCTCACAGCTTCATCAGGAGTGTGAAGGTAGCGTCAGCACAGGCTCTGCCTCCAAGAAGTTACATATGTAGATGTATGTGTGTATATATATATGTATATAGATGTATGTTAGCCAGCACAGGTGTTTTGGAGAGAGAATATGATCTTTTTTCCAGCATTTAGGTTGTCTCAGTATCACACAGTTATCAAGAGACAAGATGTAAAAGTGGGATATTGCCCTGTCTGCCTCTTCCCCCCCTTGCTGTGTCCCCATGTGTAATCTGGCCTTTCCTCTGGGTTTCTTGGCTGCTCTCTCCTAGGAAGTCTGAGGGAGTTTCTCGTCCCTCTCTGGGACAGCTGAAGCACAGAGATGACCCACTGGTGGCTTAAAGCCTCTCAGCCTGTGTGGCAATTGCAGCAGCACCAAGAGCTCCTGCAGCCCATCCCCACAGCACCAGCTCCAAGGGAGCTGGGAGGGGTAACTGCAGCTCACTGAGGCAGAATTTCTCAGGAATCAGAGCTCAGCCCAGTAAACAGCACTTTGGAGCTGAGAAGTGTGTGTGTGGGGAGCATCATTGTTGCTTCTCCTGCTGTTGCTGGCCCGGCAGCCTTGCCTGCCCTTGGCTGCACTTCCTTCAGGTGAAGCAGGAGGCCAGAGATGAGCCCATAGGGCGAGGATGTGCTGCAGGGAAGCCAAAGCCAGCAGCCAGGTCAGGGGCTCACCTGCTCAGAGCACACTGCAGGTGTTTGCAGAAAACCTGAGCCTGTGGGAGCTGCCCGGTCAGTTCCTGGGATTCACATCAGGACAAAGAGAGCACATGTGTTATGGCAAAAGTATTCTGTGCTGTTCAGCAAACTTTGCCAAAGTGTTCTCAGGAGAAGAGAGGGATACAGTGCAGAGCAGCAGGACAAAGGGATATCTGGGCTACTTAGAGCTGGAAGGGAGTTTTGGGTAATAATATTAACGGTGTAATGCTTTTTTAGTGAGGCTTGTGGAGGAATATCTTTGTATCTAATGGAATAACTGTCATTATTTCCTGGCTCTGAAATATTTCCAGTCTCCAGCAGTATCAAATGTACTGGAGAGGTCTCAGGGATTGCCTGTTTGCAAGGGCAGTGAAAGGCCAAGGCTCAGGGAATGGAAGGAAATAAGAGAGGAATGAGAGAAAATATTATTTTAATAGCAGAAAGTGCATTTCTTCCAAAACTCCTATTTTTCTTTTTATGACAAAGATTAATTAAGGATAAAAATCCCTGAAATATACATCATTTGAAAGAGATCAGCTGGGAATGAAGCTTTAGCAAAATTGTCAAAAGACTAAACGCATCATTTATCTCTGCAACACAGCTGAAGATGCAACAAAAAATGCATTCTGCTGAGCACTGAAAATTAAATTAAGTCATGCTTGTGTGAGCATTTGTTCATCACAGGAATAAAACCCTGGAGTCTTGTGATTGGCTTGGGCACTAAAATCTTTGTGATGTCTGTTGTAGGATGGGTTTGCCTGGTTACAGGCAGGCTGCTGCTCCATCAGTGGATCACATCCATAGTGGCTGCTGAGAACTGAGGGATGCAATGCCTTGGAAATCAGCATCCCTGGAGGGGTTCAGAAGCTGTGTGGATGTGGTACTTAGGGATGTGGATAGGGGTGAACACAGTGGTGCAGGATTAGTGGTTGGACTCAATGATCTTAGAGCTCTTTTCCAAGTTAATAATTCCTGCTGATTACCCAGACTTCCAGGCCTTTGGTGAGGACCTTGTCCTCAAAAGCTGCCACCATCTCCGGTGGTGGCTGCCTGTTGTCTTCCACAGCCTTCTCCTGGAGCTGCAGTCTCACAGAGTGTAGCTCAGAACAACAAAGGTTTGCAAGGTACATCCTTCAAGGAGATCCTTCTCTGAACTGAATCGCACCTCCTGGGAAGAAAATAACTGTAATTCCCTTCTCTTTTTTTCATGACAGGCAATTCATTTGAACATGCAGCAAAAACACTCAGAGAGGCCAGACTCTTTATGGGCACCGCCTTGCTCGGGGGGCAGCAGCACAGCCCCGGTGAGGAGCTGGCGGTGCCATCACCCCCTGCCCTGCCAGGGCTGGAGCATCCATGGCACCCCCTGCCCTGCCAGGGCTGGAGCATCCACGGCACCCCCTGCCCTGCCCTGCCAGGGTCGGAGCATCCAGGCCTCTGCATCCCTACGTTTAAGCGAATCTGGTTGCCATGGTGACAGTGGGGCTTACTAAATATGGCCTCTGATGCCCAAAATCCTGTGGGTGGTAACAGCTGAGGTGCACACAGGGTCCCTGCTGACAGCAGAGACCTGCTGGTGCGGCTCACCCAGGGGAAGGTGTTTGCACTGGTGAGTGAAGGAAGCCCCGGCTCTGCTGCTGCTGGTGTTAATTGTGGGTTGCTGATTTTTATCTTCCACAGCACCTTGGTGCTCCCCAGATCAGGCAGGCTGGCTCAGGGACCCTGCACTGCTGCTGATAAGAAGCTGCAGTAGATTTATCTGACAGGTGCAGGGGGGACTTGCAGCCTTTTCACTCTTTGACATGGCAAGGTTCCCTGCTCAGAGTGATGTAGCCATTCCCATGCTTACCTGCACAGGGCTGCATGGAGGGAGGGTGAGATTACACCTGATACAATTATCACTCTTTCAATTACCTGCTGCAGCCCCAGACACTCTCTTGGGTTTACTGTACGAATCTAGTAAGGCTCAGGCATGGGAGTATTACAGGCTGAGGAGAACTGTGTTTGCCAGGCCTTTTCCTGCAACTTTCATGGAGAGCTGTGGTGCATGGAGAGATGCAGCAATGTGTGTGAGGCTGGAGGGCTGGCTGTGTGTGTGTCCATCCAGCTCTGCTCAGCAGTGTGCCACTGAGGAGAGGCAGGAGGCTCACACGCTGGCAGTCCCCATGGTGCTCGTCCCTCCCAGGCATGGGGGTGGCATTTGCTCGCAGGAGGTGGGAGCTTTTCTGTGCTCTCTGCCCATCTGCACAGCTCTCACACTGAGCTGGGGGTTGTTGGAGCAGCAGGACGTGAGTCCCCAGTGCTCCCAGCTCCCTGTGACAGCCTGAGCAGCTTCTGGGCCCCGCTCCCAACAGATTTCAGTGCAAGGCTCCCCGCAGTGTGGGGCAGGACATGGGGGTCCAGCCCCCACTGATGAAAAGCTCTGCTCAGGCTTTGGAGCCAGCAAGGCAGCCCAGCAGGAGCCGCACAGTCATCTCTGCAAGCTGTGGGAGATGCACATGGGATGAGATGGAGCTGGAGGGATATAGGGAAGTGATGCAAGGCGAGGATCCCCCTGTGCCTCGCAGCATGCGAAGGAGGAGAAGGAATCAGAGGTTACAACTCCTGCTTGAGCTGTCTCCTGGAGCTTCCCAGATTCTTGGAGCAGCCAAGACCTTTGCAAGGCAGATTTCCTGAAAAATGACAAATAGCTCATTCTTGAGGTATGAGGCATTAGGAGAAAAAGGGCAAGGAGTGAGAAATATGATGCTGCAAAACTTCCAGAAGCCATTGCAGCTCATACATAACAAACCTGGAAGCAAAGGCAGAGAGGGAGGGAAGAAGACTGTGAGGCAGCCTGCAATAAACAGCTTCTTGCAAGAAAAGCAGAGAGAGGAAAGGGGGGCCAGACACACCAGTTTTGCCGGTGAAAAACAGGTATACATGCAGAGAGGTCAGCAACAGGAATTACTGAGATGCTGTAAAGGCCACTGGGGACATCCACCCTCAGCAGGTGCCCCAGCACATGACCCGTGGCTTCTGTGCTGGGTCTGGTCTCCAGGCTGCTCCAAGGCACTTGGCCAAGTGTGGGGCACATGGGGCTGGGGCTGAGCTGGGGCTGGTGGCATCCAAGGGGGCAGAGAAGAATTTGGTGGGAATCAGAGGGGGAGCCTGGAGGATGGAAATCACACATCACCCTCATTTCCATTTCACAATGGAGGCGAGGAGGTGTCTTTTGGAGGTTGGAGGTGGTTGTACTTTTTAAATAGTGAGTGAAATGTGAAAAAATTGTTCCTGGTCCTACACCCTCAGAATGATTTATGTTGGTATTTAATCCTGCTTGTGTTTCCCTACCCACCACGTTCTGATTTTTCTCTGCACTTTTGGGAAAGCAGTGGGAAAGCAGCATGCTGCTAATTACAGCCCAGGGCTGCTTGGACACAGAGGAGAGAGGCAAAGGGAAATAAATAAATAAATGAGAAGTCCCATCACCATAATCCATGAATATAGGTGCCACTCTTTGCAAAGCCCACAGCTGTATTCCAGGGAGATTGCAAGTTACTGGCAGCAGTTTGTCAGGGTCTGGCTGGCTCAGGCTTGGACTGGTGGCAACATTTGATCTCCATCATTTGCACTGCTGAGACAAAATAAAATGTGTTGGTGTCAGGGTCTTGTCTGGGGACATCTGCATGGCCAGGGTGGTGCATCTGCCCAGCCCTGCAGGTTTTGGGGCTGTTGCTGGTTGCAGGGTGGAACAGGTGGCTGCTGGGGGATGCCCAGGGAAGCACCATGTGCTGCACACTGTGTGTGCTGGCAGGGATGTTTGCTTTTATGGCAAGCATATCTCAAGGCCTTATGTTTAAAGTCCCAGGCTGTCCTTGCATCCATGTGCTGTTGGACTGCACAGTTGTATCCTTCATTAAAAACAAATGTGAAGGCACCTGTGCTGCCTCTGGGCAGGGACTCAAGCCTTGAGAACAGGAGCATGGGGAGGGAGGGAGGGAGCAGTGGAGGGCACGTGCATCCCTGGGATGCTCCTTTTGCTTCCTCCCCAGACTCCTGGTGTCTTGGCTGGTGGGGCTGGCAAGAGGGAGCTGTCAGTGGATGCAGGTAGGGGCTGCTGCTGCCTGCATGGTTCCCACTGCCAGTCAATTAATCAATAAATCTTTCTGGCACCTTATCAGATCCACAATTCAGTCAGTTTGGGCTCCCTGCGGCAAGTCATCCGTGACTGTTTTTATTCACTTTTCTTTCTGGCTGCAGGTCCCTCAGCAGGCTGCCTCAGGGCAGTGAAAAATCAGGCAAGCTGTTCTCAAAATGGGGGTGATGAGTGTTTCCTGTGGTCAGTGCTCTGCCTTGCAAATTTGGCTCTGCATTGTGTCCTTGAGCCCATCACCTTGGCATGGTTCAGAGCAGTAGTGCAGTGGCCAGCTGCCAGCATGGTTCTTCCTCCTTGGGTGGAGTTCTTTTGCTTTGTTTCAGGTTTTGAGGGGGTTTCAGGGGCTTTTGGTTGACTTGTACAGGATCACACTGGCACAAGAGGCTGGTGGATGAGGGGAGAACCCTCATTCCTGATGTACTTTCTGTGGGACAGCATCTGCTCTCTTCCCTCTAGCAGGGAGCACAGCACTCCCAAGAGTTCTGGGGCTAATGGAGCTTCTTCCACACCTTCCCCCATGCCTGGGAGTTCCTGTAGGAACAGTCCATTTGTCTGGCAAGGAGCTGAGCAAAAGCTCTCTCCTTGGACATGTGCTGGTGATGCCCATTTCCATTTCTGCCTCTGTGCCTGCTCCAGAGACAGCCTGGGAGCTGGTACCTGACTGCTCCCAGTGCCTCTGATGTGCCCTAAGACCTGATGGCTCCTAATGAATGAAGAGATAAATAAACTCCTCATCCTGCTATTGAAAATTGAGGTATTTCTTTTTTCCCATCTTCAGAAGACAGAGCACTGGGAAATATGAGATTGTTGCTCCTCCACCAGCCTTTGTCTTTTCAGAGAACAAAGGTGTTGAGGGAGAGAAATGGAAGTCAGTATTTGTATTTTTCAATGGAAGAGCAAAGAGTCCAAATCCCTCCCATTTTGACATGTACAGTAATTCTTTCCACATCATAAAATCTTGGATGGCCGGAACTACTAATGCTTATGATCATTAATGTTGTTGCTAATTACTTGTCTTCCATTAGGTATTAAAAATGCACTCAGGGCTCACCACCCTTCTGCAGTGTCTGACACAAAAAAATGCCACTTTTTGCTTTCCAGACCCTGCTTTTTTCCCACTGGAGTTGCCCTCACCTCAACTGTGCCACTACAGGACCTGGTTTGAAGAGTTTCCATGCAGTCACATGCACTGCAAACCCCAAAGCCTCCTCTCCCCTCTTTTCCTCATCCTCCTATTGATGATCTTCTGCTCCCACAGGTTTCAACATGTGGGACAGGCACTGCACACATGTCCAGAAGTGTGATCTGAGAATTTCCAAGCAGTTAAATTGCTTTACCTTCAGAAGAAAATTAACGTGATTTAAAATGAAACAAATTTGTCTTGAAACCAGCAAATTTATATTCTAGGCCATATGAAGAAATTCAGGGATTCAGTTAACTTGCATGGAAAAAGAAAAAAAAATAGCCAAAAACCAAAGGGAAAAAACCCTGCTGCAAGCAGTATTAGCTGCCAAAGCCATAATTGTGCAAAGCTGGAAATCCCTTGCTCAGCTGAACCTAGCACATTGGTACAGCATTTTAAGTGAATTAGCTGGCATTGGAAAGCTAGCGTTTCTTATAAATAATAAACCAATTGTTTTTTTCAAGTCATCCTGACAGCTTTCTTGGAAATCTGAAAATATAATACTTATGTTAACCAGCTGTGTCATCTGGATCAGCATTTCAGTTTTTCAATGGGAATTATAAAAGGTAACATCTGTAAAGCAGCACAGTTCATATAGATTGTGAAATACTGCCTCTCATGCAGAAATACATCAGTGATGAAGTGATAATTTAAAAATCATTATCCCTGTAATTTATTAATATGTTTATATTACACAGTAATTTATGCTGTTATTTTGTCACTTTTCTTGTTTTCACTTGGCTTTTATTTTTACATGTTAATCTTCCATTAAGCTAGACATCTTAATCTTCTGTTAGCTCAGACAGGCTACTCAGCTGCCTGCCCAAAAGCTGGAACACTTGTGCACGGTGTGGGTGGGACTCCCTGGTCTGTGCTTTGGGATGATCCCCATTGCTTCTGCAGGCTTGGGTACACTCATAAATGTCAAGGTTAGACCAAAAAAGGAGGCAAGGCAGTGTGATCATTGTCTTTACTGAAGGAAAGCTGCTTGGTTGTCTTGTTGTTCCAAGCGTTTTCAGGCTGTGAGGAGTGAGGCTGTTTTGCCAGCATGACCTTTCTTAAGGGAGATCTTTCTGCTTCTACCACCCAGACCCTTGGTACCCTCAGATCCCTTCTGCACTCACTGGGGCTTTCAAATTTTGCCACACTGGGCAGTGACAAACTGCCCTAAACCCCTTCCTTCGGTGAGATTACAAACCCAGAGAAGGGCCTCTGTGATGAACGCTGCTGGTGGATTATTTCCCCTTCTCTGTCTGGTTCCTGTTCTCCAGGACATGCCCATCCTGACCAACTCTGAAAACCCATCTCTCATGTCTGTGTGTCTCAAACCTCAGATAAGAGGACTGAAGAAGTAGGCCCAGAGGAAAAATGTCCAAGAGGCCCACAGTGTGGCTCGGTCGGGCACTCTGATGTCTCATTTCTCATCGAGAGCAGCCCCATGGCCAGATGAAGAAGTCCCAGGGTGGTATGTAAGTGACTCTGCTTCCAGAGCCTGGCTAGAAGAACTGGTGAGGTTCAGGCTCTGAGATCCCTTTGAAATCTTGAGATGGGAAAACGGCCATGGCAAGGGAGGCCCAGAGCAAAGCATCAGGGTTATCCTGAGCAGGGTGGTGACGATAGCTGTTAATAACCATGGAAGGTTTAAATTTAATTCCATACCCACGTACATTGTCACCACTCAAATTAGAACAGCTATCCCACAGCGACGTGAGAAATCACAGGGCTTTAAAAATACATGGTAATTAAAACTATTAGAAAAATTAAACATTTTTATACCCTCATTTTCTCAGTTCCCCAGTGGGATTGTGGTACTGGTAATTTAAGATTGGGGGGAAGGGGAGGAGAAGATACATGTATCTTGGAAAGTTAATTTGGGTCTGAAGTGAAGGAATCCATCCTGTGCTGCAGAAATTATCAGTAACTGCAGCTGAAGAAAGCAGAAACCACTCTATCCCACTTGTCATACAATTGTCCATATGGAAACACTTGTTTGAGAAGGAGTAATTGAGAGCCTTAATATGAAAATCATTTCAGATTTGCCTCTGAACGAAAAGGTCTTTCTCCTTCAAGATGAAACTTTTGCAATAAATATTAACAAAAGAAGGAAAGCAGTTTCTGCTGAGGATTCCTGGTGTGCCTGGGAAGCCATCAGGAAAGTGTTCACAGGGGGTTGCAGTTGTGGGGGCTGCAAGCCCAGGGCAGGGCACTCCCAGCCTCATGGAAGGGCTGAGATTGCAGCCACAAAGTCAGCCTGGCTTCAATAATTTGAAAATGAAAAATGAGTTTCCAGAGCACAGAATGAAAGAAAAGCAGTCCCCCTCTTAGGAGGCTTGCAGTTAAAACAAAGCATTTTGGGGCTGAGCTCTTTGCTGAAAACCTTTGTGTGCCCATGGTTTTGCACAGGGTCACTGCAGCACTGCCAGGATTCAGTCTTCTCCCTTCCTCCTCCTTCTCCTCCTTTGACAAAGAGGCAATTGTAAATAATTGAAGTCTGTAAATTGCCCAAGTCGGTGGCTGTCCTTTTAAGATAAAGTTTTTAAGTGCACTGATGCAATTTGTACAGTAGTTTGAAGTTCAGGATTACAGACACCAGGTAAGGTTTTATTTTATGGTGTTTCTGGATAGAGTAGCCTGGTTATTGGAGAAAGGTTTTAAAAAGCATATTTCCATCTCTGCCTAGTTTTAGGAATGGCTGGATCTAGATTCAGTCCATATTCCTCTCCACATGCTCTTTGGCTATAAAATGCTCCCTGCGCAAGGGTGTTGCCCTGGCTCACTGGTGCTGGAACACTGCCCTGGATGGTCCCAGCACCCTCCCACATTCCCCCCTGCCCTCAAACTAAGCATTGGAAGAGAGCAGCTCCAAATAAATGAAGATAAGGGCACAGACTCCAAGCCCACCCTCTGTCTAATGCCTGGCACAGAGCCAGGCCTCCGTGCATTTAGAGCAGAGGCCACAAGCAAGTATTTATTTATTGATTGAGAAACGGTGCAGCGTTCCTCTGACTCGCTATCGCTTTCCAAATCTGATTTAAATAAACTCTTCTAGTGCATAAATCCAGGCAAAATGTCATTCACCATATGTTTATTACTGAAACTTGGCTCTTGCTTGCATCAAAGTAGTTTTCACACGCAGGCTGTTTGTTACAAAACCTCAGTGAGGCAGGTATAATTAGCACTAGCGCTTGAGGGGGAAAACTGGGGCTCAGAGCAGAGAAAATAATTTCCTTGCTGCTGCAGAGGGAGTCAGTGTGGGGATTTGGATTAGATACAGCCTCTCCTACCTTCCCATTTTCTTCATGCAGATGGCTAGATTTGCATCTTTTATTAATTTATAACAATTGGACAAATTTTACCTTGCTCATTTCTTAAAGAAAGAGCTAAAAATGCTTGTAAGGCCAGCTTAGAAATATCCAAAAATATGGGCTTCTACCTGAGTGGCCGCAACTACCTTGCAAGAAAGAGGTGTGATCAGTTGCTGTATGCCATTTTGCATACAATTAATGCTTATCAAGTGGAACACAAAACACTCTCTGAATATATCATTTATATGAGCTTTACAAATGATCCCCTCTCATAAAGCCAGTGTAACTCATTCTGATGAAGCCATGCAGAGCCTCACAGAAATAAAAGCTAGATCATTTTGTATGAAACTCCTCCAACCCTTTACATATCACCAGTAGGATTGTTATCAAGTTGGAGTTTCAAATGAAGTTTGTGAGCTCTAAGGAAGCAAAAATTACAGATATTTTTCCTTTCTTTTCACTTTGATGTTCATATGTGAGCAAACAGAACTATAGGCTGATTTTTGATATTTTCTTGTCTGCAAAACAGACCTATGAAAAGATGAAATTCGTGTCCAGGTATCCTCTTTTAGGTAAATTCCTAATAAATATGAATCCTAACCCTGTCTGCAGGCACTTAGACAAGTTATAAAATAAGAAAATGTTATCCTGCTGCACATATTGTAGGTGTCCTTCAGCGTGTGCTCAGGGAATTAGAGCTCCTGGTTTGTGGCTTCAAAACAGGCACCTGTGTGGTGCAATGCCGGCCTTGCAATATCCTTTATGTCTTTCAGAGTTCCTGTCATGTGTTGGCTGCTCCTGTTGAATCTGCCAGGGTGGCTTTTTGGATCAGGCTCAGATGGAGGAAAGGTATTGCAGCCCAGGGTTAATTGGTAGCATTTGCAAGTGCAGAAGGATGGTGCAGTTGGTGTGAAACATATGATGTACACAATGTCACTCAGGCATTTCCCTGGGTCTTAGTGCAGTACCAAAGTTAAATTAATCTTGTTCCTGTTCCCAAGAAGAACTGGAAGCTGGGAAGTTATCAGTAAATGTAAGGAATGTTATGCATGATGCTACTGTAATTTGGTTACAGAGCATACTATTTTAAAGGCCCTTATGTTTCTATTTCACAAAAGCATTTTTAGTGCATCCAAAGAGCTACTTGTACCTTTACAGAAAGGACATTACCTGTCTTGTTTTCGTTGTTGTGCAAAAGAGAAATAAGACCTAGATAAATTATATTTTCAAAGGGTTTGTTTCTCTCCTTTTGCTTATGCCCTCTGAGGGATTTTCTGTAGCCTAGAAATGAACCTGCTGGCAGGGCTAAAAACCAAACAGCAAGTCAGGCCTACATGGCAAATGGCCCTGATGCTTTCAGGCTTAGCCCATTGCCAGCACTGGTTTCCACACAGCGCCTCCTGGGCTCGGTTATCTTTGCCTTTGGCTGATTGATAGTGCAATCACATGGGGAAGAGCCTGGAGCCAGCACAGAAGTGCAGGGTAAACTCCCCAATATTCCAGCAGACAGGAAGGCAGGCACAGAGAGTGGGTCATGTCTGAGTGTGCAGCTGGGAGGCAGGCACAGCAGGGCAGGTGGTGCCCTCTGGTACACTCTGCAGGGCAGCTGAGGTTATTCATCAACCCCATTTCCTTCTTTCCAGCTTCTTTACTGCTGCTTTGTGTTGTTATGGGGACTTTTTTTCCTTTGAGGTGTTGAAAGCAGCAAAGCTTTTGCTGGTACATTAGTGCTGCTTCGGGTGGGTGGTTAGCAGGTCAGAAAGAAGGAAGAGCAGGAGAAGCACCTGGAGTGCAGCTTGTGCTGCCAGCACCAGGCAGGTAATGGAAGAACAGAGGGAAAAGATCATTAACCACCTTCCCTGGAGGGATGGGCTGCTCCTGCCTCACCTGTGCAGCCACCTCAGCTGAGCTGCCTCGGCATCTTCAGCCGGAGCAGCCTGTGGAGGGCACAGCCCCACGGCATTTGCAGGGTGGTTTGTGCCCTCCTGCCCACAGCTGGGGCACAGGACCCAGCCCCACCCACCACCACTGTCCCCATGTGCAGCAAGGATTGGGAAGTGGGAAAGAGAGAAAACACAAAATTTTGACAGAGGTATCAGTTTAGATATTGTATCTATTAGAATCACTTTAAAAATCACAGCTCAGAAATGAAGCATAGACTAAAACTCTGATCCAATCCAGAAAACAATTATCTCCCCACATCAGCCCACTGGGACTATTACAGAAGATGGGTTGATTTCAGAACGACACTCTATGGAAATTAGACTTTTATAAAGCCTCAAAGGGAAGGAATCAAAAGATGTGGAAAATGTTTTTTAAAAGTGTATCTTGTGATAAGAACTGGAAATTTTGGAGCAAGGCAATTGATTTTTCTTGAGAAATTGGTTCTTATTTTGGTAGGGGGAAGTGAAATTGAGGAGAGGATGCCAGATTCTGACAGTGTGAGGCTGCAGTGTGCCCTCTCTTGGATGTCTTTCTTTTACTGGCTGCTGTCAGCATGGCTGAGATGATGGGTCATCTTCACTTGGGCTTTGGCTGAGTATTTTCACTTCCTGGAAGTTCTGTTTTGG
Organism: Zonotrichia leucophrys gambelii; assembly: GCF_028769735.1. Taxonomy (NCBI): domain Eukaryota; kingdom Metazoa; phylum Chordata; class Aves; order Passeriformes; family Passerellidae; genus Zonotrichia; species Zonotrichia leucophrys. The sequence goes on along the minus strand of NC_088173.1, from coordinate 25,934,725 downwards.
TTATTCATCAAGATACAGGGAAGGGGAGGAGTTAAGTAAATCTCACCACTTTATGACATTTCCCTAAGCAGCAACATTTTTTTGAAAAGGAAAAAAAATAAGTCCATGTTAGATGATGCACTGAAATGCAAATAGGTGTTGACTCAAACATGCAGGGATGAAATAACAAATTTTACATCAGCAGGGTCAAAAAAAAGAAGGTTTCAAACAAAATAAAAACAGGGTTGGGCAGAGGCAGGATAAAGGCCTTGAAAGTGGTCAGAGAAGGTGCAATGCCCCTCCTCCCCTCACAGGTAAGCTATGCTGGGAAAATGGTAACAATGGATGAGGAGAAGGCTAAGGTACTCAAGAACTTTTTGCCTCGGTGTTCAACGGCAACCTCTCTTCCCACACCTCTCGAGTGGATGGATAGCAGGATGGGAACCAGGGAGCAAAGGCCCTCCCATGGTGAGTAAAGACCTGGTTCATGACAGTCTGAGTGTGCTTAAGTCTATGGGATCTAATGAGATGCATCCCGCAGTCCTAAGGAATTGGCTGATGTAGTTGGCAAGCCAATCTCCATGCTTTTTGACAAGTCATGGCAGTCAGGTGAAGTCCCAAGTGAAAGGAAAAAGAGAAACATTTTACCCATCTTTAAAAAGGGTAGAAAAGAGGAGCCTGGGAACTACTGGCCTGTCTGCCTCACCTCTGTGTTTGGAGAGATCATGGAACAGATTCTTCTAGAAGGTGTGCTAAATCACATGGAAAACAGGGAGGTGATTTGGGACAGCCAGCACAACTTCACCAAGGGAAGGTCTGCCTGACCAGCCCGGTGGCCTTCTATGATGGAGGGACTGCATCAGTGGACAAGGGAAGGGTTGCAGATGCCATTTATCTGGACTTCTGTAAAGCTTTGACAGGGTCTCCCACAACCTCCTTCTCTCTAAATTGAAGAGAGGGGGATTTGATGTGTGGACTGTTGGATACAAAAGTGGCTGGATGGGCAGATCCAGAGGGTGGTGATCAATGCTCTGAGGGGTCAGTGGATGTCAGAGTTGGGTGTCTGTACTGGCACCAGTGTTATTAAACATCTTCACTAATGGCATAGGCAGGGGGATTGAGTGCACCCTCAGCACAGCTGCAGATGACACCAGGCTGAGTGGTGCTGCTGACACACCTGAAGAGGGACCTGGACAAGCCGGAGAAGTGGGCCCATGGAAATCTCATAAGGTTTAACAAGACCAAGTGCGAAATGCTGCACGTGGGTCGGAGCAACCCCTGGTACCAGCACAGGCTGGGGATGGACAGACCAAGAGCAGCCCTTGAGAAGGCCTTGGAGTGCTGGTGGGTGAGGATGCACAGATCACAAGAAAGGTGGAGAGGGCCTTTTACAGGAGCCTGTGCTGACAGGACAAAGGTGAATGGATTCTAACTAGAAAAGGATAGGTTTAGATCAGGCACAATAAAAATTCTTTACTGTGAGTGTGGTGGGGCACTGGAACAGAATGCTCAGAGAAGCTGTGGATGGCTCATCCCTGGCATTGTTCAAGCCAGGCTGGATGGAGCTCTGAGCAACCTTGTCTAGTGGAAGGTGTCACTGACCATGGCAAAGGGGTTGGAACTGGATGGTCTTTAAGGTCCCTGTCAACCCAAACCATTCTATGATTCTATGAAAATAAGGTTTCACAGCAGCCCTGTAGTAGGCTTATATGAATGGAGAGGATGGCAAACTGAATGGGGTTAATTAGGAAGGTAATTTTGCAGACAATTACATTATTTGTTTGAAACGCTGGATACACACATTTAAGCTTATTTCAGTTGCCATAACAACCTGATACAAGCATCATATAATCTTTTATCACATTATCTTGGATATGATTACATTATTTTACAACTTTGGTTGCTAGGAGAACACAGTACCTTCCTGCATGCTCCAAACAATTCTCACTTTGCAGAGACATCAGCTTCTGGCAGCTGGCCTCTGAGATGGCTTATAGAATCATTAGTGAGGCAAGAAACTGAGCTATATGTGTAGGCGTGAGTTGCACTGGGAAAACTCTCTGAGAGAGCAAGGATGGGATTTTCTCCTGCCATGGGGCTGGCAGGGGAGGCTCATTTGAAGAGCTGGGAGCCAAGGAGGCAGAAGTCTGGGGGGCAGCCTTGGAGGGAGCCTTGTTTGAGAGTAAGCTTGAGCTGATGAGATTCCTGTGCTCTTGTTTTGATGAGTTTGCATCACAGAGAACAAGTTGCATTTCATGCTATCAGTTTCCTTTGATGAAAAGGCTGATAAATGTGTAGTTATACCTCCCCAATTACTTCTGACACGACAGCAGAAGCCAGCTCTCTACCAGCAATGGTTCTCTACCTCTGATATCTCTGGAGCTCTTGTAGATTCTGGAGTTTTCCACCTTATTAGGTCTGTGTGTGGATGGTGGTTACAAGAGGTAATATGGAGGTCTGAGATTCATAAAAACATGAGTAGAACACTGAAATATTTTTCAAACTTTTAAAACCCAGGAGTGTTAGCAGGAGCAAACTTTTATTTTCTTGTCTCTCTTATTTGTGATTACAGAAGCTCTGTGGGAAGACTTTGTTCTTAAACCACACTTAATAGCCAGGAAGGGAAGAAAATTAGTTGAGGTTTTCTTTTTCCCCTTCGATCTCCCTCTGTCTGCGCCTTAAATTGAGATTGCAATTAAAAGGAAACCCCAGCTGCCCCAGAAACAAAACAGAAGTTCACAAGGTGGCCTAAATATCAGCCTCATCTTGTTTTCCTTTCGCCTTCTGCTTTGAGAGTTACAGAGTTGGGCAATACAGGCAGCAGTGTGAAGACACAGATTTGAGTAGCAGCACACACATCTTACAAAGAAAACACGGAAACATCATGGTCACTGGTCCTTGTGACAGCAGCACCTCCCAGAGGAGTGGAGGGGCAGAGCTTATGGGCATGGACCTGCAGGAAGGAGGGTTTGGTCTCCCAGGCCACGGTGTGCTTGACAAAGCTGCCAAACAAACGAGGCTCAGCAACACGGGACCCTCCTCCCTCTGCATGGAAATGTCAGGCTTTGGCAGCTGTAGGGAACCTTGCTGCTTTGGAATGAGAGCACAGCTCTCCAAAGTGTCACCAATGACCCAGTCCCCAATTAACAGCATGGCTTTGTGGGTTTCTGACACTATTCTTAAAGCTCCTGTGGGCTGCTGCAGCCTACAAGCCAAGGATCATTTCTGCTCTGCAACACTCAAGACAGAGGAAGGGAAAAAAGCTGGGAAGGGAAAGCTATGGTTTCATTATTCCATGCTAGCAGGATAACAGAATACATTTCCTTTATTACTAAAATGTGTCATTTGAGAAAAGATCCTGCTGTCTGATCAAGCTCTCCATTAGTTATTTTTGCATGTGCATGCACAAATCCAGCAGCTAAGCCCAGAGCACTGCTGTATGTTGGAAACCAGAAAGTGCTGCAGGGTGTTTCTAAAGAATAGCAATTTGGAGGTTGTGGGTGGTTTGTGGGTGTAATCAAAAAGGCTGCATACTGAGGCATCTGAATTAGGCTTCTCTTTAGACTGCTTACAGCCTCTATCAAGATTGTTAAGAACCTCATTCTGCCACTCTTCGCCTCATCCAGTAGAATTTTCTCCTGAGAGCAATTTTATTGGCATACCACCCATTGTATGAAGGAGCCTAAGGCAGAAGCTGAGCTCCAGCATGGCTGAACACAAGTGGAAAAACACTGAGCTTTACCATACACACCTCTGCTCCCCATATTTTATCAACTGCTGAGAGCTGAGATCAGCTGGTGAGCAAACCATGGAGCACTGGTGGCACGCTGTGTGTGTCACCCCTCCATGACCAGCATCCTGGGGGCTGCAAGGCTAACAGTCACCATCAATGAAGGGTGAAAACCATGCAGTTTCTTTCTGCTCTTCTGGCTTCTGTTAGCCCCTACCCACCATGACAGAGCAGTGGCTCAATGTCCTGCTGCCCCAGCAGGCTTCCCCCCCACTCCCATCCGTGGTGATCTGCCACAGCCACCACCATTTCCAGATCCTCGACAGCTCTTAAATTCCTGGCTGATTTTTTTTTTGTTGTTGTTGTTTTATTGGGTGTTTTCTTGGTTGTGTTGAGATATTGTTTTGCAGAAGTTCCTTCATCTTCCCCCTGAGGATCCTTGTTCTTGCTTGTCTTGAGGGGACCCAGCGGAATGTCACCTGAGTATCCTGCGCCTCGGGGAGCCTCGTGCCCTGCGGGCAGCCAGCCTGCAGCACAGGCAGCTGACTCCAGCCTTGCCTAATCTGTTTGATCAGTTAGTGTGGAGGTAAAAAGGCCCAGTTTAGTGTCTGTGCAGGGGAAGTTTCTCCTGGCCTTTACCTGCACTAGCAGCACGCTTCTGGCCTGCGCGCTCCTGCTCCGCGTCAGCACCGGGGCAGCGCGTGAGCCAGCTCAGCCCAAACACGAGTGCAGGAGCACGTCTAGCAAGTTCCCCCAGACATTTAGAGCCCTGACTTTGCCAGTGGAAAGTTAATCATTGGTTTGAAACTGTGCAAAAGCATTAAGGGAAAGAAATCACAAGATCACGGGAAGAACTCTAATGTGTTTCCTAGTATATCCCTTTCATTTGCCTCCACAGATCACAGTTCTAAATACCTTGAGGAGAAATGTGTCTGAGCATTTCAACACCTGGCAAATATTAACTACCTCAGAGCATGCTCATACAAGCAGGTTTGGGGGATGCTGATGTCTGTGGAAATAGTCACTTTCAAATTCTGCCCTTCATTTCAGTATTTTTTTGAATAACCACCACAGACAAAGTAAAGCTACAAAAGCACTCACAGTATTCAAAGATCATTTAGTGCTTTACAAATATTACTTCATTAAGCTTTTTGATACCTTTCCAAGGTAATTATGGTATTGTTGTCTCTTCGTGCTTTTAAAAATAGAGAAATTATGTATTCTCAGAGAGTAATGCAGAGTGAGACTCAGTAAAACTGGCTTGTGATATCCTGATAGTTCTTTGCAGATCCTCTCACTGCTACCCAGCACTCCTGACCTGTGGTGCAGAGGAGCCCATCTGTGTCCTCTAGCTAAGAAAGGTAAAGTCCCTGCTAGATGAGCTCTTTTTTGGTAAAAAAGGGTTGAGGGGGGAGGGGGAGGAAGTCTGTTTGATAATGCTGAACAGTGTTCTTTCTGAAATCTACTTTTCCTGCTTAGAAGTGGTATTGATATGACTGCCCATTGGAAGCAAACAGTAACATGAGCAGCAACCCACATAAGAGGAAGTTGAACAGGTAGGATTTCTTATAGGTATGCTCTTTTTTATTTCCTAGCATTCATTGCTGTCCTTCCCAGGGAAGAGTGGATAGTGGGCTGGATGAACTTCATCAATATGTTTCAATTTTAGTGACCTACTTGGTCAAAGAAATAGGGAAACAAATCTGCAAAGTCTTGAAATCTCCTCCTTGGTAGACTAGAGGGACTAGCTAGCCCTGTGAACCACACCTGATAATGTATTTCTCCATCAATAAAAAGCAAAGTCTCTTTGCAGCCTCCTTTTTTCTCTCTGTGCAATGTCTTCTAAAACAGGAGTGATATACAGCTGGTAAAAATGCATGTGGTAGAAAGAAAAATAAAATTCTGCTGTTTATGCAGAACAAGCAAGTGGGGGAATGTGGAAGTGCTTACATGTCTGTTGGTATTTTTTTTTTTAAGTTTAGGGTGTTTTTTGGATGTTTTTTAGAGAATATGGTCTGGCCACCCATAGAGAACAAACTTGAGCCCTGCGGACGGGCGTGTTTGCCTGGCAGCAATGCAGCTGTGCTCTTTAAGGAGCAGCATCCCATAGAAATATAGCCCACAAAGCAAAACAGGCTGGCCTTTTTCCTTCCTTAGACTTGAACCACTTGAACAAATTGAGGGGGGTATACTACAGAAAGAAGAAAGTGCACCCAAGACAGGATATTGCACACCTGGATCCACAGATTTGCAGACATCCCAGACTCCAGGTGCCCATAGGAGTTTTGTATTCATATCCCCACCCACAGCTTCCCTGGGGACATGCCCAGTGAGATGTTTGTCAGGGAAATAGCACAGCTGTGGTGGCCTTGACAGCTGTCCCTCCCTCAAGCAACCAGTTTTCTCTCTGCAGCAACATGCATGGTGGAAGAGTGGCCTTGGCATGTTTGCATTTTAGCTCACTTGCTTTACTGATTTAGTATAAATTACCATGATTTCTAGAAAACCTGGATGCTTATAAAGTTAATGAGGCAAGAGAAGAGCACTATAGGTAAATGCCAGGGAGCAACCTGTACTTCTCTCTTTTATGGGTTTTTTTTCACTGTATTCTGAAAGCTCCCATTGAGGTACAAACTTCTCCATGCTGTAAAAATTTTAAGACCCTAATAAAAATAAGATTGAATACAACGGCCAAGAACTAGACACTTAAACAACACTTAAATACACTGAAACCAGGTGCCAACTCACAAAAAAAGAGTAATTATCCTCCCTGTACTGCTGTGCCCTTTTCTCTCTGGTGAGTCACACAAGGTGGCATGAGAGCAATCATCTTACTCTCTGGCAGCCCTCCTGGAGAGGAGGGGGGATTGATTGATTGATTGATTGATTGATTGATTCAAAGCAACGATGAGTGGGGAGCTTGTCCCTGAGAAGTCTTTATTTGCCACTGAGCATCAGCCACTGTCACTGCTCTAGCTGATGGTGACTGTCCCAGGGCATGGTGAAGGGGCTGGGGGTGGGCACACAGGCCACTGCCTGTGTCCTGAGCCAGTGAAAGTGGAGCCAGCTGCAATTCAGAAACTGCATTAACTTGGCTCCCAGCCCCATGCAGTACCTGGTTTGCTGGCCAGCTGTTTTTCAGTACCACACCAGCTTCCTTAGGTGGTGCTCAGAGGGTTTGTGCCTTAGTGCTCTGTACATCTTCATAACAGTTGCTCCTGGAGAACTTCAGTGTCTTTGTGTGACTCCTCATTTCTGTTGTTCGGGCACTGATGAAGGCAGAGGTCTGCAGTCCCACCTGCCTGTGCAGAGCACTGGTAAGTAGCTGCTGGTTCATTCCCTTTGGTGGCAGTCCCCTCCTGCAAGGGAGCAGGCTAGCCAGCACTGACTGCATAACCTACCCTTTCCATAGGTCACAAGCTGTTTTCTCAAGGGAGCTTTTGTCTTAGACCCAAACAGTACATCAGGAGATTTCCCCTCATCTGTATGAGCAGCAGAATCATGAGTCCAGAAGTAATTTCTCTGACTGACACATGCCAAAATCTAAGTGGAACAAATGCATGACACCATCTCACACAAAGTCCCTAAGAAGTAGGCAGCCCAGATATGCTGGCCCTAGGTGCGGCCAGCCAAGAAGGTATCTCACCCTGGGAAAATATTTCCTGGTTTATAACTTTATCTCATATTTTTTTCCAGCTGCTGTGGTTCTGGCTGAAGATGCTGGCCCCCACATGCTGTGACTGCCCCCTCCAATATGACTGCGGGGGATCAGGTAGGTCCTCTCAAACCTCTTTCCATCCAAAGGAAGCGAGAAAAGAGATGCAGTTGATTGTAACTGAGATATGGTAAGAGGCTACTGATCCGGGAGGGCTGCAGCATCTGGCAGAGATCAGTGAGCTGTTGTAGGAGAGGTCCCAAACCATGTGCATGCCTGAGGTAAAACTCTGGTGGTCTTGGGACTGTGGTTTTCAGCCAAGAAATGTGCCTCACCCAAGGCAGTCCTTCATTCTTTTCTTCAGTGTTGGCAAAACAACCTCTTGGATCAAGTAAGACTTGGGTCTAAAGAAACTTGATTTGGACAAACCATAGCTGCTATTTCATTACATCCTCTTGGAGTGACTTTCTAGAGCTTTGTGCCTTTTGTTTTACGCTAGAGTGCCAATGTTGCTGTGGAGTTGGTGTATGTACCTCTGAATTTAGTTTGTTCTCATCTCACAATTGCATCCCAGAGGAAATGATAAGTGTACTGTAGACAAACACAAGAGTACAGTTGCTCTTCCAGGTCTGCCATATGTTCTGCCAAGAAGAGGCCTCTGTGGATGCTCAGTCACTCCCAGAGTCTAAACTGTCCCTCTCATCTGATCACAGTTCCCAGTCCTTCTGCTTCAAGACCCCAAACTGTTTTTCTGGCCCATGCCAGACAGGTGCTTTAGATTAAGACTAGGTAGTTACACTCCACAGGTGTATGAGCTGCTTGAATAGTGTCAGAGGTTTGTTACAGGCCTTTTACTAACACCTGACTTGGTGACTGGATTCAGTCAGGAGATGTTTGCCAGTGTGGGTGGTGACCCTTGATTCAGGGCCCTTGGATTTAGATAATGTCTGGAGATGTTCAGCTCTTCTAGCACATCTTTGTCCAGGTGTCCGTCTGCAGCAGAGAACAATTAAATGCTCAGCTAGGGAGGTGTTAATTGCTGCACTGTTACAGCTACAGCTGGCTGGCTGAGGCTGTAAACAAACTGTGCCACAGAACGTTCCGCCCCCAAGATGGTTCCTGGTGTCTGTGTGGATTGCTGCAGCTCAGAAACCTTTGCCATGGCAGAAGCTCCACTGAAAGTAAAGGTAGGATGGAAGGGGAGAGAGTGCCCCTCCAGGCTTGCTGGACTGAATCTGGCAAGAGGTGTTTAGGCAGCCAGGAGGGAGCTGAGCTGCAGTGGAATGAGCTGCAAGGATGTCTGCTGAGCCTCTGTACCACAGTCTAGAGGACATATGTCCTATTCTTTTTAGTGCTGTGTTTTAGAGATGCTTCAGGTACTGAGCTCTGGGGGCCTCTGTGCTGTTGGGAAGTTGTGCTCTCTTGTGGAGACATCAGATTTGCTGTGGGGGGACAGCAGCACACAGGGCTTGCTGCTCGTTCAGCCTCACAGCCCCAGGCACCCTCTGGCTGCAAATAACCTGCAAGTGCTGCCTCTGGCGTGTTCCCTTTCCCCTCTGGTGTGCCACAGTGCAGAGCTGTAGCAAGCAGTGTGGGTCTGAAGTGTTCATTTTGTCCTAATGGTGCCTTAATCTTGAGCAGGGGTGGTGTGCTGACACTGTGTGAGCAGCAGACAGCTCTGTCCTCAATAGCTCAAGGTACTCTAAATTAATGCTGATAAAGCTGGCAGCCTATGTTAATCCTCAAGTAAATGCATAAAAACTGATTAATAAAACAAAGCTTCAAGCTCCAGCAGCTCCTGCATTCAGGTCACCGACCCTATTTTAAGAAACAGGCTTTTGTGCTTGTCCATGGCTCCCATTCCTAGGATGGGAAGGCAGAAGTGACAGCTAGGGCCACATGCTGGTGTCTGGTGTGGCATGGCTTCGCCCAGGTGGTTTTACCCTGGATAGAAAAGAGTTGCCATTACATACTCTTTTTTACTAAATCCTTCTCCTACTTGTATGAAATGTTTCCTGATGTTTTGAACTAATGTTCTCATTATTTAGTAGTGACAAAAGAATATATTTTGTTTCCAGGAGAGCAAAAGCCTTATTTTCTAACTGTGTTTATCTCTCTTGGAAGTTTATTCTGAATGCAATGCTATTAAGACTGCATAAATTTAAGCCAGGAATGGTTTATGACATGCTTCAAGTGTATCTCTGATTTGTTTATAGTGGTGAATTGGGCAGGAGGTAAAAGGCATATTACTTCTGGACCCAGTCTGAGGACTTAGCTATATGCAATTCAGCCAAAGCTAATGAAATATTTCAGTCCAAGGAGGACTTAAGGAACAGTTCTCAGTGGGGGTGACAATGGGAATCTTTCCATTAATGCTTTCAGGGTGTTGGATTTGAGAAGCAGGGGCAGCAGCATCTTTCTGCTACCACCATGGTCTCTTTCCTGCAGAACAGCCAGGAGATAATAAATAGCTGTAGGCTTGCTGTATTTCAAGGCCAGCACATTTGTCACACACCCCTTTAGAGCTAACCTCATGGTTGACTGCTTTGCTGTGATTAAGCTGTAAAGAACTTAGAGATCCCACCAATCTCAGTGCTGGGATTTGCCTTTATCCTTAAAGAGGGCTGTTATTATTGTCATGTTCTCTGGCAGGACAAATTTGGTCAGAAGATTACAGATTGCCATCCCATCCCAAACAATCCAGGCTTGTAACCCATCACGTGGATTCCCTCCATGTACCCTTTGGGTCTCAGAGCCAACTGGAGCTTGCCAGCAGGCATGACACAGGGGACTCTCCAAGGATTAAGCACAGAAATTTGCTGGCCAGAGCTTATGTCAGCTGAAGGCTGAGCCTGCCTTTGTGAGCTGTTGTCTCAGCAGAGATCCCTACTTTTATGAAATGTTTAAAGGCACACGTTGCTCCTGAGCATGGGAATTCACAGCCATTTTCTTCAGCCTTTGCAGGGAACTATAAGCTGCAATTTGGATTCTCTGCAAAGCCCTCTGAGTACAAAGCCTTGCACCAGTGGCTAATGTTTGCTCCTGCTGCAGGCTGAAGGCTACATTTGCAATCAACAGGGGCACAGAAAGTATTCATCTTCCAGGCATTTTATAGATGCTGCTTAGCATCCCAGGTTCTGACTTCCAAGTGCATTCTTTCTTTAATGCAACATTTGTGACAGAAAATTGGATTTCACTGAAGTATGAGGGGCTCGAAACACTCATTGCTCCTGTCTCACTTGAAAAACAGCTCTCTCTCAACCCCTAATATATTAATATCCTTCCCCTGTCATTTCCCCCAAGTTCAGCTACAATAGGAATGAAATTCAGTGGAAGTTGCAAGTACCAGATCATGTTTGGCAAGAGATGCTCCATAATGGTTTGTTGCCAAGTTGTATTTAATCAGCATTTTTCAGAGAGTCACAGACTGGTTTTTTTCCCCCAACCTTCTCTCTCCGAAGTAAAATTAAGTTAATTCCAGGACTGGATGGACCTTCTGCGTTTGCTTGGTCTAGTTTTGACAGGGAAGTCTAAGTTAAATAAAGCTGTGCTGGTCCTGAGCTTGAACCAAGGAAATTGAGAGGCCTAAGGGGTCTTTGATAGGGAGAGAGCACATATCCATTCGATGCAGCATAGAGCTCATCCCTCACTCTCCCTGGGTCCTGGAGATTTCACTCTGGGCTGCTTTTCATGGGGACCAGCATGCAGTCCCTTGAGGAAGCTGTAGTGCAGCTCACATTGCTCTGTTAGAAGTAAAATCTAAATTAAGATGGTGGAGGTGGTGGGTTTCTAGCCGAGGAGAGGAACAAAAAGACTTGCCTCCAAGAGGAACATAACCAGCCGGGCTCTGTAGAAGGATTTTAGGACTTGCTAGACATTTCTTTTTTAAACCTAAAAAATCTGAAAAGCAAATTAATAGGCTCTTTGAGTCATTCTGTGAAACCCATAAAAAGCTGTGAAATTTCACTCAACAGCTAAACTTCTGTGTAGATTATTTGGGCTATTTTTCCCCCACAGAGAGGGGAAAAGCAAGAGCAGGAAGTTACCAACTGGGAGGGACTAAGGCCAAAAGAGACCCTATGCCAGAACTAGATTTCATTCCTCTCCATCATTTCAGTGGAAAACCTATGAATAGCTTTAGTCCCAGAAGGCTTAAGTGGAGGACCATATGTAATAGAGCAGTTTTGCACTGGACAGCTATGTGGAAGGGTGAAAATTGTCTTGCAAAGCTGGCCCTTGGCAGGGGGGGTATAATGACAAGGACATATGTGTGTGACAAGGCATTCGTGTGTGCTGCATCCTCTGGGAAAATAAGGACAGTGAAAAAAGGAGTTTTGTGTAAAGGACAATGAGTGTGGCTTGTCTCTCTTTTATGCTACTTCACATCAAATCACCACTGCATCATTATGGCTCTTTTATCAGACCAAAATTTTGAGCACTGTAGGCCATCAATCATTTTACTCACATGACAAAACTTTTGCTGGAATGAGAAATAATGAGATATAGCGCTGCATCCTGGTGAAGATGTCCTGGTGTTTTCTTGGGATACTGGAGCACACTCAGAGACTAGCCCCTGTTCCACTGATGGTTCCTTACAGCCTCTCTGCCTCCATGCCCTTCTTTTCTTTCAGGAAATCCAGCTCATCTGAGGGTCACTCAAGCATCTGCAGGTAGAACTCTCACAGCTGACAAGCTTCCCCCATTTAGTGATTTTTTTCCTTTCCCTAGGCCCTTCCACATTACATTCACTGCAGGGCCAAAGAAACCTCATGTTCTTCAGAAATGCATTGTGTAGTTTTTTTATGGTGTAGCACTGACAGAAAGCCTGTGCTCTTCAAAACCTCCCAAGGGGCCTGGATGGATTGCATGGGAGATCTGTATTACTCAGGCTCTGAAACATCTCAATCCCAGATCTCTGCATTTTTTTGAGGAAATGAAACTGTCTTCAGAAAGGAAAGAATTTTCTTCTACTGAAGGACAAAGTCATATCTTCTGTGCAAATTTGAGAGGGCAAATTTCTCCTCTCAGATCAGCATGACAGATTGTATCTTGGGTTGGGAGCAGCTCAGACATATGGGGACCGGGATGGGGAGCTGGTTTCCATGCAGTGCGCCTGTAACCCTACAAGGCTGGTGCTAGCCTGGCAAGCCAGTAGTCATCCCCTTGAAGTTCAAGCTGAATAAGAATTCAGCAGCTCTAGTCATTATTTGAAACTCTAGAACCGGCAAGATTATTCTGATATTTCAACCTCCAGACCCTCTAGTTCAATCCCCTAGGATTTCTGATACTCGTTATGTCCTTTACTGATGGAACACAGCATATAGACAAAGCCAGGCATTCTGCTGTGACAAGGTCACAGCAATCCAAGGTGAAACAAGATCTGTTCCATGCCTTTACATATGTAAAATTTGAATTTAGGTTTAAAAAAATAGCAAGGACTGGAGAATCCTCTGTTCTTTTTCTCTCTCTTGCTCTTCCCGTTGCACTCATTATTCTGCTTTCCTGCATGACATCTGTAGGAGTCCAGTTACTATCCCAGGGGCACAGCAAATGTTTCCTGTCATGATACAGAAACATAGTATTGGGGGATTCTTAAAGCCAGATGGAACTGGTTCAGTTTTAAATAAGTCTGAGGAATAATGCTGCTCAGTTAACATAGAAAAATTTTTGTCCTTTGCTATCAGTATCTTTGTCCCTTTCCATATACCATTATAGCATTTCTGTGCTGTATGTAAAGGCTCACCCTTACACACACTAAAAAAAATCCTTCAGGTCAAAGCGTTTATTGTATTCCACTTGTGTCCTTCAGCTTATTCTAATAAGAAGTATGAAAGTCCTTAACATTACATCCTGTGGTGTTTGGGCAGTCAGTGTGAAATGCCACCTGAGCAGAGGTAATGGGGCCCAGTTCACTGACAGCCACAGGGGTGGCTGCTGAGAACCTGGGGTTGGAGGATGCTTTGCCCCCAGCACTGAGTCCTTCTGGAGGTCCCCTTGTTCTGCACAGGGGTCAGAAAGGAGAAGGGTTTCCATGTTTAGTAGAATAAGAACCTGCATTTCAGGGCTTGTGCTTTCCACCCAGTGTTTTACCAGACCTATAGCAGATTCCCCTTCAGCACCTTCTGTTTCTCTGTCCCTACTGTGCCCCTCTCCCAGGGGTGGGGAAAGAAAATGTTCTGATGTTTCAGGCCCTGAAAACAGTGTGAAACCACTGATCGCTGCTCTGCATCCCAGTAAGACTGTGAATCAGGGTGGCTAGAAGGTGATCACACAGCTTGGTCTCCTGCCTTCCCTGCAAGAAAAATAATGCTTGCTGGGATGCAGCTGAGGGTGGGAATACCTTTAAGCCTTGCATCAAAATCTTTCAAACTTTGGCTTTAATCACTCCTCCAAGAGGCTGAATAGGAAGTTAAAACAGCTGGAGCCACAGTTTCAGGATATTCCTGAAGGTGATTAGTCTTTTGCAGGATTTTTTAAAGGGTATAAATATATCCTGTGCAAATTCAAAAATCTTGCCATGGTGTCTGCTACAGACAAGAGAAAACACATTTTTCCCCCAAAAAGCCCATCTGAGCCTTAAATGAGAGCAAGCATTGTGACATGTTTACATTTTGTGGGGAGGAGGGCGGTGGTGGAGGAAGCATAATCAATGCAAGAGAAGATTGTGTTGGCACTGCTCTCTTCTGCTGGCAAACTCAGCACCTGAAAAGCCCTGGAGCCACTCTTATGCAGGAGAAGAGATGCTGCCATGCTGATGAGCTATGACTTGTGGGGAAACAAGTCCAAGAGAGAAGTCTTCAAATCACCCTGAGTTTGAATCTGGTGTTAAGAAAAACAAAAGCAGCCTCAGGTATTTCTGCTAAAAAGGAATGGAAACGTAGTTATAGGGAAGGTGGGAGCTGGGGGAGATGAGAGGTATGAAATGCATTTATTTCAATCTTGTGAAGCAGCATAGCATATTGAAGCACTTCAGTGAAAATCAGGAGAGATGGATTTTGACACAAATGTGTCTTCTAAATCAGCTAGATGCACATCTTCCTGCCAAGATTATGCATAGGTGAACTTTGAAAAGTGCTAGCCTCATCAAAATGAAAAAAACAGATCTCTTCTTCCCATCTCCAGACAAGCTAAGGTCTGAAGGAAAATATATCATTAGCTGCAGGAATATGAACTTTGATGAGCATATAGGGCTGGATGGACCTCTGGAGATCAGCTACTGATTTCTTTCTTTTTTTCCTGAGAGTCTGAGTAGCTCTACAAGGAAAATGTAATTTTGTGTTACTGAAATAAAATCAATTTCTCATTTCTTCCTACTTCACACAGGCCCTAACTTTACCAGCTACTGTTGCAAAAATAACTGGAGTGTTCATAACTGAGAATTTAAATGGAATATGAGGTGCTATAATCCGTCAGCACACTCAGCTTTTCTTGCACACGGTGCAGGAGCGTTTTCTGGAGTAGAGGGAGAACCTCCCTTCTAACACTGCCAGGACGCATTGTGCTGCTGTAAACTAAATTATCTCAGACAAACTACGGAGGTCCTACTGGTATCAGGAAAAATTTTCAGCTTCTTATCTTTTCCTCTCCAGTTTTCCAAGTGGGTATTTTCTGTGGGGTCACTACCAAATGGAAACCACAACCACACTGGTGAAAATGCTGTTGTGGGGCTCGAGGAGCAGAGAGCTGTGTGAGTGTGTGGAGGAAGATTAAGGAGGAACTGAGGAAGTGGAGACCAAATCATCCAGAGCTTGAACACCATCTACAGCTACTCTAGCCTGATAGGACTGCCACCTAGATGAATAGAAACCATGGTCTGTCTTTGTCTTTCTGTATTGTGTTGTGATGCTGACAAGATTTGTGTTTGTCTGCACTTCCAACACTTTCTTCTACTCTTTGGGTGTTTCTGTGGATGAATTATAGTAGAAAGAGATAAATTATAAGCTAGAATATTTTCTTTTAAATTTAGACCTCAGATTAACAGAATATAAGAAAGAGTATATTTGAAAATTATGTAAGTAGATTTTTGAGTCTGCAAAGTACCTTATTTTGCCATGAAAAGGACGAGTAACATTTCTCAAATACTTAATTTTGGTTCAAAACTCACAAAACCGTGCTCTGACGTGGTGCAGAGGAATGTTTGTAAGATGATCTCTGATGTTCACACCTATAAGTAGCTAATGTTTACATGAGCACTCCTTCTTGGCTTGCTGTTGCCCACTGGGCATGCTCCAATCTCTAGTGTACACATTTCCAGCCAAGACTGCACCCTAAGTCTGAAATTTAGGAAGCTTCAGACTTTTTCCCCAAACCTAAAGAAAATCCACATTAGTCGTTGGTACCAGTGACCCTGTGTTTCCTCAAGACTGTGCCTGGGAGCAATGACCCATCACCCCTGTCTTTGCTGATGCTCATGGTAAAAAGGAAAAACATTTTTCTGTTGATTTCAGAGAGGCAAGGAGTGGGCCCAGCTTCATTCACACCCACACTCTATGTTTAATTAGAAACTATTTTCCTCTAAGAGCAGGCATTTGAATTTCTTGAGATGTTGCAAAGAGCTTGAAGTAGGAGCTGCCGAGAGGTGGGGGTGTTTCATGTAGGAGGAGGCAAATAACTGTTGGAGAAAAAAAATAATTAGGGTCTTGGATCAGTGTAGTTTTGTAATGTTCCATAATTAAAGGCTGTTTGCATGTTCTTCATGCAACAGAAGTGTTTTCCATCCCTTTCAGTATAAATTTGACCACTCTCTGGCAAAATCTATTTTCTAAGCAGAGTTAATGTGGGCTAGGATCACCCAGCATCAGGGAGGGTACCACAGCTGTGAGGAACAACCACCTTGAGCCAAAACTCACTTTTCTTTAGATGTCCTTTTCTAGCCTGCCAGGACATTTTTCCATTGTGTGCTTTCAGTCCTGTCCCAAAGGGAATAGTTATTTATTAGTGCTGTAAAGAGAAGGTGTGTGCTTGACTAAATTCATAGAGGCTGTGTCCACAGCCTCCTTACTGCTGGACAGTCAGGATTTAGGAGGGAGCCATTAACCGTAAGCCTTGTGTGTGCAGTTATATATGGAATCACTGCAGGTTACAGCCCCTGTGTGACAGCTTAATGGCAGTACTAAAACACAGCTGGAGTCAGAGATTTCACCAGCGTCCTCCTCATTTGTGCCCTGAAGACATCCTTGGAAGTTTGCATTTGTAAATACCCTCGTGTCTTGCACAGTGTGCAAAACACAGAACTGGGGATTGAAAGTTGATCTCTGACCAGGGGGAGATAATAAAAAAACCCTCCTTACTACAGCCAACAATATCCAATCCCTACAATGGGAAGGTTGCACCTGAGGTAACCTTTGAGACCAAAGCAGGTATAATATTTAGAGAAGTGCAAACATGAAATGAAGTGTCCCCAAGGCTACTCCTTTCCTTGGAAGGTCTAAAGGAGAAATTGCCTTTGGCTTTCCCATGAAACCTTTCAACCCACCATGTCCATCTCAGCTGGGGGAACACCAGTGCTGACCAGGTGCAAGCACTGCTCTCAGTTAAAGGTGTGAGTGGGGCTTGCTGGGAGTCAATGGCAATTTCAAGCCTCCTTCTTAGGCTCTTCAAAGCAGATAAAGACAGGCAGGCATGTGTGTGGAACCATCCCACGGAGACAAGCTGGACTGACAGCTGACTCTGAAAGCTGGCGATAGGAGTGGCAGGAGGTGCTGGTTTCCTGGTGTTCTGGAGCTGCTCAGAGATGCTGTCTGATGGCAGTGATGGGGAACCTGGGGGGATGATGATAAGAGGAAGATGTGCAGTGACTCCCTGAAGCACTCCAGTGCACACTGCTTTATTGGATCCTGGCACAGCCCTTCCTTCTGCTGCTTAATTCATTCTGATTACTTGATAGCTGACTAAAATTGAGTAAAACTGTCACTTACCAGCAGTGAAAATTAAGATGTGCCGTGCTACTTGTGTTTATTTTCCTTTCAGTTTGGAGGATAATGTGGTGCTGAGGCACAGGGGTGCTGTGCCTGTACTGCAGCCTCCCCCTTCTGCTCTGGGGGTGCCTTGGCTCCTCTCAGCCGAGTGAGGAGGAGGAGGAGGAGGGAGTGGTGGTGCAGCACAAGGAGTTACCCTCTGAGCAGCTCTCTTCCCAGGGACAGGGTGCTTAAACAAGCCGCTGTAGGCAATGCACTGTGTGCAGCTCGTAAAGTGGAAAATTACTGCTTCATGCTGCCGGGTAGAGGCTACCTTGGAAAAGATGATGGTGTTATTTAGCCTCAGCATGCTGGCTGTGAGGTCTTTTGTAAGAGGAACCAGGGAGTGGGATGTCACTGAGGCTATCAGGGAGGGTTTAAGGAGCATGAGTATTTCAAGGGAATGGCCAAAAAAAAAATAATCTTTATTGAAGAGGCTGTGTAGGGGCCTAGGAGCCAGAGCCACCTCACTCTGCAGTTTTCCATCTATTTAACCCTCTTGCACTTGATATTGCTGCTCTGATTATGAAAAATTGTTAATCTGTTTCTGGATATTTTAATAACTGAGTAGCCCCTGTTAGGCTCATTGCAGTCCAGTCATACGCTTATAGATACTGTCCTTTAGCAATTTCACATTGAAATATAGCTCTTCCACAATCAAATTTTACAAAGAAGGAGTTTTGGTTTTGTAGAAAGGAAAATGCAAATGAAGTTTTTCACTGACTGAAATTTCATGTTTGTGGCATAGAAACAAAATCTGATTTCAGATTTTTTTGCCCAAGTGCACTGTAATCACTGATGATTAGTTTGGGACAGTAGGCTCTGAGAATCACTCTTTTTCTGTATCAGTGGCTAAGTGAAATATGTTTGCTACACATTGTAGCAAACTCACTTTGGGGAGGTAAGCTTTAAATGAGTAGAGATTTTTTGGTGCCATTTTCTAGCTGAAAACAGGGACCAGGGTACAAGGTAACTTTGACTTTCTGACCTGCTCTGGTCTTTTCTTCTGGCTTGACCCAGAATTGTTCTTTTTCTCCCAATGACTTAATTTAAAAAATACAATATAGTATGTTTTTGTGTAATTACTACTTGAGAAAGAGACCTATCCCTCTCTTTTAGGGCTTCTGGCACAAGGGGAAGCTAAGCATAATTGCAGCTTAAATATGTGATCATATTATAATAAGGGTTTAATAATCAGGAACCCATTATAGACAGAGGTGGAGTTTTATCAAGATACAGTTAAAAATGTCCTGGTTTCAAAACAAGCTTAAAAGCAGTATTAAGTTGATCTGCTAGAATTTTATTTTGGATAATACTAATTTCCAATACCCCACAGCCAAGATCTACAGGCTCTTTTCATTTTGGGGAGCCATATAATAAAGGCTGTAGCAGTGAGTTATGTGTCCTCTGCGGTGGCAGGCTGTGATTAAGGGGAGCTGGATTTCCTCCTCACACAACTGAGAGACCAGAAAAAAAGCCAGGCTTCTCACGTGGAGCAATCTGATTTCTTGCTGTGCAGCACATTCATGACTAAGTAACCATTCCTGCTGATGCTGCAGTCACAGGGGAAGCCCAAAATGAAACCCCAGCCAGCAATCAATGTAGCTAATTTTCTTTTTACTGTTTTTTTCTCCTTTTTTTTTTCTTTCCTTTTGTGCAGTTGAAACAAATAATTGGATGCTATGGACAGCAGGTTGATCCAAGAACTATATTTTTTTCTTCCCAATAAAGATAAGAATGAATCCCCTCCTTTTTAAAAAATCTTTTATTGAACTGCTCAGTGGGAAGTTTTGAATCCTTCATGCAGTATTAGGGAATTTATTCTAGTGAAAAATTTACCATTTCTAAGGACAAGAAGCACAGCATTAAAAATCACTAAAGCAGCGCTGTTTACTCAAGACAATGAGTGTAGTCAAGTTTTGCCTTCTCCTGCTGATGAGCAAATTCATGCAGAGAAGATAAGGGGCCTGGCTAGGGAGTCTTCAGTGGGGAGCAAAGCCCCATGGGCAACTAATTTCCCAAAAATTATGTTTCTCTTTGAAGATATTAGTAAAGAGAGAGAAGTTCCTCATTCTGATAAGGTTTATTTTATTTTGTTTCTGATACTTACTGTGAAAACCTCGATCCAAAGGTTCAGTGCCATTCCAGACAAGGGAAAAAGTTCATGAATGCTTCTAAACTGACTCAACATTTGGTAAAGGCCAACCTGTCAACCAACAACCTGCCAATCTTTGATAGGTCATTATCAAGTGATTCTTAAAGTGATTTATAATCTTGGCTCCTCCAGTGCTTGAAGAACTGGAAAATTCAGAACTCAAAGCTGGCTGCTAAATCTGGCCTGCTGAGTTACTGAACTTTGAGGAAGATGGCAGTGGAGGCTCTGTTGCTTATTGTTGTCTCACTCGAGGAGTTATGAAGGAGATTTTATAACAAAAGTCAAAATTACAAGTAGGAGTTTAAAATTAGGCATGAAAATGCAAATATATTATAAAAATTCAAAATTCAAGATCGTAACCTGAGTGTAGGTTGGAGAAATTCTTCAATCTAAAAAACCTGAACATTTTTAGACTGCTAAGGGTCCTTCAAGATAAAATATCTGGGAAAATAGTGGAAAGAATGAGGATGGCTTAAGAAAGGAGGATGGCAGTAAAGCTCAAAGAAAAGGACCATTTAAGCAGCATTTTTTTTTTATGTCAGATAAGGTATAGAAGATTCATGAGAAGAAAATTGCTCCCTTTATAAGATTTTTTTAAAAAAATAAATTTAGAAAATAGAGATGAACATGAGGCTGGTTCCACACAAATAGCAGAGAACAGACTCCAGCCAGCTGTCCCAGCTGAGGAGCCCAACAGTGCTGTTTCCAAAAAGGAAATGAGAAAGGAAGTCTGAGGCACTATGGGAAAGTTGTGTCTGGCAGTTAATTCCTTCAAATATGGCTCAAAAGTTGTTTTCCATAGGACAATATCCCAGGCATGAGAATTGCAAATCTATTTTTATTTAAGAGGCAGTGACCTGGTCTGTTTGTGGGGGTTTGTAAAATCTTCTGTCTGTCAGAAGGTAGGCCTGATGACAGAACACCAGGATAGTACTCATATGGGATGTGGATAATTGGAAGTGCAAATGGGAGAGTATCCTGTGTCTTGGGTGAATGCCCTTCCATCTGGCAATTGTGGTTTGCCTCTCCCCTTCTTGAATGTCATATAATTTCTGTTCTAGACTTAAGCAGTGTTGCCAGTGAGTTTCATCAAAATCAATATATTACTGCAGAAAGAGTCAGTTTTGACTTGTAATACTTTTTTTTATGGAAAGTTTTTGATAGAAAATTCTCAAACCAGCTCTTATCTCAAATGTCAGTGTTGTTCTTTCTGTAAAGGAAAAGCTTTGTGGAAGCAGGACTAAGTTTTGGTTTTACCTATTTCCTCCAAATATGCATTCCCAGAGACAGATTCCTTCAAATGAGCATGCTTATTCTGAGCCATCTCAACCTTTATCCTAGATTTTTATGGCTGCCTTGTTTTGGAAACACACAGCAGCTGCTGGTAGGGATACATTAAAATTTAGACTTTGGCACAGCTGAACCCTAAGTGTAAAGTCTGAACCACACTAAGGTAAAACTAGGAAATAGAAGTGCTTCAGAACAAACCTCTTGTGTTCCTCTAGACACAGAGAAGGCAAAGAAGTGAGCAACCCTAGACCCTCCCCCGGCTGGTACCCTCACATAATCTCCACACACAGCACCAGGTAAAGAGGGTGTGTGCAGGGGAGTCACATGGATCAGGGTCACTGCAGGCAAACTCTCAAATGAGAATTTGGTCGGGGTTTCAAGACACAAAAAAAAGAAAAAAAAAAAAAAGCTGTTTGGTCATCCAGGCTTTGTTGGGTCAAATAGAAAATGTGCATTGCAAGACTCAGCCATGTGGAGAGGTCAAGTGAATGCCTTCAGTGGTTCTCCAGTTTTCTCCTCCTCCTCTGATGACTGGCTTGTCAGCAAACTCACTTGAGCCCGGTGCTTTTCATTTAAAAGCTGACTTTTTGCAGTCATCATGACTTGTAAGGAATGGGATGGAACTTAAGCCTACAGACCTCTCAAAAGTTAATTTCTCCTATGAAATATCCTTTATTCTGGCAGAAAGCCCTTGAACTGCTAGTAAAGGCAAACCTGAGAGTGTTGACTGTAAAATGCCCTGCTCTAGAGAGAGCCTTGGTATGCAAACACTCACTCAGGTCTGTAATGATAGTGAACTACTGAGAGGAAAGGTGGACAAAAGATTTTATTAAAGACTGAAATAAAGATTGTTCCGTGTGGCTATCGCAGGGAGAAACCTGAATTATTTTCCTACTGAGTACTGTAGCATCAGGTGTCTGACAGCGCACAGGGAGTAGATCTCCATGTAGTACTTACACGGAAAACTCACCATGACTTTTGGCAGACTTTCATATTTAATATTAAAAAAAACCCAAACAACACAAGACCTTAATATTTGTAATTTAGAGCAAATCTAGACAACAGCCCTAGCAGTTTCACCAATTCAAAGGACAGTGCTTGGCTCATGGACACTGCTGTGGGTGTGCTCTCAGGAATGACAGTGCCAGTTATATTTTAGGAACAGCTTGGGCAGAAATGGGAACCTGTTGTTGCAATCAGCAAAGGTCTGTCAGTGAATGCTGAAATTCTGCAGGACAAAACACAACGTTTTAGTCACATATTCTCTTTCTGCTCCATCTTCAGCAATGAATCTGTCCTTGAGAGTGGTGTCTGTTTAGCATCCAGTGAATAGGGGTTGATGAGTTTGGGTTTTTAGAATTTGTAATGTGGAGAACGGAAATAAAAAGCTTGGTAAATATTAAAAAATTAAAATGTACTGACAAATGTTCAATTGCTCTGAATTATGAAGTGTATCAGTCAGCAGGGTATACAGCCTGTTGTTTAAACTTACTTTTTACAAGGGGGGCAGAAATATAGACTGGAAGAGGAAGAGAATAGATTAAAGAATATTTGGATAAGATGAATGAACTCCAGTCAGCAGGGCCTGATGAAATTCACCCCAGAGTACTTAAAGGTGCTGTCTGAAGCAATTGCTGAGCCATTAGCGATTATCTTTAAGAACTCACAGAGGAGAAAGGAGGTCCCTGAAGACAAGAGAAGGGCAAACACAGCGTATAATATTTTAAAGAGAGGGAAAAGGAGGACCCAGGGAATTGCAGACCTGTCAATCTAACTTAGTCCTTGAAAGATTCAGGAACAAATCATTAAGCAATCAATCTGAAGTAGCCAGCTGATACAGGAAAACATAGTCTTGTCAAGAACATTTGATGTCAAACCAATCTAATTTCCTTCTTTGTCACAGTAGCATGCCTATGAATAAAGAGGGAGCAGCAAATGCACTGGTGCTTGATTTTTAGTAATGCTTTTTGACATACATGACAGACTAAAGAATATGGTATAGATATAATTACAATGGGGTAGGTGCACAGCCTGTTGAAAAATAGCTCCTCAGCAATAGCTATCACTGGATCACTTTCAGGGAAGATATTTCAAGAAGGTCATTCAGCAGTTTCCTTATACTCAGTTCTTTTAGATAGTTTTTTTTTTTATTGACAACTAAACAACAAGCAAACAAAGTCAATCTCTCGATGTCAAAACTAGGAGATGATAGAAGTCCTTGGAGGTCAGGATCTGAATTTGAAATGATCTTCACAACTTGGAGAAACTACTCCGAAATATTTAAATTAAATTCATTCAGGAACAATCCAAAGTTCTGTGGTTGGGAAAGAGAGATGTAGATAGATAGGGGTGGGTGAAAGGTGGAGAAACAACCAGGCAGTAGCATATTTGAGTATTGAAGGGAATAATGAATTAAATGTTCTGGGTTATGGTTCAGAATCATCATCCTCGAGATACAACCAATATTTATTTTCCTCTCTTCACTGGAGTACTGCAACCAGGTGCTCCCTTTTCCTGCAGGTGAAGAGAAGGACAAAAAAATCCAGATAAATCAGACAGAACATAGGGCATGGAAAAGCACAAACTGTGAAGAGATGCCAAGGGAATTGGGTTTGTTCACTTTAGCCAAGGGAAGGCTGACAGTAACATGGCAGCAGATGTCCAGTGCAGAGGTGGGGGCTGTGAGCAAAACAGAGAGCAATTATTCTCCTTGGTCGTGGAGCGGACAGATTTTTGTCTAGATTTACCAGTTAATGTCAGGGTGAGAAGGCTGGTGCAGTCATGGAAGGATGCTCCTTTCTGCTGGTTTTTTTTCCTTTACCTTAGGACTAGTCAGACAGTCCCTTTTGGGAACTCCTGGCTTTGTGTCAGTGTGGGGAACTCATGCCATGCAGTTTCTCCTACAGCTGCACATTTCTACTCAGGAAAAAATATGAAAAAATGTTCTTATATCTCAAGTTTCCATTTAAATGTTGCTTTCATTATGTGCCAGAAATGGTTTGATTTGATGGTCTTGCATTGCTCACCATGAAAATGTCAACATTTATTCCCCATTACCATCCTCTGCATTGAAGATACTGCAGAATTTTAGTTCATAATAAGCCAGCTGGTCCATTACACATACCCTTTTTGTAACATCAATTACTGCCTGCTTTAGACTCTCCTTCCTTCTCCATGGCAGCATCACTCCAAACCTTATTTCGTGGAAGATAAGAGACAAAACAGGCTTATATAAATATTAATTGACAATGTTGTGAAAAAGATTATCTGGGAATCTGTCCCTTGGAGAGAGCAGCAGAGCAGACTGTTGGATTAAAAACATCTTAATGCAGCTCTCCAGCAGAACACAGACACCCCTAATGCCACCACCTATTGCAACCCAGACAGTCCCTTCTTTAAATTATACATAGGCTGAGAGAAGTCCTTGATTATAGGGTGCATAAGCAATAACCCCACAGTTACTGTCTGCTGGTTTGTTAGAGTGGCAAACACCCTCAGATTTGCTTTCAGCTATTAATTAACCAACCAGTCATTAACTGCTGCTAACAATTGATTTACAGGGAATTATTGCTTAAATAGCAGGAGGTATTTAAGAGGAAAATAAATTAAAACAAAGAACTGTTGGATCCTTGGGCACAAAAAGGACTCCTTGTAATATAGAGCATGGCTGCTACAGCACTGTAATTACAGAGTGATAAACAGTGATTGGGAAGTACGTTCCTTTCCAGAGACAATGACATTATGTCTCCTGGAAAGAGCCCTTTTGTCTACACTAATTGAATGATCTGAAATGAATGATGTTATCAGAAATCTAACTGAGGCAACTAATGTTATATTTATGGGTTATCAAAAATGTTTAATCACATCTGCGGTCTCTCCGAGATGTGTCATGGACACTGCAGCATCCCAAAAATATGATTGAGGGCTGGTGTGGCACATTATCTTAATTAGAAAAGAGAATTACAAGTTCTTCCATTGGTTCTGCCTCCCTCCACACTGGCAGAACAAATGAGACCTATTAACCTAAGCACAAGAAAACACTGCCTCCTAATGACACCTTTTCCTCTCCCTGGACAGGGAGCGAACAAGTGGTTGCATAATTATTTTCCAAGGAAATCGTGACCCAAGTGAATTTAGGGAGCTTGTGACACGTGAAACCTCACTCTTGAGCCCCACTGTTGAATTTGCCCGTGTTTGTGCTGCCAAGGTCAGCGTTTGGGTTGACTGGGCAGGCGCTGCTGAGTAGTTCATGGTGCATCTGCCCTTTCCTGGACAAGTTACACCGTATTTCACTGCCCTCTCCTGGAGTGAGAGGCTGCCTGCTCTGCTGCCTTCCAGGCCTTTTTAGTACCTCAGCACCAGCAAAAATGATTTTAGTACTGGGGGCACAGGGAGGGCACTGTGGCTTTTTCAGACCTGAGCCTGTGATTTCCCCTGCTCTGAGGCTCTGAGTGAGACGGATGGGAAAGGGATGGGAAGTATCACTGAAAACATAGATCCTGTGCTTCAGCTTTTGGGAATATTTGCTTTCATTGGCTATATGTTTCCCCTTCACCTGCATTTTTGGGAGTTGGTTTCTTGTAAATAGACTGGTGAAAGTGTGACCCATCCCATGGGGGCACTGAGTAATAATGCTGAAGGTGTTCTGCTTGAGGATTAGGTTACTGAAGTAGAGAGGAGCTTAGGAAAATATCTGACTTGCTGTGGTAAGAAAAGGCACATCTTGGTCATTTTTAGAAAGTAAATTGGCAAAGCCCTGACTAGAGTCCTGTTCTGCTGCCTCCTGCCAGCAGCTGTGTCCTAACCTGTAGTCTTGCCTCTCTCACTTTTGTTTGCCTGGATAAATCAGTAGAAATTCTATACCTAAGATGTGGGGACATGGATTCTCCCTCAGGTTTCAAATCTTCAGTCAAATCTCAGATTTTGTATCTAAGGTTCATAAATGCTGCAAGAATTATTTCCTCAGTCCTGAAATGAATGCAGACATTTCTGAGTAAAACTTTAAACTCACAAGCTTTCTCTTGTTCAGCTTCAGCTGGTTTGATCAGCATATATATATATATTTCTTTTTTGGTTTTAGCTTTGTTATGGATATCCTGGAAAGGAAAATCCATGGTAACCTCTTGCCTTTGACATCTCCCCTGCCCTTTCATTCAATACATATAGCTACAAAAGTATTTCACTTTTTGATTTCCTGTAGGATATACAGCTGTTTATAAAAGGCTGTAGAGAGCAACAAATATTAAGCAGGAAGAGAGGGTTGGGATATTTTGTGTTTCTTCATCCTACCATTCCTGAGTGGCTGGATCTCAGTATGTTTCTGCACCAGGAGGTGGCACTGATAATTGCAGGGATCTGCAGCAGACCCAAACAGAAAACTGCTAAAAACCTCTTTGTTGACACAAGTATGACTGCAGTCATGGAAATCTTCAAAAAGGATGTATATGCATGTTTTAGCTTTATTTAGCTGCCTGCAGAATAATGGGAGACAGCCTGTATCTAGCCAAAATTCTCAATTCATTCTCAAAATGGCAGAGCAGGTGTTTTATGAGTTGTCATAGGATGTGCAAAAATGAGTAGCTGCTGGCAAGGAGAGTATCGGTAGCAAGATTCCCTAATGCATTTATAGTATTTCAAAACCTCATCAAACTGTTATCCAGTCAGACATACCTATTCCTTCCAAAATACGCCTGACAAAGTTCTGGTGTTCCTGGGAGTGGCAGGAGTCATACTGGCATGGTTTTTGGGCTGAAAACTCTTCTGTGATGGTTGTAGAACTAGAGCAAAATCCAGCCTAAATACCTTCAGGCACTGCAGTGCATGACTCCTAGATATCTGGGACAGGGTGTGTTTTTCATCTTGATATGAATAAAGAGATATCGGAGAGAATCCTACTAAAGGTGTGTCTCAGACTTTGATCCATGGATGGTGGTATTCTGTAAGATGTCGGGAGGTATGCTGTTTAAAAATTGCAATATTATTTTAAAACTCTCATATATGCAAGCAAGGAAAGGAACAAGTTGGAAAATTATAGTAAGAAGTGAACAATCAGATGTTAGCATGCCCAAGTCGTGGTTCTGATTGAAAATATTACAGTAACACTGCACAGAGTAGTCCTTGGGAAAAACAAATGTTTGTTTTCGATATCTATTATCTCTCTTGCTTCTATGGTGTCTTCTCAGGACTGTGAGGAACAGCAGCAGCTCCTGCCTCTCCTGAGGATGCAGCTTTCCCCCACCCTGGGTATGTGAAAAAGAAGAGAGGGCTTTTCTTGTCTTGGAAAATATGAAGGGGGCTTGTAGTAGCTCTTGCTTGAAGGCATTTTGGAGATACTAGAAGTGTGTCATTCAAAGCCTAAGAAATTTTAAAGCTGCATTTGTGATCTCCAAAGAGTTCTGTAATTGCAAAGCTCTAAGCATGAAAAGGGATATCTTCCTCAAAACTCATTCTGGAGCTTCCCTACTTAGTTTCCTAAGCCTAATGGAGGCATAAGTACAAAGTGCTGAAACCCAGCAGCTGTGCACAAGCCCAGATGTGAGCCTCTCCTTGCACAAGGCTTGCTTCCAGTTCCTGGCTGGGCATCTCAAGCACAGCCCTCTGAAGGCTTACCCTGGCATGCCTGAGGAGTAAGATGTAGCAGGAAAACTAAATAAATTGTGCTGCTCTGTTGGAGGATTCAATATTTTTAGGCAGTTGATATGACTGGCTTTGGGGGAATATGAAGCCCAGTTCCTCTCATTAGACAGCCTATCCAACTTGAAGTGCAAATTTCCTCAGGCCAGGGAGCAAGCAGACTCTGTTTTCCAATTTTAGCTCTGTGAGTATGAAGGAGCCAATAAAACTAATGAAACAATGATTGATTTAGTTTGTGTAGTGATTGTTGCCTCTGACTGTATCACCAGCTCCTCTCTAAACAGTTACCATGGTAATGAAAAATATCTGTAAGGATTTAGAGGTTTTAGGGACAACAAATGCGTAATTTAGTCCAAGAAATATCCAAGAAAGAAGTGATTAGGAGGAGATGATACTGGATTACTTCTCTGGATGGTATTTCTCTGTGCACATCATGACATAGCCACAGACATATCCATTTGCACACCTGTTCTTGCTCTTATATCTACATCTCCCAAGATCAGTAGGGATTGTTTATTGAACAAATTTGCTTCCTTCTTCAAGTAGACTTAGACAAACTCAGAAGAAAATGCCTTGCCTAAACAGTTCCCTTTTTATGCTGTAGGAATGAACCTGACATTTATTTAATGTCGTATCTCTTTTTTTCTCACATTTAATCAATATTAATTGATCTCTAGTGGTCTTAGTTCAACTTAATGAAGTATGGCATGTTTGAAACAACCATAAAGCTGATGAAGTAGATACAGTATCTGCTTTGTTGGGTTTTTTTCCCCCTGTTGTTATCTAATTAATGCTTTTTCTTCTTTTCCATAATTTCTTCTTTCCTTTGGAATACAAATTCAAGAGACTTAATGGAGATAGAATGATTCTACTGCTGTTATGTTGAACTAAAGTACTAGAAAAGCAGCTAAAATCCATGCCAGAGCATTAGTAGCAGCATTTGAAATGAGCTTATTTTATGTTCTCTCCAGTCAAATTTCATTTTTTTTTGGTGACTATTAGAGAATTTAGGTCAAACTACAGTAAAAAGAGGCTCTGAATAGAGCCTATGAGTGTTTTTAAGACCCTGATTAGTTTGTGGGTTTCAGGTACTTGAATGAGCTTTGTGTGAGGTGTTGCCTGCTGTCATGGATAATTCACACACTGGTCATTATATTATCCCTTCTTCTTTTTAAATTTAAAATACAGAAAAGCATTTATTCACCCCCTCAGTTTTTCTTAAAGGCTTGATGTGTCATTAAGTCCCTGTTTAAGAGTCCAAATAAATGTTTCAAGGGTTGAGTGTGAGCAGGAAATGTCTGCAACAACGACTGTGAGCAACTCTGAAATTGCCCACAAAGGCTTTCCTTGCTCCAAGCTATGCAAAATATTTGAGCAGAGGAAAGAGGAGAAGGCTGACATTTGGATTAAGAATTGTTGAGCTCTGAGTGTTTTTGAGATTGAAGATCTGGCAGCAAATAAGGTGAACTGAAGTGCAGCTTATCTGTTTGGCTGGATTTCCAGGGCTAACACATCCCTCATCCAGGAAGTGTACTGATTCCCAAGGGAGGAGCTGGGATGGAAAAATATTTTTTTTTTACTGAGAGTACTTTTGCAGCTGTTCTTCCCTTTTGACAATTATTCCCAAATAGCTTATTTCCTTCAGCAAGGCTCACCTGCACCTGGGTGTCAGAAATTTGCACTTGAAGGGCCATTTCTTGATGAAATATCTGGGCAGGGAGCTCCACAATAGCCTTGAGATTGGTCTGTAGCTGTCTGGGCCTTTTATCCAGTGCTTCTCACCAGAAGTTAATTCTTTTCACCCACAGGATTTTGTTCATGTTGATTTAATCCAGAACATTTAAGGTACTGAAAAATAGTAAAGAATATCAACAAAGCACTGACTGAAAGCCTGAAAAAAAGAAGAGTCTGGGGTGACCTTATGGTGTCCTTTCAGGGGGGCCAACTGGAAAGCTTGAGGAGGACTTCTGACAAGGGCATTTATTGTTAGAACAAGGGGGAATGGACTCAAACTGAGAGAGTATGTTTAGATTACACATTAGGAAGAAATTCTTTACTTCAAGAGGGATAAGGCACTGGCACAGGTGGCCCAGAGCAGTTGCAGGTGCCCCATCCCTGGAAGCATTCACTGCCAGATTGGATGAGGCTTTGAGCAGCCTGTTCTAGTGGAAGGTGTCCCTGTCCATGGCACGGGGTGGAAACTGGATGGTCTTTAAAAACTCCTCCAACCCAAACCATTCTATAGTTCTGTGAATGAGGAAGTCTTCCTCTCAGCTGGTTTCATCTGAAACATCTGATGTTATTTCTGCTGAAGTGTAGCTCCTCTATGAAGAAAACACTTCTTAAAGAAAAAGAAGCATCACATGGCATGAAAAGGAGCTTTCATTTGGTATCCATGTTGGAAGGGGGGTATAGATGCAAAATATTGGTCACTTTAAACTATTTATAGAAAAGTATTCCTTAATTTTCTGGCACTAAAATGAAAGGCAGAGAGAAATTCAGCTAAAGCAGGTTTAATAGACTCTAAAATATTTGTAGGAATGATTCCAACCTTTGAATCTTAGATTATTCAGTTATGATGCTTTGAGGTTTAATTTCTGTATGCAAAAATACCCTTCTTGGGAATGATAATTTGATTTCTGTAGCTTATTCCCACAAGGGCTGAGCAGGTTTGTGACCAATCTGGCCATAGCAGATGAATTTGTTTCAATTTAAATGGCTCCAAGACCACTGAAGGAATGAGAAAGAACACCTCTTACATCTTGCTCTATATCTGAAACCCATATCCATGTACAGGAATGTCTCCTTGGAGAATTAACACTGGCTGTTAAATACATAGAGGGAAAAGAGACCTTTTAAACACAATGTTCATCTCTTTGTGCACATTCTTTTCTCAAGATGTTTTGGCCTTGAGTGCAGGAAGTTTCTCCTGTCACTTTAGGAGCAAGCTTAAAGTCCACATAAGTTCAGATATGCCTCAGGAAAGAAATAAAAAATAAAAATATGCAGGTGATAGGATCTGATTCAGGATAGGATCTGGGTACCTGCACTGGGACTTGTCTGAAATTGCTTTGCTTTGCTCTAAGACAGCAGCCTGTGTTTCTGGATGGACCCAGGGAAACTTGAAAGGCATTGTTTTGAAGGGCTGCTAGCTTTTCCTACAGTTCATCACAGATCTTGTTAGGAAAGGAAGGAGAGGAAACTGGGCAACTGCACTGCTCAGCCATGAGGAAATGCACAATGAGTGTGATGAAGCCAGCAGCTGCAGGACAATGGGAGCAGGCCGGGGCTATTTTTGTTAGTGAACAATCAATCAAACGTGTGAGACCTTATCATCTTCCCTTCTCGCCTTCTCCCCCCACTTTTCTTCAACACTGGAAATCTTCCCAAAGAGAAACAGCTTTCCTTTTCTCTTAGCAGAGCTGATTACCGTAATAATTTTCTCTTTCATCTCAGAGCAGGTTTCTTCTGGAAGCCTTTGATGGCTTCCTCTGAGCACAGTTATTGTCTTGCTGTGGCTGAGTGACTTGCAGCTGGGTCATGCCCGGCACTGTGAAACCTGGGAGAGCATTAATCAGTATTTACAAGTGAGTAAGGGTCCCCTCACCTCTCACTTGCTGGATGTAGAGGCTGGAAGCATTTCTCCCAGAGTTACCCTCAGGGCAGAAATCTGAATTTGAACTGGGCATAGCTTTCACAGATGGAAAATAAACAGCAAGTGTTTCCATCCTATAAGATGTAATGAGAAAAAATACATAATTAAGATGGTAATCAGTACTCCAATAGCTGAATTCTCTGTTATTTTTATGAGTCTTTTCTCAGAACAGTCCTTTTAAATGTCATGGCAATATTAGCTCCAACTTAAAAATGGAAAAATAGAAGGACATAAACACATGTTTTATGGTGTTAAGTAAAAAACAAAAGAAAAAACATATTTTTTGCTCTCCCTAAACAGAATTGCTTTCTTACTTTATATTCAAATATAACTGAACCCTCACAGTATAGTTACATCTAATTTATATCATTACAATGTTCTATGTACCAACACCAGATATAGTACCCTAGATTCTCGTACTTCATAAATATGAAGGGAATATTAATTTGTAAATGAGTTTTTCCAACATCTTGTGATATTTCAAGCATGCACTGAGGCAGCACTTCAGGTTTGCTATTAACTTTTTTTAAATCTTCAGTTCTTTGCTGTGTAAGTCCTTCTCCCTGTGTTAAGCAGCCTATTAGTCATGGAAGATCAATACTTTTTGCTCTTCTATCAATTATCTTGGCATCACTGAGATCTGGCCAGAACTTTGTATCACAGTTCTTGCTACTCCTTAAATTTCATTATAATGATATGTTTACATCAGTAACAGTTCGATCAAAATTGGATGTGTTTATAACACTTACCACAGTTTAGATTAACAGCTTACTTCCACTTTACTACAAGGAAACTGCTAAATTGACTGTAATTCCTAATCAATATAGGCATAATTCTTAGAATTTAAATAGGTTTTTAAGTGTTGCCCGTGCTGCTAAAGGTGACACGGATGTCCTGCAATTTGTCACCCAGCTGCTGCAGAATCTATTTCCAAGCAGTCGATTGTTTCATTCCAATTCCAGTTACCAAACCCAGCAAGACTTAATTACTAGCTCTTTTTTTTTTTCCTATTTCCCAGTGCCTTTCCTTCACCTAGGCTTGGTTTAATGAGCAGCAATGTTATATCATGAGACAATCTCAAAATGTCTAATGACTCAATCCATCATCATTATAACACATCCATGCCTACTGCAGAGGAGATACTGCTGGTGGGTACAACTGTCTGATTCCCTCTTTAACCCCTGAGGATCATAAACTTTCTCTTATCATCCCATTAGAGTGATAACTCGGGGTAATAACTCCTCACTTCACTACACTTGTCCAAATATGCTTCTCAGTTCCCAATTTGTGTCTACCAGTTCACCATGATTTTTCTCAAAACCAGGCGCAATTTCAGTGGGAAGAGCTGCAGCTCAAACTCAGCTCAGTACTTAGAATTAAGATCACAGATTTCTCAGAGTTTTCAGAATACTGGAGTTGATGGTCTGCCCTTGAATAACCATTCTTTGTCACTGTTTGACTGTGTTTCATGAGAGGACCTAAGCAGCCTCAGGCACACGCTGCTCCCATATTAGAGAGCACCAGTCCCTACTCAGTATATCCTCCTTGTTCTCTTGTGGGAAGAAAACCCACCCACCTGGTACCAGGACGTTTTTGGGATAGGTCACTCAATGAAACTGCCAGGCACTTTCTGAGCATACTGTGGGACTTGGCCACTGCTCAGCCCAAATGCACCCAAAAGAGGCTTGACTATCTTCTCTCCCTCTCACAAACCCTCCCTTGTTGCCTTCACAGCCATCACATGAGAGGGAGTTTTGGTTTTGCATGATTGAGCACAACCTTGGACAGATAAACTCCGTTCCATTGATCAGAGGAAAGATGGCATCCTGAGGGAGGCCAGCACTATAGGCTAGGCAAGAGCTCTACTGAAAATAGATGTCTAACTCCTATTAATTTAATTTCTCTTGCTGCTCAGATCAAGTGATGGAAGCCTCAAAGAAGGTGTTGGGTCAAATCCTACCAGAGGTATTTTCTTTCTGGATGTAGCTCTACTGGACCAAACTGATACAAAGACTAGAGAATAAGAGCTTCCAAACAAGTAAGTGTCTAAGTGTTATAGCACTATGCTTATTATTTCTTGCCTTTTTTATTTCTGGGCTGACTCTTTCTGAACAGAATAAAACAAGACTCAACAAAGCATTTTAACAGCTTGCATGATTCCATAACTTGATTTCCCTGGTTTCAGGGAAAAAAGGAGCTTCAAAACCTCTTCTCTGAAGCAGCTGGAACTCAACTTATCTCTTGCCCCTGTGGCCCTACCCTGGAAAGATTGCTGCCCTCTGACTTTGGCTCTGAATTGCACAGTGAAATGCTCAGAAACTGGAGCCAGGTTTGGTCAGTGCTTCTGAGTATTTAAGAGCTCTGTCATCAAGACAAGAACTTTCTTTTTAAATCAACTCAGAGAGAAAAAAAATACACAAGAGGAACAGGAAAGATAATCTCTCAGCTCACACAACACAAACCTGATTTTGGTGTCCTTGGAGATGGACAATATTTTTAATTAAATTGTCACAAGCGAGTCTGAGTTTAGTGAACCTGGGATCTGTTTCCACTGTCTCAGACATAGTGAATCAAAAGTAGTTTCATAACAAATCCCAAATACACTGTGCTCTCCATCTTATTGGAGCAGGCAAGACTGATGGGCCCCAGCTATGTAACTATCACCAAACCTGCTTCAGGAGTTCCCGTGTGAGCAGATGGGCCCCTTCAAAAGCACCCATCCCTCTCCACTGCTCCCTGCTTTCACAGGTATGGACTGAGTGGTTGTAAACAGTGCTCAGGCTGGGCTGGCTGGATCCTGTCCCATCTTCTAAGCAGCTCTCCTGTATCTAACGATGGAAAAAATCTTTCCCATTTCCAGTTCTTCTGCCTGAGATTGTAAATGTGAGTCCTTTTCCCAGTGAAGAAGTTTGACAGGCTAGCAATGGCAGGTTGTTTATACTTAGATGACTTCAAGTACAATATCAGATTTGTTGCCTGGCTTGGGGTTTGTCTAGACGAGTTGTTTTATTAGATAGCAGATGGTTTGGAAATTGTTTGCAGTGACAGGGCCGAGTATAATTGGAATTCTCTGTTCCCAGATCAGAAGGAATGGGGTTGGGAAAGTGGGGACCAAAACTCCCACATTTCTCATTCAGAGGGAAAAATGCATATAGATGTAGATTTTGATATAGGGGTGTGTGTGTGTGTGTGCATTATTGAGAGAAATGAGGTTCACTCTGTTTATCGGGGATCCTTAAGCACCTCTGATAAATCACAGGAAGAATTTCCTTGGTACACCCTTAGTGCCAATATTGGTATAGTGAATTTACAATCTTTGAGAGTTCCTCACTTTGAGTCATTCTTCACCTTTCTCCTTTGCCCTTCTCTTTCTCAGTCCCAATTCCACCCTACTCTGCCCATCTATCTCTGCCCATTTTCTTTGGCCTTCATTCTCCTCTGCCCTTCTTCTCTGCCCTTTTTTTTCTTCTCCTTCCTTTCTCTGCCTCCCTCCTGTCTCTGCCCTTCTTCAGCCTTCTCTGCCCTTCTCTTTTTTCCTGATCCTTTGTCCTTCTTCCTCTTTCATCTCCACCCCTCTTCTCTGCTGTTCTGTTCCATCTGCCCAGCTCTCTCTGACCTTCTCTGACATTCTTTGAACTTATCTGACCCTCTCTTCACTTCTGTTGTTTTCTCTGCCCTTCTTTAACCTCTGCCCATCTCCACTCTTTCTGCTTTTCTGCCATTCTTCTCTTCTTTTTTCACCCTTCTTTGCTGCTCTCCTCTGCAGCACTCACCCCAGCTCTGCCCCACTCTGACCTTTTTTGACATTCTTTGATTTTATTGCCCTTCTTTCTCCCATTTACACACCTTTCAGCCCCTTGGTCACTGCCTGTCCATCTCTACACACTGTTCTCATCCCTCTTTTGCCTTTCTCTGTCCTTCTTCACCTCCTCTAGCCTGCTCTCCCACATGTTATAAAACCATAGCTACAGGCCATACCCCCAACTCCCTTTCCCTTCTTCTCTGCCATCTTCTCTGCTGTTCCCTGCCTTCCTGTGCCACTCTTCTCCCCTTTCTTCCCCTTTTCACCTGCCTATGTCATCAGGGTACCTGGAGTTAACACTGTTAATTTATTTAGTCCTATTCCCCAGGATGAATAAATGTATTTTTTTCTGTACACTTGAAACTAACGCTTGATGATAGCTGCACATCACCATAGAAACCAGGACAGGTTCTTCTGTAAGTCAAAGGTTAATTTATAATTATTTTTAAATCATCTTGCTCAGATGCATCAGTGTAGACAGGACTTGTCCAAAAGGACTTGTCTTCTCCCCTACCAAATAATCTATCTTTCTATTCTAGCTCTTCCAAAAATACATTAACATGGCTCCTATTTACTTTAGACAGAGTCTCCATAAGGTGTTATACAAGATAACTGTCTGGTTTTGAGTGTTCGTAGCTATGTTTGCAATTGACAGAGTTACTGACAGCCCCAGCTCTCTGTGGGATGGCTGTGGACCAGAGCACAGATGACTCATTGTGTATGATGTTGTTTCACACCAAAGTGTTTGCTCTGTGTACTGAACATGTGTGCAAGTCAATAGCAAAAAGTTTGAGAACAAACACAGCTTAGATGGAAAAAAAATTCAAATTGACTGAAATCATTATGCCCAAGTCAGAAACAGCAATATAAATGTCTTTTTAAAGGACAAGTTTTACTTGGGATCGTTCTTGCATCTTCTGCCACTGTTTGAGGGTCAGGCAGTGTGAAGAGGTCTTGGCATTTCCTTGCAGCAAAAGTCTTTTCATTCCAAAGATGGGCAGAAGGGGGTTTGGGTCACTGCTCAGATTTCCCCCATTCAGCAGCAATACCCAGTCATCGGACAGTATTTTTCCCTTGGAAACACAGACTTTTGCCAAAACTGTTTTCCTCCCCCACCTGTCTCCCCAGCTGCCTTTTCATAGTTCAGCAGATATCTGAATAACTGGTTTTGTATTTGGAGCTATTTAGTTGCCTTGTTGCCAATTAACCCTCCCCTAAAGCCCTTGCACATCTATAAGGTGTAGTTAATAAAGTCCTTTTGATCTGTTAATGTCCTCCTAGGAACAGCCTCAGTCACATGGAGGTGTCCCCTCAGCTGCCTCCTCTCTCCCCAGCTGAACTAAAACACATCTCTGAGAACAGCACATTTCTTCAGTCCCTCAGAATGCTTGACTGTACCTCTGGGCCATATCTTCTTTTATTAAAAAAACCCTCTACAGTGTATGTTGGAAGATTTCCCATCTGCAGGACACTATACACTTACAAAGGCAATCTCCTACTGTAGGGGCAATCTCCCCTTTATGAAGATGTGGTAAAGGACACAGAAATAATCTACTTATCTGTTTGGCAGATAACAAATTGCCTTTGTGCTAGTGTAGGAGATTAAACTGTGTAATTTACTTATAAAATAAGGTGTCTCATGGAGTATGGGTATAAACCCACAAAGACTTTAGGAATCTTTACTGGGCTTTGAATGGTGTCCATAAGATCTTGTTGTAGGTGACAGCCAGGTTCAGAGACTGCTATCATATGGGGATCACTAGGATGAGTCATTCTTACTTATGTGGAGGCTTCTGTATGTGGTAGTGTGCTCAGGGGACTGGGGAGCAAAGGAAATCCTCTCAGTCATTTCCCCCCAGCCTCTGGCAATGTCCCTTCTGCAAAGTATTTCCACGCCCTAGACCTGCTCTTGCAGCTTGTGTGTTTCTGGAAGCACAGCAGCCAATGCAGCCAAGATGTTCACACCCTCAAGGAGTGTCCTGAGACATGGCTGAGCTTTGTCAGCTGCAAGGCTCCAAATGTGGCCAGGCTGGGACAGACAGGGAATTCCCATTTTCCTATGCTACAGACAAGCCACAAGGCTGCAGTACCATCCCTTTCTTTTCTGTGCTTGCAGAGGCTGAGCTCCACTGCAGGCAAGGAGCCACCTCCTGGGACCAGCCTGAGGGACAAATCCAACCTTGAAAAACAGCCAGCAGGATGACATGCAGATCAAAGGGGTATTGCAGAGCTCAGCTGCAAGAGATCCCTTAGAGACTTTTTAAAGCATTTTAGCTCACCCTTAACTTCCTTTAAATGGAGCACAGGTTTTCTCCGGAAGAAAAAGAAGAGCAGAGTTTGGTACATGCCCTGAAATGCACAGGCACCTGAGGAGCACTGCCGTCTTCTACACCTGTTTGTTCAGTGACTGTGATGTTTACAAGAGGTTTATTATTCCCATTGTACCTTTAGGAAAATTGCCCCACAAATCTCTGAAGCTGGAAAAACTCTGTTTTGATGACATTTAAACTTTTTAGGTGTCATCACAAGAATTTTAATGTAGTGTGTGTGTGTATGTGTATCCAATGTCCCACAAAGTGTGGGCAATGTGTATGGGTGTGAAAGAATTTTCCCAAGAGCAAGAGGCAGAGCAGTTATTTCAGTATTTCATGTGCCTTTGTAAATTTGTTTTTAATGAGAGAAAGAATGGGGTTTTTGTTTTGTTTTGTTTTCTTTTTTTTCCCAGTTTCCATGCTGTAGTTGG
Source organism: Zonotrichia leucophrys gambelii (assembly GCF_028769735.1). Taxonomy (NCBI): domain Eukaryota; kingdom Metazoa; phylum Chordata; class Aves; order Passeriformes; family Passerellidae; genus Zonotrichia; species Zonotrichia leucophrys. Next base: position 25,897,127 of record NC_088173.1, on the reverse strand, counting down.
ATTTATCAGTCTGTCAATGGACATAAACAGTGTAAGTGCGTGACAGTATCTGCATGCCAGTGCAGGTTTCCAAAAACATAAAAGCTACAGTTGAGCCATCCTATTTTGCAGTCAAATTCCATGTCTCTGATGGATTTCCCCACACTGTTGCTAGGAGATGAAGATAATGCCTAACAAAGATATTGACAAGAAATTTTCCAGAACAAATCTATCTTGTTATAGTAAGTAGAGACTGACATAAAATGGATATTGCTGGATTTATTTCCTCAGTGGTGGCACTGGCAAAATTGCATACATCAAGTGAAGGTGAAATTTCCCCATCACAAATGCAGTTTTGTTTTGTTGACATAAAGTCTTTGAGTGTGTTTAATGCTGAAAGTGCTGCTGCCTTCCAGTGTGTTTTGTTTCTAGGCTAATAGGATGAACGCATCCTACACCAGCGATTTTCCTTCTTCCCTTCTCTGCTACTTCCCCCTTTCAGGAAGAAAAAAGGCTTAACAGACTGGTTCCCCCCTTTTCATAACTCTTCTGGGAAACGTGGATTCCTTCGTTTAAAGCAGGGGAAAAATGTGCATGACTTGGGACATGTTGAGATTTGGCAAAGAAGCAGCTAAATGCAATGGAAAAGCAGATCAGCCTCTTGCTTTATAGCTCCAGGCACATCTGCATTAAAACAAAACAAAACACAAAGTTAAATGGAAATCTGATAAACAGAGGAACTTCAGGAATTCTCATGGAAAGTTTAAATTTCTAGAGAATGACAAATTTTCTCCCTTTCTTCTGATGACATAATGAACACACAAATAGATTTGAACAGCAAAAACCAACATGACCTGAGCCATATAAAATATAAATTTTGCTAGGGAAAAAGTTTTGGTCTGGTGTGGCATTTATATTTTCCCATCCACTGCCATCCCAGCAGTTCCTATGCCACCACAGGAGTCTCTGGCTCTGAACGCATGCAAGTAAACAACTTGCTGTCTAGAAAGATGAGGCCAAGGCTGAAAAGTAAATTGCCTTTTTCAGGGTAGGAAAGGAGTCAGGGAGAAACACATTCCCCTTCATTTTCCTGTATGCATCATTGCACAGAGGGAACAGAGAATCTAAACTTTTTTGAGTTAAAGCTACTGTGTCCCTGACTCCACACTATTGGGTGCAAATATTGGGCTGGTTTCATCTTGGGTGTGAATCTGCTCACACAGGCAGGGCCACCTGCACAGGCCCGTGGCAGGTGTGGTCCCCTCCTCCTCTGTTCACAAATGAATGGTGTGGAAGGGAATGAAGGCAGAAATTGTCACTTCTTACCATCTCATTCCTTGGCTGGTCCCCTCTTGGGATGCCTGTTTTCCTTCTGCCTTGCAGGGCACCATGAAGGTGAACCCACCAGTTGGCCAGAAAAATGCAAGTGGGAAAGGAGGTGACACATCCTGCCTGGAGTCACTTGGTACCATCACAGCCATTCCCTGTTTTGGGAGGAGGGAGGAAAATGCTGTTTCTGTGGTATTGATGAGAAAGCCTTGGAGAAGCACTCTTTCCACCACAGCTCTGAACGTCTGTGTCAACTTTTGTAGCACTGGTAATCACAACCAAAAGTTGCCACAAGTCAGAAATGTGCATTAAATTTGTCAATTCACTTGCACAGGGTTTTAACTAGACAGGAATGCACTGAGATGTTATCTCTATTTGTTCTGATGGAGAGAGGGGGCAGCTGGGAAGAGCCTTGCAGCTCCTACTGTTACTGCACTTATCCGGTTTTCTGCTGTAATATCCTGTTTTTAGATGCTTACATTTCAGCCAAGCATTAACCATTTAGGATGAGACTGACCATGCTGGGATGGCGCAGGCCTGCACCTGTGAAATAGAAGTTTAAAAAAAAAGTGATGTAATTTTTTTCCAGATCAAAGCCAAGTGAGGGGGCGGGGGGCAATATTTTATTCTATATTAAAAGATCACTGCAATTTCTTTGCTTTGAGATTTGGCATGGTGGTAGCCGTTAGGTGAAAAGGCTCTTTGCTGAACATATGGCAAACCAAGCACATTTAGCCAAAGTAAAAAAAAATAGTTACAATAAGCCCTTAAAGCACAAGCAGAGCACACTTGCATTCAGCAGAGACTTGTTTCTCAAGACTCTGTTGCTTAAGGATTTGCTCTTATAGATGTGTCCTGTTGGTTTCCCCCAAGTTACAGCTCTGCGGGGTGTGGATCCTCTCCCCACAAACCTGTGCAGTGTAAGAGGCACCTCTTGGCAATGTGCAGAGGTACAGCTAGAGAGTGGAAAACAGAGCAGAACTGGGAGCTTGGGCAACCTCCACCAGAGCTGAAATGTGACTGCTCTCTGCTAGGTAGCAATGCCTCCTCTGGGCTGGGGCTGACTGCAGTGGGATGGCAGGCTGCAAAGCACAGAACCTTTACAATACACCAGGCAACCTGGAGTGGGAGGTTTGGGAAACAACCTGTTTGATGGGGAGAGATGGAGAAAAGATAGCAAAGATGACAAAGGAGATTTTGTGAGGAAGGGAGATTTGCTGGGTAAAATCTGAAGGCAGATTGTGAAAATCAGGAGCTCTGAAGAGAGCCAACAAGTTGCATATGAGAATAGGGACATGGCACAGGGAAAATGACTATCAGGACACAGTAAAGTAACAACATCAAGAAATTAACAGAACAGGAAAGGAAAAACAGAGAAGAGAGAGCTTTTCCTTCTTCTTTTACATTTATGCCAAGTGCTTATTTCTTTATCCAGCCCAGTGTAGTTCATATCCAAGGGTCATTCATGGGGATGGTTAAAAATCATAATAAAGTTCTCTTCAGCCCTTTGCAGCTTTAGGCTGAGCACAGTACCCACTCTCTCTGCTAGACACTGGTTTCTGCAATCTTCGAGGCACTGGTGACTTCTTTTCCAAAGGTTCAATAGGTAGGATGTTGTTAAGCTCCCATTTTCTACTGTCTGTCGTAGAACAGCAATTTGCAGATGCTCCTGAAAGCCATACTCATACCATTGCTCAGCTTCAGAGAGCTCCAAGTGCTGTGAAAGGCAACACTCTTTGTGATTTTTGGGTGTCAGCCAAAAGTTAAACGTGAACATTCAAAGCACTCGAGTCCCTGTTAGTTTAAACAGAGTTTAGATCATCAGGTGTGATGACCACAAAGTTTGGGGGAAATATTGGTGACCAGGGTGTGCTGACAATGGAAAATTTTTTACCAAAGAATTCATCGGAAAAATGCTTTTTTATGGCATTGACTCTGCATCACTGTCATTTGTCAGGTATTTACTGAACTTCAACAAATTGTCTTCAGCAGGCTTGAATCAGCATTCAGTAAGTTGGTCAAATGTGACTGAACTCTGTGGCCTCTTAACTGTGAGGCCACAGGTAAGATGTTAAATGTATTTTGTGTTCCACTGAGTGTTTCTTGAAAAAAAAAGCATTTTCCGGCATGTCCCCAGTATTACACAGACTGCCATTACTCACATATTATTTAGCTCATGCACTGGCAAATTAAAATGGAAAAAGCCTTTTCACAGAAGCTGCAAATAGAAGAAAATCTTAGCTGTATGCAAAAGTCTATTTCTTCTGTGGTCCTGCCCTTACAAGGAGCAGCCACAACTCTTTTCCTATCCATCCAAATTAGATATTTTTCAGTACTTGAGCATAATATTCATCTGCCTTGAGTGGCTCCTGACTTTGTGAAGAGCAGATGGCCTGTGATAGCTGTGGGCTGCTGCACTGAGTGTCTCAAAGCTCACCAGAGTGACTTTACTGCTTTAGTTTCTCCTACATTCCTAACACTTCTGACATCTTAGTTTATTAAGTGTGTCTTGTGTTCTTCTCTTCTATTTCCCTCTCTACTCTGCTCACCTGTGAAGAGTGTTATTAATTCAAATATATTTCAGATACCTCTGTTCACTGAAACCATATATATGCATTATGGGACTCTTTACAGAAATGGCTGGAGCTGGCTTCACTTTTGCACTCTGCTCTCAGAGAGCTGGTATTAAGCTTTCTGGGGTCTGTCCAGGTGTATAGACATGAGAAAAGATTCCAGAAATTTTATGGAATATGTAGGGTATAAGACAGGAAAACTCTGGAAACATAAACAGTATTTTATAGTTATCTGTAAACTGTGAAATACCAGATTATTTTCTGATTCAAGTATGAGCATACACACATGGTATGATAATCTTCATGCAAATGGTATTGAACCCTTAAAAAACCATTGCAATGTCACACGAAGATTTTTTTGAGGAAAAAAATATTAAGGTAACTTTGTTTTCCCTAACAGACATTATGAGTTAATTGCTTTGAAAGGAAAATCTTGTCTTGTGTTCCTGCTTCACTCTGTGTGACAGACTGAAGTGTTAATAATGGTTAATGACTCAAAACAATCGGCCATCTGTGGAGGTGAGTAATTGGCTCATGTACGCTGACCTGAGAGGAGCTGTCATGTCTTAGAAGGGGTTGTAAACCATCAAAGACCCCCAAAGTGCCCACAGACTCCTTTCTGGAGCCTTTCATCCCCACCCCTGATGAATGAGGACTGCAGCCGTCACCTTAACCAACAGCTCATCACAGGATCCATGTGGAGTGACATCTTTCTACTCTTATCTTTTATTGCTCTTTCTTTCCTTTTTTTTTTTACACGTTTTCTTGTTGTTTGTATGCTTTTATATTGCTATATTCCTACAGGTAATAACCAAAACGGCCACATATCTTTTTTCTGTTGCAACCACATTGTTCAAAAATAAGCCCTACATATATATATTTATGAACACTGATCATTCAGTGTTGTTTCAGTCTTATTCACCCCAATGGACCTATTAAGGAGAACCTGAGTTACCCTTTCCTTCAGAGGCAGGTCATAACGTGAAGACATGGGTTCTTTTCTAAGAAAAATTTATTTATGAAGCAGTAATTAGTTCTTAATTCTTCATTGCAGTTACCTCAGTCAACCCATTAGCATGAACTTCATAATGTATGAAGCCTGCCCTGTTTTTCAAAGCACAAAGTCTAAAGACAAAAGTCTAAAAGTTCCTTTTAGGAGAAATAGTGGTTGTGTTTAGTCACTAAAAAAGTTTCTTTATTGCTTTCTCTTCTACATTCAGAATGTCTTAGAAACTGCAAATGTACAGTCTGTATTTAATGTAAAAATTAATTTCTAATAGTAGAACCTTAATGAAGATGTTCTAAGAGAAGAATACAAAGTTAAGCAGATTGTGGGAATATAAATTCTATGTAGATGGAATGGGATGTCAACTGTAATTCCAGAATTTCTTTGACAACCAAGGAAAGATATTCAAAACCTTAGTGGAACCTTTAATTCTTATTGAGACATAGCTGTGATAGCACTGTTGTGGTCTCATTCCAAATGGGTCTTTATAATTAATTACTAAGTCATGAAGATTGTAACATTTATTATTATTAGACTATCTTTTTAAATTATTATTATTATTATTATTATTATATTATGATCTTCCTTTCTGCCTTTTATTTGTGTCCTGATGATGTGGTTTTCCTTCTGTACATAAAATAGAGAGGATAAAGTCTTGTTTGGATCCAAGTGTGGCATGCGGAGCAATCTAACTGCAGTGCTGTTAATTAGACTACAGCTATTTTGCATATCAAATATATCTGTTTGAATTTCAGCAGGAGTTGGTGTAATTTTTTTACAAAGACTGCAACGACCTGTGAAGGCCTTTGTGTGTAAAGATACCACTTAAATGTAAACCACTGTGCTTTGATACCATCTACACAAGGTTTGATCAACAAAGGGGCCAGGGAGCACCAGCAGCTCCCAGTGGAGATGGAGCCGCTTGGATCCTCACTGTGGGGGAAGCAGCTCCTCTCCTTTCCTCCCAGGACTTTGCTCAGGGTGCTGGGCTCAGGTTTCTCAGATCTGAGCAGCCTGGCAGAAGGACCTAAGGGATGATCTAGTGATTTTTTTCTTTTAATTAATTTTCTGTCTGTGTTCCTCTCTTTACTTCTCACGCAGCCTTTGCTGTGATAGAAAGAAAACTGCCTTTCTAGCACACTTCCAAGTCCAGCCCTGGACATGTCACTTAGTGGGCTCTTGCACAAAGCCCCTGCTGCTGCAGCTGTGTGGCAAACGCTTGTTGTTTATGTGAGTATTAACCATGAGAAGTTTTATTTCTCATTTGCTATTTCCTTGCCGATTTTCAAGTGCAGAGACAAAGAATCTAGGGACTACACTGTTTTTAAACCTGCAAAAACTCAGAGGAGGAAAACACATCCACAATTCCAGGTGCAAACTTCAGTAGAGCAACATTAAGGGTGAAGGGTTTTCTTTCTCACTTGCTTTTCAATTTCTTTAATTTTTCCAAATAGTTTAATTAATTCAGGTGATTTAATTAACAATTACACTGCTTGGGTTTGCTCTGAAAAGGTTTGACTGAATAAAGCCCTTTTCCTTCCTTTTGCATCAAACTAACAATATAAAAATCCTTAAGGAGCAGGGAACTAAGAGCAGTAGGTTCACAGAAAATGAAGCCTGGAATCAGAGTTTGGTCACCAGAGCTGCTGGCTTTGGCTCCCTTCACATTGCAAGGGAGAAGGCAACATGTAGTTTAAAAAACAAAGAGGATTTTTTTTTTCAGGTACAGGCAAGGAATGTTTGGGGGGTTTATTTTGTTTTGGGGTTTTTTTATGCTACATTCACCATTCACTTCAGAAGGTCTCATCGTGGGGCTCAGTGACCAGCGCTGGCTGCCCGCCGGGTGAGCAGAAGCAGCCCGGCTGGAATCCTGGCTGAATCCCGGCTGGAATCCTGGCTGAATGCTGGTGCCACCTGGTGAGGGCCGGGGACGTGGCAGCACTGTTCCCCTGCGAGCTGCCGTGCGGAGCCAGGAGCATCACCTGCACTTTGGCAGCCACCGTGCGTCACCCCCAGGGTGGTCACTGCCCCCTATTCCCTCCCCTGGCAGCACAGGGATGGGGGAACAACCCCAGGCTCAGGCTCCTGGGACGACTGGACATGTAGCGAGACCTGGGCACTTCTTATTCACAGTTTCCATCATGGTTAAGGAGTGCTTCAGCACCACTGGTATTTATTAACAAGGGTCATTCTCGACAATATAGTAATTTTGTGGTTTTGTTTCCCGAGGATTGGCTGAAGGCCGATGGAATGCCAGCTCCCACAGAGCCCTCTTCACCCAGCAGGGCCTGGGGTGAAGTCACCCACAAGTGGCAGAGAGACCAGAGGCCTCAGAGACACAAGCTCCTGAATAATGAAATGAAAACTGGCGTCTGGAGAGAGGAGGGAGATCCCCGAGTGGTGCCTCTGGTAAGGGAAATTGACACTGCTGACCTGGGCTTTGCCAGGCCAGGGTGTGTGTTTGGAAGCTGGGCTGAGGAGAGGAGCCCAGGCAGAAGGTGGTGCTGGTACCAGGAATATGTGCTGGGAGCACGTGGGGAGGGGTCGGAATAGGGAAAATGAGAGCATTCTGAGAGTGGGAAAAAGGAGAGAGAGGAGCTGCTCAATCTTCTGGAAGACCAGGCTTTGCTAGCACATCTCAGTTTGGTGTGTTGGTTTCTCAGACCTACACCATCCTCCCCTCTTGCTTGCCTAAATGGAGCATGGCTAAATTCCTTCAGCTGCAAACATGTGGTTATTACTTAAGCTCCTTTTCCTCTTGACCTCTTGTTTATCTCCTCTCTGAAAGTTTACTGGTATATCCACACATTACAGATTTATGTTTGTTTGTTCTTAGGAATTATCATCCAGACAATTTGGGATGTACCAGGAAGGCAGGGAGCGGCATTGCTTTTATTTTGCTGACAGTTGTCATGATGGGTGGTGCAGCACAGCTTCCATCCACTGTGTGGATAGGTTAGTTATTGGAATGTGACATGCCCTTCAGATTAGGTAATCATGGGCTGCTGCTTTATCAGATCCTACCAGAAAAAAGATTACTTCCTTCAAAACTAAATTAGAATTCATGATTTTTCCCAAGGAAACTTCATACTTTTGGGGTATAATAGGGAGATTCTTCTCTTGTATGTATGAAGAAAGCAGAGTAAAATATGACCTTGACATTTCTTAATGGTGCTCTGTGCATGCGATGGTGTGCAAGACAGTGGTTCCTGGGATCCTGGAGCTTTAGAAAATGTAGGCACAGTCTTGTACTTCATTTGATTTTTAATCCACTGGGCAGTATTACACAAGGAAAATATTTATTCCACAAAATAATCAAAGAGCTGCTATTATTCAGGGATTATTGCAATTCATTCGTATGCAAAGAAAATATTCCAATAGTTGCTGTTCAGTGTTTCTTGGAACAACAGTCTGAAGTCTGCCTAAGCCTTCTCCCTTCTGTATTGAAAATTTTGGTGTAAGATTTGTCAAAATATAAGAGCTTAGCCAGTTTGTCTGAACGCTGAAGTCCCTTGCACATTGGGTTCAAACTGTGGCAGGGTTTTCTTCGGGGAATATGTGTTAACTGCTGCCAAATATTGTATTTACATCAGGAAGTGAGATTTCCGCCACTGGAAATGTGCACTGCCAAGTACAGCATTCCTAAGTAAATATGGAAGCACAGATCATTGTTTGTGGTCCACCTATTCACCCATCTGAACCTCTGTACCCTGATGTCTGAAAGCAGAAGGGAGTTTCAGAAGTACACAAGACCACTTTTCTCCTCATTTGACTTAGGCCCTGACCAGACTTCTTGTGAAATCAGTGGGTGGAGATGCTACCCCTCTGTGGCAGGAACCCCTTTCAGAAGCTTCATTCCAAATTTGGAAGTGGGATGCAATTTAGCACCAGTCTCAGGGTGACTGATCTGAATGAGATGCAATTTTCACATTATCCTAACTAATTCCACCAATTTGAGGCCGGCCACCTGGAAAGTCTCACTGTCATAGGTTTTTTGTCTGAATTTTTATGAAAGTTGAACCATGACAAAATGACTTGCAATTTTTACATACGTCAGTGTGTCTATGCAGTGTGAAAGCCTTATTAATATAAGTTCATTAATTTGATAGAACCTGAAACAAAGGAGTGCTTAACTGACTTAGCACTCAACTCAGTTCTCACCCTGGAAGAAACTCCCATGAACTTTGCTTGAGTAAAGAATGAGAAAAAAAGGAAAAAAGCTATGCAAGGTAACACACCTCTAGTTAAACAAATAGCTTCACTGTTTGTGAAGCTATGTCCAATCTGAGGCTATGTATTCTAGATTTATTCAGGCATTGGTCCACTTGCCACAATTGTCATAAAAAACTTCCATTTAAATATGGAAGGAGCTTAGCATAAAGAAGCTTATTAATTATATGCAGGGTCATGATTACACCTGTGTGGGCGCTGTGGGATGCATTTATTGATTCAGATGGAGCTGTTCCTGGTTATACCTGCCAGGAGTCCTGTGTTAAAATCTGGTGAAAAGATTTTTATATTCAGATGGTTTCTCCTTGCTGTTCTGGCCCAGGAAGGCAGTGGGCATTTGGCATAGTGCAGGGCAATGTCAGAATCACTTCTGCTACTTACCAGCTAGCTCTAAACGAAGGAAGCTGTGTTACTGCCAGATTTGCTTCTTTTCCCGTTGTGATATGCACCCAGCACAGCTCAGCTGCTCCAAAAAGTGTGGGACGTTATTTCAGTTTCTATCAGTCCTTCACAATTGCTAGCTAACGTCATTTGTTTGTTTGAGGAGATAGAGCATTGTGGCTGCTATGGTGTTTATCCTATTCAGGGATGTTGCAGAATGTCTTTAAACAAAAAATGTTGATGCTTTGTTTTATCATTTGCCTGAAGAATTAATCTCTTGTACGTTTAAACCTTGCGCTCACCAATGCTGCTCTTGCATGCACGTACACATATGTTCCTGTAAAAAGTGTTTTTCATCCTATGCCTCTTTTAACGTGCTTAAATAACAATGTTTCTATTATATATTTATTGCACCTAAACACATATGTACATAAATATGTAAAGCTATTAGTGTCCTTCTTTTTTAGGGGCTGTTACAGTCAGCTTTTCAGTAGACGTTTAATGTGTTTTAAAGGTCCAATTAATCAGCTTTTTAACAGTCCTGGAGCTCCACAATGCAGTCATGCCATACTTTCTGTGCAAAGGTTTGTGAGACTAGCTATTGCTGCATTGTGTGACTTGTTAAGTGTAGTTGAGTGTGGTGGGAGCCAAGGAGGCTGCATTTTGATCATTACATTTTATAGTGTTATAGTGTCTGCTATTTTTCTTTTTTTTTTTTCTTTTTTTTTTTTTGGAACTCAGATATATGCAGTCGCTTCTACTATACATCATGTACCACTGTAGTCTGAGCTTTGGCCAAACATGTTTAAATCTCCAATCTGTGCTTAATGACAGGATGAAGATCGTGTTTTTCTGTCTTTCCGAGGAGGAAAGCATATCATAGATATTACTTGTGGTGGCAGCATGCTTACTATGGGCACTATCTTAGAAATGACTTGAGATAATTATTAACTGTGATTTATACTTGTATGACTGGAAAGAAAGAAAATCAATTAGTGCTGGTCATTACATAGCCCTCAGCTAGTAATATATAGGCAACAGATCCTATGTGTTCTTTGGGGACTGCCAATTATCTAGTTTAGACAATACTAATACTATTAGTATTTGGAACACAACTCTTAAGAAAATTCCTTCAGGACAGCTCGGCACCTCTGACTTTGGAATTGGAAAGGTTGCAAAAACACAAGTAATGAAAAAGAATGAAACCTAACCAGCATTCTAAATTTAAAAAAATGCCTTTGAAACTGAAAATAAATACCATATTTTGTATTTAAAATTAGTTTAATTAAAAATAAATTAACATTATTACAACAGTGATGCACATCCTCTCTACATGTGTTATAACATCCTGAACCACTTGCAGTGGGAAAAGACAGCTGGATTTGAACATGAGTGAGAACCAAAGTGTGACTCACAACTTGCACCTGTAGGGATAGACAGTGCTGCTTCTGGTTTGTTGGACAAGTTTTCAGAGGCTGGTTGTGTCAGTCTGACAGAAGAGTGGAGCAAGGCATTCCTTCCCATAAGTGAGGATTTTCAGCACGTGAAGTTATGCAGCGCAGTAGGGTCTGTGTGCCCCCTTCAACAGCTCCAGTAGTGTTGTCTTAAACCCTGCTGCTCTGCTGGATCTTTGATGGACAGCAAGCCATGCCCAAGTTGTGAATCTTGGCAGTGGCTGCAATGTCCTGTAGCTGTTGTGTAAAATCCAGGGGTAAATGGCTCTTCCTTGTATCCTACCCCCCTGTTCTGGCTGGGGCTATTGCTGCTTTTTAACTTTCACAGCCATGAAAACACCCTCTCATGCATAGCTAATTCATTATCCAGGATATTGGTTTGGAGGAAAATATGAGGAAATACTGCTTGTCGGTTTTGTGTGATCTGAAATCCACAGAATTACAGAGGACCAGAGGCACCACTCATGTATCCTGGCTTAGCAGTTCTGTCTTACTCACAACATCGTTCCTGAGACTTCTGTTTGCAGAACATTATGCCAAATATTTTTTTCTCATTCACCCTTTGGTTGCTCTGTCTAAAGAACCTTGAAGAGGTGCAGAGAGAAAAATCACTTTATCAGTTTTGTTTTGAAAGCTTTGGAAGGAAAAGCAGAGCAAATTCCTGAGAGCCTGTGGGAATTCAAGGCTAAAGAGCAGAGGGGCCGTGGAGGAAAGCTCAGAGTTACAAACTTATGTCTGATTCAGCTTGCAGGATGAAATGGAAATGATTTTACTGATTTTGCTGGGAGCTGAGCCAAGTCCTTTAGAAGATAGGGTGGCATTATGCCACTGCAAACTTGGCGACAGGACTCTGAAATTGAATATACAGAACTTTGATAGAGGGAAAAGTCTGGACAAGAACAGGTGATGAAATCCTACTCAAGAGAGAAGGGGAAAATAGAGCAGTTGAATCATTCTTGCAATGCAAATAGGGGATGTAGGAACCTAATAGCAGCTCTAGCTTCCATTAAAATCTGTAGCTGTTTTGCCATAGCTCTTAATAAGGCAGGAGTTACAGCCATGAGAGATCAGGTTTTGCCTCTTTCGAGATTGCTGAGAAAACTCCAATTGACTTTAGAAAGTGGGGAATTATGCCACTCAGTTTGTAACACATAAATTATGTTTAGTCTATTTGCTTTGTGCAAAAGTTGCTACAAGAAAAGAGTCAAGATAAATGAGGAATGACAAGTTGAAACATCAGTAAAACTGAGGAGCTGCTTTTAGCATTTTTATGTTAAAACTTCCTGTTGAAATAGTCCCACTGATCTTACATGGGTTCTTTGAAGATAAAAAGAAGACTAAGGGTGGCCTTTTCAACAGGGATTTCCTTCTCAAGTCAATTGGATTTTCACACTGGCAGGTCAGGGAAATGCTTTATAGAGAGAACATAACCTAAACCAAGGCCCACTTACAATCCCTAGTCCAGTGGAAGTCCTTTCCCAATGTCAGTTCCTAATGAAAAAAAAATTAAAGAAGGTTAGCATTTCTATTCTCTATGGTTGACTGCAGTGATATGTGTAATTACTGCTATTAGTCTGACCAGTAATAAAAACATACTGCTAGTTAGAGCTTACTGTACGAAAAGCTTGATAAAAGTTATTCCAGCCACCTTGAAAGGCTCCTAACCTTTTTTGTTGAGGTTATCCTATAAAAATCAAGGAATTCCAAAAACGCAGGTCAAAACTCAATTTAATTCCCTGCACACAGCTGGACTATCCAGCAGCCATTCAGCTGGGACATGAGGATCCTGGTGTGTTTCACAGTCATGAAATAGGCAAATAAAACCTTGTCTGTTTTTTGGGGTGTTTTTTAAGAAGTGTTGGTGTACAGTTGGAGAAATCAGTTTATTGCAGAACCTTTCCAAGACATTTTGGAACACCATGTCCTTTATACCCCTGCAGATATCACAAGCTCATTTAAGCCATGCCACAGATTTGAGATCCCCTGGATTAAATTACTTATATTTTTATTTTTAGTTTGAAGAAAAAATCAGGACTCGAGAGCTGATACTTGTGCATAGTAACACTCTACCAGATATCTCTGATCTCACTGAAATAGCCAGGTCTCTGTTGGGAGGGTTTTAGCACATTTATCTGAATCAGTGCAGCAAAGAGATGCCTTGGAGAAATCCTGCATGACAGCTGAGGGAAGAAAACACCTTCACATTTATTTAAAGTTTATATTTTTCTTATTTTACAACTTGCTTTTGTGGGAGATCGTGTGAGCTGGTGATCAATCCCCTTGTTTCTCAGGCACACAGGATGGAGAGGTCTGTCAGGCCACAAAAGCAGGACAATGCTGGTGGGCACAGGCGTGCTTGCCTGCTGCAGGGCTCACTGAAGGCGACTGCAGGGTACCCCTGGAAGTGAGAGTTGTTCCTCAGAGAGCCCAGTGGGTCACCTGGAGACCCTGGGGGTGTTTGTGGGACAGTGCTGGTGCTGCCACTGCTCTCCCATGGAAGGCAAGTGAGGAGCTGGTGGCTCTCTCTTGCACTGGGCAATACTTAATGCACCACCACACTGGTTAGTGTGCAGACTTGTCCAGTAAAACAGTAGCTGGGGACGGAAGGAAGGAAGTCAATGAATCACCAGGAATCTGTGCACAGCCCTTCCTGCTTTCTTTTCCTTAGAGAGATTTTGTTAAACCTTTGACTAATGATAGAGCTGAAAATGCATAAGGCCCTGTTAATTACTGTGGGGCTATGCTTTAAGCAAATCATAGGTGGGACATTTTCACAATTGTAATAATGTTTGCTCTCATAGCTTCCTTTGGTGCAATACTGAATTACTCTTCAATCACAACCAAATCAGACACGTTAGGAAAGAGCAAATTCAATCCTGCATTTCTGTTACTGCAGATATCTACCACTGAACAGTTCTTATCAGTTTACTCACTTTATTTTACCAGCAACAATGATGAAAATAAAGCTAGGATTTAGCCATTTCTGAATTAATGATCTGAGTCTTGCACACATGGCAATGCTCCAAAGTGGAAGCCCTTGAAAATTGGTCTGCAAAGTTTCTTGATATTGTACTTGAGCACAAGTGTGCACTAAAATCCTTGAAGCAGCTGTGCCTGGGTGACCTCTTGAAAGTACAGCTTCAACAGGGCACTGCAATTGTTCATTAAATGTTATCTCCCACTGTCACAGTCATAGAATGGTTTGGGTTAGAAGTCATCTCAAAGATCAACCAGCCCCAACACCCCATCCCCATGGGCAGGGACACCTTCCACTAGACCAGGTTGTTCAAATCTCCATCCAGCCTGGCCTCAAATCCCTCCCAGGGATGGGGAATCCGCATCTTTTTTGGGGACTCTGTTCCAATGTCTCACCACCCTCACAGTAAAGAATTTCTTTCTAATATAAAATCTAAACCTACCCTCTTTTATTTTTAAGCCATCCCACCTTGTCCTGTCCATCCTTATTTAACTTTTCACCCTGCTTTCTGCCCCTTTTCAGAGGGTAAGCAGTTCTAGAAGATAAACCCAAAGTCATTTTACTAAGTTGGAAATCCTGTAAAAGGTTCTCCTGCAAAAATGTTTTCTCCTTTTATCCAAGGAATATTTAAAGGTGTACACTCATCAAATTCACATGGCTTGCCTTTCTGACTTTTGTTTTCTCAGTCCGGTCAGTAAAAAACACTTGCCACCTTGCCTCTACACACTAATTAAGGTGGCTACAGTTTTAAAAAAGTTTCTTCTTTATGCTATTTTTAGCGCCTTTTTGGATTAATTCCCTACTTGTATATGACCATTCAACACTATAATCTTACAGTCTGCGTTGCAGTCCTGCAGAGGATGACTTTTGTTAATTCATCTTACACTAAATTCAGTTAAGGAGTTCAGAAAGATTTTTGCTCTATGTAAAATTATTCAAATGTACTCACTAAAAAAATTCCAGACAGAAAACGTGTACTGTGTGCACTCTGAGGACGTCAGAGACAAAAGCTGCCCTGGTCTGTAAGGAATAAATTAAGACAAATCAGTGCAAGGTGTTCTGAGGATAACCAAAAGAAAAAAAAAGGGCTGTACTAATTAAAATAAAAGTCAGCTTCTAAAAGAGCTTAGTAAAATGGTTACAGCTTTGTGTATAGGCGAGACATGACAAAATAAGAGCGTAATTACATTTTTATTGGAAAAGAGAACTTTCTAGGAATAGAGCAACACATTTGGTTTTGATTTGTGCTTCTGGTTTGGCTTTGGCTTCTGCTTAAGTTTAGCCTGGGTTTTGATTTCAAGCATACTCTGGAGTTAAGCTTTTTGTGTTCTGGAGGGTCTTGAGAAGGAATACAGAACCTCTTTAAAAGTAGCCAATTAAAATAGCTTATTTTGGGATTTTTTCCTTCCAATTCCTTGTAGAGCATCCTGTTACCAGCTGCATAGCAGAGGCAAATCCACTTCTTCAGCAGACAAAGGCAGGTCATTCCAGCTGCTGGAGTGTAGGGGTTCCCTGGGCCCTCAGGGGTGCCTTGTCTGGCAGAAGGTGGGAATGGTGCCCCTGCCTGGGCTGGAGCCGATGTGAGAGCCTGTGTAGCCCTGCTGGAGCCCTGGCAGACAGATAAGCCATGAGTGCCTTTTGCACAGATAACAAGAGGAAAGGAAGGAAGCAGCTGGGGCAAACGCAGCAAGAGAGCATTCACAAGAAGCCAGGAGGAAGGGAAGCAAGGCTGTGGCACCAGAGTTGTTCTGGTGCTCAGTGATCCTCCGTGGGCTCTGCCACCATTCCTCTCATGCACCTACAGGGTATTATGGCAGTGGTGACATTTGGAGTTGTGTCTGAAGTGGAAGTAGAAGATTATAGCCCTTCTGATTTTGTGTTTGACCCGAAAGCAAAACTCTAATAGTAACTGAAAATCCTGATGCTCTTATTTTAGAAGCTGAAATTAGGTTCCTAAAGCTGACATTTAGGTGCCTAAATGAGCAACTTTCTCAGAACCTGCTGGGCAATTACCAGTAGCAAAGATCAAGCTACTAATCCTGGTGGCTAAGAAGGATTTAGGAGCCTAACATTAGACACTCATTTTTGGAGCATGCTGACACTGAGTTTTAGCTCATTCCTGATTTATGCATTTTTATTTCTCTGAAGTTTTTTTCCAAATATAAGAAACATCTCTTAATGTCTTGTGTTAATAGATAGTGTTGGCAATACATTTGTCCAAACTTATCCCAAAGACCATCACTGACTATTACAGGATTTCAGATTTACTGGCTGGAGTCTGCCAGCAGTTCTCCCTGCTTTACAGACCAAGGAAATGCATTTGGCAAAAAGTGAAAACTGCATTAACTGAAGGAGGATGTTAGCAGTAAAGTAGCCCCAGCTTTTGCACATCTGATATAATTCTCCTTAGTAACTTAAGCAGGAATATCAGCCAGCTGCAGAAGTATGAGCTCTATCTTCATTTTTTCTATCCTTGCCAATTATTTATCATATTTTCATGATCTCCAAGAGGATAATTTGGCTAGGGAGACCTTAGTTGTGTTGGTCAGCCCTATGGCCAGAACCCACTCCAGCTAAGTAGGAACTGTATTGCCTGTTGTATAAACATGGAAAAGTATTGCTTATTTTCAATGCAGGTGCAAAGGGGAGAAGAATGTATAGGGGTGCAACAGGCGGTAAAGGCCAAGAGAAGTAACATTTGTTACAGGGAAATGGAAAGCGTGTCAAAACTGTTGAAAACTGTGAAACAAAATGTTAGAAGTCTCGCAAAAGTCAAAGCAAGGAAAAAGGGGTATTCAGCCAAGCTTTTAGCTCCATGTTGTTATGGGAGGTATAGAAACCAGGAGAACTGGCCACCTTAGAGGGCTTTCTTTATTACCATGACAAGTCTGTGTGCAAGGGGGTATGTTTGGTTGCAGCTGGGCACTCAGGTATCTGCAGATCACGTTAGCAAGGTCACATGTGGTTATGAGAGAGAGCTGATTCCTGCACGAGGAGCAGCTGAGTGCAGAAGGGCACTATCAGGTGCTTTATTGAGGTATAGATCACATCTGCCTCACCTTTCCAAGGGAATGGGATGTATGCTTCTCGTTCCATGCCCTAATACTTAGAATTGCATATGCTTGCTTGTTTTCATGCCCAGTGAATGTCACAGGCTAGTGGTTCATGGAGTTCACAAAAACCTCAGCCTTAGATCTGATGTGATAGAAAATTCCTGTTGTTGTTGGTATTGTTTCTAACTTGCAGGTTCCCCTCTGTCACATAAACTGGGCTAATGCCCAATGGAAATAAAGATTATCCCTATTCCATATAATCCCCACCCTGAGTGAGGCCAACGTGTAGTAGCGTGTATGGGAAAGCATTATGAGACTGGAGTAGGATTCTGGAGATTTGCAGAAAATAGAAATACAGGACTGCTGTTTGCATGGCACTGTTCCTTTTCCAGGGCCTGTTTTTATGAACACTTGAATGTGTAACTTTCAGCATTAAGATGTCCAGCTGAATTTAATAGGAGTAATGATTAGGCACTCAGAATATGGATTTGTTAACCTGTCATTGAAGTAAATATTGAATAGGCATGAGAAGATTTTTCGAAAGTAATCAGTCCTATTGCTGCTCACCAAAATTGTTGAAAGGATGGTTCTGGATTTTTTTCATTGATTTCACTGGGAGTACAGTTAGACTGGTCTGGAAGAATGTGATGAATCTCCAGTAACTTTATCTGGAGAGCAGACCTGACCTGGCTTGAGCACAGATCTGGTATGGCTGGGCACCAGGAAACATTATTTTCAGTTAAATTCCTCAGCAAGTACTGCTATTTACACCCCAAAACATGCACTGAAAGCATATATATCACCAGCTGTGAAGATGATCAAATATTTAAACAATTCTTTATCAAACAGATCTTTTAGCAAAATGTAGAAAAACTCACTAAATTTTAAGCTTGATAAATAGTATTCCATCTGCTCTACTGTTTGAAAGATTTGTGAAAACAATCCATTTTGCAAGAGGAAATAAAGTAAAAATATGGTCTGAAAGAAGCATATTTCTAATGCAGTTGCAAGAGTTGTCAGCAACCAGCAGTATAGCCTGGATGAAGGCACCTCCCAGACATTGCTATTCCTGAAGAATTTTGTGACTCTTCCTGTTGTTTTGTGGTGGATGGCTCAGTGACTCAGCTCAGGGCCTCCCAGCCAAACAACAGGAGCCCAGGGAAATGGAACTACCTCTAAAACACCAGTTGCTACCAAGAGACTGAAGTGCAGGAGCTCTCCTTTCCCCTTCCCCATAAAAACAACAAAACAAAACAAACAAAAGAAAAAAAACCCCAAAAAAACCCCCAACTCCCCCCCCCAAAAAAAAAAAAACCAACAAACCAAAAACCCCCCAACAAACAAAAGGAAGGTATGATTGCTATAAAGATGTGCTCGATCAAAGTAGGGAAACCACAGAGCAGGGGCTGTCTGTGCCTGCAGTGAGATGTTGCTCCTCTTGCCCCTTGCTCATTTGTACTTTCCAATGCTTTTTTTGCTTTCAGGTACTGAGCTGATCCAGCCCTAGCTGCAAGCTGATCCAAGTATCAGGTTATATAGTGGTTATATAGTGATTTCCAGCAGCTCTAAGCTAGGTTGAAACAGTCACTTTTCATAAAGCTCTGTTGTGCAGTGGGGGTGACAGAAAATGGTTATACCAATTAAATGAAATAAAAATCTTAGGTTTCCTCAAGGAATACTGAACAAGTGCCAATACTTTACAGTTCTCCTCATGCAGATGAAGGTACTCTGCAAAAGTGAACTTTCTGTCAGTACAGTAATGCTTCTGCAGAGGAGGAGTTTTGTGCAGTCATTATGCCCACTTCAGTAAATGGGACAATACAGGATGTCATGTCACAGGTCTGGGCTGTTTCTACCCATCTTTTGCTAACACATGGGTTTGACAGTCTGTGTTGAAGAATTGACACCTAGAGCAGCCAAAGGTAGACTTTGCACTTCATCTTGTTACTCTGATGGACTTACCCCCAGGATCCCCAGCTATGGTCTGCACATGCAGGCTGAAAATGGCTCTGCATATCTGTGGGTGATGACAGAAGTTAAATACGTAGTGGATTACTAAATTGATAAATGATACATTTTCCAGACTGAGATTCTACCTCAAGACTCTGAGAATAGCAAGGGGTCTACAGAAGTACAGGTCAGATTTCTGCTTGAAACTACGGTGCTTTATCTCAGATAGACACTTAACCTGCTTTTACATGCTCCCAGTGATGGCAGTTCTCCATCTTCAGCCAAACTATTCAGACAGTAGAAAGTCAGATAAAAACAATATGCTGTGCTTTTATTGAGTGCTTACTTCCGTCATTAACGTGATGAGGGTACTCAGCCTGGAATGATGGCTGTGTGAATAGCGCTGTCACAGCCTTGACATTGTTCCTCCTTTCTTTGCCCATCCCTCAAGGAACAAAAATAACTGTCTGCAGAGGTAATTACTGTCCACTTGCTACTCCCAGCACTGAACAAAAATGAAAGTTAAGTATTAACTTCAGTGTCCTAAGTGCTGAACTTGTGTGTATAACTCCTGTTTTACCAGAAGTCACTGGAGTTTTGCATTCTAGATGGGCCATAGGAATTAACAGTCTCCTAATCTAATCCAGCTGTGAAGGAAAATAAATTATCCTAACCTGCTGGAGCCTAACTTGTAGGTTGTATGTGGTCCTGTTCTTCATGGAGAGATGCAGGAGAGAAGCAATTTCTAAAAACTGTTCTTTGCCTAGCCATCTTCTCGTGGTACCCCAAACTAATTTGTATAGGTCTTGACTGTAAATCAGCACTTTTGAATGTTAAATTGAGGGTGCTGCTGCTGCAAAGACTCCATGGTGTTAATGTCCCTGAGCATAGTTTTATAACTCCAAATATCTGCCAGTGTATACCATAAAATTAATTTTAAAAAGTGATTGGCATAATATATAGTGGTTTATTAACAGCTTTTAGTACTACAGGCAGTTTTCATTGCTACTGGTCAGCCTGAAGTGCAAGCACCAAATGCTGGTAGTTCATTTTTTCTATTGTTTGGTGTAGGGTTTTTTCCCCTTAAAAAAGTAATAATTTTATCCCAGCTGTCTGGAATAAAAGTTTAGATGAGTATAAACCCAGATGAATGTCAGTCAGTGCATTCCTGATGACAAACTGCCCAGCAATATAAGAAATTTCCAAAAGCATGGAAGTGTGAAATATTTTTGTGTGTTTTCCAGCTATTTGTAGATGATCTAAAAGACCTGCTTCTAGCAGGTCCCCAAGATGCTTTTATTTTCATTTGGCTACTTACTGCTTAACTCTTAAACGCTGTGGAAAGCATTTATTCCCAACTGGATTGCTGAATAAATTGGAAACTAGAAATGCAGAGAACAGGAAAATGTTTGCTATCTGTGAAGGGGCAGATACGCAGTCTTCTAGGAAGCTGGAATGCTGGGGGTATATTTTGGCACAGGGATTTTACCTACTTTTCTTGGCAACGTTGTTTCCTTATCAGACCAGGCACGCATTGTATTTTGCATGTGTCAAAAAGTGCTTGCCAGCAGGACTCATTCTGATAGCGACAACAGGAAGTCTGAAATACACCAAAGGAATGAAGGCTTGGGAAGCCAGACACAGAGGAGCAGCAGTAATAGCTGTTCTGGATAAGTAGGTTAAGCCACAAAGAGTTCAAGCCTATCAATGCTGTCAGTTGGATTGCAGGAGATTGTAAGTAGCTGCAAACAAACCAAAAAAATTGCACAAGGAAAAATGCCAAGCAGAGAAGAGCTGTCTTAGTTTGAGAGGCTCTGTTCAAAAAAATGTCTGATAGATATTGCTTTGGAGTATAACTTAGATTCATGATATGTGAATTCTGGCTTTTAGCTGTAAGCTCCAGAAGAAGCTGTTCATTATGAAACATCCCTTTACCTCACTTTTTTGATGGAATAAGAGATGCAGGAAATGAGCGTTCTGGCCCAGCTGTTCCTGCATACTCTCTATCTGCCCAACATTAAATTCTGCGCAGCTGCCAAATCTCCTGTAACTCTCCCTTTCACAGCCCCATGACCTGCAGCTCAGAAGCTCCCAGGGTCTTCTAAGTAGCCCAAGCCCTCCATATCCCACAACGTTTATGAACAGGAACAAAACTGAGCAATGAGGAATCTGGACACATTTTTATCAGTGATTCCTTTAATGAGTGGATGAAAATTTAGGTTTATAATACATGCTGGGATACTAGCACAGTAACAGTGTTGGCTGCTAGGAAAGCTATAAATGCTTGTATTTAAGTACAATAGGCTCTTTATAATCAGATATTTTATAATGTTCTAAGACGTTTCTGATGTTAGTGGCCTAAAAACAAAGCTGACACTGTTAGAAACTGTAGCTTAGAGAGACCAACGCACAGAGTATCCCCTCATGAGACTGCCAAGAAATCTGATACATTTTTCCATTGGTTGTGTAGAGGAAACCAAATGGAAAGGAGAAACCACAGAAACTCAGCTCAGCAGCTTAATGTCTAACAACATCTTGCACAGTAAAAATGACAAGTACTATTGGAACAGAAAACACATCTTGCTTTTCATTTCTGGGGTCCACTGCAGTCTCATACTACTGCCTGTTTTTTAACCAGATTCAAGAAGAATGAGCTCATTGGAGTTTACCACAATAAAGATGAGATATCTCTTTGGATAGATAGCAGTTGGTTTTGTCCATCCTTTTGGAAAATTAAGGCATGGTTCAAACACATATTTGTGTTTTGTTTCTTCTGAGACAGCCAGCCATAATAATCACTCCATGTGCTTCGAATAACATGAGAAACTGAGACTGACTCACTGTTTCCCATTTCATTAGCTCAGGACAGGATGCAGATCCTATAAACACATTCCGTGTGAGGCTTTACATGACATGGAGTTCCTTGCTCTGAGTTTGCAAACCCACTGTTTTTCATATCCCTAGAACAACTTTTTATGGTCTCTCTCTTCCAGCTCTTCTGACTGCCCATATCTAAGCATGAAATATGACTTAGGACTGCAGTAACGTTTCCCTTCATAACTTACTTCTCTCAACCACAGTAGTTCTGCTTAAGCTTCCCTCTGACTAACAAAATCAAATATCTACCCACCAGTAGCTCACCAACAGTGAAAGAATGGACCTTGGATGGTGCCCTTGGAAGGACCTTGGCTGTTAAGCTGCACATTGCAGGTCCATTTCTACAAATAT
Source organism: Zonotrichia leucophrys gambelii (assembly GCF_028769735.1). Taxonomy (NCBI): domain Eukaryota; kingdom Metazoa; phylum Chordata; class Aves; order Passeriformes; family Passerellidae; genus Zonotrichia; species Zonotrichia leucophrys. The sequence continues at coordinate 25,874,967 of NC_088173.1, read as the reverse complement.
GGGCCTGAGTTATACCTGCTGCAAGTGAATAACCATTCAGCCAGATCCTTCAAGCATGTTTTGAGTCCCCATGGTGAATCAGTAGGGTTCCAGGTGTGTAAGAGTGGGAAAGACATGGAGTAGGAAAGAGCAGGAAAAACACACTCTCTGGTAATGGATATTGTTACGGAGTCTGTTGGTAGAGCAAATAAACAATCCTCTGAGAGCCAGAGATGCAGTAGTTCTATTGGCCTTGAAAACATGTTCTGTAAAAAACAAAAAAAAAGGCCGACAGGCTAAATGCGTTTTTGTCTTTAGTTGCCTACATAAAGGCACTTAGAGATTTAGTGGAATTTTTACATTAGCAGCTGTCTCTAAATCAAGTCACTGAGATTGAAGCTGTTCCATCCTACAAAGAAAAGGTGGCTAGCTTGGGTTTTAAAGCACCTGAATACATGTATGAGCCTAGTATTTAATATTTTTAATATTATTTTGTGCAGCAGGATTTGGATACTGACATTTCTAGTCCATTAAATATTCCAGTGTTTCCATTAAAAAGTTCAGAACAAAATATCTACATTTTAATATGTCCCACAGCATGAATTTTTAGAGAAACTTCTATACATAGCCATTAAAATATCTTGGTTTTCTACTGCTAAATTCAAGTTCTTTGAAGCTCTACTTTTATGTAAAAATTTTAATATATGTAATAGGCAAAACCCAAGCACTTTTAAAAACAATTTTTAAAAGAACAGAAAGCATAATGAAACAAAATATTCCTGCACTGTTACAACTGCATTTTTCAATGCAAATTTACCCTGTTTATAGAAATAAGTATAATGAAATATACAGGTAAGTCATAGGTAATTTCTGGTTTTAGCAGATTTCTGTATTTTAGCAAACACACCCAATATTGCTTTGGGCGTGTTTGCTAAAATACAGATGGAGCAAAACAATAGAGTTTGAGGTTAGTTTGTTGGTTTTATATCATTCTGCTATAAGAGTTAAAATAACCATCAATGGAAAGGATAGCAACCATCAGTGGGAAAGGCTGAAAAACTTAGTGTGGTTGTTTCTTCACTTTAGTAAAACACCAAAAGCTATATTTTTTGTACCTTTTTACTTTTGCTTTTGTAAAGACTTTGACAAATTGGCTCTTCACACCCACACTGGAAATTTTCAGCAGCCCACAGCAAGGTAGTACTTCGCTGTCCATGTTATTACCTGTTTTATGCAGTGGTGCTTCAAGGATATTGAACAATATGTAAAATTTTTACATTCTCTAAATCTGAAGGGGATTATTTGAACCTCATAGGAACACTGTGCATGAAAAGGCAGTGTTATGCTCCAAGCAATGTGAACTAAGAAAGAATATATAAATACAGCCAGAGACCAATAAAGCTGTAACTGCAAATCCACTGTGGCTGTAAATGGTTTCCCTTTAATAATGAAATACCACACTGGCAAAAATGAATGTGTAACTCATGCTACCCCAACCCTTATTGGACTACATAATAATGATATTTTAAAACAGAGAGTCCTTTCATTCTCTAGAGTGCTCTTTGGTCATGTTTCAAGTTTTCTTCTGCAACTAGGAGGGCTAAAGTCTTACATGAAAAGATGTAGAAACTGAGTCATACAGTCACTTGTTCTGGAGCCTGAAGTGAAACTCCAGATATCCCAACACAGTTGGCAGGAGTACCAATGACCAAATTTCTCTGTGAAACAAAGAACACATTGGCACTGAAGCTAAGTTTCGCAGTTTGAGGAAAGAAAAAAAAAAACATTTATTCAATAGAAGAAAACTTATTTGCTGATAGGAAGGGAAAAAAGAATTCTTTTCAGTGAACACATAGAAGAATAGTCTTTTGCTGCAAAGATCTCTAGACGCTTTTGAAACCTTAAATTATTTCTTCTTAAAAAAAAAAAAAACTGTTTCCATTGACAAGAGTTGTGAGAATCTCTTCTGCAGCCCAGATAATCCAAGCCAGAAGCTGCAACTCAGCTTTAGCCAGAATTTTTCTTTCAGTGAGTTATTTGAGCCATACCTCTTCTGTTCCTATTATTTCTTCCGTGCATGCTCCTGCTGCTGCCCAAGTTTGATCTAACAGAAGTCGCTGCCTTTGAAATTGACATGAGCATCTGAGAGGGACATTCATGATGTTCCAGGGAGGAGAAAGTTGTGTTAGGGCTCTCTGACATAGAACCTGAGTTGCATGATGTGGTGTAAGGCAAAGACACTTGGCTCTTTCTCTTTCTTTCCCTCTCAATCCCCTGTGTGAGGCTGGGGAGGCTTTTCCACACTTGTACCTCCAAATGCCTGCCTTCAATGAGTTGCAAGGAACCACCACAGTCACCATCTTAAGCTGCAGCAACTCCTTGGGGAGCTGTTGTTCAGATAAACAGCAAACCATTACTCATTTAGGCATTCAGACAGTTTCTCTGGGTCTCAAAACCCAAGGAAAGGATTCTGTCCTCATATCTTCATGCCTCCTAGATCTTGCAGAGATTTTATTTCAGTCAATAAAATAATATCCCTTTCTGTATCCTTCTTCTGCATTAACATTTCAGGTGGTAGCAATAAAAGGTTAGAGTCCCTCTTATTACATTAGGATCAGTACTAACCTGGGATGAATTTACTCTCTGTGTTCAGATTTGTCATCTTTATTGAAGGCTCTCTGCTGCAGCAGTTATTGCTTTCCTAGGCCATTCTAACTTTAAGTCCTACGTCAGCAGAAAATGAGCATAAAAACAGAGCACTGGTGCAACTCCCTTGCATAATCTGATGAACTTGGCAAAAATGTCATTGCGTGGCCCACTACTTTGTGAGTCAAGTTTTTATTTCTATGGGATCCTTTTCAACAATGCTGAGAACACAGTCCAGCTATGGAGAACTTACATGTTTGCATCTCTCATGGGTGCAAATACCCAAGTTTGTCCAGATGAAGTGCCAGAAATTCATTGCCTGCCATCAGATTTCTGTTGAGCACCAACTTCTGTCACCTGCAGAGGATGTGTCAGAGTCTTAAGATGTAGCAATGTAATTTCTTTAAACAAAAGTTGTGTCAGTCTTCTCCCAATTAACAAGCAGTAGGACAAGAGGAAGTGGCCTCAAGTTGCATCAGGGGACGTTCAGGCTGGATATAAGAAAGATTTCATCACAGAAAGGGTTGTCAACCATTGAAAAGGGTGCCCAGGAAAGCAGTTGATTTGTCATCCCTGGAGATATTTAAAAGATGTAGATGTGGCACCTTGGGACAGGGTTTAGTGGTGGCCTTGATAATGTTGGGTCAGAGGTTGAGTGCAATGATCTCAGAGGTCTTTTCCAGCCTAAACAATTCTGTGATTCCACACATAATGCCGAGCTGCTACCATTTTCCTCATCCCATGGATAAAGCAGCACTGTGGCTGGAAGCACTGTGGGTTAGCTATTGGAAGTTCCTGCATGTGAAGCCATTCCAAAATTTCCCCTTATAGCTAGAACCTGTCACAAAGAAAAAAGTTGTTAATTACTGAAATAAGTAGAGTTGGATATTTAATCAGTCAGGCTGTTTATGAGATCAATTTTTCCAGTTTTTCCTGAGAGCTGACAAAGAGGCAGAAGAGCAAACATAATGCACTTTATTCTCATTGTGGTTGAAGGTTTATGATTAATTGCCTTCAGCTGCATTGAATCTCTAAGGGGCAGAGCACAGAACTATTACAAGATCATGTTTTGATATCCTTCAGCTCTAGAGTTCTGCTAAGATTTCTTCCACAGATGTTGAAGAAATTGCTGTAAGAAGGGGGGATACCAAAATTTTGTACTCAGTTCTGAGGAGGAGAAGAGAGAGAGAATCTGTGCTGGTTGATTAGACAGCTCAGGTAAGAAGCTTGCTTTGGGGGTCTGTACTCCCATCCCATGGCACAGCAAGTACCTAAACAGAAGAATTTAAAAATCCTTTCCATTACTAATGGAGCAGATACAGTCAAAGCTAGATGCAACTTCTCAAAGTAAAAAAAAAAAAAAAAAAAAAAAAGTACCCATTTTCATGTTTTCTTTACACCCCAGCTCTAACTCTGCACAGCCCAGAGCCTTTCACTGCTGGGGCACCTTGTTGGGGCCACTTCCTCTCCCTATTCTGGTGGCCCTTGCATCCTGTTGGTTGCAGGATAGCAGCTCTCTCAGGGAGACTCTCTGCCTTTAACATGAAGCAGCTGTGATTTTCAGCAGGGCCACTTTAACAGCCCAGAAAAGAGCCACCTGAGGGCTCTTGTTGCTTGTTTTGCTCTTCTGTTCCTGGCTGTGTTATCCCCCTCTACCTGGGCTCACTCGCTGCTCACAAACATGTGCTTTAAAAGTGTCCCAAGCTCCAGTATGAAAGCTGGTGATGTATTATGTATCCTAAGGAAAGATTTGCCTCTGTTCAGAAACCTTCCTGACCTCATGACTGAAGAAGAACAAAATAATGTATTAACAAAAACATGGTTCACTGCCAAAGAAAAGGAGTTCCTGTAAGGACTGAAACAATAAATCTCCTCTGTACTGAACTCCCAGAGGGAGTATGTTGTGTTTCCTCCTGTTCTTTATCAAAGTCCCCAAAATAAGCAGGAATGGGCAGTGACCAGGCACAGTCACCACACACCTTTTTCCATGGAGTAATTAAGGCCTGCCTCAGAGTGAGAGCACTCCCTGCCCAGCTGCGCAAGGGAGAGCTGACAGCACTACCACCGAGCATGAAGCTCCTGGGGACTGCCTTCTTTTTCCTTGCTGTACTCTGTGTTTGCACTGTGGGAGGTAAGTTCTTTGGCTTTTTTGGATAGACTTGTCACATCTCTCAAGTGGTTTGTGAACAAAAGCTGAGCTGTCAGTCGGTGTGTGCTTTTTCTTCATTTCTACTGCAGTGATTGAAAGACTGTGTGTTGGAGGAGAAGGTACTAACTGGCAGCTGAGTTATATGTGCTCTGTGAAAAACTTTCCTGCCATTGTATTTTTGTGACAGTTTTCTTTCTAGGTGTCATGAAGCTCCTAAATCTGAGAGGAGTCAAAAGCAGAGGTGTATTTACAAAAGTTTGCAGTTCTGTTTTTCTTCTACATGTTAAAGCATTTTTTGCAAAGATAACTTTAAGGGGACAATTGAAATGCCTGAAAGATGTTACAATTTTTGTGCTTGCAAGTTAGATCCATCCTGATAGATTTCCCTTGCACTATCTAGCTATAGGTTTGGCCAAGAATGTCTTTAAGAAATTATTTTTGTTTTGGCCCCAAAGATATAGGGACTTAAAACATCTGTCAAGTGTCGGATAATGAGGGGTGCAAGCCTAGGGGTCACATTGGTTACTGGGCACAGTATCTTTTAGGTATGATTCTTAAATGCACAGATTTAATACAACTTTTGGTGTTCAGGTGGTCACTGAACTGATGTTTTCATTATTCTTCAGCTTAAAAGATCTTGCTTTTAAAATGGAATTAACTAGTAAAACCTGAAAGGGTGAAAGAACCTGCAACAAGGGTCAGAGTCTATCATCATCTTTGCCAAAAGATACATTTGAAGTAAATTCTGCCTTTTATCTGTACTTTTATTTTCCATCTCTCTGGGCTACAGCTTCTACAAGTGCCTATACATTTCCTGAAAAGGATCTATTAACCAGAATTAAAATTTGATAACACTAGATTACCTGATCTAAATGAAGTTAATCAACTTTTGCTCAGGTTATGTGTTGAAATCTAGTATTTTGTGGTGTATCTTATTCTATTGCTTGGGCTCATTGCTGTTAGGAAAACAGATCAATAAAGGAGATTAAAAATAAACCTGTGCCACAGAAAGAACTGCTTTTAAAGTTATGTTAAGTACAAGCCCCAAAAGTCTGTCTTGAGGTGCTATTTATTCTCTGTCTGCTATTCCTTATAAAAATAGTCTTCCTGTCATTGTCAAAGCTTTAATTTAACAATTTCTGAAAAGCAAAGTGGAGTTGCATCAAAAAGAGCATGTTTAACACAACAGTCCATAAAGCTTACCAGAAAGCAACATGCAAAGGTGGGAGGAATCCTAAAAAAAGGATTTTTCCTCCTCTGCATGATATGAACATGGCAGAAATTATGACAGTGAATAAGCAGATTTTATATATGATACATTTGTTCTGAACAATTTTGGTTCTGTAAAACAGGAAAAAAAAGTATTTTTAACACTTAATTGCAAGGTAGATGTGGTGGTGAAATTCTATTGGTAAATTCATGCTAGAAAATTAGGAAAATTTATGGGGAAATTTGGAGTATGTTTTTTTCTACCTTGTGAAATAAAGTTATACGCGCTGGTCACGCTTGCTTCTGGCAGCCACATGCACCAACCTGTTAAGACAGAAGTGGTTTTATTGTCTGTTGTGCAAAGCTGGACCAGATTATTTGGATTTCCACTTTTTGTGATCTCTAAAGTGCTCTGGTCATCTGGGCTATAACAGCAGAATCTTGTAATCCAAAGCTGGGAAGTGATGGTGAGGAGACTCACGCCAGTCTCCCTTTTTTGAGCATTGGAGACAGCAACAAGACTTTTCTCCAGCTGTTTAGTATTATTAAATGATAAATAATAATATAGTTCTTATATATAATATGATTTTTAGAGAAGGCCAAATCCCACCCCAGTGTTTTAATACTCCCTCCCCCAGGTTTTGGAGTAGTTTGCTTTCAAAGCTCACCAAGACAAATGTGTGGGCTTCCAACTTTTTCATTTGCTACACACAAGGTGTTTGTCCGTGTACTTTTTGTATATCATACATAGGACATTTCCACTGCAGTTAGTAAAGAATATACCTGGTCTTCTGTGAGGCTTCCAAATTTCATGCTTTTTCTTCAGCTGTATGCTCATAGTGCTTTTCTTTGCAATTTTCTGACTTGTCCTGGGATCTTTCATCCTCAAAAGCCCATAATGTTTCAGCAGAGTCTGCCCTCTGTCAGCACATTACTAGAGGCTCAGTTAAGTACAGATGTGGAGGCTGATAGCCTCCTGACAACTTGTTCTTCCTACCTAGACTTTTGTCAACCCTCTGGGAGTTAAATGGCATGCTTAAAATAGGAGCATGCTCATCTCAAGATGTTCAGCTCTCCTGGCATATTGCTCTTTATTCTTACCTGTTCCAAAATGTAGCTCAAATAAAAATGCTTTCTAGCATTTTTCTAGGTTGGTTCATAGCATTTTCAGCTTTAAACAGGCAGCACTGGAATGTGTCAAAAAATACAATGTCAAATTATAGTAATCAAATATGAATGCTCTTGAATCTGCCTTAGGATGTAATTACTTTAAAAATGTGTAAAGGTGAACTTGTCTCCTTCTAAAAGATGAGAGGAGAAGCCTTGGCATGTGCTTATAATGTAAGTGTTTAGATGTTGCATTTTCTTGTGCCTTGGTCTTGGAATACAGCGTGGGGTGGCTGCACAGCACAGCAAGCATCCTCCCCGCAGTGCTGGTAGCACAGCACTGCATCCTTCTCACCAGGCAGCCAGGCTGGTGTCCTGCAGAAGTGGTGGCAGAGCACAGAGGGCTGTGCTCCTCCTGGCATCAGCTGGAGACAGCCAGAAGTAGCTTTATCTGAGTGCTCTGTCAGTGTTGATGGCATCACAAAGAAACAAGGGAGTTCTTTTTTTGAAAGGTAGGAGCAAATCTTGGCATTGAGAGTTTGGTCCAAATGCCCTGAAGTCGTTTGGAGCTGCTCTGTTTCACTGTGGATCAGCCCTAAAGCATGAGTTTCCCAGCCCCTTTGCTCATTATGGGGATGCTGTGTAGCATCCCAAACCTATAGCACAGCTGATTAATCCTGACTCCCAAGCTGATAGCTTGAGAAAAGTTCCACTGAGCCAGGGCTCCTGTAGTTACTACACACATTTGCAGCTGTCTGAATGCTGCTCCTGTTGATGTAAATTAGAGGAGATGGATAGCCTTTTCCTTTTCCAGCTTCTGTGCTCTCTGCTCACAAGCCCTCAAGTATTTTAAAAATTAATTTTTAAAATTAAATACTAACTAAACTGTTTTGAGCAGTGAAAGCTTTTGAGAATGGTCTCACCTCACTCTGGGTTATTATTCATGTTTGTTCTCTGGAAAACCAGCAAGGCACAGACAGCCAAAGTTGGATCATTTTCTCATTTCTGAAAATTTGAGAAACGTGAATGGGGTTTAGATATTACTTTCTTACATCTTTAACTTGCTGGAACCAAAAGTTTGGATGTCTTGAGATTTTGCCTGTTGTGAAAAAAAAAAAAATTTGTATTTGGTGCTTTCACTGTTTCCAGCAGTTTGCCAAGATTAGTTTTGTGAAAGATCAAGTTATAGTGCTGGAACTTATGATAGCCTTTAATGGAATATTGAATTTTTATCCCTGTGCAGATTTTTTTTGTTCTTTTTTTTTTCCCCCTGCTGCCACAATCCTTTCATTCATTAGATCCTTTGCATTTTGGGGCAGCTTTTGACTAATGGAGTTTAAAGGTGTATTTATTACTGGACAGAAGGAAACTGCATGTTGTATCCCCAAACCTGAAAGCAAGTTTAGTGCATTTACTGAGGATAGAAGCAGATGGCTTGATACCTGCTTGGTTATGATTTACAGCCAAAATAAATGGAAACTGAGTATGAAGGGCAAATTGCCTACAGCATTCTGTTCCAAACCTGGGAAAACATAATGCTGTATAACATGCCCAAAAATTTATTGTCTTTTCTGAAAATTTACCAGAATGTTTTATCTTTTCTTGAGCTGACTCTTTTTATCTGTGTTCAAAACTAGAGTTCTTATTAATCTTCACTAGTTTATAAATTAGGGAAAAAAGATCTGCTGAGGTTTGGTTTGGTTTTGTGGGGCTTTTTTCCTAATTAGGAAAGTACCTTGAATTTGGACTCAAATTGTTTATACATCTGAGTCCTGTGTGGAAAAACCTGCTGAAGTACTTGAACTTTTTTTTTTTTTTGGTACTATAATTTGTACTGCAAAAGTAAAAATTGAAAATAATCTTTAAGGATCTCTTAACCTTGAGATGGGAGTACATTTAACTGGTACTATTTGATAGCCATACTAACTTCAACATGTAAAATTAGTAAAATCTCATGGAAAACCATCATTTTTATTTATGGCCCTTATGAAAGGGGGTGGGGGGAGATGGTGATGTTGTTTGTAATTTTTGCTGCAGCAGCTCAAGGAAGACTCATTAATGGGTTTATTTTGCAATTCTGTAAACAGAGAGACAAAGTTGGATTTGTGTGTAGCAGGTGTTATTTCCAAATACAAGTGAAGAATTAAATACCTGGCTCCTTTGGAAGACAAACAACTACTTTTGGTTGGAACTAGCACTCTAAAAATGGGTTTCTCTATTAAAATAGGTCTCCCTTTAAAACAGAAAGGTCAAAACTCTGATTTGCATCCCTGAAAGTCACTGTCATTGTTCCAGCAGCTGGCATATCACGTAGCAATACCTTGGCACTCCTCTTGTGAAAGTGGATCCTTGGATGCCCTAACAGTGGCATGTGGTATCAGCCAGACCTACCTGCCACAGGAAAAGGGGTTTGACACAATTTAATATGATGTTCTCTCCACACTGTGCCTTCTGGTCCTACCTTCCCATGAGAGAAGACGAGCTGATGGTCTCTTGCTGATATGATGACTTGGAAAAAAATTCAGCAAGTGTCATCTGCTGGGGTGTTGTCGGAAGGGGTAGAAAGCTCTCTGCTGCCACCCACACATGTACTAGAGGCTGGTCTGGAAGGATCCAAATTAATTTAAAAATACTTTTTTTCTCAGCAGTCAGAGTGGCCAAGGACCCCTTTCAGGCCAAACTAACTAGCTGGTGCTCCAAAGGTTATGTTTCAAACTAGGAACAGGACAAGGATTTTCTGGCTGCTTTCATGTGGAAAATGGATACTTGCCTTTGGTACAAGTGCAAATTCTATACTGTTTATCAGTTGATCAGTAGAGTAGTTTTACAACAATTTTGAATCCTTTCTCTTTTTTTTTTTTTTTTTGCAATGGCAGTAATGTGCTTCTGGGTGTTAGCTGCATGTTGTAGACAGCAATGCATCTCAGGTTTCTGAAACCACAGAGCAAGTGGCACATAATTTTGCATCACAATTTTCTGCTGTAAACATTCTGCCTTATCACTCTGACAAAATTATGTCTTTTGCTGGGATGGGAGCACTACACTAGCCTTTCTGTCTGAAGATTTCTACAGGATAAGTAATCATTCTAAAAAGCACATTCAATTTGTCTTAATGGTGTGATTTCTCAGTGTGATTGATGGTGTGATTTACTTGGTGTGAGGAGTGTCAGTGTAACTTTAGGGTTAAATCAATTAACATTATGATATTAATGAGATGTTTGTTCTTCCTGGAGATTTCTTCTTTCATAATCTTTCGCAGGAGATTAATGTTGGTTTTGGGCTTGAGAAATTCAGCTATTGAAGCAACAACTGATAAGAATGGCAAACACTTTGGATTTTAGTTGTTTTGAGGAAAACAATGCCAGGAGATTTTCTAACCTTCTTGGCCAATTTGCATTATTTTCCTCTACAAATTACTTATTTGTTGAGGCATCTTTCCACTTCATATAAATTACCTGAAGTGATCAGAACCCCATATATTCCTTAATTTTTTGCTACATTTCCTACTTTTTCTCATGCACAAAATTGAGTCTAAGGTTTTGTTTGAAATACAGTGTTGATAACCTTCTGAACATTACTATATGGGTGCTATCTATCCCATTGGGAGGATAGCCTGAAATAATCTTTCCTAGACAGATGAATTACTCCTCCTCATCTCAGCATGGGTTATATATCACAACAATATAGATGATGTAAATATAGGTGTTTGCAAACTCATTCAAAGGTTACAGAAGCAAAGATATCACCAAGTATTTCTATACAAAATGGCAAAAATAGGTGATGATTACTCTGCAAAGAAATGTGTAATTCAAACCCTTTCCACCCAAATTCCAGGTCTCATGTTCAGTAGAGAGGGGCAGCTTTTGGCATGATACATGGCTGATGCTTCCATGGCCACTCAAAGTCCACAAAAGCAGTAATTTGGGGGTTTTCTTTACCCAGGAATTCTAGACACTCTGAAACTCCTGCCGAGCTGTCAAACCTCATCTACCCCTAACTCCTACAGATGCTCATAAAGTCAGAAATGTGTGGTGTGTTGAAGGAAATGTTTGGGACCAGTGTGCAGTTCCACTCTTGTTACTCATTCTTGCAAAGGACTGTTAAAACCTCTTTGTGAAAACTACTGAATTCTTTGAGTTATGGAGCTTTCTGGATGTCCTATAGAGTCCAGATGGAGTCTGGACATCCTCTGTTTTGACTCAGATCACATAAGCCTTGGAAGTTGTAGCTACACCAAGGGCTGGCTGCCCAGAAAGGCTCTTCCAGCAGAGCAATTTTAGGTTCTCTTTAGGAAGTTTTTTTTCTTATAAGAGTAGTTTATAAATATATTTGCTGTTATTCAGAAGATAGCAAATGTATTTTAAAAAGTGTTGGGCTTGCAACAACTCACTAGTTTCCAACATGCCAGCAACAAAAAAAAATTACTCACTCAAGATCTATGCCAAATAACCCAGTCCGTGAGATGTGCAAGGGAAGGACACAGCACATGTACTAGAGGAAAAAAAATCCTCCCAGAGCACAGTGGTTTTTTGGTTCTCTGCACATTTTATCCTATCCAGTTCAAATGGCTCCAGAGGATTCCACTACTTTTGCAAGCTATCCCCAGTGCTAATGGAGTCATGTGGCTGGCATGTCTTAATGCTCTTTAATTTAGGTGAACTAGTGCACAATTTATCTTACTGACTTAGAGATGCTTTCTTGTAGTGCACTGTCTGCTTCTTCCTTATTTGCTTTCGCCTTGCATTTCCAAGAGCTGGCAGGAGCTGCTGTTTCCAGATGCAAAATGGAAAGTGGGGATTGATCATTCATGGGAGGAAAGGTTGAAGAAGAGCAGAAAGGTTTGTGTAGGAATGGAACAGCTTATTTACAATTGTAATGTAATAGTTGTAATTGTCCTGGGAATACAATTGCTCTAATTGCCAATGAAAGTACAAGGGGTGTCTATAGCTGTTCACCAGCATGATGGGATCAGCTCCCAGCTCACCATGGCTTCCCAGTGCACCGACTGGGAGCTGGGATTTTGACAGGCCTGAGAATCCTGAATATGGGCCTCTCTGTTCCCCCCGCAAGCTGTTTTTCCGGGCAGGAGCCAGCGTGGCTAATGCAGTAGTTCCCACTGCTCTTTGGTAGGATGAGTCCTCAGTGCTGACACTCTGTTTCAAGTGCTCTTTGTAGTAACTTTGTTTTTAAATGGGAATTCTTTGTTACATAAAGCATGTGAGAAGATTTTTAGTTTTGCATCTGACCTTAGCAGTTGTATAAGATTGGTAGAAATTCAGAACATCGTGAGTTATAATCAGCTTGGCAAGATAGAGACAGGCAAGAGAAGGTCTTCATCAGCTGTATATGCCAATTAGAGAAATGAGATTTTCAAAGTGTTCCCTTCGTCCTTGCATATGAAGTAACTCCAGTGAGACTGTGCTGCACGCAGGGCTTACAAAGCCCATTTGGGGCCTTCCCTTTGGGATATTCTGTACCATTTAACCTTTGTTCCAGGCAGTGTGGAAAAGATGAAGAGAGTCTCAATGGACCAGTGAGCATGGAATTACATTAATTATAGAAGGAATTTACAGTGTTTCCACAGAGTTTTCTGACAGGAACTGCTTTTTGATGTTCCAGAGGCTTTCAGAGCTTTGTCAGGAACAGAATGGCATGGGCGGGTGTGGCTAAAATGGGTGTCTGGGCTGATCCCGGATGTTCTAAAAATAAATACATCATAGCAGACACTGCAGTGACCCTTTCCTGAATTATACAATTAGTCATGCTGCTGGAGATGCACTTGGGTCACAAACATAGCACAGAGCTATATGACTTTCCTAACTTCTGCAGCACATGGAAAAGGAGAGCTGCTGATTGACCGGGGCTCAGCTTCCGCTCTGGCTGTTCTGTATCTGCCCTACCCAAACGAGCTCTTTCATGGGAAACAAAAATAGGTTTGCCAATAGCACGTTAAGGAAAAAGCATTCTAAGCATTACAATTTTCTCTCTGCCTTCTGGGTGGGGGTGAATTGCATCAACACTTATCCCTTCCTGTTGCAAGGAAAGGGGCTCTCCTTTGTTTCTTTTTCTCCTTCTGCTCAGCAATGCACAATATGTATAAAGCTTTCTATATAAAATTGCACACTCTAAGGACATTTTTCAAATTTATTTAGCTTGACTAACACAAGGGGAGGGGGTGGCAGTTCATTTTCTGTACTGTAATATAGTCCTTAGAAACTCCTAGCTTTTATCTTACAAGTGGACAAACAAATATATCACAATCAAAGGGTGACAATCTGGTGATTTAAATAGCTTTAAGGGGTTTAATTAAAACCTATTAAATACTTTTAACGAGTTTAAATAAAAAGAAGAGCAGAGCTTGGAGCCTTCATTCAAGGAGAGCTGGAGTGCTGATGAGCATGCTGAGCACATTTATCATTCTGTGGAGTGCAAACAATGTACTCATCCCTCTGTGGTACACAGCAATAGAGATATCCACCAACCTTCACGTGAGCAGAAGGCACATTGAGAAAACTTGTGATTAAAAGACTTTCATAGGGAGTTTGCTTTTCTTCTAAGGCAATTAAAAAAACCCTTAAAACTGGTTATTTAAGTGCCCAGATTTCTATGTCCACACATGCAGAGAGGCAAATCATGCTGTGCTTGGGTTGTTTCAAATACTCAGTAACACAGGGCATTCATCCAACATTTCACATTGATGTTTTGAGGAGGGGAGCCTCACCAACCTACAGCCGCGCTGGCCGAGGCTGGTCCTTGGCATCTGCCTTGTCAATATTTCTCTGTGCAGCAGGTCCCTAGGCAGGAGCTGTTTGCTGGGTGCTGTGAGCAGGCTTTGTGGGAGCGTTTTGCCTGGGGGTTGGTGATTCCCATGAACTCTCTGCCAATGCTTAGTGTTGGGATGCTAGCCCCATGCCTGGCTGAGCAGGAGGAGCTCTGGGGCAGTGCTGGCACAAAAGCTGAATTTCCTGCCTTCTCTCTGTTCCCTGCTGGAAAAATTGTGGCAGCTACCTCCCTTTCCTTCCTCCCCTCAGTTTTTACTGCTGGCTGCCTCCAGCCCACCCAGTTTATGTTTCCTCTGCAGAAACCAAATCCCATATTGCCCCATTTACTGCTGCCCATTCCCATGCAATGCAGGAGGAGCCCTGGCCCTGTCTCCTTTTCCAGCTATGGGGCTTCACATTTATGCTCTCCCTTCCTTAATATCCATCTCTTTTGGCTGTTTTCAGGTGCTTTTGCCCTTTGTGGGGAGAGTGTTATGTGTCTCTGGCCCAGGAATTTCTCCCTGCCTTTGTGTCCTCCCCATGCTCATGCCTGTGTGTTTTCCCCACTGCTGTGCAGCAGACTGTCTCTGCCGTGTGACACCAGCCTGCAAACCAGGACCAGCAGCTACAGAGAAGAAGTAGAAAGTTGACCCTGAGTGTAAAATCTCCCCATGTAGGATTTGTATAGTTTGTTTTTGTATAGTTTGTTTGTTGCTGAAGAGAGACGTGACTGGAAGGAAGGTGACAGCTTGACAAACCGGAGGTGGTTTCCCACCTCCCTAGGCAGCGGGGATCTCAGGCTTCCAGCTTGTTGCCATCAGGCAGCAAAGGATGTGGCCTTTCTCCCTGCCTTATGGTTTTAGCACTGCCTGCAGTATCTAAATACACCTCACAGGGATTCACCTCAAACATGGCCAGTGTAACTCTGCTCAGGATCTGCACTGTCCTTCCAGCTGCCAATGTGAGAATTTCACAGCGGAGAAAATCCTGAGGTGGAAAATGCCTTATGTTGCAGGAGGCTGTGTTAAGACCTTTTGCAGCAGTGCAAAACCATTGTGAGACCAGGCTGGAAAACTGTGCAATTCTGGCTTTTGCTGGTAGTGAAGTGGCAGTGACCAGCATGGGGCTGTTACTGGGGACACAGCTTTCCTTTCACCAGGGGCTGTCACAGCCTGAGGGTTGTGTGCAGGTCCTCTTACAGGCACAGCTGAATGTGTGTGTGAGGCATGCCACACTTTGGGTATTGCTTAGTGTACTAAAGAAATGTGGAAACACAAAGTTTGAGGGGTTTTTTGAGTTTGCTTCAAATTCATGAAGTTTGCAAATGGCTTTGTTTAATTTAATATCCTTCCACACACTTATCTGCTGCGTCAGCTGTTATCAGCTTCAGCCATTCACAGGATTACATCAGAACCTTGGTTCCCATTTAAAATCTACTTTATGTGACTATAGAAGGAAAATCTAAAGTACAAGTCCTTAAGGATGAAACACTAGAAACTATTAAATACTAGAATCAGTACTACTTCTATAAGGTTAATTTTTCAGAAAAAAAAAATCTGGGTGGGGGGGGATTATTCCCTTTTTTCTAAAAATTTATTTCTGGAGTATTCAATGGTTTTTTTTTATTTGTGATCTTTGAATAGCAAGAAAGGAGTTGATGTTTCCAAACAGCACTGTTAAAATTGCACTTAAACCTCTTCTATTAGTGTACCTGTATTTTTGTTCTTTGGATAATGTATGAACCTTTATACAAAATGCACTACAAAAGAAAAAATAAATTTATCTCAAGAGTTAGGGTAAATGGTCATGCGCTGGAAAGAAAGACAAATGAGTTGTGAAAACAGAAATAGGAGAAGTGCAAGGACTGTACTGGGCCTGGGGAAAGGTGAGATAAGAGAATGTAGAGATGAAGCAGCATTAAATGAAAGAGAAAAGGTAACAGACAACAGAGCTCCAAGGTAAGAGTAAACAAGTTGTTTACTTGGTGTCAGGCAGCAGCTATTTCTTGGGACCTCTGAGTTCCCATATCAGTCCCAGAGTGTCTACAAGGACAGCTATCACTTTCTTGATAAAGGACCTTTTTTTTTTTCTTTTTACTGGAACTGTGGTTTCAGGAGGCTCTTTCATGGTCACGAGGGCTGGCAGAATTATCATTGCCTAGAAAGAGATCACTATTTATTCCTGATGGTATGGAAAAACAGAAATTAAAAAAGCAACTTTGACTTCTCCATAACTTGTGTGTAGTTGCAAAGGCCCAGGGTCACACAAAAAAACCCATAATACAACATCCTGAAAGAGAGTAGGTTTAGATCAGATATTAGGAAGAAATTTTTTACTAGAATTAGAGTAGAATTAGTTAGGGTGGTGAGGTACTGGAACAGGTTGCCTGGGGAAGCTGTGGATGCTTTTTCCCTGGAAGTGTTCAAGACCAGACTGGATGAGCTCTGAGCAAACTGGTCTAGTGGAAAATGTCCCTGCCAACAGCAGGGAGACTGGACTTACATCATCTTTAAGGTCCCTTCCAACCCAAACCATTCTGTGATTCTGTGATAATACATAATACACAAACATAACATAAACACCTGTAGGTTCTGCTTTATAACCTTAAAGCAAGGAATTATCATGTGCAGCTTTCCCCAGGACACCTCTTTGGTAATTGGTCCCAGGTAGAGCCAGTAGAGCATTGGTCAGGTTTTGAGTGGGAATATATCACATCCTCATCAGCAAAGTGGTGAAAGCACCAGCTGCTGGCTGTTATGCCAACAGTTGACACAGGCACTGAAATACCTGCAGAGTTTATAGTCCAAATCCCTTGTCCATTACCTCTCATTCAAACTGCAGCAGACATCAGTTTATTCCTTTGCCTTGGCTGCAGCTCCTCCTGCACCTACTGACTGCTGTTGTTGTGCCTTCTGCTAATCCTTCCCTCTCTAGGCTGAGCAAATGTAATGTTTTCAGTCCTTCCTGAGATGTCATTTTTTTCTAGACTTCTGATGATTTTTATGGTTCTCTGCTAACCCCCCACCTCCAGAAATCCACATTCTTTTTCACATGCTTCTGAAGCTGGACCAAGTACTTCATCGGAATGAAAGGATTTAGCCAGGTGGTTTTGGCTATCTAGTGCACTGTCAAGTGAAAGAAATATGAAACAGGCCATTCCACTTGTTATCTGTAACAAGAGTGACTTTTCCATAAAAATAATTTCTTTTCAAAGTTAGGTATTGATGCCAAACCAGACAGCACTTCAATTCAGTAACTCATGTAATGAATATAATCAATATATATTTTGAACTATCTATTAATCTTTAAAAATGTTTTTTCTTTGGCATTTGGTTTTGTATTATCTCGTTCATGTGATGTTTCAAACTTTGTGGTTCATAACCTGTGGTATCCTGTAGGCTGTAAACAGAAGTACTGATATAATAACATGCAATTGTTCCCCTTTTTTTAATGTTTTGATTATGGCAATAACAGGCACCCAATTAATAAGAGGTCAGAACCTGTCTATCTTCCCAGTGTAAAGGTAACAATAATAAGAAAAAGAGAGAGAGAAAAGGTTATGAGTACTCCAAGCTCAGATCTTAGAGACTGAAGCCTACATCAAAAGCTGCAGTCTGAGGACAACTGTGGCCGTCAGTCAGTCCTGTCTAAATTCAATGTCTCCTTCTGAATTTAAAAGGAGAAAGTAAGTTCAGTGTTCTAGTTCATCCATTTCAAAATCTAAAGACCAATGCTTTCATTTTAGAACAAATATGTCATTTAAATCCAACGTAGGAAAGACAATAAATGGAAATTCTGTGAACCTGAAAAAAAACCCAAACAAGACACAACAGTTACTCTCTTTTCAGTTTGGTCTTCTGGCCATGTGTCACATGTTCTTGGATCTTAATTCCTTCATATTTTTCCCTGTGACCCTCTCTTACTGTCTCTAGACCTTTCTGCCCTTCTCTTCTTCCTCTCTTGTTGCGTTTCTCCCAGTCTGGATTTTTTTTTGCCTTATTATCTGCTTTAAAACATGGTGGGTTTGGGGTTTTTTTTCTTTTTGGATCTTACCACCACCAGCATCCCCCCTTCAATCAGCACAGGGTTGTGTCTGAGAGCCTTTCAGCTCCACGTGTGTTCTCTGGACACAAGGGTGCTGCGTCGTGTGTTGCCCATCATCCTTTAGCTGGGTTTATTGCCAGCAAACTGCAGTGGTTTCTGTGTGGAAACAGTGGCTGAGTAGATTTGGTTACTCTTATGTTAGAGTACATCCATGTGCTCTCATATCAGAGGGATCACTGCATTCAAATCTGCTAAAAAAACAGGCAATTGTAACTTTACTTAGTTGTCCATGATCTGAGTCTGCAGCCAACCTGACAGAGGCAGAAAAATGAAGATTTCTGTCCTTCTCTTTGTCTATCAGCCATCTCTAATGGTGAAAATTATTTTTTCTATAATTTTTTTGATCTCTTGCTTTTATCCCCCTTAGGATTCTCGGTAGTTACAATTTAACATTGCAAATAAGAGCATAATAAACCACCAGTTATATCATGTCTTTTAATCAAACAGTTCCCCCCACAATCCTGTCAAGGTTTAAACATTTTTGCATGATGTGTTCAACTTAATTTTAAAGTATAGTTAATTATTCAACATTTTAAGAAAACAATTAATTCATAAAACTCTATTGTACTCTGTTAATTGAATTTATCTTAGTTTATCTCTAACCTGTGATAAAATCAACAAATACTGAGTCATAATAGAACTGTGACTTATTTCACTTTTTTTTTAGTTTTGAGGAAACCTTGGCCTATCAACACGGTTATTAAATGGAACACCTTTAAAAGATGAATAATCTAAGTATTGCAATGAGCTTCCTACAAAGTGATGCTGAATTAGAGGAAGAGTTTTGGGAAGAGTGAGTTTGGGAATGAGCTGATTGGCCAGCTAGTACATTTAGCTGGCATTACAGACATGGTAGCTACTGAGATCTGTTAAAACAAAACCAGCTGAAATGTAGGCACTGTTGAAAAAACATTCTGTTCTAGTGCTGTGGCCTTGTGGTGTGGGGGATTACAGGAGCTTTGTCAGCAGCACATAATGAGATTGAAGAGATGGAAAAATGCTTGCTGTTTAGGGAAACAAGATTGCCTTTAGGTCTCTCAGGATAAAATTTGTTTTCCAAGTTTTTCAAGTGTGGGCTATGAAGCATCACTCTGACTGGGTAACCACGTGGCAAGAAAACCTGTGGTTTAAATGCAGTGTGCACGAGTCTGTGCATGGTGTGACTGTGTCCGTGTGTTCTGGGGAGTAGAGCTGGGGCAGCAGCAGGCCCACAGGGGACTCATTTAATTTTATATAGGATATGCCCATATCAAACTGGGCCAGCATGGGCTCTGAAAAGGCATTATGGAGGCAGCAGCATACCTAGAAAAGATGCCCAAGAAAGTGGGGCTCACTGGGAAGGGGCTGAGACCCGTTAGAAACCTGCAGGTGCCAAGAGCACTGATAACACACTGCTTGGAGAGGAGTTGTAAGGGCTCGTCTGGTTAGACCTTAATACATTTCTGCAGAGCCCCTGCAGTTGTATTATGTTGTGTGGGGTTTTTTTCCAGGTTAGGTCTGTGGCTCTTGCAGGCTTCGGGTGCTGCTCATGAAATTTTAATCAGAGCTCAGTACACCGAGCAAAGGGAACAAAACTGACTGTTCTGCCCTGTAGCCAAAAAAAGAGAGAATGCCAGCAGATATTACCATGAATGGAGTCACACAAGAACACTGACATGCTGTCCTGACTCAGTTTAGCATGTCTGTATTACAGCATGCTAATGCAGCCTGACAGGATGCTTCAAACCTGACAGAACATAGGGATTAGCCTGTGCCATTTTCCTCTCCCATTCAGTTACAGAGTTGATCTATTCCTCCACAAATGTACCCATACTTGTCTCACAGCAGTCTAAAATGGTTGAGAAATGCCTGTTTCTGAGTCAGTGCAGCTTTTTCACCCCTTTCAACACCCCCTAACTTCTTTTAGTAAAAAAATATGAATACCACAGCAATAAGACTGAAAATCTTGCTTGAAGCCAAAACACTTTTTGAGTTATGATGTTACAACCTTGGAGCACAGTAAGAAGAGACAGAAATTATTTTTCTTGTTGAAGTTTCTTTTTTGGATTATTTATTTGTTTATATTGAAGTGCCACCTACTAATGATGTTTTAAGACTGGCATCATGTATGGCAGTAAAACCCCAACAGCTGGATCACTGTGTTGAGGGCAATGGGGAAAGTCAGTCTTTCAATGTGGTGCTTCTTGAGCCGTGTTCTGGGAATTCTCCTCTTCCTCTCACGTTGAGGCATCAGGGTGATGCTGAAAAGCCCTCCTGAAGTGCTTGTACTAGCCAGGGAGCCGGTACAATTTTGTTACTGCAAGCAGGAGAAGGGCTGCTTACTCCTGTGACCAGTTATTTTAGTTAACCCTCCACCCTGAAGACTCAGAGCAGCTGTGGTTGTATTCAAGGAGAGGAGGAGATAGCAAAAGCACTTAAATTGTCTCCATTTTCCCCCTCCCAACTGGTCTGGGAAAAGAGCATGCAGTCCAAGGTGGGAGGCAGCAGCAGATGCTTCCCATTACAGCAGTCAGGGCAAAACGAAGAGATTTAGGCTATAGCTTGAAAATGTTGGTAGCAGTTATATGATTTGGTTGCTTCTGCTGATAAGCTTCTGAACTTGATTTTCCAGGAAGGTCCATGCTGCTCTCTGTTATTATGACTGTGTAGTGCTGAATAGATCTGGAAGGTGCAGAAGTGATATGATTCTTTCTGTGTTTCTTTCAGAAGATGGCATTCAAGCCCCTACTGTCAAGACAGCCACTTCTTCAGTAGCACCAAAAGCTGGTAAGGCTTCCAATTTGCTGTTATCTGGTGTTCTGAAGATCCTGTTGTCTTTCTAGCTTTCAGCTTTTCCAGCTTTTGGGAGAAACCAGGTGAATTATTTCATGAAGGGTAATCATAGAGCAATGCATTTCCCCAAATCTCTTATGAAACTCTGTTGCAAAGAAAGGATTGAAGTATCTTAGTATGGAGACACTTAATTTGAGCAGGCTGCACTTTTTGTTTGCCGTGAAAAAGGTTCTCTGAGTTCCTGTGCTCTCAAGGAGTGGTTCAGGTGAGATCAGAGATTCATAAATTACCAAAAACTCCCAGTTCAAGAGGACTTAACAGAGAAAATACATGCTTCACATGTTAAAAGTCTGTGATTCTGGTCTACATCTTCAACTGTCACATTCAGTTCTCTTTATTTTGCAGCTTTATGATGAAAATATATGAAAAATCAATACCATATTTCAATCATGTGAACTTCTTTATTGGTCTGAATATTGAAGACTGTTGCATTTAATAAGTTATACATATGAGAGAAGAAAACATGGACAGAGTGTTCTATTTTTTGATAACTGGGGTTACTAATGAGTCTGCTGTGGAGCTGAAAGCACTGAGATGATGAAGTATACACTTGAAGTGCTAGTAATGGAGGTGGATAAGATGCAACCAGGTGAAATATGTGTATATTATGTTTGTTACAGCAAAGGTTTTGACCTGTTCAAATTGTGTTGCAGCTTTTTCATGCAGTTCTCAAAAATCCTGGTGTTTATGTCAGTTTAAAAGACACTTCATAAATGTACCTCACAGTGAGTTAACTCTTTGAATGCTTCACTGAAATTTTTCTTGCAGTTTTTTTCATGGAAAGGAAAGCAGTGTTGGTATTTATGCCATTATGAGAAAAGCATTAGAAAGCAAGTATGATATTAAAACAATTTGTGAGTGTGGAACAAGGAGTCCCATTCCTTGAGGCATTGCTATTCTAGGTGAACAGCCATAAAACTGAGAGCAGAGAAAGGATGTATAAGTTATATTTCAGAAGTTCCAGTGTGAACATTGCATTTAGAAGTACTTGAGTCTTATGAGAGAAAATTACATGGGGTGCAATGATTTATTCCTATTCTTTCACATACATCATCCATTAAAAATGCTAGAAGAGGTAGTATGTAGGTAGAGGTAGTAGTCAGGTGTTTAGTTGAGCCTATTTAGCTGGCAGTAGCACTTCCTGTTTGCATTAGATCACAGAATTTAAAGCTGAACTCATAAATTGATTGGTTATAGGTTATATAGATTCCCTGGCTGTAATTTGGTAAGTCCATTCCTTTGAGCCAGTGCTGGGGGTTCATGGGACCTGCAGTAGGCCATCCATGCACAGCAAGACAAGGTGATTTAAACCTTGCTATCAGTGATGTTTGGGCAACTCTGCTCCCATCTCTGCATAGCATCCTCTGCAGGGATCCCTTCCATGGCTGGGAAGGGATCCCTGCTGCCTGCAGGAGCCCTTTCCCCTCCCCTTAGCGGCCAAGTCTCACTCCTCTTGAGGACAGAACTAGGAGTCCCCTTACAAAGGGCACTGAGTTCACCCCAAGAAATATAATTTACTAGAGAATACTATTCATATCATCCACAATGTCCTAAGCTCTACTGTACTCCAAAGAGGAGGGCCTGCTGGGGGCTCCTTTTTCCCCAGAAATGTGGGTGCAGAGCAAGAAGGTCTGGGAAAGCTGGCCAATGAAGAAGACTCAAACATGTCTCGAAGTGGGCAAACACAGGGAAAAATTGCCATAAGACAAGGAAAGTTTGTTCCCCTTCAGCTCTTTACCTGTGATCTATAAGCTGTGCTCCTGTGTGCCACTCACACTTCTTTATCGAGATTTTACATCCCTCCTCCTGCTCAGCAGGTATGCAGCAAAGTGCTGTTCAGAGGGGTAGTCCAGCAGCACACTGAACCCACCCATCCACTCCAGGCTCTGTTCCCCTCACTTCTTCCCTTGGAAGTGAAGCCAAGCACCTCTGTATAACCCCCAAAGATCATGCACCTCTCCTTTAGGGGCTGTCTGGAAGGAACAATTGCTCCCTTTCAGTAGGCACTTGCAGGTTGTTCACAGGCCAAACTTCCCCTCTGAAACCAACCACATGTACTTTGAATCCTCTTTCGAAATGTGTGGGTTATAAAGCTCTGTGAGGGCCAGCCTTTAAACAGAAATTCACTGCCTTGGTAAGAGAACACAGATAAAACAATGTGCTGTTTATTTAGGCATGATTAAATAAATCCATAATGATGTGAATGCCTTTCTTGCAGAAGGGGAATCTGTGACTACAAGAACTTCACAAGCAACAACATCAGTAACACCAGTGCTGACAACAACTGCAGTCAACACTACAAATGAAACCACCACAAGCAGTAAGTGAAAATCTCTGAGTTAATTGATGCTGCTCTAGTGGTCACTGAGGAAATTAATTAGGTAGTACTTCTTGGCTTGGGAATTTGTTTTACAGGAAGCGTACTCTTTGGTGAAACCTTACAGGTGTATGCAGGAGCTCCCTTCTGGTCAGGCTTAGAAGCAGCTCCAAGCTGCACCTTCCAGCTGCATTGTCACAGGCTTGTCTGCAGTGGGATGACCCAGCTATGGGCCACGGAGCAGTTTTCCCTGCTGTCAATGGGGCCCTGCCCCTGTTGACCTTGAATTTCAATTAAATATCCTTTTGATAATTTAAAGTTAGTCTGCAAGCAGGGCAGTAGGTGTATTTTATGAGTGTTTACAAAATCAAGGAAATAAATGGAATGTCTTTCCTGTGTTAGGCCCCACGTCTTCTTCACCTAATGCTACATCACAAGCAGCACAAGGCACAACAGAAAAACCATCAACTGTGACTTCAACAGCAAATGCAAGTCTCAGCATAACAAACAGTAAGTGATGATTTCACTGAGCCATTTCTGAGTCATTCTATGTTACATTTCTGTAAAACTCTGCAAAACAATAAAAGGAAGTCAAAAAGAGTTGTTTGATGGTTTAGGGAATCAGAGCTATTCATCCTAGCATATTACATATCTTAAATGAAACTTGTCCTGGAATCCTCCACAAAGAATAATATATCTTTAGTTTGTAATGGAGGTGATCTGAAGCCATTACACAGGGTGTTCATCTCCCTCTAACAGAGAGATGTATTTGGAAGGGTTTTAATTTTTTACTTTCTTCTTTGTTTTTTTTTTTTTTCAATAAGTATGAAATAAAAAATAATTTTCTGTGATCAGAAAGCTGGCAGAACAATACCCCTTTGTTTTTTATTTTTGTATGTGTTAGAACACTATGCTTATTATGTTTCATATTATTGGTAGCCGTAGTACTGAAAGAGAGGTGGTACTAATTACTCTGCATCAGTCTAGAGAGATACTTTTATTTCCCATAAATCTTTGGAATAGCATGTGTGTTGGCCTGGAATATCAGATTGGATTTTAGGGGAAAGAAAAAACCACACAAAAACAAACAAAAACCCCAAACAAACAAAAAAACCCACAAAACCCCCAAACAAAACCCCAAACAAAAAATTAAGCCCACATATCCAGCAAGTAGTTGGGTTAATTTTAAATAGTACAATAAGATCCCAAAGGAATCCAGTAAGCTTAAGATGAAATTCAATCTCCCTTGTCTATGATATGCACTGTGTTTGCTCCAGTCTTCTGATGAACCAGAGCTTTGGAATGCTCAATTTTTTTTATTTTTAATTGGCTAAAAAAAAATTAAATACACCAGATAACTACCTCAGCAGTCAGTGGTACACGAATGTACTCAGAATTGATGTTTACAGCATACTGAACTGTTACAAATTATTAGAATATGACTTCTCTTCCCTTGGTTTATTTGTCTGGAAAGGTACTCCTGTGAAGTAGTCTGCATTTTTTTTTTGTACAAATTTTCCTTTAAAGCCACCCCTCATGGACCCAAGCCTGCCAAGCTTCCTGGAGAACTATTCCCCTTTCACTCCGTGGTTTCATTTTCTACTGATGCAGCTTTCCTGCTGTGTGTTGGGTAAGGAGTAGCCTGATTGTCAGCCCAAAATCTTTGGGGTTTTGGCTTGGCATTTAAATGCCACTGTCAGTGAGTCACAGAATACACGCAGCCTGGCCAATGCACAAGCTGCTCAAAGTGATACCAAAGCCCCCAAAAATCTCTTAAAACTTGCAATTGTGGCACTGCAGGCCTGTCAGAAGCTCAGCATGGCACATTGCATTATGGATGTAATTCCTGCTCCTTTCAATTTGGCAGAGGTTCCTGGCTCGTGGCTACCAGAGCAGCACAGCCACCTGGAACTAAACTTTGGTGACAGGTAGAGCTCCCGGCAGGGGAAGGAAAGCTAATGAGGAAAGGCATGCCTGCCAGTGCAGCTTAGCTCCAGCCACTGCTCTGTGCTGAAAAACTGCTGCTGGAGGTGTGATGGGCCTGGGCAGGGAGCTCTCGTGCTTCCTTTCCATTCTTCTTGAATACTCTTCCCACCAGGTAGAGTTCAGTCCCTAGCTGTTTGTGTTGTGGTTTGGTTTTAAAAGTCCTCATTTTAGCTAAGCCCTATCCCCTCCCAAACTTGTGGTAAAAAAATGCTTGGTAAATTAATCTAAAAACAGGGCTTTCCTGCCTCTCAGTCCCCTTTGTAAGAAAGAAAACTGGCACAGTGTGTCCAGGGCATTAGAAATGCCCTGCATTAAAAAAATTGTATAATCTTTTAATGCAAAAGTAGTACTTGGGAATGTCTGTATGTGAAAGCCAATTTTAGTGGGGTTTTTAAGATAAAATTGTGGTCTACATTTCAAGAAAATCCTAGCCTTGGCTTCAGCAGAAAGGAGTGGGATGGGGCACAAGGTGTTGGTGCTGGGACAGGGCATGGCCCTGGGGCTCTGTGTGTGTGACCAGCCTTGCAAAAAACCCTCAGAGCCCCTGGCCACCATCCTGCTGCTGCTGCAGCCACCCTGCATTCCCAGCCCAGCACGGGCACAGCCGTGGGGGTGGCCCTGGCTCCATTACCTGCATCCTCCCAGCCCCTGCCACACCCCAAGAATGTGCTCCCTGGAACCAGCACAGGCACAGCAACGCTCCTGCTCTCAGTATGGACAGGAGGGAAAAGCTGGCTGCTGTCTCTCCTTCTTTTTCACTAGCACTCATTTCTCCTTCTTTTGCACTGGTTGCGTGAGGCAGAAATTGGTGGTGCCTTTATGACACGTCAAAATTTACTTTTGCTACACCTGATTTTTAATAAATAGCAGGCACCTTTGTTGTTTTGTAATGGAAACCATCCCTTTCTCTGCTTCAATCCCTGCTAAAAGCTCCGGCAAACGATTGCATTCACACAACTGAGATTTGACAGGGCTTTCTGTCACTGCTGCAATTTCTGTGGCTGCTGTCACCTTTTATTATAGATTCAGGAAAAGCCCCCAGTGCTTCATACACTGAAATCATGCAAACATCTTTGTCCTTTATTTTTTTTATAAGACTTCAGTGTTCTTTTCCTCTGCAGGCAACAAGTACAATCTCTCCTGCTTGCTTTCCTACCCTGTTTATTGTGTTAGAACCCAACATCAGACTGGTCTCCTTAGCCTTCTTATTTTCAATATAAGGTGTCAAATCCAAGAGTTCACATTTAGTCAGTGACTTCACTTGTGCAGTTCAGGCCCTTAAACCAAGAATTTGTAGTGTGTCACACCACAGAAAATTGCATCTGCAATCAGGATTTCATATCCTGGGACACCTGAAGTTATCAAATAGAATAAGAAATGAAATGCAATGAATATTTCTGTTCTTCCTCCCTTGGATATGGAGCAAGCGTCTTATGTAAGATCAGTATTCAAAGTGTTATGTGACAAATAAGAGTGGATTTTTGACTGTTGTGTTTCTGAGTTACACCACTCTCCTGGATGATGATACATTATGGTGCAGCGGTATATTAAATATTAAAAAGTGACAAAGGGAAATAGTGGAGGATTTTTTTTTAAATCCAACTAATGGTAATTAAAAAGTAAGTTTTACCTCAGGAACTACCAGAAAAGCGTTCTTTTAACAGGTATTGCTAAATTCTCCTCAGTTTGTTAGCACATGCTACAGGTGCTAACAAACTGAGGAGAATTGGCTGCTGAGACATTTTATGCAGAGAGAAGTTTTAAAATATGAATTTTGAAATACTTTGGGGTTATGCTTACCAGAAAACACAAAGCTGCAGACAGCACCTGCAGTCAACTATGGATGTAAACATTAAAACTGAGATCTGTTTGGTTACCTCCCTAGCCAGTTTCCATTCCTCTGAATTGGATTTGCTACAATGGATTTTTCAAAGTTTTATGCACTCATTTATGCAAATGGCTTTTCAGGCTACTGATTATGGGGGCAAGGCCTATATGTGTGTTAATGCTAAAAATACAAGCTCAAAGGAAAAGCTTTAGTCTTCCATTTAAAGCAGCTTTTGTGCTGGTATTTTAACATGGTTTAGGTGGAGTTCATTTTGCCCCTTCAAATGTTTCCTTGTTTGATTTATTGGTCAAGGAAGGTTTCAACACACATAAGGATGTCCATATTCTTTGCAGAGCACAGAATATATGCAGGGTGTTTGTTTAAAGGGTGTGTTTAAAGGGGTACTTGAAGCATCTTAAAATGTCAAAACTAATTAGGTAGCAGCTTACTGTAAAGAAAATTCAAAGTACTGTCTGGAAATGCCAAAATGTATGTGGATTATACGTAGGTTAAGCAGAAAACCGTGCTAGGATCAAGTGAGGATATGTGTCGAATTTCAGCTAGTTAAAGAAAATTAAGGGTTTTCAAAGCATAGAGAGTAAGGAAATTCCTGAAGCTCAGACAGCAGCTTTGCAAGGCAGCTTCAGGTTCCCTGTTGCTGATTATCCCTTTGCCAAATACGTGTTAACACACTGTCATTTATCTTATCAAAATATCAGCAGGGAGAGCTGCATCACCACCAGAGTTCTGCCGCCCAGCCATCATCCCCATTTGGACAGCTATTTTACACTCTGTACTGCTTTACCATTTTTATTCGTAATCAGCTGTTAACAGCAGACCCATGAACCGATGATGCGAGCTCTGCAGCAGCAGCAGCAGCCGCCCTTGTACGCTGTGCTGCTTTCCTGCAAGGCCAGGCCTCCCCGTGGAGCGGCAGGGATCGGTGCTGGCGCTGGCGGAGGCGAGGCGTGAGGAATGACTGCAGCGATGTGTCAGCGGCGATGGCGGCACTGAGTCACCGCGCCCGTCCCCGCCGCAGCACGGGCACCGCAGCCTGCGCTGCCGCTGTCTCCTGCCGCCGGGACCCAGCTAAAGCTCGCAGGGACATGAGCTACGGGATTTAGCGAAAAGGCTCATCTTTGTTGAGTACATGAGCAGTGGCTGGGTATGGATACTCCTGTTCCCACGGGCTTTGGTGCAGAAGCTGTCTCATCTGCTAAATGTGTTGGTGGTAGAGCCTGTGCTGTGCATTGGGCGTGAGGTTTGGATGCTGCTTCAAAGCCACAAGTCAGCAGAGAATTGGGTTGCTAGGATTTAATCTTGCAGTGGAATTAAGGGAGCCTTACCCGCCAGGTCGCGTTTTCCCTCTTGGAAGTGGTGAAAACTGGCGTACGGATTTTTGCCCTGTAGCACCTCTACTTTACTCCTTGACTGGGGCTGTTCTGCAGTCTGGCAAAATAAATGCAACAACCTTTGTGCCAAGTCCTAGGTAAAGGTGCAAGTCATACCTGGTGCTACTTGGGTCAGTGGGAGAATTGTATCCAGGCTAAATTAAAAAAATAAAATAAAATGGAAATGCCATCATCCCTCCTCTCCCGATCCCCTGCCAAGGCATATCCAGCGCACAGCCCATGTTCCTGAGAACAATCTGTTCTCACAGCTCCCAAACACAAGAGGAGCACCCGAGGCTGGGTTGCTGCCAGGACTGATAGGATGCGTGGAACGAGTGATCCCCATGGGAAAACAGCCCTCTATGGGCTTACAGGGTAACTGGCTGCCTCCCTCTTACTCTCTCCCACACACCTGATTGTTTTGCAGTGTTCGCAAAGTATTTTTATGTTTGAGTATCTCTGCACTGTTATTCTGAGTTACTTTTCATTTTCCCATGCAATCCTTTTCTAACCTATGACAAGGGAGCCACAAGATGGTTGCTGTTACTGCTGCAAGCCTGTGCATCTTACAGGGAGAGGGAGGTACCTCAGTTTGAGGTCTTTTTCCTTTTTGAAAAATTGATCTCAGAATAAAATTCAACATATAAAATTTGAGTCTGAAGCCATGACAGTAAAAATCAAATATGGAAAAAGTTTGCTTCTAAAGATTGATTCAAATCTTCCATGAAGAGAATGTAGGAATTGTTAACATTATCAGATCCTTGCACTATACCACAGTATAAAATGAGGTAGAGGGGCTTTTTACACTCCTTTCTACTGCAGGCAGACCTGTGTATTAAAGGGGTACAATGCTGAAGTTCCTGAAGGAAGCTGACATGAAATTCTGCTTCTCCTCACTAGAATCCCAGTGAAAGGGGGGATCAAGTTGTTTTTCATCATTTTCATGCCTCAACCTCAAAAGACACCGTGTCTGGCTGCCTAGCTTTTCTCAGTTTCCAAAATTGTATGAATCCCCCGACTCCAATGGTTTCGGCTCACTCTCTCTTATCTTACTGATTTTTGAAGCTTGCCTTTCTAAGGTACTGCACTTAACTGAACACAAGAGGGGAAGGGAAAGGCCAAGTTAAAGGTGTGTAGTTGTAGAATAAGATGCTTTGGGTTCTTTGATTACCAAACAGGTAATCAGTTTCTAGATAAAGTGTGTACGGAAGCATTCCTCAAGATTTTCATATTGCATGTGTGTATTGCTGCTCGCTGACTGAAACATGTCTTAGTTGTTTTAGTTCCAGTGTTTAAAATTCATATGAAGAAGCACTGAAAACAGTTTACAGCTCAGTAGCCTCTCTGATTTATATCAGACAGGAAGTAGAAAGTTACTCTTGAATACCTCTATGTTTTATTCAGTAGGCACTCTCTTGCCTATTGTTATTCTGCGGTTTGAGTACAGACGTAGGAATTATGGGCAGTGCTGGAATATCTCAAATTTCTTCTGGTCATTCTGTGACCTGCAGTTCCACAGGCTCAGGTCATGTCCTGCACCATTGTCTTGGCCTCACCTTAGGCTGCAAATCTTGTGACACAATAGCCTTGATCTCCTGTTGGCTGAGTGAGAGGAGAAAAAAGGCAATTTCTTTTTCATACATTAATATTCAGGGATATGTTATTTTCTAGGGTTTAACGGCACAGAATGAAATAATTAATTCTATGCTTAATTGCAATCCCTAAAATTTATACTCTATCACATTATGTGACAGTTGTAACTGAAGCTTGATAGATTGATTGATGGATTGATTTTAAAATGAAGGAAAATCATAGAGGGCAGTAAACTGAGCTTCTCCTGCTCATGTTGCTCTTGGTACAACACTGTCTAATTATTCTAGGGTCCCAAGGGTTGTTCCCTGGCACAGATATGAGGCTGTTTATCTTGCTACAATGTGCTTTGAAGGTGCCTCAGCTATGCCAGTAGTAACAATTCCATAGGGATGGTTTGTTCCTTGGGAGACAGTTACCAGAACATGCAGCGCTTTCTTACATTTAGTCTTTTCTATGATGGCCAGAGCTTTTGCCTGAGGGATGTTCCAGGATCTAAGACAATGCTTGTGTAGGTGCCTCTTCCCTGAACATCTCTCTCATTTTCAGCTACACAAGCAAGTGGAGCACAATTGCCACAAAATGAGAGTTTGGGTGCTGCGCCTACTACGGGACAGTCTTTTATTTCTACAGTCTCTCCTAAAACAAACACTTCTGCTTCTGGAACCTCAGGTAAGTATTGAAAACATGCACTTTCTTTCTCTGTACAAGCAGTTAAAAGATGCAAATAATTTTGAGTGTTTTCTCCATTTGCTGTGCATTGTGATGGAATGAGGGCCACATCTTCTTATTCATGCAGGGTACACTGTGTCCATGTCACCTAGCCTTGAAGTTGTGTTGAGTGATGGGTGAACTTCCAAACACTCAGTTGAGATACATGGTGTCATTACAGGAGGATATAAATTACAAATGATAATAGGAATCTTCATATATGCTGTGTGAGGTCATTGTGTAGCATTGGCTGTCAGAGGAGGTCATCAAGATAAATTCTCTGGCTGCAAGGCAGAGGAGACAAAGGAGAAAACAGCTATAATTTTTGCAGTTGTTATAAAATCTGGAGAGAAATTCTATGTGTATCACCAATTAAATGATGTTGTTCAAAGTACAGCATGGTCGCATGCAAGGTCAAAAATATATCAATTCTTCTCATCTCAAGTCTGGTCTTGCTGTTTTTCTGTGTGTCTTTTGGTGTATGTATTCACTAAGAAATGCTGTGGTGAATGCAGACACCAGGTCATATGAATGATCATTTATTATACTTCTAGCTGGCTTAACTTCCCTAGGTTTTGAAAAACCACTTGTTCAGGTCTGCTTAAGGTCTCTTGGGCCTTCCCTTCATTTAGTACTTACTCTTAACTACATGTGTGTAACAACAAGGACAGTCTCTTTGTTTACATATCCCTATTATTAATGGTAGTGCTTAACATCCCCCAAGGGATACAAGACTCTTTTTGCAACCTCTGGATTGTGTCTGTGGGAGATAAGCATGTGTGTGTACTGTGACTTTTCCTCATAAAGGAGAGGATTGGATATAAAAGTGGAGCTATATGCTCACTATGCACTGAAATGCCTGGAAACATGCAAAAAGATTATAAGCATTTTAAGGAAGTTAAAGTAAACCCAAGGCCACTGATTCAGAGAGAAGTCCTTGCAATTATTTCAATAAGCCCATTCCCCATAATGCATATACTGTGACCTGTGGTTACTTGACTTTCCTGTTGGGTTTCATGTCTTTTGGCAAATGTAGGCATAGTACAGAAACCTCATCATTGCTATACTGCAATAAAACATTAAATTATAACATTTTTAATTTAAAGGTCTCTCACTCAGGTAAATTCCTCAGGTTAATATTAAATTGTAATGCATATCTGACTGTGCATCATGTGTATTGAATTACCTACTGTGCTGTGTATATAATTACATTTTACACTTAAAATTTGTCAAGGAAGTTTTACAACCTTCCTGGGGTCTGTTTGCAAAAGTCATCATCTTACTCAGCTTACTCTGCTGTAAAACCAATAAATCTTCTTGAGCTCAGAGACTACCCAAGATGCCAGAACTATACTTGCCTGGCTGAGACAGAAAGAACCCGTCCATCCAGGGGCAGTCAGTCAGTCTAGGTATCATTGGCATAGCCAATGCTCCAAGTTCCCATAAAAATGCCATTTCAAAATCACTTCAGCCCACACCAGGATTTCCACACTATCACTTCTCCTGTCTCCTCACAGCACCAGCCTCTGGCTTCTTTCTTGAAGGTTGTATATGCAAGAAATCATTATTTCTCATCCTGATGTGTTAGGTAGCTTATTCCAAATGGTTAAGCTTTAGACCACCCTTGCTCCCTTATTCCCTTATTCTCTGTATGTGTTAAAAGCTTAAAGAAAAATGTCTTGGTTCCTTCTAAACAGATTTCCTCTCCTCTCTGCTCAGGCCCAGGGAAAGCCATATGCTGCACCCTAATGACTTTAAGGCAATGCAAGTGTGAAGCCAGTTGTTTCATCCTGTGCTGAGACTGCAGGAAATGCCACCTCTCTCACTGCCATTAGATTATTTATTTCTGGATCTCCAGAATTTCACATTCAGGGGCTGGGTGCCTTTTGTTCACCAAAGCAGGAGGCTGTGTGTGCCAAGGCTGCAGCCCTTGGGGGATAGAATAGCTTACAAGCTGGAGGTATCTGAGCCATGTCTTCTGCGTGGGAGCTCAGGAGAAGACAAATTAATGTGAAATGGATCCAAACCAGAACATTTCTATTTGGTATGCCCAACCAAAATTATCCAGCTGGCTAAATATGTTTAGTTTTGAGACCATTTTCCATTTTTAAAAAAAATGCCATTTTGGTGTAAGTTTCCTTTCTTGATGCAGAAAAAGAAGAAAGCACATTTTGCAGAGAAATTTCCAATCAGCCATATCAAAAGATCAGGGTGTGGGAGGAGTGCTACAGAGAGCTGGAGAGCGACTGAGAAGAGTGGGGGAGCCTGGGAAAGAACGTGTAGGAACATCAGAGAACAGAATTGCTGTATTAAAGGAGATTGAAAGCACCAGCCACAGAGGAGGTGCTGCGTAGTGCTCACCCAGGCTAGGGGAGGCAATAAGGGCTGTTTTTAGCAAAGAGAGCCACCTAAATGCGTGCCATTGACACATGCTGCACTTCTTTAACTTTGGCTGTCATGCAGAATATACCTCCCACTCCTCCTCCACCTCCACAGAGGATTGCTTGCTAATATTTCATTTTCTCCTTTTGTTTAATTAATGAAAAATTGGATATTAGAGTCTAAATACATCTGAGAAACTGCAAGTATTGTGGCTTTTTATTCTGTGATCTAAACAACGAAAAAATCCATAAAGCAGTATGAGCCTAAGTTCACCCAGCAGGGTGGTAAGATTAAATGATCTATTATAATAAACTGTCAGATGAATCAACCTGCTTCATCTATTGATATCTTTATTGCTCTCCTCCAATTATAAATCCTACTCACTTGATTCACAGGAGGCATCTCCCTAAGAAAAATTTTTATGAGTAAGACTAGTAGGGTTTGACTCTATCTGTACACAAACTGCAGGAACTCTGGATAGTGATATTAGATAAAAATTACCCACTGTATCTTCAGCTCCTTCACAAAGAGAGAGACACAAAACCAGAAGTTTCTGGGAGATTGAAACATAGCAAAGCCTCAGTTAACACTATTACAGATCTATGGTGTGGTCAAGGCAAGAAAGGCTTTTTCAAGTTTTTAATTTTGCTTTGATTTATATTGTGGTATATCCCCTCTGAGTAATCAGCCAAATGTATTCGTTTGTTTTGCCAGTGAGCACAGTTGGATGTGGCTGCACTCCAAAACACAGAAGTAGCAAACTGCAGGGTATCCAGGCTGCTTAGGTAGCGGCTGTTGGAGAACAGAGTGGGGAGAGTTTAGTTATTGGTCTCTTCCTCCATCTGTCGAGCTCCTCACCAGTGCTGAACTGACTCAGGCAGGTAATTTCAAAACAAACCATGGTCATATGCCAAATTTTTTATCCTTGTCCTCCTTACTGCACAAGGAGGAACCCAGCACAGCCAGTGTTGCACACCTCACTTTTCATGATGAATCTGGAAATCTTCCCAGATTATTTATGCAGAGCATCTTGCTTGCAGCCCCAAAGGGGGTAGCAAGCTCTGTACAGGCAGCTAGAGCAGCTACAGTAACTGTTACCAAGTGAAATGCTGCTTTTCCTTCTGTCCTTCTCTTTCTGGAAACAGCAGTATGTGAGGCCCACACCAAGAAGGGCACTGGATGGTTATTTGGAAAATGCAAATGAAAGCACCTGCTGAATCACTCGGATAAGCACAGCTTTGTTTGCATGGCAGGACTGAGCTGTCTCTGAATAGAGGGTGAACTGGTGCCTTGCTTGCATGCTGGAGACAGGGAGAGAGAGGAAGGAGTGAGATTTTTCCAATTTAATTTTTCATGCTCTAGCACAACCTGGGTGAGATACCTTCTGGAAAGATGCTGGTAGTATTATTGTGTGTAGGTGTGTGCAGTTGTTAAAAAATAATAGAGGCCTAGAAAGAGAGGGCAGGCAGCTGCTGTAATGTTTCCCCCCTGGGGTAATTTCTGCTCTCTGGGTTTATCAGAGAGGCAGGGTTTGGCCAGGACAGCTACATGGCTTTTGGTTGTGCCAGGGGGTACTGAAGCACATGTCCCCCAGCCCTTCCTGTTTGCAGAGACTTGTCACCTGTGCTTATGTCACCAGCATTCAGGTTTGAAACGCTGTTAACTCTTTGAGGTGAACTTGGATATCTGTCTTGGGCTTAGTATGCTTTTTCTATTTATTTATTTGTTTTGATTTGAGCCAAGATGCTTCATCTTGTTTGTAAGAGTGAATGTGAGGGAAAAATGTGCAATTATGCTATAATGTTGGAGCTCTTTCAAAGGAAAGTTCCACAGACTTGAGAGGCAAGGTTCAAAGTGACTTCCTAGAGAAGTGACCTATTTGTAAGACTTGACAAAATCTTCTGCCTTTCTTTGAGAATATGCATACACAGGGCCTTACAGTTTGCTAGTTTGCCCAGATGCTGTGTGATCACATGGTGTTTTTGTCATGGCATCCCACACCATACAGGCTGAAGGAAAGGCAGTATTCTGGTAATAAGCAATCATATCATATTTGGATGTTTCCTTAATGCCAGGTGTGTGTCCTCCTGCATTGTCTACTCTGTGTTGCCCCTTTGACAAGTGGTTTATTAACTTTCTGAAGGCTTTTGCTTGGTAATGTTGCCCAAACATGCTATAAACATTGCCTAATGATTCATCACAGAGATCCTCTTAGAGCACAGTGATATTGCTGTTTGCAGAGGGATTGATGAGACGACAACAAGCTTAGGAAAACAGTCTCATCTGCATTCCAGGAAGCCAGAGTGAGGTAACTGTATACATTCGGGATACTTAGCATTACAAATATTTAGTATGTTCAAGAAGAGCTCTTACTGTTGACTTTTAAGTACTTAGCTTTTCAACCTAAACATACTTTTCATGAACATTGGTGATTAAAATGCAGTTTAAGTTTTGTCACATGTACCATTAGCAAAAGTGGTTATTTGCACCCCAGCGGCTGAAGTGATCCATGGTTTTAATTGTGGGTAGAGAGAAGGAAAAACAAGAGCAGCATTCTGGTTTTCAAAGAGCATGTTCACAGCAATAGAACAATGTGTGTTATAGCTCTGCTGGTAGGAGCTGTCTCTGTGCACAGCACAGAAGGTGTAGTGAGCGTATGAGAATGGATTGGTGCTCCCAGGGGAAACTGGTTTGCAGGAGGAACCTGGGCAGGCAGGGGACAGGCTTAATGCCTGCCTGGAGTTGCAGCGGCCTTCATGTTGTTGCCTCTGTGATCCCCCACCCTGGGCACAGCTGGGACACAGAGGACACAGCCACTCTAATTTCCAAGCCTGCTACAGTCTAGACATGCAGGAACAGCAGCATGCTAACAACAACATCAACAACAACAACAAAATGTTGTGCACCAAAAACTTCTGATGTAGCTGGGGGAAGCTGACAGTAGAGCCAGTAAGCATTGTGCCCAGTGCTCCGTAAGGTCAATTTTTTCCTCATTAGCAGTGCCTCTTGCTTCTGCTGCTTGGCAGTCTGCTAGCCAAAAGCACCAAGATAATAAACAAAGATTTCTTTTTAAAGGGTTTTGTGACTCTTGAAAATGTGTCTCAATTAGTTTCTTTTATTAAAACACTTACTTGTCAGTTAAATGTCAGCTATTCACTCCCAGGCACTTTTTCAATTTTGGAAGGAGGAGTTTTTAAGCAATATATCAATTAATTCAGTATTTTCCTCTCTTGAGCAGAATAACAACCTAGCATAGACTTTGGATTCTGCTCCCATCTATAAGGGATGGCTGGAGACTTTTACAGTTCAGACTTTCTGGGCTTGGGAACAATGTAAGCTTGTCACTCCTGGGGCAGCATTTGTTGTGGGTGTTACTGAGGATGTTCCTAGAGTCTGCCAGTTTGCATGACGTGAAGACTCTGGACATCTAAAGCAGACACTAACAAACCTATTCTTTCTGTTTTATTGCAGGCCTTCCCGTGAGCTCTCCAACACATTCAACAAGTAAGAGCAATAGAAGAGGTTGCTCTGTGCACAGTGATGAAAAAGGCTGGTGTGGGGTGGGAGAAGGACAGCCTCAGGAAAGGAAATGTTCAGGGAGCAAGAAGGATCTAGGGGAATAATGTACCTGAAACACAGACCAGAGGAAGAGTGATGTTCAGCTTGTAGCATTGAGTAATTTGCTGTGATTTCAACTGAATGCCATGTTGGACTGGCAGATACTGGAAAGAAAACAGAGTGAGACCACAGAAAAAATCAGACCTGGTATATTACATGATGCAATGGGAAGCTGTATAAATAGAGTGTTTACCAAGGAACTTGTTCTCGTCAGTGGCTCTCATTCCTTGTCCTGTAGTGAGAAGCAGCAAATCCCAGAGTAAGGCAAGTTTCCTGTGCTAATGAACCTGTATTGTCCTATTTCCCTTTCTCTGGGCTTATCAGGAAACAGTCTCTTCTGTCCTGGTCCCTGCAGTTCTTGCTGCTGCCTGCAAAATCGTGGCCCTCCTGTTACCATGATGGATGTATTTTTCCAATTCATTTTTATTCTGATCCCAGATTATTCCCTAACTGGAAAATACCTTCCAGATCCAGACAAACTAGACAGGAGGGGCTGATTTGTGGGAAACTTTAATTAAAGAAGTGGGGAAATGAGCTTAAGGTTTTAGTTCCTTACTCTGTTTTATTCAGTAATGATTCTTTTCAGCTGTCATATTTCTTATTGATGGTCACAAGTAGTTAAAATGCTAATTTGTGGATTTTTATTTCCTTTATTACTCACATCTTGGTCAATTAACAGATAAACGAGAAAAAAAAAAGCAACGGTGGATTTCAGTCCTCAGTTTTTCTCCTTAGGAGAGGCACACATCTCCTTCACAAATGTGGGGACACACATTCCTGTTTTTCAGTGCAGTTTGTTTCTGTTGACATTTCCAGTCAGTATCCAGGGTAACTCATTGCCGTGATAATTGCCTACTTGCCCTGGCAATTGGTAGTATACCAGATAAGGTAACAAAAAGGCAGGAGTGTTTCCTTGGGAAATCTGAAGCAATCACATGGAATTAAGAAGGCGTAGGAATTATTTTAGTCACTTGGTGATGGCTCAGCTTCCAACCTTACATTATCACCCCTCAGCAGACAGCACCAAGGGAAAGAGAAACAGTGATTTTTCAGAGATAAAGTCTTGGACAATGATTGTTTCCTGCACTATGGCATCAGAATGTCTCAGCGATGACTGTATTGTTTGGGCATCACACAAGTACTTAGTAAGTGATCATTTTTCCCCAGGAGGCTTCTGTCTGTGTCCAGACAAATGAAAATGGAGGAGTGGGGAAGGGGGAAAGAAAACAACCACCAAAATATTTTTAATAGTGGGCATGAGTTTAAAATCAGTTTTGCAAGGAAGAGGAATTCCTGCCTGGTTGGGACAAACAAACCTTGTTACTGTAACTCTATGGATTAGAGTTACAAGTACTGCCTACGTAAAAGTTTCTGTAAAAACAGGGACGTGTCTTTCAGAAACTTAGTAGAACAAAATTGTATTCTAGACCTCAAAATGGCCATAGGATATTGGTTTTAATGACTTAATTTCATAGCTTCCACCCTACAATTTGAGCTCTCTTCCGTTCTTGGGAGGAGGAGCCATGCAATCCTTCAGGTGTGGATTGTGAGTAGGTAACTGACCAACAAAACCTCAGTGGCTGCACCATGTTCTCACTACATATATATGGAGCTATAACCTCTGCTAGGGCCCTTTTTTAACAGATCACCTTCCCCAGATGCCTCTGTTTGAGAGCCACTTCTGATATTTAGCCAGGCAATGGAAATGCTTGACCTTGCATCACATCTGTCCAGCCAGGGGCTCCTTCAGAGGCAGTGAGCACTTGTTCTCTCAAGCCTCCATCCAATATGGAATGCAGTCCCATGTGCTATATAATGTACCTAGGGAAATGCCAATGGTTGCATTTTCTCTCTGGAAGTTCAGTGATTGTTTCTTCATAGGCTGTATGCAGCAAGGTGATAAATAATTTGTGTTGTTGATACCAGACTCAAATTCAGATTAGCTCCTGAAGGTAGAAATACATTCCTTTAAACCTAGCCCTAAAAGATGGCCCAGAGACTCAGGCACACTCCTCTATACCAACACTCAAGAAAACTTGCTCTCTACTAATACTGCACCTCACACTTCTTCATCTACTATTAGCACTTTTTTTTTTTAATTAGCAGTGAAATATTTTGGTCTTTCTTCTCTTGGAGACAGGTCTAATTTTCACCTGCTTTCTTGTTTATTTACTTGTTAAAAATTCTCTTGTAATGTTGAACAGTACCATAACCTCCTAAAGTGGAAAAAGTTTGTAGCTCATAACCTGTAAGTGGACAAGCAGGGGATCTTAGGGAAATCTGCACCCATACAAAGTGTGTGTTTCTTTAGGCCACCCTAGACAAACTTTTCCACCCCTCTTGCTGATTTATCCATGTATTATTGAGAAGAAATATAGATGTGAAGCAACAAGTGAAGCTCCAGAACTGGGAACACAGAAGTTGTTTTGTGAGGGTAATTTTTCAGAGGGAGTTGTTTGGGGAATTCTGGCAATACATTTTTACCTGAAAGGCACTATTTCTTTTGCAGAGCCAACTTCTGAAAGTCCCAAAAGCAGTTCTGGAAACCAGACTCATACAGGGAGTAATATCAGCTATTCTAGTGAGTATTCTTACTTAATTGTCCAGATTTTGAGTTTTCAGTTGATCAGTTTTGCTTTTGATGAGTGATTGGACTAGCAGACAAATGAAACTGGCAGTTTTATTTCTAGCCTTACCAGACTTGGGCCCTATTACAAACCAAATTTAAATGCTGGTTATAAAACTCCTCTCAGAGAGAAACAGAGCTCAATAAGCTGACACTGCTCTCACTGTGGAGCAGCACAATTATTCCCAAGGACTAATTCAAAGTGGTGAAATTGAAAAAAAAAATCCCAAAAATAGTTATCTCCTGTGAGAGAAGACCTGAAGGAATATATAAAAAAATTGCTCATATACATGTTGTACTTATTATATGAATGTATTGTTGTGAATGTATGATATGAATATATTATTCATATTGTCATAGGAGAAAAGGTCTAGGAGGCAGTCTTCTGCAGACTCTTTAAGGACTTGATATTTGCATTATGCATGCTACTTAATCTTTCATTTTAATATTATGCATCTCTGGGGCAAGAGTGGTGCTGCAGCTTTGGTATTTCCAAGCCAGAGTACTGACTAAGCAAAGTATGTTTGATGTTTTCCCACTGTAAACTGTCTCCCTCTAGTTCCACAGATGCAAGGATGCATCTATATGAGCATTAAATATTAATTGCATCAAGAGCCATT
Source organism: Zonotrichia leucophrys gambelii (assembly GCF_028769735.1). Classification (NCBI taxonomy): domain Eukaryota; kingdom Metazoa; phylum Chordata; class Aves; order Passeriformes; family Passerellidae; genus Zonotrichia; species Zonotrichia leucophrys. Next base: position 25,835,111 of record NC_088173.1, on the reverse strand, counting down.
GAATGCAGCCTCCCCCTGACACAGGGCTTAGGCCAGCAGGCAGGAGAGTGCTGAATTTGAATGTGGCCAGTTGGTTCCAGAGAAATGATAAAAAGGGAGAAGCTCAGCTTATATATTTCCCAGGGAAAGCTTCTCTTCATTACATAATTCTTTCCTTTTTTTGCTTCTTGGCTGGGAAACACCTGTCAGGAAATGACAGATGGTGGGAAATAATAAAAGGAAAGAAATGTCCTCATTTTAAAAGGAGATCTTGCATTTTCTATCCCTGGTTTTAAGTGCTGTGGGGAATGTTACTGAATTATGTAATTCCTTGGTGTCTTTCTGGGTGCACAATGTTAAAAGCAAAATAATTGCTTCAGTTGCTGAATTTTAGACTGCTCTTTTTTTTTTTTTCCAAAAAAAGAAGAGGAAAAAATAAATTGCATGTTTGAAAACTATTTCTAGAACATAACTTTCTCACAGAACCTTTGGAGGCCATCAGCACTGGGTTGAATGATGAGAGTTTTCAAAATTAAGGTGGGCCCAGTGGAGCAGGTGCTGAAACCTTGTTCTTTTACTGAAAAATGGGTGAAACCAGTTCCACAGGGCAGCATGAGTGTCAGGGAAGGAGTAAGGGTGGGAGAAGGAACAAGCCTGTCTTCCCTCCACAAAGCATCCAGGCCTGAGGCTCAGTGGTGGCAGGAAGAATAACAGGAGCAGTAGGTTATCCTCTCTGGAGAAATGGGTAGTGTTTGGTGAAGTGGAGCTGGACCTTAGTGTGTGCAAGTACCTATACACAGAGGCAATGTAAGTCAGAGGCAGCAGCCAAAATTATGTTCTCCGTCTTTTGCAGATGTTATCTTGCCAATTGTCATCACCCTGATAGTCATTACCCTCTCTGTCTTCTCACTGGTAGCTTTGTACAAAATGTGCCAGAAGAAAACTCCAGGTATTTGGTTTGCTTTCTCTGCAGGAGGGGGGAAATCAATGTCCTTTTTATTATTAAAAGGTCTCTTTTGGATTATCTTAACCATCACTGTTGTGGTAGTCTGATGGGAATGCTTTTTGTATTTTGTGTTTTGCCTGAAGTGGGAAACTAACACTTCATTTTCAAAATCAGTAGGAAGACCAGAGTGAGCCAAAACGATTTTTTGAGAATAAATCATGCTGTAAAGCTTTTTGGTCATGCTTTTGCAGCTACAAATAGCTAACAAACACTTCTGCTAACACAATCAAACAGATAGAAATGGACAATGAAAACTAAATTTGAAGATATTCAACAAAATCACTTTATTTATTTTATCTTCAAGATACAGGCAAAGAAATATCAGTGGGCTTTTAAAGGATATATCTGATACATACATACACACAGTCACATGATGCATGAGTAACATTTTCCAGTTACAGTAAAATGTGCATGGAGCAAAATCCCTGAGAAAACAGTATTTTCAGAAATAGTCATTTTGACAGAGCAGCTAAAGTCAGTATCTGTTTCTCTGCTGTCCATTAAATACTTAAGATAATGGGTTATAATTCCATCAAAGTCCATTTGCCAAATGTTTCAGGGTCGCCCAAGTAGGCCACAGGTAAGTGTAAATTTCCATTTAGTGAAAATCCAGATCTGAACCAGACTCTGGTTTTTCTGTCCCTGTGAGCTGGCATGAGTTAGGAGACCTGTGCAGAGCTGTGAAATCATCAGGCCTTGGAAATACAAAATCACAACAGGGTGTTGAAGCTGTAAACCAAGACAAACAGTGTGTCACAACCAATTTAGCCAATGACATGGAAAAACAGATCCCAGATAAACAGAGGACGGTGTGATCCTTACTAAGGAAATGATGGAATATTCAGAGTCAGGCGATAAAGATGCGAGATGAAGAATATTTCCTTATAAGCCTCCCCTATGCACAAATGTCATCACTCTATTAGCAAACTCATTTGGATGATGGAATAGATAGATAGAATCTGTAATGCTTCCTGTAGGATTTGCCCAGGTCTATCCAGTGCACTTCCCCTGTGCTTGGTGCCATGGAGTTGGCTCCATGTCTCTGATGTAACCCCCTGGCCCCTTCCATCTGCCCACACTTGCACATAAGCATAAAATACATTTAGCATATGATTCATTTTGGAGACAAACCTGTTCCTCATTGATGGGGATGACAAACTGTTCCCAGACATCATGCCAGGCTGTGCCCCCAGGGGGTACAGCCTCAGGAACACCCTTGTTCCCTCAGTCCCCTTACCCTGCATCCTTTAGCTCAGTTGTGTACTTGAGAGCCATGGCATGCTCATATCCTCTGTGCCAGCTACCCAGGGATTTGGGAGCTGCAGGGAAAAATGTACTCCTGTTGTGCTCTTGGACAAGTCAAATGTCATTTTCCCTGGTTTCCAGAAGTGTTGGTACAAGCAACATCAGTTCACTTCCACAGATGACCAGAAAAATAACAATTACTATTCAAGCTGGTTGATTGTGTTTATGAACTTAATGCAATACTGCAAAATTACAACTGAGCCTTCTGCCAGCAACTGCAGTAGCCATGTCTAAATGTTTGGGGTTTGAGTTCCAGCAATCAAAATGATATTAACTTTTTTTCTTCTTCCAGAGAGACAAGAGAATGGCGCTGAACAGTAGGTTGAATCCTTTTAATTGCTTTGAAATCTATCACAAGGCACTTGTAAATGTAGCAGATTTTGCATAGGATCTTCTTTGATCTCCCTCTGTTTAAATATCATAATCAGTTGCCATCCCAAAGAGAAATATCCTGAAAGTGCTGCACTTGCAGCTATTGTAGACCTGTATGCATGATAAGCAGCTGTTTCAGCATGGATAGAAATGTGATGGCTCTTAACTGTTTTGCAATTGATCCTTTTGAAGGGGATAAACAGCTTCTGCTGTGCCACAGGACTCACTTTCCCAGTCTTTTTTCTTTTTTTTTTCTTTCTTTTTTCCCCCATTGATCCCTCGCCTCTACCCCCACATCTTTTCCCACCCCACTTCTTTTGTTCATGTTTTCTCTCTTTTTAACATGTTTCCTTTTTATTCTGGATTATTTATATACATATATTTCACTGTTCCCCATTATATCGTGTTCTTCTGTCCCATCTTGTTTCCACTAGATCATTTGCATAGTTGAAATAGTAGTGGCTTAAGGAGTGTAAGGAGAGGGAAACAGAGAAAGATCCATTACAAGGTACAAACTAAAGGCCATTGAGCCTGGCAGTGGCTGCTTGCATGACCAAAAGCAACGTTTAGGCTGCTGGTTTACTTGGTAGCCCTGACTCCCTGGACATCTGAAGTGGTCCTTCTTTGCAATTCAACATGGCTAAAAGGTTTGCATTGACAGAAAAAAAATATTCCTCCTTTTCCCTCCTCTTCTGTGAAGTCCTAGATTAAACCTGGAGTAATTAAACCTAATTTATTACATATTTTAAGAAAAAGGTATTTTCAGAGATGTTGGCATATGGTATTTTCTGCTACCTGACCCCATGCAAAGCCCATTTAAGCCAGTTAAGACTGGAGTAGATGCTACCTCCTCCAGGACCAAAATCTTAGAGTTTTGTTTGGACACGACCAACATGTGTGCTGACTGCTTAAATGTTTTCTAACTTCAACAGGGCCCAGTCAGATAAAGAAGGAGTCAAACTTCTTTCTGTGAAGACAACTTCTTCTGAGACTGGTGAGTGTTTCATTTGTATGTCTGTTTCCCTGAGTTCTGAGAAAAACAGTTTTTGGGATGTCATTTCCAATAGCAAACCCATCTTCAGTTCCTGTCAGGTAAAAGTCACTGCAAAAAATTCTTCTATAGAGCAAATCCCCAGACTGTGATCCTGTAGAGCTGCTGTTCAGCTGTACTGTGTGTGCTGTCAGTATTTGGGAGTGAGAAGTATGACTGGTTTAGGAAAATATTTTATTTAAATCATTGATGGTAAGTGATCTAGCTAGGGATCTTCAGGAATAACAGTGATCATGGCATTTATCAGCTAGATCTGTCTGTACAAGGAAGTTTGAAGACTGGTAATATCAGAATCACAGCATGTTCTGAGTTGGAAGGGACCCTCAGGTGAACTTAAGTGAATGGCCCATGTGAAGATCAAACCCAAAACCCTGGTGTTATTATTACAATGCTCCAAGCAACTGAGCTAATATCCCAGGGATCAAAAGGTTTGGAGCCAGTGCTGTATGTAATCAGGATTCTGTTGGAGTTGGTGTCAGCAGGGTTCAGTCAACCCCATACTCAGTCACCCTTTGCATTCAAAATCCTGCTCTCCTTGCAAATCCCTCTGTCCTGTGCTTAAGGTTCTTACAAAATCTGTAGTAATAAAGCCTAAAGGAACAAAGGTTACTGATAACACACACAAAAGAAAGAAAAATCTTAAAGCAAAGCGATGGATGCAGTTATAGGTTCTGCAAAAAACGGAGTGGCGCAGAATAAGACTGAGGCAGAATTGAATTCTGACTAAACAACCAAAACCCCTAAATCTCTCATGGTAGAGGTGGTCATGGTGAAACTTCACACCTTCACCCAATGCTCTCTGTCATGTAGGTCCCACCTCACCTGCAAAAGTCCTTCCAGAAAAGGTGTCTTACTTTCTAGTGTTTAAGTATAATACTCTTATTTGGTTTTTAAGCTTTTTGGCCATCTGTTTCTCCTACTGACATTTCTTAGTCTGACCAATAGCTGCTATCTCCTTTTGTCCAAATCCTCGGGAACTCCACTGAAATACAGCCCTTCATCTGAACTATCCTCTGCTTGCTGGAGAGGCACAATTTGGTGTCTCTAGCCTTCTCTGTAACTCCCAGAAACTTTTGTGCAATCCAAGACACCCACAGGGCATCTCTGGCAGCCCTTGCAGCAAACCAGAATTGTGCAAGGGTGCAAGGTCCCCATGGCCTCTTAACACAGAGCTGGGGGCTAGAGAGGGACAGGAAGGACCTGCTCCATCACAGGACACATCAGTTCTGTCCCACTACTGCTGGGTAAAGGCAAACTTTGGCACTTCAGAGACTGCACTTCAGAGCTTCATGGTTTGCGAAATTTTATTTTTTTATTATAGAGGATGTCTTTGGGAATGGACTTTATTTGGAGTATCAAGTTGTGTATATGTTTTCTTAAAGTTGCACTTTTTTGTTTGTTTGTTTGTTTGTTTGTTTTGAAAGCTGAATGAAGTTAGAAACTAATTAATGGACTATTTTTGATTGATTCTGCCCTCATGCCATTTCAAAAACAAAGTGACTTCACTGACAGTAGCAGAATTGTTTGTGGTTTAAAGCAGAGTAGATGGGAAAAGACACAGGCTCAGTGTTGGGGTTTTTTTTTCCTTTTTCCACAAGGTGAGCTCTGTTGCCTGTACAGCTACTGGTTCACCAGATAACTGAACATCTTCCATCCAGAGAATGCTTGATATTCTTTTTTACTGAACTATGATGTGTGCATGCTATAATTAGAAGGTTTAAGTCATAACCACTTAGACAAGATTCTTGCCCTCTTCTCATTAATACAATTCATATTTAAACTAGCTGCCATTTTCTCTTGAATTCTTACATGGTTATATGTTTAAAATTAAACATGCTTTCACAGAAATTAAAGTCCTGCTTTTGCCCAGGTTTTTAGAGTCATTTTACTTCTTAAATTAAAAGCACTCTGGCAGAGGGGTCTGTTTCTTCCAGAAATATTTGTCTCTTATAAAGGAATTTAAAATATGTGAGGATGCCTCCCCATTTGAATCAGATTTACTTGCTTTATTAAAAGCTCAGGCATAAATGCAGATGCTTCTCATGGTATAGACACAAGAACTGCCTGACTCTTGGGCCTTCTCACAACTACTGACAACAATTGTCCTGCATAAAACTCCTTTACAAGTGTTCTTCTTTATCCTTGGTCCAGTTGTTTAGAAAGTGTATGTTGTGGCTGTCTCTGTAAGTACCAACAAAACTACAAAAAGTAATGAGTAGAAAGGCTGAAATTAGAAAGATCTAAAGAGCAGCAGCCTTAACTTCACAGGCAGGACTACATCACCCCTCACTATCAATAAGCAGCTCCTCCCTAAGGTCAAGCATATCTACAATGAAGTTCTGCTCTGATATGTATTCAACTTAAGCTTTATTAGAAATATACATTCTTTTTTCCCCCTTCATTTTTGCTTTTCATTCCAAACATAAGACTTTGAGATTGTATAATTTTGTAAAATATATGCAGGACAACTAAGGACCTACGAACTGTTCAAGCAAGCAACCTAGAAAGACCCTGTATCAGTGTTGTGCACAGATCTTGATCAAAGGTTATGGTGAGTTTAATCTTGCCCTCTTTTATCTGTCTAAAAACCATGCTAGTTGCACATAGTTGAAAGAGATGTATGTGTCCAGAGGGCTGTTTATCCCATCTGCCTTGGACATCTATCTTGAGCTGGAATGGGCTGACCTGTGGCAGTCCACTGACTCCTGAAAGATCCTGTTTTAGGACTTCTAAAATTAAGTTGTGAATATGAAATGAAAGAAAAAGGAAAGACTCCTTTCTCAGAGGCAGAGCTGAATTAAATTTAATCAAGAATATTATTTCAAATACCTACAATTAATGTGAAAGAATGCAGGAGAAGAATAGTTTTCAATTAGGCCTGGACTAAAGTAATGTTTTTAATGGAGTAGTATCATCAAGAGAACTAGGTAAAATGGAGCTTTAATCTTGTCATTTTTTATATCTCTTCTTAAAAAGATGGAATTGCTAATTGTCTTGAGCTCTAAGGCACAATTGGTGTAGAATGGATGTAAAGTATAAAACCAGAGAAAACTAAACTAGACTCAGAACATTTTTCATGCATGTTTATCAGTGAACTGCAACACCTGATGCAAGATAAGTGCCTGTTCTTGCATCTTACTTGAGAATTCAGCTAGGATAAAAATAATCTCAAAAGTTTCACACTAATGTACAAATGCAGGACTTTGGGCAGCCATTTCATTTTGATGGTACATGCAAATTTAGGGTGGCTTCCTCTAGGGAGAATAAGTGGTCTTTTACAATACAGCGTTGTAGAAAATCTACTTGCAAAATATTTATTTGTGATTCAACACAGCCCACAGAACTGCACACTTAGCTTGTCAGTGATAGTTATATTTCCTGAGAATATAAGATGAAGGGCTTTAATTGATGAATAAGAGATCAATACCTTCAACCATAAGGTTAAAGTATTGCTTGTCTTGAAAAGAGACCTAACTTTTTCTGCAAGGGTTCTTGTGTATTACGCTGAAAAACAGCAAATTATTGATCACCTTTTTAGGACTCATGAAAAATGTTGAGGGATGAAAATTGCTCAGTTACAGAAACGTTGGTGAATAGAAATTTGGGTAAGACTACTACATACAGGTGTATGATGTGTGATAGAAGCATTGATACCTGACTTCAGAATTTTCTTGTATGGCCCTAGCCTGGAATAACTATTCTAGAGCAGGTAAAATGTGTGAAAGGCCTTTTCAGTAGAAGCACACCATTTCAATATTCAATGTAAAGTGTCATAGGGATGTGCAGGTGACATAATATCTCAGACATGTTAGGTATAACCCTGGTACCTAAGCATAAGCTGATCCAATAAAGCATGATTTATAACCAGACTGAGCTGTTTTGAGGTGAAAAGGTAGGATATTACTTACTTGGCTTGTAGAGATATTGCCTGTTCTGCACTGAATTTGCTGAAAGGGTGTTAAATGCGTCAGAGCTGAGGTACCTCAGACTTTGGTGAGGCACCTGAAATGGAAGGTAGTTGTAGAAGGATTTGTGGCACATGTCTGCATTAGGGCTTCCTGAGATACCCACTGTGGACAAAAAAATGAAAATTCAATGTTGTTACTAAACAGAAATGGAAAAATCTGTCAGGCAAGGATGGGTATTTGGGAGACACCTAACCTGTTCCATTTGAAACCCCTTTAACTTATTGCAATTGCATTGAAGAAAGAGATCAGTTAATACCTAGAGATGCTCTCTGATGGCAGTGCAGTGCAAAGATAGTACAAACTGAGGAAGCAGGAAAACTTGCATTCTCCATGTGCTCCACATCTCTTCCAAAAGCTGCTGCTGTTCAACAGTAATGATGGCCTTAAAGCTGTTACCTGCTGCTTCAGCTGAATGTGCCTCAAGACAACCCACTGCAGTGCTAGGGCTTGGACATGGAAAATCCTGTGGTGTTCTGAAACAGTGTGGTGGGATGACAGTGTCTTCATCACTGCTTTCCATAACCCTGCAAGTGCTGAGACTAATTGTTCTGCCTCGCTCATCAAACCATAGATGTGGTTTTGGTACAATGGGACAAATCAGGAGCTGGTGCAGACCTTGTTTCCTGTTATGCTGAGTATGTCTGAGCATGGGGCATGGCATTTAAGTAGGTAAGAAATCTTTGGGGTTTACCTCATTAGGGACCCAACCCAGGGAAATTTACCCCTGTGAGGGAGCATGACTCCATGGTGAGCCATAGGTTTCTTATCATGCATTGGGACTTTGACCTCTTTCTCATTATGTCTAGGGTCTGTATGGATGTCTCTAGGAGCAGGTGAAGAATCTGAGTCCCTAGATAAGTCACTCTGTCAATGGAAATCCCCTTTCCTCTTCCACTTCCTTGCAGGATAAGCAGTGTAGGTCAGTGAAGAGCAGTCTGCTGTCATGCTGTGTGCTTAGGAGTGGTAAGAGCAGGTGCTCCTGGTAAAGTTATGATAGGGTTATGATATTGGTTATTTCTGTTTCCTAGTCTGAGATGTAGTTTCAGGGTCTCATGTTTTTTCCCTGCACATAGAACACCTAGAATCTGCTTTATAAAAAAGGGTCCCCTGATATAAGGGTCTCTTCAAGGCAGGTCTTATAAGTTCTTGGAGATCTATATCACACCTGAGATAGCTCAGCCAACTCAGATGGCATAAAATCAGCAGGACAGCTTCTGTGGCAGTGTTTGAAACAGAAAGGTTTTAATAAAAGGCAAAATAACAAAGCTCTTTACAGAGAAAAACTGAGCCAGGGCAAGAGGCTCTTGCTCTTGGTAAAACACCTCACAAAAGCAATTAATTCTTTTGCTGTCCTCTTTTTCTAGTAAATTGCCTAGTCAAGACTTTTTGGCTTCTGTCCAATTGGTTCTCCTTAAGTTTGAGGTGAAGTCCCCAAGGTCCTATGAGGTGTTTTATTACCGAATTGAGGAGAGAAACTTCTGGGCCTTTTTCCTTTTTAAGGAGACAAAGGATAATTTGGTCATTCCATCAACAGGGGGCACATTCCTACAGTCCCCTTGCAACAGAAAAAGGTACCAAGTACCTGCTTCCCTCTCCTTTTCTTTCTCATTTGCTGATACTCTATTTTTTTTAACCTTGTGTTGTATAATAGTCTGAAGTTCTGTTTCTTCTTCACAGGAACTGTAGAATAAACTTTCTTAGCTTGTGGTTGGACTCTTTGTGTTTACTCACACCACAGAGTTCTGACTGCACACACTTCCAGCTGAAACTTTTGGACAAAAATGTTGTCAAAAACGCAGTCAAACTGTAGTCAAAATAGTATATGTTTCCCTCTGTATTTCTAATTTGGTTTGTGAGCTGTGCATATTTTCAAGGGCTTTTTAAGCAGTCTCTTGCATTCAGCCGGCTGAGGGTCAGGTGATGTTTTCCCCTGTGAAGCATTTGCTGACTTTCCAGCCTGCAGCTTTCTGAGATGCTCCTTGTGAGGGAGCCATCTCCTGCCCTTTGCTGCCCGTTGAGCAGGAATTGCCTTCCCGTACTTCACCTGAACACTTCCACACACCCTCTTTTGCCGTGGTGGATTGTTCAGACCCTTCTGTCGTGCTGGCAGAGGTGAGGAGCAGTTTGCAGGGAAATGGTGAAGTGTGTGGCGGGGGAGCTGCAGCACATCGCAGGTGCTGAACCCGCTGGCCCACACCAAACCCAGCCAGTGGCTCCCACTCAATGCTGCTCTCCAGCATCTTTCTTTTCTTTCAGTCTGGTAAAAATAGACATTTTGATTCCTGTGTCTGCAGAGGTAGTTCTATACTTTTATAAAAGATAGGCTTCTGCAATCAGATTTTATTAAAAGCTTGCTTTAATTCTTTGCTTCAAATCTGATTGCCACTTACAAGCAATTTCTCAGCAGCAGATATTACAGTGAAATAAGAGCACAACTAATTTCTTCTTTCAGACAATGTAATCCGAGATGCTGCACAACCTATTTTTTTATATGAAAGACTGTTTTTACATCCTTTTTCTTGCAGCTTTCCCAATAATGTCAGAGGGCTTTACCCAGGTCAAGGACATTCTGTACTCATAGTACTCAGTCTATACTCTCTTTTATGTCATGGTGTTCTGCAGTGTATGTGTATTCTGAATAATATATTCAGATTCTGAATCAAATGTGGAGGGGCAAGAGGAGAGGGAAAATTGCAATGAGATTATTACAATAACCTTCTACAACAGTAAGACAAAGTAATGTTTGTTTCAGAGCTTCAAAACTGATCTTATTGCAATCTGTAATTTCAGCTGATTGTACCCATTACTTATTCACATACACTGGCATCAGAATGCAACAGTAATGGTTGGAAATGAGTATATTTGCAAGTGAAAAATCAAAACAAATACTGCACAAGTGAAATTTTAATTAGGAAAAAAACACATTTTCATTGCAGCATTCTTTCTTTTCTGATTATCTTTCAGCTTGGAAGAGCCCTCAGTAGCTGGGTACAAAGTGTACTTTCCATGCACTTAAAACAAATATGTTGAAGGATGAGGATTTATGAGTAAAATTATTTTTTTCTTGTCCATCTTCCGTGTCTTTATCCTTTTGAACCATGACCATGTTTTAGAGGAGGAAGTGTGCAGGGCATATTGGATCAGACCCAGTGCCCACACTGCCAATTTCTTTGGGAGGATCAGTGTTACTGAGGCTGTGGCAGAAGTGTTCAAAGGGTGCCACATGGAGGCTGTGTGTATGAAAGATCAGTGCTGTATTGTGCAAGTTGTCAGTGCCCCACCTCCTTCAGTATTGAGGCCAAGGAACCATCAGCTGAGCCAGCTGTACCTGCTGGGACCCTGCATCTCTGTAGGCTCAAATCCAGTCAAAAAGGATTTCTTAGAGGGTGAATCACATGAGGTGAAAGGAAGTGTGACAAACAGAAAAGAAGTCCAGTAATGTGTCCTGCACCATAGTCTTCCAGCAGCATGTGGCTGGAGACATCCTTAATCAAGCTAGTTATCCTTGGCGTTTCATACTTTTCAGTGGCCTTTAATTCCACAAATTTGTTTTGTTTGCTGTGGTATCTGCAGCCTCTTGCAGCAATAAACCTGACAGTTTAACTACAGATCTGTCTGTTATATGAGAGTAATAGAGACTTCATGATGCCTATGCCTTGGTTTTTGCAATCCAATTTCAGACAAAAATCAACAAACAAATGTAACACTGGAAGATCAGGAAGAGAATATAGGGTGTAATGGCAGACTTTTCATGTCACCTAAAACTTCCATGCCAGAATCTGATTTTTTCTGATTTTCCCTTTCATGAAAGGGAATAAAATCTTGTGATTTCAATGAGGATTGATTGGGAAAGATTCGGGCCAAATTCCTGCACTTCAGATCATCCCATTGGCTTTCCTTGGTTTCACCTGGTATCACTTTTTTTTTTCTTTTGAAATTTCAGTTCTTCTGTTTCTCTTCTGTGTCTGTGTTTTCATTTCTTTCCTGATCTTAAGGATTTCAAAGAGAATAATTTGGGCAAGTTTTGGTCCTTTTCCCTGCATCACATTTCATCTCAATACAATTGGTTGTAGTCACTCCATTTCAGATTTTCTGGATTTTCAATTTCATTTTTTATTGACCATATCTCCTTTCTTGAGTATTTGTTCAGCTCTGTCCTCCGATTTCAAGATTTCATTCCCTTTTGGAAATGTATTGCCATAGCAGCTGTCAGATTGGATCAACTAATACCTTATGCAAGACACTGAGTACTTATACCGTGAGAAGCTGATGGTTCAAGTTTCTCCTGATATCTTCCATCTCCTGGTGCATAACACTAGAGTTTGTGTGTCATCCTTCCCTAAGTGCATAATCCAGAATAAATAAGATCACAGTTTTTTACTGATGATGTTGTGCAGCAATTTTGCTCTTGTTAGTTTATTTTGTGGAACTATAGCCTTCTCTTTCAATGATGGCCTCAGGTTGTGCCAAGGGAGTTTAGATTGATATTAGGGAATACTTCTTCACAAAAGGGTTGTTAAGCATTGGAACAGCATGCTTAGGACAGTGGTAAAGTCATCATTACTGGAAGTGTTTGAAAAATGTGTGGATGTGGCACTTGAGGACAAGGTTTAGTGGTGAACATGGAGATGTTGCTGGGTTGACAGTTGGACTTGATGATCTTAAAGGCCTTTTCCAAACTCAACTGTTCTATGATCCTGTGACAGCCTTCAAGGCCTTGTAATGTATCTGTGTAGTAATTATATAATCTTCTGAACAGAGAGAGACATAATTCTCCCAGAATTTTAGAAGCTGTGGGAAACTTAAAAGAAAAAATTCAAACAATTATTATCTCTCTTTCTGTAACCATTGTTTATCAATATAGTTCTCCAGAGTGTGCTATTCATAGTTCACCAAAATTCCTAAAGGCAAATCAAGTCTTAAGTCCACCATTATTTCTATAAAAACTGTAGATTTCTAATAATAAAGTGTCTTTTTATACCTTTTAATAATAAAATGTCTGTATCACATTTAACTATTCCCAATACCCCTTCAGTGATATATCTGGACTGGTTGAGCACTTCCACCACACCCTGTATTTTCTCAGTCAGCAAAAATTCAGTGTGAAATGATTTCTTCAATCTACTAAAATGCCATCTGTTCTAACAAAATACTAAACACAAGTATTGGTTTTTCAATTCCCTTATGGGAAGCAAGGTTCAGTCCATTTGTTTTGGTGGGTGATTAGGGGACAAGTTTGGGTCTTGGAATCCAAGTCTTGGAATCTATTTGTGTCAGTTAAGGCTGTTTTGAGATCAATATAAATGTTTTCTTACTTGCAGCTAACCTGAATGTTCTTTGTTTGCCCTTTGAGTTGCAACAGGGTATTTAGCAGAATATCAAACTGCTGAACCATTGAACTCCAAAATTGATCTGGACACTTCTCTGTGCAGTCTCCAGGTGTACTGCAGCCCTGTATCTAAACCCATCCACCACCCTTTTATTCCTTGAACAGACAGCATCTGTGACCACTCCTTCTCTGGTGTATAATCATCATCTCTTCATCACTGAATTGTTGGCTGGCACTAATGATTACAGACCTATTACTATATTACATATATTACTATGCAATTATCTTCAGGCAGTTTTGCAACTGTGGAGTAGCCTTAACTTCCTTTTGTTTCCCAAGGCTTGCAGGCTCTTGCCCTCTTGGAAGTGCAGCAGCAAAGCAACGTAGAACACTCCTGCCTGTATCCATCCCTCAGCAGACACTGCTGTTGTAGGGGGCATTGCCCCAGGCAATAGCTGGGGGCAGTTCCCTGGTCCAGGGATACGGGGTACAGCGCCAGGACATGGGGATAGGGTGTGTGAGTGTCTGTGTGCCGCTGTCTCAGGCTCTCAGAAGGGCAGAGTCACCCCCTGGCCCGGCCACCGCTGCTGGCAGGTGCCTCTCAAGCACTCTCTCTTCTGCAGCCAGTGCTGCTCCCCTCTCCATGCTCTGATCCATGGTCTATTGGCACAAATGGGATGTTACCCAGGGAGCTACCTTACTCTGGAGCCTGCCCTTAGACGTGTAATTTTCCTGGGGTGCTTCCATGTAAATCTGTCTGCAGAACAACCAGCTGAGAGTGGAACTGATAACCAAGTACTGATATTTATTGCTACTACTGGATTTTATCTTCTGCATCAAAATATATGTCTCAATTAATTTCTCCAACACCTTATTTTTTAAACAGTTTTGCCAATTCCTCTCTTCTGTCCCCTATTTAATCTTTCTGTATATTAAAAAAGGAAAGTAGAAACATGCAGAAGGAAAAATAAAAATAAAAAAAGAAATGAGAATTCTTGAAAATCTCACTCCTTTGCTAGTATGAAACTGTGCAATATTTGAGCTGGTTCATTTTATTTTAACTTTTCAGTACAAGATTTTTATCTAGCAAAAATGGTTCACCTACCAAAAATATGTCTTGTTAAGATATTCCAGTTTTTTCCTAACAAAAAATTGTGCTTTGCTTTGCCCTACCTGAAATTTGACATAAGAGCTTCTGAAACTCCATCTTAACAACACTTCAAAATTATTTTAAATATTTTTTTTCCAAAATTGAACACTTGGGAAGTGAACACCATTTCAGCACACTATTGTTTAACAGTTTTCAGCAGATACTAAGTCTTTTACTCATCCCCAAAAAGCTGCACTCGATTAAAGAGCCTTTTTTTGCTGTGAAGAAAAACTGTCTGAAAACTATTGATAAGTCTTTTCCATTGTCTTCAGAAGTGCAACTATTTAAGTTGGCTGCTAATTATTTAAATGCCTAATCAGTGATTTTTTTTCATAAGCCTAATTTGTATTACAATTTGCAACCCTAGGCCATTGATCATTTGTAGGTTTTTAATAGATACTAATTTCTCCTGGAATGTAATACATCATTTCCTTGCCTCTCATGTGGGCATGAGAAATTAAATTGTCTCCTGCAGGTGAGCAAGGAGGCAGAAGGAGATATGTGGGTTTTCCTGCCCTCATGCCTGTGTCCATGTGGCTCTGGCTTCTCCAGAGAAGGAATATTGAGAACTGTGTCAAGTTCTTAAATGTTCATCCTTCTGCTTTGGAGGAACTGAGCTGATGTCAATGTTACTGGCAAAAATTAATTGTATAGTTCTATCTTCTTATTTTTATAATTCAATGTTCTAATCATAGCTATAAATTAATTAAAATCTTATTCCTCTTCAACCCCCTCGAGAACTGCCTTGGAAAATACTTTGTGGTAGCAGCCCAGCATTAATGAGCAAATCACAGGGGAAATAATCTATAAAATAGGAAGAGTGGTAAAAATCTATTTTGTGAACAGTTTTTGCTGTGAAGTAAATCTGGCAAGGAGACTGGTTAGTTTGTACACTGGTCAGTGATGTGTTCCTGCTAGATTCATTTCCATATTTATCTGTCTTTCCATGTTTATCTGATGCAAATGTATTTTCTGTTTCTTAGGAGAGCACTCATCTCATGGGAAGAATAAAACTCGGCAAATCTTCACATCTCAGCAATAAATGTGTAAGTTTATTGCCTTTGTTTTCCATCCTGTAACATTAGTGTTTGTTAATCCTTTTAATACTTCTTAGTCTCAGTATTGTGCCCTGTAACAAAGAAAAAAAGGGTTAAAAATGCAAGCCAAAAAGAGAAATTACTTTATAATTGGCAGCAGCCTCAAGGAAAAGTGGCTTAAACAAAGCTCAGCTGGAGCACCCCATGGTGACCAGATTCACAGGCAAACTGAGGGGCTGAAGAAGCTGCCAGCTCATAGAGACAGATATTCATAGGGAAGAGCATGTGACTTGAACTGTTCAGCATTTCCTGGATGTAAACCCCTGGGTGAATTTTCTTTCTGTTTGTGTGAGAAATAATAGATTTTTAAGGGCAGATACCTATTAAAAAAAAAAAAAAAAAAAAAAAAGAAATTTGGTACCCAGAAGTTTTTTACTTCTTTTGTTTTCTGTGAAAAATCTGAATCTTTTCACTTCATGCAAATGCCAGGAGTTTTATTGAGGTGGTTTATTATGGCTTGAAATCCTAGGTGGTTAAATTATAGCAAGTGCTGGATGGTAATTTTTTGTGTGAGAGAGCAGAGACCATCAGAGCACTCTGAAACAGTTTTCTATGTGGGTGCTGAATTTTCCTACACGTCTAAGGGCATATATGAAGCTTTTTCAGGCACCACAATATTCACTTCCCATGGAGCTGCTTTTCCTATTTGTGGAGAACTGTGGAGAGCTGTGGTCCTTTGCTGAGTGTGGGAGGAAGAAGCAGCTGTGGAAGGGCCCTGTATGACCAGGGTGGAGCAGGAGGCAGGGGACAAGGATGTCCTGAGGAACTGGGTGTCACAGCACAAGTGGGATGGACCCCACAGAGGCTCTGGAGAAGCCCAGACTCCCCCCAGCACTGTAGAATGAAGCTCCACTAGAATGGGTCCCATCAGTCTCCATTGAGAAATACATGGTTGGCCAGAAATGTGAAGAACACCTTTGATGTTTTTGGCCTATTCTCCTTTCCCCTAGGTAGAGACTGAGCTTTCCTGATGCCAATAGTAAGGACAAAATGACCTCCTTTGTTTCTTGAATTAGAGCAGCAGAATAGAGTTTTGCCTACATTACTGAAAACCCAGAGGTGGTTCAATTTTGTGTGGACCCAGGACAAGGGCATGGACAATAAATTTAATCCTTATTGTCTATCCTATACTGGATTTATTCTGTCTTCCAGTTTAGCTTACTCTTATGTTCCTGAACAACCTTACCTGGAATAATAATCTTGAGATGCTCTTGTCATTTCAGATGTGAAGCAACCTGTTTTATCACAATATGCAAGAACATCTCACCAAAGTTGTGTTTCAATGGGAAATGTGGAGAAGCTGAAGCTTTTTACCACCAGGCCACTTGTGTTAATGACCAGGTTTTGACTTCTAAATTTCAAGCATCTCCTTTCCCTTCTGGAATGACATGTAATTTTTTGATGGCTTAATAACTGGTATACCATGTATATTTATTATTTTCACATATAGTAAAAGCAGGGGAACAAGGTTGAAAAGAATGTAAAAAGATGAGTGAAGATGATGTAAAAATTTGGTGATATTTGCATAGTAGCTACTAAAAATGTTTTCTGCACACACAGGAAGAAATAAGTCAGCATACTTTGTTGAACTTATGATAGCTAGGGAAATTTTAGTTGTATGTAGCAGAATACAAACAGGACCTGACCCTTGAAACAGGACTGGGCAAACAGCCACTATGAAAATTAATTCAGTGATTTGCATGAGACTCCTCACTGTAGCACATGCTTTGCTTGTCATAAATGTTTACAGGGTGGGATGCCTGGCTGAGATGCTGAATAGTGTGCTTCTGTTCTGTGAAGGGAGGAATATACCTTGCACTGAGGCTCTTTGAAATTCTGTAAATTACTGAACATAATCCTTGCAATGTAGCAGGCAATAGCTGGTTTTCACCTGCTCCTTGGCTAATTGCATTATGTGTGCTGCAAATATGACTCCCATGTAGCCTGGGGCACACAGTGGGAATGAGCAAGGTAAGCAATTTCACAGATGAACCTTCTTGCCAGAGTTCTGAGTAATGCATGGGATTCCTGTGGGTTATTGAATAACTCTGGAAGTTCAAAGAGTGTTTCAAGTGCTAATTACAGACACTCTTAATTTGTACAGAGCCGGCAGTTCCAAAATACCAAGTAGTGCTTCTGCCTGCATGTACCCTACCTTTCTAGAACTAAAAATGTTTGAAAGTTGTATTACTGTGAGCATCTGCTCAGTCTCAATCCACTGACTGTAGCATTCCAAGCATTACATTTTTTTAAATTGGGAAATGGAATGAAGACAACTGGTGGTCTAAGTGCAGGGCCGAGATCTGGGACAATCATCTAAGTTTTGATACCTAGATAGAATGCTTTTGAGGAACTTTTCTCTGCAATTTCCTTCTCTGAAATATTAAAACTTACTTAACATGATGGTGAGAGATTGAGCAGATTTATTACTTCATGTCTATAGACAAATCTGAAAAGTGTTTATTTCCTTGTGCTTGGCTGTTGCTTTTACTTCTGCCTTGGTGGGTCTGATAATCTTTCTTAGAGGCACCATGAGAGACTTTTGGTGAAGCTCAATAAAAGATGGGAAACTAACAAGTGTCCATGCTGCAGCTGAACTTACGTGGTTCATTCAGGTATTCCTGGATAGCTTGTGTTCCTCGGGAGCAGAGAAGTCTTGGATGCCTACTTTGGAAAGGTCAGGCCATCTAAATTACACTGGTTGGCATCTGCAACTATTCTGGTTCCTGATTGATGAGGTTTCCTTCCAAAAAAAGTAGTCATTGTGAATTTTCATGTTGATTAAAAACCCAATGTATTTTGTAGTATATTGTATCATAGTGAAAGGACAGTAGAGAAAAGCAGAGAAATATTGTGAAATATCTGTTTGTGTTTTTGTGCAAAATCTGTTCAGAAACTACCATGTTGTGTCAAGAAAAAAAATTAATGCCTATTAAAATTTATTATCTTTATTAAGTAGCTATGCTTTTCTGTTTGCAGAAATGCAATCCATTGCACATGTCTAGCACATCTATTGTCCATTACTCCACATTCCTGTTTCACAGAATGAGGTGGACCTGTTATGACAAGCCTGGAGAGCAGACATTAGAAATTCTGGGCATGGTGGTGGCAGGGGCTCCATGAAACCTTGCAGAAGGCATGCTGGAGGTGGCAAATGGAAACTCCTCCTCATTAAAATCAGTGATGGGGAGAGGACAGGCCTCTCTGCAAATCATGATACTGGAAAAGTGAAAAACAACAAAACAGGGAAGGTGTTTGTGCTCTTTGTGATAAAGGGGCATGGCAGACAACCAAGCGCTCGTCAGAAGGCTGGGAAACCTCTCAGAGGGACTGGTGCTGAGTGTGTATGAAGTAAAAGAGTGCTGAGTGTGTATGAAGTAAAAGAGGTGAGTTCAGTGGACAGCAGAAATAAGAGCCTGAGCTCCTCTTAACCCCTGAAATGACAAAACTTGTGGTAAAGGGAGACAATATGAACTTCTGTTCTTAAGAATCACAAGGGAATTGATGTTTATATGAAGGAGAGAAGACAGATTTGCTTGAAGGATATCTGTAAAGCACAGAAAGGATTTGGAAGAATATTTATGGCACTTTTCTTCTGCAGAGTTGAAGGCGCTGGGATTTGCCTTTAATGGGAAGTGTTGAACTGTCTGCAGAGAGAACTCAGTATTTAGAGAAGTTACATGCAATGGCTTAAATAGGTGAAAAAGAAATGAAAAATCCATTCAGGTTGTCTGGCTCAACAGCTCCACTGTTAATATGTGTCTAAAAGAGACAGTAGAGTTTTTCTCCTCACTAGTATATCAAAAAAACCCCAAAAGTTTAAGTTCATCCTCCACTGTGAGGTTTGTCTATATGAGAATACTAGGAAAATGAATCTAGATTTGTAAAAGTCTTCTCACCAAAGTTGGATTAAATCTTCTGTGGACAATCCCATCTAAATTTAATGTTCTTCAGCTTCTGTGTCCTAATTTGCTAAAGAAGTGAATGACATCCACTTCGCTGTGGAATGAACATGCCCACAGAAATGTAATTAAACTGGATCTGCTTACAAATTAGTTCAGCTCATGAGTTACTTGTTAAACAAGTTTGTAGGTCGAGTGTATGATTCTGATCTACATGTTACAATCCAAGACTACAGAACATATTTGGCTGGCAAAGACTTTTGGGTATCATTAATCACTGCCAGCAAGGTGTGCAGGGCCCAGGTTTGCCAGGAGAAAGTGTTTTCAGCACTGCTCATCTCAGGCTTAACTTGAGAAGGTGAGTCACTGTCTTCAAACACAGAAAATTTCCCTGAGCTCTTCCCAGAGTCTAACCCTGCTCAGTACAAAGATTTGCAATATTTTGGGAGTGACCAGTTGCAGCATGCTGGGATTTTGGACACAGTCTCAAACAGGACAAGTGGGCACTGAAGAAAAAGAGCCAACGAAGCACAAGAAAAAGGTGTGCCACAGTCTACTGGCAATGGCTTTCTACTCTAAGATGCTGTATCAAGTAAGTTATTTGACTCATAGAAAGAAAAATATTTTCATCACTATTTACAGTGAAAAGGTCTAGAAATGAGAAAAACAACATAGAAAAGTTGAAAATAATTATTTCTAAAAGGTAGATGCTGAAAAAGTAGGCATTAAATGCTTTTCAAGCACAAGCAGTTTATTAGCCTTCTAAGTACTTACATATTCTCACAAGTTTGGCTGAGGGCCTCATGATGGCTGCTCATGAATGGGCTGGTCTTTTTGGGGTTTATTTTGCTTATTGGATCACAGGGATCATTCTGGCCCATGACACTCCATTATCTGTGGACAGAATTGTTTTACAGGCACTGCTTAGAAAGCTGTTTAAATGAAAAATATTCCTTGGTCTGTCTGTTGTGGGAAAGTTGTACGGCCTGCCAGCAAGGCTGTTCCAAGGGGCAGAGCACTAACACTGTCAGGATACTTCACCTTCCAAAACCCCCAGAGGCATCTGTGGGTTTGGAATGACTCCACCCCACTGAAGAGGGGCAAATCATTTCACTGCATACCAGTGCACAGTAGACTTAGAGAAAGGCATAATGCACATCAGTCTCTCTGGCTCAGGACAGGGAGGCCATCAGCAGCATCTGTGAGACTCCTTGGTTGTCAGCAGCCCAGGATTTGGCTTTTCTGCTGTGCCCAGCGGTGGCAGGACTGCCTTCACAGCCTTCTCTTCAATTTTTGGGCAGAGTCCTGGCTATTGATTTGCTGTTGTATTTCTGCAGTGCTCCTGGGACCTCCCTCAGCAGAGCATTCCCCAGCCTCAGTGATGTGTCCCAGCATGCTGGGCACCTCCAGCTCACTGCCTACAGCAAAGCACTCTCCTCAGGAAGCTTTAAACATGTATCCCAGGACCTCTCTGGCACCATTCATTATGGCTCCTCAATTTCTTCAAATTAGAACTCTATATCTAATAAAATAAAAGAGCTTAAAGATTACTCTATTGATTTCCAATTGAGGCAGCTTTTCTGCTTATGGCCACAGGCAATCTATAAAACACAGACTTTAATTAACCCTGGTGAATGCAGCTGACATGAAATGTCAATACCCTCAAAATTTTCAGCATAGAAAGCTGAAGGATCTTCTCAGCTCCCTTGCATCCACTTTGCACGTTCCCTGGCTGGAGAGCCGCAGCAGAGGCACCTCCCTGGCAGGCTGCACTGGGACAGGGACAGAAACCTCTCTGCTGCCACAACCATCTTTATTGCTGGCATCGCTGGCTGTGCCTGCTGACATGCCTCTCCCTTTGCCTTCATCTTGAGGCAGGACAAAGACCCACGAGCAGCCTGCTGGTGGCCTACAAGGGACACCCAGCAGGTCCTGCTGGTTCCTGGGGACCCCGTGCTGTGGTGGGCAGCTCTGAGGCTGCTCTTCAGGCATCCACACGTCACCCTTCATTCTGTGGCTGTATCAGTGCGGGCTCTGCATTGCGCGGGGCCTGTTCCTTGGAACAGTGTCCTGTAATTTCAGGGTGTTAAGCTGCACAGAGCTTAGTCAGTTATTTGAGGTCAAAGCTACTGAGGTGCCTCAGCAGGGCAAACCCGTCGAGAGCTCTGTTACATTTCAGGACCCTCACAGGTGGCAAAATTCCAAAGAGAGGAGCAGTACTCAGGACCCATGGCTGGCCAAGGGTGAAACAAAAACCTGCCTGTTGGAAAGTGCTTTCACTGCCTTCCACAGCAGCAATGCCAGTTTTTGGGGCCACATCACAGCACTCAAGGGAGCAGCACTAAACAGAGCAGCTACAGAACTCACTAGCACAAAAAACCCACAATATAAAACTGGGAAGAAAGAAAGGGCTATGTGGGCAAGGAGCATTTCATCGGTTTTCATCTCTGCTTTCCACAGAGCTTTTATTTTCTCCAGATTTGGTGCTTTCTGATAGAAAAGCAACTGTGTTACTGTGTTCTTTATTATTATTAACAACTTTCACCTTTCTCATTACATCAGTAGGACGCTTCCCTGGTCAGGGCTGCTGTTTTTCTAATGAATGTGGCTCATTTGTCTGTTTCCCTCCCTCCCTGCTCTGCTTTTTGTCTGCCTGCTCTTTGGGTAGTAATTTGATGTATTGAGCTCTCACCACCTCCGCTGCCCCTGGGGCTGAAGTTCTGACGATGCTAAACAGTTAAAATGCAATGCAATTACAGGCAGCACAGAACAGCAGAGAATAAGCCAGCAAAAATTCAGTCATGCATAACGCTGTGGAGACTGTGTGGCTGTCAGTCTCCAACTCCAGGAGATAATTTGGGCTTTTTAAGAAGCAATAATTGAGCCTTTTGCATATGCTGCGGTTATGAACTAGTCAAAAGCCTGTTTGCTCTGCACCCTGGAGCACCAGATGGATTGGATAGTCCCTGCAGGTCTTTGGGGGCTGCCAGCTTTACGCTTCAAGACTTTTCTAGCTCCTGTACTTGTAAGTTATTCTTTTGACAGCTCTTATGCAAACAGGCACCTTGTCTGAATTTAGCTGGAAAAGTGAGGAAGGAAGGGTGAAGAAGAGCATGAAATCCACGTAGCTTGGGGGAGTTCAGAGCCAGAGCTGAACTCTGCTGCTCACCTCAACCCAAGAAAAAATCATTTGAGGAAGAAAACCAAATCAGACCTTCAGCCCTCAGAGGATGGGAAATGCTGTGTGCTGCAGGTGAGACTGTGGCTGCAGGTGTCCCATGCCAGCCAGTCTGATCACACTCACTTTCAGTCCTATCTTCATGAATCCCATGTGCATATTTCCAAAGAAGACTCAGTACTAGGAAGCTCAACAAAGAGCTGCTACTAGAAAAAAAAAAGTAATTGGAGAGAGATATTTTTTCCCTGGGATTTAGCAGCTGACTGCATTGGAGCACACACCTGATGGAAAGGGCAGAGAGGAGATGATTGCAGGTACCTGCAGCTGCTCTGCTGACTGTTAGGGCTTTGCATTGGACTTGCAGGTCAAATTTCAGAGATGAGTCACAAAAATGTCCAAACAGTCCCCATTGCCATCAGAGCCCCTGCTGATGGAAGGGGGAGCAAGAGGCAGGATGGGGGAAAAGCACCTGCTGGATAGAAACCCCTCATCTGCCCAATGCTTGTTGGGTTTGCTTACACACTCTCCCTAGATCCCTCCCTCACATCCCCAAATCTGTGGGCATTCTTTGCAGACTGGGACAGAAAAGACTTAATCCTACTGCACTACAGTTTAAGCTCTAAGTCCTCATGAGGGGCCTGACCTGCACCTCTGGGAGATGGAGATAAATGGGGCCAGGATGTGAACCAGACTGCACTTTCATGCTGCTTATGCCAGGTGCTTTAGGAGCCATGGCACACACCTGTGCCAGACTGCATGGCTGAGGGGCTGGGAGAGCCTCTGGGTGCCCACCCCACAGGGAAGCTGGCCCTGAGGCGCTTGTGTTCCCCATCACCCCCGTAATTTCTTTCAGGTGCCGCTGCTATGTAATCACCAGGGAGATTTTGCCTCATGTATCACCTCTGCTCTCTCCAGGTAGGTTTTTTATTGTTGGGGCAGCTTTGCACCCTCCTGAATTATTCTCTTGGCAAAGGATGGAGGCTTTGGGGCATCTGCCATCCTCCAAAAACCTGGATATATTTGGGTTGCCTTCAGTTGGCCAAGCCTGGCTGCCCACTGAGGAGCAGGAAGCTGAGTGCTGGAAGGAGGAGTTTACTGGGGATCTGTGCAGTAGTTCAGTACATTTCAGTTCCTGGTCCTTGGCATGGGATGATGATGGGTCTCACTGAGAGGGGAAGATTGTTGTTGTCCTGTAGCCATGTTTCTTCCCTTTTGCTGCTTCCATCTGCTCCCTCAGGCAGTCTGCTTTTGCCTTTTCTAAAAACCACGTTGTTACAAGGGGGAAACACCCACCTCTCTCCAGGCTGTGTCTGCTGCTCCCACACAGCCATGAAGGTGTCTGCATGCTGAGAAGAGCCCTTTGTGATGGGCACCACCTGGCTCCCTCCACACAGCCAGCATCGAGCTCTGTACCTAAAAACAGACAGTTCAAAACTCCATTTTAAGTTCAGTGTTCAAGGCTAGGGCCCAACTCCCTGCTCCCAGCCTCAAAACCTGTACTAGATGCAGTCCGGAGTGATGCAGGCCAAATGGTTCCTTCAAACAGTTCCTCCACAGATCATTATTTTTAGACTTCTTTTTAACAGCATTTTAGCAGTTCTTTGGAACTTTGCTGGCCTGAAGCTGCTGCATGCACAGGACCACAACACAGTGAAGGTGATGGAATTCTCGTCCCTGGATGGAGAAATGTGGAATGAGAAGCATAAACAGGAGCTGGTAGGGAGGAGTCAGTCTGCTCCATCATGCAGTGTCTTGGGAGCAAAGGTAAGGGGTGGGTGTTGATAAATGAAGTGTGCCAATATGCTGCATCTCTGCTTTCTGGGCTTTCAAAGCTTTTTTTCCCTGTGCCTACTAAGCAGTGGTGGAATGAGCTGTTTGGAGATTGTCCTCTTCGTGGGGTGTGCACCATATACTCCTTGGAGGAATTTGCACAGGAGTCATTGCTGTGCCATCTCTAGTCTGAAAACACATCCCTGCCTTTCTCCACATGGCTTTGTTAAAAACTGCCCTCTTCAACATAGCAGGGCTGGGTCAGCTGTGGTGGTGCCTTGTGCACACATTCAGCTTTCTACCTCCACACAGGTCTTAAATTGAATCCAAGGTATATGAAGGATGAATCCTGACTCTGAAAATGCCAGTGGAGTTCCTGCATCCCGGGGGGCAAGCAGGTGTGAATTTATGTACCTGTGCATCATCTGGGAGAATAAAATTAAAGCATGTCACCCTCTATTTTCCTGAACTGCACCAGGTGATCTGATAATATTGCAGCTGTCTCTGAGGGACTGCAAGGCAGAAGTGAGGGTCTGAAGAGGAGAGAATGAGTCTTGTTTTCTTGCACTTGGAAAAAAACTTGTTGGAAAAAACTGCCGTTTTTTGAGCCTTGCCAAAGATTGTAGAATGGAGGTGACTTCTAGATCCAGAGATGTTTGGTTGAAAATATTCCAGACTTTTTTTATTTCCCTCCTCATTAAATGAGAACACCTAACGTGCTGGTTTACTGTGCCAGTTTAAGGAACAGAATCATTAGGATTCAGCTGCAGTGCAGAGACAATGCACTAACTTTAGCTGGGCCTCAGTCATTAGGCACACACGGTTTTTATTTTCTGTAGCTGTGTCTGACATATTAAATTAGTTATTTTGCCCCTGTGTGTTGGAAGCAGCAGGAATTAGTGTAGAGTATAAACAACATACCTGGTAGAGCAAAATAAGGAAAAGTTAATGACCATAAGTAGTGGAGAAAGAATTTTAGGTATTCAAGGTGGTGTTCAGGGAAGAAACCCTAACTATTGAGGATCAAATAATCTCACAGCTTTTAGACAGCTCTTTGCAATGGAGCACATGAATACTTGGAGTCTGTTTTCTAAGAGAAAATGAGAGACATTATTTCCACGTTACCAAGGGAGAAAAACAAGAGTGAAAGAGCTTCACCTTGCCAAGGCATGGCACATGCCTGTGGTGGGGACAGGAAGAGCAGCCATCCAAGGCTCACTCCTGTTTTGCTCTGCAGGTTTCATGCCCAGGAAAACATTTCAGGCCTGAAGTCCTGAAGGTGAAATAGAAACCAAGGGAAATTGCAAGGGCCAAGCATGTTTTTAGAGGCTAATATTTGGATAATTTTAGCCCACCCTGTTTTATTTATTTGGTTTTTATTTAAATTTAAGTTAACTTTTTAATCGTTCATCCTACATGGTTTTGTGGCTTACCTGAAG
Organism: Zonotrichia leucophrys gambelii; assembly: GCF_028769735.1. NCBI lineage: Eukaryota > Metazoa > Chordata > Aves > Passeriformes > Passerellidae > Zonotrichia > Zonotrichia leucophrys. Next base: position 25,809,565 of record NC_088173.1, on the reverse strand, counting down.
CTCTGTGACAGCAGGTGCCTTACCAGAAATATTTAGCCGGCAAACTTGTTCTATCAGCCTCCAAAACTGCCTCTTGCCACCTCAGAGCATCAATGTCTCATCAACCACTCATTTTGCTTGCCATTTGCTTTCATCTCCCATATTAATCTAGACTGGTCTGCTTTTAGCTAAGCTGGCTTGCAATGTTCAGCACAACACAGCAAATTGTTAGAGAAATGCTGAAACTTCTGGAGCAGGCGTAAAACAAGCAAACAAATCAAAGCAGTGGTTTGGATCTGTTGGGAGAAGTAAAAGCACAGCTTCCCAAATATACAATCTATGAAATCCATAAACTGCAATAGAGAACTAAAGAATTCCTATCCTAAAAATACCTGTTAAAAAGTTGCTTTACAAAAGGAAGCAGTGCTTTTTGTATTGGACAACTTGCAGCAAACTTTAATCTTTTATCCAGAGAGACTAGAAATATCAGTGTAACAAAATAACCATCTTTCTTGATTTTCTTTCTCCTCAAGCAGCAAGAAATTCAGCGTTCTGATTGCAAATGCCCTTAGATGAACCCTGGGTGCACCATGTGCAGTGGCAGTGGGTAGGTGGAGAAGTCAGTGATGGTTTATTTTTCCTTGGGGTTTCCATCCCCAGGAAGCAAAAACTCCACTGATGAAATGAGTAGAATTTTTCGAGGGGAAATGCCTGACGAGCCCTTGTGCAGGGCTGCCATGCAGGGAAGGATATTTCAGCAGCCCTTGAGCTGTGAAGTACCATGGCCAGCTGGTAGGTGGTGTTCACCTTCACTGAAACCAGAGCCTGGGAAGTGCAGGTCTCACTTAGCCCTGCAGGTGGTTAAAGTCTTGTGCCTTCAGCACCATGCTTTCTCTCAAATATACAGACAGGTACATGATACAAATGATCTCCTTGAGCCAGGTCTTATGAGCTCATGGAGAAATGTATCACACCCTAGATAGCTCTTCTACCTCTGAGGGCATAAAATCAGCAGGATGGCTTCTATGGTAGTGTTGGAAACAGAAAAGTTTTAATAAAAGGCAAAATAACAAATCTCTTTACAGAGAAAGACCAAGCCAGGGGCAAGAGGCTCTTGCTCCTGGTAAACCACCCCACAAAAGCAATTAGTTCCTTTGTTATCTTATTTTTCGAGTGAATTGCTCAGGTGGGACTTTTTGGCTTCTGTCCAATTGGTTCTCCTTAAGTTTGAGGTGAAGTCCCCAAGGTCCTATGAGGTGTCTTTTTACCTAATTGAGGAAAGAAACTTCTCGGCTTTTTTCTTTTTTAAGGAAACAAGGATAATTTGGTCACTCTGTCAACAGGGGCACATTCCTACAGGTACATGCCATTGGCACCCGCTGACTGCGTCCCATGTAACTCCTGGGATGGACGGGGCCACTTGCTGCCTGCCCACGACAGCACCCTGGGTCTAGGAGCTGCTACTAGCTCCTCAACCCCTCTGGAGACAATTTGCTTTTGCAGTGGGAAAGGTAAATGGTGAGATGGTGATATGATGATGATGATAATGACAGTGATGGCATTGCTTTGTTTCTTTACCTGTCTAGTTACTTCTGTCTGTTGTTTTGCAGGCTGTGTTGAGTGCAACAGTCTACACATCTATATTCTTCTGATTGCCCTTAAGCTTACAGGCTTTTTAGAAGGGTGAAGAGCTTCAGAGAAGCTGGCAGTGCTCCTGTCATCAGCTGGCAGTCATAAGTGGAATGCTTTAACCACAACATAATGGAGCAGCTTGGACCATAAACAAGCTGTCTGGATACCTACAAGTTATTCTCAAAGAAAACTGTTTTCTTTGTATCTCTGAACAACTTACTGTTCTTTAAATCTTCAGAGCACCGAAATCATGACATTTTCACCAAAACATCCACCAGAGTCTGGCCTGAGAAATACAAGGCCTTGCCCCGCAAGCAGGCCCTGTTTCTTTTTCCCCGTACAACACACGCTGGCCACAAGAACTACAAAGCTTGTGGCTTTAGCACATTGCCCCCAAATCAATGACTACAGGGAGAGGAAAAGAACAAGCTTCTAACTGCTCCAACCAAGAGCCTTATTTCCACCTGTTAGACAACATCTTTAGACAACATCTCTGCCTATCAGCACAGTCCAACACAGAAGAGCAGACTGACTATATTTAAATCAGTCAAAACTTTATTTAAATTGAATTAATCAAAAATGAAACTATATACAGGAAGAACTATATGCATAAAGAAACAAGTCTCTATAACTATCTAAGTCTATAACTATCTAAGTCATCTAAGTCTATCCTGAGAAACAGAAGCATTCATAAATAAACGGGATGGTATAGTTCTGGACTGAGCTCCACCCTGCAGGTTGGGCACATGTGAGAAGCCTCCAGGGCAAGAGGGAGGCATCTACTGCAGAAGACATGGCCACACAGGGTTGACATAAGCTGTCGTCCACGTCGCACAAACTGGAAGAAAGAAAATCACATGTATTGAGAGGAAAGAATTTGACTTTGCTGCTCTATTGGCACTAGAGGCTCTATTTAGAGAATAATGAGGGACCCACAGATGTGCCAGTGCCATCTTGGCAAAGGCTTCTCCCTCTACATTCACCATCAAGAAGTGACTTGCGGAGCTTCACAGCAAGGGCTGTGCTTCCAGCCAGCTGACCACAGCACCCCACATCACCCAACTGACTTGTGCAGCTCCCCTTCTGGCTTTCTCCTCATCACAGGTGGATCCTTACCTGTGAGTATAATTCCATGCAAATGGGACACCTAATGACAATTCCTTGCTGTGCACTAGAGGGAACAGAACTAGAAAGAAAGTACAGCTGTTAATATCACCACACTTCAATGGTTATTGATACAGAAAATCTCACACAATCATGCAACTGCACTGACTAGCCATGACACATCTCCTCTGAAGAACCCTGCTGTCTTTAAGGCTCTGTGTGCTGCATTTAATGAGGATTTGGGGTCTCCCTGTCCTGAGGGAAAGGGTGTCCTGCTTTTCACCAGGAGAAAGGTGCAGTCAGTCACCCTGCCCTGGGATTTGAAGTAACAGCAGTCTCTAGCACTGGCCAGTTTCTGTATGGCAACGTTGACTTCCAGCAGGTCATCAGTAAGAGCTTTGTAACTACAGCATCCAGCTGTCCTCTGGGAACTCTTCACCCCAGAATATTCATTCCAGGACCCAGTTCTAAACTACAGAGTAACACGGCTCTGGCAAGATCCAGCCCTGGGAAGGAGCTTTTGGTCAATTTTAAATGCTGCAGCACTGAGCTCTTTCAGCCTTACCTAAACAGAGCAGTTACATTCAGTAACTGAGAGGCTTGAGACTGAAGGAACAAAATATGCCTTTTTTTATATTAACCAAGTGGTGGGATTTGTTCACCAACAGACTTAAAAACTAAAATTTAAACATCTACAGATTCGTTGGCAAAATGCATGATGGTTTAGAATAGTAGAAGCCCTTTAGTGGCACATTTAAGGCCTGACGCCTAAAAGTTCCATGCTCAAGTTCTCTCCTATATTGCCTTTCCAAAACATTCAAAGCACACCAATTACATTAAAACCTGTGTATTTCCTCTCACCCCAAAAAACCACTTTAGAAAAGCTTACAGATAATTCTCATGTTCTTTGTCTTCCCTAGTGACACAGACACCTGGTTTCATTTAATCAGTCCAATGAATTGCATCTTTCTTATCCTGATGGAGTGCTCCTACAGCAGGACTTCCCTGTTTCTCTGCAGAATGGGGATTTTACTGTAAGGCATCCAACTTCAACTGTAAGATCTCCACCACAGGAGGAAACAAATCAGGGCTTGTGGCATCCAGCACTGGCCATAAAAGCATGACCTCCACAGATGCCTGTGTACAAGTCTGCCTTGGGAAGAAGGGCTCCAGCTCCAGGAGAAAGGCACCAAGCTGGCACCATTCCACCGGGGAATTTCTGCTGGAATTTGCCCAGCTGCTGCCTGCCAGTTCCATGATGCCAAGCCCAATTGATAACAACGGAAGCATTTCCATATCTAACATCACTACCAGAGCTTGCCAGAAAAAACAAATGCAATACTGAGCTATGGCCTGTGACCAATCCCCCTTCCTCGCCATACCCCCACACTCATCACTCAGGTTCTGTGCAAAGTTGTACATCTGCTCTGGGCTGCCTTTTTCTCCCAAAATGCAAATGGAATCATTTGATCATCATACAACACGGGAGAAGGAGGGAAATCCATAGAGTGTGGGAAGGCGTCAAAGATAAACCAGGCACAGCAGAATAACTTAGTGCTACACAGAACAGAAAGAAAGGCACAGAAAGGCTCTGTGTTTGGTAGGGCAGGAGCCATACATACTCTGAACTTTCAGTGTCCTCCTCCTCTGCTCCCTGTTCTGCAGGGGCTGAGTCAGCCTCAGGTGCATCATTAGCTCCTGTTCCATTACCAGAGCCATCCACCTGTTCCTGGCTGTTCAGTGTAACATTTCTCCTTTCTTGTTCATGCACTGTAATTTAATTTTCAGAAGTTAGATCTATTATCCTCTCTCTCCCTGGAGCTACCCTTGAAATGAGTTATATAAATAGTCAGCAATGGTTCCAATTTTAAATGGACTCTATTCAGCTGGGTTAAGAACAATCTTCAACAAACTACTTTCCCAAATACTAAGGTCGAACCCTTCCAGATATTGTGACTATTCTGCTACAGACCAACACAAAACATTTGCTCTATTGCTCTATATAAGCACTGTCCTTTGCCTTTCACTAAAGGCAGTTTCAATCCCTGCTGCTTGAGTTTCTTTAATTTTTTTTTAAATATATATATTATGTTTAGGACAATTCCATTACCAACTGTAAAACATCAACTCACCTTCAAGAAACTTCCATCAATGCACATGGAAAGGTGGAAAGGGAGAGAAAAGAAGATACAGTTAGATTTGGTGAGGTCACTGGTGCTTCACACAAGCCTCAATGCAGAAAGCAGTTACAGCAGGGGAGGTGAGCAAGGGTAGGTAGGGTACCACCCTCTATGTTTGGTTAAGAGCATTCAAAGCAGTAGCACAAAGAGCTGCTGCCCTGAAAAACAAAGTGGGTGCTGCTGATTCTGCTCTCATTGCTGCAACAGGGTAGAAACAGAGGCAGCTTAGGAACCCCCTGAACACCCTCCTCCCTCTCCACCTGTTTCAGCTCCCTAATTCAATTTGGCCTAGAGCTGTTTCTTTCCCTCTTTCTTCCTCAAAAGGGAAAATTCAAATGTGATATCCATAAACACTCAGTATAAGGTGAACCACTGCTGAAGAAAGGAAACCACAACAGGCATTGGGAGTAAAGAATTCCCGTTTGCTGCCCTATTGGCACCAGGAAATCTGAGCTGGGAATATGTGCAATCTGTCACTCAATGCTAGAACTACAAGGAACACACAGATCTGCCAGTTCCAGAGCCCTCTGCCGGAGGGCTTCTCCCTCTATGGACACCACCAAGGAGGCACTTGGAGGGATGGGTAAGTTGGAGCTTCCCAGCAAGGGCTGTGCTTCCAGACAGCTGCCAATGGTATCCCACCTCAAACAACTGAGTTGTGCAGCACCCCCTCTGTCCCCTCCCTTCCCACAAAGTAGAAATTATGAGTGGATCCTCACCTCTGACTCCTCATCCTCACTAGTTGGAGGACTGGCAGGACCTGCTGGCTGTGCACTAGTGGGAGCAGAACCAGAAAGACCATGCAGCCATTCATTCCACCATTCATCAAGGGATATTGATGCATAAACTGTAAGTGATTGAAACACCCCCTATTCTGATTTAGCAACATCCCAACCCACTAACACAACCATTCAAAAAACTTTTATGTAATGCAGTGCAACTCAGGCCATTCTCTGAGAAGCATTCAATATTGTTGAAGAGAGCAGCAAGGTTTCTTCTGGACTTTGGTGTTTGCTTCTCTTAAGTTAGTTGGTTCTCTTCCAGACAGGCCACTATATGCCAAATCAATTTTTTTTCACACAGAATTGAGTAGACCCCAAAAGCTTGGGAAAAAATGTTTCCATGGTATAGTAGAAATTAGGTTTGAAGAGACATTTTCTCTAACGTACTCATTATTATCTCTTTGTTCCTCTTCGTTGTTCCCCATCACCAGCACAGCTGAGTTATCTTCTGCTCTGACGAAGCGTGGCTGCCGCCGCAGGTACCACCACTGTTGCATCGGAGTAGAAATGAAGGCCCTTAGGAACCACCTGAACACCCTTCTCCATGCTCCCCCTGTTTCTGTTCCCCAACTGGGCTTGGGCTGGAGGTGTGGGTCCTTACCTCTGAGTAGTAATGCATCCAAAATCGAGCAACATATACACTGTCTGGCCATCTCCTAAAGGGAACAGAACCAGAAGTACACACAGCATTAACTTCACTGGGCACCGAGGATTGCTGAAACAAACTGTCAGAAATTGAAACATTCCCTATTCTGATTTAGCAACATCCCAGCCCAACAATGCAGTCATTCCCATAGCTTTTATGTACTGCAAGCATTTCAGTATATCTCAAGCCTTATTTAAGAAACATTGAACAATGTCTTAATGCACAGAGAAGAAAGGCTTCTGCTGGATTTTGCTGCTTGATTTTTTCATTACTTCTCTTCAGGACACTGTATTCTAGGTCTGATGTTTTGACACAGAATCAAGCAGAGCCCAAAAGCTTAGCAAAAAATTGGGTTAACCATATATCAGAAATTAGAAAGACAGTTTCTCTCTCCCATACCCTTGATTATCTCTCGGTTCCTCTTCAGTATCCCTTGCAGGTAGCTCAGCTGAATTCTCTTCTCTTCTGAAAAATTGTGGGGGCTCCCAGTCCTGCAGTGAGATAGAAATGGAGGCACCTAGGAATACCTTCCTCCTTACTCCCTTGTTTCAGTTCCTTAATTCAGTTTGGTCTGGAGCTGTTTCTTTCCCTTCCTCTCCCCCAAAAGAGCAAATTCTGCCATCACAGCTCTAAACACTTCATGCTGGATGAATAAATCAACGTGTGGATCCTCACCTCTGAGTCCTCATCCTCACTAGCTGGAGGACTGGCACGACCTGCTGGCTGTGCACTAGAGAGGACAGAACCAGAAAGAACATGCAGCCATTCATTTCACTGTGAACCAAGAGTTCCCAGTACATAAACTGTCAGTTATTGAAACATTCCTTATTCTGATTTTGCCATATCCCATCCCAGCATCACAATAATTCCAAGAACTTTTATGTACTACAAGAATTTCAGCATGTGTGAAGCCACTTTGCTAAATGGCTTTATGAACAGAGGAGAAAGGTTTCTGCGAGATTTTGCAGGTTGGGTTTTTCTTCTTTTTTTTTTTTTTAATTAGTGCTTTTACAGACCACCAAAGAAAATGTTGGTTATTAAAAACATCCCCTATTTTGATTTAGCAATATCTCAGCCCAACAACACAATCATTCCCAGAGCTTTTATATACTGCAAGCATTTCAAGCCATACTGAAGCAACATGCAGTAATGGCTTCATGCACAGAGAAGAATGGTTTCTACTGGATTTGTTTTGCTTGTTGGCTTTTTAAAAATTACTTCTCTTTCTGTCAGGCCACTCTATTCCAATTCTAAAGTTTTGGCACAGAATCAAGCAGAACCCAAAAGCTTGGCAAAATCTCCTTCTGCTATGTATCAGAAATTAGATTTTAGAGAGTCAATTTATCTGTCACATACTCATCAAAATCGCTTGGTTCTTCTTCATCCTCCCTTGCCAGTGATTCAGCTGTTGCTGAAAGATTTGGCTGCTGCTGGCTCTGCTCTCTATCCTGCAATGGGGTAGACATGGAGGCATTTAGGAACCACCTGAACACTCTACTCCCTGCTCCCCCATTTCAGTTTCCTAATTGCATTTGGGCCTGGAGCAGTTTCTTTCCCTCTCTTACCCCCAAACTGGCAAATGCACTGTGGTATCCAAAAGTATTTTGCAGTAGATTAAGAGTTGCTGATGAAAGAACCCCAAATCCAAACCCACATTGCTTTTGGTGGAACTGGAACTGGGTCATGCAGGTTCTCTTGTAAAGTTTGAGGCCTTTCCTTTGCGAAGGCTCAGGAATAATGCTGTCAGGAGTTATCCTTTATGTTATGCCTGCTGCATATTCTGCTTTGCACAGCAGCGTGACATCCCAAAACTGTGGGAATAAACTACACTGTGGGCTGGATCAAGGGCTATTCTTTCAAATAGCAGGAAAATGAAAAGAAAAAAAATAGTGACATTTTTAAAGACTTCTTGGAGTAATAAAAATACAACTGGTTTTCACCCCAGTCAGCTGCAGTCGCACTTGGCACCTCAGTGATAAGAGCACCTTAAACTGATGTTGCAGCAAAAACACTTCTTATTTGGGAAGTCATAACTTCCTGTCCTTCCCCTTGCTTTTTCTTTAAATCACTGAAGCAACAAGATCTTTTAGATTATTCTTCCACTCTCTGCAAGTGATACTCAGAGAGATAGATGCCAGAAGACAAGCCCAGGAGATCAAGAGAAACTAATTTGAAAGGAAGATGGAGAGGAGTGTACCCTTCACTGCTTACCACAGGAGACTCATCGTCACTGATAATGATGACTTCAGCCTCAGAAGATTCTCCTGTGACATCTATGATGTCTTCACCTCTGAGATCTCTGCCTTCGTCGCCTGTGACATTTATGACATCTTCATCTGTGAGATCGGTGACTTCTTCACCTGTGGGATCTATGGTGTCTTCACCTGTGAGATCTATGACTTCTTCACCAGCTGAAAAAGAGAACATTAGAACCAAGGTCAGAGATTACAAAGGAATGAAATGGGCTGCCACTGTAGAACAGGCTGTTGGATTCATTGTGCCCTCGGTCTCTTTTTTTCAGGAATGTGTACAACATTCCACTCAAGCTTTGCCCTCAACAGTCCAACAGGGGGCATGGCCAGCCCTGTCCCTCTGAAGGGACAAAACAACAGGAAGAGCAGCTGAGCTCCAAACAACTTCTGTTGGATGACAACAGCTTACAGGAGGTTCACATCAACAGATTATTAATTTCATATACAGGAATGTTTAGCACACAGGGAAAAAAAGCCCCACCAAAGGTGTAATCATAGAGGGGATCTTCATTTTGAAGTATCATGCTGTGCATGTTCCCCTGAAGGATGGACCACAGCTAATGACAGGTTTTCTTCATCTTCATCCGGCTTGGGAGATCCCAAACTCAGCTGGCCACCCTCCGCTGAGGCAGCTGCAGTGACTGCCAGCTCATCAGAACACACAGTCAGGGCTTTGAGCACCACTTGAGCACCTTTGCTACACAGCTCCTCTCCCACTAGCTGCCAGTGTATCGAGCTCAGTAACACCAAAACAGTTGTCAGAAGGCTTGCTGTTTGGGGATCCCATTCCAGGTGCTTCCTCAATCCCAAGGTTTCCCTTCCAGCCCAGCAGAGGGCCTAGAAATTGGCAAAAGCACATGGCCAGATTTTCTTCAGCCCTCCAGAAGCAGTTTCTGTTCTCACCAGGCTCAAAGGCAGGTGCACCACTTTCCTCAAGGTCTCTTGGCTCGGTCTGCGAAGTTCCACCTGCGCTGGAGGGCAGCAGCCTGCTCCGTTTCCGAGCTGGTCTGGAACCAACTGCTCCTCCAGGGCGCTTTCGCTGACGCTGACAGGGAACAAAGCCTGAGCACTTTCTGTGGCACAAATCTTAACACGGCCCTCGGTTTTTGCAACACCAATGACAGCACACAAGGATACAGAAAACTCTCCTGCAAAGGCTGCAAAGGCTGGAATACACACCAAAGGGTGCTATGGGCCATTCCCACCTGAGCACATCACATCAGGGAAAAGACATCACCCCTGATCTCCCACAAGCCGCCTCCCCAAGAGCGAGCCTGTCCCAATGGCTTGAGAATGAAGAGACCAGTTCCCAATTCCAGCAGCTTGCTGCTCACACCATAAGCATTTCTGCACTACTGCTAACACCCACAGAGATTCAAAACCTTCACTATTCCAGAACATCAAGTTAATTACATGAAGTTTTCAAAGGCTTCTGATCCTCTGCATTTGCTATAAACTCTTGAAATGCTTTCTAGAAGTACCCTGGAAAATGTTTTAAGAATCAGATTTCCATCAAGTAGCAAAGTACTTACTGAGCTCATGGTGGTTTCTGATCAAAAACCACCAGCAGAATAAGTGGGGCAAACACCAAAAAAGAACGTCAGGGATGCGATCAATCCCTTTGGTTCCTTCAGGCAGCCCACTGCAGATTTGTTGGTGTGACAGAAAACTGCTCTTCCAAACCTATCAGAAAAGGAGGGGGGAGATTATCTATTTGGAATGCCAGTTTTCTTGAACACCCTCATGTCCCAAGACTCCCATTCCTGAGTCCCCAGTTCCTGTCCAAAGACAGAGGGGTATCTGTGACTCTGGTACTTGAGCCCACCTGCAGCCCATCCACCCATCCTGCAGCTCAGCCCAGCCCCTGAGCATCAGAAGCCTTGCCAAGAATCGCCTGCCCTCACCTGTACAGTCAGTGCAGAGTTTGGCTCGCAAATGTCAGCAATTCGCTCTCTATTCCCAGCCGGGATGGAGAAGACGGATGCTCCACGTCTGCTGCGCAGCAGAGAATCCGTCAACTGGCTCAACAGAGTCCATGCCAACAGAACCTTGGGAGCGGGAGTGCCCCTGGCAACCAGGGGCAACATTCCATGCCTGGGTAACGGGTGTCTGCTCTGCCCACCCATGGAAGTTCCAGAGCGCCATGGAGGCACCTCCACCATCACCTGCTGCTGCTGCCACCCACCAGATCAGGGTGCTCAGGGCCCTGTCCAGCCTGGCCTGGAAAGTTCCAGGGCATCCACAGTTTCTCTGGGCAGCCTGTTCCAATGTCTCACTGCCCTCATAGCTCTTCTGAACATCTGATCCCAATCTCCCCCTTCTGATCTAAAGCCCTTCCCTTCCCCATCACTCTCTACCCCCTAAGGCTCTGCAAGGCCTCAGTGAGGCCTCCCCAGCCCTGCTCCTCCCCAGGCTGGACAGCCCCAGCTCTCCCAACCTGGCTGCAGAGCATGGTTGCTCCAGGCCTGCACACATCCCCACGGCCTCCTCCAGCCCCACTCCACAGGCCCATCCTGCTGCTGGGCACAGCTCCACAGGCACATCCTGCTGCTGGGCACTGCTGGGCACAGCTCCACAGGCCCATCCTGCTGCTGGGCACAGCTCCACAGGCACATTCTGCTGCTGCTGCTGGGCACTGCTGGGCGCAGCTCCAGAGGGCCATCCTGCTGCTGGGCACAGCTCCAGAGGCCCATCCTGCTGCTGGGCACAGCTCCACAGGCACATCCTGCTGCTGGGCACAGCTCCACAGGCACATCCTGCTGCTGGGCACGGCTCCACAGGCACATCCTGCTGCTGCTGCTGGGCACAGCTCCACAGGCCCATCCTGCTGCTGGGCACTGCTGGGCACAGCTCCACAGGCACATCCTGCTGCACTGCTGGGCACGGCCAGGCACAGCTCCGCACGTGGGGCCTCAGGGGCAGAGCAGGGATAGAGCTGCACCTCCCGCTGCCCTCAGCCTGAGCTACCCGAGCATCACTGGAGCCTTCTGTGGCTAAAGAAACCTCAACAAACCACACATCCCCAAATCAGAAAGAAATTTAAACCCTTCCTTAGTCCTCCTCCAGGTTTATTAGTCTGTTGCCATTTTAACTTTAACTCTAGTAAATAGCAACTAAAATAAAATCGGAAGTTTTTTGTTTGTTTCTTTTTTTTTCCAAAACTGTTAAAAGGATCTAACCATTCAGATCCTTATTGCAAGTCTCTGAGGCCTTGACATTTTCAGGTGTTCAGCTATTCCTCTGACAGCATTTCACAACAGGGTTGAGTAGTTTTGCTCTGCTCCCGGGAGTAGCACCTTCCTCCCAAGGCCCTGCTCTGCTATGAAAGGTGAAACAGCACAAAAAGCAGAATTAGTAATTGGTTTTCCTTCTAGACATGCTGCCACTGGACCTATGGAGTGGGCTGGGGCTCCTGAGAGAAGCAGGGAACCCATCTTAGTCCTGCCAGATGCAGGGATGTTCCTCAGCAACTGGTCCCATTGGGTGCTCTGTGCTGTGGGAAGAGGCATGGAAATTCATCCAATGCTGAACAAGGACATTTTCAGCTCATGCTTTACATGAGGAAGATAATTTTTTACAACAAATTTTCAGTTATTACAGTTGTTGCTTTTAGGCAATTGGCAACATGTTGAGTGTTTAAGAATGGGTGGGGATGACTTTCCCAGTATTTGAGTCTTGTGTCTGGGAATTGAAGCAAAGTCTTGCTCTGGTCATCACATCCACATAATTTCTCATATTCAGTGTTTTGAGACTGGTATGAGGTACTTAAGTATCTATTAATTAATTACATATTTGGAATTGCTTTAGCATCTTAGCATTAAGTGTTAAATCTCTTTTAGTATTTTTCTTATCTAATCCTCTGCCCTTTGGGCCCAACATTTTTTGAAAGCAAAAGTATTTAAACAGGGAAGAAGTGGATTTACAGGAGTCTGAGACATCACATGTGCTAAAGCAGAGAGCCTGTCCACTCATGCCCCAGGTGCAGCTGAGGTTGTCTAAGTGGACTCAGCACCACGTGTGTTTTGGGACAGCACTGGATGGCTTTTAGCAGAAATGTGTTGTCATGGGTATGTGGTGTTTGTGAAGTCCCCAGGACGAGGTGAGAGATGAGAATCTGACTCCATGTTCTCAGAAGGCTGATTTATTATTTTATTATATTATATTAAAGAAAGCTATATTAAAACTATACTAAAGAAAGAGAAAGAATACAGAGAGAAGGCTTAACAAGAATGAATAATAAAAACTCGTGACTGACTCCTCAGAGTCCGGCACAGCTGATGGTGACTGGTCATTAAATAAAAACAATTCACATGAAACCAATCAAACATGCACCTATTGGTAAACAATGTCCAGACCACATTCCAAAGCAGGCAAACACAGGAGAAGCAAATCAGATAATTATTATTTACATTTTTCTCTGAGGCTTCTCAACTTCCCAGGAGAAGAAATCCTGGTGAAGGGATTTTTCCAGAAAATATCACGGTGACATGGGTAAGGGACAGGGGAGCACTGAGGAAGAGGGGCAGATTTCAGGAGGTCAAACATTTGAAGGCTCTAATCTACCTCATCCCTGGTGGACAGTGGCAGCAGGGGCTGGGAGACCTTTACTGTAAGGCCCAACACTTTTTAATTAAAGCAGATATTGAAAATATTCATTGTTCAGTGGTAAGAGGGAGAGAAACTTCCTGTCCCTGCACCGCACATCCCAGGGAAGCTGCAAAGGCCACATTCCTGTTTCATCTCCTCCCATGTGAGTCACCTTTGAAGCAAGGTGCAAGACTTTTGAAGCACCCAAGGCTTTTCCATTTTGGGAAGGAAGAATTTTGCATATATTAACTTCCAAAAATAAAAGCTAACAGCCTAAACTAAGCCCAGATTGAGCTGGCTTGGTATATGAAACACCTGGAGTTAGAGCACTGGTGTTTTCACATGATTAGCTATGGTTTGCCAGGAATTTTTGGAGAGAGGAGACTGAGGAGAAGACATCTCAGGGAGTGAGAAAGCCAGGGCTCACTGGACAGGGGTTGTCAGCTCTGTATTCTCCCAAACCAGGGCTACCCTGAGGATCAGAGCAAGGGCCATGAAGTAATTTAGGAAGGGCCATGAAGTAATTTAGGAAGGGTGAATGTAGTGAAGGATGCTGTATACCAAAGCGCTGCAGCGTGATCACTGATGACAAGCAAGCCTACAATGACATGAGGAAACCCACTTTCCACCCCAGCTGCGTCAGTGCTGCCTCTCTGTCTCCAACTCACCGTCTTCAATAACCAAAATTATTTTAATCTGAGGGTGGACAAACAACTGGATTCCACAAGGCAGCAAAGGTCCAGCAAGCATCCCAGCCCTTCAGCCCCAAGACCATGGCTGTGGTTGCCCACAAGGGTCCTTCCCACAAGCAAGCTGATTTCACTACTGGGCAACCCAAGCGAAAAAGAGCTGCATTGTCCTCACAGGCTGTCAGGGACATGTTATTGGTGTGAGGCAGCCAAACACCCAGCTTCCCACACAGCTTGGCACAGGGACAGGTCTGCAATCCCTAGAGCAGTCCTGCAGACCAGTCTCTCTAAATCCACCATGGGGATGTGGTGAAACAGGCAAGGATTACCAAAAGAAGCCCCCAAAAAGCTGATAGTCTTGACAAATGATAACTTGCCCCAGTCTCACTGAGGACTACATTTCACTTCATGTGTAAAAATGTGCCTTTACTTGACTCTAGTAATAGCTGTGATTGATGTCTGTGTCCTTGAAGACTGTTTAAAGTAAAACCATTTTTACCCTCCCTGATGGTAGGCAGTAGGCATGGCTTGTTCTGCAGAGCAAATATGTCTCTGATTTCCTTCTCCCATTTTTTTCTAATACTCCACAGAGTTATGAAATTCCTCCACAGAGTCTACATGGTCTTGAAAGCTGATCAAGATTTGTATCTTGCTCTGAATCTGAGGGTGATGCTTGCTCTGAATCTGAGGGTGATCTATGAGTGAGCTTGCAGGGAGATGTGCATAGAGGGCTTTTCAGGCAGTAACCAAATGGAAAATGTTTTTCCATCTATAGCTTACGTTGCTTGTTCATACCCCAGACCTAACACTAGGAAAACTCATCTTCATAAATTGCTTTCTTGTGAAGGCAGGTATCGTATAGTGTTTTATACAATGTTAGGCAAAAATTATCTCTAAGAATTGGGTCACTATGGTAACCACTTCTTATCTCAAAATCAAATAGCTGTTATGGCTGTAATTAAACAATATATTATTTCTACCAAGAATTATTCTAAATTATAATTCATTTTCTGTCATAAGCTGAATTACTTTTATTGCCCCCAAAGGCATCAGCATTTGATCTAATTCAGCAGAACAAAACTTTGCAGAGAGAGACTACAGCCTGTCAGAAATCATGGTCGATTACTTCAATCTCTTAAATACTTAAAGAGACTCAAAATATCAGTAATCATTTTTGGGGAAGGCAGCAGATAAACAAGGTGTCCTGAAACTTGTGCTCCATTGCAGCTAGCCACATGTCCTGAGCCCAGTGGTGCACAGAAGAGCCACGTTTGCTGCTGCACACACAGAGCATGCAGGCCACAAATTCAGATTTTCCTTTGGCTTAAGCAGAAACTTTATCTGAAAACAAGCAAAAAAAAAGATTGAAAAAAAGAAGAAAACCTCTCAGCTTTTCTTCCTTGGGCATTTCTGCCTATCACTTCTGTTCTTGGGATCAAGGACATGCATGGAAACCTTGGCAGACTAGTGGGATACAGTCAACATCATTCACAGGTCAGTCACTGTGACTGCCTTTAAAACCACAACATGAGTGACAGCAGCACAATGCTCCATGTGGGCCCAATCAAGCCAGTGGCAAGCTGGTTTCCAAATAAAGGGGGACAAACCCAGCCTTGTGATGAGGTGAGCTGCACCAGCTGGCTCTGGTGGGAGTTATCCATGGGTGGCTTCAGGGAGGAGCAAAACCCCCAGTGCCAATATGAACCACTTCCAAGGGGGTAGCAGGAGGGTGATTTTATTCTGTCCTTTGGCCTGGGGCTGTATTAGCTCAGGAGACTTTTAGCAGGACTTTTTAGTACTTGCATATGGGAGGTTTTTTGTTTGTTTTTTTTTTTTTTTTTTTTTTTTTTTTTTTTTGTTGTTTTTTTTTTTTTGGGGGGGGGGAAGGCTACAGGTGGTTTGTTCTCTAGCTAACACACTATGGAGCAAATATACACCTATGTTCTATGTAAATATTAATAGAATTGTTTGCCAGAATGTTTCCTTTTTTTATTTTTCTCTTTCCAAGAGGGAGGCAAAACAAACATTTATTTTTCTAAAAACCTGTAAATTTTTGAGGCACTCATTTCTCCATACAGTTGTGAATCCCTCTGGACTCTTGAGTGTTTTCTCCTGGAATTGAATTTACTGCTCAGTGGCTGCAGTTATTCCAGCAGGAAGCCATGGAAAGCCTTTTGGTGCCTAAAATAAGAGGTGCCTAAAAAACAGAGCCCCAATATGTCTGTGGGGCCTGAGCATTGCACCCAGCACAGTGGCAGCCCTGCCTGCAGTGGCAGAGCCACTGTATATGTTTGGGTGCTGCACAGGGATGCTTCCAGCACTGCCTGCAGCCTCCTCATCACAAGTACAAGTCTGTGGCTTTCCAGGTAAACCTCTTGCATGGTGAATGGCTTCCTGAAGCATGGACTAAGTAAGAGTTTAAGGTGCTGAAGCACATCTGAACCAAGTGCAGCTCTGAGGTGAGTTAGCTGGGCATGCCATCAGGAGGATGAGGGCAGTGGGAGGGCTCTGCAGGCTCCTGCTGTGGTGCTTCCCCAGGCATGGAGCACCCTGAACGGGAGGGCAGCAGCACAGGAATGCCCTTAGGCAGAGGGGCTTTCCTCACCCTGCAGCGTGCCCTGTCACTGCACAGGGACAGGACTCAGTGAAAGGCAGCTCCTGTGGCAGAGGGACTGAACTTTCTGGCCTTGAGGCTTTTCTGTGGCTTTGCCCTGGGCATCCATCCCTTAGCTCCACTGTGGAGCATCAGTATTTTGGCCTTTTCTCTGCTGGCTTTTTCCAGAGCCTCCCTGCTGGTTTCTCTGTTCTTCTTTGACAGCTCAAGCTAATGGTTTTTTCCCCAAACCCCAGGCTAGCGACTGCTTTTTTTGTCTTCTCTCTTCAGTTTTTTGAGATATCCAGAAATTCTCCTTTTTTTTTTTTTTTTCCTGAACTGCTGTAAAAGAGTCACAGCTGAGCTGTGGTTCAAGCTAGTAAAAAATATCCTGTGCCCACCCCCCACCCCAGCCCCCAGTGCAAGCAGGTTTTGCACTCATGATGGGTTTAATGCCAAGCAGTGTCTTCAAGTGGGATGTCATTTGCAGGGACTGGATCTTTGCACTGCCATGAATTGTTAGCCTCCTCTGCCACCCTCATTTTTCTGGTTTCATGAAGGCAGTTGCTTGCTGGCATAGCCCTACCCTTAAATTCAAGAAATGAACTTGTGTGTGTTGACACTCAAGACTACACTTTCAGTTTTCAACACAGAGTGTCTGCTGTGTGAAATCCTGCTCACCACCAAGGATGTGTTTCATAGTCCCAGCCAGTGGGGACCACATCTCCTCCCCTGAGGAGCTGCTCCATGAAGAGTGGAGATGTGTGGAGGGATAGAATGTAAGAGAATAGTGCAGAAGGCAGTCTCACACCTGAGGAGTTGCAGCTGTACCAATCACCAAAGATTAGGAACAGGCCTGCCCTTAATAGGCCTCAGCTCTGTCCAGTAAGAAGAAGAGTGCTACAGAAGAGTGGGTTAGCTGGGTGAGAAGAGGGTTGGAGTCTGTTGGTTGTGCAGTGAAGGAGTCAGTGCTGTGAAGAGCTGTCCATGAGAAATCACCCAGAAGGGATGGGAGATTTACAATGAGATGACAACAGAGATGTGCTGCGAGCAGCAGGAAAAGGTGGTGTGTCAGTATGCAGCCCTGAAACTGAAGAAAGGAGGCCTTATTTCTCTACCTAGCCCTCTTGCTTTGAACTGACCTTCCCAACTCACCCAGCAGCACCTGGGGTCAGAAACACAAGAGACCATCAGAGGGAGTTTTGGGGGAGGGGACTCCTCTGCAGCCCTGCAATTGCAGAGGTGCTTGTGCTGAGCTCTGAGGAGCCCTTGGCAATGATAATTACTCAAGACTGCAGAGGCTATGCAATCAGAGCCATGCTAAGCTTGGAGGAGCCTACTTCAGTTTGAAGTACATTAGCCTGCTCAGTGCTGGAGAGCAGAAACCAGCATGGTGCATCCTCAGGCTGTGAAGTGAGAAACAAATCCTGCTGTTTGAGCTGGCTACCAGGATGAGGTGGCCCTTCATCTGTCTTCTCACACTGAATTCATTTCCTCAGCCTCTGGAGAGGGTAGCACAAGACAGTCCTTGCCCATGGGGTATCAGAAAGAAGGGAGATGTGCTCACACAACTTAGTGCCCTCAGAGAGCCAGGTTGTAAAGGTGGTCAGGAAAGGACCAGCTGCACTGGCAATGCTGTGCCAGTCCTCAGGGGCAGTGGAGCCTTTCCTCCCCCTCTCTGCTGAGCACTCAGCCTTTGGATGATGAGAATATATTTTAGTTGTTTTTTTCTAAATGCTGGAGCATTCATATAAGGCTTTTCATTCTACAGTTTTTCAGCCATTATATATATAGGAGGAAAAAATATCCTAAATCATATCTTTCAATGGCTACAGGAAAGTACTTACTGGCCTGGTTCCCACCTCATGTAAGAAGGAAAATGTGTGCAACTGGGTTTTCCCCTCATCACTGAAAAGGTGAGTTCTGTTACAGTTGTTACTGCTGTTTTGTGACTAAGCTCTGAGCAAACAGCCTGGGAACTGCTGAACACGCTGAGACCCAAGGCCCTGAGTCATTTGTTCATCCCACTTTATAAAACAATTTAATAGAAAATAATTTAAGTGTGGACTTAATTGTGTTGCTGAATTGATACTTTGGAGTAAAGTCCCTGCTGGATTCAGTTCATCTTAAGCACATATTTATTAGAGCTTGGGCAAGGCCACTGACATTTTGCTAAAAGTGTTTCATAAAAATGCTGCTGGTGATAACTTGGACACCACCAAACAGGCATTTTGGGAAACAAATGAGTACCAACCAGAGTTGTGCTGGATGAGTCATATGGGAAAGGGGGAAATCTGGCTGATTTTGCTATTCTTAAGGCAGTCAGCCATACTGATGTGAGTGGCAAACAGGAGAGCCAGGCAAATGTCAGCTATGATGGAGTCTGTGATAGCCTGCTATTCATTTCGGAGGAAAAGTGGCAGCAAAAAGGATCTGGTCATCATTAAGCTCCAGCAGAGTTTATTCTAATTTTGTCAAGCTGACTCCTTAATTAAATGGTTGTTTTATGGGGAATTGGAGAAGTATTGCATGCGAAGTTGCAACAGGTAGAGTCTGTCATCCCAATTCATCTATTTTTTCTGAACTCTGAGAAAACATTTTCCACCTCTGAGAGTCTCTTCTCCCAAAATCTGCTGATCCTTCCCTGAGCAGACGAGATGAAAGTTGGGGGTGGGTGGGAGGGAATCCCCTTGTTTTTGTCATAGCCACCTGCTTCTGTATCCCAGCTATAAAGGATAATTTTGCATTTAGTTTCCAAACAGTGCCCAGGCATTTGTCTTTTCCTAAGGGACAACTTAATTCCTTTTGTGAACTCATTTTGGCTTATAATGTGACTATATTTCAATGCCTCTTATTAATCCCATATTGAAGGCAAGCATAGTAAAGATGGGAGAGAAAAAGAACTACAGTTTGTTTTTTCATTTCCTTTGAAGGTCTTTCTCCTTCTCCCCACTCCCAGGGCTTTCTCTGGGTTTCAACCCAGTAGCCCCTCCATCTTACAGTGCTCTTCTAAAAGAGCCACAGGAGATGCACCAGGGCACTAGGTGGAGCAGAGAGATGGGCTGGATTTTTGCATTGTACTGCTTTTCTCCTCTGTACATCCAGGGCAGGGGGTAAGGCCAGTCACACCTCGGTGTTTGCTTCTGAGGCTGGGCTTGTGCTGTGGGTTTGTGATGCAAAGCTGTGCTGGGGCTGACAGTGCACTGCACTTGTGAGCTGCAGCAGCATCCCCTGTGGCACTCAGCCTGCTGCCAAGCTGTGTTCCCAGCGAGGCCTGAGGGCTCACACCCGCCTTTAATGAACACTGTCCCATCCAGGCTTTGGATAACCTCGAGTAGTTTCAGGGCTTTGTGACTTTCACCAAAAAAGGAGTTTGCCACTGGAGAGGGAATGTTGCTAGGTGCTGTCCCAGCAGTACCCACTGTGTGGCAGAGATGGCTTTGCAAAAGGTCCTAAATCCTGCTGGGAGCAGCTGCCAGGGAGCATTCCATGCAGAACATGAACCGTGTAGGAATGCAAAGCTCATCTTGCATATGTCTTACCTTAAGAAATCCTTAGTGCTCTAAGGACACTTGTATTACAGTATTAGAGTGCTTGTACCTTTTTAATTCATGAGTGAAAGCGATGTGGAGTATCACATGTGATTGTGTCTGAGAGCTGAATGACAGAGTTGTCAGCTGTGGGACACTGCAATGACAGCCCTTTAAAGTGCTGTCGGCTCTTGTTGGATACTTTTATCAAAATGCTTATTTCAGCCTCCGGAAGACAAATCCACTGTGTCTTCCTTTTCTGGGGGGGTCTCCTTAAAGTACTGCTATTCAGTAGTGGGATGTTTAAAAAAATGTCTTTCTTGAAGTTTTCTGCACTGTAGGCAAGCTCTCCTCCCTTCCCAGAGACGGGAACCACACCAGTGCCACAGTCAGGGGCTTTAAGCAGGGTTCCCAAGATACAGAGAACTTTCCCAGGCCTTGTGGCCCCTGCCCTTTCAACATTTGATGGATTCCAAAAGTGCAAATGATCTGCCTAACCCCACTGCCAGCCCCTCTCCCATGGGAAGAGCCCAGCTCCTTCCCAGCTGGGGGAGGTTTGGTGCACTGTGGCAGTGCCACAGCAGAGCTTCCCCTAAACCCACCCACAACCATTAAATCTCCATTACAGGGCACTGATTTCACTCTGCAAATGAAAGATAGATAATGTCTCCTGAGGAAAATAAACTAAAAGCGGGGAAGGGGATTGGCAAAACAAAAACAACCCTTCCCACTGCAATAGCACTTTCAATTAAGAACAAAACAGAGCAGGAAGCTTTGAAGCTTGACTTTGGGCAGGAAGAAAAGGCCCTTTCTGAGAGCCCTGGGTTTCTGTAGGCACAGCACAGCGGCTGCTGTCTTCTTTTTACGTCAGAGCATTAATGCTGTTGTTTCGCCCCTGGTATCAACAGAGCTTGCCTGGTAGGTGGGTGGGGTATTGGGATTTATATTGTAGACTAATTCAGCAAAGCTTCAGTCTTTTTCTTTTTTTTTTCTTTTTTTTTTTTTCCCCTAACAAAGCTTTTGAAAGTCCACTGGGGACCCCTAATGTTCAGCTACTGCTGAAGCAAGCACTTCAAAGCCAGAGCTGCACAGCTCTTTCAGCCATCTATGGGTTTGATCATTCTGGTAGGCTTTTATTACAGGCAAGCACACTCCCTTCCCCCTACTAAAGTCATCTTTCTGAGAGGGTCTGAGAGCTCCTCAAACTGCCTGGTAAAACAACATTTCTATGGTCAGAAAACATGCCAGCCAACTCACACTGAGATGGCCTGGAGATGCTTTGGGAGGCAGAAACCTTTTTGCCGCCTGCAGAGCAGGCAGGATCCCTCCCTGCCCTCAGCTGTGGCAGCAGACACACCTAACGTGCCCCACAGAAATGTCTGGAGAAGAAAAGTGGGCAGAAGTGGTTATTGTAAAAGGGGGTGGGAGGAGTAATCCTGTGGGATTATAAGGATGTCAGTGACAGTGTTAGACCTCCACAAACCCCCACTGCCTAGTCCCTACACCCACATATCCCCCTATGGCTGCCTCATTTGCCCCCCAAAAAAATCTCCACTGCCCACCTTCTATGGCCCATACCAAGCTGGGCAGCCTCCATGACCAAAACCTACAGCCTTCCCACTGCCTTCAGCCAGGGCAGATGGGAACTGCTGTTATCCCAGGGTTTGCCCTAGCTTCCTCTGCTGGTGAGGCTAAACAGAACATACAAACACCTCCTCAACAGCCAGGTTTAGGATTTTTTCAGCCAGATTCCTGGGGTCAGCTTTTATCTCTCTTATGATAGGCGTGCATGTGTTTTCTCTCCTAGACTAGCATTAATATAACTCTAATTTTCCACCATAGCCAAAGGCAACAGAGTGGTTGGTTACTGGGAGAGCCACACCAAAAGCACTTGAAAGTCTGGGCAGAAAAATGTTACAAATGCAGCTGGAGTAAGTTACCTTCCAATTTCATATCTCCATTTCCAATCCTAAGTAAATCAGAAAAAATTGTGCTTTCTAAGTGGTTTCTAACATAATGAAAGTCAATTAGAGTGATGCAAACAGAGCTTATAACTGCAGGTTTTCATCACTGACTCTGTGCTAAATATCTGCACTGTGTGGTTTGCAAGGAAGTAAGGGTGCATGGAGAGGAAGGGGGGTTTTAAAAGCACTTAAATTACCTCTAATTAGCAACACAACTGTAGTCAAAACATAATGTGAGGATAATAAATTGATATTTGCATAATGGAAAGACTACCAAACTGTACTTCAAATAAGATGAATTAGATTATAATTAGAGCTGTGTTTTGGGAAAGAAAATCCTTCTAATTGCCTGAGTACAGGCAGTGCCAAGGAGGGGAGGGCTGGCAGCAGCTGGGGAGGTCCAGCCAGGGCTGTGTGGGACAAGTGCCCCACAAGTGGGGCCATTCCCTGAGGGGGGACAGGGTGCCCACATCTACCAGCAGCCAGAACAGCCATGGCAAGGCAGGTCTGGGGAGAAAAAGGGAAAAAACAGGAGGAAGGGGAATGTGTGCACTCTCAGCCATCAAGCGCCAACCATGAACTGAAAGGAGATCCAGGGTGAAATGGTATGGACAGCAATTAGGGTGGGAGACACCTGTGTTTCAGGGGAAGGTGGTGCATGGGTAAAAATGCAAGCATTCCTTCTGTAAATTGCAGGAAAACAGTGAACATCTTTTTCTGGTAAAATCTTGTCACCACCTTGAGTTCCAATGCTTCCTCCTGCTGCTGTTTGAGAACTGACTTTATTAAACCAACAATTGTTTTCATTCTGTTGAATCATATGCAAAGTTGTTTGCAAAGATTGATTGCCCAGCTCTTACTGCTCTTTTTTAGTAATTAGGGCCACCAGGATAGCACTGGATGATGGGTCACTTACCCATTGTACATGACCATGTATACCAGTAAGGAAATTACTGCGGATATGTTGTATTCCAAAACAGCTTTTTTTGAGAAAGCAAACAGTAGAATTACACCTTGTCACTGAAGTGAAGGCAGAATGAACCCTGAGGCTGACTTGTTGCCTGGTAGCTGCAGAATCTGGTGCTGATGCCCATTTCATTGTTGGGCAATGACATGGTTCAGGTGGTAAAATTGATCAGCATTAAAAACCTGCTCCCTCATTTTGGCTGGGGACTGAAAAAGGTGATTTCTTAAGTCCTGTGTGGCCATATTTTGATAGTGAGGGGGGCTATGGGATGGTTTCTGTCAGAAGCTGCCAGAAGCTTCCCCCATGTCTGACAGAGCCAATGCCTCCTGGTTCCAAGGCATGTGTGTTGCTGGCTAAGGCTGGCCTAGTCAGGAATGAGAGTAATGCCCTTGTGATACCATATTTGTGAAGGGAAAGAAGTTATTGCACAGATGTAACTGTGACCAAAGAAGAACAGGAGGGAACTGCACCTCGTGAAAAGTGACCTCATTGGAGCAGTCAGGGGAGAACTGTCTCCTCTGGGAGGGATCCCACACTGGAGCAGGACTCCTCTCCTTGAGGTGGCAGCAGTGGCAGAAACAGCTGTGGTGAACTGACCATAACCCCCATTCCCCATCTCTCTGCACTGCTGGGAGGAGAGGAAGTAGAGCCAGGGAAGGAGGGAGGGATGAGGAGGAAGCTGGTTTTAAACTTTATCTTCTTTTTAATTATTCTGCTCTGATTTTTTTAGTAGTAAATTTAATTAATATCCCCGAGTTCAGTCTCTTTTGCCTGTGACAGTATTTGATGAGTGATGTTTCCCATCCCTTATCTCAACCCATGAGCCTTTTGCTATATTTTCTCTCCCCAGTCCAGTTGCAGAGGGGAAGTGAGGGAAGGGCTTTGATGGGGGTCTGGAATCCAGGCAGGGGCAATTCAGCAATTTACTGTGAAATGCAATGACCCTGCTCACCAGGCCCTCTGTGTATTTGCTCCTCACATACCCAGGTGAGTGTGCCTTGGCTCACTGAGCTTATGTCATACCTGGGCCACCAACAGCACCATCCTGGGCCCAGTGGCAACAGGGAAGGTGTGAAAGGTGCCTGAGCTTGGCCATCGCTGGTTGGCAGAAGTGTGCAGCAGGATATGGCTCTCTGCAGCCATGCTTGGATGTCCCTCTGACATTGGCTGCTGCAGTTAGGGAGGATGGAGAAAACAAGGAGGATGATTTTGGGGGTAGAGGAGTGGCAGCACACACTGGTTCTGGGTTTCAGTGGG
This sequence comes from Zonotrichia leucophrys gambelii, assembly GCF_028769735.1. NCBI lineage: Eukaryota > Metazoa > Chordata > Aves > Passeriformes > Passerellidae > Zonotrichia > Zonotrichia leucophrys. The sequence continues at coordinate 25,785,403 of NC_088173.1, read as the reverse complement.
GTTTCTGAGACAGCTCCTCATGTTACTCGCTCTCTGGGTGCTGTTTTGAGGACACAAAGACAAGGTTTTCCTGCTCACAGGCACAGAAAGGAGGGTACCAGAAGCCTGGAAAACACGCCTGGTGCACTTAATTGGTGCATCTCTCTGTTTATGAGACGTAAAGCATAGGTCTGGTTTCTAAATCAGGAGCTACTGCTCATGCATGTTTACTCTGTGAGAAAAAAGGGCAGGGTATGAGATGTGATGCCGCACAAGCCCACATCACGGGAAATATTCCCCTGCCTTCAAAGGGTCCTGGCTCAGGGCATGGCCCACAGAGACCTTGGGAATAAGCTCCTTTTTGAGTTGGCAAATGGTGCCTTGCTGTTCTGCTTGAGGAGCTGGAAACAGAGAAACTCACCTGGAGCTCTGCTCTGCTGTGCAGTTAGTGGCACCAGATTTAATAAAGGGCTGTGTGGGAGGGAGCAGAGAAGGGAAGGAGAAGGGAGAAGAGTGGGGGAGCAGGCAGCTGCAGTGCACCAGAGAGCGTTGGTGTGCAGCATGCTGGCAGGGATGAGCTGAGGGCGGCAGGAAAGCCAGGCCACAGCTTTCCCCTCCTTTGGGAGCAGGACAGAGAGCTGGCCCTGAGGAGCCCAGCCTGGGGACAACCAGGCAGAGAAGAGGCAAAGCATCCCTTCCTTAATGTGTGGCCACCACACAGCCTCCACTCTACTGTGCAGGGTGCTGGCATGCTGTGCCTGTGGGATGCCCCCCAGCTGTTGCCAGGATCACCTAGAAAGATACTGAGGCTGACAGCCAAGAGGGGACAGGAAAATGGGAACCTCAATAAAATCCTTGATGCCTTTGCCTATGAGTCATGGCACAACAGCAAATCTCAGAAACCAAAGCTTGGACCCCACCATGGACTTGCTGTCCCATTTGCTCCCTCTGTGGAAGCCCCTTGTTCTCAGGCTCACCAGTGTGGCCTCAGGCACCCAGGGGGACTGCAGGACCGTGTGTCATGCAACAAGTGAGCTGGATAATCATGGTAGGAAGAAGGGAAACATTGCACACCAACAAAAGCCCTGGGAAACAATTTTATTGCTAGCAAAACTCTGCAGGTCTTTGTTTAGTGAGTGCACTTCCCATGAAATGCAATTGCTCACTGAGGTTTTAAACTGCGACCACCCTGAAAATGAAGGCAGTTTCCATTAAATTGAATTACTTTTCCCCAGAACTGGCATGACAATGGTAATCTTGATAAGGAACAATAGCTGTTAAGTGAGAGCATCATTTCTATTTTCTATTAAATCACTGTCATTTCCAGTACAAATGGATCATGTGTGCATGTCATGCTGATTTACAGTGATAAAGCCTTAGTTGTGATCAGTTATCACAATGCCCAAGCAGAACATGCAAGGTGCCACAAACATGCAAGCAACACTGCACCAGGCTCAGATCAATATTTGGATCTAACTTAGCATTAGCAGATGAATTGGTGCAACAGTGATGGAAGTTTTTCCAAAAATATTCATATGCTTGTCATTAGTATAACCCTAAAGGCTACTGATGCCCTCCACCTCACCTTTCCTGTGGTCTTCAGAAGGGGCAAGCCAGGAAGCAAATGGAGAAATGCTACAGACCTGACCATGGAGATGAGGCACAAAGCAAATGTAATGTGCAGTGAATGATTCAAATTCCTGAAGATTAGACACTGGGCAGGGAGATGGTGGGGTAGCTGAGCGCAGAAAAATGCAAGGTTGGATGAGCACTGGTGTTGCAGCAATCACTCAGGGAAGGTTTCTGCTCTTGAAGATGTTTTCCAAAAGTTGCTGAGCTTCTAGGAGCCCATGGGCTGCTGCCACACTGAGGAGCTTCTCCACCTCCCTGAAGGACATGAAACCTTCATCAAGAAAATATAGGAGGACATTCCTAGCTAAATTTTAATTACACAGGCTTTTTAAAGGGGAACACAGCTACTGAATATGAAAACATCTGTAAAGTTAACTCTCCCCTACTCAGAAAATTATCTGATTTTCCTTCTGCTTTTTCCTGTGGTCTGAGCACATATGTTCTAGGTTTGGTGACTTTCTCATTTTAGTTGAAGGAGAAATGATTTTGGAGTTCTTGAACTACTACTCAATATATGAGTCTGATCATGCAATATGTTGTGCAGCCTGAAACAAAACGCATTGGCTTCAAACCACAAGGTTTGTCCAAACAATGCTTTTTTAGCTTCATTTAGTGTACAAATGCTCTATCCAACCTCAGTTTTAATTTTCAGGCTTGAAGCAAATGAAAAGAATCAAAATTAAACAATACATTAAACCAGAAAAGAGCTGGGTTTCACTGTGGTGGGATCAGTTTCTTCAGTTTCACTTAGCCCTAAGACAAGTTGTCACAGTGACTGTGTGAAGCACAAGGCAACTTTTCTCAATCTCTGGGCCTTGCTGGGAACACTGGTGTGCAATGTGCCCTCGCACATCAGGGAGAGAAGCTCATCCCAGGCAGTTTCAATCTAACTCCCAGGCAGTCAACAGGAAGCTTCTCATTGACCCCACTGGGTGCAAGGAGAGTGAAAAGGAAGCCCCCTTAAAAGAGAAAACCAGAATTTTCTTTATAGCAGAAAATGCACGTGTTGCTTCAATACCTCTTTCCACACCAGTACAGGTCTTGTCCCTTGCCTTCATTGGGAAACCATCATGGAAAAACATATGCAATCAGACCACGGGAATTTTAGGTGCTGTGACACCTAAGTTTTAAAATGTCATTGGACTAACTGTGCTTTTCCCTTTCCCTGCTGCAGGTACTGCATTACTAAAAAGAGGGCATTAGAAATGCTGGAGTGGCTTTGTGCACAGAGCACCTACAGCACCAGGTTCCCCCCTCCTCAAGAGGAGCTGAGAATGAAGCTGTAATAGGAAGGAAGAGGATTATCTCAGGTTACCCTTCTTCAAGTGCCATGGTCATGTTTCTGAGTGTCCCCACTGCCAGGTTGAAGGAGGAGTGGGCATGGCCCTGTCCTGCAGCCTGCCTACAGCCAGGAAGAGACAAGCACAGAAAATGGTAAGAGAAGTACAGAAGGAAACCAGACTTTGAATGTTTTCAAGCAAGGTCAGAGTTGTTTTTGGCTGAGTGTTACTTTTCTTCCTAGCAGCTGGTACAGTGCTGTGCTTTGGGTTCAGGATGGGAATAATGTTGGTTACACACTGATACTTGGGCTGCTGCTGAGCAGTGCTGACCCTAAATCCAGGATTTTCAGTCTCCCATGCTCTGGCAGTGAGCAGGTGCACAAGAAGCTGGGAGGGAGCACAGCCAGGCCAGCAAACCTGAATGTGCCAAGGGGATATTCCATCCATGGAGCATCTCATGGTCAGTGTATAAACTGGGGAGGTTGGTCAGGAGCTGCTGACTGCTCGTCAGGGACAGGCTGGGCACTGGTCAGAGTGTGGTGAGCAATTGTGTTGGGCATCACTTCTGTTTCTTGGGGTTTGTTCCTCTCTTTTGTTACTACTGTTATATTTAACTTTATTTCAATTATCACGCTGCTCTTATCTCAACCCACAGATTTTACGTTTTTCTAATTCTCCTCCCAAAGGAGCAGGAGAGAAGAGGAAAAAACAGTGAGCAACAGCACAGTACTTAGTTGCTAGCTGAGATTAAACTGGACTGAGCAAATAAGGGGAAAGTTATGTATAATTCACTTTTAGAAATGTGATTCCTTTGAAATTTCAGGCCTGATTTGGGAAGCATCCTTATTCAGGAAAGCATGAAAGCTTCAGCATTTCTCTTGGTGTGGACATCTTTAATGATTCCTCCTTGATTTCCATCTCTTGCTGTGACAGGCATAGTTCTTTTAACCCTAAAGGTCCTGCAGCTTGATGCTGTTCTATGCCTTGAGCAGGCAGAGATACCATCCAACATGCCTACCTCTCTCCCCTTGTTTCTTGGGGAGCACAGTAAATTTCCCTGTCCTTAATCCTTCCCATTTCTCACCAAGACTGGCAGGATTCCAGGGAACACAGCCCAGGCTCCCACCTCAGGGGTAACTGCTATGGCTACCACAGCCCATGCACACACGGCATGGCTGTGTCCCTCGTGTGGCAGAAGCCTCGTGGGAGGGTGTGCTGAGAGCAGGACAATGATACACTGCTGTAACTTGATTTCCCTTTGCCTCAGCAGCTCCTGGCTCACTCCCTTCCTGCACCTGTGCACTCCTCCTGCTGCCCACCTGCAGCTCAAGCCTCCCCAAAAAGCCACAGAGCAGCACCAGCATCCCTCTGCACTGCCCCTGTCAGGATACTTCCTTTCTTCCCACGGGTTAAAAACAATAGCAACAGCAGGTGGGGAAAGGGGAGCAAAGCATAGTGCAGCCCACAGGGAGAAGTCAGGAGCTCCCAGTGCCCCTGCTGCCACCTGTGAACCTCCTTCCCACCAGCACAGGACAGCTCAGTGAGGGTTTCCCCACAAAGCAGTGTCAACTTTTCCTTCCTCCCACACCACAAGTAGCCTTTCCCCAGAAGAAGCCAATTTCCCATGACAGGAATCGCTTGGAGGGTTTTTGAGCCTCACCTGAACCAGTGCATGGCCATGTCCTCATTTTTTTCCACTCCAGCTCCTGGGTGTGAGACAAGGTAGCAAAGGTTATAAGATACAGTGTCCAAAATCCAGCAGGGTATTGGTACCACAAAGGCACCTTTGTGTTTCCGGCCTATAAGCATGCACACTGTGGCAGCCACAGACTGGAGAAACACTACCTTGCAAATACCTCTGTGCCAGGATGTGCTGGGCATTGGGGTACCCCAGGCGAGCATACACATGAGCCACATGGAAATGGAAATGCTCGTAGCACAGCAGGATGTACAGCAGGAGGAGGCCAGCAATGATTACAGCTGCCAGCTGTAAAAGAGAGCAACAGTCATGATGCAAGGAAGAAAATAAGCTGAGGGCTAGCTACAGCAAATATTTCATCTGAACTCTGAAGCCTCCCAAAGCTATTCCCCACAGAGAAATGGGAGAAAAGGCCCACACAACTGCAGAAAATCAAAGTCACCTTTGATAGAGAGCTGGTTCCAGAACTTCCACTGAAGCTGGCAGAAAAGGCCCTGCTGAATTCAGTGAGCAGTGTATGAGCTCCCAAGTTAATTTCCCCTTTAAGCTCTCCTGCAGCAAAGGAAAGTACAATCATTTAATTTTGTAGTGGTCCTCTTGAAGTAAAGGGGGGAAAATAAACCCTAAGGTGCCATCAGGCTTTTAGAAACAATTCATCAAAGGCACTTACCAGAAGGAGCCTCATTCTCCAAGCACCTGGGGACTTGTGGCCACCACTGCCCACATAATTGTCATACAGATGCGAATTTTCATATAATCACAAAATGGGTCAGGCTGGGAGGGACCACAGTGTGTCATCTGGTCCAACCTCTCTGCTCAAGCAGGGTCAGCCTAGAGCACATGGCACAGGATTGCATCCAGACAGTTCTTGGATATTTCCAGGGAGGGAAACTCCACAGCCTCTCTGGGCAATCTGTTCCAGTGCTGTCACCCACACAGTAAAGGAGTTCTTCCTTGTGTTCAGGTGGAAGTTCCTGTGCATCAGTTTCTGCCCCTTGCCTTTTGGCCTATTGCTTGGCACCAGTGACAAGTGCATGGCTCCATCCTCTTGACATCCTTCTTTCAGATACTTCTAAATGTTGATGACTTCCCCTCTCAGTTGTCTCTTCTTGAGGCTGAACAGGCCCAGTTCCCTCAGCCTGTCACCCTCCCTCAATCATCTTCATTGCCTTGCACTGGACCTGCTCCAGGAGCTCCATGTCTGGCTCCCTTTGAACATCCACAGCCCATAAACCCTTTCATTCCGTGTTACATCAAGGACATGCCTACACCTGACAGGAGAATAACCTTGAGTCTGAAACTCTTCTTGCATCCAAGGTATAAATCAATGAAAAGCCTGAACAGCACCAGCAGGGGAAAATATATGAGAGACCAGAATAAGACTGCTTGCTTCTTTTGCCAAATTGGATTTTCTTTGTTCAGTGAGCTAGCTATTAGCTTCCAGTGAGAGGAGCTGGCAACTTATGCACCCACATCTTGGCAGAGTCAGATGTTCCTGGCTAGGGAAAGAAGAACATACTTAGGAAAAGGCTGTAGGAGGCCCACGTGGAGCCCCCTGCCTGCACAGGTTACCAGAAGCCCTTTGCCTCCCTGAAGGGGAGTGCAGCCTGTCTCACCAGTGGTGCCAGCCCTGCAGAAGGTAAAAACCTTCCCTACTACAGGGGAAGATGCACCAGGTACAGTCCTGGATGGAAGGCATGGCTTTTGAACACATCAAGGAGGTGAGTGCTGATCAGTCTCTCCGTGCTGCTCTGTGCAGAAGGAAACCATGCTGATGGTGTGGGATCTGCAGGAACTGGGGGTATCCACTAATACCTCATCCTTCAGCTCTGTAGCTTTGGTGAAGCAGTGATGGACTCTTGGAGCTGATGCTCATGGGGACGTGCAGAAGTGCCTGCAGGTGCTCTGCATGCCACCGTCCCTCCCTTGGGGGGAGAAAGCAGAGCAGACACAAGTAGCCCTTTTTAACAGCCAAGTCAGAATCAAGCCCCAAGGTCTGTCCAGTTGACCACAGCTGTTCCAGAACAAGCTCACTTTTTCATCTGGGCATAATTTCCATAGTGGCTACAGCATGTGTGTGTGCATTTGTCATCATGTCACATTCAGAATGAGCCAAGGGGACATGAAGCAGCTGCAAAGGATGATGAGATAGAAGAGCTTTAATAGTCAGGGGCTCTTCTGGCCACTGTGGATGGTTTGATGCAACTGACACAGACATGTGCAAACACCAACTCTCCTTCACTTTTTGGGGGGCAGGAGGGAGAGGGTGTAGTCCTCAAGATATATGCAGACCACTGCAAAGCAAATGATGCATTTAGATCCTGATCTGCTGCTCAGTTGTCTTTACAGCTTGAGCACAGAGATGTTGTGGGTCTGCAATTCCTTGCTGTTTCATGGGGGCTTCTGCATTCCCACACATCACTATCAGCTGCAGGGATTGCTGGAGCAGCAGATTACCAAGAGCTTTTATCTCCTAATTGGGACCCAGGTCCTGGTTTGGGCCCATCTCTAATTGGGATTAGTGAATGCTGAGGATTAAATGAGCCTAGTTAGCTAATTAGGCTAAATGATAAAATAGGTAAGCAATAATGACATGCAAATGCCCCAACATTTCATTTTCTGATTGATAAATTTAGGGATTTAGGAAACTTGGACACACATATTCCCCCATTCAGCCTGTGTGATGCTGTTCTGAAAGTGCTGATGGATATGTAAATCCCTGTAAGCCAAAGGCAAGTCCAAGAGGAAATGCAAGTCATAGGTCAAACTGGTTGTTTTGAAAGCTTTTGATCTTATTTAAGAGGAGGAAATGATACTCCTCCTGGTAAAAAGTGCTTCTTGCTGGAGATGTGGCTGATGTTAAAGGTCCAGCTCAGGCAAAGCTGAGTACAGACCTGTGGTGAAGGGTAGGACAGTGTTTCTGAAGCAGTGCAAAGAGTCTGGTTTCACACAGGGGCCGTGGGCTGTCACTGTGCTGTTTTGTCACTGCTGCAGTGCCTGGAACATGTCAGGGAATGTTTCATGTGGCTGCAGGCGATGCACCAAACTGCAAGAGGCAGTGGCAGTGCTTTTATGGGTGCAGGTCTGTGACCTGCAAGATGCTCATAGCTGTGGTGTCTGCTTTGTGCTCCATGACAGGTTGTCTGAAGCCTCAGGAAAGGAGTAGGAAATGCAGGGTTTTGGAGGAGCTGTTCCTATTGCAAGTCTGGAACATCCAATACATGTAACAGCAAACAAATGACCAAGAAGGTGAAAGGGAAAGGATATGGTCAGAAGCAAGGTGACAGGGGAAACCTCTGTGACCATGCACCAGTGCCATGGGGGTACACCCTGGCATATATGCTCTCTGTGGAACACCACCTTTCCACAGCAGTGTCCATAATGATCAGCCATGCCCTGCTGGCAGCCTCCAACCTCACTACTGCAGAGATGCTGTGCCTGGCTCCTTGAGACAGGTGGTGAAGGAACCTCTGGATGTTCACTTTTTATCACAAGATGTTTTTTGAGGGGAGGTCTTCAACTTTTTGCAGTTGTGTAGGCACTGACATGTATGACAAGTTCACATTTCACAGGGACCTCCTTTAGAAATTGATCCCTCAGCATCCCCAATCTGATTCGCTTGTTTGTTTATTTGGGAGGGGTTGTGTTTGTGTGGGGTTTTTTTCCTATTTTTTTTCCTAAACAGCAAGAAGGAGAGAGACCTAGACATGACAAAAGGCGGGTGCACAAAGTGCTGGAGTGCACTGATCCCAACTGCAGAAGATAGTACCACAAACAGCTGTTGCTTGGCTGCCCACCACCTGAAAATGCATCCACAAGAATCTACATCTAGTCCTACACAGGCAGAAACATTAGCAAAAACACTCCTTTGTCCTCCACTGTGCCTACATCTGAGTTCAGGTAAATATTGTGTTAAATGTCTCCAAGACCAAGAGAGGAGGGAAACACAGCTGCTGTGGATGGGGAGTCACTTTGAAGTAAGGTCTGCCTGGAGAAGGGATGAAGGAAGGAGATGCAAGTCCCCTGGGCTCCTTCCTTCTGCAGGCCTTTGTCCTCACAGCCAGCAGCAGGGACTACAGGCACCAAGAGCTCCTCAGGGACCCCAGCTGGGCAACAAATATTAGTCTGCTTCAAATGGGGAGCCTGTTGCGTTGCATGCAGAGATGTGAAGCAGATCACTGCCATGAAACAGCCTTTGTAGTCTTGGCTGGCACCTCTCCGTTGCACTTCACAGCCTTTTCTGTGGTGACTCATCAGAAAATACTTTGCATGCTTGGAACCCTGCATCCTTGGGGCAGCTTTAAAGCATGGGGAAGCCCAGTGCTGTTGTTGGGGCTCTGCTGGGCAACCAGGCACTGGGGGACACAGATCAGGCTGTGTATATGTATTTATGCAACCTCGTTCCTATACACCACCCATGTGCCAAAGTCAGGTGAACAGGACCAAAATCATGACCAAGAGGAATGCCTAAAAATCCCACCCATAATCACTGCATTTGAAGATGCCACATTGCTGTGTGCTAGCAAAAGCCTCTGCTCCCCAGGCTGGGAAAGGCATCGCAAGCCTTGCCATTTGGAGAGGCTGCTGTGAGCCAGCAGCTCCTGTGGCTTCACCCACTCTGGCACCAGTGGCTTTCAGAGGCAGGGTGTAACACAGCACCTGCTGCCAGCACTCCCACCCTGAGCCCATCCCCACACTCACCTCCCAGCTGCTCCATGCCAAGCTCGGGGGGTGGGGGTTCCCACCTTCCAGAGAAGGATTTGCCCCACAGGGATCAGCTCTGCCCCTTCCCTGCCGTCGCCACCGCGCCGCAGCCTTCGTGTCCCCCATCTCTCCCTCCCGCAGGAAGTCCGAGCACCTCGTTGGAAGCTGAAGCTGCTCTCTCCCTCTCACCAGGCACCACCACTGCCCTGACATCACTCTTACCCATCACCATCCCTTGGTCTGGCTCCTGATTTACAGCAGCAGCAGCCCAGCTGCTTCACTGAGATAAGAGGGATGGATACACATCCCCTTGGAGAGTCACAGAAAAGATGGTCCTGACAAAAGCCTTTCAAACCACCAATGTTTAACTCTCCCTGTGCTGAATATTTCTCTTCTTCCAGACTGCTCCCAGGTGTTGCAAGGCCTTACCAGTAAATCATTGTATTTGACAAACTTGTTTACATTTTTTTCCTGTTTTTTACATGCACAGATTTGGGACAAATGCAAGACCATGCAGGCCCAGGTGAGAAAATCAGAAACAATGCAGTGATGTTCAATTGAAAGGTATCAGGACATACAACCCCCCCCCCAAAAAAAAAAAAAAAAAAATTGACAGGATGAGAGAGGTTTTTTTAAGCTAGAAAAGGGCTCACTTGTAAAGTCAATCATTTTATAGCTGTGCAATTATGCCTCTATTCATCTGCAGTAACTTCACCTGGTGAATTTCACATGCTAAATTTTGTTTTGCTTTCACATCTAAGAATAAAAATCCCTTTTTTAACACAAGATCTCTAAAGCATGTTACCTTTCCTGCTCTGAAGTCCTAGCAGAGGATCTTAACCAGATGGCAGCCAGGCAAGGTCCATCTCACATGAAATGCTGACCTTGCCTGGTCTCCTGACCACAAAAAATAAAATGTTTTTCTTTCCAATTTTTCAGCAAGATAAGTGCTGTGCTTTGGTTTAAATGGCAACCCCACCCCCAGAGAACAAGGATACCACTTTGGTGATGATGACTCAGCCTAAAAAGCCTTACAGAAGAGGAAGCCCTTCATATTTTTTTGCATTTTATTTCTTATGTTATGCTGCCACCATTGGGACAATTTCATTTGGTCAGTCACAGCACCTTTACAGTTGAAGAGATTCATCTTTATACCCTGGTCAAAGTGTGACTCATTTTCACAGTATATCAAATTTAATTGGGCAGTAATAGTCATACTGCAAGATCAAATGCTTCCAAGTGCAAACCTCTGCATTACGGAGACTTGGAAATTTCCAAAACAAGTCCAGCACAAAAGGCCCTTCACTGTAGCAAACAGTATACAAGAGATGAAACAAGGTGAGGAATCTACTTACCTACTTGACTTTTTTTTTTTCTTCTTTAGGAGCAATTTAAAGATAAATGAAAAAATAAATAAACATACATTAAAAAAACCCAAAGTCAACCTCTCTGGGAGTTACTGTTTGTGGGAATGAGATGCTCTTAGCTATAATCCCAAATTTTGGCAGAAGTGAACTTCTGAGTTAATCTTGCTGGTTTTTGTAAAGGTATGTCAGTAAGAGTTATACTCCCCTTGACCTCTGACCTATGACACCTCATCTTTGATCCTTGACCCTTACCCTTTACCCCTTATCCTTGGCCCCTGGCTTTTGACCCCTGTCTCTGGAGCCTGGACCCTGACCCTGGTCCCTAACCATCTGCCCTGCCTGTACCCAGCCCTGCTGCTGTGTCCTGTGTCCCCAACCCTGGTGTGCAACCCTCAGCGCCCAGCCCTGCGTGTCACTGAGCCTGCAAGTGCCATCCCTGCCTTTCTGGGGGCTCTTGTCCTCCTGTCAGGGTTCTGCTGCTGGCCTGGTGCCATGAGGGTGAAAATGGCATCCTTAGGGCAGTGTGACTTTCTACTGCTGGTTTTTTTTTTTTTGTTGGTTTTTTTTTTTTTAACTAGAGAGAAAAATTACAGTCTGGTTTAAATGCAGAAGAGCAGAGGAGCCTAGGTCTTGACAAAAAAAAGCAGATCAAATGCAGAAAGGTTTAAAATATACCCAAAAAAACGTGATTAAAACCAAATAAGGTCAGATGTTGGCGCCAAAACATTGATATGTTTTATTTAATAGTAAAAGAGGGAGGAAGGAAGGGAGGGAGTGACAGGAGTTAGGTAGAAAGGTGTCATCCTTCCAGGGATCCCGACAACATCTTGTTTCTCCTGTCCATCTGGTCTTCTTGGTGGTGAGGGTCCCCCACAGCCAGGGCCATGCTGAAAAGGACAGAATCCAGTGGGATTTGTGCTGACACCTTGACTCACTCAGAAACTGGTAAGTTCTCAGTAGAAAATAGGCCCTAGATCTCACAGTTCTTTGTTGCAGATGACTAAAAATGAGAACATGTTATTATTAATTATGTACTATTCAGTGAGGGCTAGGCTGTCTGTGTCACAAGTTAGGTGTGGTACAGGATCTCATTCCAGTTGTGATCTTCAGTTACTTCTCTACCAAACCCAACTTGCACCACGAGGAAGAAATGACAGCTGTTAGTAGCTGCTTCCTACCACCTAAGAAAAGTTGGATTCCTTCTACTTGCAATGACTTCGGCAAGGAAAGGGTTAAGCCCCCCAGTGAATTTTCTCTCCAGACTTCCAAAGGGCAGGTGGCGTTTCTTTTTTCATGTTCACAGAACAAGTTGTGTAGAACCATTTCCAGCTCCTGCAAGGGAGCATTTTGTTTGAAAACCTAGGAAAAGCCACCTTCGGGAAAATGTAATTTTCTTCCTTTTTTTTCATGTTTTCCAACTTGCTTTCTTAGGCAAACAAACTGGTATAACCAATTTTCTATAGCTGGCAAAAGCCCATTTGATTACAATGCCCTCGGGACATAGGTACCACAAGGCAAATTACGTTCACCCAGAGTTCCCCAGCTTGAACACAATTGGAGTAAGTACTTGCAAATTACTTTGTAGCCAACACAAAAGATCATGTAAATATAGCTTCAATTACCATATTGAACAGAGCTGAGATAGGAGGAAGGTGGAGGACCAAAGCAAACCCCAAAGAGTGTTGAGGGATAAGTTTCTGTGTAAGACCGTGGGAAGGATGGGGTTAAGGAGTTCTGGCTGTCACCATCTCTGACAGATTCTCATTCCACCTTGCCTAACTAGCTGTAGCTTCCTTTCAGAGCTGGCTAAACAAGAACAAGATAAAAATCGATACAGACTAGTCGTTGTGACACTATTAATAGCAAATACAAGGGTGTGCCATGAACAACAGTGTGGATATAGGGGTAGTTCAAGTCTTTCTGAAATCAGCATGCAAGTGTTATCTGCACAACTATTACAGAGACTTGTATTTTGTTACAAGTATAAAATTCATCAGAAAATAAACCCTCCTGCTTTCCAGTTGGCCCTCAGAGGGTCTGGGTGCAGCTAGGTTTAATTTTTTTATTATAACCAATTCAGCACTGTAAATTCAGTTGCATTCAGTAAGATCCCAGAGGCACCAATACAATGGGTCTCATTCACAATCAGAAATTCAGAAATAGTGCAGCTTACCAATGAGACACTGTAACTCTGGTTGGGTTCAGAAGAACTTGCACAAACACAGACTCACCAAAAGTGCAGTTTATTGGAACAACAGATTGTAGATTCTTACAGATTGGCAGTGATGGATTCGCCAGATGTGCAAAGAACTAGAACTAGAACTAGAAATATACATAGAAATAGAAATACATAGTATAAATAAAGTACTATGTACAAGTGTTTCCAGATATACTTTAGAGGTGTAAATCTTACCAAAGAGGCATCCCAACTTTGGGGAAGGAGAGAGGAGTAAAGACTTTGACTTGTCTGCAAAGTGGTCATATATCTCAAACTCTGCCACAGAGGATTTCAAATACCAAATCACATTTTTTGGAGAAGTGTGAGAATGTAGTCAAATATTCTGTTAGCTGCTATCACAAAGGGGAAGGGTAGACATTTTACACCTAAATGAGGAATATTGAGAGTTACAGAAAGAGAGATTACAAAGGCTGCATGTCATGGCAAGGGCAGAACAGGACTGTGACAAGTGAGTGTTACTCCCTGTTCCAGCTGGATTGCAGTGATGATCTCACCTTCAACCTAGAGACAAGATAACCTATCACCCCAACGGCAGGCCATCATGCCCATCCCTACAGCACATATTTCACACCACATCTCACCCCTACAATGTGTGAAGCTGTTTAGAGATAATAGATTAACAGATATATCTGTTAAGCTGAACAATTGAATTCATTAATCACTACAAACAATACAGTGCAGCCACAGAGGGTGGGATTTTCCTGAACCCAAATGCAGCAGCCAGCAAGGAGATCAGCAGAGCAGAACCCTGTTATTTGATAGAGATCCTGGAAAAGGGCACAAGGGAACCCTCTGCAAGAGGAAAGAACCCTGGGGGCAAATGCAAGTCATACAGGAATTCCTCTCACCACAAAAACGAAATAATTTAAGTAGTGTCTAAAAAAACCCCATATGAAGTATATTACTCACCTAAAGGGAGTTGGTTCGAAGTTCAGCATACTAAAACCTTTGACTAAAAACTGTGTACTAAAAACTGAACTGCTTAACTCACACCTAAAACAAAAAAAAAATTCTCAAATGCTCTCTGCTGCCTGGCTCTTGGAAGTTCCACAGATATCCAGATTTGTATCCTGGAAATACCATGGCAGAGCTGAGCACCTCGACATGTATCTGCCACTTAAACTCATGCAGGATGCAGAAACTGTAAAGTTCTGAAGGCTGTGGTACAAAGAGCTTTCTGGGAATGCTTCATCAGCCCACTGAAGATTATCTCCACCACTTCTGCAGAAACTAAAATCCTGCAAAAAATTAATTCAAGGAAGTCCAAATATTACCATGTTCATAGCCCAGTACTTACTGAGGGGGGAGCAGCAGTATCCACTTTAGAGAATTTCTTTATATTTTTGGGGCAATTGGAAATAATAAGGAAATAATACCAAGTAGTAGGCAGAGTAGAAAAGAAGGCAACGCCACACCCCAATTCTCCTAAAGCTCTGAGAACACGGAAGGTCCTTCAGGTACCACTCTGTCTCCAAGGCAGAGGTAACCTTTACCCAGCAGCTCCCACTGCAAGGCTGAGAGCCTCTCAGCAAGGAGGTGCCCTAAAGGCAGGGCACCAGCAAAGCCATCCAGCTTCCCAGGGCAGGGGCAAAGTGGTCAGGACAAGGCAGCAGCAGCCTGGGTGCTGGGCTCTGTGTGTGTGATGGACTGCAGCAGCCTGGGTAATGGGCTCTGTGTGTGATGGGCTGCAGCAGCCTGGGTGCTGGGCTCTGTGTGTGTGATGGGCTGCAGCAGCCTGGGTGCTGGGCTGTGTGTGATGGGCTGCAGCAGCCTGGATGCTGGGCTGTGTGTGATGGACTGCAGCAGCCTGGGTGCTGGGCTCTGTGTGTGTGATGGGCTGCAGCAGCCTGGATGCTGGGATGTGTGTGATGGGCTGCAGCAGCCTGCATACTGGGCTCTGTGTGTGTGATGGGCTGCAGCAGCCTGGGTGCTGGGCTCTGTGTGTGTGATGGACTGCAGCAGCCTGGGTAATGGGCTCTGTGTGATGGGCTGCAGCAGCCTGGGTGCTGGGATGTGTGTGATGGGCTGCAGCAGCCTGGGTGCTGGGCTGTGTGTGTGTGATGGGCTGCAGCAGCCTGGATGCTGGGCTCTGTGTGTGATGGGCTGCAGCAGCCTGGGTAATGGGCTCTGTGTGATGGACTGCAGCAGAAGCAGCTCAGGCACAGCCTGCCCAGCACAGACAGCCCACACAACATCAACAATGAGAAGCACTAGAAAAACTCCACAGTAAAAAAAGTAGGGGCACAAGGGCTGGGTAAATGATGCAAAGCCCATCACCACTGTGGCCTTCAAAGGTAAGACACCTGGGGATAGGTTTTCAGTACAAATATCATTCAGAACTTGGACATGGTAAATGCTCCCTTGGCTCCTTTTATGCATGCATGTGGGATTGAGGTTGAGTTATTTGTGCTCACAACTGGGTCTGAAGTTGCTATGGGATTGCTCCTGAGTACCTAAGTTTGTTTCAATTTATCTCTTTAAATAGCAGAGAGGGGAGTCCGGGTTGTGCTCATGAGAGTGTCTTGTCAGCCTGCATGAGGTGACCTGAGGCTGGTTTCATGTACTCTACCTGACACGTCACTAACCTTACCTGGATGGTAAGAAATATCCTTGCTTTGGCTCAACATTTGGTGTTAAGCTGCCTTGCCAGGTAATCCCAGCTGTAAGGAGCTCCAGGCAGCCAAAGTAAGCCATGTGGAAAGTTTGTGTGTGTGAAACAGAGAATGTCTGTGGCAGGGATATCTCCATGTGATAGGAGGCCTTTTTGTTTCTCTTCCTAGCACTTCTGTGGACAGAAACTAGAGAATTTTTTATTTTGTTTTGTTTCTTCCTACATCATGAATGGTGTTCCATAGGGGTATTATGGCCTGCAACTTGCTTCTCTTTTTCTGCAAGGTAAAGGGCACATGGATCCTTGATTTTGAAAACAAACAGTTTTTAAACAGCATGTTGAATGACATCTTAAGTTCTGGAGGCTTTTGTAAAACCTTGAGGTTTGTTTTTAAACTTTACCCCCCCCCCAAATCCTTCAAACCTTTTTTTTTTTTCTTGCTGAAGGAGAGTATAAACAACTGATGCTTCAAATAGACAGAAGCACCAGACAGTTACATAAAAACAAACTGCCAGATCCCTGCATGTAGGAGTGCTGCTCTCAATTCAGTCCTGCCTCTCTGTGCCTGTGCCTGGAAGTAGGTCTCCCCACCCGGAGGCGACAGCAGCTGGGACTAGAAGCCCCAACTGAAACAGGGGGATGCAGGCGTTGATGATGTGGCCTTGGGCTGTCCTTCATAGCCAGGGGACCAAGTACTTGCAGTCAGACATTGGAGAAGAAGAGCCACAAAGTTTTAAATCTTTACTATGTGTGTGAACAGCTCGAAAGACCTTTAAGTGAAGCTCTAGGGACATATCCTCCTGTCTTAGAGCTCTGAGTACTTCGGTTGTTGTAGACCTGAATAAAGGGGAAAAGTTATGGTGCGGAGAGCATCCTCATGAGGACTTTTTGGTGTCAGCTCTACCTGCCACTTAACATCTGGCTGTAAGAGTATTCATTGTGCTCAGGACTCTTCAATATCAAGGGAGAAGAAACAGAAACTACACCTACCCAAGTGGTGGGGGGTACCTTGTCCTCCCTCTAAAGAGCTATTCAGCCATCTAAAGGCCAAGGTTTCTCCCTGAGTTCATTGCAGGCTCACAGATGAACAGCAAATCTCTCAGATAATACAGACTTACAGTGTTCTGGAAGAGCACAGCGAATTGTTACTTTTTTGAAGCTGAAAATACAGGATTAACCAAGAACACCCTCAGTCGAGCTCTGAGGTTCAATGGTAACATACTGAAAACGGCACCTCGAAAAAATAAGTGGGTTATGGCCTCATTTTAGGGAAATACAGGCAGGGATTCAAAGTGCCCAAGGTAAGGAAATCTGCACTACGTTAATGGTTACACTTGGAACAGAAAGGATGATAAACTGCTTTTAACTGCAGTTTGTGAAATAGCCGGTGACACAAAGGGGTCTAAGGCTGGGTGGCCCTAGGTATTAGAGATAAAAAATAAAAATCAGAGCGCGTGTGTAGTTATTGGCACTTCTCCAGGGCCGCAATTTTGAGGAGTTGATGGGGGAGCTTTATTCGACGCCCCTGAGCAGCCTCGTGTCCTCGCTAAGGCAGTGTAATAGCTGCTCATCCCAAACCCGCGCATGATCTCCTCCACGCTGCTCCTGAGGCGCTTTGCACACAAAGCCAATTAACTCCATTGTGGGAAGAAAGCTTCGCGGGCAGCGCGGCGGCTCTGGAGCCATCTGAGCACAGAGGCGAGGCTCGGAGCGCGACCCGCCGATACAGAGCCCCGCGAAAATGAGTGGAGTGACTGTGGACAGGGTCTCTCTCGCCGGTGACCCCACGGAGCGCCAGCCCCAGAGCAGGCGGCCGGCGCCGAGCCGAAGGGAGCCCCACACCACGGGCGACATGACCGAGACACCCCCGCCGCCATCACTCCCCCCGCACCGTCTCTGTCCGGGGAGGCGGGGCCTCTCCC
The DNA here is from genome assembly GCF_028769735.1 of Zonotrichia leucophrys gambelii. NCBI lineage: Eukaryota > Metazoa > Chordata > Aves > Passeriformes > Passerellidae > Zonotrichia > Zonotrichia leucophrys. Next base: position 25,767,970 of record NC_088173.1, on the reverse strand, counting down.
GCCCCCCGCGTCGCGCGCCCGGCCCCGCCCCAGCTCGCCATTGGTTGTCGCTGGGGCAGAGCGGCCGCCCCGCCCGCGGCCATTGGCTGGCGGCGAGGCCGGGGTTCCCGGATGCGGCCGCGCGGTGCGGATATAAAGGGCCGGGGGAAGGCGGGAGTGGGCGCAGTTTGAATCGCGGCGGGTCGGGATAGGTCGGTGCTGTCGCCCGGGCTCTGTGCGTGCGGGACGCTCTCTGCTTCAGCCTTCCCCTGCGCGGCACTGCGCTCCGGTTCGCTATGGTGAGGAAGCGCGAGGGCGCTCGGGGGACGGGCGGCGGCGGCCGGGGCCGGGCGGGTTCCGTGCTGCTGAGGGGGGGTGGAACGCGCGCGGGCTCGGTGGGGGGAGGGCGGGGGCGGCTGGGGGGGGTGGTCGCACGCGCTGTGGCGCCCCGGGAATGGGGAGCGGGGGCCGCGCATGCGCGCAGGGAGCGGCCTGTGCCGCGCGGTGCGGCGGGTGGCGCGCACGCGCCTCGCAGCCGCGCGGGTGGCTCTGCGCGGGGACGGGGGGGGTGGGGTGGCGGAGGCGCGGAGCGCATGCGCGGTGGGAGACGTCAGCGTCTGCTCTTCTCTTGGCATTGCCAGGCTGGTGGGAAAGCTGGGAAGGACTCCGGGAAGACCAAGACCAAAGCAGTGTCTCGTTCCCAACGGGCTGGATTGCAGGTGAGCAGGGGCTGAGGTGTGCGTGAGTGAAAGTCAGGCGGACCTGTTGGTTTGTTTGTGCAGTGTGAAACCTTCACACTCTGCTGTCTGGCTGTTGTCTGGAACGATGTAAGGATCGTCAACCAGATATTAGCACACCCGGCCGCTTTTAGACCTTTGCATATCTATGCAGGGAGGAAAGCAATTCCCTTGTGGCCATTACTGGGAATCGTGAAAGTTGCTGATGTGAGTTTGGCATGCAGTCTCTTAACTGGATTCTCAAGTTCTGAAATGCAGCCCGTGCTTCTGCTGCTGGGATTTTGCTGCCCACAGTGTGGTTTTGTGCAGACCCTTTCTGTCATCACAGCCTGTTCACACTTCCTTTATTTTGCAGTTCCCTGTTGGCCGCATCCATCGGCACCTGAAGTCCAGGACAACCAGCCACGGGCGTGTAGGAGCCACAGCTGCTGTGTATAGTGCTGCAATCCTGGAGTATCTGACAGCTGAGGTAAAATGCCTGCAAGGGGTGCCAGCAAGTTAGTCAGTCCCCAAAAGGTGTAACGACCAATGCCCACTGTATTTGACAGTTTGGACGGGGTTGTGAACTCTTCATGTGCTTTAAAACACTTTTAAAGTGTCTCAAAGAGCAAAAAACCATGGAATATCACTCCTCTGCATTTCAAGCAGATTCTGCAGTGTGCCTTGTAGGAAAAATGCAGTATTGAAATAACTTTGAGAATGGGCCATTACAGCCTATCATATCTGCTGCAGAACACTTACTCTGTCATTGGGAAAACTAAATGCAGAGCTCCAAAGGAGGAACCCCTTGAAAAGAGACATTGTTTGCTGTCTTGTTGTCACTAGCAGTGACACTGTATTTGGAGAAGAGAATTGAACAGGTGACAGTGTGCTGTTGGTCTCCCTTGATTGTGTAACTGTTGAAAAATGGTCTTGTTTAAGGTCCTTGAGCTGGCGGGAAATGCATCCAAAGACTTGAAGGTGAAACGGATCACTCCCCGTCACCTGCAGCTTGCCATTAGAGGAGATGAAGAGCTTGATTCTCTGATCAAGGCAACAATTGCTGGTGGAGGTATGTCAGTGCTTCCTGTTTATGGGTGCTTGGGTGGCATGAACTGTCACAGACTTGAAGTTAGTTAGTGTTGTCATTTTATTTGAAGCATGAAGTTTAGGAAAATTGTTGAAGAAAAATAGCATGGTCTTAACTGTTGTTTTTTTTTTAGGTGTAATACCACACATCCACAAGTCCCTCATTGGCAAGAAAGGACAGCAGAAGACTGTCTAAAGGATACCAGGATTCCTTGTTATCTCAGGACTCGAAGTACTTAATTTGTCCAGTGTTGGTGATTCCAGTGGACTGTATCTGTGAAACACGATTTTGCCTTTTTTTAACTTTGAGAAGCTAAAGCTCCCTTGAGCTTTCTAACAAACCAAATTTCTGCGTTGAAGTCTTAACCATATTTAAGTGTTACCATGGCTTCAAAGAAGCTATTGTGTTTGTAGTGGATTGTAATTGAGCCGACTGTTTTTAGATTGGTTTAAGTAAAGGAAATGTTTGGTTTTGTACAGACTTTTCATCTACTAGAGTGGAAATACTCAATAAATGTTATGTCAGGACTGATTTGTCTCTTTGTCATTAACTGGAAAGTCTGGTCTCCACTGTGCAGCTCTTGAAGTTGTTCCAAGAGCATGTAATGGACAGCCCTTCCTGCTGGGCTTGGGGCATCTTCAAATACAGCCCAAGAATACTGTAGTCAGTAAATAGCATGTAGGGAAAGGGCACAGGGCTTTGTCCTGTAAAGTTACACTCTTCCTACTGAACCTGCTCTGTCCTGTGCTGAAATTGTCTTTAGCAGGGCACGTAAAAGGCTGATGTTATTTAAGGCCAGTTTTACTCCATGTCAGCCTTCACAGGGGGAGAGGGTCTGTCATGCAGGAGTATAAGATAAGCTGAAGGGATGCGGAAATTCCATGCTTCACATAATTTTGTGTTAGGGCCTCTCTTAACTGTTTCAGCTTGCAAAAGCTTTGGACAGACATCCATGAGAACAGGAACTGTACTGCAGCACCCTTTAAGTTGTGCCATGCAGTAGAATCCTCAGTAGCAGTGGATTACAGGGGGGTCTGGGCACACCTTCAGCTGTCCCCCACTCTGCTAGTTCATTTCATATAGCAAAGCCCTGCCTGTTGTGGTAAGGGAAAGCCGCCTTTTGTTAAGGCAGAGGGAATGGTTACTGCATGCAGTTGGGGGTAGCAAGCTCCCTGCCTTCCAGAGCTGCAGTCAGCAGTGAAATACTGCAAATAGACTTGGTTCTGCTGAGAGCAGGCTCTCGTGTTTCCCTAAGCTCTTGGAGGCAGTAATCTCTGCTGCAGCACTGTGGCTGGGAGGCGGTGACCTAGATCGGAGACGCCGGTGAGACCTGTGCTAGCTGCGCTCCTCTGGCACTGCGCTGCTTCCCCGGACCAGCACCCTCCTTGGCGGCACAGCACTCCTTGCGGGCTGGGACTGTTGTCACTAATTACAGTCAGCCGCTGCCAGCTGCTAATGAGCACCGTCAGGCAGAGTCGGGCACGGGGAGCGGTGGCACCGTGCGGGCCTGCAGTGCTGCGGCAGCGCGCGCGGTACTTTTCCATCGCAGCCGGCTCCCCCGCGGGGCCGGCCGTGAGGGCGGCTGCGCTCCCGGCCCTTCCAGCCGCTCCAGGCCGGGCAGCGGCGGAGCCCGGGGCGGGCGGGGCGGCGCATGCGCGGCGGGGCCCGGAAGGGGCGGCCGGGCTGGCGCCGGTGCGAGCGCCGCGCTGGGGCTGCGGCAGCGCCGGGGCAGCGGCGGGATGAGCCCTGCGGAGTGAGCGCGGCCCCGCCTGACGCCCCGCGCCGCTCTCGGCGCCTCCGCCCCGCCCGCCTCCGCTCTGGCTTCGGGCCCCTTCTCTCTGCGCTGCGGCGGGCGGAGGCGGCGGAAGGAGAAGCCCATGGAGGGGAACCGGGACGAGGCCGAGAAGTGCATCGGGATCGCGCGGGAGGCGCTGGAGGCCGGGAACCGCGACCGCGCCCTCCGCTTCCTGAACAAGGCGCAGAAGCTCTACCCGACTGAGACGGCCCGAGGTGAAGCCCGGCCCCCTCCCCGCTGCCGCTGCCCGGCTCCGTCGGGACGAGCCCGGACGGACCGCGGGCCCGCAGGAGGGCGGGCGCAGGGGGGCCTGCCCGGGGGGGCCGTGCGGGCCGAGGCGAGCGGGAGCCGGCCCCAGAGGCAGCCCGGGGGCTCTGGCGGGGTGCGCGGCTCGGCTGGCGGAGGAGGCCGGAGTGTGTGCCCGGGGGCAGCGCTCGGGGCAAGTGCCTTCCCCCGCCGGTGCATGACTGGCGTCAGGCGCTGCGGAGGAGTGGGTTTGCCTCCCCCGGTGCCAGCGGGGATCTCCCAGGGCCGACCCAGCTCCTCGCCTGCATTCCTCTCCTCCCTACAGCCATCAGTAAAAGCGCAGCCGTACAGACGAGGCTTAGCCCCGATTAACATCAGGACATCTCAGGCCCCAGGCCGAGACAGGCTAGGTTGGCTTCTTTTCTGTCACTGTGAATCACCCCTCTACCAGCTTGCAATGAGAGCTGCAGCTCCAGAGTGGACCGTGTCTTCATTCTCTAATATATTTGTGGTCCGTGTCCTCATTCTCTAATATACTTGTGGTTTGGGTTTTCTCGGGTTTGGTTCCCTTTTGGGTGTACAGCGGCCACATAGGAATTGCACATGGGTTTGCCTTTGCTAGAGAAAATAGAATATGTGGCACCCCCAAGACCTAATTAGCTCTCCTGAATATTCCGTACTAAAACCAAAAAATATTACCTTTAGCAAAAAGTGTTTAGAAATAATTGTTTCAAAGGAACAGTAGTAAGGTTTCAGTGTATGTAGAACTGTTTCCTGTCTTGGAGCCTTTCTGTCACACAGTGCCAGAAGTCAGCTCAAAACACCTTTGGACGCAGCAGGGACTTGTTGCGTTCCTGTGGTTCTCACTTACGTGGTGTGTGCTGTGCAAGGAGTAGGAACAGCTTCGGTGCCCTGTACCAGTTAAAGGCCTCAGCAGTTGCCATTTCTGCAGCGGAAGTGTGAGGCCAGATCTTAACTGGAAGTTGCTGTGAGGAGATGCAGTGAACATTTTTGGGCCTCCTATCCCCTGACTTCTTCTTTTGTGCAAACAATAAATGAAGACTTTGCTGGCACTTTTTAAATTAGTATTTAATTTTTTCAAGTGTTTTGTTTTCTGCAAGACAGCATGGATATTGCCATATTCCCCTAAATTTCTGTGGCTTGAGAACATGTCATGCGTGAAAATACTTGGAGCTTTTTGGAATCTGTGTTGGTCAGGAGGCAGAAAGGCAGAGTATTTCAATTCAGCTTCTTTCACCAGGGAGAGCAAATAGCTTCATCTGCTTCACACAGCTTGTTATCATCTTATATCTCAAGGAGTTAAAGCAGCTTTCAGGAAGAAGATCTGACTTATTTTGAACATTTGGTTTTTGATTTTTTTTAAGTAGGACTGCCACTACATAACCACCATGATAAAGTATTCAGTGCAAGAAATAGATGGCTAATTAGGCTATTGTCTGTAGGACACTTGTTTTAGTCACTGTGGAAATTAGCCAAGTCAATCACAAACGAGATACAGACCTGAGGAAAAGAATTTGGCCTTGTGGTAGTGGGCTGTAATCTGGGGAATTGTGTCTTCTTAAACGAAAAGCTTCCCAGAATTTCTCTGTGATGTTAAATAAGTCAGTTCACACCATTTCCATTAGTTACCAGCTAATTGTTTGTGCTTGGTTTTTCAGGTATTCAGCTTGAAACAAGGGCCTGATTTGTGGAACTGGTGGGCAGTTAAAGCTCCATCTGAAGCTAAAGAGAATTGCAGATGCCCTAATACCACTGAAAAAGTTCAGGCCTTAGGCCTGATTTGAACTAGGTACTTAGAAATTAGGGAACTCTGTAAACATCTAATATCTCTGTGCTTCAGTTTTCTATTTGTGGAGGTTGTTGAATCTTTTAAAGTCATCTCATTTCCTCCCAAAACAACACCAACTCATTGAATTTATTTTGGTTTTAAAGTTTGAGGCACTTAAATGGCCCAATTAAAAGTGCAGTAAAGTTCAAGGACACAGACTGTATTTTTTTCAGAACAGATTCTGGATGGGCTGCAATAAATTACAGCTGGCATTTTACACTAAGAACAAATTAAATTGCTCTCATTGGCATCTTTTAGTTGGGGGCCCACTTGAAGGAAAAAATCCAATCTGTAATTCATAATTCAGGTAACCAAAAATGTGTCATAGCATATACCAGAGAGAAAGACGTAGTTAAGGTTTTGTGAGCCCCTTTAGTTCTAGCACAAATTCTCATTTTGCAGTCATAATGTGTTGGGTTTTTATGGTGCTAGGACAACGTGGTGCAGCCCCAGTTGCCTGTCTGCTCACTTATGTTTCTCTGGAGTGGGTTGGAAGGTAGTTGAACTAATTTCTCACTGAAGTTGCAGATTCTTGGTATGCTGTACCTTTAGTATCGTTTTGAGAACAGTTGCCCACCATTTCACAAACAAAGTTCTCAGTCATAAAAGCAACGAGAATGGTAATGCTGAATCTTTTACTGGTGGGAGCTTCCTCCTCCTGATGTTGTAGTGGATTACAAAAGGGCAGAGAATAGGTTTTAACTATTGTCTCTAAAACAATAGTATGTGTGATCTGCTTTTGGCAACATTTACATTTAAAGGGCATTCAGCACTAGTTCAGTCATCAGTGAAGTTTAGTTTTGCTAAACAAAGCTTCTGCCTGAAATACGCTGACTGCAGCAGTGCTATTTTAGGGCTTTACTAGTGTGAAATGTAAGGTCAGTGCTTATTTAATGATACTGAGCTAATGACTTCATAGTAGCAGTGTCCATGTTGACGTCATTCTTTGCTAGAAAATTGTTTGATTTTGGTTTTTGCCAAGGATTCATCATGCAACTGAACAGAATCTAATTGCTTGTCTGGGAAAGATTTTTTTAGAGTGAATTTAAAGATAACAAAGGACAAAATGCCCCTTTCAAACTTAGGTGCCATTCTGTTTGAAGACAGAAAACTGTGTTAAGGAAAACTTTATTTTTTTAGTGCTTCTTAAGATTTTCTTGCCCCATTTTTGATGCTGCCTTTAAAAACAAATTTTTTGGGAGCATGTCAATTTAGTTTTTAGTCTGTTGCATTAGGGCAAATTCTGAATTAAACAGAATTCTTCCATTAGTGAAGGTGGGGGAAGGAGGGGGGTCATGTTCAATGCATAATGGAATCAAATGTAGTCCAAGGATCTTTCATTCAACAGCAGGTAATAGTACACACAACAGAGGCTTCAGACACACTCAGAGATAAGATTCATTGCCTTACCTGCTAACAAAATAAGTCTTTGGTTCCCTGTATGCCCTGTTTTGAAATGCTAGATGCACAGTTAAAGTTTTCTTAAATGCAGTGTTAGTATTACATTCTAACAGCTGGTTTTACCACCAGCAGTTCATGGAAGAGCCAGAGTAATTTCTGAATACCTAAACTGTATCTTCTATTTGAAGGAAACAATGGCCCCATACCCTTTGTGTGGTTTTCTTTTTCAGTGTAGGACAATAGCATGTTTGTGTATGCTGTGTCCTGCTATTTTAAGAAGTTCACACTGATATATTTGAATTTTATTTTTTTAAGCATCCTGCATTGTATTCTCAGCAATGCAGCTCCATTATGAGGTCTGAGAAGGGGGTTAGAAAATAGTGATGTTTATTAAAGTATACTGCAACCAAACCTGTTCATTAAGAGACTTAGAGCCACGCTTGCTGTGGAGAAACACTGCTTGTTAAAAATGCAAACCATGGCCCATGCCTGTGTTTCTGCCATTTCTGCTCCCACAGCTTCTGCATAAATGTTGAGGCAGGGATGAGAAATTTCTAGAGCAATACCAATATGAAAGGAGGAACTGCAAAACTTGGAGCAAGCATTGTTTCAAGAAGGCCACATGTGCATTAGGATTCTGTGCAATGCCATTGATAAATGTCATACTCACTGGATAGAAAGATAATTATTTTTTTGTTATGTTTTCTGGTAGCAGTTCTTTGGAGCACATTGGGATTGAAATGCATCATTCCCAGGGCACTGTCTGTTCATTCAAAGCTCTGTTCTTGATTAGTTCTTAATCTGCAGACCTGGTCACCTCATTGGAGTTGTTACTACTTCATTTACCTCAGAACTTCATATGCCACAACGGAGGATATTAGAATAAAGTATTGCAAATATTCAATATGTCCTTCAGTTATAATCCATAATGCAACTGTAGCTCTCCTGTTTTCAAGCTTCAGATGTCATTTGTAGTGAGAGCATCCCCTCAGTTACAACTAGACATCTAAAGCTTAGTTGTTTCCTTATATCTGCTGTAAAGAGCCTGATCTGATCAGTCCACGAGTCTGGCTGAGGCAGGCAGAGGGCAGGACTTTCAGCTGACTTTCTTGTTCAGGCTGAGTGTAGCTACTCACTAGTAAGTGAATGTAAAACTAAATGCTGGGGTGCTTTTAAGAAGTGGTGGCTCTCCTTTTCAACAAAGCTTCACTTTCTTTTCTTCCTGTGATACACAAGGTATGATGCGTAGGATCCCAGTTTTCTGCTGCTCTAAGAAAGACTATGCTAAGCAGAGGAGAATTTTATTTTAGTTTAGGAGAAAATTCTTAAGGATTCTTCCCATGGGCTTTCTAGAAGAAAGTGCTGTACTTTCACAGTGCATGGGACATTTTTCCTTAGCAGTTTTTATTAGTGCATTTTTAATGCAGATAGTAACTAATTTTCTTTATGAAGCGAATTTAGCTTATGTAGTTTGCCATGTTGCTCTGAAGGAATCTGTTTTCAGGAAAGGTGGACTATTTAATAATCTTTAATCTATGTTATACTTTCTGTGCAGTCCCTTGTGTTAGAATGGTATTGTTTCTGATTCATTGCTAAGACAGATACCCCTAAAATAAAATACAGGCTTACATACAGAAATGGACTTTGTGTATAATGTTTATTCAAACTGCTACATTTGAGATCTACTGGAACATGGAATGAAAGAGGATTTCAAGAACTAGCAGAAGCCAACTGGTTTTCAAGTTTCAGGTCTTGAGTTGGGTGTACTTGGCTGGTCCTTGCTGGTTGTGGCATTTTAACAGTGGTTTGAATTTCAGCTGATATTGCCTGGAAGGAATAGAGCATCAGTTTGTGGCAGTAATGACTCAGGTTACAGATAGGTATGTACTGTAGGAACTGAAATGTCTGGAGATGGGCTTGATGTCTGTGTGGAATGATTTGCATTTTATATAGTGTGAAAGGTTAGTTCCTCTTCTTCAATTTGCAGTTGCTTATTCAGGTGTTCAGATGTTTTCACCCCAAGGCACAGGTTCAGTGGCTCTAAAAAACATCTAGAAATGAAGCACCTGGACATATTAGCTCCAGTGTTACATTACCTTGGCAGAGACTGATGGGAGGAGCCTGGTTACTGATTTTGAAACACTGTTCCATAGTTTTGGCACGAAATTTGTGACACAAAGTGGTGATCAGTAAGGAAGGAGGATGTAGCAGCTAGTCTTGTCATGTGGTGCTCTCATCTGAGATACTTGAGAGGCCTGACTTTTTCACTAATACCTGTAATGATACTATGATACCCTGTTGTTTTTACAGTTTTGTTGGAAGCTATTATGAAGAATGGAAGCACTGCTGGGGGAGGCGCTTACTGCCGAAAACCAGCCAGTAACAGTGATCAAAGTAAGCCCAACAGCACGAAGGAGAACAATGCATCTGCTGCAGGTGAAAGTGGAAAAGGCTACAACAAAGACCAAATGGAAGGAGTACTAAGGTATGGCTTAAATATGTCACTGCTTTTCATTCTGTGTATTATCTACTTACCCTTTCAATTCTGTCATCTAAAGGAGCCACAGGAAGTTTGAGGTTATCTCAGAGGGATTACTTGTACTGAACTTTGACTGGAAGGAGGAGTTTTGCTGGCTTTAAACACTGAATGAGATGCTGCCACTTTCTGCAAGAAAGATGCTACTCCTTTCTTCAAAATATTAAGGCTACTTTATGGAAAAATAATACTCAAAATAGTTACTGAGTAGATCTCATTCTAAATGGAAAAAGTTATGAAAATTATGTTGTACAACTTGCAGGGCAGTGTTTCTATTCAGTATTTTTATACTAAAGATACACGGTCACTCCTAAAATTTATTTTCAAGCTAATCTTGCTGTCCAGGCTGGTCTTAGACAAATGTTAAAATCATCTTGGTTTGAATGTAAAAGTGTCTGAGAAGCACTGGAATACATCATCTGAGTTGCTGTATAAACTCTGCTTAGTGCAGCTTGATAGTATTAAGATGAGGTGACATCAGGAAAGGATGTGGGAAAAGAAACAAAGGTCAATAAAAATGCCATTTTGAGGCAAGTAAGTCTTAAGTCATGTTATTATTGCATACTTGCTGGCTGTAGGAGCAAGAAAAATATTGTTTCATATGTGCCCAGGTTTCTGCTAAAGAAATATGGATATAGCAAGGAAATTTCACAGCTCAAACCCTGCTATTTTCACATAAGCCTAGCCCACATATTTTCAAGGGAGCTTGAAGGGAAATCAAGAGGTCCCTGTCTCCTGGTTTGTGTGTATTGGATGTTGTGCATAACAGAAATTTGGGGTGGTTGGGGTTTGTGTGCATCTGTGAAATGTATGTTTCTGTTGATACGATCTTAGATCTTCCTGCATTTCAAAAATCTGTTCAGCTGTGCTAACAGTGAGGAAAGAAGTAGTTTTTCTTTGTTGATACAGAAGCTCTGCATTCAGGCAGGTAGACAGCAGCAGGTCTTGGTGTTATTTACTAGTGCTTTTCATTGACCATTATCTCTGCTTAATTAACATTATTACCTTTTGTGATGTATCTAAAGTAAAGCCTGGATAAGCCTGTATGTTTTTGTTAAAATGATTGTAGAATGCATGCTCATACACACATGTGTGAGACAAAATATCCAGAAAGAAGTCCTCTGTAAATGTGGCTTAGGTCAAAATAAGACATGTCACATACCCCCAAAAAGCTGCTGCAGGGAGGGCTGTCTGGTGCCAGTAGTCACTCACCTGTGACGTGCCATTCTGAGCTGCAGTCTGCTTCGACATCAGGCTCCCTGCAAGATCAGTCTGTTTGTTTTAGCAGAAGGTATGTTGCCTACTTTGTCTTGGCTGAAATGGTGTTGTAGAGCTAGCTTTTTTCTCTGGTTGGCTTTTGTGCTATTGGGTATTGCTTTTTTGAGGGGATTTGTTAAATGCTACGTACACTTAATCCAGTTTGTTGAGATCAGGACCAGAGTTGGGGGTATTCAGGAATAGCACATTGAGGATAATATTGATGCAACGTTGCTTCAAGAACATTGAATGTTGAATACAGAGTTTTAAAACATACCAAGATACTTGCAAAATAAGCGATTGTAATACAGAACAACCCATGTTTGTTTGTTTAACATACCACTTAAAATCGTGTGTTAAAACAATGTCTTCACCTTTGCTCGGGGAACGCTGCCATCCTTTAATACAGCACTTCATGAACCTTTAGAGAGAGATGAATTTTTTGTTTAGATTTGTGGAGTGATCATGTTGAAAGTTTTGAAATGTTCGTCATGTTATTATTTAGTGACATAAACCACTTAAAAAATTTGTGGTTAAGAATTAAAAAACATGTGTGCCTTGTCAATGAGAGCAGAATTAAATACAAACAATGGCCTAAAACTAAATGGAAAAATGTAACACATTCAGCGATGATAACTGAGAGAAAGTTCATGTTTAAACCACAGTGAGAATGAGCTTTCTAGTTGGAAACATGACAGATAGCATATGATATTGCTTCAGCCAGGTCCCATATTTTTCCAGTTAAATGAAACATGCCCCTCTGGGGAGGGTATTCTTTAGAGAATAGAGTTTGTCACCACCATATGCTTCTGCTGTACCGCAGTGGAATGGTTTTCAGATGTTTGAATTGATTAAAGAAATTGTACATGAACAGAGGTGGTTTTAAACAGTGTTTCATGCCCAGTTGTTGTCTTTTTTTCTGTAAGGGAAGAAGTTTATAGACAGCAAGGTAGCAAAACCTCCAAACTTCAATAAATTCTGACACTCAGCATGGACATTGGACAGAGTGGTTTGCATGTGCATGATTCAAGAGGTCATTATCCTCAAATATTCTTCCCTTTAGGAGTTCTTGGTTCAGTAACTGAATATAGACATAGGGAAAGCTTTCAGCTACACTTCCATGCCATTTCCAATGCTGTTGTTGTAATCTTTACTGAACTGTCAGACAGGGAGACTGACTCTGAGCTCCCTGGCTTGGATCACTGATTAAAGTTCCTGGCATTGTACAGCTTTCTTGAATTTGTTTGTGACAGCAGATTTAAGAAGCATAGTGAGGATATGCTTGGAGCAATGTAACTAATTTAGCTGCATTAATTTTCATCAGGGTTACAGTAGTAATGTGAGTAGCTATGAGTACAAACAAGCACCTCTGTGCTGGCTTCATTTTTTCCACATACACAGGGGACACTGATCACTAGCAAGTTACCATAACAGTTCTGTAGAGTATTACGGGAGCTTGCAAGCTGCTCAACAGGGAGAAGCGTAAGATGTAACATATTTCCTTTGATTGCATAAGTGCTGGGTAATGCTGCTCTTTGTGGGAGCTGTACTTGCTATTTCAGTGTGACAGTTTGAAGGTTGAGAGCATTTCCACTAAAAAGATTTGTTGCTTTTTAGTGGAAATGCTTTGAAAATCCCATCTGTAGAACGTGCATCTTTTTCTTAATGATCCTTACCTTGTCACTGGCAACTGGATCAAGTTTCCTTAACACCCTTAGGTGACCTGCATGTGGGAGGTATTGACAGGAGACCAGCAGAAATACGCTAGGGCCCACAGTAGCCTTAATGCCTTCTTAGAGCAAGTGCCCTAGAGGTCTCTAGGCAACTGAAAGCTACACAAGCAGTGTCAGCTTAAGACAAATGTGCAAGAATCACATGCACGACAAAAAAAAGGCATTTTCATGTTGTATGTTTTATACAGGGTCTTTTTAAATTATCTTAAAATGCACATGGTGTTTGACCTCTTTGGTCTCTTTTTTTTAGTGAATAAGCCATAGCATGTATTCCATATTGCCTTTTTGACATCTGAAAGAAAACTGCCATGACTACTAGTATGCTAAATTTGCATTGTTGTCTTGTGAAAACTGTGGTGGAATACTGCTTTTCCTGCCTTGCCAGCACCAGCTTCTTGGAAGAAAGCACAAGAATCAAGTTTTGTATTTGGATTTTTGAGATAAAACCAAATGAATAGAGGCATGAGTTCTGTAGAAACCTTGCAAGGCAGGATTAAGTGCCATCAAGTAGTGGTCAGGAAGAATCAGTAGCTTGATTTGAATTCATGTAGTGAACCAAAAAATTGCCTGTGCACATTTCGTGGATCAAAGCAGGAGTATAAGTTGTGTGACTGACTTTTTCCAAGCATTCTGCTGACACTTTCACAAATCCAGCAAAAAGAGAGATATTGGTTCTTTTCTACCATAGTGTCAAGAAGATAATTAATTGGAAGTGGATTAATAAGAGCAATCAGTATGTGTTAAAAAAAACCAAACCACCAAAGCAGAGAAATCAGGACATGCCTTTAATTAGGATGTAGAGCTGCTGTGAGTTTTTGAAATATCCAGTTGAATGGTTGAGAAATTAAGGTGGAAATCATAGTCATAGAGCTTGTCACAGAAAAGTGGCAGAGAAGACATGATGGACTTTGTCAGAAAGCTCATAACTAAAATAAAATATTAAATTTAATCTGGAGAAAAGTATGCTGATGTAAACACAGCCTTGACTGTTTCATATGATACACACAGTAGAAACAAACTGATCAGGTACATCCAAGAGCAAGGTAGTAAGACAAGCACCCTAATGTGTTGTTGAATCTATCAGTGCAGCAGAAGTCTGAGAGTTCTGCTGCATTTGTTTCAAAAACTAGGGGTATGCTGGTACCAGCTTGAGTTCCTTGACAATGCTTGGACCTTCTCTTCCCCATCTAGAGCACTTCTTTCAGGCCATGTTTGTCACCCAAACTGTGACTGGCACATTCCCAGCTCAGCTGCAAGATACCATTTGCATCAGGCTCTCTGGCATAGCTGGAAATTTGACCTGTATAGATTTTGGTCTGCATTTTACTGTGTTTGTCGGCTCAACTCTAGGATCAGAAGTCAGTATAGCTTCCTCTTGCTGGATTCTTTGTCACTAACATTCACATTGCTGCTCAGTGTGCTGCTCAGTTCAGATTGCCATTGGGAGAAACGATTGTGGCTCCCTTGACATGCTTCTGGTTGAAGTATTTGTCTTTTGGGCTGTTTCTGTGAAGCTTTGGAAGACCCTTTGAAATACCTCCTCATACTCCAAATTTCATGATTGTGCATTGCTGCAGGTATTTGATACAGTAAGGCAAGCATCTCTGATAGGTTTTGTTAATCTGATAAAAGCTGGCAGCGCTGACCTAATCTGAATTGTAAATTTGAAAAGTGATCTGACAAGCACAGCATGAGGATCACATCATTTTGTAGTCACAGGAGAACCAGTGGTGTCAGCCCTTGTGTTTCTGCAGGTGAGAAGAGACGTTTCAGCACCTGAAGGGCTTCCTGTGCTGTCAGCCATGAGAGCATGGAGAGGAGCCCAGCATCCAGCAGAGTTGTTGGTGCTGCAGTTTGCAGCTGGCTGACCAGTTCTACTGCAGGTGCCTTGTCAGCTGCAAGCTGGGATAGTGGAGCTTTGCAAGTGGTGATGAGATGCTTCTGTCAACAGATTGGGCATGAATGTAGGCCATCACTTGCTTTCCTGCAGTTTGAGAAGTCTATTCTGTAAAAGTCAGGTGTTATTTCAGGAACAGCCAGAAAATCTGTTAATCAGAAGGACAGTGCCAAGGTGTTGGCAGGGGGACTAACAATTCAACAAGGAGAGAAATAACAGAAATAATTTGATAGTAATTCAGATACAGAAGTGATCCAACCAGAAATGAAAAGTACAGGAAAAGCAATTCACAAAAAAGCCAAAACCCCAAGCAAAGTGTCAGTGAAAGCACCAAACTTCAAGTAAACCAAAAATAAAGAACAACAAAAATAACCTGTTCAGTACAAAACGGGCAGTTAGTAAGCAAGTGATGTGTACATTAGAATTTTAAAAAGAAATGTCTGCGTGGAGTTTAGGTATGCAAGAAAACTAGCAGTAGGAACTGCAGTGCCTTAAGGGCAGCAAAACCAAACAAAGTTGATTTTTGTGCCCTGTAGTAAGAGAAAAGTGCCACCTGCCTTCCCATGACAAATCTCCACAGGATAATTCAGTGGTGCAGGTGAGGGTTTCTGGCTGAGTGAGGATTGTCAGAGGTCAGTCTGCTAAAGTAAAGAGGTGAGGAATATGTCCAATAATGTCTGCATCTTCTGAGGGGCAAGGATCAAGTTGGCCATGGCTTCCAACAGCTTCCAGCAGCTGGAGTGAAATTTCTCATCAGGAGAGTGGAGTTTTGGGGGAGGAAGACTTGGAGCATCTCTTAAAGGATGAGGAGGAATGGGGCATCTGAGGCTGTGTGCTGAGGCATCCGAGGGTGGGCTGTGTGCTGCAGCAGTGTTAGAGAAGCCTTGTGGCTGCACAGCCATGTGTGACCTGAGTCCTGGTGACCCCACAGTTTGTCCTGTGATAAACTGACTTTCCAGGTTCTGTTTGTGGTGCATTAAAGTTTTGCTTCTCGGGAGCACATCACAAACACTGATAACTTTGTTTAACTGGAAAGCACCTTCTAATCATCTTTGCTTGTCCTATCATCCCCAGTGCAAGTTTGAGTGCAGAACTCACATGAACTCAGTTGAAGGGGGGAGAAATGGAGGTGTTACCCTGTTATGATTGCCCTGAATTGTGCTCTGTCAGGAACATCCTGGCAAAAGTCACTGATTTCCTCCCAGGAGGAAACTGCATTAACCAGATGCTGGCAGCTTACAGTCCAGGTGGTTTTTGCCTTGAGGTGGCCAAGCAGTGGTGTAGAACTGCTGGCTAATGGCACAGTGTGGTAAGGGCTTCATAGAATAAGGTCACTGCTGAAAATTCCAGGCTTAGGTATTGTTTTTGGCCCCTGTGCATTTGTAAGATCATGTAATGGTTTTTAGCTTTAAAACTTGATCTGCCTAATCCAAAGTCCTGCTAAACTGCAAAATTTCTGTATGTATATGCGTGTTCCACATTTGTGTTTGTAGAATTTTTCATTTACCACTAGGAAAGACTTGCAAAGAAAAAGCAGAAATGTATTATACTTTGGCTGAACATGTTTCTCAGTAATAACAATACCTCATTTGTGGGCCAGGTTCAGGATAGCTGTTGCATGAAAGTGATTGCATTAATCCTTTAGATCTTCTGGTAGATACCCACCACTGCTGCTTCTCCTTTGAGGGTCATCCTCTGTGGAGCATCCACTGGTTGTGAACAGGAGGAAATCTCAAATGGGTTTTGGGGAGTTAGAAGTACAGGTTGACATCTGTTGCACTGGTCTTTTTTTTTTTCCCCTATTTCTCCTCTTGGCATCCTAGAGTTGTGAAATGAATGTATATTGTAAATAAATAAATTTCTGTGTTTTTTTTTTTCCCATGAAAAATTACAATATGCTGTTGAAGGAGAGAGTAGTTGAGGATGCACAATGCTTAAAAACACAGGAATGAATGTTTCACACCAGAGTTTTAATGCTAAAACAATAACAACTTTGCTAAACATTGACGGCTTGCTATGTAATTTTATATCAGCCAAAGTTCTGAAGAGTCTGGCCCACAAACAGATATCTCAGAAGCAATTGTTGAAGAGAACTTAAGATTGGATGCTGAGATAGCAATTTCATGAAATAAAAGCTTAATTTGATACTGTTAGACATTTACATAAAGCTACCTGTTCTTGGTACAGTTGATAAATCATCCCAGCATTGAGGCTATGGATTAAGGGATCTGTACACTACCACACTTCTTTCTGCTTGTACAGATTACCAAAAAGAGCTTCCAGTACTCACAAGTATAATTTAATGTATTTTCTTTCCATCCTTTCTTGATGGATTCACTGTGTTCTTTTTAGTTAGCTCTATCAGCTTCCTAATTGGAGCTTATTAAATGTTACTTCAATATAATGAGCCATATTTATTTCACAGGATGTTTGTGTTGGCAGCTGCCTGCATACATTCAATTCAGTGCTCTTGTGAGCATTGCACCGAGGCTTCCATCAAAGCTTCTGTATTTGAACACAGGAAACAGGATCCCTCAAATGAAACTTGATTTGATCAATCTGTGAAGTAGGATGGACCACACATGATGGTGTGGTTGTACTTGTGATGCTCACATTCCCTTAATTACAGGATTCCATGAGAATGCCAAAGGCTTGCTTGCCCCCTTGCAATACACAGGGCTGCCCTGTGTATAGTCTTGGAAACATTAAACCCAAATTTATCTAGACATTTGTGCGTGTAAGAGAATGCAAATACAATTACAGCCACATGAAAGACTCACATGAAGGCTTTTAAAGTATTTGTGGATATAATCTCTATTTCTTGCTCAGACCAGCCCAATTTTTTTTGGCATGCACCCTGTGTCAGTGTGCCTTATTTTTGCAGTGCAGGTTTGGGATTCAGCCTTTTCTTTCTGAATTTTTACCGAAGTAACTTGGTTTGATTGTTAAGCTGTATTTACTGGTTTGATCAGTTCTTCCTGCCCACAAAGAATTAATGTTCTCACTTTTCCTCTAAGTGCTCTTTCTTTCTTCTGGGGTATTGTGAAGTATACTAAATCATTACATCATTTTCAGATTTTGCTTTTCCTGTCTGGGTTAGACAGCCTACAAAAAGAATATTCCTGAGGTTTGAATTTTAAAAAATGCTATACTTGATTAATGAGATAAGCTAAATATGCAATTGCTTGAGCTGATAGTGTGACTTTGAATTTACATAAACACTTACAGAAAGATTGTTAAGATCCAGGTGCATTCCCAGCAGCAGAAGTATTCTCCCATGTTTTATTCTCTGAAAAGTGAATGCTTGAGTGATGGTAGGATTTGGCTTTAGTTTGGGGAAAGGGAGGTGTTGTTTGCTTTGTTTTATATCCTTCATACTGAAGTGCATTTGCTGTTTACAATCAAAACACATTTTCCTACCTGCTAGTTGTGCAAAGTAAATTTGGAACCTTCTTTTTATGCATTATTAACATCAACATTAATGTAATTATGGATGAGGAAATGCTACAGTAGTTGCAAACTGAAACCCTTTCTTACAACCATGGTAGTTCTACAGCAGAAGTAAAAGAAATGTACATAATAAGCTCAATAGTGAGTTTATTATTAAAAAAAGACATTCTTTGTTTCTAGAGTGGATATTTTAAAAATAATTTATATTGAAAGCAAAAGATGTAATATAATGCACCAGTGTATTGTATGATCTCATTCACAGCTGTGTGTTAACCCATTACTTTTACATCTTTTTGCTTGCAACATTTTACATCATTTTCTTTTGCAGTATAAAGAAATGTAAAAATTATTACGAAGTCCTTGGAGTGTCAAAGGATGCAGGTGAAGAAGACCTAAAGAAGGCTTATAGAAAACTTGCTTTGAAATTCCACCCTGACAAAAACCATGCACCTGGAGCAACAGAGGCTTTTAAAAGTAAAACACCATTTTTACTTTCAATTTCTTTTATCATTAAACTTCATCCAAATCCGTATTTATCTGCATTGATTGCTTGTATTTTTACAAATGTAAATGTGTTTTTTAGCTGTGGTTGGAATGACATTTTTATTCAAGAAAATATTTGACCTTTGTTATATTAGAAGTAAAGATAAAGAACATGGACTTCGGCAGTAGGGCTTGGTTTCAGAAAATTAACTGTAATGTTCAGTACAGGGAAGAAATACTTTATCTGTGAAACCCAATCGTACTTTTTTACTGTTGTTGACTTAATGTACTTATCAAATTTTATTGCCTTGGATCTTTACTGTACTTGAGCTAGATAAAAAAGAAAGCAATCCTTGATACCAAAATGCAGTGTTTTTCTGAATCACGTGCCACACTAAGTTACCTCTTCCTTAGAATTTCTTGGATGTGTGTAGTTTTACTACTTTTCCTGCATAAAAACACCTGAGTTCAATCATGGCCTTACTAGTAGTTGCCTTTAACCAATTTTTAGGTAAAATTTACAGTCTGACTTGACCTTATTTAAGGCTGCCCAGCTTAGCCCTACACAAGGGAAGTTATTGAAGCAAAGCTTTTTAAAAAAAACTACAACTTCATCTCAGATGAAGAAAAATGTGAATCTGTAATAAATGATAATGCATAAACAATCTGATTGTGGTACATCTTTTTATTTTTTTCCTGTGTGAGGTTTACATGCAGACATTTGAAAAAATCATTCGGATAAAACACTTAAATTGGGGAGGGGAAAAAAGAAAAAAAAAGTCCTGAGCAAGACTTCTGATACAGACTTTAAGAGGTAATTATAATGATATATTAACAATTCCAGATGAAAAGTAGATACAGCAGAGCAGGAAAGTTGATTGCTATTGATTCATTTAATACAGCCTTGTGATGTCTTTATCTAAAAGATGCTATTCCTATAAAATTGTCTCAGGCCCTGGGAATAAAATAGTTCTTCCTTGTTAATAGCATTTCAAATAAATTATCTTTAAAATGTTAAAAATCAGCTTCTTAATATTTTATTTAATGTGAGCACTTTGTACAAGTCTAATTTCTTCAGCTGAATTTCACTTTCTGGTTTTTAACTAGATGAGTAAATGAACAGAAAATTTTGTAGGGGAATCTCATTGCCCAAAAATTATTTCATGACAACTGGCATTTTCTTGCATTGAAATTATTGTAACCTTTTGTATGGCTGAGTAAATTTATGGTTTAGTTTTCCTTTAAAGATATCTGATCAGTTTTTGATATCAATCTGAGAAAAAGAGTTTATAACAATAGTTTTTATTTCATAATAATGCTTTATTTTAAGGAAAGGTCACATTATAAAACAGAATTGCATTTCATGATAGGTAAGGTACTTAGATCTTGACCTACCTAGTACTTCTATTGCACTGAGCAGTCTTACTGAAGTGAATTTTAAATCAAAAAGTATGTGCAAATGTAATAACTTCTGCTATCTTTTATCAATTTAATCAAAAATCTTTCCTGTGAAAGTTTTGACCAGTGCCTTTTTTTTCATTTTTATGTCCTTTTTGAAAAGAAAGTTATATTGGAATCAAATCTGTTGTGAATTAGCACCAGATAATCAAGAGCAAGTAACAAACAGACATATTGTGACAGTAGGGTAACTTCACTTTATGTGCAGTCACCTGAATTATCTCTCTTAGTTTTTAAGGCTTGGGATAATCTAAATTTTTACTACCTATTTTATCCTCATACTGAGCAACAGAGCAATATTTGATGTCAGTTTGTATCATGCTGCAGTTCAAAATACCAGGCTTCATTTATTTGGGTTTTCTCCTTCACTTAAAGGAATTGTTTAGGTTTTTTCCTAAGAGCATTTTAAAAGACTTGTGGCTAAAACTCATTAACTTTTGCTTAGATTGGATAATGTTTAAAATATTAATTATAAAACCACAGTCTTATTTGCCTGTGTTGAGGTTATAGTGTTGCACCTTTCACGAACTTTTGATGACTGATGGCTTTTCAACACTGAAAATCATAATCCCTGTGCCTTGGGTTGGTTGGCTGCAAAGGAACTCTTTTGTTGGAGAGGCCTGGAGGAGAGAGTAGAGAGGAAGGCAGAAGGGGTTTAATGAAGATATGACTGAGTGAAGATTGTTCATCAAGTGGCAACACAAACTTTCCATCAGTCTGTAAGATCATTATGTCTGTGCACCGCAAGAAAAAAGCTTCTAAAGTCAGCAGTGTGTGTGGGTTTTCTTGCTGATATTTTCTGTGCTTACCTAAGTGAGGTTTTTTCCTTTCTACTGCCAAAATGGAAGCTGTTCATTTGTGACACCTTAGCATAAACAGGGACAAGCATCCAGGTCAGGCCTTCCAAACACTGAGGTCATACTGACCGCCCGGGGAGCACTTTCCTGTCATGCATGCATGTTCTACTCCTCAGGTTACATCATGCAGAACTTTGTGTTATTCATGTAACCCACAAATACCTTCAGAAGCATGAAGAAAAATACATTCACACACTTGTAGACAATGAGGTTGATGCATTCCAAGAAATGCCCACTTTACCAAATGAAACCAAAGAAAACCTCCTGAGTCCATGATGGTTTTTTAAGCTAGCTGCTAGAGCAAACTGCAGTTACTCAGCTTCAGTCTCATTGTAATGCTTGATGCTTTTTTTGTAACTGCAGTGAGAGAGAACATTTCCACAAGGGTAGGTGTTCCCCTAGAAAAGGAAACAAAGCTCTCCTGCCTTCGTCCTTGTTTAACAGGATAAAAGGCTTTTGGATAGCGTTGGTGGGAAACTTTGTGGAAGCTATTCTAAGAAAAGTGGGATGTTTCTGGACCTTGTTCTACTGTAGCTGTTTTGTAACATACAGTAAATTGCATCATTTGCTGCCTATTTTTGACTTTGAAATCGCAATTTTCATGCTGGAATAGCTTTTATCATGCATTTATGGGAGTTGTGTTTTATTCCTCGCTTCAGAAATTGGAAATGCGTATGCTGTGCTGAGTAATCCAGAGAAACGAAAGCAGTATGACCTTACAGGCAGTGAAGAGCAAACCTGCAATCACCCTAGCAATGGC
This sequence comes from Zonotrichia leucophrys gambelii, assembly GCF_028769735.1. NCBI lineage: Eukaryota > Metazoa > Chordata > Aves > Passeriformes > Passerellidae > Zonotrichia > Zonotrichia leucophrys. Next base: position 25,746,463 of record NC_088173.1, on the reverse strand, counting down.
AGATTCAACTTCCATAGAGGTTGTGAGGCAGATATTACTCCAGAGGATCTGTTCAACATGTTTTTTGGAGGGGCCTTTCCAACAGGTATTTGTATACATCATCATAATAATCAAGATTTACTGCCAAAGTGGCATTAGAGTTTATGACATTATAAAATGTAGAATTATTCCAGCCAGCCTTGAACCCCAACTCTACAATCTGCATCAGTTTATTTTTCTCTCAAGTGTTCCTAAATCCCAAAAATGTCAGTTCTTTGGGGTTACTATCATACAGCTTAAAATACTTATTTTAAACAACTTTGAAATTTCAAGATACCTTAACGTCATTTTATGTGCTGTTGAGCAGTAATGTAAAGTGCTTTATGTTGCTTCTGTACTGACCTCTAAACAGTGTTTTTGTACATGATTTTAATGTGGATGTTCCTTCCCCAGGTAGTGTACACTCATTTTCTAATGGTCGTGCTGGCTACAGCCATCCAAACCAGCACCGTCAGAGTGGGCACGAGAGGGAGGAAGAGAGGGGTGATGTAAGTTTAAGCACCAATGGCTTTAAACTACAAAATTTGCTTTCAGTATTGTGATTGTACAGGAGCTCTGTACTGTAGTGGAGGATTTGTACCTGCCAGTTGGGTATTTTAAACTTCAGTGGATGGTTCGCTTACTGACTGGTAAATAGGTGTGCAAATTTGAGAAGGTAATAGCCTGGTTTTGTAAACCTGATGGTGTATGTCACTCTTACTGGTGACTGGTATTATTAACCTATATGTGCCATTAATTGTGGCCACTAATCCTTGTATGCATAGAAAAATTTATTTGGGCTGAGGTAAAAATTGAACTTAAGGCTCAGTATTCACCTCCATGAATTATCTCTAGTCCCGTATAATCACATATCACTGCATAGATGAGACAAAATCATGGCATACAAGTAGCTGAATCCAGCTTTTATGTGGTAGTTGCTTGTGTGTATGTGCTAACCCATGAACTCCTGCAGCCTGAGCACTGTGTGAATATTGTGTATGCATCTGAAAGTTCAGATAATACCACAGTGTTTGCAGTTACTGTTTTCCTAGCAGCTTTTGAGGCTTAAAGCAAAAAGTCACACTTAGCATTAAGTATTGTCAGATTTACCTGTTTGCCTGATGACTTACGAAATACCTGAATCTGTTTTGTTCCTTAGGGAGGTTTCTCTATGGTCATTCAGCTGATGCCTATTATTGTGTTGATCTTTGTCTCCTTGTTGAGCCAGTTGATGGTATCTAACCCTCCTTACGCCTTATACCCAAGATCGTAAGTAATGCTTAATTACATCACCTTAAAGCGGAGGGGAAGGTATTGTGATCACCCTCTCCCACTTAGAAGCATTCTGGAGAGTCTTCCCTTAGTTGATCATTGATTTCCCACAGTGAAGAAAGGGAGGGAAGGTGTAGACGAAGCAGAAAAACATGTTCTGTTTTTCAAAAAATTGAGGTGCAGAGAACATGCTGTGAGAATGTCATGGAGAAAAGAGGTCAGCAGTACCTGGAGTTCAGGAGGTCTAGTACAAGGCAGTGGGTCCATGCAACATGGATGTTGCAAACGTGTTTGCGTCTCCAACATAGTTATCAAAACCTGAAATCTTCTAAGGTTCATTACTCTTTTGGGGTAATCTGTGTTTGTAGAAGGTGAAGAACTTGAAAGCAACTTTCTCATTTTCATTTAAGTGGTAAACATGATGACGACTGGGAAGATTGTCTGTTCTTTGCTTCATTCTAGGTGATGGTAAAATCTTCTTTTTCTTGTGAAGAATTCTACTTGTAGAACTTACCTGTTTCATACAGTAGGATATTTAAACCTTTTTATCTTCTAAGAAATAAGTAACTTGAATCAAGCATGCAGCTAGCTGGTAGAAATAGCCCACTCACCACACTGATTTAAAGGGCCTTGGTTCCTTGCAGAACCCCTCAACAGAGAGGTTTCTTTTCTCCTGTTTTTCAGAGTTCTCTATTTCTGGAGTAGGATGTTTTTCCCTTCTGCAACTAAGCTGTTGTAATGCTTAGAAAAGCTTTTCTGCCAAAATGTTTGCACCCAGTCTTTGATTTTTAATCTACAGAATGCCAGCAGGAAAATGAATTTATCAGGGCTGGCAGCAAACACTTCAGAATGGAGATGCTGTTCTGGATTACTACAGAATAGTAGCCTGTTTCTGTTGAGTTTGAATGTAATTTTCTATTATTAAAACTTGTATTTGGCTAAAGAGGTATGAAATAAGTGTCTTAGTAAAGTGGATTTTTTTTTTGAGATCAAGTGTTTTGGCAGCAGAAGTTTAATGTTTAGGTAAGTGCAATAATTTTTTTCTCTAGCAGATTATAGAGCCATTCTTTTAATTATTGTCTCAGAATGGCAAATTTGGGAATGTGCTGCTATTATTCTGTAATGTCAATATTTTTTTAAGTCTACTTGTGGTGTAAAAACAATAATCAAATTAATATTTAGTCTTTCTCTCCCCCCTGCCTCCTTTTTTGCAGAAGTACAGGGCAGACCATAAAAATGCAGACAGAAAATTTGGGTGTCATTTATTATGTCAATAAGGACTTTAGAAATGAATACAAAGGAGTGTCATTACAGAAAGTGGAAAAGAGCGTGGAAGAAGATTATGTATCCAACATTCGTAATAACTGTTGGAAGGAGAGGCAACAAAGTAAGTTTGGTAATGTGTGTAATTTCATTAAATCATGCATTACTATAAAAATAGCCTGAGGCTAGAAGGAAGTGCTTGTATTATTACAACAGCTCAATGCAAAAGTTAGTGTAAGGTCCCCTGCTGTTTCTCACTTTAAAACTGTCCCCAGTGTTACTTAGTTTTTGAATTTTACTCAGTGATCTAACAACCATTTGCAAATTATCAGCGACTTTAACCTGATTTATTAGCTGTGACCATTTCTCAGAAAATTAAAGACTACACTAAATTGATTATGACAAAGCTTTTGTCCTTAACTCACTGCAATTTCTAAGAATTCTCATGTCTTCCACATTACTTTATCATGGCAATAGCTCATTTCCCTAGGTGTTTTTATACAAGTAAATAAATAAACCAGAAGCTTACATAGGTGTTTCCAGAGAGATGAAAAAATAATCTGCCTTGGACCACAGTACATACAAACACTGCTTTTCCAGGCAACCAAGGACAGGCAGCACATCCTGTAAAACAAGGGGGTTTAGTTTGCCATCTGTTTCTCCAGTCTAATATTATACAATGAGTTACTTCTTTTCAGAAACCTAGAATTCAGTGTTAAAGCATAAGAATACTGAAGAGCACCAGCAGCCTTCTCTCAATCAGCATCAATTTTAACCAGTTATTCTGTTATCTGTGACCATTCTGTGAGCTCTGTGGGAACAGCACTGCTAAAATTACATCAGTGTTGAAACCAGATGGTTTTAACTTTTCATGTGGTGAGCTTCAGTCATAGAAAACTGTTTAGAAAAATAATTCATTCATGATCTGTCACTACACAGACTAGAAGCAAATAGAATGTAGTTCTCTCAGTCAGATCACATGTTTCTGTCCAGCTTTAGTCTCTGCAGTCCAGTTGTTTGGTACTTGTCATTTATCAGGTTGTGAAAACTACCCAAACTGATTTTGAGTGAGAGGCTCCTAATGGTTTTTCTTTTTATCCTGATTATAGAAACAGCTGATTTCGTGGTTTTATGGATTTAAAATACCTGTTGTGTGTTAACTCTCTTTGACAGTTAAAATCTATCTGGGGTTAATTGACATTTAAGAATGTCTTGCATTTTGAGTTGAAGTGACAAAAAAGATTTTACAGAATTACAATGCTCAGCAATGTCAGGCTGTTGAGCACCAGTATAATACAGAGAGCTCCTAATTATTAATAGCTCTGAACACTGACAGTCTGAATCAGCATCAGTTGAAGTAAAGGGCTTAACATTAAGCATTAACATTTTGGGGCACAGACAAGATGCTAGAGGTATCAACAAAAATGCGGGATCACAGAGAGTGGCCTATATTTGTAATGTTTAATGAGGTCTGACGGAAGTAGTAGGGGATTTTTGTAGGGTGTGTTTTTTTCGTGTTAATCAGATACTGCTGTATGAACTCTGAGGGAGCTGGAAGGCTGATACAGCTTTACCTGCTCAAAAAGATGGAAATGTTACAAAGATCCAAAGGAAAACTGTAGCAGTGCTGTTTCAGTGGCGCCTGAGGGAAGTTAGAATAGCGAGAAGGAAAAAAGGGCAAGGGTTACAGTCTGAGGTGTTTTGTACAGCTCTGTCACGTGCCAAGTATTCAGTTTGTAACAAAAAAACTCTTTTCTCTTTTCTCCTTAAAGAAACAGACTTACTTTATGCAGCAAAAGTCTATCGAGATGACCGGCTCCGAAAGAAAGCAGAGTCCATGTCCATGGAGAACTGCAAAGAACTAGAACGGCTGACCAGCCTCTACCGAGGAGGATGAGCTACAGTTACACACACATCTTACCTATGCTGTTATCTCTCCTGAAACTGAGAAGAGATTTAGTTTCACCATGGATGTTGGAAAAGAGGGTGGATGTAAAACTCTACTGTGTAGCTGTTTCCAGAAACCTTATGCTGAAATATCATTTAACGGCTTCTTTACCTACTGTGAAATATAGGTAACTTTAATTGTTTAGATTTTACTTCAAAGCTTCTGTGAATTCTTTCAGCAGAGAGAATAGCTCAGAAAGGATGCTATACTTATAGAGACTTAGTCATAGTGGTTCTCCTCTAACATATTTGCCATGTAAATATCTGTGGAAAGAACTCTTTGTGTATATATGAGTTAAATGACTTTCTATTTAAAAATCTCAGAAATTTAGTTCCATATTACATTTTGTCTCACTGATGGAATAAATGGTATGATTACATCACTCCTATTCAGATGTCAAGTGTGTGGAGTTGAAACAATAATTTTTAATATTTTATCTCTAACTCTATGTAAAATCTTCTAGGTTTACCACTTAGAGGAACTTGGTATTTTTAAATATAATGGCATATATTCCTAAATATCTGTTGGGGTAAATTGATCTGGTGTAGAGTAGCAGTTTAGCTGTTGTAGTTTTTTAGCATTTCTAAGCAATGCTGAGAAAAATAAGAACTACACTAATCTCTTTTCAAAGTAAATATTTGCAAATGCTGTACAGACCATTATAAACATTGCTTTTAGTACTTGCAACAGTTTACAGCAGCTCTACCATTTGGTATTCCAGTAGTAGTAAGTCCATACATACGGTTAACATGCATCCATAGCTTCCTTAATTTTCACTGGAAAGGTAGAGGAAAACATGCAGCACTAAAATCTTAAAACTAAAATAAAAAGGCAACCTAATTATTTTTTTCCTGGCAGGCTTCCATTTTCTTACTACTTTTTTATTTCAAGCTGGGTCCCAATACTGATTCCTCAATGGGCACCACAAGTGGAACAGGGAAATTTTGCTAAGGACAAGCTATGTGCCTTTCAACCCTTTTGCCAACTATTTAAATGCTTTGCTGCTTTGCAGTGTGCTCCTATGGTCAGAGCCCTATCACTGGTCAGAAGAGGTAGGGTATGTTTTTTTGGGACCAGAATGTAGCAGGACTGACTTCGTAGAAATGAGCAAGCCTGTTGTTTAGCTCCTACATAGAAGATCATGTAACTCAGTGGCCTGGAAATGGAGACTATATGTAGCCACACCTGCTGATGCAAAGAGGTGTTCTGAAGCAGCTAAGTACAATGTACTTAAAGTTTATCAAAGTATGTTGAAAATGTTTTTAGGTTCAGTAGCTGATGTTTTTTACATTTTAACAGTGTTATGCAGGGGAATGTTTCTTGAATTTGAGAATGCCAGACAGCTTGTATTATGGGCAATATATTTTGTTTGACAAAACTGCTGTCTTTGAACAATGCTATCAGTTCATGTGGAGCCAAATATTTCTTCTAAACTGAAAATTTAAATACTTTGTCTGACTTCATTGCAATTCATTCTGATCTACAGCAGGGTATGACTTTACAAACAAACTAAATTACTCCAAGTGATCCAGAAAACATTTTGAATATATCCCTTTTCCAAATTGTCCCAGTGGAAATGTCTTCTCTTGAATTGGTGTATCATGAGACTGGCTGCAGGCTTTTAGCTAAGCAGCTAAACCAGCATTCAAGGTGAACATAAAAGCCTGGGGCACAAAACAGAACTAAAAGTTGCTGAAACAACAAAAAAAATAAGGGGTTGCTGTACTGAATGTCCTTGCTCAGACTGCAGTAAAAGGGTTCAGATGCAATGGAAAGGCATTCAGTTGTTTGAAATATGCAATTCAAATCTATGGAGAAAACCAGATTCCCCAGATTTTGTAACTGTCCAGAATGTATTGTAATTATATTAATGAAAACAAACTATCAAAGTAGATCCTGGTACTCCTGTGTCTTCTTAAAAGAAGAAAGTTGTTCCAAGGGCTTTAACAAGTATTTGGGCCTTCCTGTTTACAAATGAGTCTGAGTTTGCAAGTGATCTTTTAGTTAACAGGAAAAAGGATATATAACACATTTATCAAACATTGGAACTGTGAAGTCAGAGTGAACAGATGGTCTTAGCAAAGCTGCCTGTAATAATCCTATGGGCTGTGTCTGCCCTGCAGCCACTTCTGGTGCAGGTGAGAAGTGGGGAAAGGGATGGATGCTGAGCTGGGTTCCATTGCTGTCAGTTCCTCTGCAAACTGGAATGATGTGCTGGCTGTGCCCTATGGCAGCACAGACATCCCAGAAGGTTAAAGGTGAGACCTAGACTGCAACGTTTCATTTGACTACCTATTGCAATTAGCACTTTCTGAAAAGGAAATTGGTGGAAGTATGCTGCTTAGCATTTAACAGATTAAATAGTTGCACACTTTGAAATATGGAGTAATGTGCAAAAGGATGCTGTGATTTCCTGTGGCATAAAGATTAAGCTGCTCTAAATATAGCCTGCAAACATTCTTTTAATATTTCAAGTGGGTGTTTTTCTCCTCATGATTGTTGCTTTTTTTCCTCAAGTCTGAAGTGGTTTTTTCTTCAGAAATGTCAATATCTTCCCTGGATTTGTTAAGGGAATCTGCTGGAAAGTTCAGAAATCATTTTCTCATGAGCAAAATGCAAATTGAAGAGGGTGGAGTACTTAAATCTTTTCAGATGACCTTTCTTCAGAAGGCAAAGTTCCCATTAAAATCAGATATTGGAAAGAAAAGGGAAAAACAAAACTGGTTTTGAACAGCCTGACTAAAAATCCCTCAACATTTTATTTACCCGCTCCGTACTGTTTTTATTTAGTCATTACCTTTCATTTAATCTAAAGATAGCATGAATATGGGTTCTTGGTTTTATCCTTTAAAAGGGCAGGCAGAAAAGCCTTGCAAAAAGAGAAGAATCTTGGCATGGCTCTGACATAGCCTAATGAAAAAAGGAGGTGATTTGCATCTGCTGAAATATAACATCAATATGTGTTCTATTAATGGAGCATCCTGAGTCACAAGCAGTTCAGTGTTCACATCTGATGAACATTTCCCTACAAGTTCTCTGTTTGGGTAAAACAAGTCTAAATTGGAATTTTTAACCTTTTTTTAAACAGTCTTTTTTTCTTTTACCATCTTCCAAGAAATGGTAGAACATTACAGCACTAAAAATGTAACAGATGCATTTAAATAGACAGCAGAGACAACTTTAAATAATAAATATTTTTAATATAATTTTGTAACAAATGCTGTAAAAGGATTAAAATGGGAGGGCAAGAATATTTTTTAAGGTTGTGTGTTCATAAATTTCATTCACCCTTAAGCAGTTGTTATGCTGACTTCTTGTAGCTCTTTTTGTCAAATAGAAGGAAAGTGCAATAGTAAAAGCATTTTGGTTTTTTTTAAAGCAGGTAATGTTAAATAAATTCCTGAAGCTCTAACTTCGATATGATATAATAAATACAGGAAAGAACAAGGCCATTTGTTGTGGTTTGGCCATGACCCCAGCACCATGCAGCCAGCTGCTCCCGCCCCACAGCAACAGGAGGAGAGCCAAACTCAGGTAAAACCTCTGGGCTGAGATGGCAGAGGTTTAATCAGCAAAACAAAATCAGAGATCAGTGATCAATAGCAATGAAAAGGGAGACAGCAAGGGAGAGAGGAATAAAGCCCAAGAAACAGAAGTGATGCCCAACACAATTGCTCACCACACTCTGACCAGTGCCCAGCCTGTCCCTGACGAGCAGTCAGCAGCTCCTGACCAACCTCCCCAGTTTATACACTGACCATGAGATGCTCCATGGATGGAATATCCCCTTGGCACATTCAGGTTTGCTGGCCTGGCTGTGCTCCCTCCCAGCCTCTTGTGCACCTGCTCACTGCCAGAGCATGGGAGACTGAAAATCCTGGATTTAGGGTCAGCACTGCTCAGCAGCAGCCCAAGTATCAGTGTGTAACCAACATTATTCCCATCCTGAACCCAAAGCACAGCACTGTACCAGCTGCTAGGAAGAAAAGTAACTCCCCCATCCCAGCTGAAAGCAGGACACCATTATAAACTATACTTCCCATACTGCTCAGTCTGGCAGGAATTAGGTTTGAGTATTGGGCTTCTCCACATTTTTAGAAGTAATATTAACATGCACTGTTTAGTTATGATGTTATCCTTCATGCAGAATACACTTCTCCCTTCAGTACTGGTTTATTCCATGTACAGAATGACTGTCATTGGGATGGGAGAATAAATTGCCATTAATGGCAATACAGGGGCCATCTCATAGATGCTTTTGCATAGGTCTTATTCAAAATGTGACAGGGAAATAAATAAAATTGATCACTGAGCATCATGGCTGCAAATAAAAAAAGTTGCATTTTTAAACATTTTTAGTGTATAGTAGGGAAGATTTTAATAAATGAGAAGACAAAGGTTGTTGCAGGTAGCATTTTCAAAATACTACCAGAAGCTCACATGATGATTTTATGGGGTTCTCTTTTAAGTATCTCTCTAATATGACCAAGTCCTTATCAAATTGCTGTGTGTGCATGGCTTGGATTAAGAAGGAGGTATGGATTCTCAGTATTCAAATAAATTTGTTCTTTTGAATGACCTTTTCCTCTGTTACTTGCAAAAAGTGGCTTATCTCTGTTTCATGCTTTTTGGAAACTTCGCTGGAAGTTCAGAAACACTAGCAAGTGATTTTTTTTTTTAATTTACACTTTTTAAAATTTTAAGCAAAATCTTCAGGTATCCACAATGCTCTAGTCACTGGTGGTGTCCCCTGGGCTCAGTATTGGGCCCAGTCCTGTTCAGTATCTTTACTGACCATCTGGATGAGGGAATTGAGGCTACCCCCAGTAAATCCACAGGTGACACAAAGTTGGGTGGCATTGTTGATCTGCTGGAGGGCAGGAAGTCTCTGCAGGGGATCTGGACTGGCTGGATCAATGGGCTGAGACCAGCAGAATGAGTTCAACAAGGCCAAGTGCTGAGTCCTGCCCTTGGGTCACAGCAGCCCCAGGCAGTGCCACAGGCAGGGACAGAGTGCCTGGGGAGCTGCCCAGTGGAAAAGGACCGGGGGGTGCTGGTGACAGCAGCTGAACATGGGCCAGGGTGTGCCCAGGGGACCAAGAAGGCCAAGGGCATCCTGGCCTGTGTCAGCAGTGGTGTGGCCAGCAGGAGCAGTGACTGTCCCCCTGTACTGGGCACTGGTGAGGCCACAGCCCAAGAGCTGTGTCCAGTTCTGGGCCCCTCACCGCAAGAAGGACACTGAGGTGCTGGAGCATGTCCAGAGAAGGGCAATGGAGCTGGGGAAGGGTCTGGAGCACAGGTCCTGTGAGGAGTGGCTGAGGGAGCTGGGGCTGTTTAGCCTGGAGAAGAGGCAGCTCAGGGGGCACCTGACTGCTCTGCAGTGCCCTGACAGGAGGCGGTAGCCAGGTGGGGGGCCGGACTCTTCTGGCATGCTGCCAGTGACAGCATGAGAGGAAATTATCTCAAGCTGTGCCAGGAGAGATTCAGGTTGGATGTCAACAAGAAATTCTTCTCAGAAAAGGTGACTACTACTGAAATGGGCTGCCCAGTAGGGTGATGGAATCACTGTTGCTGGAGGGGTTTGAGGAAAGGCTGGATGTGGCACTCAGGGCCATGGTCTGGGTAACGTGGTGGTGTTCAGTCATAATTCAGACTCGATGATCTGGGACGTCTTTTCCAACCAAATTTGTCCTGTGATTCTGTGCTTGGCCTTTAGTAGTTTTTTCTTTGGTTTTTTTTGGTGGTTTTTTTTTTTGTTTTTTTTTTTTTTTTTTTTTTTGTAGAGAAAAAGCATTGATATGTGCTGAGCAAGCTTGGAGGTTTTTTGAGATCTACCATGATCATGGGGTCCTGCATTCTGACAGAAGACTTTAAAAACAGATATGTAGTTACCATTGTTACCCTGTAGGCATCTACTAAATTAATCTATTTATTTTTTTACATTAGCTGTTTAATTAGCCTGCAGCTCCATGAGTTTGATGGAGTAGATCCAAAAGCAGGGGAAATAGGCAACAGCGGAAGCGTGGCAGTGACTGCTCGGCATAAAACCACGTTTGCTCCCGGTTGCTGATCTCCTTTAACCGAAACGCTGTGCTTTGTTTTGGTTTTGGTTTGTTTTGCTGCCGGGGCGCAGCAGGGCGGAGGCGGCGGGGAAGCGGTTCCGGGCCGGGAGGGCGGTGCCGCGGCTCATGTGACAGCGGCTCCGAGGGGAAGCGGCGGCGGCGGAGCCGTGCGGGGCGCGCTGGGGGCGCCGACAGGTACGGCGGGGCGAGCAAGGGGCGCTTCCTGCGCCCCCCTCCCGGTGCGCGGTGGTCTCGGCCCAGCCGAGCGCCTTTCCCGGCGCGGCTGTACCACGACGGCGGGGCGGGGGGTGGCGGCCGGCCGGGCCTCGGGGACGGAGAGCCCTCCCCTCCCTCCGGCCGCTCCCCTCCTGGGAGGCGGTGGCCGCGCCGCGGTGACGGGGCCGCCTCTCGTCTTGTCTCGCAGGCCCGCGGAGGTGGCGGCGGCGGCAGCAGCGGGCGGGCCCAGCCATGGCCGACGTGAGTGCGGCTCCGCGGGGCGGGCGGGACGCGGGCGGTGGCTGTGGCTGTGACTGTGGCTGTGGCGGGGGTGGGGCCGGGGGATGCCGGAGTCGGGCCGGGCGGGGAGGGAGCTCCGGGGTGCTGGGAGCGGCCGTGAGTAACGCGCCGCCCGTCTCTGCCCGCAGGACCTGAAGCGGTTCTTGTACAAGAAGCTGCCGAGGTAACGCGGGGCCGTGCGGGGCGGGCGGGCAGGGCCATCCGGTGCCAGCCCTCTGCCACGACAGGGACACTTCCCACCAGACCGGCTTGCTCGGTGCCCCATCCAGCCTGGCCATGAATGCTTCCCGGGTGCGGTATCCACAGCCGCCCTGGGCAATAGGGCACTATTCCAGTATCTCACCACCTGCACAGTAAAGAATTTCTTCCTGATAGCTAAGCTGAATTTCCCGGTCTTCAGTTTGTATCCATTACTCCTTGTCCTGTCACTGCAGTTCCCGATGGAGGGTCCCTCTCCAGCTTCCCTGCAAACCCCCTTCAGATACCAGAAGGTTGCTGTGAGGTCTCCACCCAACCTTCCCTTCTCCCGACTCCGCAGCCACAACTTCCTCAGCCTGCCTTTGTAGGGGAAGTGCCCCAGCCCTCTTATCAGCTTCGTGGCTTTCTCTGGACTTGCTCCAGCAGCTCCATGTCCTTCTTATTATTGGGGCCACCAGACCTGTACTAAACAGAACAAATACTAAATTAATGAGGGCATCAGTTTTTTTCAAAGTTTTCCCCTTTCTTGCACATTTGTTCACACAAAAAAACCCTTTCCTACTAATTACTGTGTTTTTAAAATGGTGTCTCTTCTTCCCTTTTTTTTTTTTCAGTGTTGAAGGTCTTCATGCTATTGTAGTCTCAGACAGAGATGGTGTGCCTGTTATCAAAGGTAACTTCAGCTTCTTGCTATGCTCTGCAGCTGAAACCCTGATGGAACAGCAGGGGGCGGAGAAGTACAGAAAAGTCTTCTGGTTATGCCAAATACCCGAACATCCCAAGTGGTAGAGTTAAATTGGACTTTAAGTAGAATTCAGTAGTTGATTATGTACCTCTTTAAATATATCCTTTTGTTTGTGCCCTCAGTAACTGTAGTCCATGGAAGTTTTTTTTCCTCTGTGACAGGGATTGGAGTGCTGTAAGGTCCTTCTATCTTCAAGTCCCTCAGTCCCTCACAGGCTGATTGATAATAAGTGGTAGACAGAGCTTGGCAGTGTTTTGTTGGCTTTTTTGGTACTGTAGTTTTTATGTTCTGCAGTCCTTGTTGCAGATGTTTTTGGCTTGTGAGTGCAATAGTTTAAGGATACAAAGTTTCAGGTATTGCAGATTTATTTTGTTCAGTGCCCCAGAGTATTGAAGCACCCAGCAGAACTTGTACATCATCACCTGTCTGCAGTCAGGTGACTGTGTGCCAGTCAAAGGCTGGAATGGGTGCAATGGGACATGGAACCAAAGGAACATCAGCACAGGCATCCTAAAGGAAAAGGATTAAAAAGGATCATAGAGAGAGCACTAGATGATGTACAGCTTGTGAAAACTGTTTGGTGTTCCTGTGGGAGCACCTCAGAGGTCTTGCATGTTTCTCTGCTTCTGGCAGAGCAGTGAGCTGGATGAGGGTTTGGGGTGCAGTCAGAGACCTCATGTAAAGATAAGGATTTTCTTGTTTTGTTCCAGTTGCCAATGATAATGCTCCAGAACACGCCCTGCGACCTGGCTTTTTGTCCACCTTTGCCCTTGCCACAGATCAGGGCAGTAAGTTAGGACTCTCCAAAAACAAAAGTATCATCTGTTATTACAATACCTACCAGGTGAGTAACCTCAGTGTGCCCTGTCCTCAGTGACATGAGCTGTTCTTGCATTACATTGAGCAAGAGGAAGAAGGTTATTTAAGCTCTGGTAGATTTTCGCTAGGCTGCTATTGAAGAAATTTTGATTTATTTCTTACACAGCTTTAGTTAAGCCTAAATTTCACAGTATTTTTAAAACTTCCGTTACCTTTCTCATAACTTGAGATTTACTTGTTGACAATGGGAAAGTGTAGTAGTTCTGAATTTGCAGATGTTGCTCATATGTTCTTCTGAATCTTTTATGAAGGGTTTATGTTCTTTTTATAAACAATGTTTATAACTAGTGACACCTAACATGAATTAAAGCACCTGCAGCCTGCTTCATAGCTAATGCTGCTGCCAGTATGACTTTGAGGTAAGAAGGCTTCAAAATGCCACTCACATTTTTCACAAATAAATGGATTATTTGTGTCCAAAAGTCCATCATCTACTACATTTCTGCTCCTTCACAAGTTCTGGTGGTCCTGAGAGCTTTTAATTATGGCTGCAGTAAACTGGCCAGCTGTTTGGCCTGCAGTGTGTCAAGGTTTGTTTGCAAATTAATTGGGTGAGTGAATTAGTGCATTGCTTTGACTCTTGATGCTGCTAGCTTACTGTTGTGCCCGTGGCGCCGTTTCCCTGTAATGGAGGAACAGATACTCCCGTACAGGGAACAGTAGTGTAAAACAATAAACCTGCCTGCCCTCCTGTTTCCCATGGAGGGTGTGGTGTCCACAGTGTAATCTGCAGGGTCTGCAGCTGAGGCAGGCTTCTGGTGGACAGCACTGTGTAGAACAGAGTGGAGATGGAGGGAAATGCCAGGTTTTCCATCTGCAGCTCCCTGTACTGTAGTGGAAGTTCTGTTGGTGTTTTTAGCCATGACTCTTGAGAAACAGGTACACTGAAAAGTCACCTCTGTGGCTCTTGCTCCTGCTTGTCCTTTAAACTGAGGAGACTGCTTGTTGCAGAAAGAATTTTTGTGGAAAGAATTCATCAGAGCCCTGGTGTGCACAATGTGTTGGCTGCTGGCTGAGCACTTCTCTCTCCTTGCAGGTGGTGCAGTTCAATCGCTTACCTTTGGTAGTGAGTTTCATTGCTAGCAGCAATGCCAATACAGGTATGTCTGCACATCTGGTTTAAAGGTTGCAGTATTTTAATAATTGAAAATAAATTCCCTGAATTCACTGCAAGCTGTGTTAGCTTTGTTACTGCTGTGAATTTTGTCAGTGTATTGTGAAAGGTGTGAGTAAAAATTGACAGATTTTAGGTGTCTTTCTGGAGTTGTTATTCTTCTAGAAGCATATTTCTCGTGTGATTACCCTTGCCCATGCTGTGTGGGCAGTACTGTGCTGTGCAAGCCAGCTGTTGGGTCTTTCCTGCAGAATGTTAACATTCTGCAGGAATGTGTGCAGATTTGTCTTCAGTTCTGTGGGTGGGGAAGTCCTTCAGCCAGGCCCTAGCCTTGCTGGTGAGGACATTGGCTAATGAATGTGAGCAGAAGGGATTTACTTCTGGTACAGCTTCTTGGGCCACAGTAGCTATGGAAGTGACAAGGCAGTAGTGGGGCAGAGTTGTGCTGCCCTGGGTGCCTCTTTTAGTGCCAGGGACTGCAGACACCCTGCCTGGGGGTACTGCCCACTGTGCACAGGAAAGTGAGGAGCTCACATGAAACTTTGAAAAACACTGCCTGTGACTTGGGAGGGGGAGGGAGCTGTGGGCTTTGGACTCAGTGATGTTGTTTGATGGAACATTCTGTCTCTTCTCTCTTTCCAGGGCTGATTGTAAGTTTGGAGAAGGAGCTCACACCCCTGTTTGAAGAACTGAGGCAGGTTGTTGAAGTTTCTTAACCCAGTGGTACAGCCAGAGTGCAGCATTCCTCTGCAGCCCAGTGGACAGAAAGATTCAATAATCATCAGTCAAATAACACGTCTCGGAAGAAATACCACAGCTCCTTAGTATACTAAGTAAGAGTAAATTGTACATAGTACTGAATCTGAAATGATCTACTAGTGTGTTGTAGGTGGATGTTACTTTAGGCCATGCTTCTTGTATTGTGCAGTACTGGAGAGCCCACCAAAATAGCTCCCATGGAGTTTAGCTCAGCCAGCTGAGCCAGGCCGGCGCCATGCCCTCGGCTCCAAGGAGCGACCCCCAGATCTCCTGCCTCACAGGGCACATGGCACATGGCAGGGCTGTCCTCAGGCTGGCCACCACTGCCTGTGGGAAGGCACATCAGGTGGAGGGAGTGAGCAGAGACGTGCTTGGAGGCATTGTGAGAGCAAGTGTGATAGCAGTGATGTGTCGGTACAATCAATGTCCCAGCTTCCTTACACGGGGGGCACTTTGGCAAGGGAGTGCTACTAATCTGGATGCTAGCTGCATCCTGCTTCCACTAGGAAGAAAGCTGTTTCTATGGAAGCTATTGCTGTAGGGATTTTCATGATGCTTAGCTAAAAGCACCCAAACAATGTCTCACTTCTTCATGGGGTTTTTTGTGTAATATGGTTGTGAAGATCTCATGTCTCATAGTCTTTGTGTGGGTTCATCACTGGTGACACTCTCAGCTTATTTACCCTTAGGTTTTCTTAAGTAAATAAATATAAATAAAATACAGTATTTTTAAATGACAGAGCCTGGTCCACTCTTCTGTTGCACTGTAATAACCTCACAGCACATCTGCTTATCTCTAGAGAGAGCAGGTCTCTTAATTGTTTGTAAATGTCCAAACTCCATGAATTATACACTGCAAACTAACCAGTGTGTCTCTCAGTCGGGCAGTAAGGATACCAAGTCCTAGGGCAGAGCAGAGACCCCGTTGCTGGGGGTCAAGCCTGTGTTCTTAGCCCCATCCCTTGTTCCCTCCCACGTCCCCTTATGACAGCTGCCAGGCACTGCGGGTCTGGGGACAGCTCTGGGCAGGTCTGTGTGCCAGGCTGGGAAAGGGGATGCCATGGCCCTGTGCTCACACCTCACTGACCTGTGGTGCATCAGGCAGGATGGGGGGAAACAGTGGTGCTGGAAATGACAGCTGGGAGTTCTTGTCTCAAAAAGAGATTACAGCTTGTCAGTCAACCCTTTTCCATTTAAACCAAGCTGGAATGGGACTTTGGTTGCTGGTCATTACAGAAGCAGCTGGAAGGTGTTTGTATTTCTGGCAAAATGTGTTTGTGTTCCAGCAAAGGCCTCCCTTTGCTGTTTGCTTCTGTTCAACCCATCTGTCTGTGATGGCTTCCAAGGCCACCCAAGTGCTGTTTCTTTCACTGGCTTCAGTTTGTGTGACACTGTGCTGAGCTTGTGCCCAGTGTTTTGTGAGGCAGCTTGTTGCTGTGAAAAAGGGAAGGCAATGTTTGTGGTTTCCCCACAAGCTCCATTTCCAAGCCATGTTCACAGGACACTGATGGTGTTGGAGAATATAATCTCTCTCTTCCCTTTATGCTGCCTCTCTCTCACAGAAACTCAGCAAAGGTTTTGAACTAAATGGGAGATGCAAGTTTGTTAAAGCTTCATTAAGGGAAAAAGGAGGACAAAGCTTTAGCAATACAGTGCAGGAATATAAAAGACCTGTGGTAGTTTTATAATGACATTTTATTCAGAAAACAGTCTGTATAAAGATATTTACAAATACTTTGAATTTCTAAGTTGAAATAAAATGCTATTTATATGTCCTAATTTAGATTTTCTTTCTTCTTCCAATGTGCTTTTGCCTTCCTCTTCTGTGCTCTTCTCCCAGCAAAGGCAATTATCAAACACCTTCTGCATGATCAATACCAAACAGACTGCAGTGTTGCATAGCAGGAGAGGTTTGCAGATGCTGTTTCAGCACAAATTTGATTGCTATGCAGGGAGAGAGGGTCCCCTCTCTTTGCCAGCCCTCGAGGAGGCACAGAATTGCTCAGGGGATCTTGCAGCTGGGTCAGTCTGGTCTTGAGCCTCTCCAGTGTGTCAAACTTTGCTTCCAGAATGTAACACCTATTTAGAGTACAGCACTAACATCATGGGGTTTCACTTCTTGTCTCTCTAGTGAGCCACAACGCTGTTCAGTGTGTGTCCTATGGTTTCTCAGAACCCTGGTTTGTATACAGCTGTGCTTACATGATGCTGCTCACCATTACCTACAGGTGCTGTTTGAAACAAACATTCCCTTGTAGCCATCACTGTGGAATAAAGCTAAACCATATAAAAGTTTGTTTGACATCTGTCACTTTGAAAAGGCCCTTGAAATATTACTCTCTGGATTGCAATATAGATACTATTTACAAAATGTAATTCTGTCATTTTTCTTTTGGTTTAAAGCCTAAACAGGTAATAAAAAGATATTTAATGTTTCCAGAAAGGACCTGTTTTAAATAAAAGGTTCAAGGTTACAGAATATGATACCGGTGCTTAGTTGTGATGCAGCTTGTAATAAATTAATGAGTGCTTTGAATAAACCCAGAAGTTTTGAACAGTGCCCACTTCTGTGATTAGGTGGCAGGAGTTTGAATTAAGTGTATGCATTACAGGCATACACCAAACCCACACTCTGGCTCTGCAACCATCCCCACGCGTGACTCGGCAGCCCCAGAGCAGCCAGAGCTGCAGGATCCCGTGTGTGCAGCGCTGGGTGACCTCTGTGAGGGGCACAGACAGCACTGCAGACCTGAGGCTGCGCTCTGGTAAGCAACGCCTTCCCTTGGAGAGAGGCAATTCCTGCCCGCGGAGCAGGAGCGCTGGCACAGCGCTAGGAACTGAGGGTGGCGCTGCGCTCCTCCAGCTGCTTCCGTATCTGTGACTGCAACAGAAACACAGCCCATTAATTACTGCTTGGCTGTGTGCATGGGGGTGAGTACAACCCACCCAATTCCTGCAAGTTTTATAGGAAGTAGTGCTTTCAAGCCTTTACATGGTCTCCTCATTCCTGCCATCATGACCCAGGACACGCAGTCTGGGCTGATGATCAGCATTGTTTACCAAGCACACATAATGACATTCTTAGAGATGGAAGTAATTTTTTCTTACAAATGAGTGTGCCTGTAAAAGTGCATCCCAAAAATGCTGAAGTGTGTTTGCAGAGAGATACATTATGCCCCTGTGCGTGGCACTGATGAGGCCACACCTCGACTGCTGTGTCCAGCTTTGGGCGCCTCAGTTCAGGAAGGTGCCTGATTGCAGAAAAGGGCAGTGGAGGGGAAGGGGCTAGCTCATAAGTCCTATGAGGAGCAGCTGATGGAGCTGAGGGTGTTTAGCCTGGGGAAGAGGAGGTTCTGGGTGACCTTATCGCTCCCTGAAAGGAGGGGAGAGCCAGCTGGGGGTTGGTCTCTTCTCCCAGGCAACCAGTGACAGGATGAGAGGACACAGCCTCAAGCTGTGCCAGGGGAGGTTTAGACTGGACATCAGGAGGAATTTCTTCACAGAAGGGGTTGTTAGACATTGGAATGAGCTGCCCAGGGAGGTAGTGGAGTCACCATCCCTGGAGGTGCTTAAGAAAAGACAGGGTGTGGCTATGACAATGCCACAGTGTCTAGTTGACAAGGCTGTGACTGATCACAGGTTGGACTTGATGACCTCAGAGGTCCTTTCCAACCTAATTGATTCTGTGATTATGTGAAAATGCATATTCCAATCTAGCTGGCCTGGCAGCCAGAGCAAGTTCTCCCTTGTTGGAGGTGCTGCGAGCTGTAGCCCTTGGGTGCCCCAGTCCTGGGGGGCTGTGCTGGCAGTAGCAACACACATCACCTTACCAGCTTCCACCGCAGGATTTTAATCCACTCATCAGCTTCTATCCCCGTTTTTGCACACAGGTAGTATGTCCTCAGTGGGAACACTAAACTGCAAGCAAACAAAGCTTTCTTAAGTTGCTAGGACAACTGGCAGTTCTCCCCAAAACTGAGCCCAGCTGGCCTGTGCCAGCAGTTGCTGAGACAGAGCAGGACAGGGAGGCTGAGCTCCCCTTCAGCCACCAGGAGGGAGATTAACCAAGAATGGGTGACAGCCTTTTACAGCCCAGGGTCCTTAAGGACAAGGACCCTTCTAAGGATAAAAGAGCCACATTTGGGCACAGAAGAGGTCACCATGTCACCTGTATCAGTGTCTGACCCCAACATCCATGAGTCTAGGTGATGATTATAGATGCTCACAGAATTAGAAATGCCCACTACACATGGGCCCACCTTTTGCCAGGAGTAATTTGGCAAAGCCATGCAGGACTGACAGAGATTGTCTGACAGAAAGAGACTTATGAGTTAGAGGATGAGCAGGGTCACAACCACCAAAGGACCTTTCAGAAACACACATTGTTTATATTTCAAAATTCCCTTTGAACTTCCCAGCAACATGGAGAAAATCCTGCAACCTACCAGAAACAATTGACTCTTTCCTGGGAATAGTCAAATTGCACAGCTGAGCATTCAGTTAAGTCAAGTGCTCGAATTGGTTCTGTAGCCTTGAAGAGAAAATGTTTTAAAATGTGGACACATGAAAACAGAAGATAAGGTTATCTCAGTTCATCTTCAGTGCATCTAGAGTTTTACAGGCACCTCTACAGGTTTTTCCAGGCATAGTTACAATGGCTGTAACACTATAAGCACAAACTAGCAAGCATAACATCAGTGGTATGACACAAAGTGAGCTTAATACAAAAAATGCAGGGCTGTTCACATCTGGACAAGCAACAGAGGAGATCTTTGAATGTCTGAGCTACATGGAGCTGCTGAGGGTTTGGCTGATGCCTTGTAATGTGACTGACACAGCAGCAAACCTGGCACCACTTTCAGCCAAGGTTTACAGAGACAAAGGTGTGGGTATGTGGGGGGGGGGGCTATCAGACCAGCCAGCTGTTGGAGATTGAATTAATTCCTAAGTGCCTTAAATGGATGAAGCTGGGTCAGGACAAATGTAGAAGTAAAGCCAAAGTAGTGCTTGCAGCAGAAGTGATAGGTTTGGCTGCCTGAGAAGCATGTGCACACACACACACGCACACACACATATACATATATGTGTGTGTAAAAGTTTCTTTGGGGGAGCTCAGGTGCAGGGATTGTGTATAACAGCAACCCATCTCCCTCAGGAGTTTCATTCTCCCTAAGTGTGAGAGCTCTTCCTCCATTTGTTTCAGCCTCACATTAAGGCCTCAGAAGAGACAGCTGAATTGTTTTCTGCCCAAACACCGTTAGCTGTTTTCATGGTCCTTCATCAGGTGTATGGAGGTGTCTGTTGCTCTCTCATCTTCCCTTAATATTTTTGCAGACTCAGGGGCTGTTAGTAACACCCTATATCAGAAGAAAGCCCCTTGGGCTGTGGTGTGATACCAAAAGCTATCCCAGGGTTAGCTGCAAGCTGCCCATCTGCAGGTCCCTGCAACCCCACAGCAACAACAGGAGTGCCAGGAGACACTGGAACTGCTGCCTGGAAGGAGATTGTAGTCCTGACAAACACAGGAGTTCTTCTTGCCTGATAAGTCACTAATGGAGTGCTGCTTTTTGAAATGCTATCCTGCAAACTTAACTCAAGTTGTCTTGAACTGAAATGAAAACTGGTGGAAAGCCCTGCAAAAACATAACTGTTTAGAAATGGTAATGTTTGGTGAGAGAAGGCTCTTGTGTAAAAATCTGTTAGATGCTTGAAATGGGGCTTGGCAGAGGTGAACAGTGTGCATGTGTTTATGAAGGAACTTCAAACAGAGGCATTGTAAGGGCAAAGAAACTCCAGCTGTGTTTCTTATCTTTACTCAGATCAAGATAGAAATGGAGCAGCAACTGTAAGGATGCTGCAGATTAATCTTTGTCAGAAGGAATTTTTAAATGAATAGTTTTTCATGTATCCTGTGAGACCACTTGAAATAAGAGGATGAAATCAAAGAAAGCAAAGGATACTACCAGTATTTTCAGAACTATTTTAGCAGCATGCTCTCTGTCAGGTTGAGAGCATGCTGCTAAAATAGTTTATTTGTCTGAGCTACAAATAAAGGTTGTGTTGTGCTGGTAGCTTAAAATCCACTTTACAAAGCAAAACAAAAATGTATTCTAGGCCAGGTTAGGCAGGGCTTGGAGCAGCCTGGTCTAGTGGAAGGTGGAGAGCTTGGAAGAAGAAGATCTTTGAGGTTCCTTCCAACCCAAACTATTCCATGATTCTTTGCAAAAAATCCCTGTAAACTCTATCCAGTAGCTAAGACTGGCAGAGCACAGTAAACATAAAACTTAATTTCTCTTGTTGAAGTCATCAGCAAAACTGACTTTACTTGACAGGTTTGACCCCTCTGACAGTTTGGGAAGCTTTAGCTTGGAAAGCTGTGATACAGATGTGAGAAACCAGAGAGACAAGGAGGCTGCAGCTGCCTGTGTAGATGTTTAAAAGGTGGAATTGTTGTTTGCTACTTACTGTCTGGTCTTTGAAGTACTTCAGTTCATTCCTATGCAGTGTAAACCACCTTGTTTTCCAGTTCTGAAAGATCAAGAACGAATGGTAACTGCTTTGGGAGAGTTTAGTCTAAAACTTCTTGGGGAAAGAAAAACTTTCAAAGCTGCTGGCTTGCCCTGGTTTACAGCTGTGCTTTGTTGTTGCTCAAAACACAAATTGTTCCTCTCTGCAGGGAAATACAGGTGGAGCACTTTCAGCTCCATGCTGTCTTTAGCTTCTGTGGGTGATCGCAGGGTGGAAGCAACAAGTAAGTTTTCCTTACCTTGACTATTTTGCCTTGTTTTATCAAATATCCTTCTTTGGTACCGAGCTGTGAAGTAAGAAAGAAAGAAAGGGATTGTGGTTAGAGGCTGAGCTCTGCTTCCATGTCCCACATCCCCCCCTTTGCCAACACTGGGAAGATGCATCAGGTCTTTGGGAAACTCCCCAGAGCCCCTTGCCCTCACTTCAGTGCTGCCCCTGGGCTGATCCAGCTGTCCTAGGGTGAACACGGAGCAGTGCTGGCTCTGGAGCAGCCCCCAGGCTGCCCCAGGGAGCTCCTGCCCTGCCCTTCTCAGCCCAACACACCACAACAGCTCAGTTACTCTTCATTTAGTGAGGCTGGATGGCTGTCCTGGAGGTGTGTGACCAGGAGCACATGGGGTTTAACTGACCATGGAATTATCCCCAGGAAAGGCTCCTCAAATGCAGCCAGGGGAAAGTGCTGTTTCACTGAGCTGCTCTCTTCTCTCAACCAGGCCCACACTGGACAGGAAAAATCTGTTATATTCAATGTGCTTTTGGAAAAATTGGGGTTTGAACTGTTTCTCTGGCATCATGAGTGACACTTGGACCTCATCACTTCTTAGATACTGAAATTCTCTGTAGGGAACTGGCTGTGAGATCTCTGAAAATCAAAATATTGCCAAGTTACTGCTTGTTCTTGGAAAAAATGTTACCTTATTATTGGTGGTGTGCAGAAATCAAGCTTCTTTGGAGGTTAAAGTGTAACTTGGTGATGAAGGGTTGGTTGTGAGACACATCAGAAGTGGTTCTTCTTGCAACTTCATTAACCCATATTAACATAATTCTTCCTCTTCCCCCAAAAATACAGTATATAATTAAAATACTTTCCTCTCTGCTCAGAGCAAACTGTTTTGGAGAAATCACCTGTCTCACTTAGACAGGAGTTACAAGAGATGTAGAGACTCCAACTGCTGTTCAAGTGAGTCTCAAATGTCAAAATAGTTGGCCCAAATGTATATGATGATTTTTTTTTTGTATGCATTTTTTAAAAATTCACGATAATTTTAATAATGATTATTCTAAATAAATTATTCTAAAAGATAATGTGAGAATGAAAATCTTTCACAGATTCTTTGTTTGGATAGTCAGACTCACCCAGGTTTTTCCAGGGACAGTATTGACAACAATTATAAAAGCCTTTATTTGCCATGGGCCTGTACTGAGCAAGTCTGTATTTGCTTTGCCTTGTTTGGCAGAGACTACCTGTATTTACAAACCCACAGAGGGATTAATAACCAGCCTTACTCCATATCTCACTCCAACAACCATGCTAGGCTCAGGCCAGAAGCACCCCTCCCACCAGAACACAACTTACTGAGGGAGCATTTGGGACAAGGTCACTTTCTGTCCTTCCTGTCTGCATTGCAGTGTGAACTCGCACAGACTCATAAATGGAGGGCTCCTCCACTTGCCGTGGGTAGGGATGCTTCAACACAATTAAAGTTCCTGGACAGAAAAGAGCAGGAGTCATCCATCTGGCAAGTCCAGCTTAGAAAATAACTTGTCAGTAGCTACATCTCTGAGGAATGGTTTATTCCACCTTCTCCTAAAATTAAAAAGGCAGCTGTGAAAACTGTAAATAGATGGTACCTTCTCAAACCTTTACCCTTGCAAATGCTTGCATGAAATCTCTTGACTTTTCAAGTTGCTTTCCTGCCCCAGAGGCTGGCATGGAGGGTGGGCAGGATGCTGAACTAGACAGGAGGCACAGGAGTCATGGGGTTTGCCAACATGCCACGAGCTGGTGCTTAAATCACCTAATCTGTCAGAGCTTTGGCTACAGACTTCCTAACAGCAAACCCATGTCAACTGTTCTTACCACAGCTCTTCCCAGGTAATCTTTTCATTATAGCCATTCTTCTTTTTCTCCAAGTAGGGTCATGTTTATTGCATGTTCCCTGAAAAAAATCTGCATTCTCAATAGTGAATGCATTGTACTTTTCAAAATAGTATTTTTGTACTTTTAGTACAATAGTACTATTGTACTTTTCAAGAACATCCTTGAAATAGTAACTGCTCCACCATCTAACTCCATTCTTTAAAAATAATGTCACAGTATTCCAAATGCTGCTCCATTTGCATTTTATGCTGATATTGCAGCTCTTAAAGAAGAGGGATGCTAGAACGGGAAGCAACTTGGACTTGAAACCTACAGATGTATGAGTAACTTAAAAGTATTCTGTAATGGGAGGGGCTAAAAACAGAAGTGGAAAAATTGTATTTGAAGTAACCAGCTGAAATCTGTTCACAGGCACAGGGGGTGTATGCAAATGGGATCTTTTCAACTTGCTGTAGGTGGAAAGTCAATATTAGTTTATTTCTATTTGGCCTTGCAGAAAAATTACACTTTACCATTTAAAATAAAATTGAGAACAGCTCCATCACCGTTCCAGAGAAACTACTCCTGAGCTGTTGCACAGAATCAGGGTATCATCATCTGGATATTATTATCCAGATGGATGTTATTATCACATGGATAAAAAGCTACATTGCAGAAATAGAAGGACTAATATAACATTTTATACAATATTTTTCTCTGTGGATTATTTCTTTTCCTCCACAAAGACAATTGTACAGAATAATCTGGTACTTATACACAAGATCTAGCAACAGCTGCACTGTAGCAAGATTATTCTGCCACGTCTGCAACTGCTGATGCTTGGATTGGAGTTGATTCTGATGAGCCCCTACCCCATTTTTGACAAAACATGGTTATGACCCACGAGAAATTTGACACCTGTATCTGAAGGACTAGTGCCTGAGTGTTAATTCTCTCTTCTCCTCTACTGTTTTCCATGGTATTTTAAGGCGGAAGGTTTCTTGATAAGATATCCAATTTTTTTTTTTTAATTTTGTAGCACATCTGGCTTAGAGGTTTCACAGAGCCAGTAGAATCTGATTAGGAAACCTTATGGCAGCAAGTGTTAATCTCATCCATAGAGATCAGATAAAACCAATGTCTTGCTTATTAGTGTCTGTTACACATGCAGTGAAGGAGTGAGGAATGGGGAAATACAAGTTTTATGTCATCTGAAATCTTTACAGGGCTAGGCCTGTGGGTGCATGCTTGATTTCCCAGGAAAAATAGCTCACTGGCACAGATCATACATGTGGGAGCTCTGTGTTTGAACCACTCTTGAAAGCAATTTAAAAAGAGTGTTTTGAAAGATACAAGTGCTATATTGAGTGTAGAATGTAGCATTTTTCTTGAGGGGAGAAATTGGCAAAGGAGCCCTTGAATTTAATGTTTGGGTTAGCAGAGTACTGGTGCAGATTTAGTGTGTGACAAGTTGCAGTTATTGCATGTGCCAGCTATGATTTAACTGGGCTCTTGCATACATCATTAGCACTGCTCTGAGTTATTTGCATACCCTTGCCACAGAGGACAAGGTTTGACATTAACTTGGTTTAACTGAAGTTTTGGCATTAACTTGTACTGACGTCTCTTCATCGCTTACACTCGAAGCTAACCATAAAACTGACATTGCCATGATAATATCCACTTTGTTTCTCCAGGGATTCTAGCCTGATGGCGTTCAATTCTTGTAGGAATCAAGTTTAATATTTTGACCCTTTAATTCAGCCAGAACACTGGTTGTTAAAGAAACCTGTGGTTTTCTCTCTCCTCTTAAAAGCAAGAAAAATCACTGTGATGGCAGATGGCATCAGCATGGTGATGGCATTGCAGGCAGGACAGGAGAGCTGGTTAAAAACACATTCCCTACAGAAAGGAGGAGCATAACACTGTAGGCTCCTTCCTTGGACAAACAATTGTGAGATGAAACCATTTCAAGTCACTTTTCTATTTATTTTATTGGGGGATTTCAAGTTCATAGATGAATATTTATTTCCTCACTATCACTGTGCTTTGGTTTTGCTGGTTTTGAGAATGTTCTACTCCTCCTGATATTTTGAAATCCTCCTTCCTCTGAGAAACTGAAAGGAGCTCACAGCCCTGGTTAGCAAAAGCCCAATAAGCTTATGTGTGGTTTATCTTCAAAGAACTTGAAAGACTTTTTTAAGGGGAATTGATTTAGATACAAATACAAATGTGAATTTATGAACACTTTAGGAGAAGATCTATTTGCTAGCACAACAGAAAAGATCCTTTTAGTTAGATCTTTGTGAAGCATGGCTACAAATGTGTTCACACACACAATATGGCTCTCCTTACCTGTTTCACTTCCAATTAAAGGCTGGTTTGCAAAGTGCATGACCAATTCTTTCAAGCTAGAAAATTCATTAAAACCAAATTTGAATGAAGTTCCTGTGTGCTCAACATGGAAGTGTTTCACAGAGTCTTTACCCCTAAAATAAAAGAGGAAGATTTGTCAAGACATAAATGCCAAAGGCATTTTGCAGATAAAATCCTTAAATAGCATCTTTCACTGCAGGGCCCCAGGTCACAGGCTGCCAATCACTGTCCTAGTAGTGATACTACTGCCATTACTGTCTCACTCAACACAGATTGTAGTTGCTGACTTAGAGATATGAGATGATCACAGCCTAGAAAGGCCAAGCGGGTCAATTTAACTCTTGCATCAACAAAAAGACTCACAAGAGAGATTTCAAGCCTTCTGCCTAAATCCTTTCACTTACTGGGCTTCAGCCTTGAGGGTGTACTCAGTATGTGTCTTGCTCTTCAAGCAGCATCCCAATCTCACTGAAAATGTCTTCTGTTTCCCTTTGAAAAACAGGCTGTCTCTGTTTTGCACCCAAACAGGTTTAATAACCTAATTTTAAATACCTAAGGCTTTAGCAGTTGTTTGCTTTGTCTCTGTATTTGGATGATTGGTTCCACTAGGATGGGCACTGACAAACATGAACCTGGGTCCTTGTTCTCTAAGGGAAGTGACAGCTTTTGTTTATGAAACCTGATGGCATTTAGAGAAGTGTGCAAGGTCTCACTTCCTGGGTAGGCAATTGTTTTGACTTCAAAGGACAGTGAAGCACTTATTGCAAGTATTTCTCCAGTGGAAAAGAGACTTTTGTTAATGTTACTAGCACCCAATGCAAACTGTCTGAGCAAAAACTTACACAGCAAATATACCGGAAAAGTGTGGTGAAGAAAATTAATTATAGCATCTCTTTCATTGTTCATTGCCACTTCCAAAGAAGATTATGGTTTCAAACTGGTATTTAAAGATTTATCTTTGAGCAGTATTTATGGTACTGTAGAAAACAGAAGAAGGCCTCTGTGGGCCTCCCACATGTTTTGTGCTACAGTAAGCTGAGGCACAACAAGCCAAGTGCAAATGCTCAATGCCAGGGGAGAGCTGCTGTGACTCTGCTGCAATTACAGGCATTTCCATCTTTTTGTTTAATTTCTCAAGACAATGTTGCAATGAGAGCAAATTCTACTCTGCTTCCTACTTCCCTTTCAAATGGGGGGAGGGGATTTCAGGGAATAAGTGATCTCTCTTCCTACAGCTGTCAATAAAAACCTCAAGGGATGGCTAAGCAGTTTTTCCTTGAAAAACCCCAAGCTATAATCATGACCAAAGTTCCTTGTGAGGCTGAGGCAGAAAATAAAGTAAAAGCTACAGAAGATATTTCAGGACAGAAGGAAAAGGACAGCTAGAATTGCTGAAGTTATCTTTTCTACAGAAATGTATCAGAAAAAAACTGAATTACTTATTCTACTATTAACTTTTAATATTAGTCAAAAAACTGAAAGAAGACCTAACGTTAACCAGTAGAAAAGTTGAAAAACATTTTAAAATCAAAATCAGTATTCACAGGAGATGTAACAAGAGAAACT
The DNA here is from genome assembly GCF_028769735.1 of Zonotrichia leucophrys gambelii. Classification (NCBI taxonomy): domain Eukaryota; kingdom Metazoa; phylum Chordata; class Aves; order Passeriformes; family Passerellidae; genus Zonotrichia; species Zonotrichia leucophrys. The sequence continues at coordinate 25,719,139 of NC_088173.1, read as the reverse complement.
AGCAGAACAGAATAAAAGACCAAACTTCAGACTGGGCTATTCAGTTCACATGGTAATGCAGTGAGTAATTCTCACTATATGAAGAGCTGAACAAGAGATTGGAATGGACCTGAAACAGACTTTTGTAGGTCTTCTAAGGCTAGAATCTAGTCAAGCAGCAAATTTATTTTCATTAATTAGCACTTGTGTTTCCTGTTAAAAGAACTATTTAAATTTTGGTTTATTACAATAAGTTGTTTCCTGAATGCCCTTTAAAACTACCTTCAAGATACATATATATATATATTTTTAATTAGCTGAGGTAGCTACCTCAAATAATGCTTAATATTTTAAAGTAAAAAAAAATATATTAACCAGAAAAACAATTATTTACTTAAAATTATTATTTTTTTTAAGGAAAGCTATTGATTATAAATGCCACTGTTCTTTTTGGCAACACTTGCACTGAATTCAGTCATTGCTAGTCTGAATACTCATTTTGTAACATCACCTGCAGATCTGTAGGGCACCCTTTGTATAAACGGCTGCCTATAGTGGAAATAATTTCAACAGTGTGTGTATAGGCACACTTGCTCCTAGATCTTCTGTCAGAAGTGGGTCAAAGACCTCATTGTTGCCTTTCCTGGGGAACAGGGTATGTGCAAATCAGACTTGCCTCAGCTCCCAAGCAACTGCTCTTCCAGATTGTAACAGCTCCTGGTACTGAATATGCAGAAAGCCACAATCTCAAGGGCACATGCTGTGCCCCTGTCAGGGGTGGAAATAACCAGCAGCATTACACTGATCAAAGTGACTTTAGAAAGTTACTGTGATTCAGCTGAGTGGTGGTCATGAATTGTTCAGAGGCTCAGTTTGCAGCAGGAATCAGCCTGCATGCACCAGTTTAAAATTTTGGTCTAGAGGCTGTTTTTATCACACAATTGCCAAAGATTACACATGTTTTTAGGGCTGGTTACCTCTAACCAGCCAATGTGCAGGGAGTACCTTGTGTGTCTCATGCATGTGTCCTTAGGTTTCCTCAATAAAATGCTGTGGCTTCTCTCCTTCTAGGAGACTCTTTAAATGTGATTCCATAGTGAAGTAACCAGGCCAGGCTTCCTCTGCTTTGGCTGTATCCTGAACAGTTGTGTCCTAAACTGCTGTAATTGACTTCAAGGCCCTTCAAGGTGCTATTCAATTTAATCACCCAGACCTGGCTAAGACTGAACCTTAGCACAGAACAGAGGAGTAAAACAGCCAAACCCTGGATCATCCTTCAGAGGTGATGGTTCCTATACAGAGATTCAGAAACTAGTAAGATTAGCACCTGTTAAGTGTTTGCTGCTGTCCTCATCATAAAACTTTTCTATTCCCACCAGCTGTTTCTTAAGCTCTTTTAAATGACATGCGGATTTTTATCATGCAGACTGAAAATTTACAGCCATTCTATAGAATTATGTTTTGTATCAATAAGATTAATTCATAATTTGGAAAAATGAGAGCAGCTGTCAAATCCAATCCATTTTTTTTTCCTCTTGCAAAATGTCATTCAGTGGGATTACACCAAAAGGAATATATTTCAAAATAGTTTAAGCCCTAGGGAAAAAGAAAAACCTGTAATGCATGGGACATTCAAACGTGGAAGTAAGTGCAGCATTAGATTAGTTCACCCTGTCCATAGCCTACCTTACAGAGAGGGAGTACAGATCTTCCCTTTCATTGCTCTTCCTCAGAAGATAGCTCCCATCCTGCCCGTTGGAGAGCAGCAGTGCTTCTGCCGCGTGCCGGGTGAGATTGTCATGGTACCACCTGGGGGGACACAAGGGGATACAGCACCCTTCACTCTGCTGCTGCTTTTTGGAGCAGGGTTAGAAAAGGCTGTGTTAATTGCAGTCCTTCCTCTACAATTTTGAGTTGTCACCCTCCTCGCAGGCACTCGCAGTTTACACAGATCTGTGCCTCTTGCAGTGGGCATCTTTTGACACAGTCAAAAAACTATTTTTCCTTAATACAAAGTTGTGTACAAACAGCTGAGTGTTTTGCTGGATCTAAAAACCCTGCCAGTTCTGCTTGCATGAGCAACAGATTACCCAGGTCTGTGCTGATAAGGTGAAAGCAGCTTTGGGGGGTATAGAGGATCCTTTGTCTATTTTCAGAAGCTGCACTTCCTGACATATGTATGTTCTTTGGTACACATCCCCTTCTGGGCAAACAGGCAGTGCCTAAACTCCTCATAAATTCTGTATTTCCTTCAACGTGTCTTCTCTGCCAAGAACTGCAATTAAACGTGCTTGTCTAAGCTTAGAATTAAAGGGAACAAAATTAACTGACAAAATTTCAGTGAAAATTAAGATAGCTTGCCATTGTTGCCTCTTGGCCACCTGTGAGCTGAGCAACAAAAGAAAACATTTAAACACTGTTTCAATTTATCTTCAGTGAAAATAAACTTCATTTTTATATCAAAAGTTTTGAAAGGACTTCACAGGGAGAAAGCCCTGCAAAGAAGTCCAGGAAGTGTAGTTTATAGGTTTCCATTCAGAATGTTCCACAATGGAAACACCCAATTTTCAACAAGAGACAAGGATCTCACTAGAAATGAGCCTGAGACTGAGCACAAAAAGCTGGAGCTGTAAAAGGTTGGAGCTGAAATGCTGCAAGGCATGTGATAAGAACCATAGCCATGCACACACACGAGCCTCTGGAGCAGAAAGAGGGAGGGATAACACACCCAAGGCTCTGCTGGGAGCAAGCTTCCCTTGCTGTGTATGGAGTGGTGCCGTGTCACCTTTCCCTTCCTTTTAAATGCCTGCAGCATTGGGAGCAAAGCCTGTCACTGCTTCAGCCAAAGAAACAGTTCCCCTGAAAGCATTAGTGCCATGGCAGCACTTTCCACAGCTTGTAACCTGGCAGTCTTAGAAATGAAACCAGGTGTAACTGTATCCTCTTTCTCCTTAGCTGTTCATCCCAAATTTCCACCAAACTTGGCACCTCACACAAAGCTTTAGCTCTGGATTTGGACGGCTGCCTATTTGAAAGGCCAGCTGGCTGATGAATTGCTTTATGAGAGACTCCAGGCTGTTAACCCAGAGGAAGAGAAGATCCATGTGAAACTCAATACAGGCAGGGCATTGCTGCTTTGGCTCTAGAATGTGGTCCATCTACACAGTAGAATAAAATAATGAATATTTAAAGAGTCAAAGTGTCATCCTCTGGAACACCTGTTAGCCAAAATCCACTTTGGGATTAACTGCCCAAGGAAGGAACAGGCAAAGGTCAGGTCATTCCTGGTGTGGCAGGATGGTCCCAGCATGGCCAGACCTGCAGCTGAGAATGCAGCACTGTGTTTTGGGTGGGATTTCCTCACACTGTTTGGCTAACTTCAGTGCAAAAGAAGCAGATGCTGAGAAAATCTGTGAGTGGTCATTGTCAGGAAGGAAGCAGATTTAGTTTGATGTTGCTCATAACTGTGCTGTTACCTTATTTCCAAAAAACACCCCTTTACTAAACTTTTGAAAGAGAAGTCAGTTAAGTTTAAAAAATGCTGTGTTTAAATTCACACTCTCTTTACACATAAAAGACCAGTGACTAATGAAATGTTACTGCTATGCAAAAAAAAAAATTACATAAACAAACCAGAAACCAACAATAAACCCCTTAATTGGGGAAATAATGTTGTTTGAAAGCACACTTTTAAAACTTTGCTGACAAGGCTGTAGCAGTTTCATGCCTAAATATGCTGTCTCAGACAAAAGTCCCTCAAATGTTACTATGTTCCTCTTCTTCAGCTCAAAAAATAGAAGTGGATGGGAGACAGTATTGCAGATCTTGGTGTCAAAGGGACTGCTACATGTAGTTTTGGGGTTTTACTCTTCCTGACTGTGATAGATGGTTTGATCAGGTTACTTTGATATTCCACTGTGAAAATAGTCACATAAACTTTGTTCCAATTGCATAAACACAGGTAAAATATTAAAATGCTGAAGAAATTTTAGAACTTGCATGACATACCACCAGGAAGGTAAACAAATACTCACCTATACAGTCTGCTCTCACAATCAAGCCTGAGCTGACAGTACAAGTAATTTGGAAAATTGAGAGCAGTTGTCAAATCCAATCCAATTTTTTTTCCTCTAGCAAAACTAATCCCCAACGTCCTGTGATTAGACACTACTAGGTATACTTCAGGTAAATTTAAGTATTTTTCACAGGGAGAATCCTTCTATTTATCTGTCTCAGAAAAAAGACTTTCAAGCAGTTCTTTGAAATTGGCAAGCAATTCAAGATGGGATTTATGCCTCATTTGGCAAAACTGTAAAAGGCAGACCACCTTCAGGTGAAGTTTAGGTTGTCTTCTGAGTTACACTGGGGCAGGAAACAGTTGATACAAAACACAATACTGTATCAACCTTCCTGCTGTCTTAAAACGAGACATAAAGGAAATTAAAATGCTTTACAAACATCCATCTCCTTGAAGACCCTAAAAGTCCTTTATAAGGTGAATTGTCTTAAATCTTTGGTTTTGAACATGCTGGATAACGTTGGATAATCGGGATGTTTCTGAAGGTGCCTCCAAAAGTCACCTTTACAGAGTCTTGTATTCACTACAAAACAAGTCCAGAAATCTGCTCTGTACTTTGACACCTTTCAGACTGAAAGCCATCAGTAGTGTAAAAATTGCCTGAGGTTCTTGATTGAGATTTCTCTGAGAAACACAAGAAGAAAGATAGATGAAATTCTTTCCTTGCTTCAACCCCACTTCTGGCTGCCCTTGGCCTTGTACACCCTCCTGGTATTTATATATACTTCTGGGAAGTTTCTCTTTTCTAATAATTTCATTTCTTCTATTAATAAAAAAAAAAAGTGTGGCCAACTTTTTGGGGTTCCATTTCCACAATTTGACTAGCAATCTTGGGCTCAGAGTTTATAGCTGCCATAATTTATCCATTCTTGTTACTTTAACTTCATCCTAAATGGCATTAAATCTCCTTATCCCATCCCTGTAAGCATGCTTGTGTTGTCACTGTGTGTGGCTGAATGGCCATGCCATCCTTCCTGCTCATTGAAATGGCCAGTGAAGGCATGGCTTAGGGTGGGCAAGCACAGCCACTGAGACCACTTTTGCTATCCTTTGAAAAAGAAACCATTTCCAGACATCAGCCTATTGTTTATGCCACACTGCACTGGTGATGGCATAGAGGAAGGACTTCACTGATGGCTTTTACAGGAAGGAGAAGGAAGTGAAACACCCAGTGCCCCAGAATGCCCAAACCCATCAGAGCACTCAGCCTTGCCCTGAAGATCTGTCCCTCCAAACAGGATGCACTTATGCTAAAATATCTTCTTTGGAAGATCTCTCTGTAGTTAATGCAGCAACTAGAGCTACCTACACCATAGTGAAGATCAGGAATATGTTACAGCAAAGTCTGGGGTGGGCAACTCTTTGTTCAGGTTAGAACATCATCCTCAAAATGTTCATTCATTCTTTAACAACCCAAGCTGTTCCAATGAAAAATGTTAATGAAACTTCATTTCTGTGTCTCCTGCAGATCAGTGCCCTTAGGTATGGCATCTATCAGTTATGATAATGCTGTTTTCAAAGCAAGCACCTGGATATTTTGCAAAAAAGAAAAAAAATCTGCCTGTGTAAATAGGGACTGCTGAATAAACTTGTAGCTGGCATCAGGTGGATAAACTTTTTAACAATAACAGAATACACAAGGAACACAAACACTCATCCATGAAAGGGTGAATGCTGACTTGCATAATTCTCTTCTGAGCCATTTTAATGTGCAAATTGTGTAACATCCAGTAGAAACACTTGCTTTTCTTCCTCACAAAAATGAAAGATAGTAGCACCAAAAGAGCACAGCTGGAAGTTCTGGGCTGCTATTTGGTGCAAGTGTTTGGAGTGATAACTCTGCAGTATGCCCAGCTACCAGATGAATGCAGTAGGCAGAGGTCACACTTGGTTTTTGTGTCCTTATCAGATGTTCTCAGGCGGGTGTAGCCTGGATAGAATCAGAAACTGTGTGCATGTTTGGCTTGCTTTTGTGGAAAAGTCAAGCAATTCAAAGTCCTTTCTGTGAAGCAAGAAGGAGATTCTTGGTGTTCAGCTGGGTGAGCTGTGCTCTCTTCCCAGCAGCTCCCTCCCTGCTGCAGCAGGGGCAATACTGCTGGTGCCATGTGGTGGGGGAAAGCACTCGGGCTCTCTGAGCTGCAGGAGCCGAGCAGGAACACAGCAAGTCCAATTTATCCTTTGTCCACCTCTGAAAGGCAACAACAACCCAGGCTACTGGGAAGATGAGCTCCCAGTAGGACTTCACTCCCATAGTGCACACAGCAGTTATTTACCCTCAGTTGCTTGACTGGATTTTTTGTTGTTTGTTTGTGGGGTTTTTTTGTGGTGGTAGATGCTGGCAAGCTTTATGTTTTGTTGTTTTGGGTTTTTTTTATTTAATTAAATATATCTTCTACCACAAGGAGCTGAATTTACTTACACTTTGAAACTATATTCTAACCTCAAAGATGTATTCCCACTCTTAGGTTAAAGCAGTAGTCCCCAGCACTGCTCGATGGAGTGTCTGGGAAAGCACTGACTTATCTCCTCTGGCTGGATGCAATGTTCTTCACACGCCTGTGCTCCAAAAATGACTGTAAAACTGACTCATTAGTTCTCTATTTTTGGCAATCTGTATTTCAGCAACTTCCAGCTCTTATCTGTCAAGTTTAGTACTTTGGGATTTTAATTTTTTTTTCCTAATATCACACCCTAGAAGCATTGCCCATCATCTGAAAATTGCAAAAGGGTTCTATGTACCTCACATCACTAAAAGTGAAGTTTTGGCCATGTTTTTAATGGCGCATGAGTTGACAGAGCTGTAGAGAATCTCCAAAAGGGCAACAATGCTAAGACAGAAGTTACAGATGTCAGTCAACCAAATTAGTATTTATAGACATCCTTTCAATGTGTTACACTGAAATTCACAAATCTGTGTAAAGTACTTTGCTGGAATACAAGGAGGCCATTATATGGGGGAAAATAATTTTAAAATAGAAATAAGCAGAAATAACGTCATTGTATCCAGTCTTAAGGTTTGTCTTCTAACTGTAGACTTTCACTAGTTCATCTTCTGCTTTTCACTTCCATTTTCACTCCCCCTTCTTTTAACTGCCTTCATTCTGATTTTCACCCATTATCTGGCCCACTTTCTAGTCACTTTAATTTTTATCTTCCTAAAATTATAAAATAGAGATAAAAAAATTCTTATGACCATTTACCCTGTTCCAGCCTAACATGTTCCTCAGTTTCACAATTTTATTATCACCTGATCTAGGCCTGTGGCTCAATTTATCTCCTGTTGCTAAAACTAAGCATGGAATGTATTGTCCAGCCTTACAAATATCACCTGTCATGGTATTGTCAGACCTGAAAGGGCATAAAAGTTCTGCTGCAAGGGGTGACAAAGATTAAGTTTGCACTGTAGAAGGAAAAAAAGGCTACAAAATTTTGCTTTCTCTTGCCCTGTGCCTTTCACTTTTGATAAACAAAGTGTCACCCAGACGAAGCTGTATTGGGATGGGAGCTGTGCTGCCAGAGCTGCCTGTAATTACCGGGATGACGGGATCCTCCACATTCTCCCCTCTTGCGCAAACAGCAGCGGAATTCCCCGCAGTCCGTGCTCAGTGCTCAGCCCCGGAGCTCCACGCTGCTGCCTCTGGCTGCGCCTCGGCTCTCACAGCAGCAAAGGAACTGCAAAAGGGACCGACTCCAGCAATAACCACAGAGCCCTTCAGAGGAGAATCCCTCGGTCAGCTTCCTTCTCCTTTTAAGCCAAGGTGCTTGTGTCCCTTTTGGCAAACTTCAGCGTTTCCCTTTAAACATTTTGGTAGATTTAGGGACAAAGCCAACGGGTGAGGCAACAAGTTTTTAACAATGTGTTCTGCTTTTGATCTTCCTCTTCATTAAGCATTAGGTCCACCTATATACACGTCAATACAACGAAGCTGACTGAATCTGAATTTTCCCGACAAGTTTCCATTCTGTTGAGCAGCTAACCTGGTAAACTACGAGCATATCCTGGTACTCAGCTTTTTCTCTTAAGAGTAAAGTCCTTCCCATTTCACACTTCTTTAAACCTTATCCAACTTCTTTGATTTTTGTACCAGAAAGCAGAAGCTTTAAAATAAACTGCTTCAAATTCCCCCCCAAAGATATGTCAATGTTGAAGCTGCCTCTCATTGGAATGACAATTGTCTCTGTTGGACACATGCTCCTCACCAGGACTGAGTCTCAGTTGTGCTGGACACTGCATCACCTGTCATGGGAGCTCTGCACTGTGAGAAGGGGGCTAAGTTTAGGATGGAAAACCCTTGTGATTACTGAAAATTTCATTGTATGGTGTGGAGAGTGATACACTTATTTGTCACGGATGGAAAAGTATTTACATTAAGAGATCTTTCAGATTATGCTATAAGAATGTCTGGTGTACAAGGGCTTCTTTTTGCATCTTTAAGCAAAAAAAAAAGGGGGGGAAGAAATGTGGCTTCAGTACTAGGTGAAAAGAAAGGGCCTTGTTTAATAATTTGAAGGGATTCTTTATCTGGCATTGTTTATTCAACTTTAATGCATTAAACTCAACACACTTCCCTGAAGGAGATGCTGAGTGTTCTGTGGAAGGGTGAAAAGTTTAGGTTTTCCATTGAAGTGGAAGTAAAATAAAGAAGATACAGCTTTAAAAATGCATATTTGTAGCCTTCTAATTTGTACTCTTTCCTTCTTATGGATACCACATTAGGTACCACATTAAGCTCTATTTCTACAAGACTGTCTATGAGAATGAACTCCTTGCTGCTAATGTTTCTGGCATATATTAACTCCGACCACATTGTGGAAATCAGTAAAAGTCTGGTAATTGGGAGCCATGCTTCCTACAACAGCTGCAACTAGTTTTTCTTTCCTTCTTCCCTGTAGACTCTGTTTTAGGATGAGCATAATCTTACAGATGTAAAGAAAAAGTATAAAATGGCTACTCTGGGTACCACTGCAAAGTGACTTCACTGAATTTCCTACCTGTTAGGTGCTTCAGTTTCCAGGCATTTCATTGAAAGGTTCTTTTAAATATGGGAAAGTAGCACCAGTGTGGAGATAGTGAACAAATCTGAGTGCAACAAAGTAGCTTGGAATTACCAAGTGAATGAACTGCAAAAATAAGCAATGAATTGGTCCGAATCCACAAATACTCGGGAAGCAAAACACCTGTACTTTTTTCATCAGTTCTTTTTGAATGCAGAGCTGACACCAGAGCCTTTTTGCTTTGTCAGAATGATCACTGGCCTTTCTTCTGCCTTGCCTCCCCTCTGCATTGCTGCCACTGTTCCCACCCTGCCTGTGCCCACCCGTGCTGCTCCTCCTGCCCGTGTTTCTCCTTGCCCACGGCACTGCTGCCGGTGACAAAGGGACCCAAGCCTTCCTCCTGCAAAAACCAAATGTAACTGGCAGAAAAAATGGTCGAGCCACGTAAGACAGGGAACAAGGTCTGTTGCAACCTTCAGCCTTCCTTTTCGCTCCCGGGCTTTTGCTTTTCAGTGAGCATGGTGTCCTCGTCACAGTGGCTGTGACTTGTCCGCTCTGTCCCTCCCGATGCGCCGGGCACCTTTGGGAATCCTGCTGCCTCCCGGGGCCCAGCAAGGACAGCAGCTCTATAGAGCCCAGGCCCAGCTCCAGGGAGGCAGCGGAAGGGATGGCACAGGGAGAGCAGGGATCTGAGGGCAGGTGTGGGTTTGGTGCTCCCTAGAGACGCAGGGAAGTGGCACGGCACACCCTGGGCTCTGTCCCATGGCGATGGCTTCGAGGCCACAGAGGTTCTCCGAGGGAAGGTGCACCCCTGCCACCGGCTCCCCACTGCATTCGAACCGTGTGCCCGTCCTCTCGGTTTTCTAACTACTCTTTATTTCTCCGGGTCCCCTGCGCCAGCCCCTCACCCCTATCCATTACCGGGACGAGGCGCGGGGCACAGCACTGGAGCGCCTGGGGCCTCGCTCAGACAGACCCGCCGTCCCCTCCCCATCCTCACTCACCAGACACCGAGCAGCCGGAGCCGCAGCTCCCGTCCCGCCAGCCCCCCGGCTGTCCCCAGGGCCCTGCGGTGCCCTTACCCGAGCGCCAGCAGCTCCCGCTCCAGCGGCTCCCGGCGCTTGGCCATGCTCGGCCGCTGCTCCGCGGCGCTGAGGAAGTGCGGCCCGGCACCTCCCCGGGCGGGGCCCGCCCATCCCGGCCCGGCCCCACGGTGAGACCCCGGCCCTCGGCAGGAGCTGCCGGAGCCCCCCGGCTCCCAGCGGTGCCCGGCGTGGCTCCCGTGCTGCTAACATACCTCGGTGTATCGCCAGAATAATTCATACCTCCCGTTGCTTTAACCTGTCCCTCCCAGAAGTTCTTATTCCCAAGCGTTTCGTTGTCCGCTCGTTTTATTCCTGCAGTCAATCCATGAACGCCCCTCTCCTCTTTTGTGTCCTCCCAAGTGCTCAGCGAGGAAATCTGTGGAGGTGAAATTTGTGGATCATTCTGTAAGTGTCAGGTGCCCAGTACTGTCCCCAGCCAGCCCCAGAGCCCAGGGGGGCTGTAGTTTACAGCTTTCCATGGCCCTGCCGCTGGATTGCCTGGGAAGGGGATGCTGCTTGCCCAGGGTCTGCCCCGGCAGCCGGACCCGCCGATTCCCGTGTGATCCTCCGTGCAGGCTTTGAAGGGGTCACACTTTCTTTCTGAAACAGGAATAGGAACATAAACTGCTAGGAATTTACAGCTTCATTCCTTCTTTGGAAGTATCAAGAGGACTGAGGTTTGTGGATGAGAAATTTCTGAGCGTTATTTGGTATCTGTTCTTTCTAACGCTTAAACGATCTCCTGCAATACTAGAGGTTGTTGGTATCCCCTGATACTTCATGGACAGTAATTATAATAGTAATAATTATTATAATGATCTTTTTTAAAAAAAGGACAGGACTCCACAAAAAAAAAAAAAAAAAAAGAAAAAAAAAAAAAAAGACAGAATTCTCCTTTCTAGTCATAGTGAAGTTTTCACCAGGTATCCAGGACTAAAAATCACCTGTTTCCAGAAAAGCTGTTATTTGGAGAGGATGGAGCATGGAACAGCTACTTATTTTCCCAAAAGTAGTTATATGAACTGCATGCTGAGTGTGGAGCCGATAGTCATTTGGAACAGGATTTTTTAGCCTGCAGATCCTGCTGGTCTTGGGGAATCAGTTTTGAAAGAGCTTTTCTAGCCTCCCAAATGGGAAAATCTTCAGAGAGGTTCCCTGTGTCAGTTCAGACTGTCCTTTGTTTGAGTTTCTAATTGTGGCAGCAAGGTGCTCTGCTTCTGTACTTACCTGTTCATGCTGACAGGCAGACATTCAGTCGTAGATAAAGATTTTGCAGATAAGCTGGGGGTTTGTTCCTTGCTAGGAAAATGTAATTTTTTAGTGGGGAAAAATACTTTTTTCTGAGTTTTCCCCTTCCTCTATTGCTTGTTGAAAGCTTGTGATCTGATACTCTGTTTGGTAACCTGACTCTGAAATCCACAACATTTGTTAAATAGATGCTTTGATGTCTCCATGGTTTGCTTGTATTTGCTGGATAGATTTATTTATTATTGTTCTCCTGTTCCATGTTTGATTTAACAGTGATGAACAGTGATGAACCCATTCCAGGTTGTCTTGTCTGTTCTACTGATAGAGGCAGAAAATGAAAATTTATTGGTTACAGAGGAAAAGGCACAGAAGGAAAAATAAATTAAATTCCAAGCAACAAAGAGCCACAACTAGATTTTACTAAATTCTACTTGTATTTGTATCACAAATTGTACTTGTATTTGTATCACAAATGGTCTTACAAGTTCAGCAATGCATGCTCAAAGGTGGTTTCCAGCCCTTGTGTACACCATTGTGTTTTGTGCACCACTGTGCTGCAGTGGGAGGGGGTTCCCATCTGGGAGCAGACACTTCCTCTTACTCTGCACCTGACAGAGCAATGTTTCCTCTTCATTTGTAGAAAAAAAAATATCTAAAAATAAATTTTAAAAAAAGGCAGAAATTGTACTCTCATGCAGCAGAGACAGTCTTCCCCTTTAATGAAGTCCACTTGAATTTGGGTTTTTGGCACAGGGTAGCCACTGGACAGAGAGGCTGCAGATTGCCAGCTTGCACTTCCCCAAAGCCAGAACACTTCAGTGTCTGTGTTTTGGTCCTGTTCCCAAGCATGGGCATCCCTGTTGGAGGAGTGGTTCTGTGTGCAGGGTGAGGCTGTGCAGAGCAGACCTGCAAATAGCAGCAGTGCTCTGGTGCCTGCAGCTCAGCCCAGCTGGCCACACAGCACCCCCAAAGGACAGTTTGGCTCTCTACTCATCCCCTCACAGCTGCCAGCTAAAAACCAAAGTGGGATTCAATTAAAAAAAACCCAATCTCTTCAAGCCTTTCTTGAATAACTGCACCATCTCACAGGAAACAAACACCAAACCCCTATTGTTTTAAATTTAGGTCGTGAAAAACAGAAGAACGACAGCTGTCAGAATGGGGAGGGTCAGTAATGATCAATGCATGTGCTATTATTCCTTGTGTTGTGTCACACTAGGGTTATTCCAGAATGCCATATTTACCAGCAGACTTCAAACCAGTGAATCCTTTACAGTGCAGCCACCAGGTCTCTCAGTCCAACAGGTGCTTGCTTTTACGACAGTGCTTTTGGAGACTGTGTGTTCTGTTTGGGCAGAAATAGTGGGGTGGCTAGGTGAGCTTCTATCACGTGTCCTGCAAGTGGTCAGGTCCCAGCATCATGATGGTTCTTCCAGATTTTTGAGTTATTATGCAGCAATTGTTTAAAACTGTTTCAAAGGTTTAATTTTTATTTTCAGGTAGCTGTAATTTTGTATTTTAAGATATACTAAATTAATAAAGGAGAATTTGGCTTAGATAGGCATGTGACTAATACATAGATATGATTGCTGCAAAAGCATAATTAAATAACTCCTGTTACTTGACAGAATATGGCAGGAAAGAATTGAAATTTTTTTTTCTTTTAACTATTTCACCTTCTAATAGCCTGAATAGATTACAGATAGCTGTGAACCATCTGAGCAAAGATGGTCAGTCACAAAGACAGTGATTCCACCCAAATGAAAGAAAAAAAGCCCCAGAAATATCACAAAGCCATTGTTAACATGATTGGGATGAGGGGCAGGTTGGGATGGAGCACAGTGGGCACCTGCAGAGCACAGGTTTGCTACACAACAGAGAGCTGGCCATTGATTTATTCCTTTTAAGGTGATTGCATCTGATAATTTTGCAGTGCCCAAGACATCCAATCCCTATTACACTCAGGTATGACCCCATGGGATTCTGTGAAACCCTCTAAAGCAGCTACAGAAATCTTTCCACTGTGTTCAAACACAGGATGCATGCTAACATCATCTTCTGAAGTTAACCTGATTCTTCCCTTCTGAATGTGGCACAGATTGTCTTGGAATGTTTATTGGAAACAATTGTTATACTGGAAAACTTCAGACACTGGATATCAGCATAGTGATGAGTTTACTCTGTGGATTTTGAGGCACCTAGGGCATGTTTATTCAATATGTTTCTAATGTCCACAGTTGGCACATTTCCAGAGCATGCCAGCTAGCCCTGTGCTGGCTGCAATCTATTCAGACAGGAAACACAGAACAGTGGTGAGAAAAGGAGTTTGAAATTACCCAGGTTCCTAGGGGAAAATGGCTTGAAGACAGATTGTGCCAAAGGAAGGGTTGTTCTTGCCCCATTTTCTCCACAGTTTGGGTGGGGTAGGGCTCCTATAGCTAAAGATCACAGTAGCTGTGCTGCTGTCAGGGTTCATTCCCCACACCTGGATTAGGAACATGCCTCCACCTAGGCACAGCAAGAGGTGCAACAGCCATGCCCTCCCAAGCCTTTTGGAGTTTCCTGCCAAGTAGGATAGGCCCAGCCATGTCCCAAAGGAACCAAAGGAATATAATTATGTATGGGATCCCAGAGATATTAATTTAATAATTCAGCTTTATAAGTCTCTTAACTCTGCCCCTAGTTAAAAAAAATAGCATTCTTCATACTCTTCACAATGTGACTTTTGGGACCAGACATAGTTATAATTTCTAACATCATGCACTTTCTCCTCTTGTTTGCTCTAGGGAATTCAGCTACTTCTCTAGGGCTAAGTGCAGGAGGATTTTTTTTTTTCCTGGTTTCTGAACTTAAACAGGGACAGAGAAATAAGTACAGGAAGTTTCCCTTGATGCTTACTAATTTTTTTCCTAGCCCTTGATTGCTGTGTGCATAACCAGGAGCTGGAGCATGTATATTTTGAGATGATGGTGGGAGATTAAATGCCTCTAGCTAGAACAGCTGTGTTATTGCACGTGGTTTGGTTTTCACAGTTTCAATAATGTGGATAATGATGTGAAGATTATGTGTTTCCACTTTCAGTTCTACAAGGAAAACTTTCTAGGAATTTTGTCAATCCTCTCTTTAATGTACATGTGTGCTTGAAGCCTTCAACACTTTTTCATGTCCTCTTACACACAGCCAAAACTTTAAAACTTCCCACTTTAGAGCAGTGACATGCTCTCCGAATAGATGCGCAAATGCTTTTCCTGTCCAGCCCAACTCCAAGAAATAAACCCAAACACCAATAAATTATCTTTAAATTATAAAATGTGGGTGTCAGTACATGAGAGGAGGTGGGGGAGAGCAGCTCTTGCTGCCGAAGGCCAGGGTGAGGGGCAAGGTGGGAGGCAGGCAGCTCCTCTTGTGGTGCCTTGTGCCAAGTGGCCTGCTGATGGTTCAGCCTCTTTCCAAGAGGAATCAGGCCTGGCTGGCAAGTCTGTGCTCCGAGATTAGCCAGGATTTAAACATGCAGAGAGGAGGAGCCTCTCCAGACTGCAGGTGAGGAGGTGCTCCAGGTGGGGAGCACCTTCAGGGCTGGAGACCTGACTGTCCCCATCATGTGTCCTGCAGCAGAGCCCAGGGCGCCAGCTCCACCTCTGCTCTGGCTCCCAGCTCCTCACAGACAACATTACAGTACCCATGGTGATCCTGAGGCAGAGACTGCACCCAGAGCAGGACTGACCCCACACACCAGTGTCCAACATACATGAAAAGTGATGGAGAAGCAGCCTGTGGTTTTAGGCTTTGGTAAAAGTCTCATGAAAAGGTAGGCTCCGGTAAAAGTGTCATAAAATACAAAATGGAACTGTTTAAACTAAAGACAGGGTAAGGGGGATAAAAGGCTGAGAAAAGTCTTTCTTGCTGTTTTGTAAATCTGTTGTTGTGCACTCTTGTTACAGCTCATAAATTTTATTTTTTTTTAATTTTTGCTTTCTGCAACTTTAAAGTTTATGTTCAAACAACATAAATAAATAATGAATTATCTATATTACAAATAACATATCTACTAAATAAAATAACATATAATATAATAGAAATATATCTGTGCACTGTCAAACTTGATAGCCCTGTCACCTTATGGAACCGTTATGGGTACAGGGACAAGCTTTAGGAGTGATACCAAGACCTGAGTAGAAAGGAGCTCAGAAGAAAAAATCATTTTACCCAAATAAAATTATGTTACGTCAGTAGCTCTGAAAACATTTGAATGTTACATCATTTTGCATTTTATGGCACTGCTGATGCATAAAGCAGGATACTGAGAATCTGGGTGAAAATGGGGATGCAGCTTGCTGTCTGAGAGCAATGATTGTAAATACAGTGCCTTTTCCTTGCAGAGGGAGCATGGGTTAATATGTTAACATTATGTGTGCATAATATGTTAGGGTTATCCCTGCAGACATCTTGCTGGAATTACAGATGCCAGGCATTTTTCAGTGCCTTATCAAAAGCACAGTTCACGGCCAGTTCCTAATTTAAAGATGTATATACCTTGTGGCAAGTCTTTTTTTTCCTAAAATGAATAAGAGCCTAACCTAAGGAAGGGTGCAGGAGCTTTATAACTAATATTTTGTGGACCCTAATTGGTCTAATGGGTGTTCAGTGCACTGCAAATGCCTGGTATGGATGGCTGCTGCTCCTACCAGCACATGGCATCAATGACCATTTGCAAGCCAGCAGCAGCTACATCTTCCATTCCATTCCATTCCATTCCATTCCATTCCATTCCATTCCATTCCATTCCATTCCATTCCATTCCATTCATGTTCAGGCACTTCAGTGACTTTGAAAACCAGCACTCTGTCACATTAACACCTAAGAGCAGTCTCCTGGCAGGGTCCAGGTTTTAGACAGCGATCCTCTCCAGAAGCCTGGTCTCTTACCTGAGATGTCTATCTGGCCATGCTTGCAGATATGATCTCTGCATGCCCATTTTGGGGTGACTGCAGTGGATCTCTCCTGCAGTACTGGGAGAGGCTGTGCACATTGCTGTGCCCAGCACATTCTCCCTGCTCAAGGGGACGAGAGCATGTCCTCTGCTGGTTTTGGTGAGGGGAAAGCCAAGCTGGGGTCATCTATGGAGGATTGTGCAAAAAAGAGGAGAGAGCAGTAGATGCAGGCAACCATGCCATGCTTTCCTGCTGAGGAAAAGCACCAGGACTGTTGCCTTTTTTGTATTTAAACTGTAGATATTGTCTTCTTTTATTTATTTTTTTTTCCTCCCCAAGGCGAGTGCGTTTGGCCAAGTAGCACAGTAGGGGGTATTAAAAAATCCTGCCTGACCACGCTGCTTCCCTTTCCTATAGCTATTTATTGTACCATGGAGCACAACAGCTGCACTGGGCAGCCACGTGACACACAGGCCTGGCCTGTGCCAGCCCTCTTATTTATACTGCGACTTTCATGGCAGCCATCTCACCCCACCTCACTGTTATAATTAGACCTTGAAAACCAGTTCAGATAAACATAACTCCAACGTTAAAAATCTCCAAACTGATTGACATAAGCAAATAAAGTAGTGAGGGGCTGGGGAGTTTACTCAGATGTGTCCTTGTCACCGTGATTTTGGCAGAGTAGGCGGGCTCTGGTTTGAATGAAATGCAGCTTTCAGGTAGTGGTCCTTGGTTCTGTTACCTTAGAGCAGAGCAGGGTGCACTCATGTTTAACTGCTGCAAAGTTGATACAGCTCAGGCCTTGTCAGCACTGTGGGTGTGCTCCAAGTCCAGCCACTGATCTAATTTCACTGCAGATAGGCAAAACTAATCAAAGGACAGTTGTATCCTGCAATACAGGTGCCTGTAATGCAAGCTGTAATTGAACAAAGAGAGAATTTTTGGATTTTCCTGGGTTAAGATGAAGAATTAAGGAAATTGGGATTTGAGACACAAACTTGATACTGCCAAGAAAGCGGAGGAGGCTCTTAGAAATATGGGGCATTTATTGTTATTATGGCCTGATTTGGTTTCAGGGGGTTAAGATTCTCCTCTTTGAACTCAGAAATTAAATTTGCATGTTTATGCAGTGTGTGAGTCAGCTTTCTTTCTCAGTTCTGACAGACTGTAAGTTTTAATACCTGGAACCAGAATTTGGGACCTCTTGTAGGCCACCTTTATTTCTCCAGTTTTTTTGCCCTCCATTTAGGGCATGTCATGGGCTGGAGGGGAACTGGGCTATGAGTGAGCTCACAGGAAATCCTGAGTTTGAAACATGAAATTCATAAGGTGCTAGTTCTCTATATCATTATTTTTATGAACATTAAATTTAATTAACTTCTTTCTTTCTTTGAAAGGATTTGATAGTCCAGGAGTCTGTTTGCCAGAGCTGTAATAAACCAAAACTTCATGGTCTGTAATCTATTAGGAAGTGTAATTATGCACAAGTGTCAAAGCCCCCAACTTACATTCAGGAAATTTCAATTATTTAAACTACATTTCTCGTCTATAATAACCCAGATCTTTGCAGCCTTAAAAAAAAAACATAGTGCTGGCCAAAGTATATATGCTATACCCACAGAAAGCATTTTACTAACTGGTGTAAAAATTAAATATTGCAAAATTGAAAAAGCACAAGATCTTCACGTATAAATCAGGCTCCCCTGTCCTATTTTTGCAGGGGTTAAAGGAATCATCCTCACAGTCCTGAGGACCAGGTAAAATTCACACTCTAAACATCCACCAAAGCCAGGAGGCTTCACTGCAGAGCTGCAGCCCTTCACCACGGCTATGCTGCTCTTTTACCTGGAACACACAGAACTGTGCCACCCGAGGGTTTCACAGCATGTGCCAGTGTCAGAGAGAGTTCTGTGAATTTTGTGCTCCTGGCATGGCTCCAAACTGGTCACAGAATAGCACCAAGTATTGGAGGTACTAGCCAGAAGCCCAGGTGGGCTGCGTGGCTCAGTGAGGCCAAGCAACCTGTACCACAGCCAGAGCAGAGCACAGGTGCTTTCACAAGCAAATCCCTTTCTGTATCACCAATGAAAGCTTGGAAGTCATTGTCTTCTGGGATGGAAATGGCCTGGCAGAGAAAAGCAATGATGAGATTGAAGCTATTTTTAAGCTGCTAAAATGAAGTTGAGTTGTTTGGGAAATGCTGCTGAAATGCAAAGTTGGTTTAGTACAAGTTTAATCACAGTCCTGAGCCTGACCAAAATAAATTGAAACTCTGTAAATGAAAAGTTCATGGAACAAAAGCACCCAGTATAAAAAATGCAGGTTCATCACAGAGATCTCAGAATATAACAAAATGTTTATCTGCTTGAGTTAGTGAACATTATTTTGACTTCTGTATCAGTCCAAGTCGTGTCAGAGTGCTTCTGGCAAAGATGCAGACAATGACTCTAAGCCAATTGATCTGGATGTAACAAAGCTCCAAGAAGCTGAACAGCAGTTATTCTGTGGCATGTTTTGCAAATGATAAAAATCCATTTAAATAACAGGTGCATGTTCATAATCATGTTCACCAAAGGGGAGCTGCACACCCAGCATACCTTGGAGATGTCTCACCAGTGCACAAATAGGGATCTTAATCAGCATCTCCAGAAAAAAAAAAAGCAAACTGTGGAGTCAGGTGTGAGGGTGAAGGTGGGGACAGTCTGGTTGATGCCAAGAAGTAAAATGTCACTTTGATTCTTCATCTGCTATCATGGTTACAAGAAATAACCTAGGCAGCAGCAGCTCCCATTAGCACTTTGAAAAATGAGCTTTTGCTCATTTGGGATTCAAGGTGAAAACTGCTTTTTGGATTTTGAAGTGGCAGGTTCTGCTCACATTTCTGGGCTGCTTCACATTGTGGGAAGGTTCAGCTGGCTGCTCTCTGCCACCAGCATATAGTTAGGTATTCTATGCTTCCTTTAGGATCTAAATACAGGGTGTGTAAACGATCCTTCTTGCAACTTAAACAGCTTGACACTAGAAAACCCCTTATTTTTCTGTCCTTCTATTTTGCTTCAACATTTGAAATGTATAGAAATACAATACATTGAAGCAGAGCTGTTTCAGGGATGTCCAAGCATAAACACACTATCATACTGGTGAGAAGCAGCAGCAGCAGGGGAGGAAAGGGGAAACCTTATCCAGGAGGAGCTGGCACATAACTGGTACTGTGGGTCTGTCAGGCCCTTCAGACCGACACAGGAGCAGATGGTTATCTACAGGAGCACACAGTGCAAGGAAATAAAGGCTGCAGCAAATCTTCCATGATCAAACACCATGGCTTCAGGGACCCCTCATACTGTCAGGCTGATAAATAGATCTTCCTTATTACAGATATTTATGTTGCAAAAAAAGCAGCATCCACAGCAAAGTCACTGTGGAAATTGCCTCTGAAGCATGCTGAAAAACTGGGGAAAAGATGTCTAGGACTGAGATATTTTGGAAGGATATCCTGTGCTTGGAAAATATTATTTTCCAAGAGCATCTGTCAAGAGAGCTCTTCCCAAAGCCCTCCCAGTGACTGTACTCAGAGAAGCAAGGGTCTCACATAAAGCTGGGCTTGGTTTAGGCTGCCTTGGTGACCTACTAAAGAACTTGGAGTGCCAAATTACCAGGGAGAGAGAGTCCTTAGCCAGGCTTTTAAGTGACTCAAGCCAGGACAGATGGAAAAATGCTGTTCACAAGAGGTAATGTCCATATGCCCATCTGAATGCAAAGAGGTGAGTAGTAATGTAGTGTTTTTCAGCAACATCAAAGTAGAATATTTCTTTTTCAAGGGCAGAAATAGCTCAAATTAGTCAAATGGTAATAACTCCATAAGCCATAGGCAAGTTTTGCACTGTCAGTGCAGTCCATGCACTCCCCCATTTCTACTGCTGCAGGGGGAGAGGGGCTCCCAAATCTGCTCTCACTCACCCAATCTGATCTTACTCTCAAGAACAGCTCATTCCAGCCTTTCCATCTGTACAAGAGGCTCTGAAGGTGTGACAAAAAGTAGTTGCTAATCATTTAATCTGTGCACCAGGGTGCTGCTGACAAGTCCAGCTCCCTGCAGCGCAGCTGAGCCCAAAAAGAAACTCTTCTTGTGGGAATTGCAGCACGCAGCTAGGCTGCTGTGGCAGTCACAGTCCTTCAGAAGAAAATACAGTAGTATCCTGAGTAGAAAAAATAGAGAAAGTGCCCTTCCTTCTCTAGCAAGGAGGTGTACTCAAGTATTGTTAGACTGGATGAGATCCCATATGCCAGCTACGTGCTTGCAAACCCCTGTGCAAATCCTTCGTGTGAGGGATTCTTCCCCACCTATGTTTTATTTCAAAGGTTTCCTTTGAGAATAGAGAATTGTAATTTATTTATAGAGAAGAAAGAAATCAATACGCAAAGCTCATATTTCAAATTCTCACTGATTTTACAGCAGAAAGTCAGCTGTTCAGACACTTGAAAATACTTGTCTTTAATATGTGTTGGGAGGGAGCTAAACATGTGACAGAGAGATGCACATCCACAAGTTCTTGAACAACCATTTCCTTTTCCCCTGCATTTCAACCCATTTCTAGCTGTTGTCTTAAAAGCCCTGTGACTGGATTTTTGAGTGAGAACATGAACCTCTTTCCTTTGAGCAGGACTTCTGAGGGAAGGTGCTTTGTACCTTCCCTTTGCATGGATTTCCCCATCTGTAAGGCAGGGATGACAACTCTGACCTCATCTTCTGAGTGCTGCAGGCTGGCAGGCACGAGCCAAATCATCTCCTAAGAAGAAATAGTAACGTGTTTGCTTCATGTAGGAACACAAAGTGCTGTGGCTGGAGACTCAAATGAAGAACCTTAGGGGCTCAAGTAGAGTGAGAAAGAGCTGTTGAAGAGGAGGGGGAAAAAGAAAGATCAGTTCTTTCAATCTTCCCAATTTCTAATCCATGGCAACCTGGTGCTGAGGACAGCTGAGGGAGCTGCACGTCACCAACACGTCTCTCAGCTGCCTTGGCCACTCACCCTCCTTGCCCACCCTTTGGGCTTCCCTGGCTATTGCTGGCTCTGGATTTATACCACACTCCCCAGATACTGCAGGGCTGGCTGGGGTACAAATACTGCCAGACAGCGATCTGTCCCTCCTGTCACTGTCCTGACAGGCCCCAGGATGGCACTAATATGGGTTAGCAATGGGTTTCTGTGCTGGGAGAATTCTGAGCTGCTTTCTGACACCATGAATTCTCCCACTGCGGAGCTCCCACCTTGGGATTCAGTGCCTGCATGTACACTGAGGGAAACTGGGACAACCCTGGGACAAACCTTTTTTGTTGCTGCCAGCATTGTTTTGAGCTGTGCCATGCTAGACACGAGCTGTAAGGCTTGCTGCTTCTATAGCAGTGAAGAAGAGTACAAATCTTGATGGGCTTGCTACCACACTGTTTATTTTGGGCAGAACTGGCTCCTCTCCAAGTGGCACAGAGCACAGCTTTGAGGCAGTCGTGATTCACCCACCTCTGCTTTTACAAACCTGAGCAGGGAAACCAGTCACAGACATCCCTGGAGAGTGGTCACAGGCTTCTGGAGGTGTGATGATAAGTCATTCATCAAAATCAAAGACTTTGAGTGTTTCTGTGACACTAGGAAAAGAATAATACCATGAAAGGATGTAAAGGAGTGCAGAAGTTATGAGGGCAGAAAACAGTCCTTTTTCCTACCATTTTGACTTCATAACCAACAAGTTCACAGTATTCTAAATGCTTTTACCACTTGCACTAAAGCAGCAGTGAAGGAGAAAAAAATTGTAACCAAAAGAAAAATGCAGGCAATCTCATATCTTTTATAAAACTAAGCATCAGAACAGTTTTTTGTTCCTAGTTACTTTAGAGTAGGTAAAATATATCTAATTCTGAACTGCTGGGTAAGAAAATTATGTGCATTTGATATATACTTCGAGATACCACTAGGGGTAAAAAATCCTTTGATATACCACATGGGGAAAGAGCCTTTAAACCACTGAAGCTTTCTGTGTTTGGGGATGGAAATGATGGGCAAGTGTTTCCATAATGCCAGCAGAGGAAAGATGGATGAGAGCAGCCCCAGGCACTGAAGCAGCATAATAACACACCTGGGGGGCTTGGGTACTGAAAGCAGTTTGTGAACTCTTGGGAAACATGAGAGCAAAGGAAAGCTCAGAGGTTTTCTTGCAGCACAGGACATGTACCACCAAACTTGCAGGCAAATGTTCAGGGAGCCAGAGAAGATATAAAAGAGTAATGACAAGGTCGATAGGAAATATCTACAGGTTAGAAGTAATGAAGAAGGAAAGATGGAAGAAAGAAACAACCTGGAGTGGAGAGGTGAGAGGCAGGTAATAAAAGAGAAAGCCCAGAGCTTCTCTGTTGGTTGTAGTTGTAGTCCTAGCAATTACTTTTTGCAGACTATTTAAATAGCTTACAGTACCTGTGGGCCATGGTATAAGCACCTGCTCCTCCTCAGAGCTAATATAATTGAGGAGATATAAAAAAGGGAATTTGTAAACATGTGTCAGTCTTGGGGATCCTAATGCAACCTATAGGTCAAGGATATCTGATGGATATTCTCCTGGGTTTAACAGGGGAATTGTATTACTGCTTTAAGAATGGTGGTAGGGAATATATATTTTCATTAGAATGAGAATTAAAATCTTAATCTTTGGTTTAATTAAAACGATATCATTCTTTAACCATAACACTAAGTGTCTCTGGACCATACACAATCTGTGATAGAGAAACTGAGGTTCCATTGCATTGTAGCTCCCAAAAGATGAAGTATAACAAAGAAGTGTAACACAGAAGTCCCTGTGATGCATTAATATGTGTGTGTGTAGGAGGGAAACACCAGCAGGCAGGAGCTGGAGAAAGCTGTCTGAGGAAGAAGCAAGCGTACCAGCCTACCCGTACAGTGCTGCCTGGGTGCTGGCCAGGTGGTAAGCTGGTGGGTATTTGGCACAGGAGAATTTGCTGGTTTTACAGTTTTGTGTCCAAGATGGACTGTGCTTTGGAAAACACAGGAACTATACATTGCTTGCACTGTTGGGAAGCAGGACAGGGATGGCATTTGCTGGACACAGTGCCACCATCCTCCATATCAGGCTGCAGAAGAGCCTATTTGGGAGAACAGTCAGAGGGAAGGGAACTCTTGCTTTTCTCAGTGCCAAAGCCCTAATGGTTTATCTCTATTTTTTTATGGGCTGGACTGAAAGAACAAGGGATTCCAGAAATGTGAGACTCCATCAGAAGCAGGCTCAGGAGGCCACTGAGAGCTGTGAAGTGACAGAGACACAGGTAGAAGACAAGAGGTGTATGATGACAGGGGGCAAGCTGGGGAGATCCTGCTCAGCGCTCCTCATCCTGAGCATCCCCCAAGCTGGAGAATTTCCTCCCAGGGTGGAGGAGGTGTGCTGATGATGCACAGCAGCACTTCATCCTTGCCCTGCAAGGAGAGAGAAAGGCTTGATGCGGCCCCTGTGGGACTCAGAGAACAGCACAGTGCCTGCCTCAGAGCTTGGGTTGACAAGGGGACTGCAGCAACGTCAGCCTCCAGGGCCTGTCTGCCCTGTGCAGCTATTTCTGTTTGGGTGAACTGATGTGCAGAAGGGTAATGTTGTTAAATGTTGGCATATAAACAAGCATATAAAATATTAGGGGAAAATTAAAGTCAGAACAGCCTGTGGAGGTCATCCAGTCCAACTTCCATCCATAAGTCTGTTGCCCACTCTCTGTGCACCTATCAAGGACACTTGTATGAGTTTTTAAAAATAGTTTTTGTCAGTGCAGTAATTGCATCATAATTATCTCATTATGTAGCCATAAAAGTGAGGATGATGATAAGAATTCAGAGGAAAAAAAAGAAAAAATGACATCAGAGCTCTTAACTCTTAATTCCCCCGGAATTAACATCAGACTTAAACCACAACTATGAATCTGGAATATTACCCACTGATATGTGTGGGTTTGCATTTGGTCTTTTGGTTAAGTATTCAAATATGTATTCAAAATTATTTATGTAGTCAGAACACATATGGTCTTACTGAATTAAGTAGTGCTTGTTCACACTGGGTATGCTGGCCTAATTTTCAAAAAAGTGAAGAGGATGTAGAAAAAGGCTAATTTTTTTGGTGATAATAGTGAAAGCATAATTTCTTACACCATGAATGGTATGGTTATTTTCAGGAAGAACTGAGGGTCAAACAGTCTTTTAGGACTGGAAGTGTGAGACAATGGATAACCATTGTACTGGTACTGTCAGTACTGTCAATACCATACAACACAAGAAGAAAAAGAAAATTTTAAGGAAGTCTTTCAGAAAGTTCCTTTTTTTGACATAACCCTCCTCATTTGTATACAAGTAGATTCACACATCCTTACTTATGTGTCTGCTCTGTAGCACTAGCTTTACTGATGATATATGAGTTGCTTGGGAGTTTTTATGATTTAAAGAAGCGTGGGATAATTTTATCATTAAAAAGCCAGAAGTGTGGGATAGAAGGAGTAGAGGGCTGCAACCCTGCTCCACATAGACTCTCTTCCCTGCCCAACACCTCCATCCCAGGGAGCATTTTACTTCCTGAGAAAGCAGGTTGTTTGAGATGTAAATTAAAGTTTAGATACCTTGCTATGTGGCAAGGAAAACCATAACCTTGGATTTGGGTAGCTGGCCATTTAAAAAGCACCATAGTGAACTCTGTGATGGTGTCAGCAGGTAGCTCTTATTGATGTGTGACATAACTGGTTGTGGTTTCTTCCTGGACGGATATCTGCACCTAAAAATAAATGTGACACAGTTTGTGTTTTTAGCAAGATGGCACAAATACTTTTCAAATTACTCTGTTGACTAGAAAACAATTGCACTTCAACCTCTGATGAGTGCTGGCACCTGCTGCCTCCTCAAGTTTATTTGCAGCATGAATCATCAGCGGGGCCTTGAAGTGCCATCAGTCCATTTTAGGCTCTGAAGACCTGGAACACATGAAGACCTGGCCTTTTATGGACTCCACCTGAAAGCCCTTCTTCTGCTGAAGCTTTCTTTTGCTCCTCGTCCTGCATCGGTCCTGTGGGAAGGGCCTGTGACCTGCATATCCAAACGGTGGAGTTCGTGCTGCTGTGGCTGCAGTTTCTGGTCACTCCAGGGCAGTGGCAGCTCCTTTTGGCTCCACCAATCCAAGTGCTGAGGACCTCAGTTTCCAGATTGTGATCTCACTGTGCAGAAGCCAGGCACCAAGCAATCTTTGCCACCCTGTGGCCTGTAAAGGAAATGAATGAAATGTGATCATATCCATGAACCAAAGGAGCATGAAAAGGATATTTCTGTACAAAGACATACAGGCTTTTCTTATCAAAAATGGGGTCAAAGCTGGTCTGTTCTATTACTTTCAGAGAGAACTTTTATGTGTTATATTCTTTCCCAAACTGCTAGTGGCTTTATAGGCATAATCTCTTCAATTATTTCTGCATGCATTTTGCCATATTCAGAAATAATTTACAACCTAGAGATACAAGGATCATAAATGTCTCTACCTCAGAGCTGCAGAAACTCGATACTTTTCAATGCCCTTGGATGTTAACAGTGCTGGGTGTTATTATAGTAGCATTTACTCAGCCACGCTGCCCTGCTGAACACTGAGGGGCATGCTAAGAAACAGATTGGTCCCTTAGAAAAGGGAGTGGAAGGCAAGTCAGGATGTGGCATGGTTTCCCAGGCCACAGGGAGGAAAGCAGCATGAGCTCCATGTCTCTGTGAGCCTCTGAGGCTGTTGCAGCGGCAGTAAATTCAGGGTTTCCAGTGTGTGCAGAGCACACGTGCAAGGCAGCAGCGTGTCAGGGTGCCAAAGTGAGGTGGCTGGTGAGCTGGCTCTGGAGTCAGCGGCAGTGCAGGCTCCACACCAAGCCCTGTGCAGGAGGGAGCTGCCCTGGCTGAATGCACGTGGGCACAGTGGGATACAGTCCTTGTCCCTGGGCTCTGTGCTGCTGCCCAGCAAGGTCAGGAATGTGTAAGGATGGGGACGCACTCATCCTGAGCCGCCCTGCACGGAGTGGGCACGTTCTGGGTGTCCTTGGGTACCTCCTGCCATGCACACTGCTCCCGTGTGCCAGAGCCTCTCAAATAGCTCCTGAGAGCTGCACAGCCACCCCCACACTCCTGCACTAAGACAAGACAGCTGCAACTGATCTCTCTTCCCCTTTGCCACCTACTTCAGCCAGGCACGGCTGGCAAGGGCTTCGCTTTCCTTAAAATTCCCAAAGGTCTCCTGCCCTGAATGAACATGACCCATGCAGAGCTTGATTAGACCGTCTACCACCCACAGCATTTCAGTATGATTGACTTAGACCCTGAGGGCTTTGAACCTGCTCTTCCTGACCTGGATTAGAGCTGCTAAAATATGGGCACAACAGATGTCTCCTCTGTCCCACAGGTGCCAATCTGCCCCTACACGCATCTCCCTTGTTGCTGCAAGGTCCCTGCAAACACTGGCCCCATCCAGGAGAATTCCAGTGTTAGCTTGTTTAAAATGTGGCTGCATCATGCGGTATTGCAATAACTTGCCTGTAAGAGGCGAACATCTAAACTGAACATAAGCCATAAATTACAGCTGGGAGGCAGGAAGATGTTGGAAAAATCCACAGCAACCTGAATTTTTCTGGGACTTTACATGAGACTGTCAGATCAGCTTGAAAAAGTTCAAATAAAGCAAGTTCCCATCCGCACCCTGCAAAAGCAGCTCAGCTTTGCCTCACTCTAGGCAAAAAGCAGTCAAGCATTTTGGACAGAGGTCACTTCTGATCCCTCAGTGAGAAGCTGTGCCTTCTGTCTCTTTGTGCCATTTGGAATGTTTCAAGGCAACAAGGACTGTAATTTAGGCCCAGCACAGCGGAAGGATTGTGACCACCTGATGAAGGCTATTGAAGCCTCACTGGGACCTTCTGTACAGAAACTTTTCATTGCCTCTCCTCTGTGCCACTGCACAAGCAGACCACACAAAGGACCCAAGCACAGCCTTGTTCTGGGCTGCCTTTGGGTGCAGGAGGTGAATTTTAAATTTTATCAGGATGCTGGTGAAGTTGGCTGCTTCTGGCTCAGGGCCCTGTGAATGTCTAATGAAGGTCAGAGTATTCTCCCTGATGGTTATCCATGCTGCTGGTCAGATGTAACGAGAGATGTGTGAAAGCACAGGCTCTGTTCTGCTCAACAGGCTAAAGTGAGAGCAGGGATGGGATTGTGGCAGATATTTCCTCCCATCTGGCAGCTCTGAGAGCGCTCTCTGTATGGAGAGCTCACTTTCCATATGGAAAGGTCAAATGAACTTCACACTTACTAAATTTTATTAGCCAATTTTTGACATCCTTCCTGATGGCTCTACCACATGGTTAGCTTGAGCTCTTCATCCTTCATTAACAGTGATAATGATGATCATTTTTACGCTTAGCTCCCTGTCTCTATAAAAAAGCCTTGACCATGGGGATGCCTGAGGGCTGCTCAGCCTGCACTGACTATGCTTTTGTGCAGACACGGTGCATTTACTTACCCTGCAGATTAATTCACTCTGAAGTAACTCACTGCTTAGACAGCTCACCCTGCAAATTTGGCAAGAGTATTTAGCACGAAACAAACGTGGGTAAAATAAACCCAAAGAAAAAGAAGTTTTCCAAGAGAAAACCAATAATTATACACTTGTAGTGACTTAGCTGACACTTGCCTTGGAAGCATACTGCAATCAGTCTGTCACCAAAATGTGCTGTATTTTGAAAGGTAACCTTTGTACTTACTGTATGATTTTAGCAAAAAACCCAAAGCTGCACTGCAAATTTGCCATGACGAGGTAGAACTGGTGTTGCGTTCTGGTATGTAGGTTGGTTTTCAGCATCAGCTCTCATTAAAAGCTGTGATTTAATACTAGAATTTGACCATGACCAATGGATGCTCCAGATCAGTATATCTATCTACATTGTTTTAAAAAAATCTGATTAATTTTCAATTTTAAATGTTTGGGATTGGCCAAAAAATTAACTTCTAATCAAGAGCCAAGAATTTAACATATACCTTGTCTGAGGTGTTGCTATGACTATTGATAGAATCACAAACTTTGATTGCTTTTTCTACACTTCCATATTGTTTTATGGAATAAAACTTTGGCCTGCCTTTCCACACTTTCCCCTTCAATATTTTTTTTAAACTAATATTGATCAAAATGGAAGTAGCCCCTAACAGTCAGACTACCACAGCAATTAGTCTAACAACTGGTGGATCCTCTAGAAAACAACAACAATTCAGGGCTTTTATTGTGAATTTATGAATTAAGGCTTTTTATACTGCCCTGACTTTGCTAGTAACCTTTGAAGTACAGGGCTGTGCTGAAAACATCTGTTGATCTTTATACAGTGCCTCTATAAATAGCCAGTGCAGCTATTGCATCCCCGCCTCAACACTTGGGTGTCAAAACCACATTAATGTGACCAAAAAAAAAATTGTCCATGGACAATACCAGGTTATTAAGGCAAAAAATTTCATATGTCTCATTTATCATTATTATTATTCCTGTCTTCTATTGAGATATATTTTGGTCCTGTCCAGCACAAAGGAGATAATGAGGATTCTTGCTATGGTACTCTGCATTTAAAATTAGACTGAGTAGAGCTGCTAAAATGCTGCCTGATGAATACAAATCCAACATAGTACAATGCCATGCTCTTTTGTTTAGAAACTTAGTTCAGGTGATGTCCAGCTGGGTGGGAATCTCCATCTGGTGCCTGGTGAAAGCACTGGGGCAGCCAGTGCTGCAGGTTATTCAGCAGGTGGAGCGAGCATGCAGTTGTGCTTTCATGCTGGTGTAAATCTGGAGATGTGCTGTAAAACCAACAGAACAGCTGTTCCTCTGGTCAAATGGAAAGAAAGTTCACATTCAGCGGCACCTGACCAATGGAAAGTACCCAAATATGAGCCCAGGATATAGTTTTATATCTCTAGTTTGCAAATACAAAAAATGGGATAAACTTTTTTGTTAAAAGTACGTTGCATTTCACTTCTGTAAATGATACTCAATTGCAGGGAAATGCTCTGCACGAAAAGAACAGCAAGGTTATAGAATTCCAGTAAACTTTGGACTCAATGATCCTTGTGGGTTCCTTCCGACTCAGAATCTTCCATGAATTAGAGCATTATAAGGAATACTAATAGCTCCGTTAACTTTTCTGATTGCTAATGGAAGAGTGGGATGGTGTCCTCCCAAAACAAAGCCACAGTTTTTGGCTTCAGTCACAGGTTTTATCATCTTCTGACAAGCGCAATAGGAAAAGCTATTTTTTTAACTTTTAGTGGTTTTCTTTTTGAGACATTCTTTTAACACAGGTGCATTTTTAACATGCTCTTACTAAGTATTTTTTTCACTACTTTTAGTACATAACTTTATAAGAATGACATCTGAAAATAAGATATGGGCAGAATGTGATAAAAGACAGGTATATCTTCACCTCTTGCAGCGCCATACTGTGACAGGACTGAATATTCAGCTCCCCAGCCATCTCCTGAGTAACCAAGCTTAGGAACCAAACTCCTTTGTTAAAAACAAGAATGTCATTACTTTCTTCCACACTGGTACCCAGAGAGCTCTCTGTGAAAGCCCAGTGTGGCTCATTTTCAGCAGGCATTAATGCATGTGGGGGCAGAAAGGCTTTGTACGAGTGCCTGTGCCTTGTCTGTCTCTTGTGCCAGCTGCAAAAGCCTGTGCTGCGGGGTGGCAAAGCTGCCTAACAGACGAAGGCAGCTGCCAGGAGAGCTGCTGCTGATCTCCCAGCTACTTCTCCTGTAACCTTGGATGACCATCATTTCTGGGTAAAGGGAGAGAACATGAACCTGTGGATTAGGATCTGATAAATCGTGCCTTTGCCCCAAACCTACGTGATCAGTTCTATCACGCCCGGTAAGCAGTGGCCTCAACCGCGTAACCTGAGAGCCTGACCACGTACAGTAGAGATCAGCCTGGGTCTGCTGGGCTCAGTCTATGGCCTGTACTCTCTCCATGGCTGCACAGCTCTTCTCAGGTTGCCATCACATCCCTGTAACTGCTTTTGGCTCTGTCTGATGGCTAAAACAACTGTACGGCCGCAACAGGATACGCGTTAAGTAAGGCTTTGTTGTCAGTGATGCTGGATTTCTGCCCAACCACTTTAAGTGCCCATCCTCTTCAACATGTCCACAGGAGGAGGCATGGAGGTTTCAGCAGAGAGCAGTGATTTGTCCAAAACGATCAGCATGTGCTTCCTTTCATCAGTCAGGGATAAAAACCATTCCGCTGTGTTCTCTGCTTGCTTTATATATTCAGTTCATGTGACTTACTGCATGGAAAGTTAAGTGGCTTGAACTGCTGGTGCACCAGAATAAGACCTTAATGGACTCCTCTTTTTCCAGCATGGAGAGGAACATGCCCTAGTTGAATGCATTTCAACCAGGGCTCAGGAGTTCATTCAAGCTAAAAATATCCCTGCAGTGCTGTCAAGGTATCAGGCACGAAGCTTATATATAACTACATTTTTTCCACACAGACCCACTCATGTGGGTTTATACCATTCAATAAAACAGCACAAGGCAGAAAGTAGATTTCATTTGCTTTCCTTTTGACTACATAGGCTCAGCCAGATCACTGATCCCAGTTTGGACAGAGCAATCCATCTGGCAGATCTTTTTATTGAGACCCCACAGTACACATAATTATGGATACAATACATGCCTTTATGCACCAAAGTGACTCATCTGAAGTAAAAAGCTAATTACTGTCTGCTAATGACAGACCAGCTGGGACTTTAGGTGGGTTGAACTCTCCCTTTGCTGGTTGTTTTTAAAGTTTTGGTGAAAAGTTATACTCTAAATGCCTTTTCTCCTTTCTGAGCTTAGTCTTGGCAGGGTCAGGACATAGGAATGTAAATATGTAAAGGGATAAAACTAAAACTCAGTAAAGTTGTAGTTTTTCTGTCTTCTAAAGTACAGAGTAGCAGGTGTGAAATAGCTTCTGGAGAAAAAAATAAATCTAGAGTCGCTCTTCTTTTAGAATCATTTTTAATCTCTTTCTCCCCACAAACGCTAAAACAAACAAAATTTCTCTGACAAGGAGCTCATTCTCAGGTTTGGCCCTTGAAGGGTCTTCACTGTTGCAGAAAGGACTGTGTTGGGATGATGAGGGGAAAATGCTCGCATAAAGACATGCCAAGATGAGATGCCCCAACTTAACTGCTCTGCTTTTGCAGGTGAACAAGTGGCCAGCACCCCAGCTAGCCAATTTAAAGCTGTCTCAGGAATCCCTGTGCTGGTGCTGCCCTGCAGCCAGCAGCTAATATACAGCTGTCACTTGTGTCACTGGCTAGCAACCTTTTGTGCCATCTAGGCTTGTACAGGTAGTAAAAGAAAACAATTACCAGAGTGTGGCCAAATACAAGTTCCAGCTGGTCACTTCACTAACTGAACAATTCAGACCTATCTGTTAATTTGGGTTAAGCTCAGCAAATGGTTCACAAGAGGAGAAACAGTTGTTAAGTGTTCAAATTTTCTGAAACAGAGAGGGTTTTTTGCTTTCTTTTCCCAAACTTGATGCACAGAGAGGTTTGGAAGCCATTCAGAGACAGGAAGGGGAAGGCTTTCTGTTTTATTTTCCTCATCCTTGAGAGCTATCCAAAGCAGAATACGATCCATGCTCAGTTCCATGACCCCCCAGCCATGATGTGCTGGTGCAGGGGGAGGGATAAGAAGCCACTTGGCAACTGCAAGAGCCTCTGAGCAGAAGAGGCTTCTTTGGAGAAGGAATGCTGCCCCATGGGGGTTGGTTTGGGCTCTGGAGCTGGGCAAAGAGGAGTGACCTGCAGCATCCAGCTGGGCTCTATGGGGAGCCCATCGCCCCAGAGGGTTTGCACACCAGCCCTCATTGCTGAGCAGCTACAGACTTCAGTCACAAAGTGGACAAATACTTCAGTATTTTGGCAGAATGAACTCCACAGCAGCCAGTATTTGCCCAAAATTCACCCTGCCTCATTACCAGGATGATCAGTTTATTAATGGAGAACCTCCACAAGGGCGTCACTTGAGGAGCAGGTTGGTGCATGCTGCAGAGAGGAGGATTCCCAGGAGGGTGTCGGGGGAGATGTGCTCAGTGGCTGCCCAGCCTGGGGATGTAAGTCCCAGGGATTTCAGAGGGCTCATCGCTTCCTGGGAAGCACTCATCACCTCCCAGGAGCAGTGCACACTCTGTGCAGAGCACCCTACTAAACCCCACAGCCCTGGGTGCCGAGGCACCACCTGTGTTCTCAACATGCTGTGGCCAAGGGAAGTAGCAGACCTGGAGAGAGAGCCTCAGCCTCCTTGCAGAATAGACAATACACCATTTTTGTGCTCAAAGTATTCCTATTTTTCCTATTTTTAAAAATATTCCTATTTTTCACTGTTTTCACTATTTTTCCCACAAGGAGTTGTGGGAAACACTGAAGTGGATAAGAAAATCACTAGCGTAGCTGTAGATAAATACTGTATGTTTTGTGTAACTATAGATAATACGCTATAGCATATCTACAGCTATGTTTTGATTGAGAGATATTGTATATGTTGAGGCAAAACTTGAAACTGCAGTTTAATGAAAATTGCACTAAGCTTCAGCATGACAAGAACTGTTCAGTTGATGAAGGATGTGTTCAGGTGCTCGCAGTGTTCTAGAGGGTGAATTAACTCATTGCACAAGGTAAAAAAAAAATAAGCCAACAAATTCAACTTGGTGTTGAACTGCTTTTTGGAGAAACAGTATTAAGATGAGAGAGATTTTTAATGCAAATTAAAAAGTATTTTTTCTCTGGTTAGATACACAAAGGCTTACTCACTTACTCTAAGGGTGCACATGCACCTCTGTTAAATGTATATATTTGATTACAAGCTCTTCTGGACAGGTCGTCCTCCTGTTCTATGGCGAAATGCAGTTTCTCTAAGTTAAAACTGTGTTAAAGTTCCTGTAGAAACTCCTACTATTTCTACTTCTGAGGCTAGCTATTAAGAGTAGATGTTTTATGGGTTTTTTTGCAAAGCATAGGCATCAAAATTTGTATAACTTTCAATAACATATTCTGCAGAAAAATACGTAAAACCTTTGGAGGGTAAAATTACAGAATAATCCCTCACATAAATAACCTTTTCTTACTTCAATTGTCAGCTGAATGTGGAGAGCTACTTACACATTTTTCATCCCTGTGAGATCTGGAAGGATCAAGGGCAAAACAAAAAAAAATAAAAAAAAAGTAGTCCAATTTAAATAAATCCCTAGCTCTAGTATTACTCAGCTTCTGCCAAGCTATCATTTTCCAGTCTCATAAAACTGTCATGTCATTAGCATTTTGGGATGGTCTCCTTATAAACCTGACCTTTACAATGGATTTTACACGTGGATTTAAAAATCGTATTCTTACTTTGCTCTGCAGTTGCCTCATGTACTGACTAAAAGGTTTTGTCAGATGGAAACTGGCTGGATTCCTAAGTCCCCATTAGGCAGCCAGCTCCTCACCTGCAGTTCTTTAATTTGTAAACCAAGGGAGCCGTGGAGAAGCACACACAAAAGCGTGGATGTGACCTTAATTCTGGGCAGGCGCGCCGCATGCGGATCATAATGGTGTTTATTGAGCTGCCCTATATTTAGCCCCTCCATCCCGAGGGAGCTCTGCCCTGGGGGCTGCTTGATCCCCCTTGTCAGTGCCAGGGTGGGAGGCACTTTAGCTGCCTTCTGCTGTGAGCCCAGTGAGAAATGCCTGGGCACGGTGGCCGCACGCACCCAGCAGTGACCAAACATAGCCCCGCGGCAGGAGCTGTGTGAAACCAGCAGGGATCGCTTTCCACAGGGCCTCCCGACGTTATTTATTGAACACTGGGAGCAAATTAATCCCAATCCCACGCTGGCTGCCCTCCAAAGCATGGCAATTTCATGGTACAGTCTCAGAGCAGGTTTGCAATTGACTGCTGGAGCGCACATTCCTCTGTAGGAGCTCTTCTTTGTCAACAAGTTGTTGCCAGAGTTCAGAACCCCTCTGCAAAGCAGTTGGTTGCATCAAGCAATGGTATTATCCAATATAAAATCCAGACTGACTGCTTGCATTTTTAAATCTAAAGTTAGTGGGGAAAAAAAACTGATACCGCTTTGTGGTTTTGTGTGATGGCCCCTGGCCAGTTAAAAGATGGACTTTTTAAAATATTAAAATAATAAAACTAGATTTAACAAAATCTAGTGATAAAAATAAGAAATTAACAAACCATGAGAAAATTAAGAAAAATACCTTGAGTACAAATAAGTTGTATTTTAAAATACAACACAAAACATCATAAAAATATAATCCACATTGCTTCAAGAGATAATGCCTTTTTCATATCCAAATACCATGAACTTTGCAGGCAGGTTTTTAGCCTGAACTTCTTAG
Source organism: Zonotrichia leucophrys gambelii (assembly GCF_028769735.1). Taxonomy (NCBI): domain Eukaryota; kingdom Metazoa; phylum Chordata; class Aves; order Passeriformes; family Passerellidae; genus Zonotrichia; species Zonotrichia leucophrys. Next base: position 25,684,351 of record NC_088173.1, on the reverse strand, counting down.
CTGAAATCTATCTCTATAATCAGTTTTGTGTAGTTTTAATGAATGGTCATAAATCATGTCTCTTTCCCCCCACCAGCTTGGCTGATAACAACTCAAGGAAAGGTCATGGTTTCGGGTTTTTTGGCAATCATCTCCAGAGTTCCAATAATCAGAGACATCTGTGGTTCTCGGGTTACCCAATAATACTGTACAAAGAATAGGGTCACTGAGGAAAGTTCATTTCCAAAGCAGGTCCATGATTGGAGATTTGAGCAGACCCAGGCCCCTGGGAGGGTTGCTTCTGTGGAAAGGGAATTTAAGGGACCTGGGGGAAGGGGCAGTAAAGTTGAAATCAGTCAATGCTAATTCAGTTCCTGGAGAAATGTGGGCTTAAACTTGCACTCTGTAGGCAAAGAGAGAGAAACATAAAGAACAGATAAATAATGTGAATTTGATGGGATTTGTTCTTGATGGGTCAATGGGTTTTGCAGAGAGAGCAGAAATGGTGTTTGCCTTTCCCAGGGCGTGATTCTCTTCTGTTAGCCAGGTAGGAAAGCACTTTGATGGTGAAATTATGAGGTGAGAAAAGCCTGTTTGGATTGTGCTTGAAGGTCAATTACAAATACTGCATCATTTATGTTAGTAGTGAACTTATGGGGGTCAACACCATTGTGTTTGTTCAGTATTTTCATTGGTACCTGGCAGAAGAATAGAAAGCATGGAGCCTAAGCTGAAGGACACAGTCATGCCAACATGAAAACAATGGATGTTACTCAGGGATGGATGAGCAGGACACAAAATTATTCTTCTCACTGTGGGAGAGGCTCCACCTGGTATCTTGTAGGCACCACTTCTGTCTGCCCTACAGATGGGCTAAAGGACATCTGAAGAGCAGATGGGAGATGCAGCTGCTGTGTCCCATGGGTAAAGATAACGTATACCTAGGCCTAAGGAAAGCTGGAGATTGAAGGAAGCACACTGTTCACCCTTAGTTATGAAAAACCCTCTAGCACAGAGCGGGAATCATCTTCTTCCTCTGTCTGTGGCAGAAATAATGGATTGACAGCAAGGAGAAGCCAGATAGACCTGAGGACCATCTTTCTGGTGGTGTATGGACAATCAGGTACCACGGAATTGGCCTGGGGAAGCCATGAAGCCTCTGCAAGCAGAAGTTTGTCAGTGCAGGCTGGGCAGGCACCTGCCAGGATGCTTGTGAAAGCAATAAAGTGTTTATAATTAGTCTTATTCAACAGATTCCCAGAGTTTGCATGTGCTATTGCTGTCTACATGTAATAGCCACCAGAACATTCTCTTGTGTCACTGACATTGTAGACGCAGTTTAATCTGTCATGCACAAAATTCAGCAAGTACTTGATTTATTTTGTCTGAGGAGCAGACACCCCATATAAATACACGAACACATATTTAGACTGTATCTGCAGCACTACTGAAAAGTAGGGCTGAAATCTAAACTCCTTCTGGGATTATGTTCCTGCCTGTTTGTTTTGGCATGAGATTTTGGGGTCTGGAAGGGAAGGATGGGTAGCGAGGGGGAGGATCTGGTTTAAAAACATCTATATCTTCTGCAGCCCTTGTAAGGCACCCGGCAGGAGCTGAGAACAGCAAGGGCCAGGGGAGCTGCGGGCAGGGCGGGGGCTGCCGCTCCAGGGGCTCAGGGACACGGGAATGCACAGGGCAGCGGCCAGAACCTGGTCCTGTCCCATCCTAGGAGGAAAAGCGGCCTCCCAGTCAGAGAGCCACGCCAGGGTCTTTGCATCATGCAAGCTCGAGCACTCAGGGTTAGGGTCTTGTGAAATCCACCCAGCTCTGGAGTTTCTTTAGAAAGGGCTGACACTCACTGAGAGAGAGAGCTCTGCCAGGAGGGAGTGCACATTTGGTTTCCATTTGCAGGCTGAGTGTTAAGAAGAGCCCCTCAATCTCTTCTACAGGCTCAGATGGAAAAGGAAATAAAGAAAGATCCCCTTGACTAGTATAGTCTCTGCGAGAGAAAGGATTGAGCCATCCAGGTGTTGGTTTTCACTTAGTTTTTGCTTAGTACTTTTGCAGTCAGACCCTTGCTAAATGCTGTAAGAAACATAATTTTAGTGCAAGCTACAAAAATCTCATTTTATTTCCACTTGGTTTTGCTAGAAAACTTCCATACCAACGCACACGTGTGGTTATTGTATTTCCACTCAGTATATCTGGTAGCACTTGGAGATGTATAATGTGTGCTGGGCTGCACTGTTTATTGCTAAGCCACAAATCACCTCTTCCTTTCCAAAGTGGAGTTTGCTTCCTCCTTCTTGGGTACTAGTCCTCAGAGAAAATCAAGGTGCTGCTTTCAGTTTTCCCTTCTCCTTAACACACACACATATCTAAATTCCAGTATTGTATTTTTTTGCTTTGATTTCAAAGATTACCACAGAGCTCACCCTGACAATGTGCAACATTACCAGAAAACTACTGAGAGAAAAACTTAATCCAGCAGTATTCAAATACTACTCAAGAAAATAATCAGCCAAAAATTAAAGCTTCTCCCTATGACTCTATCATTCTTCACTTTTCTGAACCTATAGTAAGTGTTTTTTGCTGTGAGCACAGAATTCAACAGAATCCTTGTGCAGTTTCCTTATTTTTTTTGTGAAAGACATCACTTTCCATGCAAGAAGCATAACCTTTCCTGCAGGCCATCTTAGTTACGGGAACAGTGTTTGTCTTCTCCATGAAAATAATATTTAGATTTTTCTTCTGTATGAGTCTGATTTTTATAACTCTTTTGTGATGACTTTACACTGTAATAACTAAAATATTTGAAGTGGTATTAATGTTTCCTAAGGTTAAATTAACAGATTAATATTTTACCTTTCCCTAGTCAGAGAAATCTCAACTAATTACTCCCCCACCAATTGTTCACTTCCTTGTCTGTCTCATTTAAAGGGGAAAAAACCCTATGCCTTCCTCTGTATGGTCTCCCATGTAACTATATAGTTACAGTCTTCCTCATTCTTCTTCTCTTGATTCCACTTTTAAGTGCCTCTTCTCAAATCCCTTTTAAATCCCACTTCCCTGCTACTTCCATGAGTAATGTATTTTAAGGCGCAGAGTGAATTCAGCCTCTCTACATTTTCCCCACCACCTTTACCTGTCTGACCTAACCTCTAGAAGCAAAGGACAGAATGTGGTTAAAGAGTGTATGTTGTTATTTTTAGCAGAAAGAGTTTAAAAGTGGAGTACCTACTGTGTTACAAAAGGCATTAAACACACAGGTCTTCTGTGATTCTGAGGACAGGTCCAGTTTCACTCACTTCATGACAGATCTGGATGCAGAAATCTTAGACTTTGGTACCTTTAGTGAGTGAGAGAGATTTAAAGGTGGAAACCACAAGAGAGTAATTGATGCTGATGCATGCCTCAGCTGAGTATTGCTAGAATCATCAGGAATCAGGATGACATGTTATTTACTGATATCCCACATTATTAACCAAATCACACTGATCTGATTATTAATCAGTGGAGATGTTATGCCAGCATAGAGCAAGAAATTGCTATTTGCAAGAAGATGTGATGGAGCTGCACTTTTCCTGTGTACTTTTGACTGTGACAAAACAGGTCCAACACTTTGCTTGCTGTAGAGCTTTTCTGGCAACTGTAGTAGATACAGAAAAACCATGAACCCAAAATCATCCACCCCTTTGCAGAGCTGCTGATCCCTTGTGAGGCAGTGCCACAGGAGAGCAGCGCTGGGGAGCCAGCTCTGGGTCCAAGCTGTGCACCCAAGCTTTGGATGCAATGCATGGAGGCTATTAGACACCTCCAAAGCAGGCTTTACAAAAGCTGACACTGTGGTAGCTAAGAGGAAAGGCTGGGAAGAAGGCATTAAGCCTAAACCCCATGGAATTTTACGCTTTGCTCGAGGCCAGACTCGCAGCAAAGCGTCTCTGAGGAGCTGGCACAGCATCAGAGCAGAAATCTGTGACACAAAAAAGAGAGGAGGCAATCCTTCTCATTTTCCCCCACTCTTCTAACACCATACTGTGATTAGAGCACTTAAGCTGTGTGTCAGAGACTCACTTTTTACAAATGGCATTAAGATTTTTGTGGCTCTGTATCCTGCAGCAGTGTCTTAGTGCCATGGGAAATACCCAGATCTGACAGCCTAAGGCATGCAGGCCTCCAGGACTAGCCCTGACTGAAAGTGGAGAGGAACAGGTGTGGATTTTATGTATGTATTTTTGTCACCAGGGGCATAAATTCCCTGTGCTGGAGACATCAGTATGTTACAAACATACATGTATGAGTGCTCCATTGTGGTTTCTGCCTCAGTTGGGAGAGGCATTGCCCGGGTTTGTAAGATTGAGTAGATTTAGTTCAAGATACCACCAAAGGAAAAGGGCAGAAAAAAACATCTCAGGACCATAGCTAGAAACTGGACTGTGAAAATAGATAAATAAAGAGTCAAGTTTCGATGCTCATTTTGGTGGGGATCTTGTCAGGAATATATGAACAAACAACTGTTACTCAAAAAAACCAACACCACTCTCAAATGTGCAGGTTTGGGGAGCAAAGATCTGATTCATTGTGTACTCTTAATGCAGGAAAACCAAACATGAGAGGGGAGAGTGAAGTGTGAGAGACTGACACCTGAGACCCTGGTTAGGGAGATCGGAGTGTGGGACACTGAGAACCTGGGGTGGAGACCTTGCTTGAGAGGAGGCATCTGGCAGAAGGCAGAGCAGAAGGCCAGGCTGCTACAGCTGCCAGCAGTCACCCAAGTACAATGAATGATCAGGGTTTAAAGTGCATTCCTTGGCGTCCCAGGCATTTGGAAAGGACTGTATTGGAGGATCTACTCTTAGCCCACCACCAATTAAAACTAAGATGTCTCTTAATAATGTGCTAAAATATTGTCTTTCTCTAGTTATGTTGTGATTTTATTGTGCTGCTTGAGATTTCATTGTGTTGCTTGAGGGGCAAGCCTGTAATATATGTGGCTGGGACACAAAACCCAGTGAAGTTGTTTGGGGATGAGGATGCCACTTAACCACAGCTCTGTGGAGAACTGCAGTCACTGTGTGCACCAGGGGACTGAAGCTACATAAGCCTGGGCTAAGATTGAGGCTGAGGAAGCCTAGTGCCCATAAAAGCTGCTGCCTAGCTTCTCCCCAACAGCACACTGGGGGCAGGACAGACTCAGTAAGGATGGGAAGCAGTTATCCCTGCTGCCTGGGAGAGCCTCACTGCATGTGACCTGACTTGCTCTGTGTCTTTCTGTTAAAATATCACGGGGTGCTTCAGTAATATTCTCCATTCTGTCAATCCACAGCCTAAGAAACTACCATTTATCTATGTAGAGTACTAAAAGCTGGAGCCACCTCACTTGTTTTCCTCCAGGCAGCGGAGACCCTTATCTGGAACAGGCTATGAACCTGCCCTTGCTGCAGGGAGCCTCGCAAGACTCCACTTGGGCTCAGTAAAGAAGGCAGGTCATTTTTCCTGGTGGCAGCAGGGCCTCCTGGCTACAAGGTGGGATGAGGAGCTGGGAGCACCGGGAAACCCTTGTTTTGACATGGACAGTGCTGGGAATACTTCTGGGATAGCGTCACCTTTGCATCTTGGCTCCTCTATTCCTGTGGCATCCGTGGCAGAGCTGCACACCATGCCACCCCATGCAGCTGGAAGGTCCTGGATCCTGGTAATCACTTTAGGGATTTCCACAGCTCTCCTGCACCTCAGTTCAGTGTTACCAGCCCAATGCCAGCTTGCTCACCTTAGTGTTCAAGTACTTTAAATTTGGGATGTTGTTTTTTAAGCTGTGAATTTGAGTTATTATTTGCATTGTATACCCATGGGGTGCTCCTCAACATTTCTGGCTTTCCTTTGTTTCTCCTCCTCAGTGTTATCAGCTTGCCTTTTCAAAATTCCCATGGTGCCAGACTGATTTTTGGTTTGTCATCTTGGGGACCGCTCAGTGAAGCTCTCAACTGCCAAAGGTCAGGCATGCCATAGAAATGCCTATTAATAGGTCTTAGGTGCTGGTTGTGTCTAAACTGGCATTTCTTGGAAAGAGGAATATTTCTTGGAGGCCAGTGGCTCTCTGGACTGCTGTAAAGGTGCAAGGCCAGACTGCCATCCATAGGGTGTCCCTGTGCAACGACGCCTCCTGCGACTGGGGACGTAGGGTGCAGGAGGATAGTTTAGGGAAGAAAACAGCAGTTTAGCCACTGCTACGTGTAGAACGAGGAGGGTGCGCTTGCCGCTGACACGCTGCGTGCTCAGCCAGTGAGAGCCCTGGGAGTTGTCTCCTGCAGCCGGTGTCGCCGGCTCCCCGGGGAGCTGGGCAGCATCTCTGTAGGCATGGGCAGCTCTCCCCTTCCAAGCGGTGTCCGGGCGCCTTTATTCCGGGGAAACACAGATGTTTAAAATAGGATTTCAGACGGCCCAAGTGACGCCGGCTCTATGTATAGTCCGCGTCTCGGAAAGCCCGCAGGACCGGGGCCCGTGCCGGGATGTGCAGGGCCAGCTCCCCGCCGTGTCCGGAGCGGCTGCGCTGTGCCGCGGGGGGAGCTGAGCCCGGCCCGACCCCTCCGCCCCCCGGCGGCGATGCCCGCCCGGGCCGGGAGCCGGCGCGCCGGGCGGAGGAGGGCACGGGAGAGGAGGGGACGGGAGGGGAGCGGAGGGAGGGCAAGGAGAGGAGCGGAGGGAGGGCAGGGCAAGGAGGGGAGGGCAGGGAGGGGAGGGCAGGGCGTGGGCGCCACCGCCCCCCCGTCCCGCCGGCACGTGCCTGCCCGCCCCCGCTGGCCACTGCCGCGCCCCGACGGCCCCGGCATGGACGCGCCCGGCCAGCGGCCCGCCAGCCCCCGAGCCGGCCCGGAGGGCGCGGCAGCGGCGGAGCGGAACCCGACCCCAAACCCGAGCCCGAACCCCGGCCCGGAGGCGCCCGTCCAGGAGGAGAGGGAGGCGGCGTACGTGGAGATCCGCGGCTCGCCGCAGGGGCCGGAGGAGAGCCGCCAGAAGCCCGAACTGGCCCCGGCCGGCGGCGCGGAGGGAGCGTCCGGTCCCGCACCGGACAGCGGAGCCGGTGGGACCGGGGATGGCGACTCGGCGAGCGGCGGACCCCCGGCGGAGGAAGCGGGGTCAGCATCCTCGGACCGCGGGCGGGATCGCCCTCCTTCCCCGGCGGCGGCGGCGGAATGCGGCGCTGACACCGGCTCCGGCTCCGTGGAAGCAGCGGGGAGCGGCGGGACGCCGGAGGCGGGGGGCTGCCCCGAGTCCTCCTCCTCCTCCTGCCCTTCGCCTGTGACCAAGGCGGACGGCTCTCCCGCAACGGGCGACCCGGTGTCGACGGAGGGCAAAACCTCCTCGTCGTCCTTCGGCTACGAAAGCGAAGTGGAGGATGAGGTCGCGGGGCGCAAGGCGACTCCCCCCGGCGCCCCCCCGGGCTCCCCTCCCGGCGGCGGCCGCGACGAGGCGCACTATATCAGCACGCAGGAGATCCAGCTCAGCGAGGTGGACCACGACATGGACTTCGACGCGGGGCTGGCCGCCCGCTGGGACTTCGAGGATAACAACGTGATCTACTCCTTCGTTGACTACGCCTCCTTCGGGAGCGACGAGACCCCGGGGGACACGCTGACGGAGGAGGAGGAGAATAGCTGCTACCTTAGCACGACCACCAGCGACCCCAACAACCAGACGGACAGCATCGACAACACCAGCAGCACCGAGATCGTCAGCCTTACCTCCGAACACGACACCCCCGGCGCGGACAAGCGCGCCAGCTCGGGGGAAAGCCGGTCCAAGCAGCCCGGCCGCGCCGGCGGGAGCCCGGGCGCCCAGCTTCTCCTATCAATCAAAGCCGCTTCCCGGGCTATAAATGAGTCTAGCAACGTGCACGGAAAGCAAAACACTGTTTACGCTGCCAAGCATGAAGGCGACATGAGTCTCCGTGTCGCCGCGGCTCCCGACCGCAGTGCGAGTTTAAAACAGGATGCGCTCCGCGACCACGCGAAAAAGTTCATCGCGGTGCCCGCGCGGCTGCAGACGCGCTGCGGGGCCGCCAGGGCAGGGGAGCACTCGAGCGGCGCCTCCAGCGCCGTCAGCGAGCTGGACGATGCCGACAAAGAGGTGCGAAACCTTACGGCCAGGGCTTTCCGCAGCCTGGCGTACCCCTATTTCGACACCCTGCGCCCCGGCTCCCGCGCCTCCTCCGCCTCCCTGTCCGACAATGCCCTGGGCATCAACCGCTGGTCCACCTACCTGGACCTCAAGTGCGGCTCTCTGGGGCCGAGAGCCGAGCCCAGCCTGCTGCGCTCCGGCCGCTCGCAGACCAAAGCCCTCGAGTTCGTGGTCAGCAAGCTCGACGGGGAGATCGCCCACGTCGAAACGCCGCGGCGGCTGCGGGCGGGCTCCCGGGTGGTGACCCTGCTGGACCTCGGCGATGCCGCCGAGGCCGGGGAGCCGCCGGCGGCGGAGGGCGGCGGGAAGGGCTCCAGCAAGAAGTCCAGGTTCGCCTCCAGCCTCCTCAAAAACGTAATCTCCAAGAAGATGCAGCTGGAACACGAGTTCAAGATGGAGCGGGGCGAGATCACCGACACCTCCTACACCGGGCCAGGCGCGGGTCGGGAGCCCGAACCCCCCGGCGGCGGCGCCGGCCGGGAGCGGCACCGGGACGGCGGCGTGCAGCGGCAGAACTCGCGGCACTCGGAGGGCGGCTCGGAGGGCGCCGCGGCGCCGGCGGAGGATGCGGGCGAGGGCGGCGGGGGCCGCTCCCCGGCCTCCAAGGCGTCGCCGGCCCGCGAGGGGAACCGCGGCCTGGACCGGGCGCTGTCCGAGGAGCTGTGCGAGGTGAAGCGCAGCGCCTCGGAGGCCATCAAGGCCACCTTCCTCCGCAGCCAGAACAGCGCCTTCAGGTCCTGGAAGGAGCGGGAGGCGGAAAGGAAGGAGGAGAGGGCGCCCATCGGCAAGCTGAAACTTTCTCCCAAGAACGACTGGCGAGCCGACCTGGGCGAGATCTCTGCCGGCAAGTCCACCAAGATGTCCCGCCTGTTCGTGCCCGCCATTCAGCACACCCCTCGCGAGAAGGATCCCGGCAAGAGGGCGACCAAGTGCTCCGCCGCCGCCGCCGTGTCCTCGGCCGCCGCCTCGCCCCCCGCCGCCAAGCCCAAAGCGCCCGAGATCAAGATCAGCCTGGGCAGCGTGCAGCAGCCCCGGGACGCCGCTTTCAGCATCGCGCAGCTGCTGACGCCGCAGATCGCAGGCCGGCCGCCCGAGGAGGGCAGGGGGCAGCCGCTCAAGCCTCTCAAGGCCGTCGACGGCACCGACAAAGTGCCGCAGTTCCTGGTGCGCGACGTGAGGGACAGCAAGTACAGAGCGCAGGGGATCCTCCACCAGGTGCGGGACGTGCGGAAGCTCATCAAAAGCTCCTACAGCGCTGACTCGGGAGATAACAGCAGCGACAAGGGCAGCGGTGCCTCCGAGCAAGGCGGTGCGGAGCAGAAGCCCCGGCAGCAGCTGGTCATCGCTGGTGTGCCCCGGTCGCTCTCTCCCGTGGTCATCACCTGCCAGGCGGTCGGCCACACCGGCACCAAGCCCACCGAGGCGGGGGCCAAGGCGGCGGGCAAGGCGCCCGCCTGCCCCCCGGAGGGCACCGTGCTGGTGCACCGCACCTCGGGCAGGCTGCCAGTGGCCACCATCGCCCCCAACAAGAGCGATGCTCGCCAGCCCGCTGTGCTCAAGATCGTTTCCAAATCCTCCGCGCCCTGGCGGCACCAGCCGCCGCCGCCGCCGCCGCCCCCCGAGAGGAGCCGGGGACCCGAGGAGGACCCGCGGGAGGAGAGCAAGGCAGCACCGGTGCAGAACGCGCTGGAGAAGCTGACGGCGGCGGTGCGGAGCATGGAGGAGCTCTACAGCTTCAACAAGCGCGAGTGGAAGCGCAAGAGCGATCCTCTGCCCATCACCGACAGCCACGTCCTCTCCCTTATCGCCAGCCAAGAGCGGGGTGCCGGCGCCCGACCCGCCGCTGCCGCCGCTGCGCCCCCGCCGCCGCCGGCGGACAAGGCGGAGGAACCGTCGGGGGGCAAGGGCCCGAGCAGCGAGCGGCTGCCCCGCCGCCCCTCCAACAGCGCCGCCGACAAGGTCTCGGCCAAGGCGGCCGCCTTCGAGAGCCTGGCCCGGCAGCGGCAGCGCGGCCCGCCGCCGCCCCGCGCCGAGCCCCCGGCCGCCCCCCGCGCCCTCCTCACGCTCCGCGGGGCGGGCGGAGCCGCGGCCCCCGCGCCCGCCAAGCTCCCCCCCGACGGCGGCCCGCGGGCCCCGGCACCGCCGCGCTCCCCTCGGCTGCCCGCGGGCGGCGGCGGCGATGCGGAGCGCGGCCCCGACTGCGGGAACTATCTGTCCCTGCCGCTGAAGGCCGCCGAGCCCGGCTCCCCCCCGGCCGCGGCGGCCACGGAGGGCGGCGGCGTCCGGCCCAGCCCGGTGTCGGCGTCAGCGGCGGCGGCAGCGCTGTGCGGCCTGCAGCCCTTCGGCGCCGCCAAGCCCCCCGGCAGCCCCAGACCGCCGCCCGGACCCCCGCCGGCCGAGGAGCCCCCCGCCGCCGCCCCGCCGCCCACCGAGGGTGCGCCCGCCGCCCTGTACCGCCCGCCGCTGCCCTTCGCCGCCCTGCCCGGCGCCGCGCCGCCGCCGCTGCTCTGCTTCTCGCCCTCCGTGCCCGCCGCCGCCACCGCGGCCGAGCCCTTCCCGCAGACGCAGCGCAAGGTGCTGCTGGACGTGAGCACCGGGCAGTACTACCTGGTGGACACGCCCGTGCAGCAGCCCCTCAAGCGGCGCCTCTTCGACCCCGAGACCGGGCAGTACGTGGAGGTGCCGGTGCCCCAGCAGCCGGCCGTGGCTCCCGTCCCGCTGCCTCTCTCGCCCCTCGCCCTCAATGCCGGTGCCTACGGCGCCACGTACATGCTGTACCCCGGGCTGCTGCCCGCCGCCGCCGTGCTGCCCGCCGGAGCCCTGCAGCGCCCGCTGTCGCACTCGGGCAGCGACGGCAGCGCGCCCGCAGAGCCCGGCAGCCCCGCCGCGCCGGAGGCGGCGTTCCCCGACAGCCCCTACTACGTGGCCAGCAGCAAGGGCCCGCCGCCGCCGCGGCACGGGCCGGCCGAGGCGAAGCCCGTCATCAGCATCACAGCGCCGGCCACCGGGCCGCGCATCGTCGCGCCGCCCTCCTTCGACGGCACCACCATGCGCTTCGTGGTGGAGCACCGGTGAAGTGCGCGGTGAGTGGGTGGGTGCTGCCTGCCGGGCACGGGAGACACCGCGGGTGGGCAGGGCAGAGCGGGTTAATGGCCAAGTGGCAGCAGTGCCACAGCTTCTGCTCAGGGGAGAGAGTTCACCGAGGGGGCCCTCACTAGGGTGTAAAATATAGAAAGGTCAGGCACACCCCTTGATGCAGTTCGGTAAAACTTGGAGCTTCTTTTTTTGGCAGTTTCAGAGAAGCACACCATAGCCACTCATCACACAGCCTGTATTTGTGCAGCCCTATGGCCGGGGCACCTCCCATTGCCCCCGGGGATGGCAGTGTGGTTGGGTATCTCTGGATCCATCATCTGGACCCACCTTGCAAGCCATGAAAGAGCCCCTTCACCTTGGCATCACGTTCTCCTCTTATCTCACCTCTCACCTCTTCCTCCCAAGAGGAGGTGGGCACCTCTCTCTTTCCCCTGTACCTGTTTCTCCCCAACCTCAAGAGGAGTGGAAGTGGGATCTAATGGAAGCAAACCCTTATTTTGGGTCCTTCTTGTTAGTGGCATGAGGGAGCAGGATGCATGGAGCAGTCCCAGGTGAGCTCTCCTGGAGCCATGGGGCTGCTGGCAGGGGCAGAGGTGCCCGCAGCTGCAAAGCACGGTTTTACACAGCAGCTCTGAGCTTGTAGTGCCAGAGTCCTGACAGTGCCCAGCTACCTGGGGCTGTAGCCCAGGGCCAACCTCCAAATTCAGGCATGTGCCTGCAGAGACACTGAGTACCTGTCCTGGAGCACAGGACTGTGCATACAGCATACACTGAAACCAGTGGTGCAGTATGTCCTGTGCAAAACAACCAAGGAATGATGGCATTTCATTTTAAAAGACCTGAAGTGTTACAGAAGTGCCTTCAGGACTGGTGTCACTGCTCCTTCTGCCTCATGCATTAGAATGCATGGCTCATCTTTATCACGTGCAGTATTAGGCAGAACTGCCAAATCTCCAGTGGCTTACCAAGAATTCACAGAGTTAGTTTTTTGGTGTATATGAAAAGGCAAAGAGAAAGAGTAGAAGACTGGCAGCAGCCAGAAATTTGGTTTTGTCACCAGTTTGGGCTGAGCTTTGCCCAGTTGCATGCCTGAGGGTAAATTTTGTCTTCCAGCACTTGGGTTATTTATTTTGCTTTAAAATATTTTTTTTTTAGCTCGCATCATTTACTGCATAGTAGATTATTTGTTGAATGAAACTCTATTGATGTAATTTATACACTTGCTTCTCTGCTTGTAATTATTTTATGTTGAAAGTTCCATTCTTTTATCCTGGCTGTGGAGGAAGTTGTTTTCATTGGCCCTTACAGATCACTCAGGACAGGCAACATGCCAGTTTAACTTGAGCTCTGCTGTGCTTTGAGTTCATCTTGCCAGTAAAATCTAGAACCTAGATGAAATGGCAAAAAGTAGTTCATTATTTTCCCTTTAGTCTGGAGGCTGGATTGAGATGGCCAGCAGAAGGAATTTGTTAGATTTCAGATTAGAGATGTGATGTTTTTGAAAAGATAGGGTGCATAGTACATGTATTTGTAACAGTAACTAAACAAAACCCTTCAGCTTTTCTTGTCTTTTTCACTCTTTAAAAGTGAAAAACATCATATTTCCTGGTGTGCCCTGCCCCTCAGTTCCCAAAGGGTTATCCTGTTATCATGTTTTTAGCTTGCCTTCAGTGCCTGGTGAGGCAGGTGATGCTCTCACCAAATTGCTCTTTCTCCGTGGTGAAGTTAAAACAGCAGCCCTGCTTTGTTGTGCTGTGTCAGAGCTCTGCACGGCAGAACTGTGTGAAAGCTGCCCCAAAACGCTGGTGGTGCATGCTCAGTACAGAAGGTCATGCACCAGTGTGCAGCCTTGAGTTTCATTTCACCATCCTGATCAATCTTTGATCATGCCAAGGCATTGTTGTCCAATACAGACAGGGGTGCCCCCATGGGCTGTCCCAGACCTGCTGAGGGAGGTGTCCTGCTGCTGGACAATGCATGCACTTTTTTCCCTTGACCTGTTCTGACAGTCTTGAAAGAAATAATTTTACCTGCTTGCTGCAGGATGTGTTTAACTTGTCATTAGACTTTGTTTATTTCTTACTATCTTATGTCTCTGTGGAAAATTAGGTATATGCCACTGAGGAATCACATCTGTAGCCTTCTTCTTCCTGTTATTTTCATTCACCTACATAACTTTCATGTCCCTGTGGATAATTTTTCAACTTCTTCTCTCTTTTGATGTCTACTTTTGTTTTCCATTATTTTCCTTTATCTTTTGTCATTCCATTCCCAATGCAAAGCCTTTGTTTGCTCAGTGTGGTGTTTTTCCCCAGGAACATCAGTATAATTTCATGTGAATCTAAGGGTGAACTGTTGTTAACTTTTTTTTATTCCAGTTAGTTGCTTTCACACCAGACCAGGGTTTTTTCATTGCAGCAATGCTGTGCAGATGCTAACATGGATTTGAAACCAGCCAGACTTCATCCTCTGAGTGCAAGAATTGTATAAAGTCCTGTCCTTTCAGGTCCCTTTTTTTAACTAGGCAAAATGAGCTGAGTGAATGTTTTTTCTCTCCACTCCTGAATTCCTTTCTGCACTGCACATACTCTCTTCTTCTTTTCTTTGCTCTATTTCTTTCACATCTTCATTCACAAATGTGTCACTGTGTTAAGGACTGCTCCATCTTGGTCTCTGTCACCTGTGGGAGGTCAGTGGGACCTGAAGTTTTGCTGAAGGTGTGATGCCTGTGGTGGATTGACACCAAATCCCCTGCACATCTGCTGCTCTTGCAGCACTCCCCCTTGTATCTGGCGCTCTTTCCTGCATAATCATTGGGATAAAATGGATCCCAGCAGTTTGTGTTCTGACAAAATCCAAGCTGCCATTTCTGAGCTATTCTTAAGTTTTTGATATGCAGGAAATAGTGGAAAATACGAGCATATTTCTGGGTGATATCTTATGGTTGCTTCTCTCCCCCTCTTCTTCACTCACAGTAAATGGGGAGCTTTAACAACATCATCCTTTCCAGCTGCACTTCTTCCTTGATGCTAGTTTTCAGTTCAAATAAACCTGCACCCAGACCTCGACAGAACTGACCTGTAAGAGTGAACTGCCTGACAGGAGCTCATTCCCAGTATGAGTGAATGAAAATGTGGTTTTAACTTTTGATCTGTTCCCATATTTTACCCTCTGGAGTTGCTGCCACGTGTTAGGCAAATAAATGAGAAAAGAACAGGTAGCAAAGTAGAAAGTAACTAGTAAATTGTACTGCCAATATTAGAAGGGTATTTTTTATTGTTCTGTTTAAACCATGAGCATAAACACCTTACAGGTACAGGAATGCATACGCAAATATACTTATCAGTTGTGTTTTCTCCCTAACTGCTATCACATAATCTATGCTTTCCTTTAAAAATTAATTTTGTGTGGATAGTATGTAAAAATTATTTTAAAGGTTCATAAATTGGAATTTTTGCCAACTTTGTTTTAGTTGTTCCCTGTTCAGCAGGATGTATGCTCCACATTACTAAGCCAAGTCAACTTACAGTGTAGTATGCATAGGACTTACTTATAGTGATGCCTTTGCTGAGAATTTAGTAAAGAATTTATCCAGTTTTCATGGGAAATATTGGAATATTCCAAGAACCAAACAGGCTCTAACATTTGACCTAGTAAATCAGTCTACAAATGGAAATAAGTGTGACTTTGTGCTCAAAAGTGTGGCTATTTAGGAAACTTTTCAATAGTGCTGAGCCTTGGTACCAATAAAAGTTCCTGGTGGCCTTAATGACTCCTCCTGCCCAGGATGATTTCCTGAGCCAGTATTGAAGTGTTCTTACAGCACTGGGGGGGTTGTTTCCCCTTTCCTGATGTGTTCCATGCTGGATGCTGTGCTGGTAAGGGAAGGTCTTTAACTGAGCACATGGATCACTGAAATTCCACACAGGTCACATTGGCCTCTTTCCACCTGTGTCCATGGGGCTCCCCAGGACCTGTCTGCTGGGAGCTGTGGGGTTGGAAGGCACAGCCTGTTCCACACCTTGAGCAGCAAGGATGGGCTCTGCTCAAAACACCAGGGCTGCCCAAAACTGACTCAGTTTGAAAACCTGGGTGCCCTTGGCTGATCCTTGGCAGGGGCTCAGGAAATGAGGAGCAAGAGTAGTGTGGGGACAAAGGAGGCATTTATGCACCTCCCTGGAGGAGTAAAGATTGTTCAGATTGTTGTGGCAGCTTTATTAATGATGCTTTTCTGGTTTTGTTTGTTTGTTTTTCCACAGGGATAAGGAAGAAGAATTATGCTTCTTTAATTTGAAATACACTTGGTAACTCTTCAACATTAATCCTAAAAACTGCTTCTACAGTTTTCTCAATTTTTTTGCTTCATCATACAAAACAAGCATGTAAGTTTCTTGTTTTCTCCTAAATGCCCCCTCCTTTGGAGTATGCCTACTTTTAATTATGTGAGCAGCACTAAATTGCTGCATTAGTTTGTGCAAAGTTCTTTTTGTGCTGAAGCCGATCTGCAGGCTTTAGGCATTGCTCTGTGCTGGTAGCTAATGACAGTGATGCCACTGCAGCTGTTTGTAAAATGCAGGGTGTAAATGCAGCAGTGTTTCAGTGTGGATCACCACACAGCTTCATTCAGGTCCCTGGAATGTGTTGTGATGATCCAGTGCAGCCTTGCAGCTCTTCAAAAAGGAAATAAAGCTCTCAGCTCTCTCCTATTGCATTAAATTAGGGTCTTCCATATAGACTTTAGTCACAATTTGCAATCAGATGATTTTTTGTATTCTCTACTTCTCACTTGGAATTGCAAAGAAAGAGAGCTGTAGTGTTGGAATTGCAAAGGAAGAGAGCTGTAGTGTTAAATTTATCCTTAGTGTTTATTTTTTGCCATGGTTCAAAACAAGCTGTGTAAATGTCAGAAAACACATTTGATTGCTTTCATTTTTTGTTTGCTCCTCTGTACTGTGTTGAATATCACAAGTTGCCTTAATTAGGACAGTGTTTAAATACTGGGAAACCAGAAATTGAATGTAATATTTTAAAATCCTGGTTCTAAAGGAGAGAACAGCATTTATTTTCCTTTAAGATTGCAGTCTATTCTCCCTCAATTGCAACATTGTTGAAAACATAATCCTAGTCACTGCCCTGTGAGAATAATTTTTAACTGTTACAGCCTCATTACTATGCAGTTGTTTCTTTAGCTGTTTGACAGGTTTATCTGAGGGCTACAATTACGATTTGCTAAGAAAATATTTACCTTTGGAACAAAAAATATACAATAAGACTGCTGACAGTGCAGTGATTTATATGTCCAACTCTGCTCAAACTGATTGTTTCTTGTTACCAGCAACTAGTTTGTCTCAGCAAAAGAGAATTGTTATTATGACACCAAATCTAAAATTCAATAGTCTCTTCCCTGCCCAAAATTTTGGCTAAATGAAGCACTTTGGGAAGCAAATAAATGTAAGACCAAACCTAAATTATATAACATAAAGCTTTCTTGAAGTAACAGATTAGAATTTTAAAGTCTAAATGCAAATCCCAGAAGTCTTTATTTAAGCATTTGCCAGCAGGCGGGATTTTTCTCCCCCTGTTCTCAAGGCTTTCTGCAGCTAGGAAAGTTTCAGTGTTTCCCATTTTTAAAATAAGCCCTGGGTTTTCATTTTCCCGAGTAACTCATGACGTACAGAAAACTCAGGTAGAAGTGTCTTCAACCATGTGTGGGAGATGGTATTTCAATGCAATTTATTTGTTTACAGGCACAAGTTGTAATTGCCCTCAGGATGAAATGCACTACAACTGTGCAGATAGCGAGTGATTTCTCATGTGCCTTCTCACTAATTTTCATCATTGTGCAAATCCAGTGAATATTCTGACTCTTTTTAAAGAGCACAGATTTTGTAAGGCTTATCCCTGTGCTCTTCAGCTGTACAGTCTGCATGACAAGCTTTACCTGCCCTCTGGGATTGGGGCTGACTGCCTCTTAAAGGAGATGAATGCTTCTCCCCCTCTCTCATGACTGCTAGGTCCATAGGTGTTGTGATTCGAGTGTCAGTGTTAGACAGAACAGTACTTGGGACTGCAGGACAGTGCAGGTACCAGAGTGGCTGGTTCCCTGTGACATACACATGTGCAGAATGTTCAGTATAATACTAGCATCCCTGTTCCATAATGGTCCTGTCCTACCTTTTCCTGTATCGGTGCTCGAAGCGGAGTTTCCTGTTGCAGTTTACAAGATATAGGTTTGCACACACAACCTCAGGTTTACAGTTTCACCCGGTGTACTTGAAAGGAAAAGAAAAAAGCACAGAAAACAACTGCCCAGGATTTCAACACGTGTTTGTTGGAGGTAAATTTTGCAGGGTTTTTTTTTTTTTACTGTCTGTGGAGATGAAAGCAATGAAATGAGGGAATGCCAACAGCTATTTATTTTCTCAGGGGAGTTTACTTCAGTGGAATGTGTCAATCCTAATGTCAAACAGTGTTTACTTGATTTTGTCTATTACTAAAAAGACTTCTTGTTTACATCAAGGGGTCAGTTTTGCAAGGTGCTTCGATAACCCAGCAAAGCCTTCACATGCATCTCCAACTTCAGATACTTAAGCAGTTTCCTGGGGACTTCAGTGGAAGGATTTTTTTCTTTCCCTCATCTATGCAAAGCTTTGCTGAACTCATCCCAGAGTGCTGAATGCCTTGCAGACCTGAGCACCAGGTTCTTCCCTTTACAGAACCGATCTCTGGGCTTGAGTCAAGCTGGACCCAGCAGATAATGCCACAAAAGGTCGCCAGAAAAAAGCTCTGGTAATATGGTGCTCCTCCATGTATGCCCAGTGGTGAATTTCTCCAGTGGATGGGGTGATGTGTAACCACATATCTTGGATTAGAGTCAAGCCCTCCATGTCAGGGCTCACAAGCTGCTAGTATTATATGTTTCACGGTGCAGTCATAGTATGTTACAGCTGAAATTCACCCCATGTGCAAAGCAGGGCAAAATCCTGTGCACCACTCAAGTTCCCTCCCAGCCCTGCTGTCGGGGTTTTGAGGGCTGCACCAGCCAACTGTCCATGCATTTTAGGTCAGGATCCAATTAAAAGTTTGAGCGGGACTGGAGTGATGCACCAGAATGTTGTTCTGGTCCTTTGCAACAGGGTTGGTTTCACTCAGTATCAAATTTAACCCTTGGTGAATCAACTGGTGAATGATTTAAATGTATTTATGGGTTGTGTGGGGTGTTTTTCCCCCTTGTCTGTATTCAGTGCTACCTTTATTCTTTAGTGTTGATGGCCAAAGTGTCATTCCTTATGCTTATATGTTGCCATTAACTTGTGGCTACCTGAGAACACATACTTCAAAAATGCTTGTGCTTTTTTTCACCTATTTCTTTTTTTTTTTATTTCTTCTTTTTTTTCCTCCCTGCCCCTTTCTTTTTCCTCTCATTTTTAAAGGGGTGAGTTAGTTATTGGTGTAAAGATATTTCAAAGTGCAAATGTGAAGTAAGCATAATGACTGTTAAGAGGATGTGGGTGGTATGTTTGATGAGAGAGAGGTGGGCTGTAAGGCAAAGGGGAAAACGCCGTGAACTGTTGATGACTGTTGCCTGTGGAGGAAGAATTAAGAAACAGAAGATGTATAACTGGAGAGAAATGGACTCTTTGAGCTGCTCTCAATGGAGACAACACTGTGGCAAGTGTGTAGCTGAAACCCAAAGTGATCCCACTGCAGGGTGCCGTGGGCCTGGGATTGAAGGACGGCGTCAGCGCTCTGGGAATTGCACGGCGGGAACTTCGGAGCGTCACTGCCACGGAAGAACAGAGCGTCTGAATCTGCCAAGTACCAAAGTTTGTACCTGAATGAGTTGGCATTTGTATTATGTTGGGGTTTGTTGTTTTTGTTTTTGTTTTTTCTCTTGAATGTTATGATAAATAAAATGTATTTTTCAGTAAAAGACACACTGCAAGTAAGCCTGCAGTCCTGCCTGGTTGTATATTTGCAAAGTTACCTTGGGGGTTGTGCAGAACAAGTGAAAACAGAGGCACTGCTTGGTTCAACATGTAAACAGCAACAGAAGAAGGGATTACACCAGAGAGCTGATCAAAAACCCTGCATTCAGAGTCTCCCTGAGTTTGTCTCAGTATTGAAAGTCTCCTTCTGACCTGATCTCTCTTTATTCTTTCCTCTTACAACAAAGGGAAGTTGGCATTGCTTATTTTTTTACCCAAGTATAATTTAAGAAAAAACTCCCCAGTTTCAGTGAACTAACTTTGACTGGTGAATGGATTTGGGTATCCAAAGAACTGCATCTTTGTATGTTGTAACGTGTTCAGAGAGAGCAATTGGTGGAGTAAATAACTTTTTTCTGCTCACTCTCCATGTTATTTCATTGCCTAACATTTGCATACAAGCAAACATGAGTTTATTAGTGGATAGCATTATTGCTTGAACTGTAACTAGGAAAAATCTTTTGCTGCTTTAGTGTTTTCCTTCTATCTTCATGGAGACTGAAAAGGTTTCTATTGTTAAGTCCAAGTGTTTAAAAAAGCATGAATCAAACACCAGAAAATCCCAGAATAGACTTGAAAACTGAACTATTACTTTTGCAGTTTAAAAGAACACTTCCGCTTAAAGGAAAACTGAAGCAAGTTGGGCTACCAGGAGATAAAGGGTGACCAAAACAGACACAAAATAATAGTGGGTGTGTAGAGCAGAGAGAAAGGCCTTGGATCACTTTATTAAATTCAGAGAAGTCCAAAATTGCAAAGGGACCTGGGGTTGTCAACTGGAAAATTTGGGAACTGCTTATCTTGAAGGAGAGCTCCTGAAGCCTGATTTCAGTGGAGATCTGTTACAAGATTTTCACAGCACTGCTGGTTTCTCACAATAGATGGAAAAATGAGGCTGAAACCTCCACAAAAGAGAGGTCAAAAGTAAATAAACTGAGAGACATGAACTTTAACCTTTCCTTAAGAAGCCCAGTAATGCAACCAGTGTTTGTCCACACACAAACTGCCTCACACCACATGAATCTACTGAAATTAAAGTATGAGGATTTCTTACAATACCTTAAATAAACTGAAAGGTGGAATATGTCTGGGATTTTCAAGGATTGTTGGAGAAAATCTTATAAGTTTCTACATAGTCGTTAAAATATCACTGGTCTGAATGACGGTAAAAGTGCAACTCTATTGTGAAAAGGAGTAGAAACAAAGTAAAATGAGAAGCAAATAATTCCTTGATGTCAGATCTAAACAAGTTACCCAAACATAGAACATAACACTAAAAAAACCTAAAAACTCAAACAAAAAAAATGGCATCTATATTAGAATTGCTGACCCTTAGGCTTGTTGCTGTTGAGAACATGTAATCTGCCTGCCAAACCCAAACTGTATCTCTATATATATGAATATTTTTTTAAGAGTAGTTGAAAAACACTGTTCAAAAAACCTGAAGGGGAAAGTTTCCAAGTCTCTATTGCAAGTGGGTTGCTTTTTGGACTTAGCTGGATTTTCATTGCACTATTCCTTCTGTGGCTTCCAATTAGAAAAGACTGAGCATTTGTTTCCTTCTCTGAACTCCAGGTATGAATTATTGTTTAATTGCTACCACTACTGATTACTTAAAAGTATATGTAATACCACTATTAAATACGTATTTTACATCTTGATTAACCCCCACTAATTGGATAAATAGAGCATTTGCTTTGTTTATAACCCTAAATGTGTTTTCCCTTCAAATGCAGGCTGGAGCAATGTATTCATTTCACCTTATTTTTAGAAGTTTGTTACTTTTGTTGTTTCCGTAGCTATGGAGCCCCAGTAAGGAAGCCATGGCCTTCCACTACCCAGCTGCTGGACTAAACCTCTCCTGGAATCCCCATTATGTCCAGCTGTTGGGATCAGATAGCCTCAGAAGCATCTGCTGCCATGCCACGGGGTATCCACAAGGACACTTATCCCTTCTGAAGGAACAGTGGGGGTCTCAGGGGCTCTGTTTAAGTGTCAAAGCTGTGGGAGGTCCACAATGTCCCTTTACTGGCTGGTTCTTCAATTTGACACAATTGAGAAGGGGTAAGCTTTGCTGGTATGATGTAAGGATTGCTGGTATCAGACAAAGATCTTACAGATATAAACTGCATTATCTAGAACCTTTTTAATCTGATTTTGGGTAAATTGATAGGCAAGCCTAAGTCATCTGTTGATATCTCAACTCTTTGCAAGTAGAAGAGTGATGGCAGCTATTTCATTGTCCACCTTCTGTATTTAGGGTGTCAGGTCTCTGCAGGAGGAGACTGCCTCTTGCCAGGAGAGTAAGTAAGTAGCTCTGCTCTTCTTTTTGTTTGTGTGTGACACAAAGAGCAAGTATTAATAACAAAGGTTTGTCTTCAGTTTGTTCCTGAAACAGCAGTGGAGGTATCAGAGTGTCTACAACACTCACAGTCTGGGAGCAGACTGAGTGGATGCTGAGGGCAGTATTGACACTGAGGAGGAGTGGCTGGCTCTTAGCTCTCCTCTGGGCAGAGGGCTTGGGCAGGCACCTCCAGCCCATGGTGCATCCTCATCTAATCAGGAGGTCTCCTGATTAGAGAGGGAGCCCAGGACCTGAGTGCCAATTGAAATTATTGCTTCATATTGTGAAGGTGAGTAAAATGGTTCCTCTTACCCCAATCAACAGCATTTCTTCCCCAATGAGAGACTTTCCCCACCCAGAAAGTAACAGACAATAAGACTGGAAACAATTTCTTCACACTGTATTTTTACCTGTTTTATTTAGGCTTTGACTAGAAATGTGCCAGCATTTTCAGGAAAGACAACAAGCAGACCATTTCATCCCACTAACAGTTTGATTTTTGCAGATTTCTGCACTCTTGGCTTTTACAACACAAAAGAGTTTGGATTTTTTTCCTTAATCTTGTAATAATTTTTTTTCATGACAATTTATGAGTTTTTCCCGGCTGCTTTTGGGTTTGGTATTTTAAAAAATAAGCAATTCTTCTTGCCTTTTTATTTTACATTTTTTTTTTTTTGTGAACAGCACTTGCCCACCTTGTCTTATAAAAATGAAATCAGATGGATCAGAGCGATCAGCTGAGCTGGGATGGGGTATATTCTTTTTTAATCTGCAATGCTGATGTAAAACTTTTTTTTATTTTTTCACATATCCTATGAAGACACTGCTTGAAGTGTCTAAGTAATTTTAATCAGAGGACTTGTCTGAGTAGTGATTATTTTTTGCATTGAAATACAAGCCTAACTTACCTAGAAGAAAATGTTCTGGCTCAGCACTTTGCTAGACTGTGCATCCAAAATCTATTTCTTTCAAGATCCTTTCCTTCTTCATAGTTCTGAATTGCCTTAATGAATGCTCATTTTTTGAAATGCACCTGCCTTGATTACACACAGGGAGACAAATTTTGATGAGCTGCCAGTATTGGCTTAACTCTGCTCCTGCTTCTGGTAGCTACAGAAATTACACCATTGATTTCAATGAGAACAGAATTACGGCAACTGTAAGTTCCTTCTGGAAACATAACCCCACACTGTTAATCAATTGTATTTAACTACAGCAGTTAATAAAAAACTCCAAAAGATAAATAATAATAATCAAGTTCTGCCTGCTTAAAAAAACCCACAAAATGCTTTAAAATCATGTAAAATAAAACCTGCTTTTTTGTAAACAGGCAATACTGAGTAAGCAGGAATTCATGGTCCTATCTGGATGTTAATTGTACTTGAATATTTGAACAGGGATCGGTCATAGGCCTAAAATACCTAAATACTTTAAAATACATTTATAAATAATCATTCTTTATACATCATAATTGTTCTTTCCACACATCAAAAACACAGACTTCTGTATTCCCCAAGAAAAAAAAATGAAGGATTACTTTTGCTTTTGGCACAAAAAAGTAAAAATGAAGAACAAGCACCACCCTTATGGGAGTGCATGAAAAGCTACCAAATTGGTCTTTATTTGCCTTAGGGCTTTTTTTTTTTACAAAAGTTTTAAATACAGGTTAATATGTAAACACTGTGCACACACTGAGAGTTTGATGCTGGCCCGTTGAAATCAATGGCAAATTTCCCATTAATGCAGCAGTGCAGGGTCAAGCTCCACGCTGGTAAGGTGTGTGCAGGCCGAAGTCACTGAGGGGCGCAGGAAAGCAGGAGCCCAGGCGCTGCTTTCAAAACCAGCCGCCAGCAGAGTCCGACTTGGCGCCAAACACCTTCTTGCACATGTTGGAGTTCTCCTGGTGCAGGGGGTATTCGTTCCCGGCCAGCGTGGCTGCCTTGCCCCTCCGGGCCGTGTAGCGCCTGCCGGAGGGCAGGCTCTCGTACTTGGTCATGTGCGTCCTGCAAAGACACAGCACCGGCTCTGCCACCAGCACGTCTGGGCACAGCTTGCACCCCGCTACCAAACCCTAGCACACGGGCCAGGTGGCCCTTCCACAGTCAGCAGACAGAAGCAGCAGATGTTTTAGTAGCTGCAGAATAGCAGACACTGTTTTCTTAGGATTTCCTGAAGGTTCTCAAAGCCTTAAAATACTCAGGTTTTTAACAATCTTTCAGATGAGAAAAACCTGAAGGGAAATCTGGCACAGGCTCTACAAATGTTACCTTCCTTAGGTGTTAGCAAATAGGGATTAGGAGAGAGCAGTATACCCAATAAGGCAAATTTGATCATCATTCTTTGGCTACTGAAGAGCATCTTTTTAACCTTATTGCACAGTTGTTTAGTTTTCAGGAAAAATGGTGCCTTAATAAAGTATGATAGAACACAATGGCTGCAGGAGTACCAGACCAGGTACTTTTGTTGACATGAGTAAATAGCAGATGATGAGAGCTTTCCACTTCAGCTCATGTATGGCTTTGCACTTCCTTTCTCAACAGCATAATAGAGAACTACTGCTGGCAAAACCTGAGGTCGCCATCAGAACTGATTGCACACAAGGGCACTACTGTCCTGCCACTTCAGTTAATTCACTTGCAAAATCAAATTAAAAAATTGGACTGAAGTGCACATTCAGAGCTGATCAGTTGTGATCTTCAGAAAGGTTATTTCTGAATCTCAGGGAGGAACAGGTTAGCAGAGAGGTCAGTGTGTGTAACAGCCTGCACTGCACTTCATTGTGTTAGGCTGGAATTTGGCCTCAGTGGATAATCTCGTGTCTGTGAAAACCAAAAGTTCCAGCAGCTAGCTGGAAAGACCCTTCAGAAAGTGTGTGCTCTTAGTTCTTACCTGAATGGAGAGTCCACTCTATCCATCTGCATACAGACCAAAAATGGGTACTGTGAAAACTGCACTGTGGAGATGAAGTCTAAAGCTGTTTCTGTTTCCAAAGTGGTTTCCATACCAGTTTTTACAAAGAAGGAATCCACCTCGGTGTTACCAGCTACAAACATGGCTACCCTACAAAAAAAAATTAGGCATTACAATTGTTTCAAAACACATTAAAAAAGAGGAAATTGAATTACAAATAGTCCTACCACACAAACAAAAACTGCCCTCAAAGCAGCCTGTTCTTCACCTAAAGGTATATAAATTCACACAAGACCAGTGGGAACTGGTATTATCCAGGTGGAAAGGAATAGAGAAGTACAGACATTCTCCCATGCACATAACTATTTCATTCTATTTATTTAGTTGCTTAATTCTAACTCATCTGCAAGGTCTTTCATATTTAAATTTGTGTCATTGGTGCTACCTTGGCTCAGAAGCCTAAGGTGCCTACAGCTACAGTGTGTGCTGGGGGTATCTCACCGGTTCTTGACGTTGGTTTTGGATTCCCGGTACCACAGGCTGAACTCCATCCCTCCAGAGATGTCGATGGCCAGCCCACCCATGAACTCTGCACTGGCTGTGGGCCCAGACTGCAGCTGGATTTCCTGGAGCCATGGCAAAGCACAGGTTACTGACTGCACACCTCTGAGGTTTCCTTATTCCCTTTGGTCCTGCACTCACACCACTTGCCATTTTGCAGGAACAAAAAGGAATAGAAGGATTTTCTGAAAGGATGGACAAAACATCCTGATGCACCTTCCTCCCCCAGAAATGGGATGAAGCTACAGCAAGGCACTTTGCATCCTTCCCCTCTCCCCTGTGTGCCAGCTGGCATCATTTCTGCACAGAGTGTCACTGCAGGGAATATCATGTCTCAAGAGCTACCACACGAGCCCCACGGAGGCTGTGACAGCAGTCCAGCTGAATCAGACTGAACTGCTTGCTGGAAGCCCAGCACAGGTGCAGTGCAGAGTGACCAGCACCCCTGTACTGGCAGTGGGATGCTGCCACTTGTGCAGTGGCTCCAAACCCACCATATGACAGGAATTACGTCTTCAGTGGCTGGGTGGCCAAACCCATCAGCTAATGCACCTTAATTGGCATTAAATGCATTTTCTAACAAATATCAAATGTGCTCATGGCTTCATGAAACCTGTAAGGCTGGACTGGAAACACATCCATGAAGTCAATTTTGGAAATGGTAATGTAGCACAGGGTCATGGCAGTTAATTCCTTTTAAGGTTTGACACACAGCCAAGATTTCAGGGTTTACCCAGCTTGGTAATCTATCTCTCTTTACATATTTGTCCTGCTTCCCTAAGAACTAGTGGATTAATTCACCATTTTAAAAGAAATATTAATTGGGGAAAAGCTTCTTTTGATCATGTGTCTCATATACAGGACACCTTCTTCAGTCTCACAGATGGTTTTCTCTCTCCTCTCAGAGTTCTGTGCCTGTGGTATTCTCAGCACCTGTGATGTTGCAGGCCTTTATAGGATATATGGGAATATGAATTTCCTGTCCCTTTTTGATGTCAAGGCACCCTAGAAGACTCTATTCTCTTCTTAGCTATTCAGTAGTCCAGTGGCTCCAACTAATGCTGTCCCAAGATTTAAGAAAGAAGCAAGCAGAGAGTCAGTCTAGCTTCCTAATCCCTATAGCAAGGAGCAACATCAGGGAAGGGTTTTGTTCAGAACATTAAAGTTATCCAGCTGTAATCGAAGACTCGGATAATTATGGTAGCTGTACATGCTTACTTCACCTTTTAGGGTAAGTTAATTATCCTTGAAATTATTTCCTTGACAGAACCAGCTTGGCAGAGCCATCTTGGCAGTCAGTTGCTGCTAAAGTGGGCTTGAGATTTAAAGAATGCAGTGGGCTGGCTGTGGCTTATAAATCCAGCGTGACCCCAGCAAGTGTGGTTATATGATGCTCTGATTTCTTATTTTCATCCAAGTTAAAATCATGGATTGAAACTGAAACCTTTCTGAAATCAAAGGGAGTTTTTATACTGACTGCAATGAGACATAAAACGCTTCCCTTGTTGGTCTGTTTAGGTGTAGACACAAAGCTTGTTTTACTTTATTTTACTTTGCTCTTAATTGGGACTGGATTGGTGGGTAGCTGCTAATGAGTGAGGAGGTAACAGTATACATGCTGGCAGAGATAGTACACACAACCAGAGGAGCAGATATTTTTAGATGTATTGTCACATTGCATCCAAGAATATTAAAGTAGGCTGGGTTTACAAAGGCTGCATGGTTCAAGACTTAAATGCTACCTAGAATTAAGCTGTATTTGTCACTGAAACCAGCAGAGAAGTTAAGGAGCACTTGTCTTGTGTTTTACTAGCTCATCTATTTCCTTATTTATAGCTCAGCCTGTCCCTCGTCTCATGTGCAAATCCAATCCAGGCTGATGGGAGGTGTAAATCACAGAGACCCAGCCTCCTAAGGAGAAGTATTTTCCTTTGCTTTCCTATTTTAAGCTTTGTGTCCCATTTGCAGTGGAAAATGTGACCCACAAGATCAGAATCAGTCATTTTTTACTGTTTAAAATGCTGAAATGTGCCATGTTTCAATAAGAAAGTGTCTTTAACGTGTCTTTATGTATTGCACTGTAATGCAATCTTACTGTAATGCAACATAGAGATGGCTGCAACAAGCACTTCTCTGGGAACTGGCTACCTTCCACTGGGGTCTGGCTTTCAAATGGCTTCTCTGACCTATCAATACAGTATTTCATTTCTCTGGGCTTGTGGCAGGCGTGTTGCCTAGGAGAACTATTAACACTGCTGAACTTTAATGCAGGTGACCTAGGAGTCTCGAAAATAGTTTTATGAGAGCTGTTTATTTTCTAGCAGGAATATAACTTCTGGGTTATTCTTAGCCCTCAAACTGTGGCCACAGGGAAGTGCCAAAACCATGTTGATGTGCTGTTGAGTGGGAGTGTAGCTATAAGACCATTCTTAGAAAGATGGGCTGTGCTTAAAAGGGAGCTCAGCCTGAAGCTGTGTTCAACAGTGCTTTAAACCATTCCTGCTCTTGTGGGGTGTGGAGGTAAGACACTGCTGCCAAGGCTTCCAAAAAGGCAGTGACTGACTGAAAACCCTGCACCCTGATATTGTTAAAAATGGCTCACAGTCCCAGCCCTGGCTGCCCCAGACTTTTGAGAGGCTCTCCAAAGGCAAGGAGTGGAGAATTTGCTGGCGAGCAGAGCTCTAGGGGTGCCCAGCCAGCTGATTCAGCCAGAGTATGTCTGGAGCTTCGTGCATGCACAGCAGTTGGAAATATTTAGTTCTCTAAATGCTCCCTGTGCTCAGGACTAGACATGATTATCTTTCTCACCTCTGCGGTCTGTTTGTTAAATAGGTCACAGCAAAGTTTTTGCCCATAATCTGCGTGTGAACTGTAAAGCACTGCTGGAATGAGCTTTAGTTAGCCAATTTGGGCACTACTTGGGAAGCCCTCTGGACTTAAAATACCATTAGAAGGAGCTGAGCTGGGTTCTGGATGGGAAAACCTGTCATGTGCAGAGGGTGTTTCTGTGTAATTTTGAGCAGAGTGGATTCTCTTATCATCTAATTCTGGCATTTTCTTTGGTCAAGAATTAAATGGGAAAAGCCAAAAGTAAAGTTTGAGACTGCAGATGTTTTGTGAGCTGAGTACAGCTGTTAAATCCACAGGTCCTAAGGAGATGTCAGCTTGGGAAGAGCAAAGATGCTGACCCTGCACTTTGAGAGAGATGTCTAGATTCTTAGTCCTCCAATAACACATTATGTAGCCAGCTATATTTCAATGTAAATCTATTTAAGCACAAAGTTAGCAAATCATTTGGGATGACAGTTGCATAAAAACTGTGTAATCCTCATTTTAATTGCTTGTTTTATCTAGAAATAAACAGTTGAAATTTGGACCTCTTAGCATTGTTCTTTGAAGGACACTTCTCTGATTCATTCACCTGACAATTATTGCCTAACTGGACACAAGGTCCCTGGACAACTCGTGAAGAGGAAAACTTAGGTGGTCATATGGGACAAGAGTGTATTACAAGCAACTGTGGGAGGGGAGGTCATAGCTGAGAGCAACATGAGTTTGCAACAGGAAACTCAGTTGCATTTGCTTTTGTTAAGTTTCTGGTTTATTTTCTAGAATATCTGTTCTCACCTTTGTTCTAGGTTGCTTTTCATGTAATTTCATTCTGGTTTTAAATACCCATGACTTTTCTATTGCTCTCCTAGTAAAGGTAACCTGTGTAACACTGGTCAAGTTTCAGCATTGAGAATAAAGAAAATAAGGTGTCCTACAATAGCAGTGTGGGGGAGGAACCATCTGTGCTTAAGAGACAGAAAAAGAAGCAAACAGTGTGCTGTTAGTACCTGTAAGAAATCTGTGAGGAGGACAAGTCCTTTCACCACATTCATGGGATCTCCAGTTGCCGAGAGCATTTTAGACATTAAATCACCATACCCTTGGAAAAATGTCACTGGTCTCAGCTGGAAACCAAACAGAATGGCTGACATGCCAGCAAAGGAGTCCAGGTTTTCCTCGCCTTCATCAGGAGTTGCAGCTATTATGGACTCCAGACCCTGAGCTTCGAGAACCACCTATGAAGGAACAGTGATACAGAATCAATGAGAAAATGCTGCCTGACTCAGACTATTAACAACACCACATATTTTCTTTATGTCTAAATGCCTAATTCTAATTTATGTAGTTGTAGTGGAAAAGGTATGAGGGTAAGACTTAATGGAACTAGGAAGAGTACTTAGAAAAATGGAAAATAAAATAATCTCATGCCATGTTTTTGCCCTTTAGGTGCTGAGCAGGATTTACCCACACGCAGATCATAATCCTAAGATAAGTTTTCCTTCAAACACATTTTCCTTAATGCATATAACTATGTTTCAGGGACAGTTGGGAGGAAAGACCAAAGGTGTTCCACTGCAATATTTTTGTCCTGCATAAATTTAGAAGAGTTATAATACTGAAGATTCTTGCCAATAACAAGAAAATTCTAAAACACAGACATTAAAATCTCTTTGATTTGTACATTTGATCTACTCCTTGAATTTCCCTTCTGTGACATAACCTGAACTGGGACCTGATTTTACAAACTCACAAAGCTTTTACTGATTACATCAGAGAAACGGCGTAGGCTTTACACAGACGCAGACTACAATGTATGATGAAAAACAAAACACTTGTTTTGTTTATGGCAACTTATGCCACATTGTGGGGTTTTCCCCTGTTATTGGCTTGTTGTCTGCCCAGTGCAGCAAGCCTTATGGTCTTAAGCATTAGCTGAAGTGATTTAGAAGCTGTGAAAAAAGGACCACATCCTGGCTAAGTTATTGTGCACAGTGTGGCAGTTACCTGGATGGCATGAAGGTCAGTGCTTCTGTCAAAAACACGGATGTTCATGTTACTTCTCCGTAAAATGCCAGAGCCAGAGTAGAGGATGTCGAGGCTGTATGTGGATGACACATCAGGACCACCTTAATTGAAAAAGAAAGAAGATACCTGTGACTACACTAGTGGATTAATGAAATGTTGGGGAATACAAAGAGGGTTCAAAGGCAGTTTCATGGTTACATACGTGTGATATATCCAGTGTAGGCAGAGGAAGAGCCCATCTTGGAGAAGCGATCGTAGTTATGGGCACGCATGTCCTTCAGAACTTGCCGAACTGTTTTGCTGTGGGATTTCAAAACAAACAAACAGACCCACTGAGATACAAAAATGTTACAGTACCATGCATTACTTTTTCATAGAAAGATCAAATTTGAGAGGGTGAATTTCCCAGTTGGAAAGAGGGTCTTCCAAACCCTAACCTTTTCCCACTAAAAATCTGCCATAACCCAGTCTCTCTTTCAATTTCAGGTACTCCCTGCAGTCATAGGAAGAAAGGCAAGCAAAGATCTCGCTTGAAAATTAATGGTTTCAAGAAGATATACATTGATTATTTTCATTCTCACACTCTGATGTTTAAAATTTTTCCACATCACTGGTTTTGAAAATACAGAAGCAAGGGACCATTTGAGAGACAGAAGACATTTTTCACAGTAATGCAAGTCAGATGCCCAATTATTTTTTGTACCTGTGAAAATGTGAATAGCTATTAAAATAATGACATTGAAATTAAGGGAGTTATTTTGAAATAACAATACAAGGGACATAAAAATAAGATATTCCTTTATACTCTCCTTAAGTTTTAGTAATTCATGAGAACCTGTGTGTTCTCTGTAAGGAAGGGCTGTATTTATTTACACTGAACTTAATGTACCTGGAAGGCATTTCAAAGCGCAGTATATCTTGGATCATGGACAGCATGTACTTGTTCATCTCCATAGGCAGTTCCCCAATGGAGAGCAGGATGTTTTTCACTTCCATGTAGGATGGGTTACTGTTTAAGAGGATGGCAGCTGCTGTGGTTCTCACTGTCTTTTCGTGGATTTTGCGAGTCTGGTGGTATATCCTGTTCATTGTTTCCTTCACCTGGTCAGGAAACACATTATTCACTCAGTGTTCATGCAGATGACTGGGCAAAGTACAGGTTGGAATGTCGTTTATAATATCAGCTTAAGTTAGATTAGTTAGCTCCATAGCTAAGGCTAATACATAAGGATATATTTTCAGCATCATGTTTTTCATGGTCCTTTTGGAATGTTGAGACATGTATAGCTCAGTGACCACAAGGACAAGTGGGACATCTGTTATGTTCTCTGAGCCACAGACCAAATACAGCCTTACACACTGGTTTTAAAGCAGGGCTGTAAATAAGTAGCAGCACTAAGAACAAATACGGCAGTGGTAAGACAGAGATTTTCTTGACTGTTAAGGAAACATGTACTTTAAAAACCAAGAATATTGTTATTTTAATTTTCTAGATAGTGCCTGTGGTGGCGTGTCCCTGAGAAGATTGTGACACATCTTTGTCACATGGGAATTTGTGGAAAGCCATGTAGTCCCACTGAATGGCCTCCTATATGCTCATTGCAGAGCAGCACCCGGACAGCCTCAATCCTGATGGCCAGCAGGTATGAAATGGAATACAAGGTAATGCAGCAGAGGAAGGACCTCTTGTCCCACTGTTTTCTATGTCTTTTCCTATTTTTAGAGGCTGCAGGGTAAAATGCAGCTATTTTACCCTTCTCTTACTTTGTGTGCTCTCCCTGTGTGAAAACACAAGGAAGAACAGAGCTGCACAGATGCCCAAGTGCTCCCTCTGGCGAGCAGAGCCCGGTTCTCCCCGCAGACTGCAGGCAGCCTTTGGTGGCTGTGTGTGACCCTGGAGCCAAGGGCTGGCTAGCACGAGTCCACCAGTCCATTCCTTGCCTTCAGCATGTTGACTGCACCACACAGCTTGGTGCCATCAGCAAACTTACTGAGATTGGACTCAACCTCACTGTCCATGTCGGTGATGACAAGAAATGAATTCTGTGAATTTACTCTTTATTTTTAATACAGTCTCCTGCGCTTCTTTTCTTGGGCAGTATATTTTCTTACCTCTTTGGTGAGAAAAGAAGGATCGTATCTCTGCAAGGCAGTGGCAGCAAGGCTGCTGATTGGCCCTTCTCCTGACTCGGCATACTTCAGGAGCACTGGAATTGCTTCGGGAAGGAGTGCGTTCTTCAGTGCCAGCAGGTACATCTGCACGTTGTCATCTTTGCTGGCCTTCTCCAGCCTATTCAGAATCAACCTTTTGGCTTCCGCAACAGCCTAGGAAAATCAACAGCACATTCAATGGTGATCATAAACCCCCCTTTTTCCCCTTGCAGGAGCAGAAGGGGCAGGGCTGGGTTCTGGCATGTTTTGTGGCACAGGGGTAGCAAAGGTTTCATTTGTACATTGATGGCTTCCTTCAAGCATAACCAAAGTGACTGCAGCCACAGTGACACCTGATCCAGAGTTTTATCACTTGCCAGCTGCTCCTGACCTGATTCAGGGACTTCACAGGTCCTCCTTGTGGGGCCAACAAGTTCCCACAAAAAAAGGCAAGGGAAGTGTTCTTCAGTGCCTCAGAACATGATATTATAAAACTACTGGGCAATTAACAAGGGAGATTAAAAGGGCCTGTTCAGGTAATTAAAAGGGCTTTGTAAGTTTTCAGTGGTGTGCTGCAGTGCTGAACAACACAGATCCAGCAGCCTTGTCTGATCATTCTCATCCTCTAACACCAGCATCTACTCAGTTCATGCTCAGAGTAAAAGTCTTCCTCCTTCTATGCATGTTCAGGGCACAGTTGAATATTTGAATCAATGAATTTTCTTTACAGAGGTGAAATAACCTAAGATGATTGCAAATAATAAACAGACCCTGAGTTGGCCAGTGTTTCTCTGAGGATATGCAAAGCTTTTGGACAAGACAGCACAAGCACTGCTTCTGCTGACAGGTTCAGCCACAGAAATGGGAAGAGACAAGATTAAAGCCTAAATCTGACAAAAGTATAGGTCATTGTTAAAAAAAATACAATCCTCTATCAAATATAGGAGTTCATGGACTTATTTTAAGTGGGAGAATCTGCTTCCCATGTCTGTCATGCTCCCCCAGTAATGTCACCAGGGATCGGTGCTGTGTGTTGCAGACCAGAATCTGGGCAGCAGTGACCATCAGATACTCACTGGCAGCTTGCAGCCGTCCCTGTCACACAGCTTTCTAATGAGCGCTCCCATGACAATGACAAGAGTTTCTCTGATTTCTTGACTGGCGACATCCCCCTTGAACTTCTCCTGTCATGCAAAAGCAAAGCTGTTTAGTGTCTCAGAGTAAACGTGACAAACCACACTGCTGTGGGTTTGACAGGTTCCCTCATTTTCTGTGAAAAATCATGCAGTGCAAGGGCAGTGATTACCACAATGGCCTGGGCTCAGGCTAAGCACAGCACAGCTCTATCATTACATATATATTACATATAATAACTCAGTGCCATTTTCACCTTCAGTTACATTCAGTGTCTCAAGTAGATTCATTCGGGAAAAAAAGGGGGGATTTACAGTTCTGATTACAGAACTTTCATAATGCAACAATCAAACAATCCTCAAATTATTTTCTTAACATTCAGTATTATGTTTCTTTTTCAAGTAATGGATTTTGGTAATATTTTACAAAGTAACTAGACTTTCAGTCTGGACATAGGAATATTTGTTGCTTGCAGGCTCTGTGTTAATAGCACACTTATAGGAAACCTTGGAAGGCATAAAGAAAGGAAAATTAGAAACAGCAACAGTTGTTTCTTCTTCTCTTCCCCTTTGGCTGGGACAAGGCATAAGAATATTAGCTCTGTTGTGTTTGTTTTGTCGTTGGACTTACAGTTAATGATTTCAGGAGCGTTTCACTGGGGTGAGAAGCAAATCCACAGGCATACAGGAACCGCTCCTGCAGGATAAAAGTGCTTGCATCCTTAAAGTCAAGAAACTCCAGCATGGCCTCCAGTGATTCTGGGGTCTGAGCTGAGGTTACAGCATCCACTACCTGTGGACTACAAAGAAGTGCAAATTAAATGAACACATCCTTGCAATGAGCCAGTCAATACTGAAAAGACTTGGCTGCATATTGAGAGAAAGAAGCTTATGTACTGAAACAGCTCTTCATTGCAAGTAGGAGAATCTTTTACTCTTGTTGGAAAAAGTGTCCCTGAACTTTCACCTCAAAATGGTACACAGATTCATATCCATGGATAGTATTTTAATTTATGCAAATAAGGGACCAAAATAAGTTTAAAAACCCAACCATCACAAGTGTATTAAAGTTTACAGGAAAAGGCTGTAGTTTTAAAGAAGTGTTTTAGTACTGCATGCACAATGAAACATAGAGAAAAGGCTTCTATGCTTCCTAAGTGACTCTCAGGTTTATCTCCATTGCTATAATTTATTTGAAAGATCCCAACCATATGACTCAGAAACGCTTTTCAACTCTCAAGTTTCAGTGTGCATGCTGTTCACAACCAAACTCTAATACTTGGACAATTCCCAGGCATCAATGTTGCCTGGGAATACTTCTTTGTTGTATTTCCTATTGAAGGAAACCAGTGGGAAGTCAAGAACAAGTTATAAGGTGTTTCAGAACAACCATTTGGTTTGAGAACCTTTGGCTAAACGACAAACTATGTTGGCCTTGCACTGCAGATACAACCCTGGTGGCTGAAAATTTATTATATTACAAGAACAAACATAACTTTTAAAAAAATCCTTTTCCTGTAGACAGTACTGAACACTGGGTTTGCATTGCTAGGACATCACCAGCAGAACTCAATCTCTTTGTATGCAATTTGCCCTTGTGCATTTTTCAGTAATTTAGCTTGTTCATGGTAACTTACAGAAGCTCTTTATTTTCACTTTTAATAATTTTCAGTATCTCCTCCTTCGTAGCTTTCCTGATGTTCTGAATGAAGGACAAAAAGCTTTTTGCTGCATCAGGTTTGGAAAGTTTGTCAGGATGCATTTGTTCTCTGATGTTCTTCCAGTGCTCAGAAAGCTGCAAAACAATTCATATTTTGTGAAATCTCTCAGATTATAGCTTCAGTTCTGAAAATCTAACTAAATAAATGCTGATATGATTTCAGCTACTTTGAGCAAATGCTGTTGCTCAAAGTAGCTGCAATCCAACAGACCTATGATCCTTTAGCTCAGTATTAAGTAACTTATGATATCCCAGCACAAATATCTTAGAAATCTTTCTATAGCTGTCTCTCTTCCAACTCTTTATTATTTTCCTGATGTTGTACATGACCTTCACTGCAATCTCTTTTGGAACAATAAAATTTATTTATACTGTAACTGGAATAAAGGGAAATCTCTTCTCTTGCAAATTTACTGCGCTTTCTGGTGAATATTGTGTTTACCTTATGTTCCCATTTTTTCCTAAGTAGACTTAAAAAAAAAAAAGGGGAGATGCACAATCCCCAATCCACTAATTAATCATGTTTTTTGAGAAGATGGTAATTTTGGGTTAGTACAGAACAAGATTAAATATCCAAGAAGTTATTCCCATTTTTTTTCATAAACTTTCATAAAAAGGGATTTGTAGCTATTGTACAAAATAAAAGGTAGGATGATGGCTGCTGTATTTATTCCCACATCACATTTTTTACCTGAACAAGCCAACATGGTAGCAAAGCACCCATATCTGTCCTTCCAGATACACTCCCATAAGAAACTGGTGCCAGTATTTTGACCTTTCTTCTCTCCCTTGCCTTTGCCTCTGTTATCTCAAGTTATCGAGAACATTCCTTGGTGAAAACTCAGCTGTTCTTTGCAACAGTCTTTACTGCAGTTTTCCTGAGTGGGAAATAAAAGTAGCACCCATCTGACCTTCACTAAAATAGTTCCCCTCTGTGGATTTTGTGTTGGGCAATAGCACTTGAACCTGCTGGCAATTAGAAGTATCATTCATCAGTACAGAGTGCAACTTCTATTGACTGTAACAAACAATAATTAGGCAACAATGATTGAGACATAGGATATTTCCTGAGGATTAATGACCAGCTGGGAGGAGCTCATGTTCTGAGGCACAGATGGGTCTTTTAACCTCAACTGGTAATTAGTGCTTAGCACCAAGGTCAGTGTTGCTATTATTAACTGAAATTGGATAAATATATAGGTCACTTTTTATTCCCCCTGTTGAAGTTGCACCACAGTCTAGCAAAAAAAACCCTCTAACCTCATTACTCCTACATTTTCTCCTGTGCAGAGCCCAGCTGTGTGGGCTGCTCTTAGGCAGTTTGGCCCATACCCTAGAGACAAGCAAGGTGGGAGATGCAAGCTGGAGCTATCTCAAGAAAAAGAGAGTGGAGACCAATCCTTCCTTTGGTGGGTGCTCAGGAGCAGCTGCCATCTCCTGCAGTGACCATGGCATTAAGAACACCATTCACAGGTGACTTTTCTGAGGGCCCTCATTCTCCTGATGTGAATGTCAGGCAGTTTGGATTTAAAAACCCAAACATTCAGGCACAAGATGCACACACTTCCACATGGCAATTCAGTGTGGACACAGACCTGTGTTTCTCTGACAGAGAGATCAGAACAGAGGTCTTGGGGGCACTCCAGGAAAACTCCAACCAAACCAAGAGATTCTAAACTGAGCAGGAGTCGGTTTTGAATGTCTGTGTATGACAGCTGCTTACCAATGTACAAAGGGTGGCTGCACAAGACAGAACAAACCCATCTCACCTTCAGAAGGGGCAAGAATCCTTCCCCATAGGAACCATGAGCATAAAAGAGTGTAACATACATGAGCTCCTCTGAAAAGAGCATGCTTTATTTTGTCTTAACATAGAAATCTAGACCTGATTTTAAGTGCAAACATTTGCCATAACCTCAGAGAAGCTAGTGCTGCCATCTGGGAAATGAGGGTAGTAATGATTATTTTATCAAATTCATAAAGATAGAGATAAGACCTGTTACAATTTAAAAAGGGCTTTGAGAATGTAAAACCCTAAGGCATAGCATGTCAGCAGGGCATTAATGTATACCATGAAATATAAGTAGCATATGCTATGTTGCTGCTTTGGATACAGTGTTCTGTTTATAGAGCCCATCTTTTCATAGCAGTTACTGAAAAATACAGTGAGAAAGCAGAACTTCATTCTCCCCATGCCATTAGGTTTATAATGACATAGGTCAGTCCCCAGGCAGTGCTCTGGAATTATACCCTGTGTTTGTTATCTTGGTCTGAAAATTATAACAGTTATGACAAGCTCAGTCCCAAGTGACAAATTGGTCAGCACAAACCCCGACAGGCAGAATCAAGGAAAAACCATCTGTCCCTACTCTGTTTAAGATGCCTTGATATTCCCTGTTAGAACTGCCCTAGCACACAGGCAGCATCATTTCCATATTGTCCAAATATGTGTTTTTGGTCTTCCCTGTGGCTCAACAAGCATTAGATATTACAGTGTAATGTAAAAATTATTACAGTGTAATGCTACTTCCAAATAATAATAAAAAGCAAAAGTTCCAATACAGGAACATATTTGTGCTCATAAGGAGTATCTTGGGAGGACTAAAATTCGGTGTGCTGAATAGAAACTATATCTTGCTTATCAACACTAGAGAATAATGATTCTTAATGTTCCCATTCATTCCTCAATGGTAATAGCATTAATACTGTTTGCTAAAAATCACTGTAGTAATCTATTTAGCTTATGATGAACATCATTAGTAAAACAAAAGATGATGCATTTACACTGTCATGCTCTTAGCCTTCAGATGTCTTAAATATAAAAAAAACAAGGCAATGTTTTTCCCAGGGAAAAATGAGAACATTATTGGACTCCCCAAGAATACTAAAGCCCCATTTTATACTTGCAAAATACCTATAAAATCCTTAAAACAAAAGACTTCCTCGGGGTCAGGTAGTAAGAAGACATTAAATATACCACCAACAAATGCTTAGCCTGCCTGAGGAATGGCTAAAGAACTTGAATCCTAGGAACAGATCAGCTCCTCCATGATAAAACTGTTTATAAACACCAGTCAGCAATCTTAAAATTAATTTTCACCCAGAGGAAATAAGGTGCACCCAGCTAAAGGCTGGCAAGGTGAGATAAAACAACAGGGTGCTGTATTTTCTAGTGATCTGGAGAAATATTGCAGTCTTTAAAAGAGAGCAAAAGTGTTGGAACTTTTAGTGGTAGATCTTACGACACTCTTGTGGGGTGAGCACCATTGCAACACTTCTGTACTCCCTACTCCAGGGTGCATTTTATATTGCTCTGCTGGACCTGTCCTAGTTCTTGCTTGGACAGAAAATTTGCTTTCACACTTGTCCTGCTCAGCTAAGCAACGTGATGTCCAATGAACCTGTGTTTACTTACTGAAGGGCACTTTTTGCATTCGGATTTCACTGGCTCTGCTTCCAGGGCAATGGCAACATAATTGGGGTCCAAGGTCTTGATCACACCAGCGACTTGCTTTGCAGCGATCAGTCCCGTCCCAGCTTGGACTGACTTCAGCTCCAGCCTCTGCCTGCACATCCACACAGTGAGGACACCATCAGAGCCCAACCATCAGCACACAGATGCAGAAATCACACCAAGGGGAAACAAAAAACCCCTCCACAGACTAAAAAATGTAGAATGCAGACTGACTGAATTCTTATTTTAAAATGTTCAGAACATGGCAAGTCTGTGGGGCTTTTAAGGTAACAGAAGTAATTGATACCAGCAAAATTACTGCTAGAGTTATGTGCAATAAATTACCTGTGTGAGAGACTTTCTAAAGCACAGATTTGTTATATTTGATAAACAGCCTTCAGTATTCACATACATTCTGAAATGTTTCATATATTTGTTCTTAAAAGATCTAGAAAATGAAATTTTTGAATGTACTTTTTCTTTTAAATATCTATTATTACCGAGTTGCCTGAATTATTTATCTTTTACGAGTATCTCCACATTTTCAGTGCTTTGGAGTCTGGAGTCTAACACAGATCTAGGTTTCACTGTTGTTTCCTTTCTATGCAGTAGATTTTATTTTCTATGCTTCCAAACTTTCATATGCTAGAAATGGAAATCCATCAGAAGTATTTCTTGAGAAATGAGACGACAGAAAACCTATAGCACTAAGGGGCAGATTAAGAGGGTATGGCCAATTCCTGCTGTTGCCTGTTAACTTCTTATAAAAGCCATTATTTATTATTTGTGGTGTGGTAGAACCCTTAATCAAAGTTGGACCTGGTACCTGGCACAGTTGGACCTGTATATGGATAAAAAAGAGACCTAAATCCTGGAGAGTTCACAGCCTTAGATCTTAATTCTATAAAACCTACACATGTAACCTAACTTGAAGCACTAGTCCTCCACCATCAATGACAGCCCAATTGCCCAACTTACTTTGAAACTATTTTGGCACCTGTTTTTCGTCGGTAATTCAGGGCGAAAACAAAATTTTCTTCTGCCTTAATGGATTTAATGAAACTGTCTTCCAGCACATAAACTGTAGCAGATGTGGCTTTTGTACTGATATCCAAGATCTGAAAATAATTAAAAAATAAAACAGAAAGCGGGTTATTCAACAAACAACATAGGAAAAGAGCTCACTGTTCCAAATGAAGGCAAGACTTGGAATGAAGCAGAGCCATATGAGGAAGGTGCATATAGGCAGGCATCTCAAGCCTATGAACCAGGTTTTCAATTATTCCCTCTGCAGTAAGTAGCCACTCACTTCTACACCATGTGCTTCAAATTTAGTATGTACCAGAGTACCAGGACAGTAGGAGCAGGCTGCAACTGAGAAAATACCCAGTACGACATTTAGTTTAAGATATGCTTTAAATAAGATAAGAATCTTTTCCAGAGAAATGTCTTGTAAATAAGATTGTCATGTTCACAATCAAACAGACCAATGAACAGATTGTCATGTTCACAGATCAAACAAGGAGGCTGTCTTTGCTTCTTGTTTTGTAAACAAGATGATGTCTTTGAAGTGTGAAAATGGGCAACCCAGTCATAATGTTAAGGCAGTTATTAAGAGAGTGTGTGGTGTCTTTGTACTTCTCTGAGATGAGAAAGGTCAGTTTCTGATGTGGAGAATCCCAGTGCCTCCAGCAGGTGTCCAGCCTGTCCTCAGCAGTGACTACTTGGAAAGCCATTTACTAACAGTGGAGGACCACTAGGGCTGTAGTAGGGCTTCATTTACCCCTATGGCACATCTCCTGTATTACACCTGTGCATGAGGGAAGCCTCTGACCTTCCAGGCAAGCCTAACCAGGCTCCTTTCAGGAGTCAGCATCTTGCCTAGCATTTACAGCAGATGGGGAAAAACTTACTATTATCACTATGACTGTATCTGTATCAGCTGAGCCAAAGTGGTTTGCACTACAGGAGAATCCATTCCCTGTTCTCTCCATGGGAACTACATGTGACATTTGGGCTAGTAAAACTACAAAATTTACATACAGAATTTGTTTCCTCTAATGCTAGAAGGACTTCTGAGAAGATGAGTAGTGGCTGCTAAGAATATATTTTAAATAGGAAGAATAGATTTTATTTTGTTAAAGAAATCATACCTTGTTGTGGCTGGTAAATCCTTTCTTTTCTATTTCACAGGAGTCCAGGTCTTTTATTTTAGTCACTTGATCTTGCCGCACATGGTAAGTAGTATCACATTTCCCAGAAATGTCCACCTTGGAAAAGAGAGTTAGATTAGGACAATTTCTTGAATTTATCTTTGGAAGGTGTTGGGACCCCCCCAACACCTTCCAAAGATGAAGCATTTTCTCTACTGCTGGAATCCTGTACCTGAGATGCTGTACTGCTTGGGTTTATTTAACAGTTTTGAGGATGTCAGTAGTTCTAACTATCTGCTTTGGATTGGCAGGGGTACTGCTCATTAGATGGCTAGGAAGAAAAATAACAATGGCTGTTTAAACCAAATAATTAGGAAATACCAGGCAGCTTACACTATACTCACAAGTTTGAGTTAAATTTGAGCTTTGTTTAAGGGGACAGGTTTAGAAATATAACAATGGAAGGCAACTTGAATGGATGCAGCTAAATCAGTGCTGACTTCGTGTGGGTACTTGGATTTAGAATGGGATTCCACTAAATTGAATTTAGGAATCAGCCAACTTTAAAGAGCAGTATAATCACTTTTATAGTGACCTGGTTTAAAGTGGTTTATTACCAAATTGTGCTAGATTTATAAAGGCATTTTAAATCAAATGGATTGCACTACTTCTTTATGCTAATTGCAGTGATTTGATTGGTGCCACCAAATATGCAGAAGACTGTCCTTAAGGCCCTAATCTCAAACGTTATCAAAGGACTGATTTCTATCACAGTTCACTCTTTCTGAAGTCAGCAGGAACCACAGGTCTGCCTTCCAGAGGAGATCAGGCTCTGCCTGTTCCTCATGTGATGATAATCTTGTCTGATAGAGCACCATACCTCACGGGAAGAGCCAGAGTGCAGCTGCAGCTGGAAAAGGCTAGCCAGACCTCTCTTAATGTTCTGAGTAAAACCAGGTTCATTTTGATATGAGTAGAAGGTTTTGATCTGTAGGAATTGAAAAAAAAAAACAAAAAAACAAACATATAGTAAGCATTCAAAAGTGTGTAACAAATCTGGTTAAATTAGAAAAGAATAGTGAGGATCCACTCTAGAAAAACCTTTACTTTGAATCTGGATGTTATTTGCTTATTTTGAGCAAACTGCGGAGGCTGCAGGGCCTGGCAATAACTGTACAAACACATTTTGGCCTTCAGCTGAACCTAAGTACAGTTTCAGTGCAGTGAGCATCTCTCCTCCTGGAATTAGAGAGAATTTAGATGGAAAATGGGAAACTTTTCATACTTCCACAGGTGACTCATTTTTCTGCATAATCCTCAGGTAATCACTCCCCACAGGGGCATAATATCTGTTGCACTTTAATCACAGGTTACAAAAACTCAGGATGAATCATAGATAAATCACAGATAGAATGACTTCAATGACGTGTCAAACATATCACAACCTTTGCACTTCATGGGTCAACTATTGTGCTTGAGCCTCTCCTCTGGTAACAAGACTTTGCACCTCCACTCTGCATTCAAGGTGCTTTAGAAATGCCCCTTTATCTGGAACTGTAAGTACAACCAGTATGTTATCTTGGGGTAACCCTGAAAAGTGAAATTACTGTGCCAGGGTTGAAATTGTCATACCACAAAGAAATCATAAAAGGAGCATATAGACCCTATCACCTGAGAAAAAGCTCAAGTTTTTAATACTACATCATAGCCTTAGCATATGAAAGTGTGCAATGTATGAGGAGCAGATGCATTCTGTGTTCTTCTGGTACCTCTGTTCTCATGTAGGGATGTGTGCAGTTCACAGCCAGCGCTGTCCTGTTTCTTTTTATGTTGTGTAAAACTGATGACAAGGCTGAGTCTGAAAGTTACTGAGCAGGTCTGACAGCAGCTGCAATTCAGCAGGCTGAGCTGGCAGCCAGGGTATGTGCTCAGTGCCTATTTACAGCAGGAGGTAAAGATCCTGCCGGGATAGAGTGTCACAGCTCTCACTGCGCTCTGCAGACGGAAAAGGGAGTGTGACCTTCAACCTTCCTCCTTTCTCACAGCCCCTCCTGCCCCACCTGCTGAGCATTGCCCGGGCTGCAGAGGGGAAAATGGGGCTCTTGGCCCAATGCCACAAGCAACAGGAGGGTGAAGGACCAGGGGCAGGAGGCAGAAGCAGCCATGGCTTGAGCCCCACCACTCCCTGGCCACAAGAGTAGGCTGAGTACAAGGGCAGCTCTCATAAGCAGCTCTGTAGGGGAAAAGAGAGTGGGATGGATGTACTTGAATTCCCTTCCCAGAGGAAGTGTGTTAGAGAAAGGGGGACACTTTGGAGACTGTCTCCCAGTGGGGGAAAAACATATAAGGCTGTAGCTCTTTCAGCATCAAGTTCATTAACTTGGCAGGTGACACAGAAGTAAATAAGAAAACCAAGGAGCTAGGAAAAGCAATCCTGGTAAAATACTTGATAAGGGTTTAAAGTGATTAACACTCTACTGAGTTCCTCACAGACTCAGTAGAACATCCCTCATGACAAATTGTATCTGCTTTTCTGCCTTCAGATCTTGGACAAAATCCTTCCCTGGCTGAAGTCAATAGCACAAATCCCACACAGCAATTTTGCATATACATGTGTACCTATCTTTGTGGACAATCTGTGCTTTACTTCCCCATTGTGTGGTGTTCTTCTAGGCTTGGGCTAGAAGGTAAATTACAGTCTGTTCTCAACTATTGTATTGCGCACAGAATGATAGGACACAATGGCTTATTAAAAACACTGAGTGAATGGTGAACTGGTAAATTCTTCAAGTCTATAACAAAAGATTTCTGTCATGTTTCCTTAGGGACTGAATTTTAAAAGACAGGCTCTTACTTTTCCACGAACTAGCTCAACCATTATGGGCCTCTGCAAAGCCTCCAGATACTCTTTGCCGATGATCTTCTCCGTGCTTTTCCCTTTGAAGATGTTT
Organism: Zonotrichia leucophrys gambelii; assembly: GCF_028769735.1. NCBI lineage: Eukaryota > Metazoa > Chordata > Aves > Passeriformes > Passerellidae > Zonotrichia > Zonotrichia leucophrys. The sequence continues at coordinate 25,640,876 of NC_088173.1, read as the reverse complement.
TTATCAGCTGGACGCTCATTCACATTTTCAACCTGAACATCTTTCATCTAGCAAAGCAAAAGCAGAGAAAATTAATGTAGAGAGCAGTGTAGAATTGGCCTGGAGTAGAGTAGATAGACGAAATCACACAATCAATGTTCTTTCTTTCTGCATTTCTGGTTCTGATTATTAATCTTCCATGATTACTATGTCAAAGTTTACAGAAGAAGCCAGTGCTCTCCACTGGGGAAATAAGTCCCAGAAAATGTCACCAGAGAGCTAAGTACCAAACCCAGTTTCTATTTAAAAATATTTACAGTTACAACTGAGGACAACATATTGCCCCTCAGGTAAGGGCTTGCACACCAGTTGCTTGAAGCTATAGGTGCTGTATGAAGCAATTTCTAAATACAGGAGACATTCTGAAGTGCTGGCTTATGATGTTACATAGTTACTTGTGAAATCTATAGGAACTAGGTCATCAAAGCAGCTGGGTTTAGTTGACGAGACTCGAGAATAAAAAGTTTAGCTTGTGTTCTGAAAGTGAGTTCTCTGAGATTAGATCAGCAGCTAGATAAGTGCAGAAAAGATTGGGTATGTTTTAAGTTGTCTGAAGGCAATAATTACCGTAATTTTGACCAGCTGGTCATCATCATTGTCAGGATTTCTCCATAAGAGGTTGACATCCACACCAGAAGAAATCCGATATCCTGCACTTTTCTGCAGGGATGCTTTCACTTGATCAACATAGACTTCAGCTGAGTAAGCAAACTTATATAGCTTGTCATTATTTAGGCTGGGCCCAGTAGTGTGCCCTGTTTGGAAAGGAAAAACAAACAGCATTTTAGAATTGACTAACTCTCATAATCTACCATTTTCTCTAAGAAACCTTTAGAAAAATTAAAAATTTAATTACAAGCAAAAGATTTATGGGACTGATCCTGCTACTCCTGATTACAGAGGCTGTCTCACTTGAAGCAGCTGGGGTTTTTTGTGATTAAGTTGACACTGATCATACATATTTAACATAAGAAAGGTTTTCTAGCTCTTTAAGACTGTCAGATTCTTTTCTTCAGCTATGTTAGCATTACAAATTAATCCAAAATTATTTGTAACTCAAAATACTGTCAATAATCACACAATTTGTGAGCTTAGCAATGTGAAATGCACTGATGCAATTTGTTGGGGCCAACATAAATAATTCTCTGCATCTCTTGCACATTTATTGGGAATCTTTCCATGGAGAGACTTGCCCAAGGGTGACATGAGTGTGATGAAAACATTAAGAATGTATTTTTAGATAAAATAATTAAGCTCTTGTTCTTTCAACTAAATAATTGTTCCCATAGCTGTGTCTCTTTTGTTAATTTATATATTTTAATGAACGTAAAAGGGAAGAGAAGGGAAAATAAGCTGGCTGTACACTAAGTGCTCTTAACATTCTCAAAGCAAACACACACAGAGTGACCTTAGGTGCTATCTGTAAGCAGCACAGCACCAGCCTCACACACCCAAATGCTGCACCACTGAATGCACAGGAGATTTCTTCATGGAGTTCAGGAGGTACAGAGCAGAAACAAGTTCATAACAGAGTTAATCTAAGAAACACAAAGTGCTGTCCTCAGGGACATGCATCTCAATCTTATGACAAGTGCAGGGAAGGGCAGAGGAAAGAAGAAAAATCTCCCACAACAGCTCAGAAAAATTCTTAAGCATGCTGTAATGGAATCAGTGTCTTCAAAGCCCCCTGCAGAGATTCATCAGGCTATCCTGATTTATGTTATACCCCTCTGTTTTATCTGACTCACTTACATAAGCTTCAAATCACTGCATTGTTAGAAAGGAAAATCAGTCTTATTTCACTTTAATATTTTAAAGCCCATTTAGGTGGGTGTACCGGGTAGTTCCATCATGGCTGTATGGATACATTCTGCAGTTCTTAAAGAGTTCAAAACCCCTGCTTCATTAAGACTTTGCATCACATTGTTTCCCTGTTCACTCAGATACCATAGCAGTGGATTAAGGTCAGCTTCAAAGAACGTTTTCTTGAGCAAAATGGACACTCCAGCAAGTTTAATCTGCAAGTTGGGTAAACTGGCAAAGTTACAGAACTAAACAGACTTTATGCCAGCTGGGGATGTGGTGCAGCAAGTCTGATGATCCCAGTGGGCTCAGCCTGCTCACACATGAGAGGCCAAAGCTGTAACTATTAATTTTTTCCCAGGGAGGTTGAAGGATTCATGTTGGCACAATGGGGCTGTCTGGTTTTGCATGTCTTGTGTGTCTGTTTCAAAACAAAGTCACCAAGAGGCATGTAACCCTTCTTGGAGGTTTACTGTGAATTTCCTAGCCAATTTCCTTCCCCAGTTCCCTGCTTTGAAGCTACCTTACCCCTGAGAGTAGAGGGTGCTCAGTGCCTGCTCAGAGGTGGCTATGCCTTTCAGGGACAGATTCCCGGCAGTGCCTTGGAGCCAGTTGCTTCCTGGTTCAAAATGTCCTTGATTTGCAGCAGAAACTGCAGTGCAAAGGACTTAGTATTGGCTGAGATTTTAGGAATACCACCCACTAGGTGCATTCTAAACACAGTCCCATCTAAAGGAAAAAAGTAGGGGAATAGCACATCCAAGAGAAATTATTTGGGTGCTCAGAGACAAGTCTTATTAGTTAAGGTGCATGTTATGGTTTTGCTCCCTCCCTATTCTCAGTTAAAAGCACCTTTCATCTACCCTCTTCCTTTCCCCACAGCTGAACACATACATGGTTTTATTCTTCTTTTGTAAGAGTTCCTTCCCTCCTCCTCCCTTTTAGCATTTGCTTATCCCCACATACAATAGAGCTGTTCCATCCTAAAGGAAACAGATGAGCAAATGATGCAGGACCTTCTTGCAAGTGTCATGAAAGAAAACAATAATTGCAAAGTATTCCTGGGAACTAGAAGAACATGAAGTATTGAAAACTTTTACCAATTCACACACAGAAAACACTGCAGGAACCAGGGCAGAAGACACCTTTAGTTGCCAGACTGGGCAAGGGTAGGCCAAGAGTGGATGATGATAAGAGAAGCAGCGGGGATGAGGCAGTATTGAAAGCAGTTCCAAAGAGTTAGCACTTATCCCTGTGGCAATGGGGAACCCAAGAGAGACAAATGAAGAGTGTGGTCAGGCTGAGAGATGACAGATGACAGACAGAGGCACAGGGTCACTGAGCAGAACCAGTACTCAAAACAACACAACTAAATTTTCATGCCGACTTCCACGAAGAAAACACCAGTACTATTCCGACAGGAATATTGCAACACCTTTCTGATGGAAACTTTTCTTAATAGAAAGTGACCCTTTTAGAAGCTCCTTCCTCTGTATTCAGCACAGCACTGGGATCCTTGCTGCCTGTGCAGCCATTGACATTTCAGCTGATGGCAAGTGTCCCACTGCCTGAGAAGGGAGGAGAGACGGACACACAGACTGCCAGCAGCCCAGCCAAGCCCTCTGGGGGTCAGAAGTGCTGCTTCCAAGGTGGAGGGCATAACACATAGTTTGACTAGTAACGTTAAGTGTCTGTCATTAAGGGTAACATGCCAAGTCTATAATTAAATCATGATACTGTATAATACAGAAGGTTACACTGCATAAGCAGAGACAGCTGTCAAGTCCTGTGCCTTTTATTAATACATATGGCATGCACAGCATGTGTGTCTCTAACTACTTGCTAGCTCTACCTTCATAAATCATATTTGCCACTATCTCTGACACCAGATAGCTTTAAAAAGCAAACCCCATCCGCTTATTTGAAAATATTTTTCAAGTGGAACTGCAGTAGGAAAGTTTTAAGTGTGCTGACCTACCTGAATCAAACAGAATAATGTTTCAATATTTCCAAAAGGCAGTGTGGCCTGATGAAAAGGTAGAACACTTATCCTAATCCCAGCTCTCACCCTGAGGCCCTAAGTGGCCTTTGGGCCAGTAATTTAGCTCTCAATCCCTCTGCACAAGAGAGAGGAAATCTGGCAGAGCTGAAGGGATGACTAATTAAAGGGAAAATGCTTGCTCAGTATCCTGGGGAATGTGACAAGCAAATACTACTTCACATCAAGAAGCTTTGCTTAATTGATATTAAAGGGAAGCTGGGAAGATCAGACACCAGAAATGTGGCACATTGGTACCTAGTCATAAACTGAATGTGGCAGTCTCATGAAATAAACTGACAAGTGAAGGCACTGCTTGCAAATTTCTCTGCTTTATAACTCCTGTCATGAGGGCGTATAGAGGCAGGGAAGAAGGAAGGTTGCTGCTCTGTGCTTACACAGTGTCCTGGATTCCCTGCAGAATGCAGGAGGTGGCACCCATGAGAGCATCTCTACAGCCCTTTTAACAGCTTGGCCCGGGATGTTGTGCTCCCTCTGCTTCCATTCATGATGAAGACATCCTCATTAAACTAAAAAACTCAGTTTATTTCATAAGGTTGCTGCTCCTCTAAATTTAATGTGAAGTTGTACATGAAGAGTCACTACTACAGACACCTTTCCTTGCTTCATATATTGGCACTGCTGAAGCAGACAGTCTCCAAGATTTCATACCCTTGACTTTGTCAGGACACCTGAGTAAAGCTCTGCTCACAGGGTTTCTGCAGACATCCAGATTTTCAAGACTTACTACAGAGCAACGTTCTCATGAAATTAACAGGATGCTTCTTACTGACTTCAGTGGTAGCTGAGTCAACTGCTCAGAAGCTGAAACCTGGGCAGCCCTGAGCACTTCCTGGCTCTGCTCCACAGAGCACTCCATGTGTTTCACTTCTGAGCGTGTGAAAAGTCCCTTTGAAGTCAGTGCCCCCACAGTATGTCCTGATTAAGCAAGTTCAAGATCTCTGATCTCCTGGTCCCACCACAGGCCCTGTGCACTTGAAAACATCATCTCCTCCATCACCTCTGCCGAGAGGAATGCCACAAGCACTTAAACCTAGCTAGTAAATGCATCTTGTATTACTCAAACATGTCTGAGTAAAGCTGATAATTTTCTGAAGCAAAACAGGGATCTGCATACACACACTGGTTTTGCCTCTGCTGAGGCAGAAGCTGAACCAAGCCCAGCACAGACCTACCTTTCACAGAGGCTGAGTAGGTGGAAATGATGCAAAGGAACAGCACGGTAAGAAGAATCATGCTGGACTCTGCCGAGCTCCTGACTGCAGCATGAAGTGTGAGAACCTCCAAGAAGTGAGCTGAGAGTGTGGAGCTTGCAGAGAGAGCCACAGGCTTGGCCACACTGTTTATCTAGATGTAGTAAAGGTCAGATTCCAAATTCCACACTCAGGTACTAAGTTCATTAAAGGACTTCCAGTTAATTATTAAGAACTAGGGTAACTGGCAGTTTCTACCCCATTTTATCGATCACCCCGGCTTTCATTTTTGAATACTGAGCCCACACAGACCCATTTCTGAGCAGCAGAGCCCACCTCCAGTGCTGGAAGAACCAGGAGATCCTGCCACCACTCCTCTCTCTGAATGAAGGGACCATCAGCTCTGTTTCTGCCAGGGGCCAGATCTTGACCACTGTTTCCACTGTCTTGCATCATCTGTCATCATCTCTGAGCAACCACAGAAGCATAGGTTTTTAAAGGTCTTCCAGGAAGCAGAAGTACATGGGATTTATCAGTGCCATCCCAAAAACAGATCCTACTTCATTACAGACTCAGATGTGATGTCGGTGCCTGCTGCACTGTACCATACTAAATCAATGTTCTTTCTTTCAGCCCCCATCTTACATCATTGCAGTGGCAGAGGTTAGAGCCTGAAAAATGAGATAAAACAAGACATTTTGTCCCATCTCCATGAAGGCCAGCTTGGCAAGGTCTGGGAGCAGGGCAAACCAAGCCCTTCCCCCTTTTCTTGTGCTTCCTTCACCACCTCCCTTGAAAAGGCGCTGCCTGACTAACCCACATGTCTCCCTTTTCCTCTGACAGTAAATCCCAGGCCCTCTCACACTAACCTCATGGCCACAGGGCTGGGTAAAGGATGTCCTTCAGCTGTCCCTCAGGTGTCAGTGGGGCAGCAGGCCAACCCTCCGTGTTTCTTGGCATGCCCTGCGAGGCTGCATGCCTCTCCCCAGCACACAAAGCCTTCCCAGCTCTGGGAGGAAGCAGGATCTGCTCCTGCCAGCAAAGGAAACACACAAGGGAGCCATCGACACACTCTTCCACTTCACTTCCGCAGGTTGATTTCATGTGACTGTGATCTACACATACCCCAACCCAGCAAGTGCCACCCCAGGCTGCAATTAGATGCTCCCAGAGGGCCCCATTCTCTGTGAGGGATGGTAAAGTGAGAGCAGCCTTCACCTTGAGGGGTACAAGTGCCTCCTCTGGTTTTTTTCTGTGGTAAAGAGAAGTTGAGCAAACACTGTGGATGTCAATCATTGCCCAGCAGTGGGAAACAACAGGCCCATGCCACTGCTGCTCCCCCATGCTCATCTGCACCTTGTGAAGTTCCCCCTGGGCCTCTTCCTGTATTTTGTTTGTGTTTGCACACGTGGGAGGGAGGAGATTAGGAAACCCCAGGGGTCTGCCTTTGCTTCTTCCCCATTTGTGGTTGGTTATGCTGCTTTCTCAGCACAGGTTGTGGCATGCTCCCAAATTCAAGGGGCTGAGGCAGAGGCCTCCTTTTGCTGCATTTAGTAAACAAGCATTTAGAAAACAAGGAGCTTTCCAGGCTTTCTGTGCTGTTTTGAAAAAAATAAGGGCACTATCTTGGTGCAAAACCAACTCCATCTAGAGAAGGACCAGAGATATGGGTCCTGCTTCAGAAAAGTAGCATTGACATTTTACTCAGAAGGGGGAGGTGACGTTGGTTTGAAATCTGAAGAAGAGCAATTGTCCTCTTTCTGTGCTCTTGAGACACAATAAATTTATTTCTTCTTTCAAATAAAATACTTTTTTTAAAAAAGGCCTCTGTTAGAATATCTCTAGCCAGATCTCCTGCTGATGTAAATCCACATCTCTCTTTGGACACCACTGTAGCTGTGTCAATTGCAGAGCTAAGGGCACAACTGCCACGTAAAGGAATTTTGTCCATACAGTTCCACGTGCACACACATTTATACACCCACAGGCTTACCTGTAACACAGAGCTGGGGTGCTCTTCAGACATCTTAGAAACAGGAGGCCTGAGCCTCACCCCAGTTATGGCCAGAGTTAATCAGCAGTGACTTCCTTTCAGGCAGATTACACCCGTGCAAACGGCGCTGTGCCCACCAAAGTCCACTCCACGTACAGGCTGTGGGCTCAGCCCCTCATGGATGCCTCAGGCCATGCTGGCATACAGACTGGGGTCAAAGTATTCCTACTGCTGCACATTTTCCAGAGTCCAAACTATAGGGCTCATATCTTTATACAGCCTAATAAAACTAATGAGATTTCCTCCCATGTTCTGAGTCAACAAAATGTTTCTTTCTGCCTTCTCTTCTGAAGCAACAGCACAAAGATCTTGCTTTTCAACTCAAACCTTCAGGTGTGAGCACCAAAGTACCCCAGTGCATCCTTACCTTTCAGCTGCTGCCTGTGAGCCCCCAGCTCGCAGGCTTTGGGTGAATAAGACCCCCTGTTTCTGCCGCAGGGGACAGGGGGTCAGAGATACCCACCCAAGCCACTGGCCAAAGCCAGTTTGCACCCTGAGCCTTCCTCAGGAGTGCTGCAGTCAGGCCCAGCCCACAGGGAGCAATGACATTGCCCACACCTGAGCCTCCCCTGAGTATCTTTTTTCTTCTCCATAGTCTGCCTCTTGAGCTGCAGCTCTAAGCTCTGGAATATTTAGTTCTTTCTGTTGCTGGGAGAGAGGGTGACTCACCATCGGGATCAGCATCTTGAAAAGGTCACGTTAAGGCCCTATAAAAATAATGAAATTTAGACAGACAGCTCTTTCCCAATATTTGCAACTGCTCAGTTTTTCATTTCACTTTTTCACCACTTGGCAGACTTTGGAAAACATTGCATGATGCTCTGTTGTTGTCTGAGGACACAGGGGGCTGGACGAGCAATACTGACGCTTTGCAGAGGGCACTATGAGAAAAACAAACTACGTAAGCAGCTTCTTCATTCTAGGAAAAAGCACATCTGAGTATTACATGACTTTGTCAGATGTCTTTTGCTTTTTTTAAAAAAAAGGCTTCTATTGGTAACTCATCTGCTCCCTTTCAGTGACCAAAAAACACCAAAGGATTCTCCACAGGGAGACTGGAGCATTTGGGCTTTTATGATGCTGGCGTGTCAAGCTAGGTATTAATAGTAACGTGAGTGAGGTTTTAAATAGACCCCAGCAAATGCAAATCTAGCTATTTTTAAAGTAATGCACTGAACAGGAATCACAAATTAGATCAAATACTACAGCAAATATTAAATTCCAGCAGCAGTTGAAAGGTCAGTGTCTCACTATAGCGACACAACGCAGTTTTGTGAGCGCAACACAGCTGTGGCGAACCTGAAACCAGCACTAAAACTGTCCGAGTGTGTACATGTGGCACCCATGAAACCTGAGCTAAACACTGATGCACACGGAAAGGGGATTATGGCAGCGCACGCTCGTGTGTTTGCTAACTTTGTGTGCCTCGTTAACCGGGGGCAAACAGACATCTACATACTCAGGCTGCCCAAAATACATTGTTCCCATAGAATATCATCCCAGTCTCCAAAACCGACTCCTGTAACAGGGCAGCATTCTTTCGTAAAGTTATCTGGCAGTGAAAGAACGCTGCCTTCGCTGAGCATTGACACCGGAGTTAAAAAACCTAATTGTCGGCGGCCTTTAAAAATAGGAAGCGCGAAGGCGCGGCCCTCTCCCGCGGGGGCGGAGGGAGCGCGGCAATGTCGGGGACCTCTGCAGCTACAGATCTGCCCGGAGGAATGCCATCAGCCAAAAATACTTCGCTGGCCCCTGCCTGAACTCAAACCATCAGATAAAAATAAGCTTTTGTCTTCCTTTTCGCTGCCCTTTATCCCCACGGAGCCCCCAAAGCCACGGCTGGGGGTGTGAGGGAGGTGGCGCGCGCCCTGACACCGCCCGCCGCTGGGGGCGCCCTGCCCGGCGGCCTCACGCGGACGCCGCTCTGCTTCCCTCTCGCGCGCGCCTGCGCATGCGCGGCTCCGCCCCTTCCCACGCCGGGCGCGCGCGGGGCGGCTCGCGGGTACGTTGCGGCCCCTCGGGGGCGGGGGGGAACATGGCGGCCCCCAGGGGCCCTCAGCGGGGCTCGCACCGCGCCCGGCCCGGCCCGGCCCGGCCCCGCCGCCGGGGTGGGACACGGCCCTCCGCGGGCCTGCGGCCTGCCCTCTGCAGTCATGAGGGGCGTATGGCGTGTCCGTGTGTAGATACACGTGTGCTTGCGCGTGTGTGTGTGTGTATGTATGTATGTGTATGTGTGTGTGTGTTTGTGCTCCTGTATGCAAGCACGCAGGTGTGCGCAGGTGTGCGGGGCTCGGTGTGCGAACGCCCTCACACAGGGAAATGGGGATGTGCCAGCAAAAGCTCCTCTGGGTTCTGCTGCGCTGTGTGTTTCCTGTCTCTGCTGCCGCTGCAGGAAGCAGGGGGTTGCTGTTTCCTGCCTGGTGGAGATGTAGCGTTCTCCGGTGAAGTTGTCCTTGGGGAATTGTGTGGGTGTCGAGCACACAGGAGCTCCTAGTGCGGAAAAATCGTGCTAACCATGAGAAAGGAGTAGTTATAATTGTAGTTGGTTTGAACCGAGAGTGTTTTGCTGAATTACATTTGTTCATCCTTTTACTTGTATTTGTCTTCTGACAGTGGCCGGTGTCTGTTACTGTCCAATGCCTTCTGTTTTCGGGAGAAATAAAAATTAATTTTGCAGGAGTACAGCTCGTTCACACTTTTTTTCCCCCCAAATGGCTTTAGTCCCTTTAAAATTACATACTTCTGTCTTACATACTTCTCTAATATGCTGCTGTAGTTATATTGTAAGACACGTCCTTAATTTTTTGTGTTTGTGTACACACCCTGCTAATGCTTTTTGTTCTATTACATTTGATTCAGTATGATTCCCTAAATTTATGCTGGTGTTCTTTTGCAAAGTTTTTGATCAGAAGCTATTCACTACCTGCAGATCTAGCAGGCAGAATTTTAGACTCTCAGGATATAGGTTATAATCTTTTTAGAATGTTCCATGTTATTATTTGCAGAGGCTTTAAACAAACAAAAAAGATCTTCTCTTTATTCAGGCTTATAGTAGGTGTTGAGTGGTGTTTATTCTAGTTGAGTATCTTGTTAATGACACTTATATCCCTTTGTTTTGTAGAGAATTGGTGAGCAGAAGAATTGTTTTTAATGAAATATCCGGCATGTGCTGACAAACAAGTCAGAAAACCCAGCCAAAAGCTAATGTCATCTGGGTCACCCACAGACAGTCCAGAGGTGCCAATGGAAAATACCCCATTCCCTGAAGTTCCTGATGTGGAAGGAAAGGTGAAGTCAAATGACAATCCAGTAGAGAGACTGGAGGCAGGCTCAGGCAAGGAAGAATGCCTTGAGTCCATGTCCAAGAGGCAAAGGAAGAAGCTGTTGAAGCAGAAGCAGTGGGAAGAACAGAAAGATCTACGGAGGTATGGTTTGCAAAGCAGCTTCCCATGGTTCCCATGTAATATTTAGTGCTAATAATAATGATGTGTCAGCAGAATGTGCTTGTGAATTGCTTCATCAAATCAAGGCAGTTGAACCAGTTTTCTCCCACACCAGGTTTAAAGCAGTAGCCCCAGGCTACTTGGTCTGCACTGGAAGAGGCTGTAGAGGTAAGCATCCCCTCCTCATGCTAGATTTGTTCCTCAGCTTCAGGAGGGATTCAAACATGCATGTTGTTATTTGTCAGAAGGGAGACAGAATGTGTGGCCTTGTTCCTCTTTTCCTGGTGCTGGCAGACTTGAGATTCTTAAAAATACACTGAATAAAAGCAGCCACATTTGAGACAAGAAGTGATGTGCTACAAGTTACACTGACTTACATAGAGCTTCTGTTTTGATGTGTTGAGAGAAAGTGTATCTGTAGATGTGCTGATGGTGGTTTATTCTTATCCCACTGACTGCTCCTTCCCAAGGCAGTGGTTGTTGCTGTCTCTGAAATTTGATCTTCCAACTGCCTGCTCCTGTCAGGAGGACAGGAGGATGGACCAATTTCTTCAGAAGCCTGTTGAAAAACTGTGCAGTGAAACGGGATGTAAATTGTCTTCCTCATTCTAATCCTGATACTGTGATTGCTGTTCATGTGTAAACTAACTACTTTTTTGCTAGTTCTGAGACTTGACTCAGAGGACCTGTAAATCCATGAGACTCCCAGTATTGAGTTAATTGAGCAAATTGAATTTGTGTCAGATGTCTGTAGGTATTTACAGAACTTCACAAAGTCGGGGTGGGGGATGTGTTTTGTGCTGGTCTCAGTGTGGCACAAATGCAGGCAACAGGCTGAGTTTAAACTATCACAGTCACAGGACAACCACTTTGGCCCTAGAAGTCTGCATTTGTGTGCCCAACACAGTACCTCAGCAGTGCTGGCAGCACTTTTAGAGGATTGATTTGTTTGTTTACTTAGGCAGAAACGAAAAGAAAAACGCCAGAAGAGAAAACTAGAACGTCAGTCAAAATTGGATTCCAGTAGTGAGGGGAATGGCAGAAAGTGCATGCGCAGGGAAGTTGTTCCTAGCACGCTTCGCCTCATCGTGGACTGCAGCTTTGATGACCTGATGGTGTTAAAGGTAAAAGGAACTTCAGATTAACTAGGTATATTTAATTCTCTTAAATATAGATTGTATGTTCTCAGGATTTTCCCATGGGTTACAGACTGAGTGTTGTCACAGTGATAAACCTGTTTGATTCCTCAGATTAATTCTGTATGTTCATTAAATCCCTCTGATTTTTTTTCCCCTAGAATAATGTAAATCAAGCACAATGCATAGAGGTGTCTAAGTACACCTGTGTGGAAGATGTGTGTGTCTCCTTGTCAGCATAATCCCCTCACAATGGGTGCTTTTCCTCTCAGGATCTGATGCCCATACTCTCCAAGTAGTCACTTTAGCCAGTTAAAAGCTTCCTTTTTCTCTCTTTAGCTTCAGACTGGCTCATGATAAAGCATTTTGTGATGGTCTGTGTGAAGGATTAAATAAAAACAAACTGTGTTGTGTACAGGATGTTAAGAAGCTTCACAAGCAGATTCAGAGATGTTACGCAGAAAACCGCAAGGCATTTCATCCTGTGCAGGTGAGTTTGAGCAAACTGAATGCTGACTGTTGCCAAGTACCAAACATGAGAACTGTAGTAGGAAAAGAAAATATTTAAGCTGCCTCTTTCATAAGAAAATTACTTGTATTGTAACACCCATGTGTTATAAGGATACACCTATATATGGAACAGTATGTGCATGCAGATGAAAAGTGCCAGATCCAGGTGTGCCAGTAAGAGGCTGTTGATACTCTTGGTTTTAGCTCTGGCAGATTTTTTAAAAAGTCATTGTAAGTCTGAATTTGTCTTTTAAACGTATCAGTAACTATATGAATTTGGTACTAGTCCCACTTCCATCTAAAAAATATTATGAGTTTTAGGTAACAGTTAAGGGTAGAAAGAGAGGAAACAGATTGTGGCAAATTGACGTTTCTGTATTTTGTACCTCTTGTTTGTTCTGTTCGAAGTTTTACTTGACCAGCCATGGGGGACAGCTGAAGACCAACATGAACGAAAATGACAAAGGATGGGTGAATTGGAAGGTGAATATTTGAGTATTTCTGTAAAAAGTTAAAGTCTTGATTGTAGTTGTTAACTGTATTGTTAGTTGTGAAGAACATTCTTTTTTTCCACATGGGTTTTTGTAATACATGTGAGCAATAGCGTATTTGAAAAGGTGTAGTCTTTTTGTCCTTTCAATTGATTTAACTTTAATAAGCCAAAGACTGCTTCTCTTGAATCTAGATTTGATTTTTGCTTGAAAAACTACACACAAATCCATTTTCACTTATTTTTTTTAACAAATTCCATTCTTGATAGACTAAGCAGGACTCCTTGATTTAGGCAGTTCCAGCAGTTGTCTGTCTTGGCAGTGCTCTTTTATCCATGTCCAAAACAAGACTTGCCAGTTGGGATGTGATTCTCTGGTGGGCACTTTCACTTTCATCACGTTCCTTTCAGCGCTGAAGCGTTCTGGAGAGAAGTCACTTCTCCTGTGGTCAAGCTCTTGTTGGTTTTCCCTGTGACTCCCTGTTAAGCCACTATTCCAACAGCTGCAGAGGAGGAGCACTTAGAACAAATAAAAGCAGTCCTGTTTCCAGCAGTTCTTGTGCAATAGCTTCTCCATGAGAGCTTAGCATAAACTTCTCTTACTGAACAATTAATGTTAACTAAACGTTTGCTTCTGGGTTCAGTTCTTTAATGGGCTTGAAAACTACTTGGATCCATAGGAGAAACATGGCAACGTTTGAAGGGAATCACAAGAACTTAAGGACTTGTAAAGTTCTTCTGGGTTTCAGAAAATTTCATGTTGATTTTTACAAATCGGTGCTCTAGGGACTGGATTGTTTACAGAGAAAATCAATCTGCACTGTGCTAGGTATTTGAACGCGAAGGAGGAATGTGGAATGACCACATACTGTTGGATTTATTTTGCCAGTCCCATCTTGGGTCTGTAAAGCTTGGCCAGCAATTCATCAGTTGAATGTAACTTCTTTTAATCACCTTTTTTTGAGGATATCCAAATTAGAACAGAGCACTATAGTGAGCTGATAAAGAAAGAAGACCTAGTATATCTTACCTCAGATTCCCCAGATGTTCTCAGCGAGCTTGATGAGAAGAAAGCCTATGTGATTGGAGGACTGGTGGATCATAATCACCACAAGGTAAGCTGTGGGTCTGTTCCTTTGCAGCTTTTTTTTTGGCACCTTATTTGACATTATTGCTGTTCATGTGTAAACTAACATAATTAATAATGAGAAATCTTCTTCAAAAAAGAATTCAAAAAAATGTTGAAGAAATGTGAAAAACACTTGTGGTGGTAGCAGTGGCTTGTGTTCCAGAGTTTTCTTATTCTTTACTCTTCCTTTGAAAAAAAATACTGAGTGACTACAACCTGAATATCTTTGTACTTTAACATAAGCTTGCCTTTAAAACAGCCAACAGCTGATGGTTCTAGAGCTGCAGCTGCATGAACAAGTTTCATTTACAATCCTTTTGACCACAGGTCACAATGTGAAATACATATAAAGTAATGAGTTTTCCAGTGGTGGTAGCCCTTGAGGAAGGTGCTGTCCAATCCAGTTAAGTTTCTTTTTGTAACCAACTTCTAAAGCAACACCGTGGCAGCACAGGCAAAACTCTTGCCAGGAAATTATACTTGTAGTGAATCTGTATGGGCTCATCTGAAACAATAATTCTCAATCCACTTGTTTTGGTGTCTTTTCCCCAGGGAATTACTTACAGAAAAGCTATAGAGCAGGGAATTGGTCATGCACAGCTCCCACTTGGAAACTTTGTCAAAATGAACAGTCGGAAAGTGTTAGCTGTCAATCATGGTAAGTTCTAAATCACAAAACAATTACATTATTTTGGAATGTACCTGTAATAGTCACGCCTCAAACCCACTGCACTGTAGTGCAGATGCCTAAACCTTGTTTTATTATGTTGATATTTCTTGAATTTAGTTGCCTTCAGAATACACTATTTGCCCTGAACTTTAAATATTGTAGATATGGTTAAATGTAAATGACAGTATCTTAGCCATTTAGAAGACATTGTGTCCTGTTGGCTTGTTTGAGGATTACTTGTGACTTTCTTACCATCCTGGTCTTGTTCCCAGTTTTACTGTATAAGTGAGTAAAATGTTGGAAACTATCCAACATTGTATTTTATGCCAAGGAAGGATGAATGAGTGTGATGTTTTCACCTCTTTCCACAGCTTTGTTCAGCAGTAACTGCCTCAGTACCTGTAGACTTTCCTCAGTTGGCATCAGCAGTACTCCAGCTACTGAATTTTCATAACTGTATTTTACCTGATTTCCTGGTTCTGATTGAAGTATTAATGGCTTAACCAAGCCTTAAATCTTGCTCCTTTTAAACTTTCAGCTTTATTATTAGATTGTCTTTCAGTGTCATTAAACAAAAATACATGCAAAATGCAGCCTACTCAGACCCTCATGGAAATTTTTGACATGGTGCCAATGTCTTTATTGTGCCCCGCTGCACATTCTTTAGCTTAACTTACCTTACTTTATTTCAAGTTTATTTTTTTATGTAACACATTGCCCAGTGATCACTTTATTTTCTGAAAGTGCCATATTAATGAGGCTGGCATTTGCATGATAGTAAAGATTATTTAAGCATGGAGGAGAATATGGTATGGCACGGGACTTAAAAATTGTCCAAAAAATTATCAGAAAAACTTAAGTATTTGTAAGATTTTACATGTTCCTAAAATTGGATCTTTCACTGTTGCTTTGTATAGAAAGGAAGAGCTAATTAGAGCTAATTATAGGAGGGGTCAAAATCTTTAATCAAGCGCATCCACAGCAGGATTCCTGTCAAACATGTGAAAGTATTGGTGCCTGTACAGAAGGCAGTGGTGAGACTGAAGTATTTGTCTCAGTTCCTAAGAGAAATACTGTCATGCAGCTGGAGACTTGGGCTGTGCTTGGCTTCAGGCTGCAGCAGTAGCAGAATTGCAGTGTCTGTTCCTGCCTGCATTTCATCAGCTCTGCTCTGAAGAAGCCACAAGAGCATGCACCTAAACCTCTGTAAAGATGGACTTAGGGGTGTGTTTCTGTTAGCAATTCACTTACTTCCCTGTAAAAGCTGATGGGCTTTTCTGATGTTGCAGTGTTTGAGATCATCCTTGCTTACCTGGAGAAGAGAGACTGGAAGGAGGCCTTTTTCAGTGTCCTGCCACAGAGGAAAGGGGCTGTTCCTTTGGGAGAAGCCAATGATTCATCCAAACATGCTCTGTCTGGGAAAGAAGATGAAGACAATGACTCAGACAGCAGCTAGGCTTCAGAATTGGTTGATGGGAATGAGGAGACATGCAGTTTGTGGAATAAAACTGGGGCAGGAAGGAGTTTTGCTTCAAAGACCATCTGCAGCACTTGTAATGCTGAATTGTCTCAGTGCCCGGTAGTCCCAGAGCTGTTTCTGTGCATGAAAGGTTAAGTTAAATGCAGGTTTTACCCTGAAACTTCAATATAATAGCTTTTTAAAAGAGAGGGTAAAAAAAGAAATTAATGGAAAATGCTGCATTTTTTCCCAGGGAAGCTGTTTAATTTAATTTTTTAAATATTATTTTTTATACATACCAAGCTGGATGTAAGTTCCAAGAGCACAAGTAGTTAATATTTTAATGTACACATTCTTGTCTCCATTTCTGTTCAAAAGTTTTCTTAAAAGCAGTGAATGACAAGTGCTCCTTTGGTTCCAAAACCTGTACCACTAGTGCCTGCTGCAATGTGTGCATAAACACTCTAAACAAAAATTCTGATTTTCCTGAGTATCTCAACAGAGAATCACAAGCAACTGAACTGCCTGATTTATCTACTGTGTTTAGTTGGCTGGGGTCAGTAGGTGAAGTATGAATGTGGGGTTAAGCCAGTGCTTTATACTTGAGCTTGAGATGGTTGGGTGTTAGCACAGGTGCAAATCCTATGCCTTGGTAGGCACATGGTGCACACTGAGGTGACTCAATCACTCTTGATTATTCCTTCATATTCTCAGCAAAATTTATCACACAGCCTCAGAACAGCACCAGGAGAGAGGAACTCTTCCTTACAGGTCACTCAGATTCAGTATTACTGTGTAATCACAGGATCCTGTATGTATTGTATTGTCTGTCAAATATTTTTCCTTTAAAAAAAAGTCATAATCTTAGTCTTGGATGGACGTTCTGATTCTGATTCATCCCCTGACTTCAGTGCTGTGGCAGAGTAGTGAAGTGGACATCTTGGAAGTGAGGCTTTGCTTCAGCTCCGTGAGCCTGCCTGTCCCTCTCTTCCCCAGGGAGTAGCCAGGTGGCTGCAGTGCCTGAATAAGTGTATCTCTCACACAGGTTTCTCATGCCTGAAGAGCTTGAGGTCATGGCATCCTAAGTGTTCCTCTCTGCTGAGCTGCAGTCAGAGGGCTCATTCAGCTGTGATTTGCCTTTTGCCCAATTTTCTTCTTCCCTTCGTTGCTAGTGCTTTCAAGTGGAGACTGCAAGTGGGATCCCTGTGGCTCCCTATGGTCTGTGAAGGCTTGGCACACAGCTGGGTATGACTTACACTCTTAGTGCACTTCTCTGTATGCTTTCTAAAAGGCAAATAGAGAAGTTTATTCTGTTAAAAGGATGGATTGTGGTTTGTTACTGAAGATCCATGGGGCTTTTCTTAGGCTTTTTAAAAGTGTGATTGCTTTGTTGCAGAAACTAGATCAGCCTTTTCATAAAAGCATTGCTGGCTTTATTTCTATAACAAAAAAGGCAGCATAAGTGTACCCAGCCTGTATAACACTGATTCTCTAACTGAAATGTGTAACATTTCAAGGAATTACGCATTTACAGCTGAGAGAACCTCATGTTAATCCATGTAGCACCTACTAAACCTGATCTAAGACTCTTCAGTCTGTCCAAGGTTTCCTTAAGACCATTTCATACATGTGCCTTATTTACTCAGGCTTGAGAGTATAGGAGCTCAGACAAACTGGGGGCTTTTAGAGACATGCTGAAAGAGTTCTAAAGCATCTTACAGAACTGTTGTGCAACTTAAAACACAGCCTTACAACATTACCAGTGAAATAAGATAATCACATCCAGGTGTTTTAAAATCCAGTTGTTTAAATCTGAAGCTTACCTGTCTATGGAGAAATAGAAAGAAAACATGGTCTGGGGTGTATTGCTGTTCAGAGGCAGCTCATACCAACTGCGCTGTGTCACAACAGCTCAGTGGCTGCTGCCTGTTCATACGTGTTGCTTGTCTCGCCCACACAGTGGGGTCTGCCTGTCCCCCATCATAAGAAGCATGGCAGCAGCTCAAGGAAGGTGATCCTCCTGCTCTGCTGAGACCCTGCATGGACTGCTGTGGCCGGAGCTGGGGCTCACAGCATATGAAGCCCATGTTTGAGCAAGTCCAGAGGAGGCCATGAAGATGCTCAGAGTGCTGGAGCACCTCTCCTGCAGACGGGCTGGGAGAGCTGGGGCTGCTCAGCCTGGAGAAGAGAAGGCTCAGGGGACACCTTACAGCACCTTCCAGTACCTGAAGGGAGCCTACAGGAAAGCTGGAGAGGGGTTTCTACAGGGACAGGTGGTGATAGGACAAGAGGAAATGGGTTTTAACTGACAGAGGGTGGGTTTAGGTTAGATGTTAGGAAGAAATTCTTCACTGTGAGGATGAGGACTTTTAATTGTTTTTTGTTTTGGATTTACATAGTGTACAAGTTATAGCGGTGTTTGGCACTCTGTTGTTCTAGCTTGTGGCATGCTACTTAAGAAAGCACATTTATTCTTCATTTGCAATCTACAGACCTGGCTGCTCTCAATATTTTCAAGATGGTCACTTTCATATTTCAGGCATGGCTTACAAATGCATTACACTGGAAGCAGAGATAAATCACTGCACTGTTTTATAATAAGAAATGACAAGGAATTTGTTTCTGATGCCAGAAATAAATATTGACATACAGTGCTTTAGGACACTTACAGAAAGATCTTTCTCTGAAGCAGCTTTAGGTGTATGAAGTTAATGCGACTGTAGGAAAACACACTGGGAAGTTCTCTGCTTCACACTGCTGTCCTCAGTGAAGATCAGCTCTGACATGCTTGTCTAACCAAGACTTAGAGATCTCCAATGTGATTTGTTCCTGGGCCACAATATTGAAGAACAGAACATTAAAAAACACTGCACAGCTCTAGAACAGGATCCCTGTGTTTCACCACCAGGTGTGAAACACCTGGCGTCATTGCTGAGCTTAAGAAATGCCACCAGGCGTCATTGCTGAGCTTAAGAAACCTCTGACTTTCATCACTAAGCTTTGTAAAGTTTCAGGTACTCCCAGAACTATTGCTCAGCAATGCTGGGCAGCAGAATACATCCAGAGGTCTTTAAACCTGTGTAGGAAAGCATTAAAAAGGCAATAAAGAAGGCTCAGGGAACCTGAAAAGAAAGAAACAGAAAATAGGAAGGGGATATGGCAGAAAGTCAAACCTCACTGAAATAGGCAAACTTTCTTTTAGTTTCATGCAGTGGGGAGGCCATAGCAAGGTGCCATAAATAATCCTGTTGTTTTGTTCCCTTTCCATTGAGCCTCAATATCCTTGGTCCAGATTTCTGAAGTCAGGAACCTCAGCACTGTTTATCTGCATCCATGTTGTGACAATTTCCCAAACTGTACTGCTGCAGGTTGCTGTACTTTCCCCCTTCTTGTCCATTTCCTGGATTCAGGTCAATTTGCCTTTCCTTTGGCTTCCATACGTCCCATATGCTCATTGTCCCATATGTCCCATAGTGCTCCATGTTTGCTTATGGAGCAGTAGTGTTTGACTCTAGACAGGACTCTGCAGAAGAGCACCTGAGTAGAAAAGAGCCTCTCTGAAGTGCCCCATCTCAGAGGCTTTTGGTCACAAGGTTGACAGCGATGGTGGGTTTTGCATGGAGCTCAGGGGTGTAGCTGTCCAAGGGGATCCACACTGATGGTTATTCCAAAATCCTGTGTGCATGACAAGGCACATGCACTCAGGGCAGTCTTGGGGCAATGTGACTACCAGGTGCAGGATGTGGCATTCCTAAAATCCTTAGAGCTTGAGGATAAGGTCAGGGAATTTTGAAGAGTTTTGTGTTTCTCTGATTTAAACAGAACTTTTTATTGCTCAGGCTGTGCTGTAGATCACACTGAAGATCACGGGTTCACTGCACCATTATTGGTATTGGCTCATATTATTTTAAAGAATCCATTTATTCTGCAGGAGGGCTTTAAAATAAGCTATCAGTAAGCACACATTCTTCTTATCCTAAGTTATTGAAAAGCAGAGGTGGATTTCGGTGTGACTTCCAAATCTAAAGCTGAATAAACTTTGGCCCATCTTTGAAATGTGTGCCTTAATTGTCTCTCTTCCAAGAAGGTGGCTTTGTTAGCTGGAACAACAGCATCTACTACTGACAATCCTAAAGCCAAATAATCAAATGTTTGATTTGTATTTATTCCCTTTTGTTGCATTTTTACTTCAAGTACTATAAGATGTGCTTTTTAATTTCTTGTTTGGCTGTGATAAGAGACCTAAAAGGAAGAAAAGCATTATTTAAAAAAAGGGTGTTGATGCTTGATTGAGTACTCTCCTTGAATATTATTTTCCCCTTCAAATTCTTCTAGTACTTGCTCTGAACCCACAAGCTAATTTACACCTTTCAGCTTTGGCATTTCTTCAGCTTACTAAAATGAATAAGCCATTGTCCTGTGAGCAGTTGATTTATTTCCTGTGTGTGTTTGGAAAGGTGTTTATTTCTGGATGTCTTTGTTCATGTTCTCACAAAACTGGATGACATCCTGTATGTGCTTAATTCAGCTCCATTGCTGTGTCATGCACATTTGTATAATCTTCAGACAATCCCTAAACTTTTCGAAGGGCATAACCTGCCCTGCCAGCTAGTTCTGCTCAATCTCTGTGCTTCAATAACAATGAGCACTTGCACTTAGGGTTTTGTATACCTAATCTTGTGGACATTCTTAAATGTGCAGGTGGAAAAATGCAAAGAAGTTGGAGCAGTCACAGCTTCTATACTGTGTAGGGTGGGACTTCAGAAATGTTGCTCTTTTTTTCCTATTTTCTGCTAACATGTGTGTTCCAGGGCTTTTGTGTTACCAAGTTCTTCGGAAGTGACTCATAAGAAGGTAACTTGGAAATTGCTATGGCACAGTAGGAAGAAATGCTGGATTTTCAATTTAAACACCCCCCAGAAGGTTTATTTTTCTTAACAGCTAAGTTGACTGTCGGAAAGAAAGAAAGAAAGGTAACTTTGGTAAGCTTAAAAATCAACATGGCAGATAAGGAAGAAGTAACCTGTTTTTAAAAGTGCTAAAGTTTTAGCTAAAGTTAGTATGCATTGTATTATTTGTCAGTTAAATCTGTGATGCATAACTGCTCTTAAAAGCTTTTTTGTTGTTCTCTGAAGAGCTAGAGAACAACAGGTTCTCTCTAGGTCACTTGAGCTGTGGTTAAAATAGTCTCCTGTTAAATAGAGCCAGGTTCAGTGCAGAACTAATTTTTCATTACAAGAAAGCTGTTTCAGAAAGCACTAGCTCTCTTCACCTGGAGTCAACATCATGCACTGCTTCAGGCAAGCAAGCAGTGCAAGGCTGCTCAACCCCGGCAGGAGTAAGGAGTGGGAAGCAAGCTGTGCTGCCTGGGAAGTGGCAGCAAAGAACCACTTTGCTACAAGTGCCTTGTAGGCAGAAACTGTAGCTGTGGCTACAATCTGCTGAGCATGGTCAATGTTTCATGTTAACATTTGCCCAAGTTACAGTCCGCAGGTGAAGATAACCTGGAGTGGCAAGAACAGGCCCTTGCCCACTGCTTCTGTGTGCAGGCTCACCAGCCTTGAACACCTCCAGTATGCTCTTTGTCTTCAGCCTCTGACACACATTTCACTGAAATCTGCTGAGGTTAATAAATCACTGGAGAGGGGATATTACTGCATCATGTTCAGTTGGATAAATTGAGATAAAAAAACGATAAAGGAATTATGTATCATATTTCCATAGAATTACAGGCTATCCTGATTGGAAGGGACCTGCATCAAAGTCCAACTCCTGGCCTTGTGCAGGGCAGCCCCAAGAGTCACACCCTTTGCCTGAGAGCATTGTCCAAACCCTTCTTGAATTCTGTCAGTTTGGTGCTGTGACCACTGCCTTGGGGAGCCTGTTCAGGTGCCCAACCACCCTATAGGTAAAAAACCTTTTCCTAATATTCAACTGAAACCTCCCCTGACACAACTTCATGCCATCCCCTTGGGTCATGTCACTGGTCACCAGAAAGAAGAGATTTTAATTGCACAACATGTAGATAAACAGAGAAAAAAATTCTCTTCATAGTGACAGGCCTAAAAGTGGAGAGATCTAGGGATCAGCTAAGTATTTTCTGGCAAAGGGTTCAGCCGAGGGCCTGTGCAAGCAAGTTGTAAAGGGGTGGCACTGTGGTTTCCCTGCATTCCAGGCCATTCCAGGTATGCCCTCAGCTGGAGCCTCACCCTCATTTATCTTTAGGAATTGGGCAGAGCAAGGCAAATAAAGCAACTTCTGCAACATGGCTATGCAAGTCTGCTTGTGCTTCACTGGAACCCTGTGCAGTCTCTTTTCTTGTCACCTTTTGCCTAAAGACCATGACACCTGCACAGGCTGCAGACAGGATCCACTGTCTGAACCAGTGTTCTCAGCTGGAGAAAAAAAAAGGTCATGGTCTTGATATGCATATAGCTAAAGATATGAGGAAAATGTTCAGGGGAAAGGAAACATGAAGGGATATGAGAAATAAACCAATAAGGAAAAGGGATGGGAATAGTTGGAAAAGATCTCTAAAATCGTCAAGTACAAAAGAAGGGAGGAAAGGAGAAAGATAAACATCAAACAATAGAGTGGACTAGAAATAATTCATTGTGATATAAGTTATTTTAGGAAGTGCAAATCACTAGGTTGTACATTCTGAGAAGACTGGAGAGATTTGGCTGGAATTCTGAACAAAAAAGGAGAGTTTATGTCCATTGGAAGAAAGGGCTGAGAGCTCAGGAAGATTATAAGGACGTTATGAGTTTTGGCAGGGAGAAAATTAGAAGGGTCAAAGCCCAAGTAGAACTTAATCTGGTCACTGCCATTAAAGACAATAAAAATGTTTCTATAAATATATTAACAGGAGCAGGGCCCCATCATGTGTAATGGTGACTTGGGAAGACAAATGCCATCACTACAAATGTCCATGCCTTCCTCCTTCTTCT
Source organism: Zonotrichia leucophrys gambelii (assembly GCF_028769735.1). Taxonomy (NCBI): domain Eukaryota; kingdom Metazoa; phylum Chordata; class Aves; order Passeriformes; family Passerellidae; genus Zonotrichia; species Zonotrichia leucophrys. The sequence continues at coordinate 25,617,942 of NC_088173.1, read as the reverse complement.
CCCACTTTATATCCTGAGCATGATGCCATGAGGTCTGGTGCAGCCCTTTGGTCAGTTTGGGTCACCTGTCCGGGCTATGTCTCCTCCCAGCCTCCCCCACACCCCCAGTTTCCTCACCAGTGTGGCCATACGAAACACAGAAAAGGTCTTGGCTCTATAAACCATGCTTAGCAATACCAAAAAATCCCTCCGTTATCAGCCCTACGTTCAGCACGAATCCAAAACCCAGTCCCAAACCAGCCACAGTGAAGAAAACTAACTCTGCACCAGCCAAAACCAGCACAGATGTTCAACTAGGCCAAGTGCCAAGTCCAGCCCTCAGTAACAACAACTCCATGAAGCACCACAGGAAAAGCTGCCTGGAAGAAAAGGACCTGGGGTGCTGGTTGATAGCAGCTGAACATGAGTCAGCATGTGCTCTAGTGGCCAAGAAAGCCAGTGGCATCCTGGCCTGGATCAGAAATAGAGTAGCCAGCATGACTAGGGAAGAGAAGAATCTCTTCTTGAATTAGTTACAGTCATACAGGTAAACATGAGAGAATGCTATACTTAGTAATTACTACTAAGGTTATATGCAGCATTTTATCTCTTTTTTACTTGTTTATGAAAGAAAAATCTTGATTTCAGGATGCTGGGCATAATTTAAAAATAGACGAGGCTTGAAAGGAAAGGCATGCAGTGCTGACTTCCACCCAGTCCCTTGCACCAACGTGTAGTGCCCGGAGAGGGAAAGTGTGTGGGCATGTGAGCAGTGATGGGGCTGTGCTTGTGGGTATTGACAGAACCAACAGGTCAGGCACAAAACAAGCAGGGTGTTGCGTGTGGTAAGAAACATTCTGTCACAGCACTTCTGACTTACTGATTTTTGTTCTGCCCTCAGCATGATTGGCACATTGTCCTTGGACACAGTGAAAGCCAGTCCAACAGATTAATGAGTAGCCGGACTGTAACACTAAGAATTCGGGAGCACATACAGCCACAGGCACACAGTCAGTGTATGGTTCTTAAGCAGCCTGCACAATCCCATGTCTTCATGGATGAGCTGGGCTCTTACAAGTGTCACCAAAGTTCATCAGCAAAGCCTTCATGTTCTCACTGTGTCCCTGCTGCTGTGAATTCAAGAGCCACTCTCTCCGTTTCTCTTTGCACTTACAGTGCCCCTGAGAGTAGTGGGTTGGGAGATCAGCTTCCAGGGAGGTGGAAAAAGGGAAATAACTTCTAGCCAGGGCTGTTGCTTTTGTCCCATGAAATCGAGGGCAACCACAGGTGAGCTGCAAAAAAGGGTAGGAAGAGCATGACAAAGGAGTCAAGAAGAGGGAAGCACTGAAAGAGTGAGGTTTAATCCGATGAGTGCTTCACTCTCATTCTAGCACTTCTTCTGATTAAGGGGTGGGACTCTGAGCTGGGAGGCTTGGCTAAAAGATCAGAGCAGTCCACTTGTGGGAGCACTTCACACAGCCAGGTTCCCGTGTGCTGGAGAGGGCTTGTGGTGCTAGCAACCCAGCTGCTCTGGGGTGACTGAGTTCTTGGTGCAAGAAATCAGCGGTGGCAAGCTTTGAAACAGACACAGCGGTCAACATGAGCACGGCAGGCAAAGTAAGCAACAGTTTGTATTAGGAAAATTTCTTTGCTGCAGCTGAGTAATACATTTTTAAATGTGAATTCTTTGCAGGAACACTGTAAGTCCTGGTGGTATAGCACAGATTAAAGTTTAGGATGGAGCTGGTACAGAAGAGCTGCCTTTATTTGCAGGCTACTGTAGTTTCTTAGGAAATGGTTGTTAACTCTTCAAGGCAATAGTTTATTTGAGGCAACATAAGGTAATAGCACCAGAATAAGTATAACATCCTGTCTGGGTTAGCAAACTTTTTAATCTCTGATTGGATAGTTTAAAATATGATAGAATGTACTAAATGTTTAGATCAATGTATTTATTTCCATTCTGAGATCCTATAGTAGTTTAAACTATTTTTAGTTTATTTATAATTCTATCAGCTTGTTTTCTAAAAAGAAGATATAGCTAATATTGTGTGAAATTTCAGGGTGAATTGTGCTGCCATTAGGACAGTTATTAAATTTGAATATGCATATAACAAGTCTCGGACTTTAGTTAATGAACACCAGAAGTAAATTTCACATGCAATGCAATATTGAACTGTGACTCAAGTTATATCTTTGTAGAAATTAGATTACAAGAGAGATGGAGGTTGATACCAATACATGTTCCTTCTTGCACTGCTGGGAAGATGATAACAGGCACCCAGGGATCTGCAAGAGGGATTAAGGGACATGCAACTAGAAATGGAAAACAACTGAAAGCAGGCACCTTCCTAGAATGTGTCTTAAGATAGCACCAAGATCATTTGCTGTTACTGCCAGCTGTCTTCACTATTCTAAAACCAAAAGAGAGAGGAAAAAATGCTCTTTAACTCTGAGTTACTGCAAATACAAAATTAATTGTAGCTTACTGTAGGTAAATTCACCAAGTTCAGTCCCCTACTCAGCATAGGATGGCGATCAGTAAATGAAGGGTTGTGATGTAGCGTAACTGCTTTGATTTCACCATGTTTATCTGAGAATAACACGGGAGTTACAATTGCAATTTATGTAACCAAACAGCATAACGTGTGTCCTACAGAAGGGTGTGTTTCTACACCTGCCCTCCCCCTGCAGTAACTCACTCAGCTGGTAGAACACAGGAGCAGAGAAACAACTGTTATGGCAGGGCTTGTCTTAGCAGATGAGGTGGGTGATATTGTGCTGTTGCTGCATCTGTGGGATCCTATTGCAGTCCATAAGAGCTCACAGGGACTAAGCAGTCAGAAAAATACATAATTAATAATGTCTCATTATAGGAGAGATTTGTTTGTTCTCGGCAATCCACAGTTGTTGACCTTTGTTCTTAGAAACACTACATGTGCTTTGCATGTGCAAGTCATGGGATCATCACTGTGTTATGTGGGATACAATACAAATATATACACTGCCTTTTTCAGTAAGCTGGTGCCCTTTGAAATGTGATCTTTGACCACACTTGTGAATTTTTCACTAACCACACTTGCATCTAAACATTAAATTTAAATTTAGTGCAAATATCTCTTGATGCATTTTTTTTCAAAGCATTGTGCCCACCCCACTTCTGTGTCTAGCTGCTGGAAGTCTGCTATTTTATTTGGTTAGAATTTCCTAGTAATTATTTTCTTTGTTACCAGTTTTCAGTTAGTGGGTAATCAGACATTATTTCTACTTCTACTTCAAAAGTTTTGATACTAAACATTTGTTTGTTTGTTGTTTTCCCCTGTGACTTTTGCAGCACGCTGGTGTTAAGTTGTCGTGGTCACACGTGATAAATATGCATGTGCTAAACTTCTTGCATCCTGGATTTGATTCCCCTCTGTTTCCTTTTCAAGATCATGTCACCTGGACACTTTCAGTCAGTAGACTTAACACGAGGACTGAGGACTTTATAGTGTGTCACCCAGGAAAGTAATATTTCAGGGACTGGAGTTGTTTAAAGACCTAGAATGAAATCTTCAAACACCTCCAAGGAGGAATAGCAATTATTGGGACAGAGAGGTCCCACTGCTTTTGAATACACTAGGATTGAGCTTGCAGGGAGGAAACCTGTTTGAGAGCCTAGGATTAGGTGTGGACAGTGCTCTTCTCTTTTCTGAGGGGATTTTTCTCTCAGTGGCAGATGGTCAGAGGCGCCCTAAAGCCTGTCATTACCTGGACAAAGCCTGAAGAGTTAATGGACAAACTTCAGTCTAAGAGATGGAAAAAAACCTGTCTTGGATAGTTGGGTAGTAAATCCACCTGAGTCAAATATCCCTTCTGAGAAGGGGGGTACCTTAGCATGCATAATACTGCACTTAAAGAGACTGTTCAAGATTACCTCTGTGTAGTGCTACATCAGTTTGCACAGGTGTCCTTTCAGTCATCACCTCATGCCTGAACTTGAACTCTACTAAAAGTTTTATAAAGCTGTACTAGGCTCTGAATTCCATTTTTAGCAATTTTGTCAGTTCCCAACACAGACAGTTCTAGGCAATACAGACCATCACAGCCTGATAAGTGACATCATTTAGTGTGCCATCTTCAGGAAGATAGAAATGCAGACAAGTAATACTACACAGCAAAAGAAATTGACCAAGGAAGTTAGCAAAGGAGCAATGAGAATGGGTAGGGTATCCCATTACCTAGGAGACTATTACACATGATGCAGCTGAAAACTTGACAGAAGTGACAGAATGATGAGCAAAGTCAGACATGATCTTGGTGAGGGGAAAAGCAGGCTTACACTGACCTTTGGTGTTGACTTTTTTGTTGCTTGGTTTGGTTTTCTTCCCTGTAGTTTCCCTCTCATCTACACAAATATGAGCAGGAGTTTCACATGCAAAAGGGAAGAATCTGTGTGGTGAATTGAAAATGCAAATGCCATTCCCATTTTCTTTGCTCTGTTTGCAGGTTATTAAATGCAAAGCAGCAGTGCTGTGGGAATCCAACAAACCATTCAGTATTGAGGATGTGGAAGTTGCCCCACCAAAAGAACATGAAGTGCGTGTAAAGGTACTGAAAATAAAATTTAAAACACCTCCTATGATTTGAATTCTATCTTGCTTTAATCAGAATTAGTTTTATAAATTTTTAAAACCCAGTCCGAAAACATTCTACTAGAAAGTAGTTTCTAATCAGTCAGCTTCTATGAAACACATTTAAAGTCCTTAATTTGATAATGAGGTTCTTTTAAAAAAAAATTTTTTTCAGGGTTGTATTTTTTGTTTACTGACATCTGTTTTTCTAATAGGCTGAAAAAATTACAGTACAAGGCAAAAATCAGAATTTCCTGTAGTGTGGAGCAAGAAAATTTATTTTACTTTGTTTGAATCTGTGCTAGGAAGTAGCTCATTAGGCCTGGGGGCTTCCTTTTTTACCTGGATATTGGCCTCAGTGGAATTTAGCAGCTGCCTTAATTTTTGAGCAGCTTCAAGTGTTACATACGTGAGTAAAACTCTGTCATGGGGTTGACAAATCCATTTGTCAGAATAAAAGTTGTAAACACATACCTGAATATTTCAAAAGAAATAGTGCTGTTCTAGCTGGAAGAAAAGGCAAAATGTCATATAAAACACTATGTAGCCCACATTTTTTAATGTAATATATACATATATTTTAAATATATACACAGCACAGTAATATAATTATTGTGCAATTATCTATAATATAAAATCATTCTATAATACATAATTTATATAAAATATCTATTATACATTATCATATAATCTAAACATAATAAATACAAAATATACACAATAGTTATATGTTTATAAATAATATGTGATGGGTAATTTGTATTTACATAATTTTATAATATTTATATAATATTTCACACTTTTTAAATATTTCACACTTTTCTTTTTAAGTATTTATATATAAATATCAGGAATAATTTAATTTACTCTGTTCTCCCTATAAAATTGTATTGCTAGAACATTAGTTCTACAGAAAAACCATTGGACTCCCTATACAGCTCAGTACTGCATAGCAAAGATTCACAAAGGGGCATTGCCCTGTAGATTAAAGACTAATAAACACCATGAAAATCTTAGACAACTAAATTTGTTTTACCTGTAGATTTATTGTGTGCAGATTGGATTTTGGGGAGAAGCAAGTGGCTTCTCCAAGTGTAGAACATCATTTCACTTCCACATATGACATGACATAGTTAAAAGCAGAAATATTCTTGTCTTTCCTGTGAATCAGATCGTGGCCACTGGGATCTGCCGCTCTGATGACCATGTGATAACTGGTGCACTGGTTATGCCTTTTCCAATAATTCTTGGGCATGAAGCAGCTGGTGTTGTGGAGAGTGTTGGGCAGGGAGTGACTGCAGTCAAGCCAGGTATGAAACAACACTGAAAACAAATCCTGTGCTAAGTTTCCAGACCCTCAAGTCAAAGATTATTTCTTTCGTGAGTATTTTTACTGGACAGGAAAATATTCCAATTTCAGTTTTTTCAAGGATACCTCAAAGGATATAAACCTGCTGTTTATGCCTTTCTGTGTCCCCAATATACTTCAGATTTTCTACTCAATTTCTTTTGGTTTTGGCAAAAAACATCTGCAGCTTGCTTTCCACCTACATAGTGCTTTTCCTGTTGTGGGACTAAGAACATAGAGTCTTTGCTGTTGTTTGTATGAAATCAGGCATTAGCTGCAGGTTCTCTGAACAGTTTATGTGGCTCACCTTTCTCAAGGATAAGGCAAGGCAAAGCAAAGCAATAGATGACAAACAAGTCAAAGCACTTTTTAATTCTCTTAACAGCTAAAGAATCCATTGACTTAAGTTGACCAGAACTTAGGTCTTACCCCACTTTAAAAGCACCAGGGCACAGCTGGGTTGCCCACCCTGCCTGCAGGCCTTGCATGTGGGCAGCACCAGTGCAGGTGAGGCAGCACTTTTCCCTGAGGGTTTGCTCTGAGGACACTCATCTGGACCAGCTGCTCCTCTCCCTGTGTTCTCTTTGAACCACAGTTCATAGACAGTCAGTGAAAGATGACAATTTTCAGCCAAGTGCTGCAAGATGAGATGGGATTACTCTACACTTTTGTTGGACGGAAAAAATTCTAACAAGGGTTAAATTATTAAGAGAAAATAACATGGTTTTATGACATAGGTCTCACTCAGTTCAGCGGAAAGACACCAGAAATTTTGCATATCAAAATTAGTTGTAATAATTTTGCCCTAATTATGTCTTTTATATAAAAGAGAGATGGTTCATCTTAAAAATGTAGCAGAAGGAAATAAAACCATGGCTGTGTTCCTAGTGTATATTTGCCTGCAGATTAAATACAGTTACTTCATGTTTTTACCTGCATACTTCTTGTTTGCCTTTTTAATCCTCTGTCATTACTGTTTTATTTCTAGGAGACAAGGTTATTCCACTCTTTGTTCCGCAGTGTGGGGAGTGCCAGAACTGCTTAAACACCAAGGGTAATCTGTGCAGTAAAACTGAGTGAGTTTTTCTGGATTATTTACAACCCTAATTTAATTTGACTTTACCCAAAATTGGTTACTATCAACAAGTTTCACTTGCCATTATTTCTGGTCATCTTTCAAACAGTCTTGGTACAAGTGGTGGATTAATGGTTGATGGCACCACCAGATTCACCTGTAAAGGAAAAGCAATTCACCATTTTCTTGGTACAAGTACCTTCACTGAATACACAGTACTGCATGAATCTGCTGTGGCCAAAATTGATTCTGCTGCTCCTCTGGAAAAAGTTTGTCTTATTGGCTGTGGATTTTCAACTGGTTACGGGGCTGCTTTGCAGACTGCCAAGGTAAATATTGTGCTGGGTGTTTCTGATATTTTATGGTGTCTATTCAAGATTGTCTAGCCTGCAAGTGGGTTGTCAGCATGGCAGCCAGAAGGTACAGACTCTATGTAGTTCAGTGTGGAAAGAAGATACTAGTTCTTTGCCTACTTCAGATTCTGTCTCTAGGGTACCCAGAAGTCTTCAATTCAAAATCCAGTAAAATTATTTATTACCATCTATAGTGTTTTCCCTCATAGCTTTATCACCCCTAAAAAAATGTTACAACAGAGTTCATTTTTTTATTGTAACTGGATTGAAGCAACACATATAGGCAACACTCACAATTGTAGCAATATATGAATGTGAGTTTTAGAGCTGGCACTGTCAGGAGTTGAGTGACACTATAGATCTTAACACCACTGGAATATAAAGCATCATAAAAAAAGTGTGTGTCTAAACCCGAAGCTGAGACATATAATGAAAACCTGGTCTCAGAAATGTATTTTAGGGAGAATTCCTCTTAGTCACACGTAGCATTATAACAGTACAGCTGGCTACTGCACTAGCAGGTATGCATGTGCAAATTCCTTCTCAGCAGGTAATCTCTAAATTGCAAGTGGCTTAAGTGAAATCCTGCTGACAATGAGGAAGTGCATGGTAGTTTCCCTAGCCTGTAACATTATGCCATGTTTACATGGTTGTTATTGCAGGTGGAACCAGGCTCCACCTGTGCCGTTTTTGGCCTCGGAGGAGTTGGCCTCTCCGTTATCATGGGCTGCAAGGTGGCCGGGGCTTCCCGCATCATTGCTGTGGACATCAACAGTGACAAGTTTGCTAAGGCCAAGGAGCTGGGAGCCACCGACTGCATCAACCCCAAAGATTTCAATAAGCCCATCCACGAAGTGTTGACGGAAATGACCAACGGGGGTGTGGACTACTCCTTCGAGGTCATCGGCCGTACGGATACCATGGTATGCCACCAAAGGAAGGGGTGACACTCCTCAGCACTCCCTTCACCAAGCCACCAAGCACTGAGGATGAAGAGGAGCTGGCCAAGTACCAAGCTCACTTCAAACCTGTTAGTCCAGCTGTCGGCCACTGAGATGCAGGGACAGAAGCATACTCAGAAATTTAGGAAAGGGAACTTCACTGTAGTGCCCTGGCCACACCAGGGTGGCTACAGGTCACATATTTCTTATGCTCTCTAAAAGTGAGAGCATGAGAATCACTAATAATTTAGACAAAATGGACAAGAAGAGCAAAGCTAGGACATACTTAACCAGTGAAAGAAGATACAATAGTGTAAGCAGAAAAAATGGACAATTTTTTATGTGGTTTCAGCTACAAAAAATTAATTGCAAGCAGAGCCATGAGAGGAGGAGATGGAATTCAAACTTCTGTGCCCCAAGGACAAATCTTGCCTGACCCTGGGTGTCCCTCTGTTTCTAATGCAGACTGCAGCCTTGGCCTGTTGTCAGTATAACTATGGAGTCAGTGTGATTGTGGGAGTGCCCCCTGCAGCACAAAAGATCACCTTTGATCCCATGCTTCTCTTCTCTGGTCGCAGCTGGAAAGGCTCCGTCTTTGGAGGTAAGGACTTGGAAAGATGTGATTTACATGGCTTGAGAAACTTGTACATCATCTTGACTGAAACAGGATACATGAAATTAATTGCTTAGGCTGTGTTATTGGAAGCAGTGTTGACGGTTGTTTTGCTGATAAAGAAGTTGAAATGGAATTAATTATGGGAACTATAATGTCAAGTGAAGGAAGGAAAAAATCGAAGGAGGAGGAGGGAAGAAAGGAAGAGGAGAAAGAGGAAGAAAGAAATAGAGCAAAGAGGAAGAAGGAAAGGAAGGAAAGGAAAGGAAAGGAAAGGAAAGGAAGGAAGGAAAGGAAAGGAAAGGAAAGGAAGGAAGGAAAGGAAGGAGGAAAGGAAAGGAAGGAAAGGAAGGAAAGGAAGGAAAGGAAGGAAAGGAAAGGAAAGGAAAGGAAAGGAAAGGAAAGGAAAGGAAAGGAAAGGAAAGGAAAGGAAAGGAAAGGAAAGGAAAGGAAAGGAAAGGAAAGGAAAGGAAAGGAAAGGAAAGGAAGGAAGGAAGGAAGGAAAGGAAAGGAAAGGAAAGGAAAGGAAAGGAAAGAAGGAAAGGAGAAGAAAGGAAAGGAAAGGAAAGGAGGGGAAGGAGAAGGAAAGGAAAAGAAAGGAAGGAGGGGGGGAGGAGGGAGGAGGGAGGAGGGAGGAGGGGGAGGAAGGAGGAGGAAGGAAGGAAGGAAGGAAGGAAGGAAGGAAGGAAGGAAGAATGAAAGGAAGGAAGAAGAAGGAAGGAAGGACAAAGAGAGGAAGGAAGGAAGGAAGGAAGGAAGGAAGGAAGGAAGGAAGGAAGGAAGGAAGGAAGGAAGGAAGGAAGGAAGGAAGGAAGGAAGGAAGGAAGGAAGGAAGGAAGGAAGGAAGGAAGGAAGGAAAATGAGAGAAAAGGGAGAGAAGCAAAAGAGAAAAGGAAAATGAGGGGGAAGGGAGGGAGTAGGATAGATGAAAATAAAGAGGAGGAAAAATGAGAAGGAGAGAGATAAGAGGAGATAAAGAAGAGAAGATAAAGCAAAAAAAAAAGAGAGAAAATCATAAAGAGGGTGAGAGGACAGAAGGAGGAGAGGAAAAGAGCAAGTGCAATAGTGGAATAGAAAGAGAGGGAGAGATAGCAGGATAGATGGAGAGTCAGAACTGTAAAGGACATCAGGGCTTATACTCAGCTGATTTCCACAGGGGTCAGACCCCACCTTAGCCCTTGGCCAGCTGCCAACAGTCCCTTCCCATTCTTTCTCTTTTTGGAGCTCTCTCAGCAGTCCCACACTCAGCAAGTCCTAGCTCACTCAACTCAAAGGCCACAGAAAACTTGTTTCCAACAACAGGTTTTCTCACTCATGACCTGTTCCTCTTATGTATTCAAAAAGACACCTGAATAAAATAGCAGAGACAAATCAAGTTCCTCTGAAAGGGCATTCTACTATTTATGACACTTTGTCCGGTGGTGCTTGTAATAAAAGAGAGACACATCCACCACCCACTCCCCAGTTTTGAACAGACAATCAAATTTCAACTTACCAACACGGATGTCAGCACTCTGGCTTTTGTATGACGTGATTAAGTTGGAACAGTGTTTGATGTGGGGGAAAGTTTGGATTCTGTAAAGACTGACATTTGTACTGGTGTGCTGGGTTTGCCATATGTGGAATAGCTGCACTTTGTCCCATGTTTTCTGCTGGCACCCTGTGTTACAAAGTTAAAGAGCCATGCTGCTACATTTCATCCCATTACTCTGCCTTAGAAAGTTTATCTAAAAATCTAAGCTGCCCTGGGTTGTATGAATTTTCAGAAGCATTTAATTTCATCGTGCATTTTCTGTGGGGTTTTTTTCAGGCTGGAAGAGTAAAGATGCAGTTCCCAAACTGGTTGCTGACTATATGAAGAAAAAGTTTGTTCTGGATCCACTAATAACCCACACACTACCTTTCACAAAGATCAATGAAGGATTTGATCTTCTAAGGACAGGGAAGAGGTAAGCATAATTTCACTGTAAAGGTTCTGTATAAATAACCTAAAGGAGATCTATGGTAAGACAAAGTTCTGACTTCACGGCAGAGAATGGGGAAGGCAGCCCAGCATGCCCCTTAATCCCTCCCAGTGTGTTCCCATGGGCTGCAGCTGGAGTCATAAAGTCAGCAAACCTTCAGCTTCTGCAATGCAGCGGGCCCTTGCAGAGGAACATTCTAGTCTGAGCAGAGACACTGATTCTAGTCTGAGCAGAGACACTGTGTGGCAGAGGGAGAAAAGACTGCACAAAAAATTGAGGAAGTCCCAGTACTCACTGGAAAAAAGCGCACAATGAAGGAAGCATGGGAGTGCCAAGCTGTAGAATGCCAAGGGTTAGTTACATCATATTCCAAGAAACATTTCAGCATGAGGAGCAGGGACACAGAAGTAGCCAATTTCTCTTGTGAGTTAGGGAATAGAATCCCAGTCCAACTGGTCCTAAAGTCACTGGGTACTTTACCTTGAGCATTGGAGCTTTTAAAAAATTAAAGTACTTGGTATATATATACATTGCAAACGCGGAATTTAGCTCTTGTGCATTCCTCAAATATTATGAAATTTCAGCTCAGACTATTTTCACAGGGTAATGAAATTGGAAATATTTTTTGACAGAGACATTTAACAAGACTCACCATGGGAATTGAAAATTGTCCTTAGCAGAAGTAGGAAATACATTTGTATATCTTAGTATGTGTGGGGACTGCCCTCTTTGAAAGTTCTAGATGTTTATAACTTACAGAGTCTGAAGAATTACATTCATGTTTTCTTTTCATTGTCATTTGCTAGCAGTTATTTTAGATGTTCCTCGCGCTGAATATGAAAGCAAGTAACAGCAGAATTTCAGCCCCTGAGGTTTGTTCTCAGGTTCTAACGATGCAGCATACACTTCATTTTTTGACTGTCCTTATTTTACATAGGCTATAAATGTTAATTTTAGTCTTTAGTATAACAAATGGAAAAGTGCTGAGGACAGAGATGCCAGCAGCTTTTCTAAGATACTGATAGTCATCCTGAAGATGGAAGCACGTTGCAGCGGATCATTTTACAGAGTATAATACTTCAGTGTTTCAGAGCAGAATAAGCTGTACCAGTTATTCTGTTATTGGAAAGATGTGTCTAAGCCCCTCTCTGAGGAACTTCTCTGGCTGTAGCTAGTAATAAATTACCAGGAGCCCTGGACTTCATCAGTGAAGGCTTTGCAGTCTTCTGTGAATTTTGTTCTCCACATCTGCAGAAAAGTTTGCACATCTGTTCTGACATTTTGCCGCAGGCTGGGGTGGGGGCAGGCAGGGAGGGAGTACCTGTTTGACAGCAATAACACAGATTACAAGAGAAAACCGCAGTGTTCTGCTGATGCCAGCCCAGGGGATCTTCTAGTCACTAACTTGTCATTTTATACTGCAGCATCCGCAGTGTCCTGACATTTTAGGATTCCCAGACATTAAGCAGCGGATGGCTCAGTGCCAGTACGAACTTCACCGTCCTCCAATACAACTTACATGAAATGCAGACCAAGGCTTTCCTGAAGGATCTACCACTGCCCTTGAATAAAAGAATCAAGCTCAAACCCCACATTTCAAGAACAGAATTTATAAATGAAACCATCTTCTTCCCACTACCTCCCTGTCCTCATTCCTGTTTTATATTCTTTATATTGTGCTGCAATTTTAATAGCCAGTTATGAATTACAGGACTTGCTCCAGTCACAGATGTTCTAAAAATTTGGATTTTTACAAATTACTTATAATATGCAACTTTTAATAAAATAAAAAGGAATACACTGTTTGTTTAGGCTTCCATAACACTGCAAGCTTAAGAAATTTGTGCCTGCAGTTCAGCATAGTGAAACTCTAGATTAGAACTGTGTATCCATCCTGAAGGACTGTATCATTCCAGTGCCTAATAACCAAGGAATGATATAGCAGAAATTAAAATTTATGGTGACCATGTGTTTGAATCAATAATTTAAGTAAATCATAGACTTATGACACTGTCAAGTCAGGGATGGAAAGAAAGACTCCAGTCTTCAGGTGGATCAGAAGGCTAACTTTAATGAAAGTAATGGATCTCTTATAATGTGACTCAATAAAGTGATACTTGATTGGTCTCAAAGTAGAAACATCTCACACTACTGGTGACTATGAATAGCGCACTGTGAAGAACCATAACTATTAATAATAGTTACAGAAAGAGAGATAATAGTTGTTTTAATTCTTTCCTCTAAGATTCCCAGGCTCGGCCTGGGAGAAATTATCTCTGTTTTTTCTTCGACTGAACTGAGCATCTCCATAGACTTAGGTACTGTAGAATGTCTCACCACTCAGTATTTTACCAGATTAACACTCCCAGATATTTTATGTAAAACTGGCATATTATTGTTCTGTGTTATGGTTTGTATTTGGTGGTTTGGAGTTTTTTTACCTTTATGCCTCTTTCTTGAGGCTGTTTTAGTTGTTGATCAGTGTGGTTTAACACCTTTGGCCAGTTTATACAAATGCCTCTGAAGTTTGGGAAGCAGAGTGAAGAAACATGAACATCAAGTTTTTTGTTTCCATTATACAAAGGGGAGGTTCCGTAATTTCTTAAGCATGAATACAGAATAAATGGGAAGAGACAGGTGAGTGGTAACAGTTTGCAACAATCCAACCATAGAGCATCTTACAGTTTTCTGAATTTGCAATGTGGAAACAGAAACAAGGCTATTTCTATCTTGGCAAATATGGTCAACATTGACATATCTTTAGCATGGACTAATCAGAGCTTGCAGGCACTCACACACATGGAACCTGGGTAGAAGAGGTGCCTTGTGAAGCAAGTGGACTGTGCTATGGATGACTTACCTGTCAGCAGAAACAGCCTTTGAGTGGCACAGCTAGTTTCATGATTTGAGGACAAGAGATCACAGTTTAATGATTTGAGAATTCAAAGATTACAGTTTAACCTTAAACATGTCTACAAACTAAATTTACACAACAATTGAGAGCTGAACTTCAGTCATCGGTGTAAAAGAGCTGAAGTACAACAAACCTCACTTCTGTCCTCTTCAGGATGATGCAAAGCCCATTTTTGTGGTTGTCATCTGCCAAGCATAGTAAATTCCAGCTATTAGTATCTTTAGTATAATAGCTGCTGGAGTCCAAAACAATAAACACATTATATAATTTTTATTAGGAATATTTCATAAGGCAGCCATCTAGATCTGTCTTCACATGGAGGAATGAAGCGTATTCTGACTCAGAAACAACAAAAAGTTCATACTTTCCTAGCTTATTTTGCCCTGCAGACCCTCATCAACACTCAGCTGAAGATGAATTTGTTTGTGTGATTGTATAGTTTGGACAGAAGGTTTCTGCCAGCTCTTCCTGATGACTCTCTGGCTCTGAGGTACTCCTGGGGGGTCCAGGACAGCTCTGGACAGCTCTTGCACAGCCCTGTGTAAGCCTCTCTTTAGGAGCTTTCCTGGCAGCGAGTAGAGACCACATGCCCCATCAGAGCACCAACTGTCCACTAGCACATGATGACACCAGGAAAAATCCACCAAACTCATGAAAAATCCAGGAATTTCCCAAGAAGCAATCTAACTACCAGACAAAGCACAAATGGTGTTTCCTCTGACCTTGAACTACAGCAGAGTTTAACTGAACATCACTTGGCTTTGCTTACAGCTGAGCACTCCCATGTTTCTGCTCTCCCACCACACCCCATCCACTCAGGCACTCAACCAGGAAATGGCACATGCTCCAGTGTGCAGCTCTATTTTCACATGCTTTTAAGATCACGCTCCTTGACAGTGCATCAAAGCCAAATGATCATTCCCACACAACATAATTTCCTCCAGTGCTTCCAGGTTATCAGATGGGGACCACAGAACCCAGTAATAAGAACAATTGTGCTACAGAGATACCTGGGAAACAAGAAGCCCATGTTTTGTTCAGGGGTTATCAAATGCTTGGACAAGTAAAAAAAATTGCTCTGGACAAGTGAATTTTTTTTCTCTAACAAGATACACAAAGCATACTAGAAGTCATGATAGATTTATTTCTTTTTAAATGCAACAGGTTGACCAGGCTGAATACTGAAAATCTTCAAAACTTCATTCTAAAACTCCTTATTCCTGGGAAATTATACATCATCATTGTTCATGGTCTGATTGAGGTTACCAGAGGTGTGCAAACAAATGTATGAAAAAGCAGAAATTTCTTGGGAAAAACTGTTAAACATCCCTGTTTACCTAAAATACAGATAAAAGTGATCCACAAGTGCATGTCTGCTCTAGAGCCAGTTGCTCACCTCCAAGACAGGAGCATGTCTTCGCCTAGAGGTCGAGTTGACCAGCAGGGCTGGAGAACTGAATGCCAAGCAGCACATCCATGTGGCTGGGACCACTGTCCCGCCACAGGGCTGCCATGCTCTGTGCAAGAGCTCAGACAGCTGCTGGGGCAGGATAGAGCAGCTGGGCTGCATCCCTGGAGCTGGAGATACGTTCAGGGTTCTTGAGAGCTGGGGGCTTGGCCAGCCAACTCTGAGCCCTGCAGCTGCTACAAACCTCCCCCCCAGCCCATGAGAAAGGGCTGGGACATTCAGTAGCCAGCACCAACACAAACCTCTGCGGGCACTCCACTGAACGTGTAAATGTGGGGCCTCTTCCCAAACACAGAAACAGTTCTCAAGTACACACAGTGCTCATCTTAGGACGGTCCTCCAATAAGTTCTCGCTCATCCTGTTTCTCCTACACATCACCTTTTCCAATGCCTCAGCAGAAAACAGCTCTGGGGAAACCTGAAGAGCCCAGGGGATGTGAACCAACAAACCTGGCTACACTGGAGTGAAGCAAACGTGTCCTTGGAAAAAAATTCCTTTCTTGACAGATGTTCCCCTTACTGCTGTGGTGAAAATAGCTCCAATACCACAGACAGTAAAGCTTCAACCCAGACAGCAATGTGTCTTTGGCATCCACACCACATCTTCACTGCCTTTAACTGGATTTTCTTTGCATTTTTTAATTTTTAACCTCTTTGCAAATATTGTGGTGTAAATGGCCACCAGGTCAAATGCTCCAACCTGGCAAAAACGGGATGCCAAGGAAGCCCCAGCAGAGACGCAGATCTCCTCCCTCCACACCTGCCAGAATCATCTGGAAGGAATAATCCAACATTTCTGAGCTTCCTGGCCCTTTCAGGCAGGGAGGGCAGGCAATGACCCAAGGGCAGAGTCACTGATAAAAGGCTCCCTGGAGGACTTCTGCCCCCATCCATCTCCCAGCCGCTGTCCAGCTCCTCCCCTCAGCACTCCCTGTGCAGCATCCAGCCCCCGATACTCATTAGCCAGCGCTCTCCAGAGACGGTGCCGCGCCGCGACTGCTCCGGCTCCACGCCTGGCGGATCCTGCAGCACGCCCGGGCAGCAGCTTCCCTCCAGCCAGCGACAGCGACAGACACGGCTCTGCTACGACCACATGGCCACTGCGGGAAAAGTAAGGACAAGGCATTTCCTACCCTCCTTTCTAGGTGCCCTGCTCTTGGCCAAATCCGCTGCATAAGGCTCAGCCTGCACAGCACTCCGCGTGCCCTCTTTCCTCTGACCTTACTCTCCCTCCTCTCCCAAACCCCTGAGAATTTCTCCAGACTCTGCATTCGGTAGTGCATTCCCCCTCTGTCCTGCTCGGCTGCTCAGCATACAAAATTTGCAATTGTGCTGCCCTGAAAAACACCCTCCTGCTCAAAAATCCCACCCTGAGCTCCTGCTCTGGCAGCAAACGCAGCTCTCCAGTGGTGCCCTCTTCAGCCGCTCACCTCCTGCACTCAGCCTTGTCCGTGGCAATACCCTTTTCAGGCTGCAAGCCCCATCTTGCTGATGCCAAACTGCTTTGAGTTGATCAGGCATGGGTTTGTGCCATGTCACACATAAATCATCCTTTTGGCAAGGAGAGAAATGATCCAGTTGCCAGCCAGGCTGGGACTGTTTTGTAACCTCTTTTTAGATACCATCAGCTCACTGAAACTAAAAGTTCTGTCTTGCTTGCCTTAACCTGCAGAAGCGCCCATGTTGCTGTCACATCTGCCCGTACACCACACGAACCAGTCACTTCATTTTGTATTTCACACTTCACACAATGCCAGTGTTTACTGAACATTGTTTGGCATTGCATACAGCTGAGCACTCCAATGTCTCTGCTCCCTCACCAAATCCCACCCAACCAGCAACCCTCGGAAAACAGCACAGGGTAGTTGTGTAGCTCTGGAAGTGTGTGCTGCAGTGTGCACAGACACGTGTTGTGCAGCCTTGGCTTTGGTGATTGTAGGACAACTGTCCTGGGCTGTTGTCAAAGGTGAACCTTGTCACAGACATCTTTTGTGAAAAATCCTTTCTTTAGGATTTTTCTCCCTTCTGAGAAGCTGTGGCCTCAGCAACAAAATGTAAACAATGGTTATCTGCTGCTGTGGAATGCAGCAGGTGAATCTGTGATTGGTCTTGGGTGAATGTTTGGATTTACTGACCACTCACAGCAGAGCTGGGTCCCACTCTGTGCTGAGACACAGACCTTTGTTTATTCATTCCTTTTCTTTTCTTAACTTAGCTAGCATTCTGAGAACTTTCTCTTTATTTCTTTTTAGTAAAGTTATAATGTAATATATATGATAAAATAATAAATCAAGCCTTCTGAACATGAGGTCAACATTCTCATCTCTCTCTTCACCCTGAAAACCCTTGCAAGCCCTGTAACAGAACCTTTCCCTGCAATGAATTCCTCTTGGTTGTTTCCAGGTTATCAGGTGCAGGGCTGCTGTTGCCTGGGCCCCAGGCAAGCTCTCTGTTGAGGAGGTGGAAGTTGCACCCCCAAAGGCAGGGGAAGTCCGTATCAAGGTAAAAATGCATCTCAATAATTTTTTCCTCCCTTGAGGGAGCTGTTCTTCTTGTGGCTGTAGCTTGGATATAATCCAGTGATCAGTGTCCACCCATCACCTTAACTGCCCAGAGAAGTTCTGTGGAAAATCCTTCCACAAACTGAAGCAAACAGTGTCTGGACTATTTCTAGAAATCACCATTTACTCTTTCCTCTCCGAACAGATTGTGGCCACTGGCATCTGTCACACAGATGAGCACGGTTTGAAAGGTTCCTTGCCTAATATGGAATTCCCATTTATTCCTGGCCATGAAGGAGCTGGGATTGTGGAAAGCATTGGAGAAGGAGTGACTGCTGTGAAACCAGGTAACCAACACACACTCAAACCCATGTCCAGGGTTCAGTCCTCACAGCTCTGCCAAGAGCTCAGAAATTTCTCCCTTCTCCTGAGTCACTGGTTAAAAAACTAAGTGCAGACTCAATGCACTGGACTCTCATGTCCAATTTTCCAATCTGTTCCCCACGTAGACAAATGAGGAGTGGAGCATTCATCCTCTCAGGGAAACAAGAGGGTTCATTGTAGGTTTCTACCATCATAAAGCTCAGGAAAGGTGATTAAACAGGCAATGCCCTGAGGGACTGTGGAGCTAAAGGCACCTAACAGAGATCCATTTTGTTGCAGGAGACAAAGTAATCCCACTTTGTATCCCTCAGTGTGGGGAATGCAGCTTCTGCCGGAATCCTGAATCCAACTTCTGCCAGAAGTCCCAGTAAGTTTACTTTGCCCTCCCCTACACATACATGGGATGGACTTTATGACAAATCAGTGCTTCACTCAATCAAATACATACTTGCATCTCCTCCACAGTTTTTTTGAACCACAAAACCTGCTGCCAGACAAGACCAGCCGCTTCTCATGCAAAGGGAAGCAGATCCATCACTTCCTGTGGGTCAGCACCTTTGCAGAATACACCGTGGTCCCAGAATACACTGTTGCCAAGATAGATGCTGCAGCACCTCTAGACAAAGTCTGCTTGTTTGGCTGTGGGTTTTCCACAGGCTATGGGGCTGCCATCAACACAGCCAAGGTTGGTGTTCAGGCGTGTTTAGCACCCCAGGGTCACCCTCACATGCTCATCAATCCTGTGCAAAAGAAACCTTCTCCTCCTCCTGCTCTTGCTGCTGGAGACTCACAGGCTCCCATCTGTGCAGGTAAAACCAGGCTCCACCTGTGCTGTTTTTGGCCTTGGAGGAGTTGGCCTCTCTATTGTCATGGGCTGCAAGGCAGCTGGAGCTTCCCGCATCATTGCCGTGGACATCAACAAGGACAAGTTTGCCAAGGCCAAGGAGCTGGGAGCCACCGACTGCATCAACCCTCGAGACTTCCAGAAGCCCATCCAGGAGGTGCTCACTGAGATGACCGGGCAGGGCGTGGACTACTCCTTTGAGGCCATCGGGCACAAGGACACCATGGTAGGTGTAACTGGAGCACCTGTCCTCCCTCCCAATCATCACAGGCTCCTCTCAGGGCAAAATTCACGCCCATGGGAAGATCCTCACAGGCTGCCTGCAGTGCTGGGCATATGTTTGTGAGAGAAAACAGCATGATCTTAAAAAAAGCCCCACTCTCTCCAGGTCGGCTCCACAAGGGAATATGCATGTTTTCAGATTCCCAGGGAGGAGCAGGAGATTGCACAAAAAGAGCACTCCCCTGACTGACCCATGAGGGCTCTCTCTCATTCTCCTGCCTGTCCCATCAGATTGCTGCCTTGGCTTCCTGCAATATGAGCACTGGTGTCTGTGTGATGGTTGGTGTACTGGATGCTGGTTCAGAGATTTCCATCGATCCCACACTTCTGCTGATTGGGCGTACATGGAAGGGATCTGCGCTTGGAGGTATTGTATTTCAGAAGGCACTCTAAATTATTCAGTTTTTTCTTTCTTGGCAGTTGATAATCCATAGGAAAAGAGGGTTTTCAAGTAAAAGACAACTAAAGAGGAGCACGCCACTGCCAGTATTGAACATTAGCACTAGACAAGCAAATAATCCTCCACCTGTGTCACACAGTAACCCACTCATCCCAAAGAGCAGAAAGCATCTCACAAGGGTGTGGCACCAGCACTGGTCACTAGTCCTGACCCTGACAGTAACACTACCGTACCAAAAGGGCCTTTCTCCTATTATTCAGGCAGCTGGTCTCTCCTGTTTCTAGGCTGGAAGACGAGAGAATGTATCCCCAAATTAGTTTCCGGCTACTTGGAGAAGAAATTCAATTCGGACTTGCTGATCACACACACGCTGCCATTCGCTAAAGTGAACGAGGGATTTGAGTTGCTACGTGCAGGAAAAAGGTGAGACCCTGACCAGCAGGAGGTTCAGCAAACCTCAGCACCACCTCCTAAAGTTCCAACAGGCAGAGCATGCAACACTGGCTTCCCAAAGAGCACCTGAGCCTTTTGAGGAAGCAGGGCCTCCCAGCTGAGTGCTGGCAAGATCTGCCACAGCCCCAAGGGAAGAGCCCATGTTCAGCACAGGGAACCCTCCTGCTCATGCTTCAGCTCAGCACAGATCCTGTGGCCTTATCCCGTGAGGGGCTCCCCTCAGCAGGGATTTGAAGGCTGCCCCATTGCTGCACGCCTCATGCAGCTCAGTCAGGAAGAGGCTGGATGGCAGAGAAGGTGGCCGGTCCCCAGGCACACCTGCCTGCCACACTGCCTGCTCCTGAGCTGCAGCCAAGCCTCCCTTCCCTTCCACGTTTCAGTATCCGCACTGTCCTGCTCTTCTGAGGGACGCGGCCTACGAAGCCGAGCGGAGGGACCAGCGCAGCAGGTGCTCTCCTGGCCCGGGCCCTTCTCAACCAGCACCTCCCCTTGTGGGGCACCAGGAGAAGAGAATGAGGAACTCACCTGTGCTGCTGTCACTGCTGGTCCTGCTGTGCCCAGACAGGACATGAAAGGATGTCTCTCCCAGGAAAGTGCTTTTACTAATAAAGGTTTTTAAACCAACTCATCTAATACTGTGCACTCCATCAATAGAGCCTCCAGGGCCTTGGGACAATTGGTTGATAGATCAGGAACACTGGTAGTGATTTCCTTGACCTGTCTGTAACAAGGAATTATACTGGTAGGAATAGGCAGATCCTTGGGGTCAATGCATGGCTCCACGGCTGGTGCAAGCAAATAAAAAATACTGGATATTTGACTGTGAGGTGATCCGTTCACCACCTCGTATACAGAGACCTGACAGGATGAGCCGTTCTCAGAGGGGAGAAGGAGTTCTAGCACAGGAGCTAGCAGGGCTGCTTGACAGAGCTTTAAACTAGTCTGGGAAGGGGAATGGGAGAATACCAGGCTGGCCAGTGATGAACAGTGGCATGGTGAGCCAAAGCAAGAGGAAAGGAGCAGGAAGGGAATCCCTCAATCTGCTTCATAAGTGTTGGCTACAAAACACCACTTGTGAAAATGTTTCTATACCAATGAATGCAGCTTGAGGAACAAGGTGACCTGGAAACTTTTGCCAGGTGCCAGAGACTTGATATCGTTGGCATAAGTGAAACTGGTGGGACAAGTCCTGTGATTGGAGTGCCCTGGGATGGTTACAGGCTCTTCAGGAGGGAAAGGCAGGGCAGAAGAGGCAGGTGGGTGACACTGCATGGAATAGAAAGGTTGGAATGTATGCAGCCGTAATGGCACAGTTGAGAGCCTATGGGTGAGAATCAAGGGGCAGACAAATAATGTGGATGTCACCATGGGCATCTACTATAGACCCATCACTGTGCTCTGTACTATTCCCTCCTCATTTTTCCTTCCTTCATTCTTATTTGTCCTCTTTAGATCCTGATCTTAGAATGGAGGCTTTTCTCCTGCTCTAGTTTTCATCTTGAAACAACCTCAGAGAAATGTACAGACTGTAATGGGGAAGAGACATTACATGTGCATTTGTGTCCCATCATGGGGGTGCTAGAGGTGCTATTCCTAGGCTATCAGAAATCATAAAGTCAAGTTCCTCCTTGGCAATGTAATTGCAGAATGAAATTCTGGAGGATGTATTATGATCACAACTAGTCCCCCAAAGGAAATTTTTCTGAGCAAAAAAAAGAAAAGAAAACAGAAATACAAGGCTATGGTCCTAATGGGTCCCCCCCAAGTTGAGATATTCGATCATTCTATGATAGCATGGACTCAAAACCAGCAATTGTTCCAAGAGTCCTGTTCTCTGTTTTAACATTTCTTCCCTAGCCATTCTCCTCCACTAGGATGAACTCAATCAATTGCTCATTTAACAAATTTTTGTCAGAATTGTTTTCTATATCTCTGCTAGGTACAATATATCAGAGTGAATCTAACTCCCACTTTCCTTACCTCATTTGCCTCAGACCACTATCATTTTGTAAGAGGTACACAATATTTCTGTTCTTATGGAAATTAAAGCACCAGGACGTCTTTTAGAATAGGGAATTATTAATACTGCAAACAAATCCTGTAGGATATGGTCCAGTTTGTCCTTCACAATAGAATGCAAAAATTGTCTCTGAAACAGGTGCCCACTTACACTGAACAGAAATGTAATGCCGGGTCATCAATAAGGGAACTCCTATCAGACTCTGACTTGTAATTAAAAATTACAGAAACCTGATGCTGGCACCAGGAAAGATAAGATTTGTACTTAGCCCTCATAACTGCGTTTCAGCATCTGTTCCACAGAGATTTCTGTCAAATATTCTACCGTCTTTCCTCCTCTTTGATACAGGCAGCAAACAACCAGAACATAAAGTGGGGGACAGAAAACTGACTACCAAGATAAAGACAAATACCTTGAGGTCTGTGCCTGTGTGTAAGGGCATCTGACCTCACAGATCAGCTATTAAAGCTTATCAAATACATGACTACATACTGCAAGTCAGGATACCAATTATTTAGAATGTAGATACACAGGATTGGCCATTGCAAAGTTAATCATTAAATCCATGCCTGCTGACTTACAAGTTTGATCTTATTTTCCCTCTATTACCTGGATAAGACAAAAACAAAAACAATCTCCTGTCTGAAACAGATACAAAAAAACTGCATAGCAAGAGGACCTCAGTATCAGCTCACTACAATAGTTGCATACATTTCAAATGTTTTGCAGAGGTGCCAGCTCCCCATGGCCCTTAACAACTGCAAGCAGGGCAGACAGAAATTCTCATTACACATCAGTGGTGGCTTTGCGAGTCCGGGAGACTAGAGCATCACATGGATGTTTTAAGGAAAAATAACAGTACATATTTGAAAGATCTTTTTACAACTACTGTGTAGTTATCCTCTCAACAGCAGACACTAGAAACGTCTTCAGAGCCATGAAGTGCCAGCACAAGTAGCACATTTATATCCTTAGGTGTGAGATGAGATCATAAGCCATCTGTATGGAATGTTATCTAGGAAGCAGGTGAACGAATTCCTTATTTGTTACAGGACTTTTGCAATTTGTTGGTTTCAACTTCAAACACTGCCAACCCTATGGGCTATCTGCCATAGAGCATTCATCCTCTGGAATTGCTTTCCGGCCCTTGTGCAATGCAGAAGACAGAATGGGAATCAAAGCCAACTACTCTGTGTCCCAGGAGTTCTGTACAGTGGGTCTGCCTGCACAGCCTACAGAGTATTTTTGGTTTTGGCTGAGCACTTAAATCAGCCCACCTTGGGGCTGAAGTGGGGATTGCAAGGCACAGGAAAGCACATGAAAATCTTGGAGAAGAACTGTATTCTTCTTCTACAGCATCTGGTGGGTGCCCTGCTAGGATAAGAGGTGTGAAATGTAGCAAGTTTGATCAGATATTAGGAAGAAATTCTTTACTGTGACAGTGCTGAGGCACTGGAACAGGCTGAGAAGTGGCCCATGCCCCAGGGCTGGCAGCATCTGAGGCCACTCAGATGTGGCTATGAGCAATTTCCTCTAGTGAGAGGTGTTCCTGCCCATGGCAGGGGGGGTGGTACAACATGATCTTTAAGGTCCCACATAACCAAGGCCATTCTGTGATTTTGTGAAGGACATGTGAATCTACCATAGAGCCGAATGTGCCACGCTTGAGTCTACAGAGCAATGCCCTCCTCATTCATGAATGTTACACTTTTTTCTGATCATGTCTAGTCCCGTTTGCTAATCCAAATATCAACAAATGTCCCTTGATTAAAAAAAAAAAAAAAAGAAACTTATATATACTCATATAATTATTCCCAATAGCCAAAGAGCTAACTTCTCCTCATTATAGCATTCTAAATGCTCCGTGATCCAAACCGGGGTTTATGTCATTAGTGGCAGTCTTCTAGGAAATTATCCCATGCCTTAGGTTTGCCAAAGTGTCTTTTCAGCCACACAGAAGGAAGATTCCTTTCTAACTGGGGGGGTTACATCACACTCAGACTGCTCATCTCAGCCTGGTCCTCCAACAAGCTCTCGCTCATCCACTCCCTGCAATACACCACCTTGTCCAATGCCTCAGCAGAAAACAGTTCTGGGGAAACCTGAAAAGCCTGGGTGGAGTGAACCTACCTACAAACCTGGCTACACTGGAGTGGAGCAAACGTGTCCTTGGAAAAAAATTCCTTTCTTGACAGACGTTCCCCTTACTGCTGTGGTGAAAATAGCTCCAATACCACAGACAGTAAAGCTTCAACCCAGACAGCAATGTGTCTTTGGCATCCACACCACATCTTCACTGCCTCTATTTGGTTTTTGTTCATTTTTTAATTTTTAACTTCTTAGCAAATATGATCGTGTGAATTGCCACCAGGACAAATGCTCCAACCTGGCAAAAATGGGATGCCAAGGAAGCCCCAGCAGAGACGCAGATCTCCTCCCTCCACACCTGCCAGCATCATCTGGAAGGAATAATAATAATTATTATTATTCCTGGAAGCAATAATTTCTGAGCTTCCTGGGCCTTTCAGGCAGGGAGGGCAGGCAATGACCCAAAGGCAGAGTCACTGATAAAAGGCTCCCTGGAGGACTTCTGCCCCCATCCATCTCCCAGCCACTGTCCAGCTCCTCCCCTCAGCACTCCCTGTGCAGCATCCAGCCCCCGACACTCATTAACCAGCGCTCTCCAGAGACGGTGCCGCGCCGCGACTGCTCCCGCTCCACGCCTGGCGGATCCTGCAGCACGCCCGGGCAGCAGCTTCCCTCCAGCCTGCGACAGCGACAGACACGGCTCTGCTACGACCACATGGCCACTGCGGGAAAAGTAAGGACAAGGCATTTCCCACCCTCCTTTCCAGGTGCCCTGCTCTTGGCCAAATCCCCTGCAGAAGGCTCAGCCTGCACAGCACTCCGCGTGCCCTCTTTCCTCTGACCTTACTCTCCCTCCTCTCCCAAACCCCTGAGAATTTCTCCAGACTCTGCATTCGGTAGTGCATTCCCCCTCTGTCCTGCTCGGCTGCTCAGCATACAAAATTTGCAATTGTGCTGCCCTGAAAAACACCCTCCTGCTCAAAAATCCCACCCTGAGCTCCTGCTCTGGCAGCAAACGCAGCTCTCCAGTGGTGCCCTCTTCAGCCGCTCACCTCCTGCACTCAGCCTTGTCCCTGGCAGTACCCTTTTCAGGCTGCAAGCCCCATCTTGCTGATGCCAAACTGCTTTGAGTTGATCGGGGAAGGGTTTGTGCCATGTCACACGCAAATCAAAACTTGCTAAAGGAAATCAAGTATCCAGGTGCCCATCAGATGGGGACAATTCCATAGTCCCTCTCTCTCACCTTCAGCCCAGTGTTTCACAAGGTTGACATCAAAGCTCTCCATTGGCATTTCCATCAGGTAGGGTCTGCAGTGCTCATGGAAGCACAGTCTGGCCAGTAACACATGGGGATATTATGAAAACTCCACCAAAGCCATCAGAACCCAGCAGCTTTCCAAGGCTACACCTGATACTCTTTGTGTCACAAACCACAAATGGGGTTTCCTCAGACCACAAACCAGGCCAGCGTTCACTGGGCAGCACATGGTTTCAGGTGCAGTTGAGCATCACCAGGTTTGAGCACTTCGGGTTTAGGTGATTGCAGGATGACTTCCCCCGAGCGTGTGCTAAAGGCAAACGGTCCCATGCAATGAATTCCTCTTGGTTGTTTCCAGGTTATCAGGTGCAGGGCTGCTGTTGCCTGGGCCCCGGGAAAACTCTCTGTTGAGGAGGTGGAAGTTGCACCCCCAAAGGCAGGGGAAGTCCGGATCAAGGTAAAAATACATCTCAATAACTTTTTCTTCCTTCCTTGTGGGAATTGCTCTTCTTGTGGTTATACCTTCAGTAAAACTCAGGGATCTGTATGATCCAAGAGGTTTTCATTGCCCAGAGCTGCCTTGGCTCAAATGCACCATCTGCCAGGGGCTCCTTTTTGGACTAATTCTTGTCTAAGCTGTCACATAGGAATTCCTGTCTCCAGCCCTTGCTCTGCTGGACAGGGCTCTGGTGTCCACACTGTGGCCTCTCCTCCACTTCCACCTCCAGCTCAGTGCAG
Organism: Zonotrichia leucophrys gambelii; assembly: GCF_028769735.1. Lineage (NCBI taxonomy): Eukaryota > Metazoa > Chordata > Aves > Passeriformes > Passerellidae > Zonotrichia > Zonotrichia leucophrys. The sequence continues at coordinate 25,591,706 of NC_088173.1, read as the reverse complement.
AGGAAAGCCATATGGAGCATTCAGAGTGAGCAGAAGGGGAAAGCCCAGCCTGGGCTCAGTGTGCTGTCATAGAGTGCCAGCACTGACTGAGAGGCATCATAACACCCCTGGGAAAATTGCTTCCACAAACTGAGTTAGACAGAGTCCAGGACATCTGCTTGTTCCTCTCCAAACAGCTTGTGGCCACAGGCATCTGTGGCACAGATGATCACGTTCTGCAAGGCTGCTTTCCCAACGCAGAATTCCCAGTTATCCCTGGGCATGAAGGAGCTGGAATTGTGGAAAGCGTTGGAGAAGGAGTGACCTCTGTGAAACCAGGTAACTGACACACACACATAAAACAGATCACATACCCAGGAATCAGCTCTCACACAGGCAGCAACCTTAGACCCACATAACATGGGATATTGCTTTCTTCCAGGTGACAAAGTGATTACAGTTGGCGTCCCTCAGTGTGGGGAATGCAGCTTCTGCCGGAATCCTGAATCCAATTATTGCCAGAAGTCCCAGTAAGTTTATTTTGCCCTCCCCTTCCCCTACATGAGATGGACTTTATGACAAATATGCCACCCCCATCAGTGCTTCACTCAATCAAATACAAATACTTGCATCTCCTCCACAGTTTCTCTGAACCACAAAACCTGCTGCCAGACAAGACCAGCCGCTTCTCATGCAAAGGGAAGCAGATCCATCACTTCCTGTGGGTCAGCGCCTTTGCAGAATACACTGTGGTCCCAGAATACACTGTTGCCAAGATAGATGCTGCAGCACCTCTAGACAAAGTCTGCTTGTTTGGCTGTGGGTTTTCCACAGGCTATGGGGCTGCCATCAACACAGCCAAGGTTGGTGTTCAGGCGTGTTTAGCACCCCAGGGTCACCCTCACATGCTCATCAATCCTGTGCAAACGAAACCTTCTCCTCCTCCTGCTCTTGCTGCTGGAGACTCACAGGCTCCCATCTGTGCAGGTAAAACCAGGCTCCACCTGTGCTGTTTTTGGCCTTGGAGGAATTGGCCTCTCTATTGTCATGGGCTGCAAGGCAGCTGGAGCTTCCCGCATCATTGCCGTGGACATCAACAAGGACAAGTTTGCCAAGGCCAAGGAGCTGGGAGCCACTGACTGCATCAACCCTCGAGACTTCCAGAAGCCCATCCAGGAGGTGCTCACTGAGATGACCGGGCAGGGCGTGGACTACTCATTTGAGGCCTTCGGGCACAAGGATACCATGGTAGGTGGAACTGGAGCACCTGTCCTCCCTCCCAGATCATCACAGGCTCCTCTCAGGGCAAAATTCACGCCCATGGGAAGATCCTCACAGGCTGCCTGCAGTGCTGGGCATATGTTTGTGAGAGAAAACAGCATGATCTTAAAAAAAGCCCCACTCTCTCCAGGTCTGCTCCACAAGGGGATATGCATGTTTTCAGATTCCCAGGGAGGAGCAGGAGGTTGCACAAAAAGAGCACTCCCCTGACTGACCCATAAGGGCTCTCTCTCATTCTCCTGCCTGTTCCATTAGATTGCTGCCTTGGCTTCCTGCAATATGAGCACTGGTGTCTTTGTGATGGTTGGAGAAGTGGATGCTGGTTCAGAGATTTCCATCGATCCCACACTTCTGCTGACTGGGCGTACATGGAAAGGGACTTTGGTTGGAGGTATTGTATTTCAGAAGGCACTCTAAATTATTCAGCTTTTTCTTTCTTGGCAGTTGACAATCCATAGGAAAAGAGGGTTTTCAAGTGAAAGACAACTAAAGAGGAGCACTGCATTGCCTGTATTGAACATTAGCATTAGACAAGCAAATAATCCTCCACCTGTGTCACACAGTAACCCACTCATCCCAAAGAGCAGAAAGCATCTCACAAGGGTGTGGCACCAGCACTGGTCACTAGTCCTGACCCTGACAGTAACACTACCGTAACAAAAGGGCCTTTCTCCCATTATTCAGGCAGCTGCTCTCTCCTGTTTCTAGGCTGGAAGACGAGAGAATGTATCCCCAAATTAGTTTCCGGCTACTTGGAGAAGAAATTCAATTTGGACTTGCTGATCACACACACGCTGCCATTCGCTAAAGTGAACGAGGGATTTGAGTTGCTACGTGCAGGAAAATGGTGAGACTCTGACCAGCAGCAAACCTCAGCACCACCTCCTAAAGTTCCAACAGGCAGAGCATGCAACACTGGCTTCCCAAAGAGCACCTGAGCCTTTTGAGGAAGTAGGGCCTCCCAGCTGAGTGCTGGCAAGATCTGCCACAGCCCCAAGGGAAGAGCCCATGTTCAGCACAGGGAACCCTCCTGCTCATGCTTCAGCTCAGCACAGATCCTGTGGCCTTATCCCGTGAGGGGCTCCCCTCAGCAGGGATTTGAAGGCTGCCCCATTGCTGCACGCCTCATGCAGCTCAGTCAGGAAGAGGCTGGATGGCAGAGAAGGTGGCCGGTCCCCAGGCACACCTGCCTGCCACACTGCCTGCTCCTGAGCTGCAGCCAAGCCTCCCTTCCCTTCCACGTTTCAGTATCCGCACTGTCCTGCTCTTCTGAGGGACGCGGCCTACGAAGCCGAGCGGAGGGACCAGCGCAGCAGGTGCTCTCCTGGCCCGGGCCCTTCTCAACCAGCACCTCCCCTTGTGGGGCACCAGGAGAAGAGAATGAGGAACTCACCTGTGCTGCTGTCACTGCTGGTCCTGCTGTGCCCAGACAGGACATGAAAGGATGTCTCTCCCAGGAAAGTGCTTTTACTAATAAAGGTTTTTAAACCAACTCATCTAATACTGTGCACTCCATCAATAGAGCCTCCAGGGCCTTGGGACAATTGGTTGATAGATCAGGAACACTGGTAGTGACTTCCTTGACCTGTCTGTAACAAGGAATTATACTGGTAGGAATAGGCAGATCCTTGGGGTCAATGCATGGCTCCACGGCTGGTGCAAACAAATAAAAATACTGGGTATTTGACTGTGAGGTGATCTGTTCACCACCTCGTATACAGACACCTGACAGGATGAGCCGTTCTCAGAGGGGAGAAGGAGTTCTAGCACAGGAGCTAGCAGAGCTTTAAACTAGTCCGGGAAGGGGAATGGGAGAATACCAGGCTGGCCAGTGATGAACAGTGGCATGGTGTGCCAAAGCGTGAGGAAAGGAGCAGGAAGGGAACCCCTCAATCTGCTTCATAAGTGTTGGCTACAAAACACCACTTGTGAAAATGTTTCTATACCAATGAATGCAGCTTGAGGAACAAGCAATGGTGAACTGGAAACTTTTGCCAGGTGCCAGAGACTTGATATCGTTGGCATAAGTGAAACTGGTGGGACAAGTCCTGTGATTGGAGTGCCCTGGGATGGTTGGATGGTTACAGGCTCTTCAGGAGGGAAAGGCAGGGCAGAAGAGGCAGGTGGGTGACACTGCATGGAATAGAAGGGTTGGAATGTATGCAGCTGTAATGGCACATTTGAGAGCCTCTGGGTGAGAATCAAGGGGCAGACAAATAACGTGGATGTCACCATGGGCATCTACTATAGACCCATCACTGTGCTCTGTACTATTCCTGCCTCATTTTTCCTTCCTTCATTCTTATTTGTCCTCTTTAGATCCTGATCTTAGAATGGAGGCTTTTCTCCTGCTCTAGTTTTCATCTTGAAACAACCTCAGAGAAATGTACAGACTGTAATGGGGAAGAGACATTACATGTGCATTTGTGTCCCATCATGGGGGTGCTAGAGGTGCTATTCCTAGGCTATCAGAAATCATAAAGTCAAGTTCCTCCTTGGCAATGTAATTGCAGAATGAAATTGTGGAGGATGTATTATGATCACAACGAGTCCCCCAAAGGAAATTTTTCTGGGCAAAAAAAAGGAAAAGAAAACAGAAAGGCAAGGCTATGGTCCTAATGGGTCTCCCCCAAGTGGAGATATTCCATCATTCTATGATAGCATGGACTCAAAACCAGCAATTGTTCCAAGTGTCCTGTTCTCTAGTTTAACATTTCTTCCCTAGCCATTCTCCTCCACTAGGATGAACTCAATCAATTGCTCATTTAACAAATTTTTGTCAGAATTGTTTTCTATATCTCTGCTAGGTACAATATATCAGAGTGAATCTAACTCCCACTTTCCTTACCTCATTTGCCTCAGACCACTATCATTTTGTAAGAGGTACACAATATTTCTGTTCTTATGGAAATTAAAGCACCAGGACGTCTTTTAGAATAGGGAATTATTAATACTGCAAACAAATCCTGTAGGATATGGTCCAGTTTGTCCTTCACAGTAGAATGCAAAAATTGTCTCTGAAACAGGTGCCCACTTACACTGAACAGAAATGTAATGCCGGGTCATCAATAAGGGAACTCCTATCAGACTCTGACTTGTAATTAAAAATTACAGAAACCTGATGCTGGCACCAGGAAAGATAAGATTTGTACTTAGCCCTCATAACTGCGTTTCAGCATCTGTTCCACAGAGATTTCTGTCAAATATTCTACCGTCTTTCCTCCTCTTTGATACAGGCAGCAAACAACCAGAACATAAAGTGGGGGACAGAAAACTGACTACCAAGATGAAGACAAACACCTTGAGGTCTGTGCCTGTGTGTAAGGGCATCTGACCTCACAGATCAGCTATTAAAGCTTATCAAATACATGACTACATACTGCAAGTCAGGATAGCAATTATTTAGAATGTAGATACACAGGATTGGCCATTGAAAAGTTAATCATTAAATCCATGCCTGCTGACATACAAGTTTGTTCTTATTTTCCCTCTATTACCTGGATAAGACAAAAACAACAACAATCTCCTGTCTGAAACAGATACAAAAAAACTGCATAGCAAGAGGATCTCAGTATCAGCTCCCTACAATAGTTGCATACATTTCAAATGTTTTGCAGAGGTGCCAGCTCCCCATGGCCCTTAACAACTGCAAGCAGGGCAGACAGAAATTCTCATTACACATCAGTGGTGGCTTTGCAAGTCCGGGGGACTAGAGCATCACATGGATGTTTTAAGGAAAAATAACAGTACATATTTGAAAGATCTTTTTACAACTACTGTGTAGTTATCCTCTCAACAGCAGACACTAGAAACGTCTTCAGAGCCATGAAGTGCCAGCACAAGTAGCACATTTATATCCTTAGGTGTGAGATGAGATCATAAGCCATCTGTATGGAATGCTATCTAGGAAGCAGGTGAACGAATTCCTTATTTGTTACAGGACTTTTGCAATTTGTTGGTTTCAACTTCAAACACTGCCAACCCTATGGGCTATCTGCCATAGAGCATTCATCCTCTGGAATTGCTTTCCGGCCCTTGTGCAATGCAGAAGACAGAATGGGAATCAAAGCCAACTACTCTGTGTCCCAGGAGTTCTGTACAGTGGGTTTGTCTGCACAGCCTACCGAGTATTTTTGGTTTTGGCTGAGCACTTAAATCAGCCCACCTTGGGCCTGAAGAGAACACTGCAAGGCACAGGAAAGCACATGAAAATCTTGGAGAAGAACTGTATTCTTCTTCTACAGCATCTGGTGGGTGCCCTGCTAGGAAAAGAGGCGTGAAATGTAGTAACTTTGATCAGATATTAGGAAGAAATTCTTTACTGTGACAGTGCTGAGGCACTGGAACAGGCTGAGAAGTGGCCCATGCCCCAGGGCTGGCAGCATCTGAGGCCACTCAGATGTGGCTATGAGCAATTTCCTCTAGTGAGAGGTGTTCCTGCCCATGGCAGGGGGGGTGGTACAACATGATCTTTAAGGTCCCACATAACCAAGGCCATTCTGTGATTTTGTGAAGGACATGTGAATCTACCATAGAGCCGAATGTGCCACGCTTGAGTCTACAGAGCAATGCCCTCCTCATTCATGAATGTTACACTTTTTTCTGATCATGTCTAGTCCCGTTTGCTAATCCAAATATCAACAAATGTCCCTTGATTAAAAAAAAAAAAGAAACTTATATATACTCATATAATTATTCCCAACAGCCAAAGAGCTAACTTCTCCTCATTATAGCATTCTAAATGCTCCGTGATCCAAACCGGGGTTTATGTCATTAGTGGCAGTCTTCTAGGAAATTATCCCATGCCTTAGGTTTGCCAAAGTGTCTTTTCAGCCACACAGAAGGAAGATTCCTTTCTAACTGGGGGGGTTACATCACACTCAGCCTGCTCATCTCAGCCTGGTCCTCCAACAAGCTCTCGCTCATCCACTCCCTGCAATACACCACCTTGTCCAATGCCTCAGCAGAAAACAGTTCTGGGGAAACCTGAAAAGCCTGGGTAGAGTGAACCTACCTACAAACCTGGCTACGCTGGAGTGAAGTAAATGTGTCCTTGGAAAAAAATTCCTTTCTTGACAGATGTTCCCCTTACTGCTGTGGTGAAAATAGCTCCAATACCACAGACAGTAAAGCTTCAACCCAGACAGCAATGTGTCTTTGTCATCCACACCACATCTTCACTGCCTCTATTTGGTTTTTGTTTATTTTTTAATTTTTAACCTCTTTGCAAATATTATGGTGTAAATGGCCACCAGGACAAATGCTCCAACCTGGCAAAAATGGGATGCCAAGGAAGCCTCAGCAGAGACGCGATCTCCTCCCTCCACACCTGCCAGAATCATCTGGAAGGAATAATAATAATTATTATTATTCCTGGAAGCAATAATTTCTGAGCTTCCTGGGCCTTTCAGGCAGGGAGGGCAGGCAATGACCCAAAGGCAGAGTCACTGATAAAAGGCTCCCTGGAGGACTTCTGCCCCCATCCATCTCCCAGCCACTGTCCAGCTCCTCCCCTCAGCACTCCCTGTGCAGCATCCAGCCCCCGACACTCATTAACCAGCGCTCTCCAGAGACGGTGCCGCGCCGCGACTGCTCCCGCTCCACGCCTGGTGGATCCTGCAGCACGCCCGGGCAGCAGCTTCCCTCCAGCCTGCAACAGCGACAGACACGGCTCTGCTACGACCACATGGCCACTGCGGGAAAAGTAAGGACAAGGCATTTCCCACCCTCCTTTCCAGGTGCCCTGCTCTTGGCCAAATCCCCTGCAGAAGGCTCAGCCTGCACAGCACTCCGCGTGCCCTCTTTCCTCTGACCTTACTCTCCCTCCTCTCCCACACCCCTGAGAATTTCACCAGACTCTGCATTCGGTAGTGCATTCCCACTCTGTCCTGCCCGGCTGCTCAGCAGACAAAATTTGCAATTGTGCTGCCCTGAAAAACACCCTCCTGCTCAAAAATCCCACCCTGAGCTCCTGCTCTGGCAGCAAAGGCAGCTCTCCAGTGGTGCCCTCTTCAGCCACTCACCTCCTGCACTCAGCCTTGTCCGTGGCAATACCCTTTTCAGGCTGCAAGCCCCATCTTGCTGATGCCAAACTGCTTTGAGTTGATCGCGGAAGGGTTTGTGCCATGTCACACGCAAATCAAAACCTGCTAAAGGAAATCAAGTATCCAGGTGCCCATCAGATGGGGACAATTCCATAGTCCCTCTCTCTCACCTTCAGCCCATTGTTTCACAAGGTTGACATCAAAGCTCTCCATTGGCATTTCCATCAGGTAGGGTCTGCAGTGCTCATGGAAGCACAGTCTGGCCAGTAACACATGGGGATGTTATGAAAACTCCACCAAAGCCATCAGAACCCAGCAGCTTTCCAAGGCTACACCTGATACTCTTTGTGTCACAAACCACAAATGGGGTTTCCTCAGACCACAAACCAGGCCAGCGTTCACTGGGCAGCACGTGGTTTCAGGTGCAGTTGAGCATCACCAGGTTTGAGCACCTCGGGTTTAGGTGATTGCAGGATGACTTCCCCCAAGCGTGTGCTAAAGGCAAACGGTCCCATGCAATGAATTCCTCTTGGTTGTTTCCAGGTCATCAGGTGCAGGGCTGCTGTTGCCTGGGCCCCGGGCAAACTCTCTGTTGAGGAGGTGGAAGTTGCACCCCCAAAGGCAGGGGAAGTCCGGATCAAGGTAAAAATACATCTCAATAACTTTTTCTTCCTTCCTTGTGGGAATTGCTCTTCTTGTGGTTATACCTTCAGTAAAACTCAGGGATCTGTATGCTCCAAGAAATTTTCATTGCCCAGAGCTGCCTTGGCTCAAATGCACCATCTGCCAGGGGCTCCTTTTTGGACTAATTCTTGTCTAAGCTGTCACATAGGAATTCCTGTCTCCAGCCCTTGCTCTGCTGGACAGGGCTCTGGTGTCCACACTGTGGCCTCTCCTCCACTTCCACCTCCAGCTCAGTGCAGAGGAAAGCCATATGGAGCATTCAGAGTGAGCAGAAGGGGAAAGCCCAGCCTGGGCTCAGTGTGCTGTCATAGAGTGCCAGCACTGACTGAGAGGCATCATAACACCCCTGGGAAAATTGCTTCCACAAACTGAGTTAGACAGAGTCCAGGACATCTGCTTGTTCCTCTCCAAACAGCTTGTGGCCACAGGCATCTGTCGCACCGATGATCACGTTCTGCAAGGCTGCTTTCCCAACGCAGAATTCCCAGTTATCCCTGGGCATGAAGGAGCTGGAATTGTGGAAAGCGTTGGAGAAGGAGTGACCTCTGTGAAACCAGGTAACTGACACACACACACATGCCAGGAATCAAATCTGGCACAGGCAGCAACCTTAGACCCACATAACATGGGATATTGCTTTCTTCCAGGTGACAAAGTGATCCCAGTTTGCGTCCCTCAGTGTGGGAAATGCAGCTTCTGCCGGAATCCTGAATCCAATTATTGCCAGAAGTCCCAGTAAGTTTACTTTGTCTTCCCCTACATGGGATGGACTTTATGACAAATATGCCACCCCCATCAGTGCTTCACTCAATCAAATACAAATACTTGCATCTCCTCCACAGTTTCTCTGAACCACAAAACCTGCTGCCGGACAAGACCAGCCGCTTCTCATGCAAAGGGAAGCAGATCCATCACTTCCTGTGGGTCAGCGCCTTTGCAGAATACACTGTGGTCCCAGAATACACTGTTGCCAAGATAGATGCTGCAGCACCTCTAGACAAAGTCTGCTTGTTTGGCTGTGGGTTTTCCACAGGCTATGGGGCTGCCATCAACACAGCCAAGGTTGGTGTTCAGGCGTGTTTAGCACCCCAGGGTCACCCTCACATGCTCATCAATCCTGTGCAAACGAAACCTTCTCCTCCTCCTGCTCTTGCTGCTGGAGACTCACAGGCTCCCATCTGTGCAGGTAAAACCAGGCTCCACCTGTGCTGTTTTTGGCCTTGGAGGAATTGGCCTCTCTATTGTCATGGGCTGCAAGGCAGCTGGAGCTTCCCGCATCATTGGTGTGGACATCAACAAGGACAAGTTTGCCAAGGCCAAGGAGCTGGGAGCCACCGACTGCATCAACCCTCGAGACTTCCAGAAGCCCATCCAGGAGGTGCTCACTGAGATGACCGGGCAGGGCGTGGACTACTCCTTTGAGGCCTTCGGGCACAAGGATACCATGGTAGGTGGAACTGGAGAACCTGTCCTCCCTCCCAGATCATCACAGGCTCCTCTCAGGGCAAAATTCACGCCCTTGGGAAGATCCTCACAGGCTGCCTGCAGTGCTGGGCATATGTTTGTGAGAGAAAACAGCATGATCTTAAAAAAAGCCCCACTCTCTCCAGGTCTGCTCCACAAGGGGATATGCATGTTTTCAGATTCCCAGGGAGGAGCAGGAGGTTGCACAAAAAGAGCACTCCCCTGACTGACCCATAAGGGCTCTCTCTCATTCTCCTGCCTGTTCCATTAGATTGCTGCCTTGGCTTCCTGCAATATGAGCACTGGTGTCTGTGTGATGGTTGGAGAAGTGGATGCTGGTTCAGAGATTTCCATCGATCCCACACTTCTGCTGACTGGGCGTACATGGAAAGGGACTTTGGTTGGAGGTTTGTATTTCAGAAGGCACTCTAAATTATTCAGCTTTTTCTTTCTTGGCAGTTGACAATCCATAGGAAAAGAGGGTTTTCAAGCAAAAGACAACTAAAGAGGAGCACTGCATTGCCTGTATTGAACATTAGCATTAGACAAGCAAATAATCCTCCACCTTGTCACACAGTAACCCACTCATCCCAAAGAGCAGAAAGCATCTCACAAGGGTGTGGCACCAGCACTGGTCACTAGTCCTGACCCTGACAGTAACATTACCGTACCAAAAGAGCCTTTCTCCCATTATTCAGGCAGCTGCTCTCTCCTGTTTCTAGGCTGGAAGACGAGAGAATGTATCCCCAAATTAGTTTCCGGCTACTTGGAGAAGAAATTCAATTCGGACTTGCTGATCACACACACGCTGCCATTCGCTAAAGTGAACGAGGGATTTGAGTTGCTACGTGCAGGAAAATGGTGAGACTCTGACCAGCAGGAGGTTCAGCAAACCTCAGCACCACCTCCTAAAATTCCAACAGGGAGAGCATGCAACACTGGCTTCCCAAAGAGCACCTGAGCCTTTTGAGGAAGCAGGGCCTCCCAGCTGAGTGCTGGCAAGATCTGCCACAGCCCCAAGGGAAGAGCCCATGTTCAGCACAGGGAACCCTCCTGCTCATGCTTCAGCTCAGCACAGATCCTGTGGCCTTATCCCGTGAGGGGCTCCCCTCAGCAGGGATTTGAAGGCTGCCCCATTGCTGCACGCCTCATGCAGCTGAGTCAGGAAGAGGCTGGATGGCAGAGAAGGTGGCCGGTCCCCAGGCACACCTGCCTGCCACACTGCCTGCTCCTGAGCTGCAGCCAAGCCTCCCTTCCCTTCCACGTTTCAGTATCCGCACTGTCCTGCTCTTCTGAGGGACGCGGCCTAGGAAGCCGAGCGGAGGGACCAGCGCAGCAGGTGCTCTCCTGGCCCGGGCCCTTCTCAACCAGCACCTCCCCTTGTGGGGCACCAGGAGAAGAGAATGAGGAACTCACCTGTGCTGCTGTCACTGCTGGTCCTGCTGTGCCCAGACAGGACATGAAAGGATGTCTCTCCCAGGAAAGTGCTTTTACTAATAAAGGTTTTCTGTGAAACTCGTTCAATGCAGTGCACTCAATCAATTGTGTTCCCAGAGGAACCCTGGAGGGAGCTCCTCCTCACATCACATCCCTTCCACCACACCCTTGTTCTCAGCAGTGAGCAATGGCCTGTGCCCCTCCTCTGCTGCTGCCTCCCACCTTCATCTCCCTCAGAGAACTGGGCCCTCTCCTCTCTGCCCCTGTCCCAGCTGGGTGAATGCTGCAGCCTCCAGCAAAGCCCAGCAGGGAAACCTCTTCTGCTGCTGCTGCTCTGAAGCATATTATAGAAAGCCGTAGATAACTTTCCTATAATGATATAACACTCATAGAGCTTCCATGGATGCTGTTTCATTTTTGGCAAATGTTATTGTACTTTTAATATATTTTCCACACCAAGTCCCACGGTATATTACAGTACAACTCTGAAAAATATTCCCCAAAGAACAGGCTTATCACTCCAAATGGTCATTCTGCTAAACAGATGCTTCTATCAGTTTCTGACATTGGACCCATAACATCACTGTGCCTTTTGACCTCTTTTGTGCAACACTTATCACATCCAACAGCCCTTTGAACTTCTGGAAACCCCTTAGCACAATCAGCAATCACATAGAATATGGACACACAAATGAGTTATCGAAGGTAAACAAATTCCATCTTGTCCACGAAATTTTACTACCTCATGCTGTGCCTATTGAGGGCTTTGACTTTGGGAAAGACTTTTTAAGGTTTTTTTTACATATCTATGCCATGTCCCTCATATCTTCCCCTCCAAGCTGTGTCTTCCTGTCCTCCTCCTTAATCTCTTCCCCTGCTTTTGCACTATCTGTATGTTTAGTTTTGGCCTGTTTTGGCCTGTTGAGATGCCTTTACACAGCATCTCAATTCCTCACAGACCATTTTCGAAAGCACCAAATCTCCTGATTATCTGGACTTTTCCAGTTTTTTTCAAAAGCATTTCATTTGATCCTATCTCCATCCTAGAGTGTTTGTAAGCCCTTCTTTTCTGTCTCAAAAGATCCTGTTTAATTTCCTTTCGCAAATGGAAACAGTACCTTGCAAAAGAGAAAAGAAATGCCTACAAACGCTCTGGAATGGGGATAGGATCAAATAAAATGCAATTGAAAAAAACCCACAAACCCAGAAAATAAAGAGATTTAATGCCTTAAAAATGGTTTGTGAGGAATTGAGCGGCATGCAAAGGACAAAACCAGGCCCAAAGAAACATCACAGATATTGCAAAACCAGGAGAAAAAAATCAAGGAGGAAGACACAGCTTCAAGGGGAAGATATGAGGGACATGGCATGGATACTAAAAAAAAAAAAGGAAAGGCTCTCTGGAAAGGAGAGAGGATCAAATGAAATGCAATTGAAAAAACCCAAAAAACCCAGAAAATCAGGAGTTTTAGTGTATTCAAAAAATGGTCTGTGAGGAAAGGAGCTGCATTGCAAAGGACCAAAAGAGGCCAAAACTAAGCTCACAGATGTTGTGAAAGCAGGGGAAAATGCCAAGGACAAAGACACAGCTTGCAGGGGAAGAAAGAAGGAACATGGCATGGATACTTAAAAAAAAAAAAGAAAGAAAAAACAAAGAAAAAAATCTTTCCCTAGATCAAAGCCTTCAAAATGCAGGCCATATGCCATCAAGTGCAGGCACATGCAGCAAAGCCTTCCAAAATTAATCCCCGCTGAAGGCCAAAACAGAAAAGAAGGACTTACAAACACGCTGGAATGGAGACACTGTCAAAGGAATTGCAATTGGAGGAGAAAACAAAGAAAATTGAGAAATTTGGGACATTTAGTGACTATAAGAAAATGGACCGGGATTATATCAGGAGCAGTGCAAAGGACCAAAGCATGCCAAAACTAAGCTCACAGATGTTGCAAAAGCAGGGGAGAAAGTCAAGGAGAAAGACAACTTGCAGGGGAAGATATGAGGGACATATAAAAAAAAATAAAAATCTTGCCCAAAGTCAAAGCCATATAAAGGCAGGCCATATGCCATCAAGTGCAGGCACATGCAGCAAAACTTGCCAAAATTGATCCCCTCTGATGGCCAAAACAGAAAAAAGGACTTACAAACACTCTGGAATGGAGATACCATCAAATGAAATGCAATTGAAAAACCAAAAAACCCAGAAAATCGGGAGTTTTAGTGCCTTTAAAAAATGGTCTGTGAGGAATTGAGCTGCAGTGCAAAGGACCAAACCAGGCCAAAACTAAACTGACAGATATTGCAAAAGTAGGGGAAAAAAATCAAGGAGGAACACACAACTTGGAGGGGAAGATAGGAGTGACATGTCTTGGATACTTAAAAAAAAAAGAAAAAAAAAATCTTCCCCAAAGTCTAAGGTTGTTGTCATCTTATTGTGTCATCACAAGATTTGGTTTCCATTCCCTAAAGGAAATTATTTCATTTCCCTTCCCAAACAGAAATTATTTCCTTTTGGGAAAGGAAACGAAATCTTGCGATTTCAATGGGAATAAATTTTGGCAAATTTTGTTGTGTGTCCCTGCACTTGATGGCATATTGCGTGCCTTTTGATAGCTTTGTGTGGAGGGATAGAATGTAAGAAAATAAAGATAGTGTAGAAGGCAGTCTCACACCTGAGGAGTTGCAGCTGTACTAATGCCAAGGATTAGGAACAGGCCTGCCCTTAACAGGCCACAGCTGTGTCTGATTATGATGAGTGCTATAGAAGATTGGGTTATCTGGGTAAGGAGAGAGTTGGAGTTTTTTGGTTGTCCTGTGAAGGAGTCAGTGCTATGAGGAGTTGGCCATGAGAAATCACCCAGAATGTATGGGCTTTTGCAATAAGATGGCAACAGTTGGTGACCCTGACCTGGTTCTGACATGAACCTGTGGTGGTTTGGGAAAAAGGACTTAAATATTAAGCAATGTGATCCCAAGGTGATTCAGGAAGATTACTGCAGGCCTAAGAGAAATTACAGTGGAGTTAGGCAGACCAAGAGTCTGAGAGCCTAAAAATCCAGATGAGCTATAGCCAGGCAGACCAGGGAGCCTAGAAGTCAGGACAAGGTATGAGATACCACCCCCAAGAAGAAGAGTGCTGGATATGAGGAGTGGACACTATGCACTTTGCTTAGTTGGTGCATTGGATCAAGCCCCGTGCCCCCTGCCAAGGAATGGCTGCAGTCCAGAGGGGACCCAGCATGTGCAGAGTTCCCCCGGAATGGCAGTGTGCGTACAGCAGGACATAATGGGAAATAACATATGGTTTGCTAAGTTTTAAATAAGTTTTATAGAAAATGTTTTATTTTTTTTGGTTTTTATTTGATGCTTAATAAGAAAATCAAACAGAAATATTTATCTTGAAAATATTTATTCTACAGTTTTTGTGGACTTTTTTGTTTTGTTGGTTTTCTTTGGTTTTGTTTGTTGTTTGGTTGTTTGGTTTGTTTGAGTTATTTTGTTTGGGTTTGTTTTGGTTTCGGTATTTTTTTCCCAATAGCCCCATTCCCTCCTCCACTTCTTGCAGAGAAAAACATGTATGAATTCAGGCTTTACTTGAATGTGAGAGATTGGCACATCTTTGCATAGTGTATTCCTGTTTTGTTCATTTGACAGGATTGTACTAGAGTACCACTTCTTAAAGTTTGGACACTTTATGAACCTAAATATATAATTTTCTGCTTTTGAAATAGAAATTCCAATCTCTTGTCTGTAAAATGTTAAGGTGATTAATTCTTTCTTCCTCTTCACTTTTTAGTCCAACATCTTTCAGCAGCATTCTTGATAGCGGTAATCAATGCAGTCCTTGATAGGTTCTTTGGGAAAAGTTTGTGTGGTTTATGGTGTGTGTTGCGTTCCTTCCCACAATCTGCTTTTATTTTTTTGTTTGTTTTCCTTGCTGCCTTCTGTAAGCTTTTTCCAAATGAAGGTGAGGAGGTGCTCTTCAAAACAATCTTTTTACTCCCCAAAAACTTGCATTTGTTCTCATTAGCAGCAGCCCAAGTAAGGCAAATAGCCTTTCCTCAGCAGCTCTGGCACACTCACAAAAATACAGCTTGCAGGTACTAAGTGGTGAACACAAAAATGAAGGGCGTGCATCCATCACAATTCATAGTGGTGTCCTAAACAGGGCACAAGCTTCCAGCATGGGATGTCATTGGGCCCAACTGGACATTATTGAAAATGAATGGTTGCTTAGAAACAATGCAACTCTGGACATTGAGCATTAGGGCGAGGCCTGTTTTGCCCAAGAACCAGGGCAAGCTGGAAAGCTGGCAATGAAGTTTGCTACCAAGATTGTATTGCTATGAGTGTCTCACAAAATACTGCACTGCAAAGAGGTTTTTCAGAATCACCAGATAGCTTTTTCTGACAATTTTTCAGTAAAGATAGCTGCAGGCGCTATGCTAGTCAATCAACAAAATTGGGATTGTGTTTTAGAGAGAAAAAGAAAATAAGCAGATACTGGACTGTCCATACAAATGTGAAGCAGAAAAAATTCCCTGAAGAAATTCACACAACACTTTAAATAAGAGATAATAGAGAAGGAAGTCTGTAGTTCCTTTAGGCTTGGTTTACAACTAGGTTTGTTACATAGGTGTAAAAAATAAAATAATGGTTTTGAAACACAAAAATAGTAAAATAATCAATTTTTAAAATGTCTAAATAAGGATTTGCCATGTTTATCGAGATATTGAAACATTTATAATAGACTTATGTATATCTCTGTTGGATCAGCTGTAGAAATTATTTTCATACAGTAATAGCTGATGTGCTATTAGATATTCAAGTTTTCAGGTTGAGGATGTAGTTCTCAGCAACCCTGTATCTTCTGGCTGTCTTTATGGAATGGTATGTGTATTTGAACATGTTGTCTTTTTATTATGTTCCAAAGTAATTTTGGCTTAATAATCAGTTTCAAACATTATTTTCTTTAACTCTGTCTGAATCTCTTGATTATAATTTAGTTAGGAAGCTATTTCAGCCTTTATTCTGCTGCAGCATTGCTTATAGTCCCTGTTCAGAGGCCACTTGGAAAGATTATGTATCAGGTTTTTTCTAATTAGATAGAAAAAGTAGTCAACTGAAAAGTATTCATCTAATGACTCTGATGTTTTGTTAAGGCTTGAGCAGAGATTTTTTTTTAATATAACATAGCAATATATTATAATGATGTAGCAATAAGTTGCTTTGTTTCTGAAAATTGTCATGTTTCAAGTAATTGTTGATCATCCATTCAAATGGAGAATGATAACAACTCTGACCTAGAGAAGATAATTTTTCAAGTTTAGCAGTGTGCCTTGCCAGAATTTTTTTAAAGTCTCTTCATTTTATGATCACTTATTAGTATTTTAGAGGTGCTGAAGTAGTGAATTTTATTTTTAAAATTAGGACAAAAATCAAGAAAGGGGAAAATGATTTGAAGTGGTCACCTTGCAAGGCAGAGATAGGCATGAATTCCGGAAATACTAGTTGATATGACAGAAAATGAAAGAGTGAGAAATTAGAAAGTTGTGAAATAAGTTGGTTTTTTTGGATGACATTGGTAAGGTTTAAAGAGGTGCTGTCAATGATGACGTTGGATTGGGTCCTGAACTGTGGTATTGGAAAGATATAGCAGACAGCTTGGGTCCAGATAATGTTGTCCAGCTAATGAACCTGACATAAAGTTGGAATTCTGGATTTTTTTTAAGCTGGGAGAATAACAAGATGGAAATAAAATTAGGAAGAAGTTGATTTTAATTATTTATTGTGTTTTTCTAATTAGCGTTACATAAGAGATCCTGTGTTTCAACAGGTAAAGCTACAATGATAATTTTGCTCAGAACAGAGATCTCTGTAAAGGGACTGTTTAGATACAGTCATAGTGACATAAGAAGACTGGTATATTTTGCTTCTTAGGAGAGACTGGTTCTGTTTCCATCTTTATAGCATAAGTGTGTACTTGAATAAATGCACAAAAGATTGGGGGGCTGCCATGAAAAGTTTGTGGCTGCTTACATATAATCAACAAAAAGGAAGGAATTTTATATATACATGCATACACATAGAAATATGTAAATAACAATGTACAACAGTGCCTGAAGAGTAAAGTTATATGGACGTTTTGTAAATGAACTTCTTAAACCTGGAGGTGGCAGAAGAGCAATACTCTGTTAACTCATGAATAGACGTGCCCAGTGTGATGACTGCCGCTATCCCTAAGGATGATCATTGCCCTGTTGATACCATCAATCAAGATAGCAGGAGTTGCCAGAAAGATACATCTGAATACGCGATTAACACCAGCTATTGACCAGGAAACAGCGATTGTCCAGCTCTGCACAGAGAAGGGAACAGTCTTGAATATACAGAGTTACAAAAGAAACTGGGACTCCTCTGCCTCAGGCATAAAAAACTGTATAAAACAGCCCCGCAAAAAGCAGCCCTTGATCTGATCCGATGCGATAGAGGTCGAATCCAGGTTCACCCTGCGCCGATCCCAGGCTCGACGCCGTCTCTTTGGCTGTGCTGGTTTTGAGGACCGTATTTTGGTTGCGGAAAAATATAAAATCTTTTCGCATTTTTGATAATTTTGCTTTTTGATTTATCATTTATAACAATTGTTTCAGAGCAGGCTTCAGTACAGATTCTCTTGCCTGTCTATAAGCTAGTTCACTCAGGTTGATCACAAGTGCAACAGTGTGATGCTTTACTGCGTTCTGGTGCCAAAAAGAGCTGGGAAATGCTCAAGCATCTTGTTTTGAAGTTCTTAAATGACTTCCTGATTTCTCTCTCTTTATGGGTAGACAGCATTGTAGAATCAGTGATCAAGAAACTAATGGCAAAACCTCAGTTGCCAGTTCAAACGACTTCAGTGATCAGATTTACAAAGAAATTGCTATAACCGATGGTTATATCAACAGAATGACCAGAGAAGAGCTCAGGAGTAAACTCAGAGTTCAAGCTTGAAACCAGGTGATTTGAAAACATGTTGATTTGTCTTTGAGAACAGCAGAGTCATGAGGGATGATTATTTTAAAGCTTAAAAACTCAGCACAAAGTGAAAAGCAGACTCAGCACCAGACACCAATTGGTTTTATATGCAATCTCGTTGCAACTTTTTTGCTGTAGGATTAATGCATACTGCTTAATGTCTCAACTGGCAACCTAAAGAAATGCAAGAATACATAACTGAAAGGTAATTCTCATCATTTTTTGGTCAAAGGGGAAAGAACTGCTGTGGTTCTCAGTGGTGCTGCAGACCTTTATCATACAGCAACTTGCTTCATAACATCCATATTTTTATTTAGTGTACCAGTACCGATCTGGCACTTGCTATAAACCCTGGTGATGGAGCTTAGGATTTAATCACTGCATCTCTCTTTAGATGGAGAGATTTTTACTCTGAATATGTGTGCTAGAAAAATGTGAAAAAATGAATGTATTATAAGCTGGGTTTGTGTTCACTGGGGCAGAAGCACGAGAGTATAGTGTAGTTCCTACTGTACTGGCAATGACCTGCAAGATTAATAATCCTGTGGACAGGCAAGATATTGAGATATTGTGAAGCAGGTCAGCTGAGAAAAATAGTGTGTTGTTTCTGTAGGCAGCAGGAATGAGGCAGTAGTGCTGGGGAGTTGGTTGGTTAAATTAATTTAGTGCCTCATGAGGAAAAACTCTTATCATTACTTGGGAAAATTTTTGGTAAAACACATTAGATTTCTATAGCTATTAAGAATTGCTGTGATTTAAAAATTGAAAGCAGAATTCAGGTAGTATATGATATATTTGTGGCCTTCTCTTAGGTTATAAGTTTTCTATATGAGATTTTAAATTTAGTTGTAAGTGCTGAAGGGTTAAAATTTCTTTTTTACCCAAGCTAGGTTTCTTTTGTCAATATATTCAAGTAAGTCTAGTCAGAATATGTCTTATTTGTAAAACAAATAGTTCATCAGTTCTAATGTAGAGTATTGGGCAGATTACCACACATCATCCTTTCCTTCAAGGTTATTGTGATAGTCAATAATTTCCTATTTTCAACGTTTTTTACAAGTTTGATGAAGAAAGAGGTAATTTCCCCTTCCATCAGCTCCCATACTGTCTCAACTTTTAGTGAGCTGGTCATTGACTTAAAGTAGACCAATAAACCAGAGTAAAGAACAGTTGTCTCTGCAGAAGCAGCTGATATTCCCAAATGCATGTTTAGTAGTTTGATTTCAGTTCTTCTTTGCGGATCACTGGACTGCTTTTCTGATAATACCACTTGCTGCACATATCTCTTACAGTTTCTGTGATTTCATTTGCAATGAATAATTTTGAAAATTCCTTCCTTGGAAGGGTAAATGATCCTTATTTATTCCGTTTAGCTCTGGTTTGGTACATGACAGTTCTGGCATATGCATTAATATATTAAAATGTTTACATTAAAAGGACACAGTAAGTAACTTCAATTGCTTGCCATGTGAATTTATTTATAGCCACAAACCTCCTGAAAAGCAGGATCTTGACCAGGAGGGTTTTTGACAACTGAAATCTCAAATACTTTATTTTAATAGAGTTATTCAGGCTCAATTTAAAATTTAAATTGAGAACAATGTAAGATGTGGACGTTCAAGATGGATTCTGCGTTGTCTATGCCCCTGATGCAGAAAGGCCTCAGGCATGCATCACTTCAGTAGAGGGGAATGAATACAGGTGAAGCAGTGCTTCTTCCATGGCCAGAGGTCAACCAGGAGTAATCTGCAAAGACTTGAGCTTTGGAAAGGCTTTGGATACCGAGTCTTGCTGAAGCAGAGGTGACTGCAGAGTGGCTCTGTGCCATGCTTCCCAGTCTGTCTCTGGTGTTGTACTGTGAAGGGGTACCACAGCCTCTGGGTTATCCCAGAAGTGGGTTTAATGTAGTGTAGGTAATGGGGCTAACGCTCCTCTATGATAAAGTGGAATTCAGACTTCACATGTGCTGCTGTTCAAAATGAGGTTAAGAAGTGTTGAGCTTTCAAATGTTAAATATAGTTTCAGTTTTACAGCAAGGAAATAATTAAACAAGAGTGTGATCTTTGTCACTTTCTCTATTTATTTAGAGGAGTGAGAGATGTACTGAAAGATATTGAAAAACTATTATAAGAAACAGAGGCTGATGCAGAAGGAACACATTAGTGGAGACAGCTGCTATGACTACATCTGTGTAGTTGACTTTGAAGCAACTTGTGAAGAAGGAAATCCGCCTGAGTTTGTTCATGAAATAATTGAATTTCCTGTTGTCTTGGTAAACACACATACCCTGGAAATAGTAGGTGATCTAATGGCTGTGTTGGTCTGCTATTCTTTGAAGTAACTTGCTTGCATCAGAAAGTCTAGATTAGTTTCTAGGTAGATGTTGAACTTCATTAAAAATAGCATACTTTTTTTCATAAGGTTTTATCCTCTGTGCCTCTTAGGTACAAACAGAACTTTCTTTTCTGAAAGCATTTTCCAAATGATTATCCAAGTAGATCATTCTCCTGCTCACGACTCCCTCTATTGATATGAGTTTCTCAGTTGTCCATGTATGCTCCCACCTGTCCTTTCTTTCCCTGCTTTAAGACCCACAAACTATTTCTAGGACTCAAGATCATAATCAAAAATTATCAGTTCTGTGGTCCTGTGTGAGGCGATCCAGAAGGCACTAACGCAGAGGTCTGGAGAGTGAGGTTGAGTGAATTCTACTTCTTGTCAGACTCAGCTGTTTCCAAACTGCACCCAACAGACTGACAGCTGTGTAACCTGATTTTAAACATACTTCACAGGCATTTGGTAGCCTCAAGTGCTCTGTTGCAGTACAGCTTTCTTTTAGGACAAACTACCTGCTGCTTAACTGAAATTGAGTCACCCAGTGAAACAGAGGCTGTGCACACACCTCTGACTAAAATGATTCATTTGTGAAGAACTCTTAATGGAAAGAGGATTTCCAGTAATCCTTGGGATGCTACCATAAAGAATAGCTGCACATATGATTTAACAGCAGAAAAATGATTGTGCAGATTACCAGGATTATGGCTCTTAGAGTGTTGTTTGTTTGTTTGTCCAACAGCTTTTGTATAACAGCAGGGATTTGGGGTCTAGACCAACTCCTGTTGACTGTTTCTCCTCTGTTAAAATGAGAGTCTCTGTCTCACCAAGGTGCTTTGAAGTTAAATGGTAAGTGATCTGACAGAAGGCAGCATGAAAGTCATTTGTGACTTAAGTAGGCTTAAAATCTGCATGTGTTTCTACTGCCCCCTGTTAGACTAAAAAGACTTGGTACCAAACCTGATCCTTGGTTACTCACTTTCTCCATCAGGTTCCTAGGAATCAGACCAAGCTGACAATCATGCCTGAAAATCTGGGCATGAGTTCAGATGGGAGCCCTCACAGTGGACTTGATGACTCTAAAAACATTGCAAGGATCGCTATAAGGATGCTGCAGGGTGGCTGTGACCTGCGGGTGAATGAGAGAATTCACGGTGGACAGCTGATGACAGCCTCCTCCTCAGGCCCCTTAGAGGGAGCCCCTGCTCCACAGATGCCCCGCTACAGACACTGGCAGATCCGGGCTCTGCCCCGGGCTGCCCTCACATACCCGCTAAAGATCCAGAGTTGTTCAATGGGCACCTCTGCCAGCTTGTCTGCCTTGCAAAATCCTAAAGCACCTTACCTAACCATCTCTGTTGAAATAAAGAGGAGCATGGAAGCTGTTTGTTCTTTGAAGCCTATTACAGCAATCTCTTTTTGTACTGGTGACTTCTGTGAGGTTGATATCTGGAATCCAGACAAAGTGTTAAGCTTTTAAGAAGGTGTAATTTGAGCACCTGCTAAGAGGGATTGGGCCTGTGTGCTGCTGTGCCATCCCAGCCTGTGGGCAGCATTTGTTCACTGTGATGTACTCCAATGGTATCCAGCATCTATCTGCTTATTCATTGCACACAAATAAGCCATTCCTGGAAGAACTGAAAGAGCAGTGGTTGGGCTGGCCCTTCCTGATGAGGCACTCTGCTAAGTGTTCCTGCCAGTTTTTTGATTTTTTACAAAGTCTAGGAGAAATGGGTGTGCATTCATCAGTTCTAAAGCAGTAGAGGAGTACTCTGTTGTTTGAGGTTCTTCTTTAAGGGATATATTTGTCTGCTTCCCCATCAAATGGAAAGGCTGGGTGTTGAATAAAAATTTCATCAATGTAGAATGATGGTATTTTTCTATTGTTTCTTTAGATTTTCACTTTAAGGATCCCATCTATTCCTGCAAAGCTGCCCTTCATTTAATGTTGTTTTTAAACACCATCAGCCATTTGCTCTTAAAAATGAGTGAAGTAAAAGTCAGTTCAAAACATGCCAAGTTGCCAAAATTTCATGCTCTGTGATTATTACATAAAACAAAACAAGAAGCTTCTCATTCATGGCTGAAGACATGTCCAGCTATTTTTGGTGTCTTCTTGTGCTTCTGCCACCATGGAGCTATGCCTTTATTACAAAATCTAGCACTGAAAGATTAATATAATTTTATTGCTAAAGGTCACAGTTAATTACTAGCAACTTCTGTTTACTCCCCAGGCCTCAGATAAGATGATATTCAAAGGCGGCCAAAGTACTAATTTGCTTTGTCTCCATGGGCTGTTACAAAGTGCACCATTAATGTGATCAACTTTGCATTCTGAAAAGTGAAATAATGTATTTTGGTTGCTCTTGATTTCAAGAAAAAAAAAAAAGAATTTGCTATCCCTGTATTACAATTCACCCTTTTTACCACCTACATTCAGGACACAAAATAACCAATTAATAAACTTTGTTAAGAACACTGACTGTCTGACTAATCCAACTCTTCCCAGCCCTGCTTTGCTCTTCTGACTGTTAAACTGCATCAATGGAACTATGAAAACTTCCATTTAAAATTCATGCAGGAGGGAGAAGTATTAGTCAATTCTCTGTTGCTTCATATGATTTCTTTCTTGAGTCACAGATTTGGACAGTCATAACTGCTTCAGAGTTATGGTTTTTGGTGTGGAGTTTTTTATCCCTGAAAGTTAGGGGTTTTTTGGGGGTTTTTTTGGTTTTTGTTTTTGGTGGGGTTTTTTTGCCTGAAAGCAGATAGTTGTTCTATTGTAGAGAACTTTGTTGAACTTTATAGTTGTTTTTCCTTTTGTAGCCCTACTTGATGGATTTTCACAAGATAAAATAGAAATCTCTGATATGCTTTCTCCTCAAATGCCATTTATCTGTCTGCCCGTATTTTGTACAAATTCCTATATACATGCTTTTCACTGTAGTGACTGTAGTATCCTCTTTTTCTGAAGTACCATGGTAATTTACTTTTTTTTGTGTCCGAGTTACAGTTGTGCAAGTTTCTGTGACAAAATTGAGTCTAGTTCAGCAGATCCCCTCTGGGCATGGTGGCAGCCAGAGACTATCACTAGTCTTTATTTACAGGTCTGGAACCAGGCTCACAGTCAAATGAGAAACTTTTTTTTTTTACAGATTATACTACAGATTGCATAAGAGCTGTTGTAATTGTACCTAATTTATTTTAAGTACAGAGTTGTTTATTTTTGCTAAGTAACTTCAAAAAGATGTTTTGAGATAAGGGTTAAATCATAACTGTTTTCTGTTTACTGTTTGAGTAGGTTTGGATATTTTCTATCAGTGAGCTGCAGAAATCAGTAGAATCATTCCAGATACTAATTTTATCTGTTGGATTAATGTCAAACTGTAAGGTGTAAGTATTTTCACAGAATATTTGATTCTGTGATTTTTGAGATGAAGTGAATTTTAACAATCCTGATTTGCTTGAAATGTAAACAAACTTATTAAAATAATTTCATATTTCTAAGTATGTCAGGTACTGAATTTGATCTGTAAAGCATGAGATGATTTCAACAGTCTTGGGGCCTTTCCATCGGCTCAGCTCATGATTTGTCTTCTCCAGTAGACCAGCGACATTGCCATGGATGGATGGCTTAAATCCCATGCATGTGACTAGTTCACAATGCTCAGTATTGAAATAAATTTTCCTGGCTACTTCGTAGAGGGGAAAAAAAGGGGTTTGGTGATTTTACTAGTAATGCTCATATTCAGCCAAACAGTGTTTTTTCAGGTTGATCTCATTTGTTCATCCAAAGAAGCTTGCTGAGAGCATCTGCTGTAATGGATATTTTATTAGAGGAGTCTTCCCATGCTTGAAAAAATAATTGACAACTATGTCAAAAACAATCCCATCTCTTTTTTTATGCAGGAAAAAAGCATGCAGACATTGATTGCCAGCTATTTAAAAGATATTCCAAAAAGGAAAAAAAAAAAAAAGGAGAACCCCAAGCAAGAGTAGGGTGAAAACCCGCGGGAACGTTTGCCCGCGGTGCCGGTGCGGGGCGGGCAGGGCGCAGCCGCTGCAGCGGCGATGGCGCACTGGAGGCGCAGGTGCGGAGTGCAGCCGGCAGGGGGCGCCGCACTGTCCCCCCGCAGCGCCGCGGGTGCGGGATGTCACAGACATGTTTTATGAAAAATCCTTTCCTCAGGAATTTTTCTCCTGAGAAACCTCAGGAGCAAAATGTAAACAATGATTATCTGCTGCTGTGGAATGCAACAGGTGGATCTGTGATTGGTCTCATGTGGTTGTTTCTAATTAATGACCAATCACAGTCCAGCTGTCCGGACTGACTCCGTCAGACACAAGCCTTTGTTATCATTCCTTTTCTATTCTTAGCTAGCCTTCTGATGACGTCCTTTCTTCTATTCTTTTAGTATAGTTTCAATATAAAATATATCCTACAATAATAAATCAAGCCTTCTGAAACATGGAGTCAACATTCTCGTCTCTTCCCTCATCCTAAGACCCCCTGTGAGCGCCATCACAGCCGGGCTTGGCTGGCACCGGGGGGCTGCTCTCAAACCGCGTGGTAATTATCTCTGTTCCATGCAAAAACAGAACAAAACAGCGCCCCACCCCTCCATGCCCACCCCCCCAAAAAAAAGAGGGAAAAGCAGGGATTACGTCATTTGTTCTTAAAGCAAGTGGAAATCCTTTTTCCTTGAGGAGTGGAGGGGAGACTGTTTTTCCCGCAGCCTTCTGCAGGTGGAGAGCTGGACGATAATTTAAGGTTTGATGCAGTCGGACACAGAAGACAACTCCGCTCCTAATCTCAGACGGAATTTCTTGAAGTCAGAATGGTCAATCTTGATTCAAGTCACTGCCCCATCATAAACACAGCCTTTTTCTCCTCTTTCTTTTTTTCTCCTCTTTCTTTTTTTCTCCTTCTCTTTTTTTCTCCTTTTCTTTCTCTTTTCTTTCTGATTGATTATTGCTGTTTTGGTTCACAGAGGAATACAGTTTGAATGAAAAACAATGCTTCCAGTGGACAAAGCTGAAACTTCTATCAGCTTCTCAGGGAAGTCTCCCTCTAGTCCCCATCCCCTGTTACAAAACCTCACCGCATAACGCCAATACAATTGGCAAAACACACAGTCCTGGAAGGTGATTGCTTCTGTCTTCACAAGCACGTGAAACAGCCCAGTGCTTGCTTCAGAGCTGGGTAGACAGTGACCCAACAAAGTTACAGTAATCAGTTTTCTGCCAAAGAAAATAAAATATACGGGCCGTAAGGAGGGTAAAGGGAGCATGTTGAAGAAGGCTTATTCCAAATTGTTGCTTGTGAAATGTGCAATGTTTTGGTGATCTTTGAAAAGAAAAATACTCTCCACTGTGAAAAAAACCCCAAACCCTGTTTGTAACCTCATCCTGAGTAATTTTGTGTTCTGTGAGAATCCTGTTGCTAGTAGTGAAACTGTTTATTGTCAGATATGCTTTGATACTCTATGAGAAAGCTAGTGCAACCATTGAAATTATTAGCATGGGAAAAAAAAGGGATGATAGTAGCATAAATGAATGAAGGGACTGATACTGGAATAGGAAAAATATTGATAATACTGAAAATACTTTGCTGATGACTTATGTGTTGAGAACTCCTGGCTTTTATTAACAAAACAGATAAAATATCACAGGTATCCTAAGTAGACATTATTTCTTTATCCTGAATACTAATTCATTTTACTGAAGCCCTTTTGATTTGCTCTTCTCCTCCAGAATCACTCAGATTCATTGACAGAATCCCAGTATTCTGAGAGGAAAAATTTTCCAGCTGATTTTTAAAACTATAATTATTTCAATAACATAGTAAAGATAGTAATTTGAGATTTTCCTTATCTTTCAGTGTAAAACTTGTATAGTCAGGATATTTTTGTAGGCATGGACTTTTGCATTTTCTTCTCTTCCAGCTGTGAAAATAGAGCTGCAAAACTAAATCCAGTTTATGTTGGTAACTGTTTTTTCCCAAGGTTCCGAAGAAATTATTACCTCTCTGATGAAGGACTCTACTGAGGAAGCTGTGACTTCAAATGCAGCAAAAACTGGTGAATATAGGCACCATGCAGGACTCAGATGTTGAATTTAAAGATGATTATAATGACAGTTTTTATCACCCAAGTGATACTAGTATGATGAGTGTTGATGAGATTCTGTTGCTGATTCTACTAGATTTTCTTCCTTTAGAAAATGTTGGAGCCTAGGCAGTAGAGGAAATAAAATAGTTGGAAGCACATTTTGAAGGAAAAACTCCAGGCAGAAGTAGCAGGGGGAAAATGGTCTAAGTCCTTCAAAGTGTTGCTCTTCATATTTTGTTTTATGAATATTTGCATTGGTATTGAGAGGCAGCGGAAGGAGTAGGCCAGGAAAACACTTAAATGAGAATGATGAAACCAAACATGTTAGACCAAGTGTTTTCTTGAAAAGAGAGTTAGAAGTGTAAGATTTATCTCCTTTTTTATTATTGGTGCAATGAGGAGAAAAGGTTTTACTTTGATCTATAGTATTTTTCCATTTCAAAGCATGATACTGATCAACAATTAAGTACTTTCTGGCCAGGTCAATGTCAGGTCTTACACACTAGGAAACTGTTTAATAAGTCTGTCTGAAAGTACAGATATTAAGCATGATATCTGAAATGTATATTCATCCTTTGCCAAAGCCCAGAGAATGGCTTGGAATAGATCCCCTTCCACAATCATCTTCTGAGAATAGTGTACTTTTTGAACAGTTCTCTTACAAACACTCTGGAAAGGAGGTAGGATCAAATGAAATGCAATTGAAAAAAAACCAGAAAATCGGCAGATTTAGTGTCTTCAAAAAATGGTCTGTGAGGAAGTGAGTTGCAGTGCAAAAGACCAACACATGCCAAAACGAAGCTGACAGAAGCTGTAAAAGAAGGGGAAAAAGTCGAGGAGGAAGACACAACTTGGAGGGGAAGATATGAGGGACATGCTATGGATAGTCAAAAAAAGAAACATTTTCGCAACCTCAAAGCCATGCAAAGGCATGGCATGCCATCAAGTGCATGGATACGCACCAAACATTCCCCTATTGGTCCCCATTGAAGTCGCAAGATTCCGTTTCCCTTCCCGAAAGGAAATTTCATTCATTTTCAACGGAATCTTGTGAACCCGAAAAGAAAGCCTTACAAACACGCTGGGAAGGGGATAGGATCAAATGAAATGCAATTGAAAAAAAAAATCAAAATTCCTGAAAATCAGGACTTTTACTGCCTTCAAAAAATAGGCTGTGAGGAAAAGGGCAGCATTGTAAGGGACCCTAACATGCCAAAACTAAGCTCACAAATGTTGCAAAAATAGGGGAAAAAGTGAAGGAGGGAGACACAACATGGAAGGGAAGAAATAAGGGGCAAGGCATGGACACCTGGAAGAATCAAAAAAACGAAAATCCTTTTTCCCTAAGTCCAACAAAACAGCATGTGAGTAAATGGGTTGTGTTGCAAAGGACCAAAACATGCCAAAACTAAGCTCACAGATGTTGCAAAACAGGGGAATAATTTAAGAAGGAAGACAAAACTTACAGGGGAAGTTGTAAGGGACATGGCATGGATGCTTAAAAAAAAACAACTTAAAAATAAGAATTCCTCTAAGTCCAAAAAAATATGCGGCGAGAAAATGGGGTGCATGGCAAAGGAACAATACATGCCAAAACTAAGTTCACAGATGTTGCAAAAGCAGGGGGAAATGTCAAGGAGGAAGACAAAACTTGGAGGGGAAGATATGAAGGACTTGGCATGAATACCTTAAAAAAAAATAGAAAAAAAAGTTTCCAGAAGTCCAACAAAACAGGCTGTGAGAAAATGGACTGCATTTCAAAGAACCAAACATGCCAAAACTAAGCTCACAGATGTTGCAAAAGCAGGGGGGAAAGTCAAGGACGAAGACAAGCCTTGGAGGGGAAGATATAAGGGACATGGCATGGATAGTAAAAAAAAAATAGAAAAAAAAAGAAATTTCAAGAAATCCAACAAAACAGGCTGTGAGAAAATGGACTGCATTGCAAAGGACCAAAACATGCCAAAACTAAGCTCACACAGATTTTAAAAGCAAAGGAAAATTCGAGGATGAAGACAAAACTTGGAGGGGAAGATATGATGGACTTGGCATGGATACTTTAAAAAAAACCAAAAAAAACCCCAAAATTTTTCCCTAAGTCAAAGCCATCAAAAGCCATGGCATGCCATCAAGGGCAGGGACATGCACCAAAGATTCCTCTCTTGGTCCCCATTCAAATGGCAAGATCCTGTTTGAAATGAAATTTCCTTTCGGGAAGGGAAACGGAATCTTGCGAACCCCAAAAGCACAGCCTTACAAACACTCTGGAAAGGAGATAGGATCAAATGAAATGCAATTGAATAAAAACTCAAAAAAAACTGAAAATCAGGAATTTTAGTGCCTTCAAAAAAAAGGCTGTGAGGAAAAGGGCAGCATTGTAAAGGATCAAAACATGCCAAAACTAGGCTCACAGATGTTGCAAAAGCAGGGGAAAAAGTCAAGGAGGAAGACAAAATTTGGAGGGGAAGATATAAGGGACATGACTGGGATACCTTAAAATAAATAGGAAAAAAAAATTTCCAGAAGTCCAACAAAACAGGCTGTGAGAAAATGGGGTGCATTGCAAAGGAACAAAACATGCCAAAACAAAGCTCACAGATGTTGCAAAAGCAGGGGAAAAAGTCAAGGAGGAAGAGAAAATGTTCCTTACTTTTTTGGGTTTTGGTTTTGTTGGTTGTATTTTGGGGCTTTTTTTTGGGGGGGGGGGGAGCTTTGGTTTTTTTTTTTTTAATTTTGTTCCCTTACGACATTGTTGATAAAGCTGATATTTTTCCTCAAGTTCTGCAGAATGTCATGGAGTGGATGAGACAATGAGAACTGGGAACAAAGTACAGCTATTCCATGTTGACTGATGCGTATGTCCTTATGCAGCCTTCAGCACAATCTAAAACTCCAAAACCACGTTTAATATTTGTGAGAGTACTGCTAAAGATGGATCAGGACGCTGCCATTTTGCTGGTTTTATTTTAATTGAAGCTTTTAGTAAAATTTGTAAAGCTGAACTACTCAAAATGAAGCTTAAATCCATCAGAGGGCGCCGTTTCTTTCCTAGTGCTCTGTATGCAACAGAGTGTTGCTGCAGACTTTATACTTTGTTGCTGCTGTAATTCTCCATTTATATCTAGCATATAATAGATGAAAAAAACACTCTGCAATTTTTAATTTTTAACCTATAATTACATTGCTATCTTTGGAAGCAACAGTGAATTAAAAAAAGAAAATGCTAAAGAAAATCTAATGCAAAACTGGTTATGTTACTGGGCCTAAATGTCTCTGGAATTCCCCTCCAGAGGAATCCTCTCGGTGAAATTCCTTAAAGGAAAACAGGTGCATTAAAATATCTGTTGTATAGGTGAGATTGCATAGACAACTGGAAGAGATGGGAGGAAAAAAGCTTTACTTTAGCTTGTAGTTTACAAACTTGTTGGGGTGGTTCCCTTCACGAAGGCAGGCTGCTAAATAAATAGGATTATAATTTCTCCATATTTTCATAGAGATCTGGTTTCTCATAAAACTTGGTGCAGTCTAGTCTCAATAACCTACGTGAAGTAGAGAGATAAATGCATACACAGATAATCACAAATATTTAAGGTGTTGCTTGCTTCCCCGAGGGCTGTGTAAGCATCTAATTTACTGGCAGTTTTCAGTGCTGATGTGGTAGTTGGTGTGCTATTTTTTGTCCCAACTGCTGTGAAACCATCCTGGTGAAAGTCTTGCCCCTGTCATTATTTTTTCCCCCATGATTAACAAATTCGTATCAAAAAATTCTTTACCAGGATTACAGCAAAGGAGCTTTTCCCAAACTGTTTTCATTCTACTGATCACCAGAGACAAGACAGCTTTTAGTTCTACACCAGTACAATATGTAGAACACAGGATTATATATGACTAATAATATTCCTCTTTTGACTTTCTAATATCTTGGGACATGAGTAAATTTTTGAACATCCAGTGCTTTATTAGCAGTACCAAATACCCTTCTTTTGCCAAAAAGTGGATCAATACTCAAAATTATGGGAACCTCTACAAGGTTTGTACAAATTGTTGTTTCTCTTATGGGAAGTTTTGGTTTAAAATCTAGAATGACCTGTTGCGCTTGTCATCTCTACTTGTGTAGTATAAAATTATAGTACTTGAACTACTTACCTGGTACCTGATTTTCAAATGTGTTTCATGTGCAGATCTCACTTCACTAACTGAAGATCATATAATTACTACATTTTGATTTTAATCTTGTTTTTAAGAATTGGGATGTGCTCCTTCAAGGATTGTCTAAAAATTTTACACCGCTCCTCTTAGATCAAGTATTCAGCTGGAAAGACTGTCTTGATTTTTTGATTATTTTTTCCTGTTTTCATGCAATACACTACAAAACTAATTTGTACCATTCCCCTCATAGAATTTTGACTTTTGACAGTGTAATGGACACAGAGAAAGATTAGGATGTATCTACAGTGGAATCAAATTGTCAACAGGAAAGTAATACTGAGTTCAGTGCTGGACCTTATTGCTGCTTTCTGTCAGACTACCATAAAATGAGTTATTGGAGATTCTAGCAAATTCCCAATCAGCCTTCACTAAAGTACTTTTTTTGAAAGGGATTTCAGCATAGCTAATGTCTTCATTTGAAGGACTTTTTCATCCAAAATGTAACCTCTAGATAAAAGAGAGATTGACATTTAATTAGAGAAGAGCTTTACTTTGTGCTGGACAAATATTACAGGCTTGCTGTAGGTGTTGCTGATCAGATCCTGTGAAGGTTGAAGGCATTCAGGAGCTCGATGTCAGTGAGAATCAGGAGCTCGGTGCATCTGTAATCACTTAGAATTTAAAAGGAAAACCAAACTCAGATTCCCGCTGCAATGCCAATGTTTTTTGTTTTTTATAAAGATGGTTAAACTTATCTAGGTCAGAGCTTCCACCCTTGCCAGCACAAGTGTATCTTGAGCTGGTGCTGGTCAGAGGCTCTTAACCCAGGACCCAGGTCTAGACAAACTCCTGTTGACTATTTCTCCTCTGTTAAAATGAGAGTCTCTGTCTCACCAAGGTGCTTTGAAGTTAAATGGTAAGTGATCTGACAGAAGGCAACATGAAAGTCATTTGTGACTTAAGTAGGCTTAAAATCTGCATGTGTTTCTACTGCCCCCTGTTAGATTAAAAAGACTTGGTACCCAACCTAATCCTTGGTTACTCACTTTCTCCATCAGGTTCCTAGGAATCAGACCAAGCTGACAATCATGCCTGAAAATCTGGGCATGAGTTAAGATGGGAGCCCTCACAGTGGACTTGATGACTCTAAAAACATTGCAAGGATCGCCATAAGGATGCTGCAGGGTGGCTGTGACCTGCGGGTGAATGACAGAATTCACGGCGGACAGCTGATGACAGCCTCCTCCTCAGGCCCCTTAGAGGGAGCCCCTGCTCCACAGATGCCCCGCTACAGACACTGGCAGATCCGGGCTCTGCCCCGGGCTGCCCTCACACACCCGCTAAAGATCCAGAGTTGTTCAATGGGCGCCTCTGCCAGCTTGTCTGCCGGGCAGAATCCTAAAGCACCTTACCTAACCATCTCTGTTGAAATAAAGAGGAGCATGGAAGCTGTTTGTTCTTTGAAGCCTATTACAGCAATTTCTTTTTGTACTGGTGACTTCTGCTAGCAGTGAGGTTGATATCTGGAATCCAGACAAAGTGTTAAGCTTTTAAGAAGGTGTAATTTGAACACCTGCTAAGAGGGATTGGGCCTGTGTGCTGCTGTGCCATCCCAGCCTGTGGGCAGTATTTGTTCACTGTGATGTACTCCAATGGTATCCAGCATCTATTTGCTTATTCATTGCACACAAAAAAGCCATTCCTGGAAGAACTGAAAGAGCAGTGGTTGGGCTGACCCTTCCTGATGAGGCACTCTGCTAAGTGTTCCTGCCAGTTTTTTGATTTTTTACAAAGTCTAGGAGAAATGGGTGTGCATTCATCAGTTCTAAAGCAGTAGAGGAGTACTCTGTTGTTGAGGTTCTTCTTTAAGGGATATATTTGTCTGCTTCCCCATCAAATGGAAAGGCTGGGTGTTGAATAAAAATTTCATCAATGTAGAATGATGGTATTTTTCTATTGTTTCAAACAAAAAGGTTCTTTAGATTTTCACTTTAAGGATCCCATCTACTATTCCTGCAAAGCTGCCCTTCATTTAATGTTGTTTTTAGACATCATCAGCCATTTGCTCTTAAAAATGAGTGAAGTAAAAGTCAGTTCAAAACATGCCAAGTTGCCAAAATTTCATGCTCTGTGATTATTACATAAAACAAAACAAGAAGCTTCTCATTCATGGCTGAAGACATGTCCAGCTATTTTTGGTATCTTCTTGTGCTTCTGCCACCATGGAGCTATGCCTTTATTACAAAATCTAGCACTGGAAGATTAATATAATTTTATTGCTAAAGGCCACAGTTAATTACTAGCAACTTCTGCTTACTCCCCAGGCCTCAGATAAGATGATATTCAAAGGAGGCCAAAGTACTAATTTGCTTTGTCTCCATGGGCTGTTACAAAGTGCACCATTAATGTGATCAACTTTGCATTCTGAAAAGTGAAATAATGTATTTTGGTTGCTCTGGATTTGAAGAAAAAAAAAAAGAATTTGCTATCCCTGTATTACAATTCACCCTTTTTACCACCTACATTCAGGACACAAAATAACCAATTAATAAACTTTGTTAAGAACACTGACTGTCTGACTAATCCAACTCTTCCCAGCCCTGCTTTGCTCTTCTGACTGTTAAACTGCATCAATGGAACTATGAAAACTTCCATTTAAAATTCATGCAGGAGGGAGAAGTATTAGTCAATTTTCAGTTGCTTCATATGATTTCTTTCTTGAGTCACAGATTTGGACAGTCATAACTGCTTCAGAGTTATGGTTTTTGGTGTTGAGTTTTTTATCCCTGAAAGTTATGGGTTTTTTGGGGTTTTTTTTGTTTTTGTTTTTGGTGGGGGTTTTTTTTGCCTGAAAGCAGATAGTTGTTCTATTGTAGAGAACTTTGTTGAACTTTATAGTTGTTTTTCCTTTTGTAGCCCTACTTGATGGATTTTCACAAGGTAAAATACAAATCTCTGATATGCTTTCTCCTGAAATGCCATTTATCTGTCAGCCCATATTTTGTACAAATTCCTATATACATGCTTTTCACTGTAGTGACTGTAGTATCCTCTTATTCTGAAGTACCATGGTAATTTACTTTATTGTGTCTGAGTTACAGTTGTGCAAGTTTCTGTGACAAAATTGAGTCTAGTTCAGCAGATCCCCTCTGGGCATGGTGGCAGCCAGAGACTATCACTAGTCTTTATTTACAGGTCTGGAACAGGCACACAGTCAAAGGAGAAACTTTTTCTTTTTTACTGATTATACTACAGATTGCATAAGAGCTGTTGTAATTGTACCTAATTTATTTTAAGTACAGAGTTGTTTATTTTTGCTAAGTAACTTCAAAAAGATGTTTTGAGATAAGGGTTAAATCATAACTGTTTTCTGTTTACTGTTTGAGTAGGTTTGGATATTTTCTATCAGTGAGCTGCAGAAATCAGTAGAATCATTCCAGATACTAATTTTATCTGTTGGATTAATGTCAAACCGTAAGGTGTAAGTATTTTCACAGAGTATTTGATTCTGTGATTTTGAGATGAAGTGAATTTTAACAATGCTGATTTGCTTGAAATGTAAACAAACTTATTAAAATAATTTCATATTTTAAAATATGTCAGGTACTGAATTTGATCTGTAAAGCATGAGATGATTTCAACAGTCTTGGGGGGTCTTGGCATCAGCTCAACCCATGATTTGTCTTCTCCAGTAGACCAGCGACATTGCCATGGATGGATGGCTTAAATCCCATGCATGTGACTAGTTCACAACACTCAGTATTGAAATAAATTTTCCTGGATACTTCAGACCAGGGGAAAAAATGGTTTGGTGATTTTACTAGTAATGCTCATATTCAGCCAAACAGTGTTTTTTCAGGTTGATCTCATTTGTTCATCCAAAGAAGCTTGCTGAGAGCATCTGCTGTAATGAATATTTTAATTTATTAGAGGAGTCTTCCCATGCTGGAAAAAATAATTGACAACTATGTAAAAAAACAATCCAATCTCATTTTTATGCAGAAAAAACCCATGCAGACATTGATTGCCTTGTTCAAGTTAGAAGCTTTGTTCTATTGTTGCTTTTTATTTCACATTTCAGGAGCTGTACTTGAGCAATTCTACTGCAGACAGCATTTGTGGAACAGCAGCAACTTTAAACAAAGGGATTGCAGACTAATTTCAACATGAGTGCTTTCAAGTAGATTTCTTAATGTATATTTATATGAACATGAGAGGGCTTCACAGAATCTTGGGGTTATGTTAGGGGAAAAGGTTTCTCAGACAGGTTAAAGAGCAGTAGCCTCTGTTTCAGTGAGCAAATGCCTGAGCAAATGGGAAAGAGAGGTTACAACAGTTCATGGCATCCCATTAACTCCTTGTTGGAGGTGTGGCTACAGGGGCCACTCACAGCAGCTCAGCTGTCCGCAGAAACTGCTTTTGCCTGAGCTTGTCTGATAGCAAGG
Source organism: Zonotrichia leucophrys gambelii (assembly GCF_028769735.1). Taxonomy (NCBI): domain Eukaryota; kingdom Metazoa; phylum Chordata; class Aves; order Passeriformes; family Passerellidae; genus Zonotrichia; species Zonotrichia leucophrys. Next base: position 25,556,767 of record NC_088173.1, on the reverse strand, counting down.
TAATTTAATAAATTGGTCTAACAGGGTATTTGTTTCCATATTTTGTTGGAAATGAACATTGCAATGAGGAAGGGGCTATTCTCAGCAGTGGAAATAAGTAAAAAGTCAGTTCACTGTTGTCATGCCCTTGGAGAGCTCTCTGCGTTTCCCTGCAGGCCTTGACAGCTCTTCAGTGACCTTGTGAAAGCATTGTTTTTTCACTCATTTCTCTCACCCTCTCACACTTCCCATGGCTGGTTTTAATTCCTCCTTTTCCCTTTTTCTTCCACTAATAAACATTTGTCTCTTCTGCAGAGAGGCTTGTGCCAGGTAAGATCGTGTATTCTCTTTCTAATAACAACTGTCAGGCCCTTTATAGAGAAATTGGAAGTCTGTATGGAAGTATGGAGGGTAGAGGAGACCCAGTTACTGACTGCAGGCTTTTGAGATGGGCCAAATGTATAGAACATCATTCCTGCTGCAACCAAGACCATTCCAGCCTCTTTTCAGGGACTCCACCTTTGGCAGCCCCATGGGGTGGCAGTGACATCTCACCAGGAGAACTTCCCAGGTGGAAATCCATGAGGTGCCCGGGTGTGCTCAGTGCACGCTGCTGCTCTGCCTTGTACTGAGCTGTGGCCTCAGCTGCAGAGCCATGGTTGGGAACAGGCTCACACTTTGTTCCAGAGCACTTTGCTCCAACAGAAAAAGGGGTGCTGATCTGCAAGTATGGGTGCTCACAAGACTTTGGAGGTTGAGCAGTTGCTTCTCTCTTGGGTTCCTTCTAGTTCAGTCCTTTCCCATTCACTGCCTCCAACACTGACTGGCTTTTGCCCTTTTTAAACTGGAGGGATTGGTGTTGTGTGAGGAAAACCTGAAACAGATTAAGGGATGTGCTTTTTAAACAAAAAGATTGTGATTGCTTCGCACTAAAGTGGCTACATATGGAAAAAAGTCTTTTTTGATTAAATGGCAGGAGCCTTGAACACCTCTTTAAGGCAGGGGTGACCTCTGGGTGTGTTCTGATTAGGGATGTGATTCCATGGGTCAGGCATCTGTCTGCTCTGTGGCCACTCAGTTCAGGAATGCCCATGGGGAGCACCATGTCCTGCTCCTGTGATCTTAACTTGGTGTGGTCATGACTGCACATCTTAATTGTAAAACTTGTGGTGCTACTTGCAGATATATCATGGTGGAGTTTTTGCCTAGTTTGCTGGCTAAATTAGTGCTAACTATGAGGTTTTGCTGTTTGAAGTGAATGGTAGTAGTGATCTTGCATTGGTAAAGTATTGGCAGGTGATTCTGACCTCCTTTGTTTATTTGCCCTGTTTCAGCAATGTTAATTTTTAAAGAGCACATGTAGCCAATGGATCTCTATGAGCCAGAGATGTCCCAATAAGCAGGAATTGCTTCATTGTGGTTGTGTTCAGGTTTGGAGTGGTATGCAGGACCTGGGCTGTGGAGCATGACACGCCTTCCCAGAGAGTCCCATGCTGAGCAAAAATTATTTTATTCCTAGCTTGAATTCAAGCTAGGTAAGTAGTTGAATACTTATGCTGTGTGCAGCATGAAAGTGTTTTATATGTAATTTAGAGGCAGGTGTAGCAGCCTGCTGTGAGACTCAGTGTGCCCTCCTTTGCTCACTTGAAAACACTCCTATGTTTGTGATTCATTTCCATTTGTGCATATGGGGACTGAGACGACAGAGGACTAAAAAGAAGGGAGAAGTGACATTTTACTAGTTGATCTAGGCAGTCTAGGCCATATATTACCTGTCCATATAGTCTGAGCATTTGATACAGCTGAACTATGACAACAGGCTCTTAGGGATGCCAAGCACCATGTCCAGAGAGGTGACATGCTACTGTGCTGAGCTTGGCTGTATTTAAGCACAATCTGGGTCACACTACTCTAGGCAGACTTCAGTAAACAGGCAGACCTGAAGATAAGGAGCATTTATTTGAGCTGAGAAGCCTGGGAGGGGCACAGCTGAAACAGAAGCCAGGTTTCCTGCATTGGAGGGAATTGTGGTGGTGCCTGCAAAGCCTCTCTGGTGGTGTACTGCAGATCTCTGGGAGCCGATTTCTTCAGCTGTGCTGATGCTTTGTTTTTTCCCTGCAGAGTCATGTGGGCATGTTTCTTCTTTGGACCCTTCTCAAAAACCTCACATTTGCTGGTTTTGGTGACTGGCTACCCTGAAATTTGCTGGTTTGCTCCTTTTTCTTGCTTGTTTTGCATATATGAAATAGTCCTTCTCTGACCCTGCCTGTACTGATTTTCTAACAAGCCATGTCTGGAAGCAGCTGTACTCTCTGCTGCAATCCTGTCTGCACTGCTGGCCTCGCTGTTATGCACAGGTCTTACAGAAACCTAATCAGATCAGGGACTGCTGCCTTGTGGAGTGTGGTGCTGGGGTTCCTGAATGCTGCCACAGCCATTTAGCAGACACCAACAGTAGGGAAGACAGTATAAGTAAATGGAGATTCTGTTGGCTTCCTTCACATGTTATGGCAAACAGCTTGTGGTAAATTCTCATGGTTTAATGGCACTTTCATTCAAGCATGCTACCACATGCACATCGCTAGAGGGGCTGCCACCATTAGAGATTAAAAATCTTGGGAAGGACATTTTGAAACTAAATGATAATTAAATTAGATGTGTGATGGGTATTTGTGTGATTGGTATTTGTTTCCACACTAGAGCTGCATTGGTAAATGTTGCATCATGTGCAGGAAGTAGTGTGACACTTTACTGCAAGTAAACCTGTTCAAATGCCTTTGATTTTTCTGATAGATTGTCATTAGTCTTCAAGCATGGAAAACTTTGTTGGCCTTGAAAGAGGAAAATAATGTTTTTTAAACTGAGAAGAACCTTCAAAATTTTGTATTTGAGGGATTGGGAAGATGAAGAGGTCTGTATATGATTTTAACATAGCAGGAGGTAGTTTTCTTTCACTCTAGTCTGGGAGATGGTGATGTCCCTGCAAGTGTTGGATCAAGGCTTCCAAAATGAATGATCTCCAGACAGTGCTCTTTCACTATGTGAACATAATCATTGTAAAAGCCTATGATTTAGCTCCCTTTCAGGGAGAAAAAAGAAATGCTGCCATGCTGTCCTCCTGCCAAGAGAACCTGCCCCACCTTGGTGGATACTGATTGACAGAGACACGGGAGTTTTTGTTTTTTAGTGACATGGTTTGGCAGAGAGTGAATAAGCTCCCCTGTGCTTGGCTCAGTCTGTGCGTGAAACATTTCTGTAGGTGGTGTAGCAGGTGTGTCATACTGGATGAAACTTCTGCCTTCAACCAAGGTGGTCATGCTCAAGATTGTAGAACTGCTTTTCTGACTCAAGAGGCCACAGACCCTCTTGGTAGCTGTGGTAGTGAGCAAAATGCTCTGAGGTGGAAACATCAGCTTTTGTGTCCAAGAGATGAAGAGCATGGATCTTGGCTGTGTGCTGCTGGGTATAATGGAAACTTATCCCACCGTGTTCATACTGGATATGAAATGTCTTCACATCTTAACAACTGAGCTGGTGGCTGCAGCCACATGGCCATTGCTGTGGGGAGCTTTCCATCTGTTCCTCCTCTTCTGCCATCTGCAGAATATTTTTTTAATTGTGCAAAATCTCCTTGAGCACTGAATCCCGCAGTTCAGCCAGCTCTTTGTGCTCTAGGGCCATATAAACTGTTGTAATCTTTAAAGTGCACCCCCACCCCTAATCTTTGAGTTTTGGAGCATGTGTAGAATGGACTGAATTGTCTTCATGCACTCTAGCTGACCTCTGTTCCTCTATCCACACCACCTAACTTTCAGCCTGGCAGACAACCACTGCTCTGTTCACTTATGTTTTTTTTGGCAGGACAGAGTGTCTATAACATACATACCTTGAAGTACAACTGTCTCCTTTCTGTCCCACTTTTTGCTTTTCTGTCCCACTTTTTGCTTTTCTGTCCCACTTTTGCTTTTCATGCTTTTGACTCTGTCCTGCACCAGCTGTTCTCTGCATGTCTGGGATGCAGCTTCCCTTTTGTTTTACCCCTTTCTTCCTCTGCTTCCCCATGCTGTGGTCCTGACCATGGCATCCTGCCACAGTTAGGCAGCTCCTCGCTGTCAGACACACAACCTTCAAAAGCGTGTTCTGAGCCCTGTGGTTGCTTTAAGGAAATGGACAAGTGTAATGACTTTTTGACATCACCTGTGGTTTACAGGGAAGTTACTAGCCGTGTTCTAAAGAAGAAATCCAGGCATAGAATTAAATTGCTGTTCAAGTTTAAGCAATGACTAAGGAAAGTGCAAGAAATGGAAACCAGCTGCCTTGCGTACCCAGCTGCTGTCTTCCCTAAGCCCTCTACTGTTTCCTTTCAGTACGCAACATTTTAGTGTAGGTTGCCACCAGAGGAGGAAGCCGAGCTGCGGCTGTCGTAATTTTGGCTGAGCTTTTGAAGGCAGGCCCTTGCCTGGGGGAATTCCACACAAGCTCCTTGTCTCCAAAGCAGCTGGCTCTGCATATCCTCTCTGGACTTGCAGGATGTGTCTTCTGGGAATGCTTTCCTGAGCAATGGGGCATTGCAGTCTGCGCTGGCTCTAGCACTGAGACTTCCAAGAGCTCTGAGTGCATGCAGTCACTTCAGCTGGCAGCATAAAACCCTCTGGACTGTATTTGTGATGACTGCAAAGAACATCAGCAATTGCTCTTCTGCTCTCTTATGCTGCCAAGAGTTGTAAAGATTAGTGGAAGACACTCTGACATAAATAGAAGAAATGTCTACAAGCATCAGAAAGAAATAATTAGATGACCGGTGCTGATGGCACACGTGTTAGCAGGTCATCAAAATTAGCACACCTACAGCTCATAGAATCCTAGAATGGTCTGGATTGAAAGGAGCCTTAAAGATCATCTGGTTTCAGTGCTTCTGCCATGGGCAGGGACACCTTCCACTAGATCAGGTTGCTCAAAGGCCATCCAACCTGGCTTCTAACACTTCCAGGAATACCTACATGGAATAAACCACAGAAAGCCTAAACCTGACAAGACAAATCTGAAATCTCAAGGCATTAAAATATGCTGGTTGGATAATAAAGGAATGGGATTGGCACTATTAGTTGTTGAGATAAAGAGACAAAAGACAGTGACTTTACTCTAATGATTCACAGAGCTAGAACAAGATAATCCTAGGATTATAGTTATGCCAGGATTCTCTACCCTTCCATGTTGTTTGATTTATTTTGCTTCATGAGAGCATAGAAATTGGTCTTAGGAGTATTTATGCAGATAAATCCTCAGGCTGTAGGGTGGCTGTGGGCCATTTAAGATGCTGTAAAGGCACTGATGATTTACTGGATTGTACACATCCCACACAGATACAGAGGGCAATGTGGCTTTGCTTGGAGCCATCCTTCCAGAATCTACTGACACGAGAGAGAACTCAAAAGATGGCAGGGGACTATAGTTTCCTACTACAAAACAATTTTGTTGATCCACTCTGAAGCGTACAACCTAAAATGACAGGCTTTGAAATGGAAAAGGGGTCTGTGAGTCTTCCCAGGTATGGTGCACAGAAGTATGATGGAGCATGCATTTTCAACAGAGTGTAATGGTAAATGAGGACCATCTAGGGAGTTGTTTTCTCAAGACAGAAGGATGCCTGTTGATTAGAAATGATTGTCACTTGCTGGATTTGCCATAGAGTTATAGCTTTCAAACTAGTCCTGTTCCAATTCCACTTTATTTCTTCCTCTCTCAGAACAGCTTGGCACAAACAACAGATAAGTCCCTCTATCTTAAGCTCTTTAAGAATTACACCTGTAGGGCCTGCTAGGGGAAAGATTTAGCTACCTAAACATAGGTGTCTGGTGCCCTCTGGTATGTGAGGTGTCTGCACAAAGCATGTGGGACCTGCAGGACCTCCTGTCATCTGAAGCAGCAGCTGGAGGCCAGCCTGGAGGCCTGAGACATTTCCAGTAGCGCTGCTGCTCATACCCATGCGTAGGCACTGGAATGGTGTCCCTGGAGCAATCCCATGGCCCAGTCAGCTTAACAGGAAGAGGCAGGTACTGTCAGAGGATGAACTGTCCCCTTGGTCTTTGCTGCCTCTTTATATGACTTAGCTGGGAGGTGGAAACTTGCTGCTGCTGGTGCTGTGCAGCATCCAAGCTTCCACAGAACTTTCGCTAGAGAGATGGGGATTTCAGGGAGCCAGGAGAGGGAATGCAGTTTTGAGGCCCACACATGATTTCCCAGACATCAAAGGCTTTGGGAAATGGGGATGTGTTTCTCTTCAGTGCACTCACCAGCAGTCCCAAAAAGCATGGGAGGAAGATGGCTAGGTCTGGATTTAGGTGTTTTATTTCTGCGCTTCAGTGAAAATCAATAGTGACAACTGCTCTTTGATTGTGAAGGTTGGGATCATGTTCTGCTATACTTTGCACTTTGCACAGGGGTGGTGGAGGAGCTGATCTGGAGGTCAATTACTAGCCACAGTCCTCAACTGCAGGTCGCGGTGCTTAGCCTTTGGCCTTTAGAAAATCTTGAACTGGTTCAAAGTTGGGGAGAGTCTGAAGTGACAAAAGTATGGTGCTTATTTTTTGATAATGGTTTGGTGCTAAAGTTTAAGCTGGGATGAAGTGATTTCAACTTTTCAGAATCTTAGATGGAAGATTGAAGGTTGTTCTTCAATCCCATTTGGGATGCCTGGTCTTCATACTTTCACAGTTAGGTGTCACTCCCTCTCAGGGCAACTTATGGCTGCTAAAGTACCTCTGTGGTTGTCTGCACAAACCACAAAGACTGAGACTATTGTCTCTCCTGGTGGAACATGAAAAGGTACATTCTGCATGGGTGGGACAGAGCTAATTTCTGTGCAACTGTGTTAAAACTAGTGAAGCAAACCATAGCACTGGGCAGTGAACCCAGTCTTGCAAGACACTGAGACACAGCTGATTACAGGTGAAGGGGTTGGCAAGAGAACTGTCCCTCACCTGCAAAATGAATGCCCCCCAAAAATGGTAGGAAAAAAATTAGTTCTTTATTATTTTATGATTTTATTTATTTATTTTCCCCTTTGTAATTTTGGAGCAGCTGGTCTTTCTGGGCTCCCTTCAGCTCCATCCCTCCTACTCAAAAAGCAGTTTTTCTGCACTAGAGGCTGTTCCTGATAACAGAGTCCTGCCTCTGGAAAAGGTAGTGCAAGGCCTCAAAGGGATGTGCATGTGACACTGGTGGTACAGCCCTAGCCTCTTGCACAAGCATGGGAGTGCTTTGTTTTAATTATTTAGCCAAGAGAATTGGGAATGACTGTGAGACTGTTGAAGGCAGAAAAGGACAGAGGGCTGGCTATAAATAGAGGGACAGCAGTAAGAGAAGTGCATCTAACAATTGACTCTTTACTCCCTTCAGTCTGGTCCCTCAGATGGGCAAAAAAGCCCCTCCAGAGAAAGGGGATGGTCTGACACACGAGAACAAGAAAGAACACAAAGTGGATATAAGCAAATACATGCATAAGCATCTGCAAAAATGGTGGTGAAACCTAGCCATGTGCTTTACAGGCAGAATCCTGCTCCTCCCTATGGGCTGTGTCTCTCTTCTGCTCATAGGTAGGATTTAGGTACTAGAGGGAGCAGGGATACCATCCTTGGCACAATCCATGGGGCAGGGAGCTACAGAAGTGAAGACTGGCAAACAGCTCCCAGGCTGAAATGTGTTTGCATGAACAGTTTGTACTGTTCTGTGTAACAGACATCTGTAAACATCTGTGAACAGGTAGCAGGGCTAAGGTTTGCCAATGAATAATTCAACCAGTCCTGCTACCCTTAAATTTAGATAATAGTGCTGCAGTCAAAGGCTTTGCAAATTTGGCAGCTAAAGCCATTATGGACTTGTCTCTGCGTTTGGCCTGGGGCCTGCACTATTTCACAGGTGGCTTTCACCTTGTGTGACAGCATCACTGCAAACCGGTTCCCTTTTCACCTGGCAAATCCGGCACAAATTCTTTCACCAGGCTGCTAATACCAAAGCAGTAAAGCAGCCAATGTTGGTTTAGAGGAGACTGGAGGTGGAGGGATGGATGCTGGCTGCAAGTTGGCATCTGAAACACCTTCCTGGAGTTCAGCAATTTTTCTTCCCAATGCCATCTTGCCACTGGTGGTGGAATTCGCTCAGGGTCCCCTGAGATCTTACTTCTTGAATTGTCTCAAGGTAGCACCTCTTTTCTCTTTGCCTTTTTCTGGTGGCTGTAGGACACCCTCTGTATATAACACTATAGGATTCATTCCAGTTCATCTTGACCCCAAAACTGGCAGGCTCAATACAAAAAGGAGTCTTCAGCGAACGCTAAGGGACTCAGAAGAAAACAAAATTGCACAATATGGAAAAGAAAATGAATAAATAGTATGCAAATGTAATGGTAGCATAAACCTTAAACCCAGATGCATATTTGCCAGTGACTAAGCCTTTCCTGCAGTCCATGTTACCATGGATTCGGTGTCCACAAGTACACCCTCTCTCCCAGCTGTTGCCACACCTCTAAGGACAATTCCTGCTGGCGCTTATCAAGCCTCACTCTTGTTTTTGGACAGGACAAAAAGTATCCTTGATATTCTAGAGCTACAGCTACACGTTGTTTGCCCTCAGAGGTGATTTCTCCTGATGAGCCTCCACCCACTTGACAGGAGCAAAGGAGATGGTTGGTTTCCATCTGCTTGGTGTTTGTAGCTTTGTTTCAGAAGAACAGTGTCCAGTTTGAGGACCTCCAGAGAAAAAAAAAAAAAAAGATGTCAACAAACTGGAGTGATCTGAGCAGTCATTATATGTAAACAGCCTCCAAAAATACAAGTTGGCAGAAAACCACAGTCCTTACTGGTAAGGCAGGAACAGTCCTTGGACAGGGTGGTTTCTGTTATAAATGGTGCATGTGTGATGGAGAGACATGCCTTTCTTCTGAGCCATGGCTGCAGGGAGAGGCAGGGTGTGGGGAAATAATGCTGCTCTCACCTTTTACTCAATGTACTTCTGAGCTCTCGGCACTGGGGGAAGTGTCCTGTCAGGCAGGAAGGGTCTGACTGTGCTCACAGAGAGACAGGACTGAAGAAAGAGTCAAGGCAGGACATGGAACTTCATAGTTTTGTTCACTGCCTATATCTGGACCTTTCTTAGGTGTCCAAGATGACTCCAAGTACATTTCCAAGGTTAACCAACAAGGACTTGGAGGTGAGCAGGAACAACGGCTTCCAAGTCATGGAAGTGCTAGTAGCCAATTCTCCAGAAAGAGCAGGAAGGTGCATTGTGTAGCCATAAGCATCACTCAAAATGCTCAGGCCAATTTCAAGTTTTAGCCTTTCCTGAAATTTTTTCCAAATTGCTAATCTTTTTTTTCTTTTTTTTCCAGCCCTAGCTTCTTTTTTAAACTTGTTAATGTTTGATACCACAGGTTCTTGATTTGTCTGTGGATTACTGAAACATTCAACAAGCAAGAATTCTTGCAAGAATTCTTCATTAATATACAGAAAGTCTTTTCTCTACCAAGAAAAACATAAGAAAGCATTGAAATCATGTTTACCTTACACTTTATTTCCATTTTCAGATATCTGCAGTCTCCTGTGATGTAGCAATTTTGTAGCAGCATTGTGTTCTGGTTTGTTTAGTTTGTAAGAATCAGCTGAGGACAAATTCATGCATTTTGTGTTGCTCAAGATGTCAAATAACTGGAAATGTCACTGAGGCAATGAGGATCTCACTTTGAGAAGGGTCATTGCTTATTCAGGTGCTCTTTTTTCCAGATCCAACTGGAGCGAAATGCTGGCCAAGTGAGTTCAGGCAATCTTTCACGGAGAGGCAAGCACAACTAGCATTGGGAGATGAAAAGCACTGATATATCTGAGGTCAGTAACCTCCAGAAATAGATCCCACTGGATCCTTGTGCCACTGTAGGCATTTTCACCTGTGCTGGCAATAGCTTAAGCCAGCTGCAATAATTTCTGCTGGTACTGCTGAAAACTCTCTGTTTAAGGATTGTGCATAAGAGAAAACAACATCTGAGAAGGAAGCTTTGAGTTTCAGAGGTGTTATGAAATTCAGGGCCAGTCCCTTTCTGTGTTTGTCCAGAAGTAAGCCTTCTCTTTGGAATTTCTTTTCTTGGTGTTGCCACACAAGGCTGTAGGGCTCTGGATGTTTTTGAATGCTTTTGAGAGCCTTTTCCCTTGAGAAGGCCTTCCAGTTGCTGGTAGGCTGTGCTCATACTGAATTCTGCTTACATGGTCAGCTCACAGCTATGTCTTTGACGGCAGGCTGGTTGGTGCGTCCTTAGCTCACCCTCAGAGCAGCACAGAAAAGGTCTCTGAGGAGGGAAACACAGCAAGGTCTCCTTGCTCAAGAGCTCAGAGCTGAGAGTGGAGAACACCTATTCTGCCAGAGACAAGTAATTTGTTTTACAGCTTGGACACAGTGTCAGCTGCACAGCGGCTCCTTCTCGGGGGTCTCCTGTGCAGCCCTGGTGCCTTGGGGTGCCCGAGGGCCGGACCAGAGCAGCCTAGCTGTGTCCCACACTGCTGTGCCTGCTGTGGAGTTGATAGCCTGTTCTCACCTCTGGTCACTGTGGGGCTCTGGCACTTGGACATGTCACCTCAGGTTTGGCACCAAGACTTCCTCCCCTGCCCTGTTCCTGGGAGAGGGCTGAAAACTGCAATGGGCCATGGGATTTGCCAAGTGTCAAGTGTTTGTGTTTGGAGCAACACAAACATCCTTGATCTCTGCACTTCCAGTCTGCATTTTCTGCTCTCAGGAGCCAGAGCAGCAGGGAATCTCTCACCACCAGTGGTCCTGCACCAAGTCTCATGGAGTGTGATGTCCCTGGAGGAGAATTCCCACTATTGGTATGCTCAGCCTCAATTTTTGCTTGGAAGAGAAGTTTCACAGGTGTTTTCTGCTACAGCAGACTGACAGCCTACTGCAGCAGTTCTCACCTTCCTGCAGACCTCTGACCTCCCCAGGAGCAATGTTTGACCAAGGCAGAACTGACTGACAGAAAGACCACAGATACCTACAGGAGAGTTGAACAAACCATCTCACAGCATCATGGGCTAAAACACGACCCAGACCCCATGTCCCTGTGCTGCTGGAGGGAGAAGGGAAGGAGAGCTCAGCACAAGTGACTGTGCTGACTGCTTCTCTCTTCTCTTTGTTGGTTGTGTGAGGATCAGCTCATGGGAGGCAGTGCTTCTGCAGAAGCAGAGACTGTGGGTTTTTTTCCTCATTAACTTTGCAAAAACTGGCACTGTTCCCATGTTTGCATACTTCTGTCAGTCTTCTAAAGTGCACGCAAGCCAAACATAGAGGGACTCAATTAAACACAGACTGCTGGCTTTTGCTCTTTTGCACAGCAAAGATGTTTTTTGAAGGAAATGTTGTGTGTTCATTTAAAAGCGTATTTTAAAAAGCAGATATGTCAGACTTCAGCTAGCTTGGTATTACTCCACTTAGCAGCTCTGAGGAATTAACAATTAAAAAGCATTTGTCTCCTTTGGCAGGTACTAGTTAAGAAAGCAACAGAAATGAAGAGGGAGTAGTTCTGCAGCCATTTTTACCACTTCTGAGTGGCTTTCTGATTCCAGTTTTACAGTCTTTCAGTGTACACAATTCAAACTGTTTTGGATAGCCTCAGTTCATATGGCTTTCACTAGGGGAGTCTGAACTCAGAGGCATCTTGTTTTTAAACAGGATTTAGAAACACAGGGGCAGGGGAGCAGGGAGTGACATGAGGTTTGATTCCCTATATGGAAGATGGTGAGATTCTCACTCCAACACAGGCTCATTAGATGACTTCATGGGGACAATGCCAACTCTGAAAACGTTGCCAACAGGCTTAAAACATGGTGATCATCACCAGGATGTCCACCACAGCCTTCATGTATTATGAATGCCTTTGCTTGGCAGCATTCCTCTGCGGTCACATTCAGCGTGAGCTGGGCCAGGAGACTGTCACACAGCCCTGCTGCAAGAGCAAACCCAGAGAAGCAGTGCTGGGCCTTCCTCAGAGCTTTTGTAGGGCTGATCTTTCCCCATCAGACTGCTCCTCAGTTGTCCAGGCTTCCCTCTTGTCTGTCTCCTGTCTGACCTTTGTTCTGTGTGCATTAACCCATTTGTGCAAAGGCTGCTGGAGCCACACTGGCCCCTGATCCGCCTGCCATGGGTCATGGCAGTCAGCCGAAGGTGACTGGAAAAGGGGAACACTGCACCCATCTTAAGAAAGGGTAGAAAGGAGAACCCTGGGAATTACTGACCTGTCAGCCTCAGCCCTGTGCCTGGCAAGGTCATGGATCAGATCCTCCACACCAAGGCCCATCATTGCGTGTCCTTGCCCATCTTTGCAGGCCGCCATCTCAGCCTCATGACTTCACTGAAGAAAGATGCCATTTCTTCCTTGCCTCTTGGGAAACCTCACCTCCCCTGCCTTTCCAGGCTTCTCCCATCTCTGTGTCTGAGCACTGATCACTGCCAGAATTCTCGGGATCAGTTCTCATAGTGAAGAACTGGGAACCTCTGTTGGTTGCTTCCATGCAAGACAGTGGCTTCAGTGCTTTACCAGCACCACTGATCTGACCCTGCTGGGTCAGGAGAGTGCTGGGATGGCTGGCTATACATCTGTGTCTGCAATGGGCTCTGTCCATCTTATCTCAGAGAGAGGAACAGTGGCACATGCTCACGTTCCCCTGTGCCATGGAGGAGTGAGGAGGAGGGCTGTCTCCTCCCTGTCTCCCTCTGGGGGATTCCCACCAAGGGAGAGGACCGGTATCCTGTGAGTCCACAGCTCTCTCTGGTGTGGGGGTTAGCTGAGGAAAGGAAACTTGCAAAAGCTGGGGAAAATATGACTGTTGTCACCAGGGAGAAGGTTTGGAGCCAGCAGGCAGTAATAACCATGCCCTGGGTAAGAAGCAACTGGCTCAGAGCCTGGCACGGAGCCTTTCCAGACAGCAGGAGCTGAGTTCCAATGGGATTTTAAAGACTCCAAGGCATGGGTCCAACTTTGATGCCCAGGGTTTGCTCTGCCAACACTATGAGTGAAGGAAGCCCCAGACTCCAATGCAGTACCCACAGAAATATTTTTCCATGTTAATCCTTCTTTTTGGTTAAAAAACTCCCTGAAGAGTGAATGAAAGGCCTAAGTTCAGTTTCTGGGTTTGTTTATGTGGGAAGAAAGCCATAGCTGTGCCATAGGCAGACACTGCTCCCTACAAGCCTTCAGGCCTCTGGTGGTGAATTCAAGCACCCTTATGGGGAGGAGTTTGCCTGTGCCACAAAAATGGCAGTATTTTATTCTTTCCTCACCCCAAACCAAGATGGAGGGTCAAAGAGAATGTGAATCAAGGCTCAAGGGATACTTTGGGTTGGATTTCTCCACATGTTCCACCACACAGTTTTCAAACACTTGATGTTTGGCCTTTTAAATATCTTCATTTTCCTCTTAACCAACTAATTCCTTGCCCCAGACTTTTTTTCATGAAAACCCTGCTCCTAAGTGACTTAATATTAGTTCATGGGGAGAATTTTTGCCTCCAAAAAGGCAAAAGCTGGCTCCAGCAAAACCACAGCTGATCCTGATACCCTGTGTTTAGATGGCTATTCATGGCCACCTGAGGAAAGGCTTCTTAACCCACCCTACAAGAAACTTTGGGGAAACTTTACATCTCTCACTGGGTGTTTCCCATGGACCTTCTGACTTAGAGTTGCATATGCTTTCCTAAAATAATTTTGCTGCAGCAGGGTTTGGCTCAGCTGAGCCCTAGGGTTACTTTGCAGTTCTGTGACAGCTGGTATGACTGAGAGCTGCTGGCTGCCCTCTGGTCAGGGCGTGACACACATTTTTTTCTCCTCCTTTCCTCGGGGGAATCTCATGGACAGTGCTGCTTGCTGGTTAGGTGAGAAATGTGCAGCTTACCTCACCTTGAGGCACCCTTGTCTGTGGCTGCTGCTGTGTCTTGGGGAGAGGAGTGACCTCTCACTAGTTCCTCACTCTCCTCTGACGTGGAGCACTGTGGTGGAGGAGGATGGCCTTGGTGAGCCTGGGGAACTCTGCTGTCCTTCCTCAGACTTGTGAAGGCACACAGTGGGAACAGAAAAGGCCTCTCACTGCCATTCCCTTCAGCCTTAGTCTCCCATAATTCCCATTCCGTGGTGCTGGGGCACCTCTACCTGCCTTCTTGGTCTTGGGCTCCTTCTCCAGGTCCCTCCCTCCTCCACCAGCCCATGAGAACAGCCCCTCACCAACCCACCCACCACTGCCCTCCTGGTGTCTGTGTATTGGAAGTGGCACGAGGGGAGAGCAAAGCCACCAAGGAGAATCCTTTCCTTATCATCCTTCTCCAGCCTCTCCTAGGCTCTCTTTTCTGTCCCTCAGCATGCCTGCCAGTCCCTCCCAGATCACTGGCCCCTTCCATGTGCTCTCCATAAAGGAGTAGATGTTTGTTTAGCTGGGCCCCTGTGCAGGGCATCTTGTCTCAGCAGGGTGGGTATGTGGATGGCGTCACCCCTGAAGCTGTCCTGGAAGATGATTTCCACATGGGCAGCTGGGCCTTCCGTGGGACCTGCCCCATGGAAAGAAAGAGGCTGTCTGTCTAGGCAGATTTGTTTTCTGGCCACAGATATACCCTCTTCTTGTTTAACTGTGCCATGTTCTGCTCTTTAGCTGCCTGCCAAACACTTCTTCAAGTAAATGAAACTAGAGTAGCATCTTCCTCCCCTTCCTGGTCATGGTGAAGAAGGGTAATTTGCAAATACTGCGAAAAAATTTCACTTTTTAGTAACACAATGAAATTAATAAATCTGGTTTTACTGCTGTAAAGTGGGAGCCAGCACAGTGCTGGCAGTAAAGGGAGACACTTGAACTCCATGGGGGAATGATTTGTGAGGAATGCTGTAATATCACCAGAGACATGTGAGGTGCAGGACAGCAGATCCCATGGAAAGAAAGCTGTGGTCTGTGTGCAAAGGTGAGGGCTCTGTAAAGGGGAGTTTGAGATGGCATATCTCAATGGCAAGTGAGCACACTCACTTCAGGTAACTTTCTAGGGTTTTGAACATGGTGTGATAATAACCCAAGTTGCGCTGGAAAAATTAGGAAGCTGTTTTCCCAGAAAACTGGGAAAGGAAAATTCTTGAGGTGCCACAAATAAACGCAGTATATTCTGGGGAAAAAGCACCTGGATCTGCAGTCCTGAGGACAGAGGGACTTCCCTGACAGTTAGCAGGTCCAGGGGTCAGGCAGCCTAACAACCTCCCAAAGCAGCAGGATATTGGGTGTGAAGGTTGAGTAGGTGCAGGTGCACAGGGGTGAGGGTTGGGTTTGCCTCTTCATGCAGCCCTTTGAGCTGCACATCCCACATGATGGCCTCACCACGCAGCCCTGTGACACGTGGCCTGCAGGTTCTGTCTTGCCTGTTATTAATAACCCTGTCCTGATGTCTCTCCATGATACTCTTGCAAACTATTTTTTCTCCTTCTTCAAGCCAATTATTGGGTGAGAAGCCAGGCCCTTGAGCAGCATGGCTGTCACGTTTCTCACGTCAGGGCATGGCTGGCTGCTCAGCCTGCACGGAGCAGGAGCAACAGATGTTTGGGTACCACTATGCTGTGGACATCTCAGGAGCAACCTTGCCCCAGTAGAAGTGAGGGGGGTATCATGTGCTCCTTTAGCAACAGTGGGTTTCCAGAGAGAAACCAAGGCAGGGAGAGGAGACCAGGAGTGTCTTATGGTATGAGAGAGATAGCCTGAGTTACTGTCTGGCCAGAAAAGAATTTGTGTTTATCTTGTAAACACGTCCCTGCCTGAGTATCCTTTAAATATTCCATTTCTTTTTAGGTGTGTGCATTGTCAGTGCAAACTAAATACCAATAAAAAACGGAGCTGCCCTCTCTGCCTTCCCTTCAGCCTGTTCTCTTCCACTACTCACTTCTTCCCCTCATTCTACTTTTCATGAAGGGGCAGTAAGCCACATCATGCTGGAGAATTTATAAGTGTAAGTAAGGCTAAGGTATTAGGGGTAATTATAAAATCTAGGTTACACAAAGCATATCAAACCTGCCCTTGGAAGTAAATTCTTCCAGCGTCCCAGTGATAAGGCATTGGGTGGAACTCTGTTAATAATTGACACAGTAGACATTAAATAGTGGTATCATATTACATTAGAAAGTCTGGGGTTTTTTTGTTGCTAAACTAATGGACTTTGGCTCCAGTGCAAGCTAAGAATTGCTGTCAAATGCCTTGGAACAAAATGGTTGTGGCCATCCCTTCCTCTGACCCATGGTTGTCTTGGCAGAGAGAGGCTCTGCCTCTGCTGGTTAAATTCTTGGCTGCTAATCAGCATGAGCTAGGTCAGAACCTGTGCTGGCCTCTGAAACTCAGGCTTAGAATTTCTTTTTCACCCCTTGCTTATCATAGAGTTTCTCAGGTCCGGCCAAGCCATGTTCTACCAATGATGACCTTGTGGCTAGACACTGTGGTTTGCACGTGAACAGTTGATACAGGTAATTAAATAAACACCAGAATAAAACACCTGCTCCCTTTGCTGGACTGGTTCTTCCTGGGTTCAGAGGAGTAACAGGCAATAAACCCCTGTGACAGCCACTAACCTCAGCAGATCTGGCTTAGATCTCACACAGAGAACAAATTTAAAACGTAAGCAAATAGTTTCACAAAGTCATCTGTTAGAGCAGAGCTTTAACATTAAACTGCTTTAGCTTTAAACTGGTAGGACAGCAGTTTAAGATCAGGGAATAGAGAGAGAAGGGAAGAGGAGGCTATGGCACAAAGATAAACTTATTTCAAATGATTTGCATAGCTTTAAAGGATAAACAATAGATAAAATTCATGTTGGCATTGCAGAAAATAGCACAGTTAACTTGCATTGGGTGGGCCAGAGTTTGTACTGCTGTGTGAAGGTACTGCAAAGAGGCAGGCACTCATTTCTGGTTCAGGTCACACATCAGCATGAGGTCAACAAGTCTCTGATGACAAGGCAGGAAGACTAAAGAGGCTCATCTCCAAAAGCTTTAGTTCTGGGTGAATTTCTGTCCTCAAAGAGAGTGCTACTCGGAAATATGCTTTAATCTCTGTTGTTTTGGCCTTGGGTGCTAAAGAAAATTCCCAGTCTGACCATTCAGGAGACTCTCAAGAGTCACACTCCCAAGGCCAGACTGCTGGGACTGAAGCCCTTTCATGGTGAGTGGCTCCAGTGACCCAACAGGTGCCCCCATGACTCCCTGCACACCCCACTCACACACGGTCAGACCAGGTTTCCTTATCAGTCTGACCCCAGGTTTCCCACAGCAGTCTCAGATGTCCCATTCCATAAAGCCATTTATTCGTGGCACAGTAACACAGAAACACCTGGAACTGGTGCCATCGAGGAGGACCCCAACAATGGAACCCCTGGGCTTTTTATACCCTCAACATCTACCCTCATGCAAGTGTCATTCTTCCTCCTGGCTCCTAGCCCCCTCTCTGCTGGCATCACCCCTCCTCATCTCCTTTGTTATCAAAAAGGTCAGCAATTCTCAGCTCCCATGTGTCTCTCAAGTGTCCATTCACCTGGCTGGTACCACCTGCCTTTGTGCCTTTTGTTATCCCAAAGGTTGGCAGTTCTCGGCCTCTTGTCTCCCTGGGCCCCCACCCAGAGCTCAATTTGCATCTCAGTCTGCAGTTTGCAAACCGAGTTACCAGGACCAGATGCATTGGGTTCAAAACCAGACACAAAAACTTCCTTCCTCAGATAGCCTCCCTCAGCCCACAGGTCAGCCAAGATCTGGCATGTGCACCTTTGCCTCTGGCTTCCTAATCCCAGATGGGCTCCCAGCACCTCTGCCCCTGCCTGCCAGCTGGTGAGTGGGCAGTGCACGAGAAGATACAGGAAGGATCTGGGAACATGGCCCATGGTCTCCAGCACACCAGCACTGGGAGGGGAAACCACCGGCAGAGACATCCTTGGGTCCCGTTTGCCACGTGAGCTGTTGATACCTCAACTCCAGCCCTTCATGCTATGCATCTTTCCCTTGGCTCTTCCTCCCCTGCTTTTCACAGAGTGGATGCTGAGGCTGTTTTCCAGCATTCCAAGAGAGGAGTAAGAATTTCCATGTAGGCCACCATTCCCTGAGTACGTGCTCAGTGCTGGCTTGGGGCATCTGTTCCTTGTGGGAATGCTCTAGGCTGGCTGCACAGAGCACGCTAAGAAAGGGATTTCAGGAGAATCAGAGTCATCACCAGAGGAAGGTACTCACAAAACTACATCTTGGCAAGCTAAGTGAATCAGGGAGGGCTGCCTGGCAGGTTGGCCATGCAGTTCCAAGAAGAGAGCTGCAGTCTGGCCAACTCTACAACTCAAGGGACCAGGAGTGGTCAAACAATGGAGCTTTTGCTAATTCTGTGGCGTGGGGCTTGTGGCACCAAGTTGGGAGCGCTCTGTGAGCCACAATGGAGAAAACAGAAACAGTCCCAAATCTGCTGAATAGGGAAATGCCATCCCAACCATTCAGAAAAGAAACTGGAAGTCCTTTCAAAGTAGCACAATGCCAGAGAAAGCCGGTCCAAAAAGGTCCCAGAGATCTAATTATAGCCTGCAATCAGTGCTGCTCTTATCCATGCTGCTAATGAACATACATTAAGTGAGCAGTTTTGCTGCTCCAGGGCTTCTTGCAGTAGAAATAGCAGCTTAGTAATAACTAGCTGCCTTGCCTTATTAGGGCTCACTTCGACTTCTCCCAGATTCCCAGCCATTGGTGCATGTCCTTTGGAAATGTGGGTGCTGTAGCCAAGGTTGTTCAGGGTGGGGTAACCAGGTCAAAGCACTGTGGAGGCTCTGGCACACCCACATGTGGCTGCATTAATGGCACACAGAGAGCTGCATGATGAGGGACAGGCCTCCCAAGAGGGGCAAAATGCCACCTTTCAGAATGTGAAAAAACCCCAAATTGCTAATTGCACAGGGAAAAAAAAACCCTTCGAGGTGCCAGGTTATATCCAACAGCTTCCTCATGGAAAGAAAAAGTAATCACCCTGCTTCTTCAGAGAATGATCGCAGAGAACAGAGGCCAGCACCTCTGTGTTATCAGATCAGCTGTTGAAATACAAGGCTGTGCCAGGCAACCACGTCTCCTTTGCAAGCTCAACAGAAAATAGATCCTGTACCCATGGCTCTGGTCCAACAACACCTGCCAAGTGGAAGGAGAGGCTGCTGCTGCTGTGGAGGAGTTGTCTTCATGCACAGATGGCAGATGCCAGAGGCAGTTCTCAGGCATCTGTTTTTTTCCGGCATTCATTTTTTTTTTCCAAACAAACAAAACACAATCTTTGTCTTGGCCTTGAAGGACTTGCAGCTTTTCACTAGATGGTGCAGAAAAAGATAGATACTGGCTGCAGTGAAAATAACGACCAGAGTCGAGAGAGTCCCTGGCACCAGAGGAGGAGGGACTGATCTGCTGGGATCTGACCTGGGAACCAGCCTTGAAGTCACTCAAGTAGCTTTCTCAAGGATACTCCTTTCAAAAAACATCCTAAAAACATATGGTCTCAATTTTCACATGGTTAGTGACATTTCTTCCCTGTATTGCCTGAAGGAAGTTATTTGGATGATTCATGCCCACAGTTCAAAAACTGCACCAGTTTGGAGTGGTCTGGTTCCCTGGGGCTCTATTTAGAGCTTGGTCTGCTGGGCTGCAGAGCTGCTCTGTGCCAAACAGAGAAGAGATCATTCTCTCCAATCAATGGAAAAGTTTGAGTTATGGAGATATCTCCAGGATTCAAAATGTTCTGTTCTCAGAATCTGTACTGTATTTGGGAACCTGCCTTGGTGACTGCTCACCCATTCCTCTTACTGGGTCTCCTGCACCTTCGAAAAATGTGGCTACTGATTCAAGCACAGATGAGTTTGATGATTCTAGCTGTTCTCAGTGTTCCTTTGGTGCAAGATGCTATAAACTGCATCTGATCTTTTCCTGTAAGACCATATCCAAATTTCTTCATTCTCTGTTAAGGAAACAAACCCACCTCTGGAATTTGGAAAGGAGGAAGCAGCCAAGCACAAACACAAGCAGCAGAGCTGAAAAGCAACATCAGAGCTGAAAATATAGATTAGCTGCAGGTTAGCTCATGACCTCCTGTATATTTCAGAAGAAAAGAGCCTTTGCTTTTGTTTGGCTGGAGATAGAGCTGGGAGGACCCTTAGAGCAAATTGTGCAGAACTGGCTCACAAGTCTCTCTGCTCGTGGCTGATTCTACGAGGGTATTCCCTCAAGCAGCAGGCAGACTGAGTGTCAGAAACGCAGATTCCCTGAGGGTGGAGCTGTGAGATCCTGCCAGATGGGCGCTTTTTCCAGACTCTGGGAGATTTCTCATTTTGTTAATTCTTTCTCCCTTACTCTTTCTACCCAGCATGGGGGAAGATGCTTGTCGTCACTGGGGGGGCTTTGCTGTGGGGAGCTGGCTGATGGCAAGAAGAGATGAGTGACTGCGTGTGCTGTGCTGGAATGCCAGCATGACTCCACTCAGCTAAGGGACCACTGAGACACAGAAGACCAAGGGGATGGGTCAGGAGTGACCTGCAGCCCATTCCCAGCCCCTTGGGAAGCATGGCTCTAGTTGACAGCTGGCTTAGAGGTGTTCAGAGGTTCTGTGCCTTCTCCAGTGTGGCCGTGCAGCTGCAAAGTCTGGGGATCTGAGCAGTGCTTCAATGCTGAGTGTGACCTTAATTGTACACAGACAGAAGAAACCCAAGAGCCTCTGCTGGCTCAGCTTGGCATGATGTGCAAGCATGCTGGCACTTTTTCATCCCAGACATTCAAATGTGATGCAGGATTTTCCCAAGCTGTCTCCAGCTACAGCTTTGATAGATTTAGTCCTTCCAGCCCACAGAAAGCAAGAGCAGTGAGTGTTTCTGATGCCAGGTTATGTAATCCAGCATGAGGGGCTTGTCCCTGGCCCTACATTGTGAGACCATCTTCTCCACTCCAGGAGAGGCCTGCAGCCTGGATCATTCACTTGTGCATGTCTACCTGACCAGGTATTACTTCTGACTGTTTGTTGTAACTTGCCTTGCTGCTGCATTGCTGTCCTGTAAAAGAAAGGAAAAAATTACTAAAGTGCTCAGTCATCCTGCTATGAACCCCCAGGAGTGCATCCCTGCTGGCTTTATGATTCAGTTTATCAGCACTGGGCTGTTATTGCAGGGCATTTAGAAGCATTGAAAGATTTGTGCGTAGATTCATTGGTTGTCTAAGAGATCTTGATGACCACCAGCATAAAAGTTAGTGTGTGTCTGCTATGATTGCTTGCATGGCTATAAAGCATTCAAGAGATAATTGCTGTGGTCTCTGAAGTGAAATTCTTCTCCTGCCGAAGCCACTGTGGAGAAGCAGAGGGTTTGGTAGATTTATTTGGGTTTAACTTGCCTCCTTTTGTGGCTTGATCTGCTCAGAGACAGCTTCTTGGAGAAAATAAAGCTGCACTGTGAGAGTCAGCCCAAGAGGGAGCCCTGTTCCAATGTCTCCTAGTCCAGCGACCAAGTGTGCTGTGGCACGAGGGGTGGAAGGTGCCACATCACCTATAGCTACCCTGGAGCCTGGCCTGCAGCACGATCAAGGACATATTCTGCCAAGCTCATGGATAAAGAAATACTGCATTTCTGATGGCCATTCAGATGCCAATAACTCACAGCAAGTAGGGAAATGCAGGAGAACAGCACCTGCCAGGTGTCCAAGGGAACACCATGTGAAAGGGGAATGTCATAAAACCCTCAGTGGGCTGGAGAGGGCTGCTGTATTTCTCCCTATGAAAGTGGCTGTCTCCATAGCACTGGAGTGTCACCACACAAACACTGAGTTACACTCCTGCTGATAATGCTACAGTTTTGTCCTGGCAGGAGCCATAATGATGGGAAGCAGGTGTAAGAGACCATGAGTTCCCAGCTGCTAAATATTGAGGGAAACTGGGTTCTGTTTTGCTTAGACTGGGAGGTGGGCTGTAGGTCACTTTAGGCCTTTGACTCTTGACAGTGAGGTTTTCCAGCAACTGTGTTGGGAATATGGCTCTACCTTTTACTGCAGGATGCCTTGGAAGATGACAAGTACCTTGCTGTATGCACATGGCAGCTGCTCCCTTGCTCCAAACTACATGTATTAGGACTTGCCAGCCCTGAAATATTTTTGTCCTGCGGCTGCTTATCTTGTACCCCCACATCTATATGTCCTGAATCTGGCCAGGAGCTGGAAGAAACCAGGTGTTTTGTCAAGACTACAACATTGTGCAGAGTCCCTTGATTCCTGAGGACCTAGGAGAGGTCTTTTCCCCTAGGAGGGCAGTGCAGCCCTGAGACAGGGCTCAGAGATGTGGTGGCATCTCCAACATTGAGTTCATCCACATGAATAAGGCCTTGAGTGACCACAGTTAGCTGTGAGAGTGATTTGCTTGGAGCAGACATCCCAGAGACCTCCTCCACTTGAGCTTGTCAAGGATTCGCTAGGTAGAAGGCATCACCATGGTCACAACAAAATCCCCACACCAGAAATAGTGGAAGCTATAAAAGCATTTATGCATGTTTCACCCTCTTCTTATGCCTTTTAAACATATTTCTCCTGAGTTATGGAGTTGGAGCCTTCCCTCCTCCTGAGACTGCATAGCAGCATCAGAGGGGAGAAGAGATCAGTGACTAATGAATCAGCTGGAAGGGCTTGCCCAAAACCCATTCCAGGAGCCAAAGTACTTAAACTGGTGACTGGTCTGACTTATCTGTGCCAAAGGAACAGGCCAGCTGCAGTTATTTTTCCACAAAGACACCTTTTTTCTTTCTTTAAGCCTTGTGTAAATGTCAATAACCAGTCTTTAGAAACAGCTAACTGTTTGGCAGGGCACCCCTCCAAGGGGGAGGATAAAGACAGGCTGGGCAGCTTCTCTGGCTGCAGAGCAGCAGAATCTTGCTGGGCCAGAGAAGCTGGTTTGGAGCTTAGTTCCATCAAAAAAACCCCAAGGACATAAATATGGTTTATTGTAATAATTTAAAGCCAGCTGAACTGCCCAGTAGGAACAAGTCTGTGGAAACACCAGGGGAGTTTGGGAGCATCACAACCCAGCCCCATGCTGCCAGCTTTTTGGCAAAGCTCTGTGCTGTTCCCAGGAGTACAGAGTGCTCTTGGTGCTGCTGAGAGCAGTGTCCTCAGCACAGCCTCCTCCCACCACACACAAGTGCCCTTCCTGCCCCTGTGACCACACAAGCTTGTGGAAGACATTGTGAAATCAAGCTGATGCTTCAGTCTGGTGATGGCTACACTGGAAACAGCATCATGGTGTGTAAGAGAGACAAGGGCAGTGCCCAAGCAAGGAAGACACTACAAAGCAGCAGGGAACTCCATGGGCCATGCTGAAACATGCTGGTCCTGTTTACCCCTTGCCTTGTGGTCAAGAGACTTTCCCCCAAAGACCCAGTCTTAGAGAGTCTCATTTGCTGCTGCTTTGTGGAGAGAAACCTGAAGAACAGCTGACTGCTGTTGGGAAATAACCTGCTCTGTGCTGCTCACTGGTTGCAAGGCAGACACGTCTTCCACACATCACTCTCCGCTGCAAGTGCCTCTAAGAGCTACATTTAAAACCAAGGAAAAGTTTGGTCCAGCAGCAAAGTACTGCCTGGACACATTACACTCCCTTGATTTGGAAGAGACATGTTCCTCTGCATATTCTCTCATTCTGGGCAGTTTTCCCTAGAGCATTCCCACATGGGTCCTCCTGGCAAACATCTGAAGCAAGAATGTGGGGTGCTCATAAATTGACATTTACACAACATTTGGGACTCTGCTTTGCCAGGATGCAGGTGCAGGGAGCCCACATCCTGCCTTTGTCACTGTAGCCAGGCCCTGCAATCAACCCAGTGTGCTCTAGAGGCTGCTGTGACAGCAGTGGCACAGCAGAGCTGCCCCCCTGTAGGACAGCATCCCCAGGCCAATGGAAGGTGGACATGAGGGCAAATACTCCCCTGCTCCCTCTCCCTAACCAAACTGTCCCTGGAACACAAACTCTGGAAAGCAGAACCTCCAAACACATCCAAGATCAACATGATACCGCAGCTTAGTTATCTCTACCCAGGGTGGCATCAAAATCCCTCAGGATACAGACAGAAAAGTGGTTGGGGGAGGGGGTGCAATGGCATGAGCATTCTAAGAAATCTTTGTATATTAACCAGCAAGTACACAATCACACCTGCCACCAAGGGCTTTATAAATGCAGCAATTGCAATATCTGTATCATCTAGCATATAACACACCTGGGCATTAGGGAGAAACCCCAGAGCTGAGCTCTCTTGGCCCTTCTAATGTTACACCATCTCCTCAGCTACCCTAGATGGCTTGGACTTCCCTTATGTCCTAAACTGAAACTGTCCTCAGATGGGGTTTTCAGCCACAAAGCTGTTACAGGAAATGTCTGGCTGCAGTTGTCTCATTCATGAGCTTGGGCCAGCATTCAGATGTGAAAACAGCCCTGGCCAAGCCACCCCAAGCACCTGAGGCAGGGACACGAATACCTTTTAATTTTTTTTTCTTTTATGCCGCCAGAAAAACCATCCCATTACCTTTTAAAAGAGCCCTGTGTTGTATGCTTGATTAAAAGAACCACAGTGGTTAAAAAAGTACTTTTATGACAGCAAGGGACTTGGGCAAAGCCACAGACAGGAGGTGCTCAGTTTTATCACTGTATAGAGCAAAGGCCAAGCTCACTCTGCAAGGCTCTGCAGTAAGATGGGAAGCACAGCCTAGAGCTGCTCAAACCAGCACACACCAAGGCAAACACACCTCCCTCCCCTTCCCCCACCGCTTTCCATCTTACCTTATCTGCAAGCAGCAAATCCCACCCAGCTCAGGAGCCGACTGAAATACAACACCTTCAGAGCATCACCGAGGCTCAGTCTTTGTGGTGAGAGCCAGGCCGAATGCCAAAGCTGGCCCTGGCTGGCATTTACACCAGCTGTTCCCTTTCTGCAAAGGGGCACGATTGCTCCTCGTGCTTCTTATTGTAGTGACAACAGGGATAATGACTCAGACATAAGGAAGGGCTAACTTTCACTTGATCCTGGTATTAGAAAAGAGCCTGCCCCCCTTCTGCAACACCTCTCCGAGCATCCATCAGAGCCCAGCACACAGAGCAAAGCCCTGATCCCAGATCAAGCCGAGGTGGGGGAAGGGGAGAAGAGGGAGATTGACTCAAAACAAAAGCAGAGAAACCCGAAAAGGCTGTTCCTGGCACTGCAAGCAGGGGAAGAGTGAAGAGCACATCGGGACCACAGTGATTAGTGGGGAAACCTGGGAGCAGAGAGAAGGCTCAGGGCTCCTCCCATCCCCGGGCTGCAGAGGCAAGGGAAGCATTCGTGTTGGCAGGAAGGCAGCAGGAATAGGCAGCTCTTTCCTGTAGCAGAATTCAGGGCGGATGTGCGCTCCTCCCTGCCAATGGCCACTTGCAGGAAGCTGGACCCGTGTCCAAACTGCCTCCCCAGCCCCATGGGTGCTTAAATAAGGTACACAGCCAAGATTTTGTTCCACCTTTATTTTAACAATCAGATAAAAACAGCCATATTTTTAAAAGAGTCATTACATGGCAATTATAAAGTGCATTTTCCACTTGAATGTTGTGTACAAAAATATCTTTTAAAAACAAACATGCAAAACATCCTACAAGGCACTTCCAGGCATAGAGCAAGGAGAGCAACCTCCTCACTTCTATGTTCACATTGGCAATGGAAAAAGGGAAAAGGGGAAAGGCCACAAGTAGCATTTTTAAACTGCTATTGATCAGATAGTCAGTTCCCAACCTAGCTTTTACTTATGGCACTGCTCTTCTAGCTTATCTTCCATGTTCCTCCCTAAGCACACCCAAGGCACAGCCTGAAAACAAGCCCATGAGGGGACACCACCATCCACAGCACCCCAGACCCACATGCCTTGTTCAGGCTCACAAACAGCTCTCCATGGGCACAAGAAGGTGCCAGGAGAACATAACTTTTCTACAGCCAAGTGTCTTACAACATCAACACCATACACTAAATAAATAAAAACTATCACTGTCACACAAACTTGCCTCAAGTTTAAAACCAAGCCAAGCTAGGCAACAGTCCCCTCCAGAGAGATGAGATGCAGGCTCTAAGGGCTGACCTGGGGAGCTGTTTGAACAGAGGAACCAAACCTGATGAGTTCTAGGCTAGCAAGGAGATTCACCACCTCAGCTAAGTGATCAGGCACACTGAGGACACATACTGATTCTGTATTTTGAAAAAGCAGCAGTTGAAGGCCAGCTATTCTTCCTGCAAGCTCCTGTCCCTTTTGATATCCAACAGTGATCCAAATATCCCTTCTAGGTTAGAGTAAAACAGCTTCTATGTATTTGTACAGTAGTCTCCAGAATTAAAAGCTATGTTAACAAAGTTAAGTAGTCTAGCCTGTTGCTTCTCTCCAGCACATCCACAGGCTACTAGAGGCACCCAAAATTATGTAAAGCTTATGCACTAGAAAAAGCAGCATTTCCTTGACCTTTATTTGTAAGACTCTTCAGCACTCTCTCTCTCTGAGCTGAAGGATTAAGTTATTCTGCTAGGTTAGCACCCAAGAAGCTCTGTGAGGCTGCTTGGCACTGCTGAGCTCACCAGCCCAACACACAGCCAGAAGCCAAGCCACCTCTTTAATGACAGAGATGGCTCACATCTGTGATTTGTCTCACATGCAGGGGTGCTGTCAGGATAACCCCACATATCTCACTCTCCTCATGGCTAGTTCTTTGCATAGCTGGGGTGAGCCACTTTTATGGCCAGCGATGCAGTCTGGGCATTTGCAGGTTAAACTGGCAGATACTGCTTCAGCAGAGAGGGAAGCCCAGCACGTTCATCCAGGACAGCCACAGCACCCTGACATATGAGCAGTGCTGTGCCTGTATCTGCCAAGCAGTCCATGGCACAGAGTAACACCATTACCAGATCTTAAAAGCAACACCAGCTCCAAAGCCTGCTCATCCCAAAGTGTTGCTGGGATTGCACATACCACCCCTTTCTCATCCAAGGCACTTCCATGACACAGCAGGTACCCAACAGTCACCTTCCTTTACAGGACATAGCATAGACAGCCACAGGCTCCAGCTGTGTTTGGCTCCTATAGCACCTGAGCAGAGCCTCCTGCACAGGACCCTGGGCCCCAGCTGGACAAAACTCTGGTTTACAGTCCACAGGAGGAAGAAATGCATTTTCAGGGTCCAGCACAGCCAATTTCAGATGTCCATCAAGGGGAAAAAGCATCATTGGTCACTTGTGATTAAACCAACAAGAAGGTTTTGAAGAAGGTAGTCAAGGATGTCAACCCTTGTTGTGGCTGTGTCACAAGCACCACACAGCCACAGCTAATCTCTATTTTTGGTAACACCAACGGTATGAGAGATTTTCAAGATCATCTGATATAACAACCAGTGACTAAGCATATCAGATCCTCTGCCACAGGCACATCTCCTAATACGGCAGGCTGTAGGGCTACACTTCTTGTCATCACATTGCATTTTCACTTCCAAAACATGCTTTCTGCCTCCAGTAGGATGGGCCTCACTACAAGGATATGTGCAAAGAGAGGACTCCATTCCTAGCAATCCAACCACACTATTTCCTGACAGGCACAGGCTGGCTTTGCAAAGAGAACCCAGCAGCTGTAGTAGAGCCCACTAACAATGTAATAAAAGGATATATTTTGAAAGAGCCTTTTAATACTAGACAGGCAGTACAAAGCAGCCACTACTACACAGCTTGAACAGAAAATATAAGCACGGTAGTGTTTCCCTGGACACTGGCATCTTTACTGAAGAGGAAGAAGAAGTGCTGAAGAGACATGAGCAGTCCTTGGTCCTCTGATCATCTGGAGAGCCAGATTTGCTGCTCTGGCTATAAGCCCCCTTCTAGCAGAGCACCGCACATCCGGTTTTGCTGGGAGGCTTATGCTAATCTACACAGAGCCATACTTCTTCCACCTATTCATACACCTGTGTTCAGGCCAGCCCCAAGGCCTGCAGACACACCAGCAGCAGTCAGTCAGCCTGGCCTTTGTCCTCGGGTCAGTAGTAGGGCCCGAGCTTCTCGTAGCCTGAATAACTGGGCCACTCAGGAAAGAGGCCATAGGAGCACCGAGGGCTCCCAAACCGGTCAAATGCACTGCTGAAGTCAGGAGCCTGTGGGGGACGGACAGCTTCCTGGGCAGACTTCAGTTCTGACCGGATGACCCTGTAATTTGTGCCCCTGTTGTTGTCCCAGTACACCTTCCCATCACACTCAAAGGAAATGGCAAACTCAACTCTTTCGTGCGACTGAATCCCCTCAGGCAAGCTGATGTCAAAGGAAAACGTGTCCTGGTCCGACCCTCCGTATGTATCCTTGACATACTGGCACGGGTGATCTACAAAGCTTTTCCACGTGTCAAATGTCATCCGGATCTTCACTGTCTTCTCAAAAGCGAGGTTCTTCACCTTCACTGTTCCCACAATAGATTTCTCCTTTAGCATGCAGTTTTCCAGACAGACACAATCTGCCTGGAGGCGGTTTCTGAAGTCCAGGTAGTCTACGGAGGGCTGAACAAAATCCAGGACGAAGCTGTCCTTCTCCACGGTTGTCAGGCCCACAATGTTGTCTATCAGCTCTGTGATGTTGAAAGGAATATCTAGCGGATCCTCAAACTCTGAGAACACCTTCACCATGGTCAGAGCGAAGCCTCTGCTATCTGCAAAGGACACCCTCTTCTTCGCCTTGCTGTGTGGGAAGGAGTTTGCTGCCTCTCCTGGGCCCTTCAGGGCAGCCTTGCTGCTCAGCTGGATGCAGGGCCGCAGCGGCTTGCTGGCCTTTGGAGCAATTTTGCAGGCGCACTTCTCTCTGCGCAAGGGTGAGGAGCACAGGTACAGCTGCATGGCCACGTCCACAGCCATTGCTTGCTTGTGAGGGAAATAGTCTAACACTCTGGAAGATGAGAAGAAGGGTCAGTTGATGCCAGAAAAGCACTTTAATACAAATTTTGTCGGACAGTTGATATATCACTTCCTCCCCCAAGCCATCCCAAATAAGCTTGCTTCTTAATTAAAGGCAAGTATCTGCATGGTGTGATTTACCGACACTGTGACAAAAACACTACAGAAGTGGCAGGACCAGAGCCTGTTGTGCCCTTGAACAGCTCTTCCAACTGCTACAGGGACAAAGTCACCCTTTGAAGGCACACACACAGGCACTGTCCTACTAGGCTAGCAATAGCAGGCTCCAGAGCATTTGCAACCCAAAGCAAAGCCCGTGGTTCAGTCCTGCCAATGCTCACAAAATCCCCAGATTATCAAATTTCAGCACTACTCCTGCTGTGCTTGCCTCCCTTCGGGAGAGATTCTCTCCAGGGCTTCACAAGCTTTTGTAGGAGTAGGAATTCAGTTTGTCACAACTGACTTCACCTCTCATAAAACCCCAGATGTCAGCCAAAAGCACTCATTTCAGCTGAGCTACACACTCTGCTCATCACTGTCCCCCAGAACTGCTCCATCCAAAGTGCCTCCAAGTAGTGTTGCAAAGATAGCAACAGTCTGACACAGCAGCAGGGCACAGGCTTGGCCAACACTGCTCTGGAGCTTTCTTCCCTCTATCCATTTTAAAATAACATCAGCTCAGAAGGCACATCAGCCAGTTTTACCTCCAGCACAGAGTCTGCACCTCAAGCCTCCACGGGGATTGTGCTAAACCCCTGGGAAACATCCATACAGCCACAGGGTTCTGCCAAACACAACTCACCTACTCGAGGCTCACCAAAGCTTTGGAAGCAATTCCTTCTCCCAGAAGGCACAGGCCATGTACCCCTCCACTAGAGCCTCCCCCCAGCACCCAGCCTCTTCCCCCAGGGAGGCAGCACCCTCTCTCTCTCTCCCCATGCACCCACAGAAGGGCAATTTGCCAGATGTACCCTGGAGATGCCTCTGCAGCCAGGCAGCTCCCAGAACACTGCATCCATCGCTCCTGCCCTTACACTGACATTCTGATGGATGCTTTTGGCAGACTCTCTCTTTGGCCTGGCTCTGGATAAACTGCTGGATTCATTTATCACACACATCCCCCTTAAGTCAACTGTATTAGAGTTGACTTTAAACACAGAGTATTCCTTTAATAAAATTCCCGCTTGGCAGCAGGCCAGGTTCCAAAGCTGCTCCCACCACACAGAGAGGGATGAGGCAGCAACAGTAGCAGTGACCACTGGCCTTGTGATGCAGCAGAGTTCTGGCTGCCAAAGCCACGCACAGCCAGCTCTAGTACTTGATTGCTGCTCCCGTGCCAAGAAAAAGAAGAGCCACACTCTCCAATTCAGTGCTTTAAGTCCCCACCCTGTAACACCAACACCGCAGCTATGAGCAGGCTTTCACAGCATCCACTCCGCAAGGGTATCTGTTTATTCAGAGCACATGTGCCAAGGTTTGCATCCCAACACACCCACCAGCCAACTCCTTCTGCAGTGCCTCCTTTCAGCTGCACAAAACAGACACCTCAGATCCACCTGTCTGCTAGCCCTACTCTGCTCATCTCTACCTGGTTTTGCCAAGTTTTTGTTCACACATGCTTTATATAGGTCATTTCCTCCTTGAAATTAATGCAGCTCCCAATCCTTCTTCTCTTGGGTCAGTTTCATCTGCATTGCATCTTTTCCCAGGGAAATTTATTCAGCTGAATTCCTGTAACTTCTGAGAAGCCAGGTTTCTTAGGAAGCCTTGGTTATTCACAGTTTTAGAATGACAAGGCAAAGAATGCCCAGCTGCATAACCTGGAGCTTTTTTCCAAGCCAAAAACTATAGTAAGAGCCTGTCATAACCAACTATGAGCATGAGCTCTGTGCTTTTATGAAGCACATTTGTAGGAGCAGGAATGAACTCCGAGTTCATTTGATAATCCAGACAACTACTTCTGCTCTGGAGAGTCTACTAGTGCCCAGCTCTCAGCCAGACGCAGGTTTCCCCTTTGGGGCTGAGGAGGCTTGTCTTGAACTCCAGATGCTTTGGAGGTGGGCACAGGAATATAGTTTTGAGAGCTCGAAATTTTTCAGGAACTAAAGCTCCAGGAAGCAAAAAGTGCAGGCAGGGAGCCCAATGCAGGTACAGGGACCAAATCCTTTCCATAGCCCATCAAAAGGAGAGCAAACTTGACTGTGCCCGAGACTTCTTCCTGTAGCTTTACCCTCTCCAGAGAAGAATATCTGTCACCACTCATTCTTCCCTCCTGCCATTCTACGAAGGAGAATTAAGCCAGAGCCAAGGAATTACTTACACCTCCCTTATCGAGCCCCTCCGATTGCCTCCCACCTGCTACCTGGGGACAGGTGAGCCCTCGCCCAGGGCTGGTCGTGCAGCACTTGCAGAGCCAAAGTTCGCAGCCGTGGCAGGGCCGAAGCAGCGCTCGGTGGCTCCGCACCCCCTCCTCCTCCCTGATCCGTGGGGCCGGACCACCCCCGGGGCACAGCCCGCTTCCCGCAGGCGTCTGCCCGGCGGCGCTCCCTCGCTACAGCCCGCCCCCTCCGCGACAGCAGCCAAGCCAAGCCGCCCAGAGCCGGGAGAGGCGGCAGCAGCAGCAGCGGAGCCCCGCGGAGGGGCAGCCCCGGGGCTCCGCTCCCGCCTCAGCCGGGGGGCTGCAGGAGCCAAGCCGCAGGATCCCGCTTTCCCCCCGGAGCAGCAGCGCCGCGGCGGGGAGCGCCAGAGCCGCTCCCGCACACACGAGGAGGCTGCGGAGCCGAGCAGGCGGGGAAGGCAGAGGGGAGGATGAGGGGCAGAGCAGCGCCGGGGGAGTGGCGGTGCGCCCGTACCTGGTGCAGTGCATGGAGCCGCTCCGACACCACCGCCTCGCGCCGCGCCCGCTAGCGCGACGGCCTCTTAAGGGCGCCCGGCCCCGCCCCACTGGGCGGCAGCCAATCAGCGCACTCCGAGAGCAAGAGCCCGGCACGCGAGGGGGCGGGGTCGAGCCGGTGGGCGGGGCCGCGGCGGGCCCTGAGGGGCCGCGCAGGGATGGCTGCCTGCCCGTCGGGGGAGCTCCCGGGGCAGCGGCGGGGCTGCCGGGCGGGGGGAGCTCGCCGAGCAGCCCCGATGCTCCCCCCGCGGCACGGCAAGCTCCTTGTGGTAAAGTGACAAGCTCTATGTCCAGCGTCGGCTGCCCCCAGTCCCTCACTCTCCGTTGGTTCTTGCGCCAGGTTGCTGTCCCTGCGTGTGCATAATCACAGAATCAGTTTGGCTGGAAAATCATCTGAGATGATTGAGTCCAACCTATGACCGAACACCAGAATGTCGACTAAACCGCAGGACTAAGTACTAGGTCCAGTATTTCCTTAAACACCTCGGGAAGGGTGACTCCACCAAATCCCTGGGCAGCCCATTCCAATGTCTAACCACCTTTTTTCTGTGAAGAAATTCCTCCTAATGTCCAACCTAAAGCTCTCCTGCTGCAGCTTAAGACGATGTGCGCTTGTACTGTCACGGGTTACCTGCGAGGAGAGGCTCCTTTCAGGTACTTGTAGACAGTGATTAAGATCTCTCCTGAGCCTGCTTTTGTCCGGATTAAACACTCCCAGCTCCCTCAGGTGCTCCTCTAAGAATTTATGTTCCAGACCCATCACCTTCTTGTTGCCCTTCTCTGGACCTGCTCCAGCATCTCAGTGTCCTTCCTGAACTGAGGAGCCAAAACTGGGGAGAGCAGAGTAGGCTTTCCAGGTGCCACAGGTAAGCAGCTAAACCCTCGGGAATGTGCTCTTGAGACAGCAGAGCCTTTTGGGGGCACCAGTCTTCGGTCTGAGCCGGCCCAGGGTGTTTGGGTGCTCAGGGCCAGCTGGGGAGGAGGGTGACTCTCACACTCCTGTCTTGCAGCCACAGCGCCGGAGCAAAAACACCAACAGGGCCTGGCTGGCAAGGAGATCAGCTCCATGGGAGTCCCTATCCAGCCCATGTGCAGAGCTGGAAGCATCTGCCAGGTGAGTCAATGCTCTGTCATAGACTGGTTTGCAGGGCCAGCTGGGCCAAGGGGTCTTCCCAATTGTCCTCCTGCCTCCAGTTCCCATTTCTGCTCCTTTCTTTGGGCTGCTCCCAAGTCCATGTCAGCACAGAGCCCAGTGTCCTCAATAATTTGGAAAGCATGCATGGAGCTGGCCTCCCTGTCAGGGGAGTGGTTCTGTGGACAAATGCCACCCCCACTGGGAGGCCTGCTGGGAGGTAGGGATGGTGCATTTGCCTTCTCCCCATGGTAGCAGTGAGGATACTTTTTGTGCCACATCAGGCCTCTAACTGCACAGCTGCAAGCAATTCTCTCTCTCACCTTCCTTACAGAGCAGAAAGAAGGACTGAAGTGTCAACATTTGTTTTCCATTAACTTGTGGAAACATAGACAGCTATTGTTAAAGCTGGAGACTTCCTGCTGTAAGTTGCCATTTAAAAAACTTATTACTCTGCAAGGCAAAAGGGTTTTGTTGGGGAAAAAAACCCACACTTTTTTGTTTCATAAATTCTTTTTTGATAAAACCAATGGTAGGATTTAAAGCTGGGGAGAGAGAGCTGAAAGATGTACCCATTGCAGGAGTTCTGCAGATTTACAGTAATATTTCACGTGCTGAGGGTATGGTGGGGTTTTAGCATGTGTTACTTAATGACAGGGTTTACAGCAGAGATGAAGGGACCCATGTTCAGATTTCCCCAGGAGACAGACATGGGATAAGGTGAACATGTCCTGTGGAACCCCTGCAGTGCTACCTCCCCTTCTCCAGGCAGAGCCACTACACCCTGGCTCGGCGTCACTGGTGCAGAGAGGTTTGGCTGGAAGTGCTGGACTTAATGGGATGAGCCCCAAAAGAGGTGGAAGTTCCAGCCTGACTGACACTTGTCACAGTGGTCCAGCACAAGTTTCTCCTGCACATTGCTGGCAGCTGGGCACCATTGAGGTGATGAGGGAGATGCAGGATTGCTCTGGGCTGTGCAGGCTTTGCCCAGCCAGCCCACAGTGCCAGGCACAGAATGCACATGAGCTGGCTCAGGTGCATTTCTGCCCCTGTTTGCTGTGATCAGGCAGGGTGTTGCACAACTGTGGCTGTGTTTGCCCCTGAAGCAAAGGTAGGTGGATGTCTGGGCAGGGCAATGTGGCAGACTGTGGACACAGGCTCTTATCTCTGGGAAGCGAAGATAGTGGCTATATTTAGCTGGGTGCTAGGGCCTTGGGCAGTGATCTTTGTGATTTCCCCACAGCTTTCCCCACACCCCTCCTGCTTTGCAGGGGGGTGAGACAAGCTTGTTCCCTGGCATGAGGAATAGGCTGCACGTTGCTTTTCTTTGGGGGAGTGTTGTAAGAACTAGTCCCATCCATGACAGACAGCTCTGGAAGGAGGGTCCCACTTTCCCATCACGTCTCCCTTGGCTTTTCTTCCTCATTCAACGGATATTTACCCCAGCACATCCTGGTCTCCTGCACCGGACTCCTGCACCTCTTGGATGCAGCCCTGCTGGTTTGCTGCCTGAGGGGAGGCTGAGCTTCTCCAACCCTCCAGAGGGGCCCTCCTTCCCTTGCCATGCTCCCTTAAGAGCTACTCTACCAGCAGGCTTGAACAGGTCCTCAGGGACCCTTCCTGATCCTGCCACCTCCTCAGTGCTCTGCTGGAGACATGGGTGCATGGAGCATCTTCTCCTCCATGTTGGGAATCTGCAGGCTGCAGCAACAGCTCAACTTCCCAGCAGCCGGCCTGTGCACAGCCCCTGCAGGAAAGGGGCTTTGCCACTCATTGCCAAGAGTGTTGTGCAATGTGTCCACACCACATCAGGCTGCAGGGCCAAGGCTCAAGGGCAAGGGCTGTAAACCAGCGGAGTGCTTGATGAAATAGGGAACTGTGAAGGGGCTGCTGCCATGGGGCACCCCTTCCCATATCTCATGCTGTCTCCCAAGTCAGCAGTCCCCTCCCACCCCTTTTAGGTTTCCTGAGACTCAAAAGCTGATGAGTAGAGATGCAGTGAGCATCCTTGCTGGCCAAAAGCAGAGCAGGGCTTGGCTGCAGAGGCCAGCTGGCCAGCAGCCACTGATCAATGTGTGTGCTTGCTGGCCAGCCAGCACTGACAGCCCCTTGGCCAGCTATGGCTAACGTGACAGAAAGCTGTAGGAAACATGGGTTCCCATCAGCTTGGTAACTGCAGTCAACTTGGTGACTCTCACCATCATCTGTGTGTGCTGAAGCCTGATGTATTGCTTGGGAGCTCCTTCCCAGTCCGGCTTCTCTAGTGTCATAGAAAACACACCTTCACCAAAGGACAGACCTGGGAAGGCCTGTTGGGTGATGGGATTTCCCCTTTTTTTTACCATAGGTCTCCAACTCCTGTGTCTGTCCCAGGCAATTAAGCAAAAAGCATTCAATGTGCCCCATTGAATCAAAGGCAGTATCAAAGGAAGCCCCAGTCTTGGCTAAGGCTCTTGACTGTGCTTTGGGGAGCTGTGCTCCAGGGCAGAGGCCCCACTGCTTCTCCTATCCAGAAATGAGGAGTTGCTTCAATATATTCTGGCTGCAGGCCTGAGGAGGGGTATTTATCTTGGCATGGCTCCCTTTGGATCTCGTGTGCACCCATGGTCAAACACGCCGAGGAATGTGCACTCTGCCCACTGAAGACCATGGCACTTGCCCTTGCAGGCCAACATGCACAGCAGAAATGGTTTGGGGCCAGATACAAAGCCTGGCCTGGTATCAGTGTGTGTGATGGAGAAAGACTGGGTATTACAAAACTGTGGTTCTTAATATCAAAAATGCCCAACAAAAGAGACCTTTAAAATTGTTGCAAAGAAAGGGAAAATATGGGGGAATGAATGAAGGCAAATTAGCCACAACAAAGGCTGCTACTTAGAGAGAAAAAGGGGAATGGGCTTTCAGCAAAGGAAGAGCTCAAAGGACAGCACAAGGAGACAGATGACAGTACAGAAACCAAATGACAGGCAGACAGGAACAACAAAGAGAGGAGTCCTTGGCCTGACATAAAATGTGCTTGTTGAAAATGTTGTATCAGTGCTAAGGTGGGGATGGGTACCAAGTTAAAAAAATCTTTTCTCCAGAGACTGGGACCCAAGAGG
Organism: Zonotrichia leucophrys gambelii; assembly: GCF_028769735.1. Lineage (NCBI taxonomy): Eukaryota > Metazoa > Chordata > Aves > Passeriformes > Passerellidae > Zonotrichia > Zonotrichia leucophrys. The sequence continues at coordinate 25,520,663 of NC_088173.1, read as the reverse complement.
GGTGAGTCCCTGCAGGAAGAGAAAGGTGCTGCTTTTTCAACACATCTAATATTCTTTTCAGAAAGCTGCTCAAGGACATTGCCTCCCTGCAGTCTACAGAATTCATTCTCGTCAGCGTCGCTCTGGAAAAATCATAGCAATAGAAAGGAGGTTGGTTGTCTGTCCCAAGATTGCATAAAGCAGTGCAGCAACTTTTTTTTTTTCTTGAGAGCCTCCCTTCCTCTATGAGCATGCACTGTGGAAATGTCTGGTTTGACCTCCCAGAAAGTTTTCTTTGTTATGCTTCAGCTGTTTTAGAGAAACATGGTGGTTTCCCATCCCTTCTGCTGTTTGTTTGAACCCAGGAGTACCTGGTTGGGCAGATATTATGTGTAAAAAACCCACAAAAGCTGTAAACAGGAAGGAAGAAAGAAAGGAGCATAAAGACACAGCTTGGACTAAACCTCAAATCCTCCAAATTCCCCATGTGCAGGAGATAGACAGCAAGGGCTGGGCTGGAGTGGCAAGAGTATGAAAAGGAATTTGGGCTGTTTCAGTGGATACACTGGTGTGATTGCAAATCCAGAGAGATGCTCAGCTCCTCTCAGGCAGGCTGAATCAGCCCAGCTGCATTGACAGCTTGCCTTTTTTATACCATACAGGTATCCAACTGGCTGAACTTGAACCTGTCCTAGATGCATAACTTACGGTGAAGCAATATATATTTTAACTTTGGTGCCCTGCAAAGTTTGCAAACCTTATTTGGTGGAGCAGTTGTCTTGGGAACTTGTATGTATCCAGGCTTGGGGACTCAGAGGGCTTATCTTTGTGCAAGAGGCTGAGCTTTGCCTGAAAGCCACTTGTATGCAGAGGAAGGCTGGGGAGAAAAAGCCAGACTGACGAGTGCATGTAGTTCTTGATGATAAATATGATCCTAAGCTCCTTTCAGGGGTTCATGCCCTTCAGCTGAGCCTCTCTGAAGATCCAGGCTCTCTGCTGGTCCATCTCTCCATGAAGCATTTTGTCTCATCTGAAGATTAGTGTCAATGAAAGATGGGATCTGTTGCTTTCTGGACCTGCCTGCCTTTGTGCATTCACTATAGAGAGTCTGAAAATCAACAGGGACAAGATGCCTGACTTTTAAACAGTATCCTGAGCAAGTGCCAAAGGCGATGTCTGCGATAAAAGCTTACGGTACTGGGAAATGTCAGCTGAAGCTACTCCAGTTATCACCCTTTGCATTTTTTGAAAATGTTTTTCAAGTGTAACCTGCCTTTTTATTTGGAAGTTTTAATTTAATCCCGTGTGGGCAAGACTTATTCAAGGATTTTTATCCAATTAACCAGAATCTTGAAGTTTCTTTCTTGCAGAAACTTACTCCTAGCAAAAATTACCCCTATCTGGGGATCATGTACTTCTGAAATTGCACAATAAATGCTACTCAGTAGGTCACTTGAGATCCCAGTTTTGGAGCATACAAATGCCTCCAGTGTCTGCAGGTGCCCTGGCATTGCCTTGTCTCCTGAGAACTTAGGGTCCTGCAGAGACAGCTCTCTCCCTGCCTGATCTTACATGATCCAGCTAATCTCATCTGCACCTCACAGTGACTTTGCACCACAGACAGGGCTTCTAAACTTGGATTGGATGAAGCAGAATTTAGGAAATTTGCCTGCAAACAAGAGGCACACCCAGGGCAGGAATAACTCTAATGGGCTCTGGAAAGCAGGCCTGCTGTTCATAGGAAGGCTGCCTCTGTCTCTGGCTGGGTAGCAGGGAGTCAGGCCATTGAATGGTACAGTAAGCATTGTCCCAGTGCTGATGGCTGGGAATAGCTCATGTCCCAAGCCCACGGAGCCTGTGAGCATTTTTATCTGTCTCTTTCAGCTCTCCTCCTCCTCTAGTCTTTGCTCATCTCATGTTACTGATCTACTCAGCTTCCCTTCATCAGCAGCTACTGGGACCCTGCTGTGGCTGAAAACCCGAGTAAAGAAAGTGCAACCTCCTCCCAAAAGTAAGACAAACAGCGTGGTGTCCCTCAAGTTTCCCTGAATGCTACTGATTCCTGAGCAGAAGTTAAAGTGTTGGAAAGCAAGTCAAGATGGTGCAGACACAGCAGTTGGTGAAAAAGAAGGTCTTTGGCTTGTAAATAGAAGACCAGCTTATAGTGGTTTGAATCCAGTGGCACCAGCAAAACTGTAAAAAACCAGCAATAGCTGGGGGCTGCAGGAAAATCACCAAGTTGAAATAAATATTATGGTTCTGAAAGTCACCACAAATAGCCTAGGAATTGAATTTGCAGACTTATCTACTCCTAATGGAGGAGAAAGAAATCTAGAAGAGGTGAAGCAGTAGCAGCTAAACACTTTGGGTTTTGGTTTTTTTACCTCCAGAACTGCCATGATAACTTTAGTGTTTTTGCCCAAAAGCTAAGGGCCACAATAGGCCATTTTGAGTAGTACTACTCCATCAAAACTCATAGTGCAGTGCTGAAAAACTGCAGACACTACCAAATACTCTGGTCTAATTATTTCCATTCATCTAAGGGTTACTTCAGAACATACTCTTCTGTGATATTCAGGCTCCCAGTGAGGCAACAACCCAGAAAAGACCAAACACTTTTCTGAGGCTGGTTGCTGCAACCTTATCATCTGAGACTCACAGAGCACTTTGGATCTCCTCAAGTGCACGTCCCAGAGACAGGAAGTTGCTGTCACATCCTGGAGATGGGCTGTATAGCTAAGCTGGCTGACCCACAGAGCAATGATTGCTTAGTCTTGAAATTACTCAAGTCCAGTCTTCTGACTGCCTCCTACAAGGTCTGGTTGGTTCCCCTCCCTCTGCTGGGTGGATTTTCCTTGTGAGTCTTTACAATGCCTAATGAACCTCAGGTTGTGACTGATGTGAGCTGGTTTTGAGCTGTTTGACAGCTTTGGAACAGCCTTTAAAGCCCTTGGTCCCACAGCTTCTAGGTTGTGCCTGTAGTGGGGTTTGCTCCATTAAGGAGTTTGCTTAGGTCCTCCAAGAGGTAGGCAGAGTCAGCTCAATCAAATTAAATAACCAAGTACTGTTTGATTAACAGCTTAACCCAAGCTGCTTGTGGCTTCCCTGGCGGCCAGGGCTGACCCAGCCTGTGCAACAGCACGGCTGGGGCTTTGCACCGTTCCTGTCCAGGGAACCATGTGCAGGACACAGTTACCCTGGCACTCAACCGCCTCCAAGATTTTTCAAGCCTCTGCTTAAACGTGAGCTAGAGCAGCTATAAATAGCAACCAGTGGCCCCTGGTTAACCCAGGGGCTTTGATGTGGAACTGGCTCAATGTGAGTCACTGGCAGCTCACAACCTCAGCTCTCACATTGACTGGGGGCCAAGTTCATCACTACTCCTGGATTATTGCTGCCTTGTAGTCTGGGTAATGGAGGGGTGGGAATATGTTCCATTTGACACCTCCAAATATGAAAATACTTATTTATCTATTATATGGCAATAAAAATGCTTGTACGTAATTACAATGCACAATTCATAATTGAAAATATAAAGCATAAATTTCAAATTAGGACTTAAGTGCAAAGCAATCTGTAATATCGAAAGTTGAATAATATAATTACAACAAATGTCTTGATAAAGGGTTGGAAGCAGCTGCCTCGGGGAAGGGAGGACATTTGACACCAACTTTGCAAAGGCAGCAATGTCCCCATCTGGTATGGATGCTGCAGTGCATAGTCTGTCACGGGTTTGACCACTGCCTACCACAGTGCTGCTGGCCCCCAGCATTTCTTATCTGCATGAGCACACATCCTATTTATTGAGTGGACTTCCTTTGTTTTGCATCTCACTCTCCCTTAAGGGTGTGTTATTGTCTTATGATCAGACATTGTGGTTGCAATATGCACAGCACTCCTGGTTTAATTGCTTTCTCCATGTCATTCCAAAGTGTGAGTCTCTTAAATCATTGTCAGGGCTGTGTTCCTTGCTGCCAGGCACTGCCAAGGCTGTATGTGGAGCACTGTGCCCAGTTTGTGTCCCCAGTGTGAGATAAATGGTGACAGGCTTCAGCCCAGGGGCTGCCACCAGACCAGAGCATGTGGCGTGTAAGGAGACACCAAGGGAGATGGGCTTCTTCAGCCCAGAGGAGAAACAACAAAGAGTACCCCACTCTGTGTGAGAGACAGACAGTGAACGCAGAGCCAAACCTTCTCAGAGGTGCCCAGTGAAAGGACAAGAGCCAACAGGCACTTCTGCAACACAGGGAACTCTGATGAGACAGATGGAAACCACTGCTCCAGAACAATGGGATGGCAGTACATGGCCCAGAGAGGGGGTCACACCTGCATCCTTGGGAACCAAGCCTTCCTTGGCCCAAACATCCTGAGCTGACTGTGAGTGTCCCTCACACAAGGAGTGAGGATGGGACACACACCTCCAGAGCACCGTTCTGCACGGATCCATCCATGATTGTGTGATTATATTTCCCCGTTTGAAACTGTTGCCCCCTGAAAGCATTGATGGCTACTGAGGCCCCTGATGCAGTCTGTGGTAGTTCACAGACCTCTCTCAGTGGAGCAATGCTCTCACAGGAGCAGGCAAACCCCACACTGCTTAAAATTAAGATTATTTACTACAGTGAGCAAATACAGAATGATGAGAGGCAGACAAGACATGGAGAACTCATGTATCAGCGTGGCGTTTAGTGTAACATTTAATATCCGGCAAGATATCCTAGTCTAGGTAAACACATGCATCCCTCACTAATACAGAGAAATCTTATTCTGCATGAAGCAATTAAGCCTCTTTGCAGGCTGTGCACAAGGGAAGTGGCTCACAGACCTTTGCCCACAGTGTGACTCTTGCACCTCTGGAGATTCCTGCCTGCCTTAGCTCCTGCTGCAGACCAGATGGGCTCCTGCTGGGCACCAATGTTCCCCATAACATGCTCATCTGCTATCTGCACTGCAGTCTTAAGTAAGCTTGGCTGGTTTGTTTCACTACTCACTCTGAATGAAGTGAATTCTACATGAATGAAGATCATATCAGGGATCCTGTCAACCCATCAGCTGCTATCAAGAGGCCACTCTTATTTTTTCCACTTGTAAAGGAGGTGTACATAAAATATGCCACTACCTGTCACAGGACTTTGTGGATACTAAAAACTGATGTGATTCAAAAAGGGACCAGATATATTCACAGAATCAAAAATGCCACTGTTGTCTGCAAAGACACTCCCACCTTTCCAGGAAATCCTTGATCTGCAAATCAACCTGGCTGGGAAAGTAATCAGAAGAGAAACTACTACAGGCTTGCCCAGCCTTTCTTTTCAAGTATCTGCCATAGCTCTCTCCCAGACAGGGTGAGGGGAGAGATGGACAACACTTGAGCTTAAGGTTTCACAAACCATCTTACTCAGTGTCACGAGTGTATTGGAATTTCTCCCTAAAAATCTTCACAGAAGGCAAAACTCTATGGGGAGAGAGGATCAGATACAGAGCAGAGAGCAAGACAGCCCAACTCCTCCCTACCTGAGGGCTCCTGTGTAGAATCACAGAATTGTAGAGGTTGGAAAAGATCTTTAAGATTGTCAAGTCCACCCCTTAAGCCAGCAGTGCCAAATCCAGGACTACACCATGTCCCTAAGCACCACATCTATGTGTCTTTTAATACCCTCTAAATGTTACACTCAGCAGGTGAAAGCCATATTCTCTGATTTTGGTGATCAGGCAATCACAAACAAGAATATTTGGTGTTAAAAGTACCAAGGCTGCTAGGGAGCCAAAAAATTAACAGCACCACTCTGGTAAGTCTGGCCATAAGCTGAACTGGCAGTTTTTTGGGGGTTTCCAAATAGCTTGAAATCACCTGTGGAGACAAGTAGTGACAGCCATCCTGATGCTTCCCCACCTACATGCTTTAGTTGGGGAACCCAGGAAGCTCTGGTAACTCCAACCATGCTGTACTGGAAGCGCTGGGACCAGCAGCCAATGCACTGGTGATCAGCAATGACATAAAACTCAAAGATGCCTACCCTGTGGCAGGTGAAATGATAATACACAGGACCATGAGAAGACACAGCCTAAGAGTCTGTGATTTCTGTGATTCTCTGAGCAAAAAACCAAATTATCATCCAAAAGCTTCCCTTTTGTCAACACTGGCACCCCAGCTTCTGTGCAGCTGGCTCAGTGCCTGGACAGGGAAGGGCCCAGATGTGGGCTAGTGGCATTTGAGCTCGGGGGCTCACGTGTCTAGAAAAAGCCTGATAAGAGCCAGGAATGCAAGTGGTCCTGAAATAGGAATAAGGGCAGCTGGGAAAGCCTCATATGGATACATGGGCTGGGGCAGTGGGGCTTGGTATGCAAGGAGATGACACCTGCCCAGCACACTCAGTGTCACATTTCACTCCCAAGGAGACTCACATGGGGCAAGTGACATGTGCTGTGTCTCAAAGGCATTGTGGAGACTGCCCTTGGCCTGTCCTACACAGAGCTGCAGGAGCAGGGGGTCATTTTCCCCAGCAGTTCCCAGAGCTTGAGCAGGCTCCATGGAACTTCGAGTGATGAAGAGTGGCCCTGCCTGCCCAGCCATGCACACCACACAGCCCTTTGAATTGTGTGGCATATGCCCCATGTGTCAAATGCAAACACATTGCTGTCAGTGTCATCTAAGAGGTCTCCAAGCCTGGCCACCTTGATAGGCCCCCAGAAGGTGCACAGCCCTCCCTGGCCTCCCTCTGGGATGTCCCAGGACTCTGATGAGGCACAGCCCACCCTGCTGCCCTTCCAAGTTCCCCAGCCTCAGTCTTTGCCTCCTTGGGTGAGGTGTTGGAGATACAGCCAGCCATAGCATTCTCATCATGAGTTGCTATTCTGTTGGCCTAGTTTGGGGATCATCACAGGGAGAGGGAAAAGATGGTTTTTTCTACATTTCCGTGTCTCACAGGTCTCTGTGGTGCTGTTTATAGTCGTCCTGTCCACAGGCAATTTGGAATTTGGGCAGAAGTGTCTGACCCAAAGCCAGTCCAGACATTGCCATCAGAGCAAGGTGTAAATTCAGGGGCAGATCAAAGTCAGATTTTAGCTCCAAAGCATAGAGCAGTGCCTGGAGGCTCCCTCATGGTTTGCCTTTCCTATGCTGGATGGGGTTTTGCTTTTACCAAAGGTTGTGACCCAGTTTCTGTTTCAGTGACCGGGTCTGACAGTGACCAAAGATCATCCAGAAGAAGCTCCTGAGCTTTCCTGAGTTCTTTTATTTGCTTGTCTGAGATATCACAGCACAAGGTAAGGCAAACTCCTTTCTTGAGCACGCTAGAGACTGCAAGAGACAGGCATGGGCTGGCATCTGGGAGCAGCGTGTTAGATAAGGCCAGCACCAAGCAATGTGGCAGCCAGCCACTGTGCCATATCAGTATTGGAGACTATTATTTAACCTATAAGTAAACATTGGCCTTATCTTGCTCCTCCTTTCATCTTATGAAAAAGGATATTCAAACTCTCTCTTTTTTTTTTTCTAGATTTGGCTTGGAGGAAAAAGCAAGTGGGTGCTCATGCTGAGCAGTTGTAGCCAACAAAGTTGTGCTCCATGGACATTGTTGCCAAGTCCCCTGTGCTGGTGGTGGGTGCTCTTTCGAGTGCACAGGGCTCATATCTTATTAGTTCAGTCTTAGCTCCAGGCTTCAAACAAACATGGTGATCAGATGCCTTCCAGAAGGTGCCTCCAGCAAGCAGCACTGTGGCCTGCCTGTCGTCCCTCTGGGCACTGCAAGATTTCCTTTTCCTTGGCTGTCTGGATTTCCTGGGAGGTCTCTGCTGATCCGCCTGAGGCACAAGCAGCTGTACCTTAAGCAAGTGCCTCTGTGCAGCCCTTTCCTCAGGCCCTCTGTCACCACAGAGTTTAATCTAATGCAGACTTTTCCTCTAGGCAGGCCAGGAGGATAGCAGCAGAAACCCAAATTTCCCTTCTTGCAAATGCAAGAGGAATGTGGGAGCCCCAGCTCGGCGGAGGCTGAAAGGCTGGCTAAGATCCAATTGAGTAAAGTGCCCATTTCATATCCAGTGGAGATGCAATGTAAACATGCTGAAAATTCTCGGCCATCAATCCTATCCACAAACTCAAATTTTTGGGAAACCAACTGCAAACAGTATCCCAGCATATATATCTGCTCTTGGCCTGCTTTGCTTCCATTCTCTCTTCCCCATGTAGTGGTGTCCAAGAGCAAAGTGAAACAAGGGCTGAATGAAGCAGTAGAAAGCTTTGCTATCTCCACAGAGTGCAGGAAAGGAGTGTGGCCAAAAGCCAGAAATGAAGCATTCAGGAATTTCTGACTAAATCACCTTAACTCTGCCCAGTGCTGAGCTGATGGGAGAAGTCCCTCTGCTTTGCCCAGAGGTAGGATTGAGACAGTGAAACAGAGGATCTACAGAAGGGTCTTGAGGCTCCCCTGGGGTGGGTGGTACAGGACCCAGTGGGGCCTTTCCCTGCCTGGTTTGGAGCATCCCCTTCCCTCATTGCATGGGGAGCAGGAAGTTTGTGCTGGCTGCTGATCACATAGAAATGGTGAGTATGTGACTGTGCTCTTTAGCAGCTCTGGCCCTACGTGACTCATATTCCTTTCCAGAACTTAGTATTTTCTTGTATTCTATAATGTTCAATGATAATTTTCACATGATTTTAAAGTACTGAATTGTTAGGCAGTGCATTAAACTTCTAATAAATTCCACTAATTCCAACACTCACAGAAATACCATATATTACAATGTTTTAATCCAGTCCATACTGCACTAATAAGTTATTTGCCAATGTTTTGAAGTCAGGCAGAGTGATTGGGAAGAGCCTCTACACTTTCCAAATTTATATCTAGGCCTCAGATGGAAACAAGTACCAGATTTATGCTGAGCAGGGCTGCTGAAGAGTGTGGTGAGCTCTGTACCTGTTCAGCCCTGGAGCACAAAGTAAGCACAGACCCCTACCAGACCTTCAGCTGCAGCTGGAGAGAGGAGGCACTGGGATCCCATGTCCCTCTTGGGTGGCTGAGGTCAGACACCCCTCTGTGAAGAAGGTTTTCCCTGGCATCCTGCTGGGATCCAGGCCTTGGCTGGTGCTTGATTGTCTCTCAGGTACCATCAGTGAAATGTTTGTGCCCTGCTGGGCTGGTATGGCTCAGCAGCAGCTAGGTAACACCAACCCCCGAGTGTCTGAGCTGAGACTGAGCATCTTGCTTCATCCCTTCCTCCAGAGGCAGGCAGATACACCCAAGGAAACACCTGGCAACTGGTTTCATGGTAGTGCTGCAAGACCAAAGTCTCACTCCTGCTGCTTTACTCTTTGCTGCCAGGCTGGGGCTGTTTTAATAAGGCACAGTTATTTACCATGGCCTCTGGAATGCCTGCTGGGCTGTGCTGTGCTCTGCTCTGCTCTGCTCTGCTCTGGAGGCTGCCTGGCTTTGGGGCTTCCACTGAGGCTGGGAGGTGCTGGCAGCCTCAAACAGACTGAGCTCCTGAGTGTGTAACCCCAGGGTTATCTCTGAAAGACCAAAAAGCCTGGCAGGTTGTATTCAAGTGCAGCTAATAGGGGGGAGGTTTTACAGCCCTTGAGCTTTTCCCAATTATTTTCTACCTCCTTTATTGCTTTTATCATCTGGGAATGCCTTAATTTGAGATGGGGGCCCTGATGGTGGGTGCAAAGTTAAATATGTGGTTTTTCTTCATGAATAAGGCAATTTATATTCTGGCATAAAATCACAGAGTCATAGAATATACTGAGTTGGACGGCAATGACAAAGGATTATCCAGTCTATCTCCTTGCCCTGCATGGGACAGAATCACACCCTGTGCCTGAGAGTGTTGTCCAAATGCTTCCTGAACTCCATCAGGCTTGGTGCTGTGACCACTTCACTGGGAAGCCCGTTCCAGTGCCCAGCCACCCTGTGGGTGAAGAACCTTTTCCTGATATCCAACCTAAACCTCCCCTCAGATACTGTTCCCTCAGATTCTGTCCATTGGTCACCACAGAGAAGAGATCAGTGCCAGCTCCTCCTCTTCCACATGTAAGGAAGCTGTAGACTGTGGTGAGGCATACATTAGATGTGTGGACAGCTCACACATGCTGAAATTTTGGGCTGCCCTCTCTTTATCCTGGTACATCCATACCACAGCCTACTCAGGACAGATTCTCACCCCAGCCATGAGGGATGCAATGACAATCACAGCCAGCATCTCCTGTATGACAGCATCCCATGTGCTATCTCCATCTCCCTCCCAGCCACCTCAGGAAGTGCTGTTTGCTCGTGGTGGTGTCATCTGCCCCTTGGTAGTTGCCAAAAAGCCACAAGGCCACAGGGAACATATTTAGCTGGATCAGCACAGCTACACCCCTATGAAGCTACAGCCTGATAGTAATAGTCCTAAGGCTCACACATCTTTGTTTCCCAGAAAAGAAATGTAGCTGGGCCATGTATTTGTGCTAGGTGCTGCAATCTGTGGCTGCCCAGAGCTCTAGTTTGCAGTAGATACATTGCTGCAGCCAACCCCAGGGCTTTCCAAAGGGACTGGCAGCATCCACTGACTGCAGGAGAGGCGTGCTGAAGGTCTCAATCCTACTGTTCCCTGCAAAGCTCTTCCTTTGCTAAGGTAAGAGCACATCCCAGGGGTGCTCAGGGCAAGAGAAAAGCAAGTGGTCCCGTGGAAAGCAGAGCCAGTAGCCCATTGCCTTGATGCTCCAGGCTTTGTTTGATAGCACTACAGAGATGGGGTGAGGTGCTGCCAGGCGGTCTGCTTGCTCTGCTGGGCTTGATCTTCCTGGAACCAGGATATTTTGGAGACCCTGAGCTTGGGTCTAACTCTGGCTTGTGGCTGGCTCTTGACCTGTGGGTTTAAAAGGTTTTGAGAAAGGGACTTAGACTGACTGACCAGTATCAAACACCCTGTGCTTGTAGGAAAAGGGGTTAAACCAGAGTGAGCTGGACAGGGTAGAAAATGGTGCCACCCTGAAAGGAGAAAATGAGCAAAGTGCTTTATGTGCCAGGATTTAGCAGCACAGTCCCTGAAAGGAACAAACAAATGTTCAATGCTGACACTCCTACATTGCTCTGAAGGAAAAATGCAGAGACAGACTGCTTCCAGAAAGGTGGCTGTGCCCTAGAGTGTGGATGTCAGCACTTCCCCATGCATTTGGGCACCTCCTGGGAGACTGCCAGTCTCTGAGAAAAGCCTTGCACACTTTAAAAATCAGGACCTTGGTAGCTTCTGGGCATCCCACTGGAAAAGACAGATTACAGGAGATTTAAAAATCTTCCCTCAGGTTTTCCTGGGAGAGCTGGTGGGGCATCTTACCAACAGCCACCCGCGACAAGGTAAAGTTACAGTGAGCAGTAGTGTAGGCAAAATCATTTGCATTTATTCATTAGAAGTTGATTAAATTGAAAATCTGGCAGTTAAATGAAAGAAAGCCTACGTCTTGGAAATGAAAACCCTGCCCTGGGATGGGAATTAGCCTCTAAAGCAGAAAGCCCGTTTGAATACTTCTTATGAGAAATTGAGGCAGTGTCAGAGTCATGGCTACAGGGCTCTCTCCTCCACTTGTTTTCCAGTCTCATCCCAGTGAGTTTGACATGGCAGTGGCAGAGTTGTCCCAGATGTTAAGCTCTGGAGACTTTAGGATTGTTTTAAATAATGTGGGCTGCTTGCTTAGCTGAACCAGTCTCTCTGCCAACATACTTGCTATGTATGGAAAACACACTGCATTTTTTGGCTTCAAAGACATTTTCCATGTCATCAATGCAAAAAATTAAGTGGGCACAGTATGTCATAAAGGTAAGAAGATAATCCAAACCTCCTACCTCACCAAAACACAAAAGAAGTCCCTTATTTATTTAACATTACAGGAAAGAAACAATTTGCCAGCCACGAAGATAATACTAATTTAACTTGGTTGCTGCGAGCACTAGGAACTTGATACAGCAAGCTCCTCTATGAGATGGCAATTGTTTCTATTTTTGTAGGGACTGGTATTCATGAGATTAAGCCAGATGCTCTGCATGCAGCCCCAGCCCCCTGGTGCCTGATTTTGGACAGTACTGCAGCAGCAGTGTTTTCCATGGGGCTAAAAGCTGAGTCAGTGTGAAGCTCTGTGTGGTGCAGTTTGATCTGGCAAAGAGCAAAGCTGCTGTGAATCAGGAAATAAAGCCAAAGTGCCTGTCCTGCATAAGGCTTTTGGAATCTTGTTAGAAGGATTTATGCAGTGTTTTTCCAGGGAGGAATACAAACCCTGTCTATTTATGTCTCTCGCTCCCATCAAATTTTAATGGAGTGCTCCTCCCCTTTGCTTGAACATTGGGATTTCTCTGCTGGTTCCAGGCTCAAGGCAGACACTCAACAATAAAGACTAAATGCAGCACATACCAAAGCCCATGACAAAATGTCAACCCTTCAGCAGCTAACAGCTGCAGTTGCCTGAGCTGGTGCTCTTCTTTCTCCAACTGCCCACCTTCCTGCCATCCGCAGGCAAGGAACACACAGGTAGGGATGTAAGGAGTACTCCTACACACAAAATCCTGCATCTGGGATTTGCATTGGGCTTGGGCTCAGACCCAGGCTGATGGTGCAAGGTGGGAAGCACCACTTCTGGCTGAAGAGTGAGGGTTGGCCACACCATGCCCCAGCAGGACGCCCAGAGGAAGCTGTGCAAGCACATGCCAGCTGCAGCAGGGCTGCCCTATTTCACAAACTCCTGGCTGCTGGCTGCAGCTCTCGGGGTGTCAAGGCATGGAATAACCCCTGTCCTGTCTGAGATGGGACTTTGGAATGTCTAGGAAAGGGACAAAATGGAAATGCTGCAGTTTATCTGCAGTCAGTATGTGCCCATGTCTCAGATGCTCTGCACAGCAAGGGTCTCCCCACAGCCAGAGAGCACCAAGGATTTTTAAAGGTCTGGGATGGTTTCTACACCGTGAACAGGGTAGGTATATTGAGCCTTGAGAGGGCAGATGTGAGAGGGAAAGGAGGAACTGTCTTTCACCCAGTTAAGCTCCTGGGTGTCCTGTTATAAGGAAGCAGGGGGAGCTGGTTTCTTTCCACAGTGCAGAACTGAGAGGAGGAAGTCTCCACTGCAGGATATTGAAGTTTGCAAGAGTTCAAAAAGGAATACCTTGAAGAAAAAGCCATCAAGGGCTATTAGATGGAGACACCATGTCTGGCTCAAGAAATGCTGATCACTGAAACTTGGGTGAGGTTTCAGAGAGAACTGCACCTTTTCCCAGTTCTCTCTTCCTTAAGCATAATTTCTTCTTCATTGTGGCTTTATTTTTTTCCCTTAATTTTGTTCAAAGCTTCTCAGGAAACAAGAAAGGGGATAATATGTGGAGCACAGGCTGTCCCTGGGTTATAATGCTTCACTGGCAGTAAGTGAGACCATTGGTGATAGCCTGAGAGGAGGGCAGATTGGCCTGGTTTATAGCCTCCTTTGTCTCCCTGCAGCTCTCAGTACTGCTCAGTCATTAAAGAAGTGACCCTGAAAAGTGCTGGCTGAAGATGAGATTTGCTGTTGCTTCCTTCAAGAGTGGATTCAGCATGTGCTTCACATCACAGTGGGCTGCACTGTCACCCCAGGCCTGGAGCAACCAAAGTAGGTGAGGCTTTAGTGCGAACACTGAGAGCAGGAATCAGTGGCTCCAGGGCAATGTTGTGAGACAAGGGGGACATCCTGGTCCATGACACCAACTGGGAGTGAGAACCAATGCACCTAGATCCCAACCTGCACCATGATGTTCACGGAGGGAGCACACATGGGTGGGTTGAAGAAGCCAAGATGTACCTGCTGCCTGCTCCAGCTGAGCCTCATGTTAGTGGCCAAGTGCTGATGCAGCCTTCATTATACAGAGAATGAGGAAATATCTGCAGGCAAGTGGAAATCAGAAAGCCAAACTCCCTTCTAAAAAAAGTGAAATAATCTGATCAAAGGTGGGTGGGAAGGAACTGTTCTGGGGGTATGTTAAAGCCAGGCTAGTTTTCCAAGCAATGATGAATCAGATGTTTTCTTGTGAAGTTAAATGCATCTAGAGAGAGATGACAAAAACAATTCTTTTTCTTGGTATGCCTTACTAAGCAGCTAAAAACAGTGATGTGATGCTAACAGGGATGTGTGATGACAGACCAATTTTGGCTTGGCTGCTTCTGGAAGACAAAGGCCTTTTCTCATTATTTGAGTTTTTACTCTGCTAGACAATGAGGTCAGCCAGGGGATACAGTGAGAAAGCATCTTTACCTGGGCTGTTCATCTTGTGTTGAAGGGATGTGTGCAGCACCAGAGGCAGGCTATGGACAAGGAAAAACTTGGACTTATGAAATAGAGGATGGAAAACAGAACAGGAAGGAAAAGTGCTGCTTTTTGTTTTGTTTTGTTTTTCCTTTTGTTTCTGAAGAGTTTTACTTTCTTTCAAATAGCGCAAGATGTGTCCAGCTGTTTGTTTCCTTGGAAAAAGGAAAAAACTGCCAGACCCTGGTCACAAAAGTTAGAAACATGTCGGTCCAAAGTGGCATCTTGACTGAAAGCAGGACTGGCTGGAGGGGTGAGCAAGAAATGTGTGACACTGTGACTGCTTTAAAGAGTGGAGGCACTGCCAGAAAGCAGGGTGGGACACAGAGGTGAGCCCAGAGGAGACAGTGAAGGGTCAGCCACTGCTCAGGATAGCTGACAAGGCTTCCATAATGATGACTTGAATCTCAGTCCTTATAAGCAGCAGTGAATGCTGCCCTTTTTCCAGTCACAGGCTCAATCTTCGCAGGCAATCTCCCCACTCTGTGCAGGGGACACTCAGCTGCTCAGGGATGAGTTGTTCACCTTCCCACTCTCTTGGCCAAGCCCTGCAGCAATGGGGAACAGCAGCACTTTACACTGCTCTAAATATCATGTCCAGGATACACTGACCTCATGGACCTGCCTGGCAGGAGACACCTCAGTGAAGCAGGGTATCAAAGGACTGGAAACTATACTTCAACATCCATGTAAAATGTGTGAATCTGTACAGGCATCTGCCTAAATATGTATGTGTGCATACAAAGAGATGAATGTGTGTGTCACCAGGTGGCATAGCCCTCATGTCCTCTTAGCACAGCTATCTCACCAGGTGGCATATCCCTCATGTCCTCTTAGCACAGCTATCTCACAGAGCCCTGGATGCCTGCAGTCCTGGAGACATGCTTCTGCCTTGTTGGTGCAGGCTGGCAGTGATTTTCCCTTCCTGCTCCTGGTGTGGAAGGATCAGAACCCCAGAGCCAGGCAAGGAGACTTGCTCCTCACCATCCTGTCCTCAGCTAAACCTGGGCTTGGCCTTCTTGCAGCAACCTTGTCCCAGGTTTTGGTGACAAGCTGTGAGGCTGAAAGTTGGCATGTGCGACAGGGCTGCTGTGAGGCTGAGTATGGGCTATGGCATCTGCAGGTGGGGAGGTCCCGAATTCCTTCTCCGTTGCCTCCAGAACTCATGGATAACTCGCAGAGCCTGGGAGAGCAGCACAAGGCAGGACCTTCCTGCAGCCTTCTGCTGCTCCCCAGTGGCGGCGCGGAGAGGCGCCACAGGCGGATCCTGGACGGGAGACGGGGAGGGAGCTGCGGCATCTCGAAGTGGAGGCCGTGATTTCTTTCTCCATCTTCCCCAGATCTCACAGTTGATTCTCAGCGGGCTGGGGAACAGTAGGGTGACAAGGATGTGGGGGAGATACAATCACAAGCCTAGAGTTTTTTGCAAATAAGCAAACACTTTTGGAACCTTTCAGGGCAGTAGACAGTACCTTGTGCATTTATTTCCCCAAATCAATGAAAGCTCAAAATGGTCTCATTTTCCTTATCCTGATAATTCACTTGCTTCTTAAAAAGATCTTCCTACCTGGTTGTGTTCTGAAATAAAAAGCATGATGGCAAACACATCAAATTTCCAACCTGCCTAGGGTGTTGAAAGCAGTGTAGCAGAGAACAAGAAATTGTTTCCTCAGTGTATTCATAAAATTGGTCCTCCAAATTGCCTGAATGTTGTTCCTTTCAAACACCTTGTAATTAAGGGAAATAATACTGTGGTAAACAACACTATTTCTTAAGCATCTTGCCAGACTGTATCACAGCAGGTGCTAAACTTGTTTGTAAACTTGAATTTTTCAAGGCTGTTTGGCCTTTGGGACGTTGGAGCACTTACCCACACACAGATCTCAGTGTTGTGCTCCTCCTGCCTGTGCTGAGGCTCTTGGAGGCTGGAGGTGCCACTTGTGAGACTACTCTGTAGCTCATTAAATGCCCCTGAGGCAGGTGCTGCCATCATCCCTGTTTGCTTTTGCTGGGCACTAAGCTGGCCATGAGGGTGTATGTTGGAGGGACATTTAAGCAAAAAAAAGGACAATGCTGCTAAGAGAGCAAAGTAGGAAAATGGCAAATGAAAGACAATGTCTGCAGCCATTTCCTACCCCTCTAGCAGAGCATCTGTAATTCACTTTGCAAGGCTGTCTGGGACAGAGTTACTGAGATTGCCTGATTTGTCAGGGAGTCTGGGCACCAGACCAGGCACCACTCTGCAAGTCTCATGGAAGTGTTGCTATCAGTGTGGCTGTGGGCCAGACCCTGAAATAGGAGTTGTAGTTCTTGGAGGCACAGGGTTGAAAAAGGGTTTTTTTTTTTACCTGGAAAAAGCTTCAGCATTTGAAAAATAGTTTGTAATGCTCTCATTTTTTTTTTTAATTTAAGCACTTAATAAGATTATTTCCTAGGAAGAAACAGGTATTTAATGAAATCCAGTTTTCCCACTGGCATAAATTTTAGTCAACAGACTGCAGGCAGTTTAATTTTGAGCAGAGTCAGGCCACACAGCACAGAGGCAAGTAGAGCTGTCCTTTCTTAATGGAAACAAGATTGCAGAAGCTTGATAACTGATATGAGGCAGAGTGTCCCACAGAATTTTTGTTGTCTATTTTTTTTAACAGCACAGTGTCCCTTATCTTTAGGAAAAGAATGCTTAAAAGTGACTGCAAAGGAACAGGAATACAGCAATAACAGACAAGGATGTGATCAATCATACAGCAGAAAAGATACATGTAATTTTCTATTAACAATATAAAATCAATAATACTCTTTAATGTGAAACTGCCTTTGAATGTTTGAAAAAAAATGTTGCTGCACTTGGAATAGTTAAAGGTGTTATTGGGACATGGTGCTGGACTTTTTAATAGCATATTTCATCCTCTGTTCATGTCAGCACAGATTTGCTCCCTCTCATTTTGGTCCCAGCATTCTCCAATCATCAACATCCCCTTAGATTTGGAAGCAAGGAAGGGAGAATCTAAATGTCAGTGAGAAAAGGAAACTTCTCTACTAATGCAACTGTAAAGAAAAAAACAGAAAATATTAAAAAAATTTCTCCTGAAGTCCAGGAAAATAATAACCAGTACATCATAGAGAAGAAGTCACTGTAGGTACATATAAATATAGTTATGTACAGTGGGCTATTGTCTCTACGTACATATAACCTGTATGCTCTTTTATCCATACACGTGTTTAAAATACTTGGACTTTAAATCATGCTTCTAAAAAAGTCTCCTGCATTTCAAGAGGCTGGCCACACCATGTGTCCTTTCCCTCACTGCTGCTCCCCAAGCTGATGCCCAGGTGCACTGGGCATTTCTACTGTACCCGCTAACTTCTGGACCCTTTTTCACAGTCCCTCTGCTGCCACTTGCCCTTCCCTGCCAGCCAGTGTGAGGAGTTACTGCTTTGGGGGTGTGGGTACACTGTGGGGTGGCAGAGCTGGGGTACAGGGCAGCTCCCCATGGTCCTAACACAAATCTCAGCATTGTCCTACAGGTGTGAGGAGGGCACGGGTGCTTTCTGGGTAGTCTTAGTGTTGCCTGGATACTGCTCTGTCCTTTCTACTCTCTCCCCTGACCACTACGAACCACTTTGCCTGGTGTTCCTGCCACAAGGATGCTTATGGTCCCTGGGATGTGCACACTTGTGTTTCCCAGGGAAGTCAGTTGCCCAGAGCTACTGGGATGCTGCCCAGAGAGACAGCTGGGTGTAGGTACCACACCTTGGGACAAATGTCATGTCACTGGCCTGGGGAATCTCTCTTGTGCCAGTGCACTGGCCCTCCTGACCCAGAGCTGTGCAACACCCTGGTCTTTCCATCTGCCTGAGGGTGTGTCTGCCCTGAGCTTCCAACTGACTTGGCTGTGTCAGAGCCCCTCCTGGGCCAGCCCTGTGGCTGGTTCCATCTCTTCCCCATCACACAGGAGATCATCCTGGAGCTTTCCTTTTCTGAGCAAGCCAGAAAACGTGCACATGCCAGAAGGTCTCACAGAAAGACAGTGGTGTCAGTAAGTGTGCACCTACTGCAGCAGCTTTCTAGGCTCAGCTCTCACGCAGGGAGGTTTGATGGGAAGGCTGGAAAGGATGAGTGCACAGCACCCACAGACCATGGATGTGCTTGGAGTACAGACCAGTCTTGGGGATGGATGGACACTCATGCCACCACCCGCAGCTGGCCGGGAGACAAGCCAACAGGGCAGCACAGCGGCAGTTTCCCCCGGGTGTGTAGCGAGAAGTCCGCGAGCTCCCGTGCCCCGGGGCCATCTCCGCGGCTTGGGCGATCCCCCCGCTTTGCCTGGTGATTGGGACTCCTTTCCCAGGCAGTGGCAGGTGCCTTATCCTCTGGCCGGGCAGTTTTCCTCCCCCAGCTGCTGCTCTCGCTCTCCTTGTTGTGCTCCAGCGGCTCTTTCACAGCGCTCAAGGTCGAGGCCGGCGGGCTGGGGGGTGCGCGCATCCCCCTGTTTTCGGGGGGTGCCCCCGCGTTCAAGGCTATCGCTGCCTTCCCACGGCCGCCGTAGGTGCTGCGGGCCCGGTTCTCACGGCCGGCTCTCACAACAACCCCCACCCGGCGGGACGAGGCGGGGCGGGGAACGGGGGTCCCCCGTGCCCCTCGGCTCTCGGCGGGCGGTGGGTCCCAAGAGCGCCCGGCCCGGACCGCAGCTGCCCCGCCCGAGGCCGGCGACCCCCGTGTCCCGGCCGGGGCTCGCCGGGGCAGCGCGGCGCAGCCCCCGCGGCGGCGGGGCGGGCGGGGGTCTCGGCGGGCGGTGCCCGCGGTGCCCAATGGCCGCCCGCGCCCGGACATAAAAGCGGCGGCCGCGGCTCCGCGCTCCCTCCGCCGGCCGGGCCCCCCGGAGCCGCCCCTCCCCGCCGCCTCCGCCGCCGCCATGGGCCGCCCCCCGCCGCCGCTCCGCCGGGCGCTCGTCTTCCTCAGCATCCTCCTGCCGCCGCTGCTGCCGCTGGCCGGGAGCGCCGCTGGCGCCGGGACACGCCGCGCCCGTGAGCCAGGACCGAGGGGGGCGGGCCGGTGGGGGAAAAATCCCTGCCCCATTCCCGGGGGCTGCGGTGGGCGCTCGCCGCATCAGGGAAGCTTGCTCATCTTCCCGTGATGGGCAGTGGGGGGTCCCCTGCCACTGAGGATAACCCCGTTTTACTCATCTCCCGCTGGTGTGTCCTTGACGCCTGTGCATACTTGTCACCCTGACAGTATGGGGACCTCTGCGTCCCGAGGGGCCCTGTGCTGCTGCCTAAAAGGCTTGGGGGGGTCCCTGCCTTCCCTGAGCGGGGACGAGAGGTGCAGTTCTCCTTCCAGCCCCAGAGGAGATCCAGAGGTGCCCTGGATGGGACTGGTCCCTCCCCGTACTGGGCTATGCCGGGACCCCCAGGCGGGGAGCCGCAGAGGGGCTGTGCAGGTGGATGCCCGCTGCGGCCGCCCCGCCTGATCCCGGGCCCGACTCCCTCTCGCCCGCAGCGGCTGCCAGCCCCACGTGTGCAGCCTCACGCCAGGCCGCCTGCGTTTCCGGCTGCATCCCCGTTCCCTGGCTCTGCGATGGCGAGCACCAGTGTCCTGACGGCACGGACGAGCAATGCGGTGAGTGGCACCCATCCGGTGTCATGGGGCGGCCTGGGGAGCTGTGCTGCACAGACATCTAGGGGCCCTGGTGCTCTGGGAAGTGGTGGGGAAGGACAGGACAGAGGCACCTCAGTCTTTGCCGGCTCTGCCTGTGTAGCTTCCTGCAGGGACATATGTGCTCCAGAGATCCATAGGAATATCTGTGGCATGAGAACACATCCTGGAACTGTGTGCTCCTTGGGCACTGCCTGCGCCTGTCCCGTGCCAGGATGAAGCAGACCCTTGTTGTTCTGCCACAGCAGCAGGTCCCAGTGACTGCGTGCTGTCCCTGCAGATGTTGCCTGCGGCGGGGACCCCCATGTGTGGCAGTGTGACGATGGCCGGTGTGTCTCTAGCAGCTGGCGCTGCGATGGTGCTGCTGACTGCCTGGATGGCTCTGATGAGCGGGACTGTGGTGTGTACTCTCTGCTGGGGCTGAGTGGGGGTGGCTGGGGGTGCAGGGCAGGCTGGTGAGTGCTGTGCTGTTTCCTCAGTGTGCGGGTCAAAGAAGGTGCAGTGTCCTGGCACCCACCACTGCATCCCGCACTGGGAGCTGTGCGATCGGCACCAAGACTGTGAGGATGGCTGGGATGAGGAGGGGTGTCCCCAGCAGCCCTGCCTGCCTGGGCAGTGGCAGTGCAGGAACAGGGTGTGCATCATGGCTGAGTGGAAGTGCAATGGGATCGACGACTGTGGTGATTCCTCGGATGAAGATGTCTGCGGTAAGCAAGAACACTGGATGCTCCTCCATAGGGTGAGACCTGTCTGGGCCATGTGTGAATTAGGGAGTGTTTTGTTCTCCTGGGCCCCAGCTTCCCTTGGGATGGTGGCAAGCTTGCCAGGAAGCTGCTGATGCTTTGCAGGGCCTCCCCATGAGGCTGGGACCCAGGGTATTGGTGTGCCCTGCTGACATGAGCTGTGTGTGCCATAGCTCCCTGCACGCCTGGCATGGTGCGGTGCGATGAGGGCAAGTGTATCCTGGAGTCCCTGATGTGCGATGACAAGGATGACTGCCTGGATGGCACGGATGAGCCCAGCACATGTGGTAAGTTACACACAGCTGCTGGCTGATGCCCATCTGGGAGGGGAGCCACAGAGCTGTCCTACCTCATGTCACCCTTTGCTGCATCCCCACAGGTCGGAGCTGCTTTGTACGCAACGGGGGCTGTGCAGAGACGTGTACTGACACACACTGGGGAGTGCAGTGCTCCTGTGGGGCTGGCTGGGTGCTGCAGGCAGATGGGCAAAGCTGTGCTGGTAAGGGGAGGTCAGGGTGCGTGTGCTTCCATGACATGTGGCCTTGGCCACTGACAGCAGTGTCTCCACAGAGCCCGTGCTTCTGGGGAAGCACCTGCCTCTGCCCTGCTCCTGCCTGTGTGTCCTGTAAAGATTGAATCTAGATAATGTCCCAGCAGCAGCTGGTGCATTTTGGGGCTGAGGCCCATGTTCTGGTATCTAGGCAGCTTGCCTGTAGTCCCAGGGAAGCAGTGGCAATGCTGTCTGGGGCAGCTCTGTGGCAGACTGCTGATCTCACCTATCTGTGCAGATGTGGATGAGTGCTCCCTGGAGTATGGACCCTGTAGCCAGCTGTGCACCAACACCCCGGGCACTTTCAGCTGTGCCTGTCTCCAAGGCTACACCCTGCGGCATGGCACCGCCTGCGAAGTGACAGGTAGGGAGAGGAGGGGAGCCCAGGCTGTACTCCCCAGCCATGTCCCTGGTCAATGAGTGACCTTCCTCTCACTCTGGCAGACAATTCAACACAGATCCTGGTGGCCGTGGGGCAGGACCTGGCCGTTCTGGATGTACGGACCCAAGCCTACCGGCCCCTGCTCTCCACTGAGACAGAACCCCGCGCCCTGGTGTACGACCTGCTCCGAGAAACCTACTACTGGCTGACAGAGGATGGAGAGCTCCGTGTCCAC
This sequence comes from Zonotrichia leucophrys gambelii, assembly GCF_028769735.1. Taxonomy (NCBI): domain Eukaryota; kingdom Metazoa; phylum Chordata; class Aves; order Passeriformes; family Passerellidae; genus Zonotrichia; species Zonotrichia leucophrys. Next base: position 25,498,825 of record NC_088173.1, on the reverse strand, counting down.
CACCCGGGGAAAGACACACAGCCTCTCTATGCAGGTGAGCAGGACCAAGCGTGCTGGGTGCTGTAGCAGGGCTGAGATGGGTGCTGAGAGCTGGCCTGCCACCCCAGTACTGCTCTTCCTGTATAGAGGAAGGGGCAGCCTGAGTTGTCACACAGTCTGGAGCAGGTGTGCCTTAAAACTGCTCTGTCTCTACAGATGCCGGAGAGGTGAACAGCATCTCTGTGGACTGGTTCACAGGGCAGCTGTACTGGGCCAGCAGCCATCCTCCAGCCATCTGTGCAGGGCTGGGTGATGGCCGTGGTTACGTGACAGTGCTGGGGAAGGACATTGCACCGGAGCAGCTGACAGTGCATCCAGCTGCAAGGTGAGCAATGTATGAGCCAGGGTTGTCCCAGGCTTCTGGGATTGCAATGCTGGTTGTGCCTGCTGTGGGGCCATGGCAGCACTGGTGTTATCCTGTGAAGTGGGTGCTGAGTGCCTGCTCCCAGGTCCCTGTACTGGGTCAACCGTGGACAGAGGGGCCGGACAGTCATTGCTGCAGCTGGCATGGATGGCTCAAACCGGCGGGAGCTCACAGTTGTGTCCATGGAGGAGCCTGTGGGGCTGAGCCTGGACCATGTGGCTGGCAGGCTGTACTGGATCAGCGAGTACAAGGAGGTAGGGATGAGGGGCAGCAGGGCTCTCTCGCACCCAGGGAGATGATGAGGTGGGAGTTGGGAGGGTGGCCTGGCCCTTGTTCCCTTGTGTCCATGGCCAAAGCATGGGAGGGAGCAGGGAGCGGTGCCTAGGTCTGGCATACATCCCTGGGCTGGGAGGAGAATGGCCAAGGTGTGGGGATGCTACATAGCTACCATGCCGTGCCTTGTCCCCAGTCCATCGAGACCCTGCGGGTGGATGGCAGCGGGCGCCACTCCTTCCACGCTGTTTTGCGGAGCCACACGGAGCCGGTGGGCCTGGCTGTGTTTGAGAGCCGATTCTTCTGGACCGATGGCACAGAGCTGGTGTCAGCCACCTGGGCCTCTCCCCAGGAGCATGCAGTGCTGCTCCGTGCCTCTATCTCAGCTTTCACTGTGCTGCATGCCCTGCAGCAGCTTCCCAGTGAGTACCTGCAGGTGCTGCACTGCTGCAGGGCTGGCAGCATGGCAGCAACCCCTGCTACATCCCTGGGTTCTAGGGAAGGCTCACTGAGTCCTGGAGCTCACCAGGTCCTGCCCAGTGGTTTGCCTGATGCTGTGATGAAGGGTTTGGGGGGTTTGTACAGAGGGGACCTATAAAACTGTAGGAAAGGCCCATGGCTTTGGGTAGACCTGAGTCCCCTTAACTCACATGACATTGCTACCCTGCCTCCAGCCCTTATCCAGTCCCAGGACAGCCTGTGGTTTTTGGAGACTGGGAGAGATACTGGGGTCATGACTACCTGAGCTTTTAACATCCTCTTGCTCCCAGGGGACACTGCTGCATGTGCTCTGGGCCTGTGCAGTCACCTTTGCCTCCTATCCCCTGTGCACCCTCGGGGCTACAAGTGTGCATGTCCAGAGGGCCTCTTCCTCCTGCCTTCGGGGAAGTGTGCAGGTGAGCAGGGTCTGGCTCTCTGGGGTGGTATACATCCATGCGGGAGTTGGAGAAGGGGCCATAACGGGCTGTGGCTTTGGTGGGATGAGGTTCCCAGCACACACCAGTGCTGTGACATTTCTGTCTTGGTTCATTCTGGTGAGCCCATCCAGTATCCCTGGGGCTGTGCTCACATACTGCCCTTATGCTCTGCAGAGCTGTCCATCGTGTATGCATCAGGAAAGGCCATCTCCCTGGTGCATGTGGGCCCTGGAGCACACACCAAACTGGTGCAGGAGTGGCAGGGGCCCCTCCACCTGCAAGATGTGGACTGGCAGAGGTCAGTGCTCTATGGGACAGATGACCGTGGGACTCTCCTGCGTGTTGTGGGCTACCCTGGTTGGAGAGAGGCCATTGTGACTGGGATGCCAGGTGAGACTCTATAGATAGAGATAGAGGGCACATTTCCTTTCCTGATACTTCCTGATGCCTGAGGATCTCCTGGGTGCAGAGCATAGTGGTCTGAGCAGTCTGAGTGGTCTGTGCAGAGCGCAGTGAGGCCACGTCGAGGCAGTGGGCAGCTGTACCCTGGGTTTAGGGTCTAGGGGCACCCAGGCAGAGGTGCAGGGTCATGGGACAGCCTCATAACTGCTTGCCTGCTCTTGCCAAGTCTGCTCTGCCCGTGTGGACATCCGCTCGGGGGACCTGTACTGGCTCGCATGTAACCGGAGGGACATCGGGGTGATCCGGACGTCTGACAAGGCCCCGCGCATCCTGCACCGGGCTCGCAGCAGCATCCAGCACCTCTTCTTGGACTGGCAGCGTGACACTCTGTACTGGCTGGCCCGCGGGCAACCCCTGCAGGCGCTGAGCCTGGCGGGGGGTGCTCCGTGGGATGCCTGGAATGAGACATGGCCTGGAGACCTGCCTGCAGCCATGGACAGCAGAGCCTTCAGTGTGCTCTGGAGCTCAGCCCTCGGTGAGCCCTGCTGGTGTCTGAAGCAGGGAGGGGAAGTGGTGGATGTAGGAGGGGTGATCAGCCATGCCCCACATGCAGCAGTTCCCTGCCTGGGCAGTGGGATGCTCGTGGGGCAGACTCGGGACCCTGGCCTCAGCCATGAGGTCCCTGCCATAGCTGTGGGCTGTGGGGTGCAGGGTGAGCCATGGGGGGTGTGGGCAGGCACAGGTCCTGCCATGCCTCTGCCTCACAGGCCTGCAGGCGCTGAGTCTGACCAAGCGGCAAGCAGTCACCCTGGCACCCAGCTGGTCCCATGGCCTCGTGGCCGCTTTTGAGCCATACCTGGTGTCAGCAAATGGGACAGCTCTGCTGCTGTGGGACCGGAGGACGCTGGCACTCGTGCTGTCCCTGCCGGCAGCAGGTGTGCAAGGAGTGGTGGCCTTCGTGGGCTCAGAGCTGCTGGCTGGTAAGAGTGGCCATGGCTTTGTGCCTGATGCTGCTGCTGTACCTGATGGGGCTGGGTGGCCCATGCTGCTCTGAGCTGTGGCAGGGTGCTGGTTATGTGGGGTGCTCTGGGAGGTGTCTGGAGTGCGGGGAGGGTATGGTCCCAACAAATCCCAAATCCTCTGCCAGTGCCACCAAGCAAAGAGTCTGCCGTGCCACTCCTTCCACCTGTGACCACCACTGTGAGGACAACCACAAGCACCACTGCTGCTCGGCTTACCACCCCCACAACACCACCGCCAAGCCAGACCAGCACTGCACTCAGCACTACTCCTGCACCAACCAGCAAGGCTACTACATCACAAACTACCACCAGACAGTCCACCACCAGACAGTCCACCACCTCTGCATCAACAACTGTCCGGACCACACTGACCAAGACTACCACTGTGCAGCCAGTCACCAGCACCACTCAATCTTTTACAACTAAGATCACTGCCCCACAGCCAACCACAACCACGCCACGCTCAAACAGTTCTGCACGGGTGGTGACACCTACCCCACCCCTCCAGTCCAGCACTGCACACCCCCTGACCCCCATTCTCCATCTGTCCTGTTCTCGCACGCATGTGCCCTGCCGTGATGGCACTGGGTGTGTGGCCCAGGAGTACCTGTGTGATGGGGAGAAGGACTGTGCAGATGGCTCTGATGAGGATGGGTGTGCCCAGCTCTGCAACACCCCAGGTAGGAGCCATTCTTCTGTCCCCTGTGCAAAAGGGTTCTGGGTCACCCTGTGCCAGGCCTTCTGGCTGCTTCCTAGTGGGTTTTTGGGACAGGGTCCTGGTAAAGTCTGATGCTTGTGATGTGACATACTGGTTCCTTCTGAGCTTGGCACTGGGCTTGAGGTGCTGTTGGAAAAGGATAGAGTTGATCTCACTGCTCATAGTGACCTAGATGTGGCTGAGTTGAGACTGTCACAATCACCTTGCTGAGGACCTAGGTTCCTGGAGATGCACTGTCCAGGAGGGACCAAGCCTTGTCCCTTGTGGGGCCTTTCTAGGTCACTGGAGGGCTAGCAGAGGGTCTGGGCACCTTGGCTGCCTTCTGCAGGCAGTGCAAAGCCCCTTGTCTCCCCAGGGGCCTTCCACTGTGCGAGCGGAGCCGTGTGCGTCGGGACGGGAGAGCGCTGTGACGGGGTGCCGCAGTGTCCCGACGGCTCGGATGAGACGGGCTGCTGGACCCCCACGCAGGAGTGTGCCCTGCGCTGCGACGCTGCCACCCGCTGCATCCCCAGGAGCTGGCTGTGTGACGGCCATGCCGACTGCCTGGACAGCACGGATGAGCAGGGCTGTGGTAAGGCCCTGGGGCTGAATGGGATGGACTCGGGGCTGCCTGCGCCACAGGTGGATGCACTAGGTTTCTTGTGGGTCCTGGAGCAGACACTGCCCAGGGCTGCCTGCTGAGAGGATGGGGACAGTGCCCCTGCTCAGCCCTGGCCTTTGCCCACAGTGCTGAAGGAGTGCAGTCCCGCTGAGTTTTCCTGTCGGAGCGGGCAGTGCGTGGCCCTGGCCCTGCACTGCGATGGTGACCGCGACTGCCAGGACGGCTCGGATGAGGAGGGCTGTGCTGTGCCCCGGCCGCTGCTCTGCCGTGAGGGTGAGGTGACGTGTTCCCACAGTGGGGAGTGTGTGCCAGAGGCCTGGCGCTGTGATGGTGCTGCTGACTGTAGGGATGGCTCAGATGAGCAGGTGAGTGGAGCAGTGTGGACACAGCCTGTCCCCACTCAGGCCTGGGAGGGCAGGTAGCCTTTTTCACCCTCTGCCTTGCAGGGCTGCCCTTGGGAGGAAGAGCTGTGTGAGGACCAGCAGTGGGGCTGCTCCCGTGGCCGTGAGTGCATCCCCGATGTCTGGCGCTGTGATGGAGAGACTGACTGCACTGATGGCAGTGATGAGGCTGGCTGTGAGCAACACCTTTATTTTATTCCCTGTCTCACCCAGGGGTGGCTGGTGGGTGCCCAGCATGGAGGGAAATGGGTATGTGTCTGTGCTGAGATGAAGGGCCCATGTGCTGGCTGCCTATTCCAAGCAGCTGTTGTGGCTCCAGGTCCTGAGTAGCTGTTCTCCCTGCAGGGACCAGTGGCCTTTGGATTAATATAGCCTGAAGCCAGGCTACTGGCACAGCTCTGGATGTGGCTGCAAGTGAGCTCTAAGCAGCCTCTGGGAGCAGCTAAATCTGCCCCAAATGAGCAGAAGGAGCTGGTGGATGAGGCTTAGGGCAGCCTTCCCCCCATGTCCCCGCAGGCCACCCTGCTCCTTGCCAGAGTAATGAGTACCCCTGTGGGCTGGGGTCCTGCCTGAATGCATCCCTGGTGTGCAACGGCCGGCAGGACTGCGCGGATGGCTCAGACGAGGGCGGGAACTGCTCTGTGCCCTGCCAGCGGTCCTGCACTCATCTCTGCTACCACTCACCCCAGGGCCCTGTGAGTGCCAGCAGCCCTGGGGCAGGGGCTTGTCATAGCATGATGCCCTGCTCCAGCTGCAGAAGGGAGCTTTATGTCCCCAGGGTGAGCAGCTGATGGTTCCTTTCCCCCCAGCGGTGCCGGTGTGGCCCAGGTTATCGCCTTGCTGCGGATGGTCTGTCCTGCATGGACATAGACGAGTGCACGGAGTGGGGCAAGGGAGCCTGCAGCCAGACATGCCTCAATGCTCCGGGGTCCTACAGCTGTGGCTGTCTCCCTGGCTACCTGCTGGAGCCCGATGGCCAGTCCTGCAAACTCACTGGTAAGTCCTGGGGTGGCCAAGCAGTGCTGAGGCTGGCCCTGGCCCTCTAAGATACACTGGGGGCTGGTGGATACTTGTCCTGTGTCTGCTGCCCATGGGAAACCTCGTAGTCCTGTGGATGGGCTGAGTCCCAGCAAGCTCCAATGCCTGTGAGTGGTGTGTCCCTTGCCTGCATGTACTGGGACCGTGGGACCATTAGTGCTGAGCAGGGTCCGTGTGGCTCTGTGTTACCCCAGGACCAGAGCCCAAGCTGCTGGTGGCTGTGCAGTCCGAGGTGCTGTCCTATGGCCTGCGGAGTGGCCATGAGGAGGTGGTGCTGGCCACTGACAAGGATCGTGTTGTCTTCTCACTCGACTATGACTTGGTGGAGAGGAAAGTCTTCTGGATGGACCTGGCCACAGAGAGTATCCGCTGGCAGGACCTCAGCTCGGGAAAGAAGGGCACATTGGTGAAAGGTAGGCTGTGACAACATGGGGTTAGCAGGGCTGGCCTCCCCCACTGTGCGGTCTCCAGGTTGCAGAGGGGTGCCAAGCTGTGATCCCTTATGTGGAGAAGCACTAGTGGGAGCAAGGCTGGGAGGAGCCAGAGCTTCTGGGATGGAGGGATCTGGGCTGGGAGCATTATGCCAAAGGGCTGTGCAGTTGTCACCCCATACAGGTGCTGCCTCTTGAATGCATTTCAGGTGTGAGATCAGACTGTATAGCAGTGGACTGGCTTGGGAGAAACCTGTACTGGACAGATGGGGTAGCAGGGCAGGTTCTGGCTACACGCTTGGGGGCTGCCTGGCAAGGGATACCAGAGTACACTGTGGTGTTGGATGGAGACCTGGACCAGCCCCACTCCCTGGTGCTCCAGCCTCTGGCAGGGTAAGTCTGGGACAAGAAGACACGAGGACCTCCTTACCATCCCTGCCCTGCCCCATTTTACTCTGTGGAGGCAGATGAGAGGCTGGGGAAGAGGGAGGAGGGCCTCACCTTGGTGCTACAGGGACTGCATGACAGGAGAAGAAAGAGCCCAGATACCTGCCCCTGCCCTGCATGGAGCTCTCAATGCACCCATGATGAGATGGGAAGCTCCAGGCTGCTTTTCTGGGCTGCCTTGGTGCTGGGTCGATGCTGTGTCGGGTCCATAGTCTCATACCTGCCTTCCCACCAGGCTGATGTACTGGTCAGAGGTGGGGAGCCACTCACGGCTGATGGAGGCCAGCATGGATGGGAGTTGGCGGCACGTGCTGCTGGCCCAGGGACTGGGCTGGCCCACAGCACTGGCCCTCGACCTCCCCACCCAGAGGATCTTCTGGCTGGATGAGAAGCTGGGCAGTGTCGGTTCTGCACGTCTGGATGGCAGCGGTGTGAAGGTGTGGTGGGGCACTGGTGATGGGCTCTGATGGGGACCAGGATGGGCACTGACAGCCTCTCTGACAGGTCCTGAAGCTGCACTGGGTCCGGAGCCCCTTTGCAGCGGCTGTGTGTGAGGGGCAGCTCTACTGGTCGGAGAGGAAGACATGGTCTGTGCAGCAGGTGGACAAGGCCAGCGGCAAGAACAGGACCGTGCTGCTCAAACGGCACGGGCAGCCCCATGGCCTCCAGGTACCTTCTTGGGGAGACCCAAGCCCTGCTGTGGCAGCTCTGCTGATCTCCCGTCCTGCACAGTACTGCTGTCTCTGAGCGAAGAGGCACTGGGAGCTGTACCCCCATCCCAGTGGTCTTTGAGCAGCAGTCTCTGTGGTCAAGTGTCTCTGGTCCCTGGGACCATCTCTGCCTCACCATCCTGCCCTGAGCTGGGCTGTGTGTGCGCCCTGGGAGCACAGTGTGCTGTCAGTCGTGCTCAGCTCTGCCAGTGCGTGCTGATGGAGCTGAGGCTGAGCCCGCTGTCCCACAGGTGATGCACCCAGCCCTGCGCCCCGCGGCCCCCAACCCGTGTGAGGCGCGCGGCTGCTCCCACCTGTGCCTGCTGAGCGCCAGGCACACGGGGCAGTGCCGCTGCCCTGCCGGGCTGATGCTGGCCGCCAACGAGACCACCTGCCTGCCCATCCGTGATTCGGCCTTTGCCCTCCTGGTGTCACCAGCAGCTGTGGCACAGGTACCGCCCTCTGGAGCCAGCCCTGGGGGCTGTTGTTCTTGCTACTGTCAGGGAAGAGGGGTCCACATCCTAGTGCTGCCTCCTTCCTCTAGGTCTACCTGAAGGACCTGCCCACATCAGCTGGATCCCAAGGGCTTCCCCCACACCGGGCCCTGCCTTTGGCCAAGGTGAGCCGCCTGACAGCAGTTGACTACGCAGTGAAAGACAAGAGTTTGTACTTTGCAGAAGTGGGAGGCAATTCCATTGGACTGCTGCGCCTGAAGGACTGGGGACGGCTGTCCTGGAAGAAGGCAGTAGCTGTGGAGGGCACGGTGACATCCCTGGCCTTGGACTGGCTGAGTGGGAACCTTTACTGGATTGGGGGGCAGCCACCCACCATCCATGTGGCAGCTCCCAGGGGGCGGTGGGTCCTGGCACTACTCAGCGAGGGGCTGCAGGGTGCTGCCTGGCTGGCACTGTGTCCTCGTGCTTCCACCATGTGCTTTGTCACAGCAGCTGGCAGCCGTGGGCATGGCGCCGTAGTGGAGTGTGCGGCCATGGACGGCACTGGCCGCAGAGCGGTCTGGAGGAGAGCCCGGGCTCCCACTGGCCTTGCCTTTGGGGGTGCTGGCACCAGGCTGTACTGGGCAGACCAGGGTGAGTGAGGATGGAGCCGGGGCACTGCGGGGCGGTTGCAGTGGTGCAGGCACTCAGTCTGCAAAGCACAGCCTGGCACAGCTCTGACGGGCAGCCTGGAGCCCTCTCTGTCACCACACTGAAGCCTCTCCCACCTGTGCCTTGTAGAGCGAGGAACCATCAGCAGTGTTGAGCTGGATGGATCCCGCTTCCAGCTGGTGCGGGAAGGGCTGCATGGTCTCTCACTCTTTGCGGTAGGAGAAGGCTTTCTGCTCTGGAGCACAACCTCAACCAATGGTAGGTCTGTCTGCTGTGCTTTGCCCAGCTCCTCCTACTGCACTAGGATATGGGTTCTGCCAGTCCCCATGGGGTGCAGGCTTGCCCCTCTGTGGGGTCAAGGGCAAGTTAGGGGACCCCCCCACCTCCCAGCTCAGGCACCCTTGTGGGAGGAGGTGGAGCAGTGCTGACCCCATGTGTCTCCAGGCTCCAGCAAGATCTGGCACAGCCGGCTGGAGCAGGCTGAGAACTGGTGGTTCCCGATGGAGCAGGAGCTGGTAGCCATGAGGATTTACAGCCAGTTCTCACAGGAAGGTGGGTCTGGGACTGCCCCAGCCCAGGGCATCTGTGGGGTTCAGCTGTGCCTTGCGGTGGCTGTGCTAACCAGCGCTGTTTTGGCAGGCACCAATGGCTGTGCAAAGAGCAATGGGGGCTGTGCCCAGCTCTGCCTGCCCAACCCTGCAGGGCGGCAGTGCCGCTGCTCTCCTGGGTACCACCTGGTGCACGGGGCAGCGTGTGCGCTGGCACCGCCTTGCCCCGCCCCGCTGCAGGCCTGCCCCGACCTCCAGAGCTGCATCTCCAGAGAGCAGGTCTGTGATGGGCGCCCCGACTGTGCCGATGGCTCCGATGAGTCTGACTGTGAGTGCCCACCCACAGCCTGGCGTGCCAGGGTCCTGGGCATGGGACAGCCTGCCCAGGCTCGCCCACTTTGGCAAGGGGTCTTACCTGAGCCTCTGCTGATCCATGCCCATCCCTCCAGGCACCTCAGTGACAGTGGGGACGCAGGTCCCTGCAGTGGCACCATCAGGAATGTCCCACGTAGAACAGGAACCATCCATAGCTGCACCCCAGCCTCGGCAGCCTCACCCCAGCCTATCTGCAGCCCCTGGCCCCCAGGAGCATGGAGAGCCCTTCGTGGTGCCCCCCAGCACGGAGGAGGTGCTGGGGGCTGTGCCCTGCAGCAGCGAGACGTGCAACCTGCGCGGGGACTGTGCCATCGAGGCTGGCCGAGTGACGTGCCACTGCGCCCTGGGCTATCGTGGCAACTACTGCGAGGAGGCCGAGGTGCAGCCTCTGGCAGGACCCATTGTGCTGGGGGTGGCCGTGCTCCTGCTGCTGGCTGCTGCTGCTGTGGGGGCCCTGGCCTACATGCGGAGGCGGGACAGGCGGAGGAGGTGAGCGCTGGGGCTGCACTGGGCCGGGTACAGCTGGAAATAGAGAGGGACAGTGTGGAGTTCTGATGCACTCCTGGGTTATATGGGAAGCTGCAATCACCCCAGCAGGCTGTTAGCAGGGGTTGTGGTAGGACTTTGGGATCTGCCCCATCTCTAGGAGTTGGCCATGCCATTCTCGGTGTGCATTTTTCCCTCTCCAGGACCTCGAGCACTGCTTCCACTCGGGTGCTGACCCTGTACCACCGTGAAAGTGATCCAGAGGAAGAGGATGAGGAGGAGGAAGAGCTTCCCCCCAAGAATGATACATTTGTGAATGAAGCTTATGAAGGGAAAGAGGTGAGTAGCATCTGGAGCAGGCCCTGCTAAGGACCCCACTGCCACCCTGCAGTGTCCCAGGGCCCAGTGCTGGCATGGTGCCCACTCCCGAAGCAAGCTCTGCCCTCCTGCTGAAGGAGAGGGGCAAGACCAATGGTGCTTGGAGTCTGACAGGGCTGTCCCACTCTGCCTGTGGCAGAGTCCCATACCCTGTGCTAAGGTGTGGGGTGGGCTTAGAGAGGTTGGGTCAGACTCACCCCTGATACACCCATCTGTGATTTCTGCAGGAGCTGCCAGCCCTGCTGAGGAAAGGACCATCTCACATCAACACCGTAATTTCATAAAGCAACATTGTGCAGCATCTCTTGTGCCTTTGTGGTTTGTGTGTGGGCTGGGGAGGGGAGATTGGTTTGCTCTTTCTAGGTGTCTAAGACCTAGGGAACGAACGTAACAATGCAGACAAAAAACGTTTGGGAGGTTTATCAGGAAGTCTCCAAGTCCAACACACTCTCTGAGACTGTCCCTTGAGTACTGTCCCTCTGCAGCAAGGTTTAGCTTGCTGACCAGGGTGCCTTGGGCTCATCTGGTATAAGAATCTGGCCAAATAACTCTGCAAGGAAGCTGGCTAGGCTCTTACCTTGTTATGCAGGGGGCTGAGAAGGATTTTATAGTGGAGTTCTGACCTCCTGAGTGTCCCTTACAAACCAGTGAGACCAGTTTTACCACCTCACACCAAGCTAATTTTGAAAGGGGAAATAAAATGCTATTTTTTCCTCTGTGATCTTCCTCCCCCCACCCTCCCCACTCCACCCTGAAGTGGCTGTGCTCCAGGAGGGAGAAATCTCTTCAAGAGCTGATTTTGACCATGGGGGGAAAGTCCTTTGGGAAAGTGCTATAAAAGCTAGCTGTTGCCTTTTACAGACCTTTTCTCCCTGCTTCAGGCAAAACACAGGGAAGCTGGGTGCGCCATGCCTGCTGGCTCTCAGCCCAGCCTGCCTGGCAAAAAGCCCATAACCATCCCACAGCACAAACCCATTGCTTTGAATTTATTTTGCTTTTTGCACAGTCCTGAGCTGGGCAGAGATGTGAGACAGGTGCTCCCCTCCCCTACTGCCCGCTCTAAAGGTTACACACTTCTGACCTGTATGTTGTTTACATGGGAACACCAAAGCTGTCTCTGCCCAAGCTGCTGTGCATGGTACAGGAAGATGAGGTAAAAGCAGCACAAAGGGACTGGAGCTACCTCTGGTTCCCAATCCAGCATGGCTTTGGCACAGTTGTAGATCCTGGAGCACAGCAGACTTTTGAGGAAGTTGCAAATATTCAAAACAGGTCCTTGGTCTCGTTTCCAGCAAGAGAGAACCCAGAGGGGTTTAGAGGGGCCCCAGGAGAAGGGCATGGCTTGTAGGGGCAGGGGCCAGCACTGCTCTTGATGCCAGGGAGCTGACTGCTGTCTGAGTGCTGGGGCTACAAGTCAGAGTCACAAGGTGGGCTTCTCCCCCAGCGCTGTCCATCTTTCTCATCCTCCAGCACGTCCCAGGGATTGTTGTAAGCTCTACTGAAGCCCGAGCCAGCCTCTGTCACAGGGGTGGGGGGCAATTTGGGAGCTCTGCGCTTCTTGCAGCAGTGATGGAAGCTGAGGGCGAGGGCCAGCCCCCCCAGGATTTCCAGACAGCTTCCCAAATAGCTCAGCACCAAGCTGTAGCCTACGGTCAGCGTGCTGCCAGGCGGGGCAGGCAGTGCCCACAGCTCCTGGGTGTACCAGGAGCTGGGCACGAGGCTCATCAGCCCGGAGAGGAGCAGCACCAGCCCTGCCACGCCGGCCACCAGGTGCCGGGGCTCGGGCTGCCAGCAGCGAACACCCAGGGCAGCCACCACCAAGCCCACCAGGGTGACCACGAGCGAGGAGGGCATCAACCCTTGGGCCACCCGCACGGGCACCTGCTCAAAGTAGCCCAGCTCGTCGGCCTGCCCGCAGAGGCGGTCGTGGGTGCTCTGCCGCTCCCTGCATATGTCCCAGATGCCCTGCTCCCAAATGACGTCCATGGGCTGGTCAGGTATGAGGCTCACCTGCCTCCAGCTGGGTGCCAGCGTGCCCGTGAGTGTCAGCAGGAGCCCGCAGGGGCACAGCACCAGCCCCACGATCATCTCCGCCGGCGTCCGCATGCTGGGGACGGGGGTGAAGCGGGATCCGGAGGGCTTCTGCTCGCCCGAGGTCCGCGGGAGCGCCGGGGCTCGCTGGACAGGAGCTGTGGCACCGGTGCGGGCAGGGCGGGGGTCCCGCGGCCGTGCCGGAGCCCCTCAGGCCGTGCCGGAGCCCTGAGGCGGGCAGCCCGCGGAGCCGCCCCAGCCCTGCCCTGCCCGGGCCTGGGGAGGTGCGGACAGGAGGCGGTGCCGGCGGGCGGGGCCCGGCCTGGGCAGGGCTGGCCGGCACCTGCGGCGGGGACAGCGCCCTGCAGGGCTGCGGAGCCCGCGGGGAGCGCCGCAGCTCCGGCCCCGCTGTCCCCTCGCAGGTGGCGGGATGGGGGCCGTGCTCGGGCCGCTGGGGCGGCGTAGGACCCTGTTACAGCTCCCTCCGTTAGCTGCATGCCAGCTTATTTACCTATCAAATTAGCTAACTAATTAATTAAAATAATTCGGATGAAATGCTGGCAGATCTCACATTTGGTAACTGGCCCAATAGACCTCCCCATCTCCCTGTCGTTCAGGGAGAGCTCCTGAGCTTGGCCCTGCTCCTCCCGTCCCTCGCTGCTTTCAGAGGGCACCCGCAGCAGCCTGGCTCTGGGCAGGAAGAGTCTCTGGGATGTCCACTGAGACTGGTACGGGAAATCACCACATTTGAGAAAGCCAGCGTGGGATTTTGAGCCCCAAAAAGCACTCGTCTTGGGCCTCGCCAAATGTCCCTGAGTTTCTGCCGGTCACACTGAGCCCAGGAGAGGGCAGCATGCTCTGTGGATGGATTTGGGATGAGCAACGCCGGCTGAGCTGGAAGGCTGGCTCTGTGTGTGCACCTTTGCGCTGCTGGTCGCTGGCCTCGGAGGGAGGAAGGAAGGAAAGCCTTCCGTCCGGAGGGCTGCGTGGGGCTGTGCTGGACCAGCTGCCCCCGTCTCCCTTCCCCACTCCTCCACCCCACAGCTATTTCCCGAAGTCCTGAAGCCCTTCAGCTCTCTGGGTGCCAGATCATTTTGAGGAGGGATTTTGAAGTTGCTGAACTCTGGATCTTAGTCCAGCTGGAAGGCAGGGGTGGGTTGGACTCAGGCAAAGGCTCATGTCTCCAGCCACGTCTACAGAGCAGCCAGATGAGCATAGCTCCAGAACAGGAACACCTGGCTTTGTGGTATGTAGCCAGTAGCTTGCTAAAACTTGGCACTCCTCATCTGGGAAACTAAGCTAGGGGTTGCTGATTCCTTTCCTGTCCAATTAACTTCTGTAACTCTTACCCTACTCCAGCCACTGACTCTGTGCCAAGGCACTCACTACTGCCCTGGGAGCTGTGGGTCCAACCAACACACCAAATGCTGCTGGCCTGATATGTTTCCCGAGTCTGCCTTCTGCCATGGGATCCCCACACAGGAACAGGTGCTGCAAGCCTGAAACCTTATAGTCCTGACTCTCTCGTGAGCTGTATCTGGACACCTTTTCATCTGGACACCAAGTGGAGGTTGGCTGTGAAATGTAGTGCTCCTGGAGGAGAGGGGGGCAGAGGGAAAGGGCTGGTAGCAAGCTGGGTGGCACAGTGCCATGGATGAGTGCCTATCAGTGCCCTTTGCCTCCTGCCCGCTCAGGATGCTTTTACCGAGGTGACAAATCACAGCTTGGTGGCAGTGCTGTCAGGTGTAGCAGTGGTTGCCCATGGACCATCCAAGCCAAGCTGTGAGCAGGTGATAGCAAGCCCTGAGTCCTGCATGGCTGACCAGGACTTTTCTACCCATCCCAGAAGTGTGGGTAGGCATGTGCCAACCCTGATGGAAAGGCAGGAATTCTCCATTTTGTTTGATTTGCCCACATTTTACCCAAAAAGGCTAAGAAAACTAGAGGGTAATACCCACCCTAGGCTTTGCAATGCCTGCCCTAGGATCTCTCTCTTGCAGCACCTTTCTTTTTCTCTTATCTGTTCCTCCAGTAGTGCTGTGCCCCTCTTGCCCTTGCTCATGCAGGCTGGAGTCTGGGAGGTGGCCAGTCCTTGAATCTGCATCTGCCGCAGAAGCTGGATCCCAGGAGTATCACAATTATGCACCAGGGCAGGTTTAAAAACCTGGGCCTTTCCAATTTATTAATAATGCCCAGGAGGGTACATTCTGCCCTTTGGGCTGATGCCCAGGCTCCTGGCTGTGGGACAATGATAAGCAGATTAGGTGATGTGGCCCTGATGCTGGATGGCTTGCCCTGAGTAAGCCTGGGGAAGGAAATGGGATTAACAGAGCTGTTTCCCGTTGCCACAAAGTTATAGATTGTTCATTTCTTCTCTTTTACTTTCTAATGAGGTGGTATGAAAAGAAATTCAAAGAAGTGCCTGGCCCTTTCCAAGCTCTGGGGAAGCATTTAAAGCCATCTGGCTTCAGAGATAAAATGGTCTGGCTGAAACTGCTTTCCTTCCCACATTGCCCTAGCTACTGAGTGGGAAAAGCCACCTTACTTGGTGTTTCCTACTTCTCCAAGCCTGTGACTTAGTTTTTTCCTATGCTGTCACAGTCATCTCTTTAAGAACATGATGGAAACTTTATCCAGTCCTGGTTGACTTGGCTTGCATTTTATTACTATTTTTTAATACCCCGTTGTAAATTGGAAGAGAAGCAGAAGGCCTTGAGCTAATTGGACCTGGAAAAGTTCTAGGGCAGGATAGTCAGAACTTGATTCCAAGGAAGAAATATTTTTTTTAAAATTCCATGATGAGGTATTTAGTGTTGAGTTGCTTCTTCCAGCCTCAGATAGCCTGCATCACTGAAGGCTGGGAATGAATTCAGGGCAATATTCCTGTGTTCAGCTTCTTCCCTGCCTCTCTAGCTATCTGCTTCCAGCCACTGGTGGTGATGGCACCCCAGACTGGAAAGTACTGGTGTCTCTTAGGTGACAGTGTGAGGTCATTGTGGATAGGACCAGTAGATTTTGGGTTACCCCATTGTCACACCAGCTGAGCAGGATTTGCCTGATGTCAGAAACGGCCAAAGAGCACATGCACACAACAATCTCCACAGCTTCCTCTGTGATTCGTAGTCTGATCAGACTTCTAGGCCCAACTGAGCTTTCAAAATGTGGCTCTGGAGAGAAGAGCTTTCCTGCACAAAGTTAGCACTGCCCCTCCATTGTTGGCACTGAGACTTGGGGACAGGGGGGTCATTTTCAAGGTTACTCTGACTCCCGTCCTCAGCAGCAGCAGGATCTCTCAGCATCCTGTTTGCTGTGTGGGGAACAGTTGGGGCCAGGGCTGTTTAGCAGGAGCCTGCAGCTGGTAATTCCTGTTTACAATCCACTGACCCTGGGGCTTTGCCTGTGTCACATATGGCAAGATGCCCCACACCACCACAGATCCTGCGTGTCCTGCAAGTTACACTGTACCTGATTCCTTCTTGGGCTCAAAGTGGGCTTGGCCCATGCTGGACACCAAGCCACGAGGCTGCCAGGTCTGTGGACATGCGCTGTGCCACCCTGGGTTGCTCTGTGATGGCAGGTAGCCAGCAGGCACAATAGCTGCCCCTGGCTGTGTATCATTTATCCTCTCTCTCACCTGAGGAGGATTTGCTTTGCAGAGTGTGGCAGTCGCCTGTGTCTTGCCTGATGTAGGAGATGGGAACTGGTGCCCGTGCAGGCAGGACCTGCACTTAGGGGGCTGCAATTTCCTCTGGTCTACACACTTGTATAGCTCCACTATCCATCTGTGTTTACCTTTCAATTTAAACCCTAAATCCCTGCAGGCTGGGATCAAAGCACGATGGCTCAAACAGTCCATGCTGCGCTTTTTAGCATTAGACCTGGTTGTCTAAGCCTCTCCTCAGTCTCCATCCCAAAGCAAAATTTCCTTAGCCAGGTGTCCAGGTTGAATTATTTTGTTCTTTTTTTGCTACTTTCAATTTTGCTACATTATATAGCAAATACATTCAATTTTGCTACTTTTTCCTCTAGCATTTCACATGGGGCCATTTCTAGGAGCGCAAACTGAAGATTCTCCTTGCTCTCAAGCCATGGCCCCTGCAGCATGTGATTGCAACTGGAACACGCTCTGCATTGTGCTAACAGCTGCAGTTGCAATGGGCTTCTCCCAGCCCAGCTCCCAGCTTCCTCCCTGGACACACACACTGCTGTCTTTGTGCCTGCTGGGAGGCCAAGGATGAGCCCCAAGCAGGACAAGCTCTGTGATCCCCTGGCTGGTTGAATGTGGAAGAGAGATCTGTGTGTGCTCCCCAGAGCTCCCAGCAGGCAGCTCCATGCCCCAGCTATCCAGCCTTTGTGGTGGCACTTCCATGAGCAGATTTATCAGCCTTCCACTTGCCCATTGACCTGCCCCCCTTCCAGGCTGGCCATAGTGGTAGCAGCAGCCCTGAGGATGCACTCCAGAGAGGTAATCTGAGAGCAGGGATGTGTTGGGCATTGAAGGGCTTGCAAACACCCATACTGGCGGGTCTCACCCAGCAGTGGCTTAACATATCCAGCCCTGTGGCTATTGCAGTTTTGGCTGTTCCCCCTGCTCAAAATTTGGTGTGAGAGAGCTGCAGTTTGGGGTGAGCATCCTGTACCGCCTGCAGGGAACAGTAAATCCATCAGTGAGCACTGAGGCTGTTCCTGCTCTCTTTCTGCAGCCCAGCTGCGAGTCTGAGCACTATTCAGCCTGGATGCTGGGAATGAGCTGTTGAAAGCCTTATTAGATGCCCCCCAGGTATTCACTCATCCGTTAACCTTGCTCACTTTCTAAACTGTTGCACTTGGACTTGCCAGATTGCCCAGTGCTGCTTTCAGTTCCGAGAATGATACAAAAAGCATTTTTGCAGCTATATCTATTTTTGTCTGACTCAGTCCTGAAGTGGTTGGGAGTAGTTTAGACACGAAGCTCTTGTGCTGGGTTTTGGAGGTGCAGCCCTTTTCAGACAGGAGTAAGAGAGCAGTTAAACCTGTGTCTGGCTGCAGAAACTGCATGTTTGTCCGGTTCCTGGGCCACAGATCTTGCAAGCTAAAGGGCAAAGCTAATGCTCGTGGGTGCACAGCATGTTGCAACTGGCAAGGCAAAATCAGTGCTCCATGATGGAGGTTCATCCCATTACACTGTAAATGTGACTCATCTGCAGGGACTTTGATCTCCCATTGGGCTGAAACACCTGAAACCAAAGGGCAGATGGCTTATACATGTGCCTTGACGTATTTGCTGGGAGTTTGGTCAGCTTTGTGGGCCAAACCACTGGACATGTGGCCAAGGCCACAGTGGAAAAGACCTGCTAAAACCTTTCCCCTTGAGAAAGCCCTGGGTGGGAGACAGCTGTGCCCTGTGCCTGTTCTGGAGGCTGAGAAATTGTGCAACTTCTAGTATATGGGAATTTGTTCTAATAGTTCTGCATTGAGAGATAGCTGCATCTTGCTCCTGTGTTATTTCGTTGAGTTATGGAATGTTTTGGGTTGGAAGAAACCTTCAAGATCATCTACTTGCAACCTCCCCCACCATGGGAAGGGACCTCTTACCCTAGACCAGGTTGCACAAAACCCCATCTAATCTAGCCTTCAACACTTTCAGGGATGAAGCATTCACAAATTCTCTGGGCAAACTGCTCCAGTGACTCACCCCCCTCACAGTACAGAATCATAGAATATCCTGAGTTGAAAGGCAACCACAAGGACTATCCAGTTCAGCTACTGCCCCTGCACAAGACAACCTCAAGAATCACACCATGTGCCTGAGAGCATTGTCCAAACACTTCTTGAACACTGGCAGGCTTGGTGCTGTGACCTCTTCCCTGTAAAGAATTTCTTCCTAATATCTAATCTAAACCTACACTCTTTCAGTGTAAAATCATTAACCCTTGTTCTACCACTACATTCTCCCATAAAATACTCCTCTCCAGCTCTCTTGTAGGCTCGTTTAGGTACTGGAAGCTGCTGTAAGCTCTCCCCAGAGTTTTCTCTTCTCCAGGCTGAGCAACCCCAGCTCTCTTACCCTGTCTTTGTAAGAGAGATGCTCCAGCCCTCCTCTAGACCTCCTTTGGACTTGCTCCAACAGGTCTATGTCCCTCTCATGCTGGAGGTCCCATAGCAGGATGCAGCACTCCAGGTATGTCAGAACTCAGTACATCCCTCTGGATGTCCAGAGTTGCCAAGGACCCCGCTGGGGGGCTCAGAGACCCTGGCATGCAGCCCAAAACACCTGGGGATTTCATTATGACCCCTGGAGCAAGTTACCAGCTTTGTATGAGGACCTGAAAGTCACAGAACTTTGAATAGTATAATAATAAAATTACCACA
Organism: Zonotrichia leucophrys gambelii; assembly: GCF_028769735.1. NCBI lineage: Eukaryota > Metazoa > Chordata > Aves > Passeriformes > Passerellidae > Zonotrichia > Zonotrichia leucophrys. Next base: position 25,480,187 of record NC_088173.1, on the reverse strand, counting down.
GGGTGAAAATGTAGATTTTAGGATTTTTGGTATGGGGGTTATGGGGACAAGATGGAGGAACTTGGACGTGTCTAGCCTTTCTTCTTCTTCTTCTTCTTCTTCTTCTTCTTCTTCTTCTTCTTCTTCTCGATTTTCTGCAGTGATGTTAGCACTTTGGGATTGGTTTAGAGTAGAAGTACACTGTCTAACATAGGTGATAGGTATTGGGAATTAAGTGTAAATATGTTATACGTAGTTTGTAGTATAAAGGGACAACACTGCCTAGAGGGGGGGTCAGAGTGCCTGTGGCTGCCCAGCTGAGCAGATCTCAGCTGGGTAGAAAGAAAATTTAATAGATAAGAATTAATAAACAACCTCAAGACCGAAAAGTGAAGAGTCCAGACTCATTCTTCAGCCGCACGGGCCAAAACAGAGACATCCCACGCATCTCGGGGCAGCAATTAACAACAGCAACCCAAGACAGGTAGGGTCTCACTAAAGTGGAGTAGAGGCACAGAATCCCCTCCCTTGCCCTGCTGCCCACGCTGCTTCGAATGCAGCCCGGGGCAAGTTGGCTTTCTGGGCTGCAAGGGCACATTGAAGATCATGTTCAGCTTTTGGTCCACCAAAATCCTTAAACTTTTCTCCTCTGTGCTGCTCTCAATCTATTCTCTACCCAGCCTGTATTTGTGGTTGTGATTGCCCCAACCCAACTGCAGGATCTTGCACTTAGCCTTGTTGAACATCTCAAGCCTGCCCAGATCTCTCTGGATGGCATCCCTGCCCTGCAGCTTGTTGGCCACACCACACAGCTTGTTGTCATCTGTGAACTGCTGAGAATGCACCTGATCCCCCTGTCCCTGTCACTGACAAAGACATTGAACAGCTCTGGTCCCAGTGAGACCACCTAACACCACTTGTCACTGGTCTCCACTTGGACATTGAACTGATGACCACAGCTCTTTTAGTGCCACCACACAGCCAATTCCTTGTCCACTGAGTTGTCCAACTGCCAAATCCACATCTCTCCAGTTGAGAGACAATTATGTTTTGTGGGACAGCGTCAAATGCTTTGCACAAGTCTGAGTAGACTATGTCAGTTGTTCTTCCCTTAGCCACCAACACTGTAACCCTTTCACAGAAGGCCACCAAATTTGTCAGGCATAATTTGCCCTTACTGAAACCATGTTGACTGTGACCAATCACCTTATTATTTTCTATGTCCCTTAACATAGAAAGGAGTATCTGCTTCATGAGCTTGCCAGGCACCAAGGTGGCACTGAGAGCTTGTAGTTACCTGTGTCTTTCTTAATTCCTTTTTTAAAAAATGCTTCCCCATTCTCAGTCAGTGGGTGCTTCACCAGACTGCCATGACTTCTCAAATATGATGGATAGAGGCTTAGCCATTTCTTCTGCCAATTCCCTTTGCACCCACAGATGTATCTCATCAGGTCCCACAGACTTGTGCAAATTCAGGTTTCTGAGATGTTCTCAAACCATTTCTCCTAGAGCCAGTAGTTCCTCATTCTCCCAATCCCTGCCTTTGACTTTTGCAAGTTGGCTGATGTGGCTGGAGCACTTGGCAGTGAAGACTGAGGCAAAAAAATCATTGAGTATCTCAACTTTCTTTATGTCCTGGGTAATCAAGTCTCCCATTCTCCCTTTTATTACTGATGTACCTATACAAGCTCTTCTTGTTGCCCTTCACGCCCTGGTCAGGTTTAATTCCGTCAGGGTGGGCAGATCTTAATCTGATTCCTGGCTGCAATTTACCTGTATTCCTCGCAGGCTGCTTGGCCTTGCTGCCACCCTCTGTAGCCTCCCTACAGGAGGGTTTGAGTTTGAGTTTGTCCAGGGGCTCCTTGTTCATTCACATGGGCCTCCTGGCATTTTTGCCAGTCTTCCTCTTCATTGGGATGCATTGCTCTGGAGCTTGCAGGAGGTCATCCTTTAATACTAGTCCCCTTTCTGCCCCTCTTCCCTTCAGGCCTCTACAAAGCAGATCCCTGAAGAGGCCAAAGTCTGTTGTGGCCAACATGTGGGACCCAGTATTTGGCCTTGTCATACCTCAGCCCCTCAACCCAGAGCCTTCCTACCAGCAGATCCACGTCCCACTCTCTCCGTGGGGAGGACTGATCCAACTTCAAAGTGTTTTATACCTGACTTGAATTGAATTTCATCTGGATCATGTCAAATCCTGTCTTTGCCAGGTCTTTAAGGTCATCTGATGGGTTTACTTTCTGGCATTCCTCTGGCTTTGTTTTCTTTAACATTTTCCACACTATTTCTAAGACAGTGTATTGTGATTTCTAACACACAGTATGGAAGCAGTGAATAGTATAAAAGCCAGGACCATTTTCCTGTGGTTCCTTTTTGTATATTTCTTTCTAGTCTGACTGTAAGCCAGGAATAGCTCTTGTAAAGGTGCTTTATTTGCTCTAATTTTACATCTATCTTTCATCTAGATGGTATTTCCCCTTCTGACAAGAAGTCTGAATGGGATAACACAAAGTCCTTTATGGAGGTCAAAATTTTCACATCTGCTGCTTACCCTTTATCTGATCTTTGAGAGAGAAAATTTAAATGGTTTGGTATAAAATAGTTCTTAAGAAATTGCATTATTCCCTTCTCAGTGCTCATACTATCCCCTTGGTGCCTCTGAACTAATCCTTTGTGTAACTCAATTTTCTAGACACCGAATTATGGATCTATAACTTGACTTCAAGCCTTTTAAACAGGATGCTGTGCTCATTCTGTGCCATTTCCTTGTTTCCACTCCAGAAAGTCTTGGAGAGCATGACTTGGGAACTGAAGACAGCTTCTCCTCTGATAATGATGTTGCTGTAGCTCATACACATTTCACCTGGCTGAAAATTCAGGAATCTCTTCTTTAACAATCTTGCCTCATTTCCCGACTCCTTTCTCTTCATCATTAAGACTGAATGCTGGGGCAGGAGTTTGGGTGTGGGTGCCTAAGAGAGAGTGCAGTCATCATTTTATCTTGGTGGTTTGTGGAGGGTAATGGATCTATTCAGTGAGATATTCACCTCTAGATTCAGCTGTTATGTGGAAGCTAAATGCACAAAAGGCAGCAGAGCCGTCTGTTTCTTCCATGTGCTTTCCTCAAATGAATAAGAGTGATGTTCTTACCCACCTCTTGGTCCTTCCTCTTCACTTTCCCAGTGTTGCTTCTCATGTCCATCACATAAGCTGTCTCCTCACTGGAAGCCAACACAGAGATAACTGGTTCAGTCTAAGGCCACCTGCAAATGTATGAGTTTTGCTAATTCTGAGATCTTTCCTTTGCTCTGTTTTCCCCCTCTCCCTCCCTTTTATAAAAAGCTGGTTGCAAGTAATTACTACTGTAGCACTGGGATTTTAGGGGAAAAAAAATCTCCCCTAAGAGGAGAGGCAGCCCTGGGGCAGCTCCTCCGAGCAGAGCTGGCCTGTCACCTCTGGGGTTTGGCAGTGTTGGTTAGACAAAACCACCTGGATTGCTCCAGCATTGGGAACAGTCTTGCTCCCAGAGGCACGCTGGATCAAAAACTGGGGAGGGCTCTTCCAGAAGGTGCTGCCATGGGTCTGCAAAAGAAAATATTCAATCCATACCAAAGCAGGGTTATTTTCTCACATCAGGAGCACATCTGCACTGCACTTGGACACCACAGCCCTCTCTTTCTGCAAGGCAGCCCCATGTTACTCATAGGTACGACAGCAACGCAGCACATGCAGGAGAGCTGACCTTGCATTCCTCCCTCAGGCCTGTCACTGCATTTGGAATTGCCTCACTGCAATGTCTGAACTTGCAGCCTTGTTGCTGAGCTTCCTGAGCACCACAATTTGGGATTTAGTAGTAGGGCTGGGAATGCTTCCAACTTTTCCCATGGCCCGCACTGCCTGGATGCTCTGGGAGCTGGTGCCTGTTCCATTGCTCTATTGTCTTTGCTACTGCAGCAGTAATTAGGATAAGGTATAATTACAAAGTTTGCTCTGGGACATATGCAAGGCCATTGAGCTGCATTGAAAAGTCCTCTGTGTTTTCTGCTCCTTTTAGTTCTGTAACAAATGCAGACTCTTTGGTTTAAAGTGGGAAGCCAGTGGCAATGTAGGTATAAGCTGGCACTAAGTTCTTCTTCATCCTACAGACCTTTCATCTGTCCTCTCCAAAGTAGCCTGTGGGTACTCAAGATGTGAAATATGGCAATTGTGAATGCAAACAAATTATTGTAGTTTAGGTGCTTGGTGGAGAAATAATGGCCAAAAAATCTGGAGACGTGTCCTGGAGGTCAGCAAGAGACGAAAGAAAAGGTAGTCCCATCTTTTGGAGACACCCAGGATTATCCAGGCAGCAGCAGTGCCACCTGGCACAGAGGACTCACTGGGCATGTTTTTCGAGGGTGAGCAGAAGGTATCATGCAAGGATGGCTCAGCTTGGCTCTTCTAGCTTTTAGTGCCTGCCTTTGGAGGATGGAGTAATGGGCTTGCTCCCAAGGCACACCCCAAGTCAGACAGCAAAGAAGACCCATTTTTTTTCCAGGAAGTTCACTGCAGACCTTGGAAAATATGGCAGTTTACAGCTTGGTCCCTGAATAAACTTGTGCATGTGTTTGCTAACTACCACCAGTACTCTTCCCTCAGCCCTCTGATTCACCCAGACCTACCTTGTTTTCACATACCAGCAATGCCTCCGGAACTGGGCAGTTATCAGAAGACAATGAATCACCTAAAACATCTGCTAACTCATTCTGTAGAAGCTCATCTTACTCATAGCACAAATTCCAACTCTCAGCTGCTCTGAAATTTTTTTACCCACAATATATGCAGCCACTCCCGGTCACATTTTTGCCATCTCAGTGAGGGACACAGGCCCACATAACTAGAAGACAAGGTCAGCAGCTGCACATCTCACAGAGAGACCAAGGATTTCCTTTCCACTCAGGAAGAGACTGGTACTCATCCCTGATGCTTGTTTTTAGAATTTTTTTTCAATGGCAGAGGTTCCTTTTGGTTCTGAGTTTTTTTGCTATAACACCAGACTGAGAATTCCACTTGATGGCTGGTGCCTCTAGTGCAATAATGTGCCAGCAGGCTTGTCTTAGCAGGGCTGACCTTTCAGAGAGATGTTCAACTTGATGTCAGATACAGCTGCAAAGCCAAACAGGATCCAGTTCTGATGCTGCTTTTTCTTCTACCTTGGCTGGATTGGCTCCTAGACTGCTCCATAAATCATTGTCCAGTGATAAAATACCAAGGGGGGCTGGGTTTGTCTGATGCTACTCTTGAGAACTCAGATCTTATCTCAGTAAACACAGCCCCTGGGACTTGATGATCTTAAAGGCTTTTTTCAACATAAACAATTCTATAATTCTATGGCCTTTATGCACCTTGGGTATTCTTAGGTAGGAATGTTATTGTGGGCCCTAGATGAGGCATAACAGTACTATCAAATGGTTCTGTTCCAAGAAATAGGAAGATTTCATCTTGGTTTGTAGCATAACCATTTAGGAATGCTGTGTGTGTTTCAGGGGGAAGATCTGTTCAGTATTGCTGTACCTTCTTGTACCTCTATGTTCCCTTGGACTGTATCCTTAGCCATCACACCCTCTGGGCCAGGAAGCCTGTATTACAGACCTCAGGTCTCAAGTGGCTTTTTTGTAGGCGGGCAACATTTGAACCAGTTCACTCTGTCACCTCATGTGGGTATTGTCCCTCCCCTTTGTGGCTGTCACCTGGCTTAGTCCTGTGGCATAAGTGTGTCCTCCTGTGAGGGGTTATTGCTTCCCTCCATCACAGAATGGGTGGAGGTGGAAGGGACATCTGGAGGTCACCTAGTCCAATTGCCCTTGTCAAGCACAGCCACCTAGAGCAGGCTGTCCAGGGCAATGTCCAGTCAGGTTTGGAATACCTTCAAGGATGGAAATTCCACTGCCTCTCTCTGGACAACTGTGCCAGTGCTCAGTCACCCTTATAACAAAGCTGCCTTCCAGATGGTCAGCTTCCATCTTGTATGAGAATTTAGATGGAGTCTGTGCAACTTCTCTGGGCAATCAGTTTTGTTGATTAGTCATTCTCACAATAAAAAAGTATTTCCTGGTGTTCAGACAAGACCTCCTCAGTTTGCGCCCACTGCCTCCAGTCCTGTCACCAGGCACCACGGAAAGGAGCCTGGTTTCACCTTCTTTTTCCCCTCCCTTCAGGTATTTACATAGATGAGTAAGATCCCATCTGAGTCTCCCCTTCTCCAGTCTGAACAACTCAATTTCTCACAGTCTTTCCTCACAGGGAAAATGTTCCAGTCCCTTCATCATCTTCACGCCATGTCTCTCTTGTAACGCAGAGCCCAGAGCAGAAACAATGCACCCAGAGTGGCCTTACCAGTGCTGAGCAGAGGCAAGGATTACCTCCCTCCACCTGCTGGCAGCATTCCTCCCAGTGCAGTCCAGGACACTGTTAGCCTTTTCTGTGAGGGTGCACTGCTGGCTCATGGTCAACTTGGTGTCCACCAGATCCCTTTTCTGATGAGCTGCCTTCCAAACAGGTGGTCCACAGGGTGTCCTGATGCCTGGCACTGTTTCCTTCCAGATGCATTTACTTTCCACTTCTCTCTGTTGAACTTCATGAAGTCATTAAAGTTCATCTGCTGTCAACCCATTTCCCCAGCCTGTCCCTCTGAACGGCAGCCACTCCTCCCAGTTTCCTGTCACCAGTAAACTTCCAGAGGACACAGTCTGCCCCATCATCCATATCATCAATGAGGATACTGGACAGGGTCAGACCCAGTCTTGACACTGAATAGCATCCAACAAGACTTCCTACCCTCAGGTGACACCTTCTGGGTAAGGCCATTCACCCTGTTTTCAATCTACCTCACCACCTGGAGTTAGGAAGGCTAAAGTCCAACTGGAATTGAATTTGGACACAGATGCTCAAAAAATGTTCCCATATTCCTCCAGGTTTCCACCCTCCATGGGCTCCCTTTCTGTATCTGGGTTTAGCCAGGAGCTCCTTACTCATCCACATGGGCCTCCTGGCACTTTTACCTGGTTATACATTTGTTGGAATGAACTTGGAATATTAACCAGATTTTTTACCTACCTTTCCCTCACCTCTTCCGTCCAGGGCCTTATCTCCTGGGACTCTTGCAAGTAGACCTTGGAAGAGGGCAAAATCTACTCTCCTGAAACTTGCTTCTCACCCTCCTCCCTCCCCTTGGGATCCTCAACTCCACCATCTCATAGTCACTGAAGCAAAGGCTGCTTTTGACTTTCACTTCTGAGCCCCTTCTTGTTGATGACTACGAGGTTCAGCACAGCAACTCTCCTTGTTGCCTCCTTTGTCATTTGGAAGAGGAATTTATGATAGGTGCACTCTGGGTACCTCTTAGATTCCTCATGTCCTGCTATGTTGTCCCTCTACCATATATCAGGGTGGTTGAAGCGCCCCATAAGGACGCCAGGGCCTGTGAACATGGCACTGCCATTACTCCATTCTGTAGAGGGCCTCATCCAGTTGTTCCTCCTGGTCAGGTGCCCCCAGCAGACACCCATGGTGATAACATGACCTTTGCCCATTCTTCCTATAGTCCTAGTCCATAGAGTCTAGGCTGGCTCCTTACCCATCCCCAGGCAGAGCTCCATGCATTCCAGGTGCTCACACACACAAAGAACAGCTCTCCATCCTCATCTGCCCATTCTGCCCTTCCTAAGAGCCTGTATCCCTCTGCTGCCACACTCTAGTCATGGGATTTATCCTCCCGCAGAACTGCAGCCCTGCAGCAGCACACGCATCTCTGATTCCCCATCCTGCATGCAAGAGTGTGCAGATGTGTTAGAGTTCCTGGAGAGGCTGTGGGGGATTTCTCCACAGTGGTGCCACAGCTCCTTGCTGAAGCCTGGTGGGTGATTTTGCGACCCTCTCCTGTCGCATCATCCTTGGTTGAGCCACCCCATGTGCCACTCCCTCCCAGGCTGCTGGCTGCTTTCTCTCCCCGTCGCTCCTGGTGCAGACGGTGGCTTTGAGCACACAGACGCGCTGACGTTTCCTTGCAGCCGTGCCCGTGCCCAGGGGTGTGTCAGCCAACACTCAGTGTGTCCATTAGCTAATTGAGCTAATTGAGTTTCGCTGTTTGCTTAAACTGCACCGAAAACAGTTTGCATTCCATTGTCTCCATTCTCCTGTGAAGTACTACTGACTGCAACCTTTTAGGAGCAGCAGACTTCCAGAAAGCAGACAGATCTCTGTCTTGCACCTTCCTGCAGCCGTGAGAGCACAAACTGGGCATAAGAAGATTCATCCTCAGCCCAGGCACTTTGTTGATGTGTTTCTAGGGTTGGCCCAGTCTTGCTGAAGGCTAAGTGGTTGATGACTGCATTAATCTCACCTGCTGCAGGTGAGATGGTGCCTCTGTTCCCTCTCAGAGCAAACTGGTCAAAGGTTGATACGATTGATACACATGCCTTAGTCACTTCCCAGTTGACTTGGAGAGCTCCATTTTGAAAATGTCCTAGGAGACGTGACTGACAAATCTCTGACAAATGCAGTTTAGCTCTGAAATCCACTGATTTTCCTCTAAAAAAGTCCCCTTGGGGGATTTCCCAGGGTAGGTGCAGCCTAGGGTGGGATATTCTCTGCACTTGTTCCCTGGCAGCCTGGCCAAGTGCTCCAGCTGCTCCTCTCTCAGTAACCACAAACACTCAGGATGTGTCAGCCCTGGGTGACATGAACCACTGGGCTCGTTTGTCATGTAAATGGGAATGGATGGTCTGGCAAGGAGCTGTGGGAGTTCTTCAGTGCCAACACATATCCCCCCCTACCCTGGACAAGGTGGTTTTGGTTGATGTTCTCCTTGTGGTGTGGAGGCAGATACAATTCAAGATCACCAGGAGCTGCCAGCTGGACACCAGCTGGCAGGACACCTGGAGATGGGGAGCTCAGCCCCTTGCTTTGGCCTTGGTGTCTCCAGGCTGACCGTGACAGTCTCCAGGGCCAAAGCATTTCCTTATAGGAGAGGAGTGCTTTGCTGTTCACAGGTCTGGAGAAGCCCAGGAACCCAAGGAACACTGAACAGCAGTGAAGCTGAGAAATGTTTGCTGGCTCATGGAAGTTTCCAAAGCCTCTTCTGGGAATTGCCCTCCTCTGCTGTTGCCTCGTGTTCACTCACCTCCTATTCCCACTTTCTGGCACACTGTTTTTGTTTTCCTTTTGTTTACTGGCTGTAGAGAAGTCCTTGGGTATTATCAGCATCTCCTTCTGTTTGGACTCATCCAACTGTTTTGCCTTATTTTCATACTTTTCCTATCATCACACGTACCCAGGGGCATGGAGAAATCTCCCCTGCTTTCCAACCCTTGGAGTCCCAGCTGGGGGCAGACCATTGGCCCCAGGGCTATTAGCATGCAATAAAACCAATGGTCAGGGAAATGTCTCCCGGGGCAGTCTGTGGAGATGGGGACATGGTCACAGCACTCGGTGGGTGTCCTGTAGGTACACACAGCTCTGGTCCTCCCAGGCCTTCCCACACGGTCCAGCTGGGCCAACCCCCAGCAGGGAGGGATGGTGAGAGCCTGCACGTTCTTCTGCTGGTGCTCATCCTTTGAGGGAACTGTGTTAGAAGGCTTCCTGCCTTCTCTGAGTCATGTCAAAATCAGTCCCAAATATTCTCTTTGAAGCTCTTCACACAGCACTGAAGCGATCTTGCCTTCAAAGCAGTTGCTGGAAACAGGCAGGCTGCTTAAAAGGCATTTGAGCGCTCTCACATCATGTTCAGGCTGTATTAAAATTTTACCGTGCTGTTTCGCACCTCACATGAATCACAGTCGCTCCTGAAAAGCATCGGGGGCTAGAGGGGGAGGGTGGGATGTGTGCAAGGAAGGGGCTTTTGAAAGGGATTATTAATGCACAGAGATGTTTTGGTGTCTGAGAAAGGCCCTGAATGGCAGCTCTGTGCTTTCTTTCTCTGTGCTCATTATCAGTGAAGGGTGTAGCTGCTGAAGAGCTGAACAGAGCGAGGGGAGGACATGGCTGCTGCTCAGGCGGGGATGAGCAGGGGAGAGGACGTGGGAACAGAGGGAGGTGGGCGCTGGCTGTCTCCCTGAGAAGCAGTTTCAGGTTACGAGTTCAATGCCTGCCTCCCTTTGGGAGGCTGCAATAAGGCAAGTCGGCAAGTCGTTTCTTGATGTGCAAACAATTAAAAAGAGGGTGTGTGAGTGTGGAAGATGGAGAAAGCAAACACCTCCTCTGGGATCTGGCTGTCTCCAGCTGCTCACCTAAGGCACCTCTTGCGGAGGGAGTTTCACACAAGAAAAATAGCTGGGGGCATCAGGTTACTTTCAGGATGGAGTTTGAAAGACTAAGTGGTCTGCCTTGAACCTCAGGGTACAAAGGGTATTCCTCACCCTTTTACACAGGCATAGAGTGGGTCTCTTGGGTCGTATCAGGGTTTACAGTTGTCCTTTTGGTGTTCCCCAGGGTTGCCCTGTAATAGTGGAGAGAGGGCTGTGTGGGGAGGCAAGAGGTCCGGGTGCCTTTATTCCGCTCCCAGCAGCAGGGAAGCCACAGGGAGCACATTTCCTGCAGTGATGGCCTGCCCCGGGATGCAATCAGGCTTAGCTTTCTTCAGGTTTGACACAGTCTCCCGAATTCTGCAGGTGCCTGCTGGGTCCTTCAGCCTTGTTTTCTGGAGAAGGTGTGTTCCAGTCCCCAGGGCAAGGAAGTGCATGTGTTTGCCTCCTCCTCTTGCCTGAAAATTCCCTGACTCCCCGCACCATGCCAGCCTCGTGTCAAATAGGCTGCCCGAAGGCACTTGCCCTTCTGCAGACTCGCATAGCCAGGCCTCCTGGGAAGGTGGAGAGGCCAGGAGAGGAGTCAGACATTTGCTGGTGGGGTGGGAAGCGCCTCCTTGCAGCTCTCTGGAGGCTGGGGTACGGCAAGGAGTGAGCAGCTGGGCTAGTGTGTGTTTCCACCCCAGCCCTCTGGAGATGTGGGCACACAGGGCTGACAGCACGTGCTGCCTGTGTGTGCCAGGTGCTGGCACAGGGTCTGCCTTGACAGGGCACATCCATCACATGGCAGTGGCATCAGGGATGGGCAAAACCCTGCTCCTGCTCCTGCTCCTGCTCCTGCTCCTGCTCCTGCTCCTGCTCCTGCTCCTGCTCGACAGGGGAGGACGCTTTTCTATTTCTGCTCACTACCTATTCACTCCATATCTAGGAAGCAGAGGGGGAAGCCTCTGTTTTATTTTTTTCAAAGCTAAATTTCCATTCTTCTTTACCTGCCTCAGTGAGCCAAGCATCAAACCAAGGGCTCTATATATCCCCTGGGAATAAAATGCCCCTCAAAATAAGTACTATTTCTTTCTGCTGAAGCTGAAATGTGCTGTCTCCCTTATCTAAAAGCAGAGAGGGGGGTGCAGAAAGAAGATGCCCACAGTCTGCTGCCACTCCCTCTGTCCTGCTTGATTTCCCACTGCCCCTCATCATACTGACGCCTGTCACTCTGCTGACAGCATGAGACACAAGCACCAGTTTGCCTTGGCCAGAAAACTTGCCTTGCAAAGAAAAAAAGCCAGCTCAGGGCTTTTCACTCGGAGAGAAAGAGAGTGAGAAGAATAGACTTGAAAGAAAATTCCCATGGTTTTTTTTTTTGCTTAGGGTGAGAGCTTTTCCCACGCTCCATTGGAAAGAGTGCAAGGAGCAAACGTTTCCCAGTGCCTGCAAACACCAAACACTGCTAAGGAGCAAGGGAAAAAGCCAGTCTCATCGGAGAGAGGCAGAAATCAGCGGTGTGCACTCCTGCAGTGCCTCATGCCTGTGTGTCTCCTCGTGCCAATGGCTATTCCAGGCCTAGCTATGTTTTCTGGCGGTGATGGGAGTGTCAGACCCTGGAGTACTCTGACATGAGGACAGGTGGTGTTTGCTGTCTCCCACAAAGCTGCTCCACGGTGCCAGAGGCTGCTGCTTCTTCTGTGAGAGTCCCGGATACTGAGCCGGGAAGAGGCCGATGGGTTTATTTCCCAAGTTGACACCTGGGAAGCTGGTTGACATTTTTTTGTGTTTGTCTGGCACTGGTCAAGGACTATTACCTTACTCTATGAAACTTTTGCTACTCTCTCCAAGGAAGGCTGGGAAAGCAAGCCTGGTTCGCTTCATCTCCCAAGTCAGTTGCTTTGTCTGGCTCAAGCCCTGTTCTTCATCACCTTTCTTTGGTCTTGGTCCTGACTCCTGTCTTCAGAGTCAAGAACTGACTGAAAACTGATCTGAAAAATCATTTAACATCTTGCCCTTTGCCAGTCATCAGCCCAGTCTTCAGGAGCAACCTTTCCCAGAGCACCAAGTGCTTTGGGGCCTCCCCCCATCCCTTCCAAGTCCATGTGCTTTCCACAGAAAGCCAGTGTTTAGCAGCCAGTCTCCAGCAGGGCTGTGCAAAACCCATCCATGCCTGGGAGAGCGTGCCCATGCAATCGCACCCTGGGAACCGGTTCACCAGCTCTGCAAGCAGGGGCCTGTCTGGTGAGAGAGTCTGTGTCTCAGCTCTTGAGGAGCCATGTGTCTTTAAAACACCCCGAGGATGACAGATTTGAGGGCAGCTTTTGGAAATGAGGAGCCAGCTGAGGCTGGGGATGCTCAGCAGGCATCCATGAGGATTTGGTTCAGCTTTTCAAGGGGACTCATGTCAGGGGAAGTCTGGAAGCTGGTGCTCACTAGGCTCTTTGGAGGTGTGGGCCCTGCTTCATCCCAAGGTGCTTAGGGGTGCTTGGAAGTCTGTCCTGATAAACGCCCCAGCAGCCTAGTGAGCCTGCTGCTTCTCCCAGCAGCCAAGTAAAGAGCATTTCCAGCAACAAAAGCCCTGCCCAGGGGTCCCAGTTTTAAACACAGCGCTGGCATCCGATTGCTGGTGCATCTCGGCATCTTCTCATCACCGAGAAACGTCTCCTTTGCCCCCCTCCCCTTGTCTTTGCTCTTGCTGGCAGAAGGCCGTGACTGTATCCTGCAAGCGCCCCTATCTGCTGCTGCGATCTCCCTTTGTTTGGCTGCCAGCTCTCCGCACCTGCGTGCATGCCGGCTCTCCCTCCCCGCTGCGGTGAGTCCTTCCCTCTCCCAGCCCACGGCCAGGCAAGCGGCCTGTAGCCGGGTCCAAGGGCTGAGGGCTGCTTGGCAATGGCGAGCATTCCCATCCGACGGCAGCCCAGCCGTAAGTGGGATGGCACACGCAGGCAGCTCGGTTATTTGTGAATGAAGCAGGAGCTGCTCTGTGATTAACCCTCTGGAGGGATCCTGCCCAGATCTGTCCCGATGGGAGCTGGAATCTCCATGTTTCCTTTGCTAATTGAGCCTGAATTGTATTAGCTAATCCCATCCCCAAATCCCCCAGCTGTCCAAAGCTTACTAAGAGCAACCACACACGCTGGCTGGGAGTTTGTGCTTGTCTCCTGTTGGGACAGGGATTACTGGACAAAGTGTGTGTAGTTTTGGAGTTTTGGAGTGGGGTTTTTCTGCCTTTATTTTTGGGGAGGAGGGGTGGGGGGGTGGTGGGGGAGGAGGGAGGTTTTTTGCTTGGCAATCTGTAGCAAACTGCCAGTATCACTATCTCCCAATCCACAGGGAATATGCATTGTAACAAAAAAGACACTGTCATCAAGTGATGACAGGTGATGTAGAACCAGAGGTAATAGGAGTTAGATGCTGTGTGCTCCCATGGTCCGCTCTCTGTCATGGTGCCCACCCCCAGATTTGCTCCTTTTCTTGCAAGGGTTGCTGGGACAGGATAATTTGGAGGCAATGACCTGCCTTGCCCTTTTCCAAGATTGCTCTCCAGATTACCACCAGACTCTACATCAGCGTCACCAAGACCCTTTAAGTGATGGCAAGAAGCAGATGAGGCTCCTGGCCAGCATGGGCTCCAAGTATTCACCACAGCCACACAGGGAAAGGAAACAAGCTGGATGGACCCACTTGGCCATTCCCTGTCCAGGAGGAACCATGACAGACAGACCACCAGCCCAGAGAAGCCTCTAGAGACCTTGCTTGAATGGAAGGAGGAGGTGCTCTGCTACAGTTTCATCTCTTAAAGAGAAGCAGGGACTGAGTCATTAAAATCATCTATGTCATGCTCATTTGCTTGAACTTTTGTAGCTTCTTCTCCTACCCAAAGAGAAGAGCGAGGACTGGAGCAGCTGTGGGAGTCCCTGGCCACAGCATACAAAGCCCACTTGTTATCAGCACTGTCATATGCCTCTCTGCTCCCTCCCCCTTCCCAGCTCCACCACAACCGCTGCATCCCAACAGCACAAGCCGGGCATCCATCAAAAGGGCTATTATCCCACGATTTCTTAACAGCCACTGTTGCTTTTGGGTATGGAGAACCAAGTTCCCCCTTTGACACAGTGCCCCGAGCTAAGGAATAGTGGTGCCTGTCGCTGGCTGGCATTCTGATCTGCAGATTGTCATGGAAGCCAGGGTGGGATGGCGAGCTGCTGCCTGCACACAGGGTTGGGTTAGCAATTTAGGCCTTCCCTCCAGCCCTGCAAGGTAGACAGGTCCTACAGAGTTCATGCTTTTGGCCTCCAGATGTTAGCAGTGAGGGTAACTCCCATGGAGGGTGGCTAAGAGACCACATCCTTCATTCTTTATGGCTCATGCTTTTAATCTGCTCTTCCTGGACTGGGGGAGAAAAAGGGCACAGAAACAGTCACCAACCTCTGGAGTAGGCAAAGGGTCTGTGGTGCATGGAGAGGCAGCTTCCAGAGATGTGCACATTGACTCAGGCAACCTCTGACTGGCTCCGGGCACTGACATCCCCAGAGCCTGCTGGAGGGTGCCCCTTCGCCCTTTTGCCCCACAGGCAGTAGGTGCTGGCACTGCTTGCCCCTGCCTCCATCACAGGTGCCTTCTTCTTGCTGCATATGAACAGGCAAACTGGTGGCAGCACAGACAGTGCCACCTCTTCCACACACACAAGATCTACCAGCTGTGACACCACGGGTGAGGCTGGAGTCCTGGCAGGGATGGGCAGACACCCCAGCACATCAGGGACCATGGCCAGGAGGAGATGTATGCACCACAGGTGGAAACTCAGATTTGCTCAACCACACAGTGTAGACCATAACTGATAAAAGGTATCACAATTTTCCAGTTGCTGGGTATTTTTAAGTCTCTTGGAGTAAAAAGCACTATTGGCACCAGCAATCTTGGTAACTGGGCAACTTTGCTGGTCATGAGTGATACTGAACCCATCTCCAAAGGGCTTTGCTTCTTTTGTCTGCCTACAGAGACACTCATTGTGGGTTTGTGCTCTTTGCCTGCCTGCTCCCAAGAGTTACTCTTACAGATGACTCTTTGAAAGCAAGACTCAGTGATGGTCTGTCTCCTTTCTGCCAGTGAGGGATGGCACTTGAAGCTCCAGTCATCCTGAAGTTTCCCTTTGTGCTGTCAGGGCTGCTCTGAGCCATGTGCCTCGTTGTGTGACAGTGCTCTGGAAAACAATACACTGGGAGACATATGGCTGGCTAGGATATGTAGTCATGTCTTAGCGGGCATTGTGTACTGCTTTCCACTTGAGAGGGCTTCTTTTCTGCCAGTTCTCTTGGACATTGAGAAAATACCAAAACTGGACAATGATGAATACTGTACTGGGGAAACCACGTGATTTTACAGACACGTAAAATCCATCACGCTTGGTCTCAGACCTTACGGAATAATTGTTTTATAAAAACTAGAGGTTGTTCAATTTTCTACTGAAATCTCTGGGCATTAACAGGCTGACTTCATTAGAAAAAAGAAACTTTAATTATCCTGTAATCCCAAGGCCTCTGGCATGGGAAAAGATTTCCTACTTGGGGTAAACATCTCAGGAGAATTCACTCACTTCAGTGCTGTTCCAGTGTGAACATAGCATGAATTTTAAATCTGGTTTTTCTTCTTAAAGCTGTCCTAGACTCTTCACTAAGAAGCCTGACTGTGAAAATTATAGTGCTCTTATTGAAAAGAGTGGAGGCCTTTAAAGTTTCAGGTATAAAATTCAGATACTTGAATTTCAAAAAGTTTACCACCCTCCAGGATTAGCCAGCCATGCAGCCATAACCTCATCTGTGCTGGTTAGAGCTGGGTTCTTTCCTCCAAACTTTCTGAAACAGAGAAAATGTGAGAAATTTGGGCCATTTGTTTTCCCAGCTCATTTCCCCCTCGCACAGATGAGCTGATCTGTGCTAGGAGAGAGGTTTCTGTCATGGTGAGGCATTTCTGAGAGATAATTTACTCATACAACTAGGTGTGCTGGCTCTGGGATCCCACACACAAAAAGATGCAGCAAATTCACTGTGAGTGGTTTGCTTGAAAGAAGAAGTGGGAGATTGTTAAGCAGATGTCTTCATGGCAATACAGCAAATTAAGTGGAGGAGTTCTGGGGTCTCTGGACTGTTTTAATAACTGATCAAAAAAAGGAGAGAGAGCACATGAGCAGACAGCCTCAACTGCAAAAGACCAGCCAGCCAGGATGTTTGCAAACTGTGCTACTGCCAAAATTCCCTGAAGGGGAAGAATTTAAGGGATGTTTGGTTCCTGAGAAAGACTTTTTTTCTATAAGTGCTGTGCATATCTCCAGTTTCTGTTTTGTTATTTGGGGCTGGGATTCTCCATTATGCAAGCCTATTTGCCTTTTTAATCCACTATTATGTATGAGACTAGGAATGCTTTGTTGCACTAAAGAAGCGGTGACTTAAGCAAGGAACTGAACTAGGGCCCTGACCAGGGCAGGGGGAGAACTGTTATGGTTTTCCCTAGTTTTGAAGAATTTAGATGCTCAGAACTACTCACCACAGAACATGTACCGCGGTAAGTGAAGACTACTCCTTTTCCAGCCTGCCCTAAAGCATAGACACTACAGTGAACAAAATCTCATCCTGTTCCCTTTTAATGAAGCCCAACCTCCCACACCAGCCGAGGTTTGACATTTTCCTGAGATGCTGTCTGCAGTTTTTGCACAGTGAGGTCAAATCCTGATTTCAGTTACGGCAAACTTCTTTCCCTTCCAGAGCATCCCTTCGAGACGAACTTCACCATGTCGTTGTCTAGAAAGCTGATGAGTGAAGATGGGTGAACCCTCTGAACTCTCTGGCTCCCAGTGCCCTCCAGCTGGATCCCCACCGTCTTCAAGGCTGGTGTCGAGCTGCGAGGTGGGTTCGCGGTAGGACCCTGTGGGATCGACACGGGGCTGCTGGGTGTGCGGGTGTCTGCCTGCCCCGGGGGCGGAGGCAGAGCCGGTCTGCGGGACCGCTGCCGGGGCGGGGGCGCAGCGGGGACGCGGCTGCGGGCGGCGCACGCCCGGCGGGGCGCGGGCAGAGCGCTTTGTGCGGAGCGGGGACGCGCGGGGGGCGCCGCTCCCGCCCGGGCCGTGCCCACGCCGTGCCCGAGGGGCGGGGCCGGGGCGGGACCGGGCGGGGCGGGGCGGCCGCTGCCCCCGGCCCACGCGGGGCCCCGCTCGCCACTCGCCGGTGGCGGCGGCCGAGGCGGGCGCGGCGCGGAGCTGCCGCCGCCGCGGGAGCCTGGTGAGCGGGGAGCTGCTGCCGGGCGGGCACCGGGCTGCCGCCTCCCGGGACAAAGCCGGGCCGGGAGGGACCCCGGCGCCGCCGCTCGGGGTGGGGCTGCCCGGGGGCCGGGGCTGCCCGGGGGCTGGGGCGGCGGGGCTGTGGGGCTGTGCCGCTGCCCACCGAGCATGCGGGCGGAGGGCCGGGGCGGGGGTCGGTAGCCGGCTCGGGGCGCGCTCCGGTCCCCACTGGCATCGCCGCCCACCCCGGGAGCCCCGGCGGGCTCTGTCCGGGAAACTTTTCCCGGTCCTGGTTGGCGCCCGGCTCCCGGAGGGTCCGTGTGGCAGCCAGAGCTGCTTGGGCTGGGGGCTTGGGGCTTTTCTTTGCGCCGGAGCATCCTTGCGCCGCAGCCCGGAATCTCTGTCCTAGGGAACAGGGAGCCGTTACTGCGGGTGCTCGCCGGTGCCCCGGGACGCGCGGCGGCTTCGGAAATGCCTGAGACCCAGGTGCTGGCTTGGGGCTTGCCCGGGGACAGACCCAGGTGCTGGCTTTCCGTCCCTTATCTCTCGCCGATCCCGGCCTGTTTCCCCGCGCGGCGCCGCGTGGGTCGGTGCGGGTGGGTCCCTGTGCCCGGCCGGTGTGCGGACACGGGCCCGCCCCGCGATCCGGGCAGCGAGAAATGACGGCTGCAGACAGGGAAACCCTGGTCTTTAACAGGCATTTGGCAGCGCCGAATGTTAAACCAGAAGTGAACAGTTTTTTCTGGCTTCGGTGCTTGCTTCCCTCCCTCTGATTTTTCTTTTTAATTTGCTGGCTCTCATCAGGACACTTGTTCAACTTCGGGTGATGCTGGACATTGCGTGCTAGATTTAAAAGGAAACAAAGGATTAAATATTTTTAAAGCTGTTTTCTCTGCAAATACCGTTAACCTCATTGAAGGTGATGGAATATGCCTGAGAGTGATTCGCTGCCATTTGGTTAATTCAGACTCTATGAAGTCCCTGAAAAAGCCTGTCTAAAACAGTGTCTTCCCTAAAAAGAGACACACGGCAATCTGCTTGATGAATCCCACTGATACTTCCTATTTCCCGTGCTTTTTTAAGAAGCAGACCCTAATTTATTAGCCTGCCAGACAGGAGGAGTCTGCAGGTGCTAATGGTTTAGCCGATCAAAGACACCCTTCCCATAGGTGCCACTTGAATTCGGAAATGCTTGTGGGTCAGTGGCTCTCTTCCCCCTTCACTTTGTCCCACCCAGGCTCTTATGAGTTGTCTTTCTTTATGCCATGTAGTGTGGGTGGCTGTTAGAGGGGCTGGCCAGGGCATCTCTGAGCCCAGAGGCAAGAATCTTTACTGCAGTGAAGCTGGCTTAGGGTTGCATGCGATTGCAAAAGTGTCCATAGCTCTGGTGGTGTTCCGCTATGCCTATGTGGAGGAAGTGCTTAAGGATCAGGCTGGTAAATTTCGTTCATGTGCCTCCAGGATTGGAGTGTAAAAGTGCCTGTTCACTGGGAGACCCTCAGGAAAGGGGCCTCAGTTTGCCTGGTGATCAGCTGGCCGGGGGATGATGACCTAAACTTGGTTCGATGAGGAAGGACTCTCTGTAGCCGCGTGGGGAAATTGTGCGTCCTGGCACCCTCAGCAGCCGGCTGCATTCTGTGTCTGATCTTCTTTCCTAATCCGCTGAGCTTTGTGGGAGTCCTCCTCGGAAGTGTCTCCTAAGTTCTTGGTTCCAGGTTTAGTTCTACTGGCTCGAGTGCAATCAGACCTGGCCGGGAGGGGGGTGGCGGGGACAGGGACACAGGAATGCAGCAGGAATGTCTTGTTCCTGGGGCATTTCCCTCCTGGGGAAGGAAGATGGGAAGGAATCCTTGTCTGTAAGTAATCCAAGAGCAAAACGTTTCTCCCCTTGCAGACAATGAATCGTTTCAGCGAGCTGACACTGTTATTTGTGGCTCTTGGCAAACGAGATAAGAGCATTCTGCCAGACACTTGCTCAAATCAGTGCCAGCCCCAGCCCTGCTGATTGCCTTTCACTGGGTGGGAGAGAAGCCTTTGTGTACCGCGGCAGTAATCACAGTGGTGCTTCTGGGTGAAGGAAGGTTGTTGCTGGTCCCCTTGGTTACACAGTCTCTGATTCTGGTCCTTGTGTCTCCAGGCCTTTTTATTTTCCAGAGAGAGGATGCCCCTTTGGAGAAGAAATTTTTCCTGACTGGCTCTGCTTGTGGGGCTGTGAACAGCTATTTCCAAGACCCCTTTTCTTTACCCTTGATCTAAATCTTGCATGAGGCTGGTTATACATGCTGATTAAGCAGGGAATTAAATCACATAGGAATGCTGCTCGCTTGATGTCTTCTCTATTACGGAGCTATGCTTAGAAGTTGAGACTTTTCAAGTGATTGTGTGGGCTTTAGCTAAGCTGTGAAAAAAGCCTTGTAAACAATATGCCTTTGTGATGAATGCAGAGTAAGTGTAATTATCACCTGTCCTATTAAAAATCTTCCAGTCTGAGGGCATAATCAAGCTAATCAGACAGTGTTGTGCTTTTCCAGATGTCTAGGTGATCCTTTCGAGTGGCTCGGGAGCAAATGCAAAATGAGCAGTGGAGGGCAGTGCAGAAGACGCAGTGGGCTCTCAGTCTGACCCACGAGGATTTGAAGATGTCTGCGTGCAGTGACTTTGTGGAACACGTTTGGAAGCCCGGCTCCTGCAAAAATTGCTTCAACCCGAAGAGTTCCCATCGGCTGCAAACACCCCCGGACGTGGGAGCTTGTGGCGTGCTCCCGGATGGAGCAAGGACCAAGCCCGAGAGCCTTGTGTTGGAAGACGAAGGTATAACTACTTCCCCCTTCTCAAAGCCAACAATTGCTGTGAAGCCAACAATGATAAACTCGGATGTTTCTGACGCGTGGGCGGATGTGAATATGAACGCAGATCTGTCACAGGTAATGATTAATCCAGTCAAAGCATGACTTCCCGTTACTTACCTATCCTCAGAGTGCTAGGAATATCTGTTACAAATGCTTCCTTCCCTTTGTTTTTCCTTCTGGTCTTAACTCAGGATTTTAAGGCATATATTGGTTTCTCAGTGTATCTTTGGGTGAAGCTGAATGAGCTGTTGCTCACAAGCCATGTGCAGAGGAGCTTAAAAATACATTGTTTGTTTAGGAACTTCCGGTTTTAAAATGAGGATGCGGGTTTTTTTTCTGGGAAGTTTTACTGAAAAGATGTCTTGTCTGGTTGCAGTCAGTGCTGACTGGATCCGTGGTCTTTGTGGGTGAGGAAGAGAGTGCCCTGCCTTTCTACTCCTTCCTACCAATCTCTGCCAGAGCAGTAATGCCCTGTGGGTGCAGCTCCTCGCCCTGACCAGTTGATACCAGCAGTGCCTCAGCAGGGTGACGCACAGGCTGCTGCCCCACTGCCTGTGGCAGAGGTGTGCTCCTATTTCCCCATGCCCCAGAGCACAGTCAGGGCTCACCAGCTCTCTTAGCCTCTCACTGCTTCTCCTTTCTTTTCTCCTAAGGGCTGAAGGGCACACAGTGTGAGCTGCCATTGTTGGTGGTGTTTGATCTGTGCATGCACATTTGGCATGCTTGCCCCCCCATCCCTACTTCTGAGCCTGGCTAGGCTGCTATCCCAGGATAACCCATGATAGTCTGTGTCTGTGTTCTGGAGCCACACACTCTGGAGCAGTGTGAAATGAAATAAGCAGAGAGAGGTGCAAATATTCCTTCGCTCTCTGAATCTTTAATTGCACAGTGATTCACAGACAGGATGACAGGTTGGACATGTTTCTGGCAGCAAACCCATAGGAAGAGAAAGGAGAATGTCTTATTCCAGTGCATTACCATTGTTGGTAATGCAAGGATTACAAATGGTCCAGGAAATACGACAAGTGTAGTTTTACCTGGAAAGCTTTGTGGAAATTAGTGGTGAGGTGAGTACAACAAAATAGATGGTGAATTCCAGAGTGCTGTTCTGCAGAACTGGGCTTTTGTTTTTGCAGTTTGTGGGTTTGCTTCAATTTTACGTGTCTTTCCTTTTGCATGTGCATGTTCTGACAGGGAATTTGTATCTTTGACCCATGCAGGTCAGTTGGGGCGTGATTTCTGGCAAGCAACTCCTCCTGAAATCAGGAGATGCACAGCGCATCTGCCTTGACAATTTTGGCAATGGTGGTGTGAGAAAACCTTTCCTTCACAACCAGCCCAGCGACTGCTTGTCTTGCTGTCCTCCCAGCTACTCCATGGTGGGTCTGCGTGGCCTGGAGAGTCGAGTGGAGAGAAACGTCTCCATCCACAGCCTGGTACTTGTGGGTGAGGTGGGCAAGCAGGAGGACAGAGCTAAAGACAAGTTTGCCCTGCCTCATCAGGTCCCCTGCCCTAATCCATCTGCCTTGGGGGACAGGAGCACCGCTAACTCCAGCAGAAACACTTCTTCCCAAGCCAGAGAAGGAGCGGCACTTCCTTCAGGGCGTGACTGTGGTCACATCTCCTCCGTCTTGGAAAGCGAAGGGGGCGAGTACTGTTCAATCACAAACTGCCACAAAGAGCACCCCGTCCCATGGGAGTCCTGTTGCACAGAGGACAAGGCTGCACAGTGTGAGAAGGAGAGTCACGCTCCCAGCGGGTGGAGGCAGCGGGATGCTCTCGAGATTCCAAGGCCAAGTGGCCGGGCAGTCAAGTTCAGCGAAGAGGAGCACAGAGCTGTAAACGTGGCCTTCTGCATCACAAAGGACCAGAGTGATCCTCTTCCCTATGCCCTGTGTTCAGATAGGAAAAACCCGGCTTTCCACACTGAGCCTGCCACCCTCCCTGAGACCACGGGGACTTGCAAGGCAGCTGCCCTTGCTTTGTCCTGGGAGGATGAGGAGTTGCCTCTCCCTGGGGAGCCCTCTGTCACTGGCAGCCCCCGCACTGAGGGCTCAAGCATCCCTCAGCAGGCTCTGGTGGAGCCGCAGCGCCCTCGCCTCGCCGAGCCAGCCCACGGTGATCCCATCTATGCCGAGAGCACCAAGAGGAGGAAGGCACAGCTGAAGGCTGTTGGCAGCCAGGCAAAAGCAGAGAAGCTGGCCCACGGCACTGCCAAGGAGAAAGCTGATGGTTTGTGGAGGGACGGTGGCTGGGCTTTGGGAGGTGAGAAGGAGCACCAGGACTCCACTGGCCAGGTGGCAGCAAAGATAACTATAATGACAGCACACACTGAGGATGATCACAAGACAATATTCCTCAGCAGCCCTGACTCAGCGGTGGGAGTGCAGTGGCCATGTATCAGCCCCAGTTCCCACCCTGATTTTGGGACTTCATCACCTGCTATTGAGTCTGGACAGATTTTTCAAGCATCTGGATGTGAAAACAGCACAAGATTTCATCTGGCAGCTCCTGTCAAGACCTCACTTACTGAGAGTCCAGCCATCCCCCCAAAGATGTCCAAGAACAGCCAGCCAGGCAGCGAGGGGAGCCGTGTGCCCGCCGTCAGCTCCCACGTGGGAAGGTTTGGTGATGACAACAGCCATGATGGAGCTGGTGCTCAGCTGCTGCCCAGGAGCTCTACTGATACAGGTGCCTTTGGGGTGACCCCTTCCCCCTGCACTCATGGGAATGGGGTCTCTGTGGAGGAGTCCAGTAGAAGCCTGGCAGGCTCATCCTATGACAGGAGGCAGAAACACTATAACCCAACGTGGACCAAGCAGGGCCGAATAGAGGAGGAGGAGGAGCAGGAGGAGGAGCCGGAGGTCTCAAACCACCCGTGGACAGGAGGAGCTGAGAGTGGAAGAGCTGGTGCCGACTTTGTGGATGACAGCCCGATACTGGAGAGCCAGACTGGAATGACCAAATCTTCTTCTTTCTCCTTTGATTTCCCTAAAGACAAGAGCAATGGTGTGGAGTTTGCACCGCCGCCACCGCCACCGAAAAAGCAGTCTAGGTAAAGCCCCGTGAGTGTGTGCATGGTGCTCTGTTAACCCTTTGCAACTGGGAGGGTTGCTGCAGGAGTTCATTGACTGGGAGGTGCTCCCCATTCTTTTTTCCTCCGTTTCTGTCCAAAGGTGGGCTTGCAGGAGCATGGGGAGTGACTGCACAGCTGGAAAGCTATTTATCTTTTTACTCTGAAAAGCTGTCTGATCTTTTCAAGTCTTGGTTTGAATATCATGTGCACTTGTAAAAGCCCTCCAGGGCTGCAAGATATGGCCTTAAGTTCCGATATTCAAGTGAGAAAAAGGTCTCTGCTTGGGATGGCTGGTGTTTCCCAGGTCAGCTTCATTCTGTCTTGGCAGTTCCTTGATGTTGAATAGCATAGAAAACCTGGTTGCAATCTTCTCTTGTAGGTGGGACTGGGCAACTTTTCTTGATGCTAATAACAAGGGCCTCCAAAATCAACATTTTCAGTTTGGCTCTAATGACTTTCTGCTTTCAAGGTGAACTCTCAAAGCTGCAGTTTCCCAGGGAGGGCTCCTTGCCTGCAAGCAGGTAATTGGAGCTTGCCCGACGTGGGCTTGTTATGTGTGGGAGCCACCTGTCTTCAGGCAACCTTCTGCTCTCTGCTTTCCTGCAAGTCAGGTTTGCAGGCAGGGCAACTGCAGGCCCCAAACAAAAGTGACGGAGGGAGGGAGAGCTGTTCATTGGGAAGGAAATAGCCCTACTAAGCAATTAAAAAAAACCTCAGGCTTACAATACTTAGTGTGCATTTAGTATCTGCAGCTGTGTGCATCACCAAACAAAAAAATAACAAAAAAAAAAAAGGGGGGAAAAGGGAAAAAGTAAATAAAACAAAGGTCAAATGGGGGAAGAAAATTTGTTTTTCTCTCCATTAATTATGTTGTCTGAATTTACCAGGGAAGGACTTTCTCCTTTTGCAGGTGTCCCATATTTGCTTTATTGTGTGTGGCAGTTTTGCTACTTGAAACTGTGCGTTGCACAACAGATTTGACTCCATCTCCTTGATTTAAAAGTCAGGAGAAGAAGGGATGGGTGTTTGGAGGAGAACTTGGCCTTGGGATCCATGGTCAAGCTTATGTGTAGACATCACTGACCTCCAGGTTGAGACTGTGGATTTTCCATGTGTTTTGAGATTGGCTAACCTAGGGAACTAGTGTTTTAAATTGGCCAAGAGGTGAACAAATGAGGTTTCTCAAGGGAAGGGAAGAGATGAACAAGTGGCTTTAGTTCTCCTTAATGCTAGGCTTCCTGCTGTGGTGCCACATGCCTGCTGGAGTCAGAGGAAGCAAAAGATCCACAAGCAAATGAGCACACAGATGTATTGCTCTTGTCCTCTGTGTGGTGTTATGACACCAGAGGAGTGTGGAGCATTTTCTGCCCCTTTGAGGGGCTATTTCATGCTCCTGATGCAATTGGGCTGTGCCAGTTCTAACAATTGCTTTTGAGTCATCCTGATGAAAGCATCTGTGTGCTAGAAAGCCTGTGTGAAAGCAGGCAGGGAAACCGAGGTCAGGGAACACGTGGCATCCATGACTGGGATCTCTGGCAGAGCTGCAAACCCTGCCAGGTGGTTGAGGTAGGTGTTGGTTACCCCCTGTGGCTGCAGGGCAGGTTGTGCTACAGGTATTTGTCTCCCAAGGGCCTTGATGCCTGTGGCTGAGCCCTGGGCACGTAACTCAAAAGAGCTTAGTCCTGCCTGCAGCTATGGAAGCTGGAGCCCAGGGAGCCCAGCCAGCTGAGGAGCAGTAAGGAATGATCTGATCAAACTCAGGTTTTGCAAGCCCGGCTTTGTTTCTTTGCTTTAAAGCAGTGGCTGCTGTGAGCGTGTCAATGCAGGAGCCAGGGTGGTGGGAGGGATGGCTGCATGCACAGCTGCCAAAATCACCATGGTGCCATTGTGTCACCCTGGGTGTTGTTGCAGCTTCAGGCCATGGCCTGGTGCTGGAGGAACATCCCCTCTGTTCATCCCGGGCTGCAGCTAAATACCTGAAGAACCAGAATCACAAAGAGGACTCTGAGGCACATCCAGGCTCTCCTGGTGCTGGGCAGCCTGTGAACATGTGCTTGTGCCTGATGGAAGAGCCACTGATCCTTCTGTTAGGCTTATGTACTCCCCACACAGAGAGAGCACCTCAGCCCAGGACATTCCCTGGTGGCTCAGCTGCAAAAACTCCTTTGGGGGATGGAGGTGAAGCCAGTGTAGACCTGGTTGTGGCACAGGCTTTGGACTGGGGGCTTAGCAGATCAGGGTTCATCCCAGCTGCAGGAAAGGCATGCAACTGTCCTTTTTCCTTCTAGATCTCAAACTGCAGCAAGGCATTTGATTTCATGCTGGAAAATTAAGTTTGCCTGTTTGACTTTCCTAATGAAAATTAATTGCTTATTTTAAGGAAAACTTCCATGTGTGTTTGAATAGTTATAAAGCAGAGAAAGAAAAAGTGAGTCTGTAGATTTTGTTTTGTTCATCTTGGCTTTAACAATTAAAAGGGAATTTTTTTTTTACAGGGTACTTTCCTTCCAGAGACTGAGGAAGCTCTGGTTTGGAAGTAAGTTGTGTCTTAGGATGGCAGAAGGAGCAATTTCAGGGGGATTTAAAAGTTGTCGCAAGAAAAGGGAAATAATGAATATGTGCCTGGTTTTGGTCCTATATAAAGCTGTTCTGGATCTCTTGCAACTGTTTCTTCGTACAATCCTCTTTTTCTGCTTGTTTGAAAGATTACAGATATTTGATGTTTGCTTGGTCTAGAATGACAGATAAGAAATAAGAAAGATAAGAAACAGAATGACAAATAGGTATAATTACAAGGGGGAAAAGGCTGAAAAGGGAAGATGGTGGCTGGTTTTCTTCCAAAAGCTGGGAAGGTAGTTGGCTAGGGAAGGAGCTCACCAGGGAAAGTAGGAACCCCAGGACATGTATGTGCAATGATGATTTAAAGGCTCTTTGATGTAAAATGCACTAGTATGGCCTTCAGTTTCTTGGCGCAAGGAATGAATCTTTGCTGAAATTTATGTCTCTCTTATGCAGAGGATCAGGCTTAAATAATCCTCATGGTTTCTTCTAGCCTCCAGAACCTTGATGGCTAATTTATTTCGTGTGCCTCTTAAAGAAAGAAAACAGTGATGCTGTTTTGCATCTTGAGCCACTTTCATCACAATTAGTGCCACCTTCAAAAGGCAGTG